>NC_045769.1:23475000-24725000 GCF_008692025.1 Phocoena sinus
AACAAACATACAACATTCATAGCAGAATTAAAATCTGTATTATAGACAGTTAAAAGAAAAATTTGCACTTCAGAAGCAATACAGACCAGTGGTCAAGGGTACTAGTTTGAAGCAAGATTGTTCTACTTCTTACCAGTAGTGCGATTATTGGGTAAATGACAAAAACTATTTATGTCTCTGTTTCTTCATGTACAAAATGGGGACATAATAATAGCATCTTTAATACAGAATTATTAGGAGGATTAAATGAATTAATACTTGCAAAGTTTAAAAACAATAAATATTAGGTATTATTAATAATACCAAATCAGTAGTGTGGCATGTGGCATGCATACACTCTCCTAGAATGCAGAGAAAGTTCAAGGAGCTGGCATGGGGTGAGGAGGGGGGAATTATCATACTAAAGTGTTACAAGTTCCTTAAAAGGAAGTTATATAATTGAAGTGAAATGAAAATCAAAGACACAAAAGAAGAAAAATTTCCTGAGCTAAAAACAAACAAGTGAGCAAACAAACAAATATAAAACAAAAACTACTAACCACCACAACGAAGACAACAACAAAGAATTGTGAATGTTGGCTAACAGTATTTATCTATTCTACACAAGTGTAACAAAGGGATACACTGAAAATACTTTTTAAACAAAACAAAGCTAAACCAAAAAGCTAAAAATGTTTTGGCAGAGGAAAATATCAGTTGCAATCAAAGACAAGAAGTCATGCTTCACTTTTCAACAGTAAATTAGAAGAAAATGAAGAAACAACTGAAGAATTTTGAGAGGAAAGAATTGTAAATCAGACCCTTATGCTACTAAATCATCATTCACACGAAAAGATCAGAAAAAGCCAATCTAAGCGATTCAACATCTCAAAAACTGCAGCACTTACAATTAATGTCTTAGAAAAGAAGCACTTAAAAATATTTGGCAGTCAACAAAATATGAATCAAAACTAAGAATTCAGGTTTGGGGAATTTGAAAGCAGAGCCTTTAAGGAAAGAAAACAGATTATAGCAAGTATTGAATAAAATGAAATATAGGATAAAGTCAAATAATTGTTATAAATGTGGATCCAAAATGTAACACAAAAATTAAATCATAATCTTTGAAAATAAGCCTGCACATTTTACAATAAGCAATAATTTACTAATAAAAGAGCAACTTACTAAAAGCAATTTAAGTCAAATACTTTTTTATAATGAAAAGATAAAATTTATATCATTTTTATTTGATGAAAAAATATAGGTCAAAGAATGTTTTGCAAATGTCAAGGTAAGTAGACTTAGAAAAGCTATAAGCTTCCCAATTTACTGGAGAATAAGAAGAGCAAGAAAATACTTCATAAGGCAGAAGTTAGAACATAAAGTCAATGCTTTGCATGAATGCATACAACAGAAAACTGTATGACAGAAGAATGAACGTAAGGGATTTAAACAGCCTATTAAAAAACAAGATTTTACAGACTGAGTTAAAGAAAGCAGACACACAACAAAATTTACCTGTATTCTATTTATAAGGAACACAATACAGAAATGTTAAGAAAAGAAAAAAAGGATGGGTAAATATATATTAGAATTCATAGAGGAATTCCTTGTATTTGTTCACTTCTTTATGACCAGATCCTTGCATAGCAGATAAACTTAGGACACATTTAATAATTATTTACATGTGAAATATAAACAAATGCATTACACATATGAAAAGTGAACAAAATAAGATCAATAGTACTAATTTTACACAATTAGCAATTACATTAAGAGAATAGAATTGGTAACATAGTTCATTTAATACTGATAAAAGATACAGTCCACAATGATTAGTTGTCATAAACCTATATACATCTGATAGGATATCATCAAAATACATATAGCAAATCTGAAACTAAGAGTCTTTATTATAACTCTCTCAACAATTAACAGATTAAATAGAGAAACAAATAGACATATAATAATCCAAATATAATAATACCATGTTCTCAAAAAGTTTCTCATGTTTTATAGTTAGTAAACCAAAATTACACTTTTTTTCAAGTGCCTATGGGAACTGAAATTAAGACTTTTCAAGCATTTATTCTTATGAAAGCTGCCAACAAATCACCCAGGTGCTAATTCAGATCTCTGGGCCTGTCATCAAAGGAATTTGTAAACTTTGATGGAATAAAAAAGTTTCCTGCAAAAAGTATGTTATCAAAAATCAACAAAGAAGTAGGAACATAAATAGATCAGTTTCTATCTTCAAAATTAGTCTCATAAAAAGGCTCGTTCATTCTTTTAGAAATATTGATTGAACATCTGTGCTAGTTAGTAACTGAGAATATAAGAACAAAAAATAGTCCCCATACACCTTCTGAGAAGAAAACAGAGATTAAAAAAACAGATTAACAAATCTATAATAAAATTTGGCTAGTGATTAGTTCCACATTAGGGCTTAAAGTCAACACAATTTTATCAGTAAGGTCTTTCAAATTTCCAAACATTCTCCACATTATATACTGAATAGCCTTTTCTAGAAAATAGAAAGAAATGCAAAACTACCTGATTAGAATTGGATGTTCAGATACTATACTACTGTAGGGCCTGCTTTAATAAAGGACCGTAGGAGTAAAAAGGCAACGTTACTCAATGCCTCTACACATTTTAAAGCTCAATTTTATAAAGAAATTCACCACATTCATTTAGAAAAAATCACTAAAACATAACCAGTAATTCTTTTAAAGGATAATTACACAGAAGGATAACTGTACACATTCATTCATTCATTCATATATGTTCATTTATACATGCCTCCATATGACCGCTTGAGCCTTTATGGTTGCATGTATGTCAATATCATTGTATGCATATGACTAACATTATCTTTATTGTGTATTCTGTTCCTTAATTTTTTCCTATTTTTTGTAAAAAGAAACTTTATAAAAGTCAATTTATTATATATATATATTATTATATCTGTGTGTGCATATATATGTATATATATATATGGAGACAGAGAGAGAGAATATATAAGGTATTAAGTTGAATTGCTGAGTAATAGATTAAAAACTATTAAAATTATTTCATAAGTTATTTTTTGAAGAATTATGTAAGTGTGGTATATTTACACCTGTTAAATATACAAACTCTACTTCTTTTTTTGTTTTGAAGTTTGCCTTTTTTGAATAGCAGGTTTTGTGAGGAGATCCTTCACCCAAGATCCAGGCAAATTTCCCTAGGGGAAGCCTGTCATTGCAGGTCATTTTTTGTCTTGATTCTTCTTGGCACTCAAATAAGCCTCTCGTCACATTTCTAGAGCATTTATTACAGTAATATTGGACTTTGCAAGTGAAACACTGACAATTGCATTCACTATAAGGTCAGTGATAACATTTTCTAAAGTGATGAAATATAAAACTATGCAGATTTTTAATCTGTGAACATAGCACTGTTATCATGCATTGTCAAAGTAAAGTGCCACTAGAGGTCTTACTAATATGTCTTACTAATTATGAACCTAAGAGATGTGTGTAAAGACTATCTTTCCATCACAAAAAGATATAAGATAATGTGTTCTGGATATTGGAATAGGTGTCTCCTAGGATGCCAAGCAGATAGTAGCATTAATCATTTGTCATAATTTATCAATTCTTAATAATTTAACACAACTTAATTTAATATAAATGTCATACTTAGAAAAATAAATTCCATTTGAGAAAAACCTGTGTTTTGAGGAAAACTGACTCTGGAGAAGCCACTTTAGTTTTCTTATGACTAGTGTCTATGGCATATGCTTTTTGATCTTTTAGCTTCTAACCTATCTGCATCTTTATATCTTAAAGTGATGTCTTACACAAATAAAATGAATGGCTGGGTCTTTTTAAAAAAAAATCACCTGACAATTGAGGTTTTTAGATAAGTTATATTGAATGCATTGATACAACTGAGTTTAAATCTACCATCTTGCTATTTATTTTTTATTTGTCCTGTTCATTCTTTGTTGCTTTTTTTTCCATCCTTCTTCTAGATTGATTTTTTAAATTTTTATTGAGATGTAACTGACATATAACACTCTGTACTTTTAAGGTGTACAATGTATATGAGTTGATACATTTATAAATTGCAATACATTTACCCTATAGTGTTAACTAACACCTTTATCAAGTTATTAGATTGATTTTTTATTATTTTATTTCATCTTCATTATTGAGTAAGCTATACCACTTCATTTTATCTCTGTTAGTTATTCCTACAGTGATTAGAGTATAAATCTTGAACTATCACAGTATATGTTGTGATATAACTTTATGTTTACAGTGAAAACCCAACAACTATACATCCATGTCCTTTGTGCACATCCTTTGTACTAATTTTGGTAACATTTTATTTTTATACTTATTATAAACTTCAAATAAAGTGTTACTATTTTTTGCCTTAAGCAGAAATAATCTTTTAAATATAGTAAAAATGAGAAAAATGCTGTTTATATTTACCCACATATTTACCATATCTGGTTCCCTTCATTGCCTTGTGTTGAGATACAGATCTCCATATAGTACCATTTTACTTCTTCCTAAAGAAATTTGTTTAACATTTCTTGTAGTGCAGGTCTGGTGAAATCAAATTCTTTGTTTAGTTTTTTGAAAAAGTCTCTTTCATCTTCATTTTTGAAATTTTATATTTTGCTAAGTAAAGAATTCTGGATTGGCAGGGTTTATTTTTTGCTTTTGTTTTCCTTTCTTTCAATATTTTAAAGATGCTTCTCATTGTATTTTGGTGTACTCCATTTGCGATGTCCACTATCATTCTATGTAATGTGTTTCTTCTCTTTGGCTGAATTCCATATTCTTCCTTGTTCTATTTTCTCCTCCTAGTACTCCAATAACTTATATGTTAGGGTACTTAATATTGTCTCCTGGCTTTTGGATACTCTTTTTTGTTTTTCCATCCTTTTTTTTCTCTTTTTATTCAGTTTGAATAATTTCTACTGACCTATATTCAAGATTAGCAACGCTTTCTGTGTTCAGTCTGCTGATAAGCCCATAGAAAGGGCTCTTTGCCTCAGATATCATGCATTTTATATCTAGCATTTCCAACTGATTTTTTTTTAAAGGTTTCTATCTCTCTACTAAAATTCCCCATCTGTTCATGCATAGCTTCCACACTTTCCAGTTATGTCCTTTAACATAATAATCAATGCAATTTTAAAGCTCCTGTCTGCTGAAAGCTCTATCATCCGGGCCATCTTTGCATATGACTCTATTACTGCTTTATCTTTTGATAATGAGTCTTTTTTTTTTTTTCTTGCATTGTTTGGTGTTTTGTAATTTTTGATTCAAGGCTGGTTATTGCACATAGAGATAGAGATAAATAGTATCTACACACAGAGATGAATGTAGTTCTTCAGTCAGGTCCTTAATATCAATCTAGTGTGTAGTTAAGCTGAGTTTAGGTTTTGTTGTTGCTATAGTTACCTTCACTTCATCACAGAGACTTGAATTCCTCCAGTGGTGTACTGCTGTTTTCTTCATTTATTGTGAGGCTTGGTATATCCAAGAGTGTTTCACAGTGTTTTTGCTTCACTCTCAGCACCTAAATGTCTGCACCAAAGAGGGAGTTACCCTCCATAGTTTTTCTCCACCTCTGGCAGTAGACTATTGTATGTTGTATGTTACTTTGTCCAAAGCTGACAACTTCCCTGGTCCAGCCTCAGCCATGCCTGTGCATTTTGGCTTCAGGGTTTGGCTTTCTCAGAACTTCTGCCCTTCCTCATAATGGCAGCTAAATTATGTTATGTATCTTTGAAGGGGAGAGGTTGTCATGTAAGCAATCTTCCTGCACTTCTCCAGCAGCAGCAGACCTCTGCCTTTTATCAGCACAAGAATCTGGAACTGAACTTATTTCTTACATTTCTCTCAAGGTGAATAACTTTCACTTCGATCTGTCCCCCAGTTGCAACTGACCTTTGCCTATGAAAAGGGGACAGGTGGGTTTCCTACCCTTCCTCCAGTGCAGATGGCTTTTGCTGCAAAGAGATTTAAGTGTGGAAAGCAGATGGAATTTTTTTTCTGTGCACCACTGAGGGGAGCTCTCTCAGATGTCCTGCCAGCTCCAAACCTTCCTAGTGAGCATAAGGTAGAAGTCTATGGAAAAGATTTGGTGAGTAGGTACTGATTCACCTTGGGTTTCGGGCTCCTAGGGATTCTATTCAGCTATACTAGCCCACACTTGACCTTTAAGAACTCATTAAAGTTTTAGTTCTTTTCTTCTTACCCACTTTTACTGTTTCCACATTTTCCTCCCTTGCTCTGCTAAAGGTGTTATCATTCATGTGCCCTGACTCTTTGAAGGTTCTGTCACCCTTTGGAATTTAGTTCACCTGGTTTCCTGTAACATTTGTTCTCTTATGGGCTCAAGAAATGTTATGATTTTGTAGTTTATCTGGTTTGTTCTTAATGTTAGGGTTGAAGTGACTTTATCACAGGTTTTCTATTTTTAAGGTGAAGCAGAATTTCTCAAAAAATTTTTAAGTCATGATAAAGAGTCAATTTTATAACCTCTGATGTTTTTAATTTTTTGCTTGCCAAATGTGGAACTATAGATTAAGGATAGTTTCTCAATCTTTTAAAAATCCTATCTTGTTTTTTAAACATATAAATCTCATAACCTCCTTTCGTATGATTTTAAAAAGTTAATAACATAAGAAATAATGTGTTTTTGTTTTTAAATGCTCAATCCAGTTTCCTAAAGGTAAGATAGGTTTTCCCTTGTTACATAAAGGGCAAAACAATAAATGTCTGTTGTATGAATGAAGCAATGAATCAATCAATCAATCAAATGTTCTCTATTAGGTTAAGCAGCATTGATAAAGTGCCAAGGACCCTAGTTCCTCTCATTCTGTGACTCTGAATCTTCCCCATCTCTGTTCCTATCTCAGCTTTACTGTGCTGCTGATTCCTGTTATTATGCCCACTTCTTAGCTCTTGTTGAGTTGCCCCTACCCCTGCAAGTACGATTATGTATTATCTCTTTCCATACTCTTTCTGCTTGCCTGAACTTCTTCCAGGAGCCTGCAGCTGAGTCAACCCATGTTGTCTACCACCTCCCGTGCAGTTTCCAGGATTGGCCCCTCCCTACTTGACTTTCCCCAATGACCTACCATGCTAATGCCATCAATCAGCAATCTTATGGATAGTTACAGCTGATTTTATGTTAGGATTGTAAAGAAACATTTTATCTATATAAATTAGCAGTATAAAATCATTTCAGTTCTCAATCACCTGCCTGACTAAATACCATACTTTGGGAGATTGCATTTCCTTCTTAGCAGACATTTGGGACATCTGCCCTTTGTTCTTTTTCTGGCTGCTCTTTAGCACTTTCCATCTCATCCTCTTTCCTGTCAGGAGTGAAGTGTGCTGGGGTATAGAAGAAAGATGGGAGGGAATGGAGAAGACAAACCAAAGAGGAATACTCCCAGCTTTTCATCAAATGAGACCACTGGTCCTCCTCAGTACCCTGAGAGCCCACCACTCTCATGCTGTAATGACCATATTACATGTAAAAAGCACACATGCGTACACATGTACTGACATACGGTATTTAAGAGTTTTATAAGAGAGCGTGTAAACTGAAGGGAAAGAGAAAGGGAAGAAAACCCTCATCTTGCCCTGGTTTATCTGTCCCAGATAACACTATGGTATGTTTATAACGGAGCCTAATTGCTGGCCTTTTAGAAAACATGTACCTTAATTACAGTCATTAGTAAATGAAAGAGATTTTGCATTTCCAGGAGGTATATTGAGTGACAAGCCTTAACGTTTACACTATTAATCCAGGAGAGAAGTCTTTGCTTAAAAAAAAGCAGAAGTGTAAAAACTGAATATTAATATGTTTAATTATTCCTTTTTTGAATTTTATTTTATTTTCTTTAGACAGCAGGTTCTTATTAGTTATTTTATACATATTAGTGTATATATGTCAATCCCAATCTCCCAATTCATCCCACCACCGCCACCCCTAATTATTCTTAAAAGTATATGCATTAACTGTTGCTTCCTTTTCATAACTAATAAAAGTCAGTATTAAAACAAGATTTCCAAAATGATCTAGCTTCATCACTGCTTCTCTCTTGCTCTCCACATTATACATAAGCCAGGCCCAGAAGGAGGACCACATGGCTACTCCACAATCCTCACAGTAGTCCTTGCCTCACCACGGCCCCGGCCACTGCTCCAGAACAGAACTGTCCTGCTGAACAATAAGACACTGAGTGCACCTTTGAAATATCATCACCTTCACATTTCTACTAACAGTGGGCCAGATATTACCTGGGACCCTCAGCCAGTTCTACAACGAAAACATCTGAAGCCAACATCAGAACACTTGAAGCTGAAACTGAACAGGACCCTGTGGGACTCATGGGCACAAAAGCTTTTCTGTGTCTATCATTTCTTTGATTACAGGAAATAGGATTCATTCAGCCTCCATGTCTTCCCTGAGTTCCAAGGAGCAGATTCTAACAGTTACTAATAAGGGAAGGGAGGGGGTGGGGACAAGGGAGGAACAGTCAAAAGAAACAATAGTGCCACCTTGGGGCAAGATCCTGGTTCCCCCTCTCAAAGGATATACATAACAGTATCTTTGGGCTGTTTTGCAGATACTGAAATCCCCCCCAAATGGGAGAAGTTAATGGTATATTCCCCACAAGCATGTAGACCCCAGGCTGGCTGGAACCAGAAGGTTGATGGTGCTGACTCCCACGTACCTCACCACCAACCAATCAGAAGAATATCCATGAGCTGATCATGCCCTCTTTGAACCATTACTATAAAACTCCTCACTACCCCACGCCAGGCTGGGAAACACAGTTTTGAGGTCATTAGCCTGCTGTGGCCCCCCTTTGCCTGGCAAAGCAATAAAGCTATTCTTTTCTATTATACTCCACCCAAAACTCTGTCCCTGAGATTCAGTTTGGTGTCTAGGTACAGAGGCCAGATTCAGATTCAAAGCTAAATACAATTAGTTATGCCATTCCCAGCAATCCTGCACCACCAAACTAAAAGCAAGCATTTTTCTAAACCCTCATTCTTCAATATGCTTTGCCCCTTGTTCTTCCTGCTATGTTGATTTTCTTTTCTCAAGCTCTTCTGATGTGCTCTCTATATCTCCAAAGTCTCTCAAATGGCTGAACTGAAATTTTTCTTCTTTGAAGAGGTGACACATGTCCCCACATCTGTGCCATTGGAATACAGTTGGGAGGCGAAAACATTCTCTGGAAAACTTTGATCTTTTATAATGCCTTTTCTGAAGGCTCATGCCATAATATATGGACACTACTTTTTCCTTGTTACTTCCATCAACTAAATTCTCAGTAAATTCTTTTAATTTGCCAAAATTGGGAGATCTCATTCTTTTCATCAGAATTTCCATTATAATATTAGAAGATTTCAGAATTTATGAATATGACCTATCCAACACGAAACAAAAAAAATTCAGGAGCTTCTTAATTCCAGTGCCGTTCTCAATCCACTCTGTCAACAAAATCCTAGTGTTCCAGTCTAGCTCTCACCTTAAATGACTCTACCTAAAACTATGTAAATGCCAGCACTCCACAGTTTGATAAAGGCCTCCAACTACCCTAGGCTCTCAGGTTCTTACTCACAACCCATGGGACTTCTGAAATAGGGAGAATATTGGCCTCTTGATGAATACTTTTCTCTTGACCTGTAGGTTCCTCGATGTCGTCTAACCTTTTCTCACTAAATATGGATGCTATGGTGTATGTTTTAACATATAAACGAATCCCTCACTGGGCAGTTTCTTCAGTTACCATGGATCTCATTCTTCTGTCAAATATACCTAGAAAAATCCCAAGCATCTATCAATTCTATAGCTGCTTACCATATTTACATGAACAGAGGTTAAATGTTGTTAAAAGAATGTACACACAAGCACACATAAACACATGCATGTCAGTAGAACTGAAATTCATAAACACCCCACCACCACCACGAAGACCCATCAGCTGGGACCTTAGCATTGTTTATCAATTTTTTTACTTTCTCTCATCTTCTCTCATTTTCATATTGATGATTTTAAACTTTCACTATGCTCTTCAAGCTCCCTAACACAATTCCTCCTATTCTCAGCTAAAGACCCGCTGCCTATTTCACTGAGAAAATTGGGAACATTACTAAAATTTTGTTGGCCTATCCCTTCCCATTTCAGATACTTTACATAATCACTTCTTTTCTCTAGTCTTAGATGGAGTATGTCTTCTCTGGTTTAAATCTGTCATACTATCGGCAGAAATACTCAAACATGACCTTAGGAGCTTCTGCTGGGTTTCATGGACAGTGAGTTTGCTAGGACCTGGGTGAATTCATTTTTCTCCCAGCTCAAAGTACACACCCAAGTCCAGCTTCGCGTAGAACTTATGGCTTCCTCCTCCAGCCAGGGTGGACTGAAGAATTCCTCAGACCCCTAGGATCCCTGTTTCTCCAGATATAGAGCATTTGGCTTTCCCAGAAAATTCCCAATAATAGGCTGGCACATCAAATCCAGACTGCCTGATGCCCAAAACCAATGTGTTCCCCTTACTGACAAGGCCATTTATCATGCTTGCTCTCTTAATAGGAGACACATGGAAGTAAAGGTTCTTCCACTAAAATGAAAACCAGCCATGTCCAGCAGAGGCCCCGTTCCTAGTATGCTTCTCTGTGGGATGATAAAGAGACACTTTTACATCTCTAGCTGGCTAATTCTTGCCATGCAACGTTTTCCTTTCTCCAATAAAGGTTCTACCATTCATGCTAGATGCTATGAAATTTGTCCCAGTGTCTTGTATAACTTGAGACAGCTCCAATGGAATCCATCTGGCATGATAAAAGTCAACTCTCTGAATTTAACTTTTGACACCTAAGCTAGGATCTTACGCCATTAGTCACTGTCCCCGTTTTAGCACTGTTTTTCCTCATAAGGACAGCTTCACTCATAACTGGCTTCACTTATGGTTCCTTCAGCAAATTAATCCATGAGTCTGCAACTGCAGATACCACTGTTTTATGTCTCATTCTTTCCATGCTTCTTGATTCAAATTCAAGATACAAAGTGAGTCTGTACTGCACTCCTGTTTTCAGCTGGGCAAAATACTTCATACCAAGGCATGTCATAGGCCACTAACTAGCCTTGTGGGAGGATGACTCTTGGCAGTTTCCCACTCCAAACCAGATGAAACAACAACTGTAAAATATATGTTACAGACATATTCAAGTTGACAGATCTTTCAATATAAAACAATCAGTACAAACCAAGAATCCTTACTTTAAAAAATTTATGAATTAACACAGTTATGAAAACTCACTGGCCCAAGTTTACATTCGAGCCCTGAGTTGTCTAGTCTGTCAATTAAAGCATACCTCAATTATATAGCTATTACTGCCCAATGCAGAAATAAAATTTCAAAACCCTTTTTAAACAGCCTACTTCTGAAGGAGAGTTATGATAGTTTGGCCCCTCTATTGTACAGTCACTTTTTTTTTTTTTTAGCTTGTGATAAGAATGTAGGTTGTGGTTCTTACTATAGCACATATTTTACATTTTTACCAGAAAGTGGAACATTATGCAGGAAAACTAGTCTAGCCCCTTCATAAAGTCAATGACATCAGAAAAGGAAATGTACTAGAATAAAAGAGAATTAGTTCAAGGAGGGAGCTGGATATATGAGTCCGGAAGTCAATGGAGATAAGTGGGCTAGGGTGGGTATCTGGGAGACTTCATCATATAGATCAGCGGTCCCCAGTCTTTTTGGCACCAGGGACCAGTTTTGTGGAAGACAATTTTTCCATGGACAGAGGTGGGGGTGGAGGGGCTGTGTTCATTAATGTGAGTGATGGGAAGCCAAAGATGAAGCTTAGCTCACTTGCCCACCACTCACCTCCTGCTGTGCTGCCCAGTTCCTAACAGGCCGTGGGCCATTAGCAGTCCGCGGCCCGGGGTTTGGGCACCCTTGATATAGAGAACATTTGGAGGTGAAAGAATGAATGACACCATATAAAGAAGCATTATTGAGGGAGAAAAAAAAACTGTTCTATGATCTCTGATATCTGCAGGTGGGGTAGAGGACCAGAAGCTCCTCCCAACAAATAGATTTAAACGGAATGCAAAAGGGAACATAGAGGAGTGTGGTATCATACAAGTCAAGGAAATATCATGCTTTAAGAAGGAAAGCACAGGCATCATTCTCACTTGCTACAGTGAGTTTAAAATCAAAGCAATCTGTTGGGTTGGCAGAGAAGGAGCTGTCCTTACAAATGACTCTAACCAGACAAACTTACTAGACACGAATATTCCCTTTGTCGTGGGTAGGATGATAAGTCAGATGTAGAGGGTTGAAGAGTTAATGGAACACAGGAAGTAGAATTTTTAAAGAACAGAACAAAAATGTTAATTGATATGGAAAACAAGTTAATGTGTCCTTGATCTTTAAAAACATTTCTTGATAAGCCGTAGCATTTACCATTTAGCAAAGAAAATGTGTATCCCTTTGGAATAGCTTTTTAAAAATGCCTAGGGTCTAGATGAAGGAATTTAAATCTTCTTAACTTATTAAGGCCAGTCATGTAATTTTATATGAATAGACATGCACTTGTTTGAATCTTGTTTGTAGCACTTGTGATTCTCTTTTTTTAATTATATTTTTTAAACATCTTTATTGGAGTATAATTGTTTTACAATGTTGTGTTAGTTTCTGCTGAATAACAAAGTGAATCAGCTATACGTATACATATATCCCCATATACCCTCCCTCTTGTGTCTCCCTCCCACCCTCCCTATCCCACCCCTCTAGGTGGTCACAAAGCACTGAGCTGATCTCCCTGTGCTATGCAGCAGCTTCCCACTAGCTAGCTATTTTACATTTGGTAGTGTATATATGTGCATGCTACTCTCTCACTTTGTCACAGCTTACCCTTCCCCCTCCCCATGTCCTCAAGTCCATTCTCTATGTCTGCGCCTTTATTCCTGTCCTGCCACTAGGTTCTTCAGAACCCATTTTTTTTTTAGATTCCATATGTGTTAGCATATGGTATTTGTTTTTCTCTTTCTGACTTACTTCACTCTGTATGACAGACTCTAGGTCCATCCACTTCATGACAAATAACTCAATTTCGTTTCTTTTTATAGCTGAGTAATATTCCATTGTGTATATGTGCCACATCTTCTTTATGCATTAATCTGTCAGTGGACACTTAGGTTGCTCCCATGTCCTGGCTATTGTAAATAGAGCTTGAATGAACACTGTGGTACATGTCTCTTTTTGAATTATGGTTTTCTCAGGGTATATGCCCAGTAGTGGGATTGCTGGGTCATATGGTAGTTCTATTTTTAGTTTTTTTAAGGAACCTCCATACTGTTCTCCATAGTGGCTGTATCAATTTACATTCCCACCAACAGTGCAAGAGGGTTCCCTTTTCTCCACACCCTCTCCAGCATTTGTTGTTTGTAGATTTTCTGATGAAGCCCATTCTGACTGGTGTGAGGTGATACGTCATTGTAGTTTTGATCTGCATTTCTCTAATGATTAGTGACGTTGAGCATTCTTTCATGTGTTTGTTGGCAATCTGTATATCTTATTTGGAGAAATGTCTATTTAGGTCTTCTGCCTAATAACCTTCTGGGTTGTTTTTTTGATGTTGAACTACATGAGCTGCTTGTATATTTTGGAGATTAATCCTTTGTCAGTTGCTTCATTTGCAAATATTTTCTCCCATTCTGAGGGCTGTCTTTTCATCTTGTATATGGTTTCCTTTGCTGTGCAAAAGCTTTGAAGTTTCATTAGGTCTCATTTGTGTATTTTTGTTTTTATTTCCATTTCTCTAGGAGATGGGTCAAAAAGGATCTTGCTGTGATTTATGTCATAGAGTGTTCTGCCTATGTTTTCCTCTAAGAGTTTTATAGTGTCTGACCTTACACTTAGGTCTTCGATCCATTTTGAGTTTATTTTTGTGTATTGTGTTAGGGAGTGTTCTAATTTCATTCTTTTACATGTAGCTGTCCAGTTTTCCCAGCACCACTTATTTAAGAGACTATCTTTTCTCCATTGTATATACTTGCCTCCTTTATCAAAGATAAGGTGATCATATGTGTGTGGGTTTTGTAATTCTCTTTGAAATCATCTATGTCTTAACTCAGTAACTATATTATACATTTCTGCTTGGTCTGTCCTTTACACATGCATAATGCTTTAAAATGTAGCCCTATTTATAAATCCACTGAGCACCTTTAGAATTACACAGCAGTTATTAATATATAAAGGAATAATTAAAATATTTACCTCATGCATTAAAACACATCAGTGGGAATTCCTTGTGAGACTCCTTTTTTTTAAATAAAGAAAACTGTTATTCTAAGGGAATGCTTTAAAAAAAAATTGTAATGAATTCCAAAATCTCATTTTAGCTAATATTTTCCATCTTTACCGTTACCAAATTTATTACAAGAGCTATTAAAATATTCAAATTGTTTTGATTTAATCTCATTACCTAAAAAATATTAAAGCACTTTAACTGTAAACTCCTACTTAAGTAATGCCTACTTTTGCCATCTGGTGGCAGAAGCAAAAGGCATATTCATTGTTGGTACCAAGGCTGTAAAACAGGCCTCATTGAGCAATGATAAATTAACATCCCAGATTGCAGGTATCATTCTTCACTTGTAAAACTTCAACATTTATAGTTTTGCTTTTGTTTTTTAATAGGACAATGCTCTCTGTAGTTTTTTGGAACATTGCTAGCTGTGTGCTGAGCACATTAATAATGCCTAACAAAGGAACCATCAATTTTAAACCAACAATCAAGTTAGACATAAAACCTGATAATAATTCTCCATTTATTTTACATATACAGCAATTTCTAGCATATCTAAATGTTTTTCATTAATGATCAATATATCTCAAGAAAGCTTTTCAAGGAATTGATCTTTTGTTATATAACTTGGTATGTCTAATTTACCACATTGCCTAGAACCCAGCTTTTAACAACATTGTTATATGATGACATATTTTTAAAAAAAGTAGTCTGAGGGGACTTCCCTGGTGGCGCAGTGGTTAAGAATCCGCCTGCCAATGCAGGGTACATGGGTTCGAGCCCTGGTCTGGGAAGATCCCACATGCCACGGAGCAACCAAGCCCCTGTGCCACAACTACTGAGCCTCTAGAGCTCGCATGCCACAACTGTTGAAGCACATGCACCTACAGCCTGTGCTCCACAAGAGAAGCCAACGCAATGAGAAGCCTGCGCACCGCAATGAAGAGTAGCACCCCCTGCTGGCTGCAACTAGAGAAAGCCCACATGCAGCAACGAAGACCCAATGTAGCCAAAAGTTATTAATTAATTTTTTTTTTTTTTTTTTTTTTTTTGCGGTATGCGGGCCTCTCACTGCTGTGGCCTCTCCCGTTGCGGAGCACAGGCTCCAGACGCACAGGCTCAGCGGCCATGGCTCACAGGCTGAGCCACTCTGCGGCATGTGGGATCTTCCCGGACCGGGGCACGAACCCGCGTCCCCTGCATCGGCAGGCGGACTCTCAACCACTGCGCCACCAGGGAAGCCCAATTAATTAATTTTTAAAAAAAAGAGCAGAATCCTCCATCTCCTATTTAAAAAAAATGCAAAACAAAATATGTGGCCTTTTCTCATGTTCTTTTCAGTTGTTTTTTGATGACCTGAGAAAGTTAGTGATAATTTGCCACAAATGACCTATGTTTACGTATAGTGGTCCTTCTTTTCCCCAGAGGATTGTTCCACGACCCCCCATGGATACCAAAATCCATGGATGTTCAAGACCCTTATATAAAATGGTACAGTATATACATATAACCTATGCACATCCCCCCGAATATTTTAAATCACCTCTAGATTATTTATAACAAATGAACTTATTTACAAAACCAAAACAGACTCACAGACATAGAAAACAAACTTATGGTTACCAAAGGGGAAAGTGGGGGAGGGATAAATTAGGAGTTTGGGAGTAACAGATACACACTAGTATATATATAAAAGATAAACAACAAGGACCTACTGTATAGCACAGGGAACTATATTCAATAACTTACAATGGAAAATAATCTGAAAAAGAATACATACGTATATTCAAATATATAACTGAATCACTTTGCTGTACACCTGAAACTAACACAACACTAAATCAACTATACTTCAATAAAAAATAAAATTAAAAAAAAAAAAACCCTAACATAATGTAAATGCTGGGTAAGCAGTTGCTGGCATGTGGCAAATTCAGTTTTTCTTTTTGGAACTTTCTAGAAATTTTTTCCCAAATATTTTCAATCTGCGGTTGATTGTATCTGTGAATATCCCTGGATATGGAGGGCCAAATGTAAATGCCTATGTTTTACGTGGCATTTATAACAACGTGATTGGCATTTATAAAGTGTCTCATTCTGATTTTATAAATGAATAGAGCAAACTCAAATCTTGTCAAATAAGCAAATTATTATTCACATTGAATATGCGGTTCCCACAATCACGATCAGGAGCTCAATTATTCCCAAGCTTAGAGTACTTTCATCCCCTTCCAAATTTGCTCCTAAATTCAGGGACCATAAGAAAATGAGTTTGGGATTGGCAATTCAGCATTCTCAAGGTTCCATCTCAGATTCTCTGTTTCTGCCATCTTGCTCTTTCTACTTCCTTTTCTCCTAGTATCTCATACCTGGCCTCATTTTGTTTACCTTACTCTCTTCAGAATTTACCTTTAGTTCTTCCATCTTCTTGGCTTGTAAGAAGGTTGTTTGGACAGTATGGAAAGATGTGTGCCTCATTTTGTTGCCCTGAAAAAGATTGTGTACCTCGTGTTCTGCAAAATATATGTGACTGTGGAGCTAATATGGCAGATGCCTGGACAATCTGTCAATCTTCTGAAATACAGTTTTGCACTTTTAATCTTTTAGTGCATGATGAAAACAATGGGAATAAATGACAGAATTAGTGACAGCCTTCAGATTTGTTTTGCCAAAGAATGCATTACCATTTCGAAGACAGATGATTTCTAGAATCATAAATTAGGAAATATAGAAAGTCTTTTCTCCACAAGAAACAAGGACAGATTCTTCCTCACTCCTTTAGTTCATAGTTCAATATTCTTTTATGACAGCTTTGATAATAACAGTTTTCCAAGTATATAAAACCAAAGAATAAAGAATTATAAATGTCACCTATTTATCTATGATCCAAAGAATAAAGAATTATAAATGTCACCTATTTATCTATGCCATTAATTTTATTAATGTGAACAAGAACAAGCAGATATAAATTTGCATATAATTTCTAATAAAAGGAGTGGTGTGTTTCCTGAAGGCAGAAATTTGATCCTTTTAGATAAGGGATATATTAATCACAAATGGAAAAAGCTTGAAAGCATAAGAATTTAAGGTTCTCTTCCAATGTTAGAACATAAATGTGGGGACTTCCCTGGTGGCACAGTGGTTAAGAATCCGCCTGCCAATGCAGGGGACCCGGGTTTAAGCCCTGGTCTAGGAAGATCCCACATCCCACATGTCGTAGAGCAACTAAGCCCGTGCACCACAACTACTGAGCCTGCGCTCTAGAGCCCACGTGCCACAACTCCTGAAGCCCATGTGTCTAGAACCCGTACTCCGCAACAAGAGAAGCCACTGCAATGAGAAGCCCGTGCACTGCAACGAAGAGTAGCCCCCGCTCCCCACAACTAGACTAGAGAAAGCCTGTGCGCAGCAACGAAGACCCAATGCAGCCAAAAATAAATAAATAAAACAAATACATTAAAAAAAAAAATGTGTAGGGGCTTCCCTGGTGGCTCAGTGGTTGAGAGTCCGCCTGCCAATGCAGGGGACGCGGGTTCGTGCTCCGGTCCGGGAAGATCCCACATGCCACGGAGCGTCTGGGCCCGTGAGCCATGGCCGCTGAGCCTGCGTGTCCGGAGCCTGTGCTCCGCAACGGGAGAGACCACAACAGTGAGAGGCCCGCGTACCCCAAAAAAAAAAAAAAAAAATGTGTAGAAACGACTAGTAGTATTAGTATCAATTTTATGTTGATTAATTACAATAGACTTATACATATTATTATGTAAATAGCTTACGTTTAACATTAATCTAAGGGTCCAATCATATGAAAATAATTTCTCTTCCAGAATTTGCTAATATGAATCCTTAATAATTGCTAATCATAAAATCTCATTACTTGCAATACTTACAGAGTTTATCTCACAACTATCACATTGGACAGAACCTTCTTAGACTTTTAGAATTAAAGCTCAATTATCTCCAACAATATACTTAAGTGGGGCTCACTTAGCATTTAAAAAAAATGCACTGGTTTTTATTCTCATAGGTTCACATTATCACAAAAACCTTTCACCTTTATTTGCTGCACATTCAGAATCTACATATTAATTTTAATAGTGGCCAAATAAACAGAAAATTAACATTCTAAAGCCAAATTTAAATGAATTTTGGATAAAGTTTAGATTCATGTCATTTAGATTTCAGAGAAACCAAAGCATGAAATTTAAGACAGAATTGATTTAAGATAGAATTAGAGTTGTGCTCCAATTCGAAGTCCCTTATCAACTGTAATCTCATGTGTTATTTAGCTCACAAATCTAAATCAGTTTCTTCATTTGTAAGATGCAGGGCATAATTTTATTTTCTGTTTCAAAGGAATGCTGCAAGAATTAAATGAGATAATGCTTTAAAAAGTATTAAACCTACCCATGTAACTTGTAAAATATGAAGCATATTCTCTAAAATGTAGTTTGTTCTTCATGCTACCAGTCCAAAAATTTTATTTCCTGCATCTCAACAACTGTCTTTGCAGATAAGAATTTTAGAAAGAAAAGTTTAAAATAAAATGATATAATCAACAGAAGGGAATGGAAAAAGACAAGGCAAAAGAGCAAGAAGACTAGGAAAGAGAACGTGCAGAAAACCAAGAATCTAATTTTAGTACCCCTTTCTCTTAGCAGAGAGCCTAGATACTTTGTTTTAAATCACTGCTTATAAAATTGGGTTACCATTATGACTTGAGCTACCATTTACATACTAAAACTGTATAATGTTCATATAAGTTATATCTGATATAATTTCACTTCTTAAATGAACTCATGAAACAAACTACCTGAAAGAAATATTATATTGATTTTTCTGTCACTGTAATTAAAATAATTTTCATTTCAAATTCAGCGAGTTTTTTAGAATAGGAAAATTATCAAAGTAATTCCCTGATATTAAGCACATTCTGAATAGGAATAAAATGAATGGTTAAGGACAAAGTCTGAACTTTAATTCAAAACACCCTGGTCTTTTAAACACCTCATTGATGTAATGAGAAGTCTTTATTATACTTTATAAAAGGTTGAAGAGTTTCTGAAATCTGGATTTGATGTAAGGGTTAAGAATTTAATGAATGATGTTTGTGAATAGAAGACCTTGTTAAATTCAAAGGTATTAGGTAGTTTAAAAAAGAAATCAACCTAAGACGTTTGAGAAGCTTTGCATATTCATAATCCACTGAGAAATGTTTAATTTATGCATGGCCCATCAATAAATTATGTAGGTACAGAGGAGATACCCGGAGATGTTAAGATGCGATACTTTATGACTTCTGAGATATTCAAATGGAACCACAGGGGAAAGAAACTAGCATTTTAGAAAGGCACATGAATATATCTTGTCTCTTTACTTTTGATCTTGGAAATAAAACCTTGCATTATCTATTTAACGTCTTTTAGAGAATTCCTTTTTGAATTGTTATCAGTGCTTACAGTGATCATTTGTATATGTAAACTTATAAGTCTTATGTAAATCACAGAAACTTAGAAATTTGAAATCACTTCTCAAAGTATTTTTCAAAAGCTATTAAAGTTGTTACATACAAACAAACGACTAGCAGCTAACTATTTGGAAGTAAATTTGAGAGTAAATTATATATGCAAGAGCTGAGGTGATGATTTATTTATTCAGAGTGACTAGATGGTGAGGAAAAGAGGTAGCAAGTGCAGACTATTCTTTCAAAGAAATTTGATTCCAAATGGAAGGAAGGAGAAATGATGGTAACTGAAGGGTACATGTACAATAAAAGGTTGCATGTTTTGTTGTTGTTGTTTTGTTTTGTATGTTTTTGGTGCTGTTTGTCTTGGCTTGATAGGAAAACAAACTGTTTTTAAACATTGATGGAAAGAATCGAAAGGAGACAAACTCAGTGAAAATACAAGACAGATGAAAAATTTGCTAAGAGCTCTGAGGATGTTGAAGAGGGTGGAATTCAGCCCTCCTGTGACTAAAGAAAGTACACAACCATTTTAATAGGAAGGAAAGCACTGGCAAGTTGTAGGTGAGTTTTAGAGACATGGCAGCAGAACACGGAGGACTCCCATAAGATTTACATTTTCACCGAGAAGTAGGAAGCACTGTCACTTGATGAGCAACAGAGCTAGAGGCATGTCTTCAAAGATGGGAGGGGAGTAGCACATGTTCATAACAGACATTTCAGACTGGTAAAACCAAACTGACTTGAAAACTTGAGGTTGCCAGACAGTGTGAGGCAAAATGAAGTTGGAAAGCATGGGAGTTTTTGTAGCACTTTAGGACTGGTGAAAAAAATTTCTGGATAGAATCCTCACAACCACACATTCAGGGAGGTAGCACTGTTGCTTCTTTATAGATGAGAAAACAAAAGTTTGGTGAGGTCAAATGGAATATACTATAGTCAGTGCACTGACAGAAAATTCACTTCCCCCTAGCACCAGTCACAGATTCCTCTGCAGTTTCATTCCATGGGCTAAAGACTGGGCCATTGCAAAGAACTTCTTACTTCAATTCTTTTCTCTAACTGTAAAGTTTTTATTTTTTCAATTGGTGATATTTTAAAATAGTATTCCAGAGCATCTGTCTTGATGAATACTGGTTTGGTGGTTTGAGGAAAAAAAAATGTATTTGGTTTGGGAAGGTATCTTGTACTGAAATAACCTTGAGGAAAGTTGGTTTCCAGTGTGTCACAAAATACTCAAGAGTCTTTAATATGTTAATGAGTGACTTTCCTATAGAATGACATAACATATGCAATATTTAAAAAGCATTTATTCATGAATACATTTTTTTAAAAGTTAAACATCTTGTAGATCTTATTTCCCACAAAGTAAACTTTGGGAAATGTGACTTAAAATAATTTTATACTCACACCTAATCCCTTCCATTATATGATAAGGACTTGTCTTACCATGCTTGACTTACATTTTGAAAAGAGTTTAGAAAATCCATGTGGCTATTCTAAGAACATGTTTAGTATCTATAACGTTGAATGTATATTTTAAAATGAACACGATTTTCACATTCGGGATTAGGCTGCATACATTTCTTCTCCCAGTCAAGTCCGAGATTTATGCAATTCACCCCATTCCTAGAGAACACTAGTTTAATCCCTTTACATGGTTTAATACTCTCATTTTGTGTATCCTTTAAGCTGCTGTCAAATAGTCTCCCCTAAAAACTATGATTATATACTCAGTAGCTGAACCCAATGTGCCATTTTACTCCTCAAATCTGCTTTCTTTGTATAAACAAACAGGAGAGGAATTAAAGATCAGTGATAGTATTTGCTCGCCACTTTTACTGAACATGTCTTATGATTCAAAAATGAAGGGTATATAGAAAGGATTAGAGTGTTTTAAAACTTTGGTTTTCTCCAAGAAGACTTTTATTTTTCCACCATAAGCTTAAAAATGAACAAACACACGATAAAGATTTGGATTTGTAAAGAATCCTTGCCTATAGGACTCCTATATTAGTTTTGCTCTGAAAGAAACCTGGCAATTAAAACTACCCTAAACCCATGAAGGCTTGTTTAATATTTTAACACACTGCCATTTCCATACCACAGAAAACTTATTGCTAAATTAACCACAATTGTAGACCATTTCAAATTGCTTCTAAAAAAAAAAATCAGTGATTATTAAACCACCAGGGATTTCTCAGTAGATACTTATGTGCTATTTTCATCTAAAATAGTATTTCTAAATTAGCTGAGTAGAGAATAGATTAAAGCAAGATACAAAGGCAGCTGCTGGATGATGAGTTAAAGTGAGACAACAAAGGTCAGAACAGGCAGAAGAAAGTTTTTTAAGACATCTTGATGTGCAACTTCAACTGATGTGGAATGGTCAGAGTTGGACGGTGACAAAACTGTGAAACAGGCAAAGGTTACCTCCTCCAACTTAGGCTATTTTCTTCTTCTACTTCTGTGTGTACACACACACACACACATGCTTATGCATGCATGAGCACATATATACACGCTCTTAGATATGTATATATTGCATACAATCAGGTGTTTTTTCATCCATAATATAAAGCAGAATTATACAAAAATAATGTAAAATAATACCTAACATTAATATTTCGAATAAATTAATAACAATACAAGTACAGAAGTGGTAGAAATTGACAAAACTTTCAGACATAACCCACGAAATCTTCATGGAAAAGACAGTATTAAAATTAAACAGTATTATATATGTATATATTTTTGACTATCATGATCTGGGTTGTGAAGAACATTTAAGCTGGTGAGAATAGTGCTTTAGGAAGAAAATATTCAGAGAATGGTAAGTGATCCGCTGGGATTGAACTCAAGGTAAGAATATTGAGAGCTAAGAGTTGGGAGATGGGGAGTTGAAAAAATATAGAAGTGAATTATAGAGCTCAAAAGATAATCTGTAGAATTACCGCGGAAAGTCTTGCATACTATAAGAAAAAAAATACATCTTATTTTATAAGCAGTGATGAGTCATCAATGGTGTTTAGCAATTAAATTAATGAAATCCATGTTTGGTAAGAGCCACTTTGGCCATAAGAAGAAAGTACAGACAGTCCCCAACTTACACTGGCATGACTTAACCATTTTCCAACTTTAGGATGATGTGAAAGTGATATGCATTCAGTAGGAACTGTACTTCAAATTTTATATCTTAATCTTTTCCTGGGATAATCATGTGCAGTAGGATGTTCTCTTGTGATGCTGGGCAGTAGCCCCAAGCCATAGCTCTGTCAGTCACATGATCAAGAAGGTAAACAACCAATACACTTCCAACCATTCTGCACCCAGAAAACCATTCTGTTTTTCAGTTTCAGTACAGTATTCACTACATCACATGAGATATTCAACACTTTATTGTAGAATAGGCTTTGTGTTAGATGATTTTGTCCAACTGTAGGCTAATGTATCAATAAGTATTCTGAGCATGTTTAAGGTAGGCTGTAGAATTTATAATTCTACAAATTTTATAATGTTCTGTAGGTTAGGTGTATTAAATGCATTTTTGACTTAAGATATTTTCAACTTAGGAAGGGTTTAAGGGGAGGTAACCTCATCATAAATCAGGAAGTACTATATTGGGGAAGGACAAGGGAGTAGATGGTATCATGGGATTAAAAGTTAACTGCGACAGCAAAAACCAAGTTAAATGATATTGAGAGTCAGTAACAAGTGGATCGAGAGGACAGAACAAATGAGAGGTAAGGTTAACGGTCACTTTTGGAGGGTAGATTTTAAGATAAATGGGTAAGAAGGATTTAGAAAAGTAAAGAACAAAAATGATAAAGGTTCTGATTCAAAATGGACTGGATTATTAAAATGTCATTATCAAAAATTGGGCACATAAAGGACTCACATATTATTTTTTACTTTGAGGCAAAATAGATGATTATATTTTGGGGTAGATATGGATAGGTAGATATAATAAGTTCGATTTTAGTTGAAAAATGAATCTAGCTGGAATGTCAAGCATCATAGATCCTATGGGGAAAGTATGGTGAGAACATGAGAAGATCAGGGAAAGTCCTTTGAAACAACAGGAATCATTGCATCATGTGAGTAAATAAGGCAATCGCTGAGCAGAACTTTCAAATGTTGAATGCAATTTACTGAAATGGTGTGTTGTTTTCAAGCTGCTAGTTAAACAAAAGATAGAATGACGAGCAAATTTAAGTTCTGCAAACAGCATCTCCAACAAAATAGAAACCAACAGTCTCTTGTGTGCATTTATCAGGAGAGATTCCAGACACTATCCCAGACACGCTTTACCACAGGGGCAAAGCTAATTCTCAGCGCTTCAGTGACTCCATCACTGAAGTCAAATGTATTAACATACCTGATAAAACATCAAGACTCATGCTAAATGTCAAGAGCCGAATTCATCTTCTTTAGCGATGAACCCAAAATGAAATACCATAGCCTACAGAAAGGATGTTTTTATTTCCAACTACCGAGTAATCAAATGAGTGCATTTATTGAAGAAATTTTAAATCTATTTTTAGATTCTATTACACGCATTTTTAAGTGCTCCACTACAATCATAGTGATTAAAATGGTCCTTCCAAAGTATTAGCATTCAATTGCTTGTCTCTAAGTATACCAATATTTTTCTCTCAGTGAAACTATTCAGACTTCTGTTTTTCATCTATCTTTATAAAGCAAACATGATACTAAAAGAGGAGAGAAAAGGAATGATATTACTTAGAATTAATATAAAAGGATAGACCCTACCTATGGAAACTGAGCAATGATTTGAGAGCTATCATCTTAGTATTAATAACCATGGATTCATCTACAAAATCAATAGTATCGATACCTGGCATGGTGATCAAGAATTTGATGTAACTTGTGAAATTAAGACAACTTTTATATACGTCCTTTAGGAAGCTGACAAAGACTAGTTACATACATGAAAACCCAGGACAAACAAAATCAATTAAGTAGCAAAAGGGTTTGATGGCCTTATGAGGTTGAAATATGTGAACGTTTCACACTAAATTTTTTTAAGTTTTGACAAATTGAAGTCTCATACAAGTTTTTAAAAAATATTAATGCAAAGTAAGTTCTGACACTTACAACATACTACAGTCATGCTACATGCTAGATTCAAATGTAACATCCCACCATGAAGAAGCCACACAAGTATACGGTCAGTCTCTCACAGCTACAAAGCAAGCACACAAAACTAATAAAAGATGAGATTGGTTTAGAAGTTTTTCTATTATTTTCGTCATTTATAGATAATGCAATATATTTTAATCCATGAAGAAAGTTTTGAACAAAGGGATTAAGCCAGCCTTATGCAAATAATGATATCAAGCACCCCAGTGATCCAGTCTCTTGTAAGTCTTCCCTGTGGAATTTAACATGCCAGGTAAATCCTTTAGGGGAAGAATATATGAGCCCTCTGAAAGGACAAAGGCTTTACAAATGTTGGTGATGAGATCTAGAATTCACAAAAAACAAGGTTTTAATGTTTCTAATTAAATAAATAACAATTATTGCAGAAAAATTAGGAAGTCGTGATAATGCCACCACAAAACAAAGCACTACCTAAAATTCTGTCATCATGGATCTACTACTACCAAGAGCTTGGTATAGGTTTTCATAATCTTCGTATTTCTACACAAATGTAAATATGTTTTATATGGGATTTGTGTGGACATGATTCTGTAACTTTTTCCCCTTTTTACATTTATTATGACTGCCCTTTAATTCTATAAATATTTTTATTAATGACTGCATAACTTCAACTGTGTAATGTAGCATAATCTATTTAACTGTCTTATTTTTGTTTCTAGTTCCTAGCTATTGTAAATGACATTATGTGAATTCCCTGGTTGTCCAATGGTTAGGACTCTGTGCTCTCACTGCTGAGGGCCCGGGTTTAATCCCTGGTCTGGGAGCTAAAATCCCACAAGCCACACGGCACAGCCAAAAAAAATTTTTTAAATGACATTATAATGGCACATTTGTACTTAAATCTTTGAATATCAATCCAATACATTCTTAAGAATAGTTGACTAAAAGTTAAATTTCTGAGTCTGTCTTAAGTCTTTCTTAAAGGTCAAATTACCCTGCAGGAATATAATGATGATTTAATCCATCAGGGCATAAGAGTGAAAAAATTTCTAACTACCAACAACACTAGCTGTTATGATTCTCTCTCATTATTTGTACATATGATAGGTCAGTCTTTCTCAAGTGATGACATGATCGTCTAGGATATATGGATACCCTCTCAAATACCCATTTCAGAATGAATTTATGTGTGGACAATCTAGAGTGTAAATTCTAGAAGTTGTGTTTCTAAGTCAAAGGGTACTTGACATTTAAATTTCATTTCATAATACAACACCATCATCTAAAAGTGATAATTTATCAACTTATACTCCTAAAACAGTGTGTAAATGTCTGTTTCTTTACATTACACTAACTTGAGATTATGCTAAAACTTTAAGGAATTTTCCAATCTAATAATGAAATAAATCCAAATTTTAATACATGATGGAAAATCATGTGTAATCATATTTTTATCCTATAATATAATTTTACTGCTTTCCTACTGACCATGGAATAGAGGGCACATGACTTACATGGCTGTCCAAAATCTACAGCCTTCGTATTTCCAAGATTACTTCATCATGAATCCCATGTTACGGCTATATTTCATTCACTTTCTCACACCCTCAACTCAGGGCCTACAGGAAATATAGTGAAGAAATCTAGGATGGGGTGAAAATTCAGTAAATAGTAGTTCTTGATTTATTTTTATTTCATCTTCCCAAGAGCATATAGGAAGCATCAATATTATTGTCCTCAACATCATCATCAGTTTTTCATCCTGGAAAGAGTATAGAATCTCCTAATATACATATATTTCTAACTCTCTAATTTATCTAGTAGTACCCAGCTTTCATATAACAAACATCGTACTTATTATTGGTTATATAACTTTCCTTAGACCTTTCACTCAAAAAAGATAGCAATCAATTTTACTTCTAAATAATCTTCATCTGTTTCAATACCAATTTATATAGTTTTAGCCCTTTCCATATGAAATTAAGCAGAATTATTTTAACTTTCTTGATGATTTTGTCTCAAATCCCTCAATAAAATATGAATTTACGTTAATCCCAGTTTTTATACACCATTAAATTAATGCACAGTGAGATAATTAAGACCTAAATCAAGTCAACGTTAAGGATGCAACTTATTCTGTTGTTGTCTATTTATTTCCCATTAATCTATGTCAAACCGTTATTGGACATATATTAAGCTCTTAGTCTGCTATGATTCTTAGAGCTTTTCTGCCATATTTTTGATATATAGTTTGCATGGTTATAATTCTTCCTCTATCTGAGGCACATAATGTTTATGCCATACCAAGTTCAATTTAAGTACATGGTGATCTGTTATAGTTTATTATTTATATTCCAAAATAAAAAAGGTATCCACTAATTACCTATAACTTGTCTTAGGGAACAGAAAATTCTGCTTTCTTAACCATCCAGTTTTCCCTGTGGCTAGCTAAAATCTATTTAGTTCAACCATAACTCATTTATTCTCTATAATGCACTATTTTTCATTTCCTTTAATTCTCAAGGTCATCATCACATCAAATTGTTTTCTTTTATAGAAAGGCATTGAAGCAGTTTAATATTATAAATTAGTACTAGAGTTTTTAATCACATAGAATTTCTATACTTTAAAGGTTTTTTTGTATTCTCAAAGCATTTTATGGATTTAACTTATTAATTCAAAAATCACATTGTATTTGTACATGTAAAAAATGTCTAGTAGGAGTTACTGAATCAAAATGCTAAAAGTGGTTACAAGAGGGCAATAGAAGTGGGTGAAGGAGATGGAAAAGTTTCACTTTTTACATTACACACTTTTAGACTGCTTAAATTTCCCACAAGGTGTGTGTACCTTTCTAATAATAAACGTATAATAAACCCATGCATCTATTGAGCACTTACTGTGTGCCAAGCACTGGGCTTAGCCTTGTAAAAGTAGGATGAGTAGGAACTAATCTTCACATTCAACAAGCTCAAGGTAAGATTAGAAATAATTATGAAACGCAATTACATGTAATCATAATACATGTGAAAATCATACATTTGTTATATATATACAGAATTCTAGGAGATCAATGAAATAGGAAAATTAGCTCTGAAAGATTAAAAATTGTTCAAAACTTGCAGGCCCAAGCTTCTATATAAAGGCATGTAAAAACTTGAAGATATTTGCTTCTCTTTCCTTTCCATTAGACTGGAATCTCTGAGATCTTAGCACTCTGTCTTTCACAGCAAAGGCACCTCAACATTAAATGTGAAAATAAGTCTCCTTTAGGAAAAAAAACCACAATCATAAAAAATTTTAATTCTCATTTCAAGAGCATCCACTGTCAAAAAATAAATAGTACGGTGTAGTGAGAATTTTACTAAACTTAGAATATTAACATCAATATCCCACTGTCAGCTCTCTCATACTTATTCTTATCACTGAATCCCTCCTGAGCCTCAGTTTCCTCATCTATAAAATAGGCTAGCATCTACTCTACCTATTTCTTAGGGTTTTTGCGAGGATTTCAAAAGTTCTATATTATAACCAATATAGATATTCATAATTTCAACCTTTAATTCCACCTACCTCCATATACCTTTTTATTGATGAATGCTTTTGCATATTCTTTTTGACAAGGATTACAGATCAGCATAAGAAAAGACTTCTTTTAAAGACAGTGATGTAATCCTTTTTGAGTTGTTACATCTGGAACTGTAATTCCTCATAGATTCTTTCTGATAAAGTGCCATACTTCACTGTATTCAATGTTCCAGTTACTTCTGAGAAGATTTCCCTAGATGGTAGCCTCTCTTTTGAATAAGGTCTCTCCACGTCTCTACTTTGCCATCTCCAGTCAAATTTATTACTCAGATTTGTTTTACACTACCGAAATCAAATCTCAGTACAAAACAGATCCTCTCACATCAGTGAGGTGATATTGGAGGTGACATAAGGAAGAGCCTCTATATGATCTCTCATATTATTGTTCAA
Source organism: Phocoena sinus (assembly GCF_008692025.1). Classification (NCBI taxonomy): domain Eukaryota; kingdom Metazoa; phylum Chordata; class Mammalia; order Artiodactyla; family Phocoenidae; genus Phocoena; species Phocoena sinus. The sequence continues at coordinate 23,503,900 of NC_045769.1, forward strand.
TGTTAATGTTTTTGTCAAGATAACTTGCTATGAAATCACAAAGAGCAAGTAAAAGAAACAGGCTAATTCAAACCAAATTAATGGAAGGTTAAAAAGTCCTGTTGTATTAGTCATGTACCATGTTGGGAGAAAGAACAGTAATGCTCACAATTACTTTCCTTCTTTCTTTGATTTCTTCCTCTCTCCCTCCTTCCCTCTCCCACCCCTCTCCCTCCCTTCCCCCCCTTAGTTCTTTCTTCTCCTCCCTTCCTTCTTTTGTTCATTTGTTAAACACAACAACAACAACCTAAAGAGGACTATTATAGCTAAGAGTACTAGGAAAATCAACTATAAGTAATAAGATACACAAACTTCAAAATGAGATAATATTTCATTTTTGGCACATATTATGCTAATGTAAATCGAGGTGCTATAATTTAGTAAGCAGGAAGCTTTCCATCAATTTGACAGTCTTATTAGCCTCTCAAGAGGTGAAAACACGAAGGAGATAGTTATTGTTATAGAAAACATGCCTCTGTTAGCTTTTTTCCTCTAGTCATAAAATGCACTATGGAATTATTTACCAAAATGTCTTGGAGATTTTAAACTGTAGTCTAAACGTTTACTAAATTCTGACCATCACACTACAAAAGACAATCACAGGAGTTAAAAGCTTTTCAAAAAACAAACTCAAGAATAGTTTTACTCAAGACTAAACTGCAAAAAGGAAGTTGAACACATGACATGATTTCAGAAGTTTGGAAATTTTACCCAGCTTAGAGAATCCCTCCCGAGTCACAGTGTTGATACCTGCAGGTCCAAAATTAAAGATTCTTCCCCTAAATGTAAAATATTGCCTTCTGCTTAGATGTGAATACTGCTGTGAACAGGAGCCATGTTAAGATGTTTCAGTCATTTATAAGGTAAAAAGGAAGGTATTTGTTCCTTCCACGGGAAGGTAGGGACAGGTGAGAAGTTAGGAAAATAAAAACTCCAAATAACAGAGATGGAAAGAAGAGAGTCAGAACAAGAAGGCACCAAGTTTTTGCTTCTAATTTTTAATAAATTAAGGCAATGTCTTAGGTCCATTAATGCTCATTTCTCAGAAGCAAATTATTTCTCAATGAGTGACAAGGACAAAATATTATTTATAAGTCCTCAATGTCCGCCCTCCTCATAAGGGAGAAGTCTTAGACAAAGGCTAACATATTGCTTTGCATAAGAAAAAGGCAGTCACTAGAGAAGGGTAATGTGAACTCTGAGGATTGAGGACTTGAGAGATGGAAGAATCAAGGGGAAGACGTATCCAAAGAGGATCTTTAAATTTTGCTGAGTGTTATGCAATGTCTACAATGTCGCTCCTGTTGCTATCTCCTCAAGAGGCAATAATGTAGAAGCCTACATTATTTTTCAGGGCTTTTTAGAATGACAATGTCCAGAGGCGGACTATCAGGTAGAAGCAAAAAGGCCTAGTTTTATGTGATTACCAGGGTATCATACTGTAGGTGATGTATGTAACTAGTAACACGTACTATGAGGCGCTGACTGTGAACAAACCATTCTTTACTATTATATGTGTAATCATTATCTTATGTTTTAGATTCCATGATTGCCAAACTATAAATGATTAGGTAGTTTTAAGACTACTTCTGTGAGAGAAAAGAATATGGTCATCTTTAGGGAAACTATATAGAGTTCTCAGATTTGAGAACATGAGTTAGAAAAGAAGCAAAGTAATAGTACATAAAGTATTCCCCTTTGCAAATGCACAGAGATAAATGCTTTCTCCCAGTTCTGAAATCCAAAGTCAATAGGATTGGCTTTGGATTTCTAAGATATTTGAGATTATCCAAACAACGAGAAAATTGTTCAGATCTGTCTTGGCAAAGCTGCAGATTTAGCAAGGCTCTATTTGAACCCACCATCAGATTCCACATGGCTGAATAAATAATCAGGTTAAAAAAATAGTCAAGAATAATAGAAGAGAATGGTATTACTGCTTAAGAGGAGAAGACACACTAAATATCAAGGATGTATATATACTTCATGTAAATCAAACAGAGAAAAATGGGCAGAAGCCTGGAATCAGAAAAACTAAACACAGTGAAAGGATATCCTTAAAGGTAGCTAATTTGAATTTGGTAGAAACATTATATGACAAATGTGAAAGAACTTCTCATCAAAAATTTGGGGGAGGTGGGAGGTGGGGAGGGGAAAGGCCCCAGAGTTGGCTGAAGAGGAGCCAAAGTAAAGCCAAATCTAGACATTGCTCTCAAAGGGCCTAAGGTTCATAGCTAGCTCCCAGGATCAGTAACCTAAAGCCACCCCAGCCGAAGTCCCTCAGACAGAGTGAGTAAAGGAACAGGAGCCAGCACACCTAGAATGCTGTTTCTAGCAATAAATCTGGAATTTTACTTAAATATTCATAGAATCCTGGATTTGTACCTCTCTGTGCAATCATTATTATGAATTTGGGTTCACTCTAGTCTCTTTGCTTCTTTGTGTAATAGACACCATTGGTGGCTTATCCAGCATCCTCCTTTCCTCCTCACTGGGAAAAATAGCAACCCTCCACTTTTTTTAAAGTATATACACTTCTGTTACATAGTCCTTAGGACTCAGGAGACGTTAAGCCTACCCTGAGCTCCACACAAGGGGCCTGAGTAGACTAAGCCAATCGTGGCAAACCCATCCCTCTCGCCAATGATTGGTTCAATTATCTTGGCATAAGACAGAAGTTCTACTTCAGGGAGTAATTTTTATTTCGTAGTTGGAGGAGACAGTGTGTCTCTCTCCCTCTGCATATTAATAAGTGAGATGTTGCTTCAGTTGTAGATGGTTGCTGTCTTTCAACCATGAAGAACAAAGACAACATTTAAGAGGCAAAACTGAAAAAAATCACAGAGGAATAGAACTAGAATCCTGATTGACTGGACATCTTACGTAAGCTAAAAACTCCTTGTTTAGTCTATTTTAAGTCAGATTTACTATAACTTGTAGCCAAAACCATATCAAATTATAAAGCATGAATATGGAGTGTGGAAGTGAGGGAAGATTTGATTTGAGTTTATTACTATTGCTATTGCCTTCTAATATGAAAGAAATGCCAACGTATTTGAGACATCAATAAAAGACCTCACAGACAAAGAGAAGTTAGAGATTTAAATAGCCTTAAAAAAGAGGAAAGTGATGGAGTAGGCCCTGGAGAAACATTAAAGAGGAAAGATGAACCCTCTTCTATTGTGGAAAAAAATAAGGCAAGTTGGAATGGGTTGAAGCAGATGGAGACACCTGTGCAGGTCTGGTGGTAAGTTGATTACATTCACTCAAGAGAATTTTTATGTTATTTGGAAAGAAGTAGGTAAGTTGATGGGATGAGAGTGAAATGACATACAGTGACTGTGTAATTAGCTAGAGAGAGCAGACATGTTTGACAATTACTGGACAGAGAAGAGGAGAGATGACTAAGAGGACGAAGAAGGCTTGCTGAGAAACACTGCGGATATGACACTGGCAAACACTAATTAATATTAATTCTCACCTTTCCAGTTGCGTAAGAATTACTTGGTGGACAGCTAGACCGGTGCAGCTGGATCACGGGGGCCAGAGACTGAGAGGATTTTGGCAGAGGTTGGTTGAAGTGATGAGCCATGGATTCAGGTAGGGACAGAAGAGGAGATATGAAAAGATAAAAATATTGAGGAAAAAAATATGTACTAATAAGAGTCAGCAAGCCCTTGGCTTATGTTCAGAGCATTAAGTATTAAGAGTTATGACAAACTCTAGGGTACAGTTATTGGAACAGATGGATGAAGATATAGTACAGATGTAAGCAATAGGATTAAGACAGTAACAAAGCATACTGCATACTGCCCTTGGGGAATAAAAGAGTATAAAGATATTTGTCTCTAGCATTAAAGTTTATTTGATTCTATTTTTTAAGTTTCTCCCTGTTATTCTATCCTCACTGTCAAGATTTTAGTTATCACTTCTTAAAACAGTCGACATCAAAAAAAAAAAAGCCTAGCAATGATTTTCTTATCTGTAGCTGACTGTATGCTTTAAGTTAAAAAATCAGGCTCTGATTGAAGACTTTAAGCACCCTCTGGAAATGACAGTGATTATGCGAGTTGATAATGTAAGTATTTATACAATTCTCATCCAGTATCAGGATATTTTAGAGCACACAATTTTAATATCAAACAGTGTAACAATTATCCTATGTATTTATACATTCTCTCACAACTCATCTATAATTAGACTGTAGAGATTATATACAGAATGTTTTGGTCTTTAGCCAGCACCTTATTATAATCTCAAGAGCAAAACTAAAAAGCCAGATTTTCAAGGATCGTTATGCTTCACTCTTTAGGAAGATGATATTTTAGAGTGCAATTGGATTGGTTGTAGAAAATTTAGAGTGCAGTTGAATTAGGCACAATTGGAGTGCAATTAAGTTATACTTAAAAACTGGCCGCTTGCTAGAGAACCATGGGAATATCTGGGTTTAGCAGTGTTAGAAAGGTTGGATTTTAGTAGGAAAAATAGCACTGTCTTTAGAAAATATTTTTCAAATTGTATAGATAAAAAAGGAAAGCATACTATAATGTTCTCAATTATGACCAACAAACAAATCTATGAAGTTTTATTAAGTTTGATATTGTTCTAAAATTAAATCAGTTGCTTCTGTTTTTGCTCCTTTACTGAATATTACACAACCCCAAATTTACCTGTTATCTACTATTACAGTTCCATTAAAAATACTTATTCTAAAATACTTATATTTGGGCTTCCCTGGTGGCGCAGTGGTTGAGAGTCCGCCTGCCGATGCAGGGGACACGGGTTCGTGCCCCGGTCCAGGAAGATCCCACATGCTGCGGAGCGGCTGGGCCCGTGAGCCATGGCCGCTGAGCCTGCGCATCCAGAGCCTGTGCTCCGCAACGGGAGAGGCCACAACAGTGAGAGGCCCGCATACCGCAAAATAAAATAAAATAAAATAAAATAAAATAAAATAAAATAAAATAAAATACTTATATTTTATTAAGATAGTATTAGTGATGATGTATGCAACATTTTTAAGTCATATGTGAAGAACGATGCTCTGAACCTGAGGGCTACTGAATGTTGAAAAGAAAATGTGTTATGAGATCTCCTTTCCTTGGGGAATCTTCAGATTTTAAAATATATATATTTCTCTACTCCAGTCTTTTAAATTAATGGTTTATAAAAATGTTAATATTTCTTCTAGTGTTCTAATCTCTTTTTTATCTTACTCTCTTGGCAAACTAAAGATAGGAGAATAAAAGAAAAACAAAACATTATTTCTCTGGTAATTTTGCTTCCACGACTTTCAAAAATAAATAAGCAAAAAATATTAATCATCTTACACTTTTGTAGGTTAGAAGTCCAGTATGCATCTCACAGACTAAAATCAAGGGGCCAGAAGAGCTTCATTTCATTCTGGAGTCTGTAGGGGAGAATCCTTTTCCTTGCCTTTTCCAGCTTCTAGTGACTGCTGACCTCCATGTTCCAAGTCAGCCACATTTTCAATAGTTTTTCTCATATGCAGTAACTACTGATGCACTGAAAAATTTGATTATTTATGTGCTTAACAATAGTGAGCATTTTTTGACTCAGACTAAACATATAGGACATACTTGCAATTTTTACTAAGATTTAACCCTACTAAGAGTAAAATTTCTGTCAACCCATGGACCTGTGCTTAATTGCAAAGATGCAATTGGAATAGTTAAATTAGGGTCTCAACTTTGTTCTTCATGTCCATCTGACTAGGTTTTCTAAATTTTTCACTTATTTCATTCAACATTGTTATAACTATTTATTGTTAAGTAACAATGCTTAACGTGAACAAAATCTTAGTATGTACTGTGCAACCATGCAATTTTTCTAGTACCATAAATTCCTTCCAAATCTAACAATTGACTGATAATTCCAGGTGTGGCTGTGTTCCATACATATCTGATTCCAGCGTATTCATATTATCAATAAATATTGCAATCTTTAGTCTTTTAAACATATTAAATTTCTTTAAATTACGAATATTAAATATGCTATGGGGTAAGAATGAAATTGTAGATAATGACGTTTATTTTTCTATTAAGAAGCAGCAGACCAATAGACCTCTAATAATTATATCTAATAGAAATGTATCTCATTCTGGACAAAGTAATCTAATCATGGCTGTTACAAAGGAACATGATTATTACTCACTCAACATTTACTTACTGAGTGCCTATCTTTGGCAACAGACTGTTCTAGGTATTTCAGTATTTATTTCATATATATCCTGGTTTAGGAATAAAACTGTCATCTGGAAATAGACTTTTAAAATTCTGCTGCAAATTCTGTTGTCATGGATAATTAGCAGAAAATTCAGATAAATTTTCAATATTTAAGCCTGTGTTACTTTCTACCTTTGAAAATATTATGCATTTAATTGTACTGATTTTAATCTCTGTGTGAATTAGCCCTTTTACATTGTATTTATTTTTGTAAAGTAAGTAAATTTTTTAAAAATACAAAAGAAAGTATGCTATTTACAGTATATGTCAGTAGAAAAAGTAAACAATGTGAGCAAATGGGTAGAAAATTTCAATAGAGCAATGGAAGCTATAAAAACAAGCTAAGAGGAAATATTACAAACAAAATATAATAATGAAGCTGAAAAATATTTTAGTTGGCTTATTTGTGGCCTAGAACTACAAGAGTAAAGAGTCATTAAACTTCGAGGGAGTCAATAGAAATTATCCAAATTAAAACAAAAAGAAACAAAGGTCCAAGACAAAGGAAGACTACCACTAAGGGACGAATATAAGCAAAATTCATTTGCCTCTGGAAGGGAACAGAAACTCTCTCCCATACAAGTTTTCTCATAGATTCAAGGAAGAGTGTGAATGCCTTAAGTGGAAGAGACACAAGTGCTAAGAAAGCATCATCAACAAAACATAAATATTTAGGAAATGACAAAAATAAAGACATAAAGCCCAGCATTCAACACAAAATTTTGAGACACACAAAAAGATGAAAATACTCTTTGTCACAAGATAAACAGAATGATATCAAGATATGATGCATATATTGAAACTATCAGAGATTAAAATAACTATAGTTAATATGTTAAAAGATTAAATGAAAGAGATGAACAACACGTGTGAACAGATGTGAAATTTTGGCATTATGATGGAGAATATAGAAAGGAGTTAAGTGAAAACACTAGAAAACAACTCTAGAACAGAGTTGAAAACTCTAGAACAGACACCTAAACACCCCAAATTATGCAAAAAATAAATTGAAAAATGTTCAGTGTTGTTAGTCATTGAGGAAATGCAAATAAAAAACCACACACACTCTCTAGAATGGCTAATTATTTTTTAAAGACTGATAATATCATGTGCTGATAAAGATACTGAGCAACTGAAAATCTCATATTTCTGGTGAAAAGGTCATGCCAAAAACTGAAATAAAATATTTAAATACATATTTCTGACAAAGAACTTGTAACCAGATTAAACAAAAAACTTAGAACTCAAACATAAGAAAATCCAGATTTTTTTCAAAGCAAAAGACATGAACAAATCTTTCATTTAAAAACTAGATCAACAAATACCAAGTAAGCATATAAACAAGTATTATTATTAACTATCACTTAAATGCAAATTGGAATTAAGATGAGATTCCACTTTACATCCACAACAAAAACTAAAATTAACAAAACCGACAACTGCAAATGTTGTCAAGGATGTGGAACAAGTGAACCTTTCATCTATTACTGATGGAAGTGAAAAATCTTACAACTTTGAAAAATTGCTTCTCAGTTTCTTACAAAGTTAAACATGCCCCTACCCTGATGCTCAGCAATTCCACTTCTATACCATAAATATCTACTGGAAATGACAATTTGTCTATAAAAACTAAAACATAACAAAATAAAAAAAGTATAAAACGATGCTCATAGCAGTTTTACTCATAGTAGACCCAAACTGGAAACAGCTCAAGTGTTCATCAGTAGCTATAGGATTAACACACTGTGCTATGTTTATATAATGAAACAAAACTCAGCAATGAAAAGAAACAGAGCATGGGGCTTCCCTGGTGGCGCAGTGGTTGAGAGTCCGCCTGCCGATGCAGGGGACACGGGTTCGTGCCCCGGTCTGGGAAGATCCCACATGCTGCAGAGCGGCTGGGCCTGTGAGCCACGGCCGCTGAGCCTGTGCGTCCAGAGCCTGTGCTCCGCAATGGGAGAGGCCACAACAGTGAGAGGCCCGCGTACCGCAAAAAAAAAAAAAGAAACAGAGCATGGATAAAAGCAGTAACTGATGAATCTTCAAAACTCCGTGCTGAGTCAAAGAAGCCAGACACAAAAGAGTATATATTTATCTTTCTATTTATATGAAGGTTTAGAACAGGCAAAACTAATCTGTGGTAATAAATATCAGATACTGACTGCTCTGGGAAGGACTGGGAGGTCAACAGGGTGTACTTTGTACATGTGAAGACAAATGTTCTGTGTCTTCATAGGGGTTACATGGTTGTCAAAGCTGATTAAACTGTACACTTAAGATCTATGCATTTCACTTTATGTAAATTATATCTCAAAAGTGGTACATCAGTAGGATTCTTGGGTGGAAGCAACAGAAACCGACTTTTAATTAAGCAGATAGAAACATATTTAAAATATATTGGGTAGCTAGCAATTTCCAGGAAGCCTAGAAAGCCAGGCTGGGGAAACCAGCAGGAAACCAGAGAGGTTATGAATTCATAATTGTATTCAAAATCATGCCAGGTAACTCACAGATGAAGACCCGATTGTCATTGTCTCTGCTACTGGTATTGAGAAGTGGGTTCCACAGCTTCCACTGCTCAGTTTGGTATATCTCCAATCTGATATGTTTTCACAAATGCCATGGACAGAAAAGATGCTCTCTTGGTCCTGCTGTTTCTATCAACAGTCCTCAGTTCAAAGTCTATTTGACTGAGCCTGTCTCATGTCCATATCCTATTTCAAATGAACTTAGGATATGGTACTTTCAGCTTCTATGGAAGTTTTCACCATAGGGGGAGGAGAACTGTGCAGCTTACTGAGATGTCAAAGAAGAAGGAATTCCTCAATATAAAATTGGCCATACCAAATTCATAAATGTGTCCCAAAACCCTTCACTGTTTAACTTATTAAGAGTTGACTTTACTCACTCTACTTCCTCCTTCAGTTCACTGATGTTTGTTTTCAACCCCAGTATTGTACTGAAAGTACTCTTGCCAAAGCTAACAATGACCTTGATTCTAAGGGAACTGGTTCCTTTCCAATCCTTTGCCTACCTGACCTCTCACCTGTTTCTAATACCACTGATTCCTTCCTTCTTATAACCATATCTTTCCTTGGATTTCATAACACCACTTTTCTGGTTTCTCCCTTACATCTGACCCTTACTTACTCATTCTTTATTTTATTGCCTCTTCTTCGCTTGCCTTTTGTTAAAGTTTCTGTTCATCTGGTGGATATTATAGACATTCCTTTCTGATGCGTATTTGCCCTGAATAACCATATATATTGTCATACATTTCTTACCACCAATAGACTAATGATTTCCAAATCTACAGCCACAACTCAGATCTCTTTCCTGCATCTCACACACACATATCATTGAATACTTCCATCTGGATTTTTCATATATATTACAAATTCAACATATTTAAAATTTGTCATCTTCCCAGATCTATTCTTCTTTCTTCGTTCCCTTTTTTGAGTAAATTGCACCACTGTCCACCCCATTGTCCAAACTAAAAATTTAGATCCTTTCCCATACCTTCCATATTCAACCACTAGCCTCCCATGCATTTTAAATCATAAAGGTTTTTTGTGTCCATATACCATTGTCTACTGGGATGGCCAATATCCTAAATTAGAACACCATTATATTACCTGAACTAAAGCCAAAGCTTTTAATATAACTTTTCTGTCTTTGCTCTTACTCAGTGCCAATTCATTCTTGGCACTGACATCAGGAAGACTCTTGGTGAAATGTAAATATGATTATGTCATCACCCTGTATGACATACAATCGTTTCCCTCTAACCTATCTTAGTACGTCCTCCTTATTCAGTCATCACCTATTTTTCTAGCTCCTTCTCTCACTGATCTCTTAAGTAATACTCCATGCTCAAGCCATATTACACTCCATTCAGATCCCACACAACTTAGTTTTGTGGGTGTTGTCATATGTTCTTTCCTTTTCACTAGATACCCTTTTCTTTTTATTGCTTCCTTTCTATTTTCATTATTTAAGTTGGGAATAAGATCTTACTTTATCCAGGTAGACATTTCTTAAAAACCAGCCCAAATCACTTGCAAAACTGAATTAAGGGTTATTCCAGCGCAGCCCTTTAACAAACTACATTTCCCTCCTTAGAGCATTTATTACACTATAATTGGCTATTTGTATATACTCCTCTGCTAGTCTATAAGCTTGAAGAAGGTAAAGACTGTTTACTTCTTTATCATTTTATCACTTAACAGCCATCTTACTATCATGCTCATAATAACTGCTCAATAAATGTTGCATTAATATGATTTACATCAATTTTAGTTATTCCAATGGAGAAAGTAGGCAAATATCTATGACATCCTAACTTCAAATTTCTGCCTTTAGTTATCTGAAAGATTCATAAATCTTTATCTTTTATCTAAATTTTGGTGCAGTGTTTCTTAATTTTCTTAATATACCTGTCTACATTATCAATTTTCATTCCTCACACTAAAGAGGAGACCATTTGTTACATGATGCCCTAGTGCATTGAATGGGCATGTATTAAATATCAGCTGATATTTATACTTTGATAACAGAACATAAAATGTATGTTCAAACAAATCATTGATGGTTAAGGGAAGCCCAATAATGTATGAATTAATTTACCACCTAGCGCGAGGAGAGGGGTTTAAGAGCGCTGCTTAAAGGATCTCCAGAGACGGGCGCGAGCCGCGGCTAAAAGCGCGAACCCCAGAGATGGGCGCGAGACGCGGCTAAAAGCGCGAACCCCAGAGACGGGCGCGAGCCGCGGCTGAAAGCGCAAACCCCAGAGACGGGCGCGAGCCGCGGCTAAAACCGTGGACCCCAGAGACGGGCGGGAGACGCTAAGGCTGCTGCTGCCGCCACCAAGGGGCCTGTGTGCGAGCACAGGTCACTCTCCACACCCCTCTTCCGCGGAGCCTGTGCAGCCCTCCACTGCCAGGTTCCCGGGATCCAGGGACAACTTCCCCGGGACAACGCACGGCGGGCCTCAGGCTGGTGCAACGTCACGCTGCCTCTGCCGCCGCAGGCCCGCCCCGCAAACAGTGCCCCTCCTTCCCCCATCCCCCAACCCCCGGCCTGAGTGAGCCGGAGGCCCCGAATCAGCGGCTCCTTTAACCCCGTCCTGTCTGAGCAAAAAAACAGACGCCCTCCAGCGACCTACACGCAGAGGCAGGGCCAAATCCAAAGCTGAGCTCCTGTGAGCAGTGAGAACAAAGAAGAGAAAGGGAAATCTCTCCCAGCAGCCACAGAAGTAGCGGATTAAAGCTCCACAATCAACTTGATATACCCTGCACCTGTGGAATACCTGAAGAGACAAGGAATGATCCCAAATTGAAGAGGTGGAATTTAGGAGCGAGATCTATGATTTTTTTTTCCCTTTTCCTCTTTTTGTGAATGTGTACGTGTATGCTTCTGTGTGAGATCTTGTCTGTATACTCTTGCTTCCACCATTTGTCCTAGGGCTCTATCCGTCCATGATTTTTTTTTAAAAATTCTTTTTCTTAATAATTAAGTTTAATTGTAATAACTTTATTATACTTTACCTTCGTTCTTTCCTTCCTTCCTTCCCTCCTTTAGACAACGAATCACCCCAAATTGAGGAGGTGGTCTCTGGGAGCAGGATTTATGATTTTTCCCCCTTTACCTCTTTTTGTGAAGGTGTATGTGTATGCTTCTGTGTAAGATTTTCTCTGTATAGCTTTGCTTCCAACATTTGTCCTAAGGTTCTATCCATCCCTTTTTTTTTTTCCTAAATATTTTTTAATTCAATAACTATACTATACTTTATTTTATTTTTACTGTATCATCTTTCTGTCTTTTTTCCTTCTTTCCCTCCTTCCTTCCTTCCTCCCTCCCTCCCTCCCTCCCTCCTTTCTTTCCTTCTTTGCTTCTTTCTTCCTTCCTTCCTTTCCTCCTTTCCTTCTTTCTTTACTCATACTTCTACTAATTCTCTCTACTTTTTCTCCCTTTTATTCTGAGCCGTGTGGATGAAAGGCTCTTGGTGCTCCAGCCAGGAGTCAGGGCTCTGCCTCTGAGGTAGGAGAGCCAACTTCAGGACACTGGTCAACAAGAGACCTCCCAGCTCCACATAATATTAAACGGTGGAAATATCCCAGAGACCTCCATCTTAACACCAGCACCCAGCTTCACTCAACGACCAGCAAGCCACAGTGCTGGACAACCTATGCCAAACAACTAGCAAAACAGGAACACAACCCCACCCATTAGCAGAGAGGCTGCCTAAAATCATAATAAGGCCACAGACACCCCAAAACACACCACCAGACGTGAACCTGCCCACTAGAGAGACAAGATCCAGCCTCATCCAGCACAACACAGGCACTAGTCCCCTCCACCAGGAAGCCTACACAACCCACTGAACCAACCTTAGCCACTGGAGACAGACATCAAAAACAACGGGAACTACGAAAGTGCAGCCTGCAAAAAGGAGACCCCAAACACAGTAAGATAAGCAAAATGAGAAGACAGAAAAACACACAGCAGATGAAGGAGCAAGATAAAAACCCACCAGACCTAACAAATGAAGAGGAAATAGGCAATCTACCTGAAAAAGAATTCAGAATAATGATAGTAAGGATGATCCGAAATCTTGGAAGTAGAATGGACAAAATGCAAGAAACAGTTAACAAGGACCTACAAGAACTAAAGATGAAACAAGCAACGATGAACAATGCAATAAATGAAATTAAAACCACTCTAGATAGGATCAATAGCAGAATAACTAAGGCAGAAGAACGGATAAGTGACCTGGAAGATAAAGTAGTGGAAATAACTACTGCAGAGCAGAATAAAGAAAAAAGAATGAAAAGAACTGAGGACAGTCTCAGAGACCTCTGGGACAACATGAAACGCACCAACATTCGAATTATAGGGGTTCCAGAAGAAGAAGAAAGAAAGAAAGGGACTGAAAAAATATTTGAAGAGATTATAGTTGAAAACTTCCCTAATATGGGAAAGGAAATAGTTAATCAAGTCCAGGAAGCACAGAGAGTCCCATACAGGATAAATACAAGGAGAAACACGCCAAGACACATATTAATCAAACTGTCAAAAATTAAATACAAAGAAAGCATATTAAAAGCAGCAAGGGAAAAACAACAAATAACACACAAGGGAATCCCCATAAGGTTAACAGCTGATCTCTCAGCAGAAACCCTACAAGCCAGAAGGGAGTGGCAGGACATACTGAAAGTGATGAAGGAGAAAAGCCTGCAACCAAGACTACTGTACCCAGCAAGGATCTCATTCACATTTGATGGAGAAATTAAAACCTTTACAGACAAGCGAAAGCTGAGAGAGTTCAGCACCACCAAACCAGCTTTACAACAAATGCTAAAGGAACTTCTCTAGACACGAAACACAAGAGAAGGAAACGACCTATAGTAGCGAACCCAAAACAATATAGAAAATGGAAATAGGAACATACATATCGATAATTACCTTAAATGTAAATGGACTAAATGCTCCCACCAAAAGACACAGATTGGCTGAATGGATACAAAAACAAGACCCTTATATATGCTGTTTACAAGAGACCCACTTCAGACCTAGAGACACATACAGACTGAAAGTAAGGGGATGGAAAAAGATATTCCATGCAAATGGAAACCGAAAGAAAGCTAGAGTAGCAATTCTCATATCAGACAAAATAGACTTTAAAATAAGGACTATTAAAAGGGACAAAGAAGGACACTACATAATGATCAAGGGATCGATCCAAGAAGAAGATATAACAATTGTAAATATTTATGCACCCAACATAGGAGCACCTCAATACATAAGGCAAATATTAACAGCCATAAAAGGGGAGATCGACAGTAACACATTCATAGTAGGGGACTTTAACACCCCACTTTCACCCATGGACAGATCATCCAAAATGAAAATAAATAAGGAAATACAAGCTTTAAATGATACATTAAACAAGATGGACTTAATTGATATTTATAGGACACTCCATCCAAAAACAACAGAATACACATTTTTCTCAAGTGCTCATGGAACATTCTCCAGGATAGATCATATCTTGGGTCACAAATCAAGCCTTGGTAAATTTAAGGAAACTGAAATTGTATCAAGTATCTTTTCTGACCACAACGCCATGAGACTAGATCTCAATTACAGGAAAAGATCTGTAAAAAATACAAACACATGGAGGCTAAACAATACACTACTTAATAATGAAGTGATCACTGAAGAAATCAAAGAGGAAATAAAAATATACCTAGAAACAAATGACAATGGAGACACAACGACCCAAAACCTATGGGATGCAGCAAAAGCAGTTCTAAGGGGGAAGTTTATAGCAATACAAGCCCACCTTAAGAAGCAGGAAACATCTCGAATAAACAACCTAACCTTGCACCTCAAGCAATTAGAGAAAGAAGAACAAAAAAACCCCAAAGCTAGCAGAAGGAAAGAAATCATAAAAATCAGATCAGAAATAAATGAAAAAGAAATGAAGGAGATGATAGCAAAGATCAATAAAACTAAAAGCTGGTTCTTTGAGAAGATAAACAAAATAGATAAACCGCTAGCCAGACTCATCAAGAAAAAAAGGGAGAAGACTCAAATCAATAGAATTAGAAATGAGAAAGGAGAAGTAACAACTGACACTGCAGAAATAAAAAAAATCATGAGAGATTACTACAAGCAACTCTATGCCAATAAAATGGACAATCTGGAAGAAATGGACAAATTCTTAGTAATGCACAACCTGCCAAGACTGAATCAGGAAGAAATAGAAAATATGAACAGACCAATCACAAGCACTGAAATTGAAACTGTGATTAAAAATCTTCCAACAAACAAAAGCCCAGGACCAGATGGCTTCACAGGTGAATTCTATCAAACGTTTAGAGAAGAGCTAACACCTATCCTTCTCAAACTCTTCCAAAATATAGCAGAGGGAGGAACACTCCCAAATTCCTTCTACGAGGCCACCATCACCTTGATACCAAAACCAGACAAGGATGTCACAAAGAAAGAAAACTACAGGCCAATATCACTGATGAACATAGATGCAAAAATCCTCAACAAAATACTAGCAAACAGAATCCAACAGCACATTAAAAGGATCATACACCATGATCAAGTGGGGTTTATTCCAGGAATGCAAGGATTCTTCAATATACACAAATCTATCAATGTGATAAACCATATTAACAAATTGAAGGAGAAAAACCATATGATCATCTCAATAGATGCAGAGAAAGCTTTCGACAAAATTCAACACCCATTTATGATAAAAACCCTGCAGAAAGTAGGCATAAAGGGAACTTTCCTCAACATAATAAAGGCCATATATGACAAGCCCACAGCAAACATCATCCTCAATGGTGAAAAACTGAAAGCATTTCCACTAAGATCAGGAACAAGACAAGGTTGCCCACTCTCACCACTATTATTCAACATAGTTTTGGAAGTTTTAGCCACAGCAATCAGAGAAGAAAAGGAAATAAAAGGAATCCAAATTGGAAAAGAAGAAGTAAAGCTGTCACTGTTTGCAGATGACATGATACTATACATAGAGAATCCTAAAGATGCTACCAGAAAACTACTAGAGCTAATCAATGAATTTGGTAAAGTAGCAGGATACAAAATGAATGCACAGAAATCTCTGGCATTCCTATATACTAATGATGAAAACTCTGAAAGTGAAATCAAGAAAACACTCCCATTTACCATTGCAACAAAAAGAATAAAATATCTAGGAATAAACCTACCTAAGGAGACGAAAGACCTGTATGCAGAAAATTATAAGACACTGATGAAAGAAATTAAAGATGATACAAATAGATGGAGAGATATACCATGTTCTTGGATGGGAAGAATCAACATTGTGAAAATGACTCTACTACCCAAGGCAATCTACAGATTCAATGCAATCCCTATCAAACTACCACTGGCATTTTTCACAGAACTAGAACAAAAAATTTCGCAATTTGTATGGAAACACAAAAGACCCCGAATAGCCAAAGCAATCTTGAGAACGAAAAAAGGAGCTGGAGGAATCAGGCTCCCTGACTTCAGACTATATTACAAAGCAACAGTAATCAAGACAGTATGGTACTGGCACAAAAACAGAAAGATAGATCAGTGGAACAGGATAGAAAGCCCAGAGATAAACCCACGCACATATGGACACCTTATCTTTGATAAAGGAGGCAGGAATGTACAGTGGAGAAAGGACAGCCTCTTCAATAAATGGTGCTGGGAAAACTGGACAGGTACATGTAAAAGTATGAGATTAGATCACTCCCTAACACCATACACAAAAATAAGCTCAAAATGGATTAAAGACCTAAATGTAAGGCCAGAAACTATCAAACTCTTAGAAGAAAACATAGGAAGAACACTCTATGACATAAATCACAGCAAGATCCTTTCTGACCCACCTCCTAGAGTAATGGAAATAAAAACAAAAATAAACAAATGGGACCTAATGAAACTTCAAAGCTTTTGCACAGCAAAGGAAACCATAACCAAGACCAAAAGACAACCCTCAGAATGGGAGAAAACATTTGCAAATGAAGCAACTGACAAAGGATTAATCTCCAAAATTTACAAGCAGCTCATGCAGCTCAATAACAAAAAAACAAACAACCCCATCCAAAAATGGGCAGAAGACCTAAATAGACATTTCTCCAAAGAAGATATACAGAATGCCAACAAACACATGAAAGAATGCTCAACATCATTAATCATTAGAGAAATGCAAATCAAAACTACAATGAGATATCATCTCACACCAGTCAGAATGGCCATCATCAAAAAATCTAGAAACAATAAATGCTGGAGAGGGTGTGGAGAAAAGGGGACACTCTTGCACTGCTGGTGGGAATGTGAAATGGTTCAGCCACTATGGAGAACAGTATGGAGGTTCCTTAAAAAACTACAAATAGAATTACCATATGACCCAGCAATCCCACTACTGGGCATATACCCTGAGAAAACCAAAATTCAAAAAGAGTCATGTACCAAAATGTTCATTGCAGCTCTATTTACAATAGCCCGGAGATGGAAACAACCTAAGCGCCCATCATCGGATGAATGGATAAAGAAGATGTGGCACATATACACAATGGAATATTACTCAGCCTTAAAAAGAAATGAAATTGAGCTATTTGTAATGAGATGGATAGACCTAGAGTCTGTCATACAGAGTGAAGTAAGTCAGAAAGAAAAAGACAAATACCGTATGCTAACACATATATATGGAATTTAAGGGGAAAAAATGTCATGAAGAACCTAGGGGTAAGACAGGAATAAAGACGCAGACCTACTGGAGAACGGACTTGAGGATATGGGGAGGGGGAAGGGTGAGTTTTGACAGGGCGAGAGAGAGTCATGGACATATACACACTAACAAACGTAGTAAGGTAGATAGCTGGGGGGAAGCAGCCGCAAGGCACAGGGATATTAGCTCGGTGCTTTGTGACAGCCTGGAAGGGTGGGATGGGGAGAGTGGGAGGGAGGGAGACGCAAGAGGGAAGACATATGGGAACATATGTATATGTATAGCTGATTCACTTTGTTATAAAGCAGAAACTAACACACCATTGTAAAGCAATTATATCCCAATAAAGATGTTTAAAAAAAAAAAAAAATTTACCACCTAGAAGATACTGAAAAGTTGTTTTTTTTTTTTTCCCTCTGAAGACTGAGATGATAACTTACTTGGCAATCTAATGCAAAGAACTAAAGGGATGACCAAAAATATATATATATATATGCCTCACAAAACAACTGGTGATTTAGAGATTAAGCAGTCTGGCTCGTGGTTAAAAACATGGCGTGATGATTCAGGGCTGACCATAGGCAATTACTAAAGCTTTACCTGGCGGGCTTCACAAAGCGAAGCTGCCCTCCCGACTCCAGCCTTGGTGCACGGTCGGCGCATTGCAGTCTCTGAAGGGTGTCGCAGTCAGGAACTCTGGCGTTATGCTCTTTGCACATCTGCATTTCTAGCCAGGTACCTTCAACCTTCGGCCTCTTTAGCTGAGTTCTTGGGCTGAAGTCTTGCGTAGGCACCTCTGCTGAGACCTCCTTATTGGGCGGCGTGGGAGACTGTGGCGTGGGCGGCGCGGAGCTTTAAGATTGAAAACAGTTTTCCCCACTCTGCCTCAATGTCCTGTACTTTCCTTTTCCATTCCTAGCCCTTCTCTAGCCACATCCTGAGGTCTATAAAATTGTTGAAGCCTTTTGTTCTTGGCTCCCTCAACTGTGAGATGATCCCCTGATCCACCAGACCCTCCATCTGGAGCAAACAGAACAGGGGAAGTCGGCATTTTCTCTAGTTTTAGCCTCTTGCTTACACCAGCGCAGTAAGTGATTGAGGGTCGACTCTTTTGGTTTGGCTTATCACTTTAATAACCTGAACCTGACAGCTCAAGGCTGGCTCTCCCGCTCAGCTGAGCTCCTGACAGAAATCACTGCAGATTTCTTTTCGTTGAGATACAATTTACATAAATTCACTCTTGAAAAATTTACAATGCGGTGGATTTTAGCATATTCACAAGGTTGTGAATATCACCTGTATCTAATTCTAGAACATTTTCATCGCTCCAAAATGAAACCCATAGTGTTGGCAGTCACTCCTTATTCTCCCATGCTCTGCCCTCCTCCCACAACTACCACCCACTAAACTACTGTGGAAGTCTGTTTTTCAGAGCCCTGAATACAGCACTCCACACACACAATCTGGAAGGCAGCTAAAATACAGTGTTAAGGCCCCTAGACTGAGTTCTGAGTACCTAGAGCAGGAAGCAGAAATACCTTATCCTCTTCACTCCAACGTCTGTTCCAGGCAAATGTTACAACTGCTGCTCTCCTTTGGCTTTGGCTTGTTCCCATTCACTGAGCAACACGTTCCCATTTCTTAGCCCCTCTTTTTCCCTGACCCCACTGTCCTAAACATGTCTATATAGCTCCTTATTCAAGTTTGTTCTATCTCATAGCAGCTCCAACTACAAAAATATTAACCTTCAGCATAATCAGGCCTCCATCATCACCAAAAACAGAACTCCCCTAGTGCTTCAATGTCAGGAAAGAGCAATTCTTCCTAATTAACTGGAAGTTACCAAGACTCTCTGTTATGATCTTAATTACAAAGGGGCTTATATTTTTAAGAGAAGATATTAGGAAGGTGGGGTGAGTGTGTATTGGAAATATTTGATAGTAGAGCCAAGTAAAGAATAATACATGTGTAAAATCTCAAGAGAAAATAAAGGGATTCTCTAACTGGGGATCTGCTTACTTTTTCTAAACCTCATCAAAGAATCACTGACCTTTCTGCTTTGCTTTTTTATTTTTATAATTTTGTTGGCTTCTTTGTTGTTTGCTTTTCACCTGAGTCAATGATCATAAGAGTTCTGAAATGGTAAGAAAGGGCCACATCAACGTATGGGGGAACAGTGACCTTTGCCCACGGTGAGCATTTACAATTGTCATGACGTTCTCCCAGACTTTTGTTCTTGAAATCTTTATTCTTCTCAGAATGAGTATTGTTTGAGAAATAAAATATTAAAATGGGAAAGTTATAAATAAATGTTTTTGCTGCCAATAAATTTATTAAAATATTAATTATATAATATTACTACATATATTAAAATTTATAATTCCATATTTCATAGTTTTATAATCTTCTCTATATTCTTTTGGTAGATGCTACTTGTGGGAGAATAATGCAATTTCCTCGCAGCATTTTCACATATTTTGCTTTTATTCAAGTAATAACACCAGAACTGAATTCAAAGAAAGGACAACCCTAAAATGAAACAATTTAGCTAGTTAAATAAAAGAAGTTCCGAGAAGTTGTTTCAGCCCTAGGTGCTTTATTTTTTCAGAGTTTGAAAACAATATTTGGAATACAGTATGTCATCTACGAAGTTGCAAAATGTAAATCTAAGGCTACATTCTAGCTCACTGTCAATTTACTGCCTTTTGCAGGTTATTCTCATGTTCAGTAACTGACGTCTTGAATTTACTGTTTTTTTTTCCTTTCCTTGCATGTGTCAATGACACACCTACTGATAGAAGCACTGCAAAGTACTGTGGGGGAAACAAAAGAAAGTAAAATAAAAAACAAACAATTGCAAGCAATCTTTTATGCTCTGTCTCAAAAATCATAAAACAAACACCACCCCTAACGGGCAAAGTAGTGAAGAAATTAGGTACAACGGGAAAGTGTGTGACACTTAAGAGCAATAGTGAGGTTTTTAGAGTATCACTGAGATCCATTTGAGGCTGTGAAGAAAGAAAAGAAACCACACCCTTAACATTTAGATTCAATTTTAGTTGGTTCACAGACCAGCTGCCGCCATTAGCGCTCCTCAGGTTAAGAACCCCTGTTTTAAAGTTTATCTCATTTGATTCTCACAATAGTCCTGAATGAGTCAGTGAGCTTAAGTAACTTGCCCTATGTAAAATAACTCAAAAGGAACAAAGCACGTCTTTAATTTGTATCTTTGCATCCTAAGTACAGTGCTCTTTCCACAATACAGACTTGATCACAGATGAAATTCTATTCCAAACCCCCAGTTCATTTCTTTGTCTTCTCTCTCCTCCATAAAGGTAACCCCATGCCATTTCCTTATGTTTAAGCCTTCAAAAACACTTCTTAAGAGAGGCTGGCCACTACCAACTTACTTGATGCCGACGTTGACATGTGGGATTAAAATAACAATCATTACAGCAGTTAACTTTGATGTCAAGACTTTATTTACTTTAGCCCTTTAGAAAAATGTTCCAATGCATTTTTATGAATACACATGCACACACACATAGCCTAAGCTATCAAATTTTAATCAATCTGATGTATATGAACAATTTGGGGCTCCCACTCCTAGATCCTAGAATCTACTGATACTTTTGAAAACATGTGGCATCAAAATTACTGTAGAGGAGTGGCTATAGATTTGTAAAGGCTGCTTACTTTCTATACCCCCAACAGAATGTATGGTCTCCAAGGGCAAACCATTGCTCTTCTTCACAATTCTATTGCCTGTGCCTAGGACAATGCCTAAAACCTATTAAAGTAAAATGATTTTAAGAAAAAGAAAAAGAGAAAGGTTTCATTCTCTTTCACAAAAAGAAGGTATTATATATGATATATTTTCACATGCAGAATTAAACTTTGATTTGGGATATTTACCTGTTTGGTGGAATTATATTATATTATATTATCTATTATATATATTTCATAGGAGCAATGATGACTCTACCAGGATTTTTTTTCAAAATAAACAAGCAAATCTTTTTTTCACATTCTATTACAGAGATTCTCATGGCTTCCACATCTTCTATACAAAGTGCTATTGATAGAAAACTATTTTAAAATATTTACCTTGAATAATCAGACAGACATTTAAATTTTAATTTAATCTATCTTTCACTTCTTTCTCAAAGCTATGAGATAGAGATTCATAACACTGTAATAAAACATCTTTCCTTTTGAAATACTAAAAGATTTGGTAACTATAAAAACAATAATAACAATCAAAAAATAAAACTTAGCCTGCCAGTGGCACTAAATGTTCTTGCCAGTAGTGTGTCATTATATCACCAGAAAGATCAAAGTTTAATATTGTTAACACAATTATTTTTATCATTCGATCACTATGCCTGTTTGCGTATTACTTCTCAATACATTTTAGACGTATCCAGACTCAATAATGAAAACCTAGAATTACTTAGGAAATAGTAATTACAGGTTTACAACGACTAGATTACAACCTCCAGCAGAAAGCTCAAGTGCCAACAGCATGATATCACTATCAACTGTTTCTTATAAGTTGCCTTCAAAAAGGTCAGCAGGTGAAATCAAAATCACATTCCTTAACATTGAAAGCCTCTACAGTTTAATGCAGCTCAGCATACTCCAGATGATTTTATTCCAACTAACAGCCTTCTTTATATTCACCAGGTGAATGAAAAGAAACTAGTCATTGGGCTGTGACACTTTATTTTTATTTTATTTCAACATAATATTTAAGACATTTAAAACTATTTAGGACTAGTATAGCTCTCATTTTTATTAAAGAAAAAAACAGATTTTTTTATATCAATGAAAGTTACAAAGGGAAATTAGATCTCATAAACTATATTATGTTAATATGTTCATATATTGTTTTATATTGATTATGAAGCTACACCTATTAGATATAATCTTCTAGTAACTGTTATGGAAAACAGTGGAATGTGATGAAGCTAAAATGAGTTTTCATGTTTTATTGCCATATTCAGCTAGTACAGAGGACACAGTAAAGACAAGCAATCCCTTCTCAGTCCCATCCTTTTCTAGTTCCCTCCACAGCAGGTATAAATGCTTTGAACCTATAGGCATAGTCTTTCCATTCCTTTGTCCTCACTGACAAGGCTGACAGTGGATTGGAAAGACTGGCCCCAATACCTGGGTAAAGGGGAGCAAGCAAGTGAAATAAAATGCCTAGTATTTGTCTTCCTGTCCTAAACCCAGTATCTGGTATGCTTCGAGGTGTGTTTCCAAATTTTAAGTTTCATAAGCATCTCCCAGGGAGTTTAATACAGATTTCTAGATCCTCTCTCAGCCCTAACAAGTGGAACAGGACTAAGTATCTGAATTTTTAGTCAGAACTCCAGGGAATCATAATAGATGACATTTTAATAAACACTAGGTTAGAATGAACTCCCAAGACACCTCTGTGCCTAGTGAACTGCAAACTTCTCTTCTGACCTAGGCCATGGCTTCCAAAATATGCAGCTGGAATTATGTCTTTTTTTCTTGATTATAGTCTATCTCCATTATAAAGGTAGAACATTGCCCTAATTCCTGATAATCTGGACATATTTTGCCATCCCCTTCTCCCTAAGACCACACATGTCTTCATGTCTCTATTCAAATCCAAATCACTCACACCATCTACAATTACAATGATGACACTGATCCATCTACAAGCATCGTGACTTGCCCTGGAGGAACCTGCTGCCACATTGTATACTGTCATCTGTCTTACTGTCACTCCCTACAAGACTAGTCCTAGAGCTCTCCAAGGGACCTGACTCTGTATCCACCTGTTTCCTGCCTCTTCCTATCTCTTCTCTACCTGTGACTACTGGGACTTCAGCATGCTTGGAAGTTAATACTACAAGAAACTAATATCCTTTATCTGAATATATATATCCTTTATCTGAATATATATTCTAATATTTATACATATAATAATTCATATACATAGATATTAAAATTAACTCACAAAGGGATAGAGAGATATCTTATATAATCATAAATAATCTAGAAGAATCATGAAAAAATCCAGTGGAATCTCAGCAGTGTCAAATTGCCTTAAGTACTTATAGGGAAGAGATTACTAAGCTAAATGACGTTAAGACAGAAAAAAATATATAACTTTGTGAGTTACCACACAATAAGCTAATAGATTTCAATATAAACAAGTACATAGTAAAGTATTAAGGAAAACTAATCCATGAACATGATGGCTGGTAAACTTTCAATTATTGTCCAGAAAAGGAAACAGGGAGTCTCTGTGTATTGTATTGTTTAAATTGTTCCCTGAAGTTATTCTGCTGCAAATTAAATAAGGTTAACAAAGTGATGACCTTCTATGTTTTGGAAAATCATAATAAAGCAAAGCCTACTCTGTTTTGTCAAGTAGAACTGGTTATGTTTTAGTGTAGTGTGTAGTTTCTGGTGCTTCATAGAATACAAAGCGGAGAAAAATATGAAGAGAACAGCAAATAAAACACCAAGGCAATAGAGGGATTTCAGTACGAGAAAAGACTAAAGTGGAACTTCTGATTTGAAAGATCAGGAATTAAATGACCATGAGAAAAGGTAATAAAATTATGAACAATCTGATGACAGAAATAAGACTTTCATCAAATCCTAATATGTCTAAAGAAAGCTTAAACCCTTTTGAAGTTTAATAGAAATTTTTAAGAGAAAGAAAATGTGCTATTCACTATAAATATTCTATTTATAACTACAGAAACAAAAACACAATGGAAGTAGGAGTGAGGGAGAGGAGACAGAGGTCAGGGAAGGGTAGGGGTGATATATCCTTATCTTACAAGAGTGGAGTCAAAATATTATTTCTAGAGTTGATGGAAAGAGGATAAAAGTATAGATATATTATTGAAGTTACAAACATAATAAAGAAATAAAAAATTGTGATATAACTGTATTGGGTGGTTGTTGAGAAAAGAGATGGGAAAGAGCATAGGTATCACCTAGTAGAAAATCAGCAGAACATGTCTGACATGAGCAAATCAACATTGCTGCAATTTTCATTACTCAGAAATATGAAGTATGAAGTACCAAAGAATATGAAGTACTAAAAGAATAAAACCCTGAAATATTGAAAAGTTATTATCTCTAGATAAGGGATTGGAGGTAGGGCCAGGGAATGCCTACTTATTATTATAGGATCATCTCTATTTTTTTGGTTTATTTTACTATATATGTTTCTGTGGTTAAAAAAAAATTGAAATAAGTAAATAAAGCAGAAAATAAGTTATTTTTAATGCTATCAGCTGGTTCAAATTCAGAGGACACTGTTTGCTACTAACAGCAGAAAAAAAGATGCAGTAAATGGCCTTCACATTCATAGTGAAGGCTGAAAGGACAGATGCCAAACTGCTTTTAACAGAACAATCCTGAGAGCTTTGCCACAGAACTGAACCACCCAGGGAGTTAATACATTTTCTGTGACCTAGAAGCTGGTCATGATTAGGAAGTTATTATGAGGATACAACTCTGATCAAGGAAACCATGATCCTGAAAAGGCACCCTAGAGATATTCGACAATTCCAGCAGATGTCTTTCAGCAGAAAAACCTCAGACACATACCCTAGACTCCTTTCCACCTTCTAGGTTTCACGTAAGTACATCTAATTGGCAGAACGCAAATTACATACAAAACTTGAGCTTCAAGTGTTTCTGGGAAATGCAGCTTTTTAACTTCCCAGCCTCTAGAAATCAGAAGGTTGTAGGGAGTGAAGTAAGCAAGTGTCAATCCGCTATACCCTCCACTTAGATAAAGGAACATGAATTTTTAGTCTCCTGGGATTTACAATCAAGAGAACATACCATAAAAGGGGATTAAAATAAGTGTAAAAATCTTTGTAAAAATTGTACATTATAATAAAATATTATTTTTTGCAAATACCTCTCCATAATTGAGATTCAAATATTCCATTTTGTTCATTTATTAACAATCACAGCAGGTAACATGAAGGTATGTTTTAATTTCTTCATTTGTAATTATGATACATATTTCAATTTAATTTAACTATTATGGTCTCTTTATTCAGTGTTTCATATAATATTAAAATTGTCTCTTTGAATGCAGACAGCTGGCAATACTAATCCTGTTAGGGAAAATATGTGCTTGCATAACTGTACCAGTGTTAACATTTACAAAGTCTTTGTATAGCATTTTCTATCTTTACTATGTTAACAACTCATGTTTGTTGGAATACTTCTCTGCCAGTACAAAACACAGCAAAAATTATTATTTTGGTCCTATTATTCAATGTAGTTATTGTGTCTAGGGTTCAATAGAGTGTTCCTCTCAGCTCATTGTAAACACACAAAATACAGAATAATGCCAGTTCTCAGAACGCAACCCAAGGGGGCCAGAAGTGTTGATGAATGGAAGAATAAGGCTAACAGTTATCTTCACTAAGGTTTCACTGATGTCATTTCTGCTACAGAATAGAACTTATTGACACGTTCCTGTATCTCAATGTGTACTGAAAGAAGTGAAATTAGTCAGAAGGAGAATTGGCCAAGAGAAAACTCAAGTTTGAAAATAATTCTCACAGTCCAAGTAAAGAAATTACAAAGAGGAAAACAAAGAAACAAAATAAAATAGTACTTATAAAAATAATACCAATTTTGAGATTCAATAAACTAAGATATTTTCACAAAGAGTGGTAGCTAATAGCCAATATGTTCAGCTCAAGCAGTTATATCTAATACATCATTATAATATTTAAATTGATAATATAAAACACAATCATCTTCTCGCTCTTTTTAAGGAAAGAAGAATCATAAACTGATCTAGACACTAGTTCAGGAATATGGGAACAGAATCTCTCTTTTAAATGCTGCTTTCACCCAGCTGCTGTCATTTACTTTGCCGTCCTCAGCCCTAATCCAGTTCCTGAAGCTTTCCCATACCAAGCACAGACTCATATACAGCACGGATAGCAAAACTTGTTCAGATAACAGACGATGAGACCATCAAACTCTGTTTATGCTCCCAGAGTCTACTAACTGGGAAATGTAGGAAACATATCAAATAGCCATTGATACAGTAGAAAGGAGGGGAAAAAAAGAGACAGTGGAAAGTAAGTGGCAGCAATTAAAGTTTTCTGAATTTTTTTTTTAACAGGCACAGGATAAGTCAAATGAATATATATTTACACACAAAAAAGATACCAGAATGCTCTTGTTTTTAAGTCCTGAATAATAAATTTGCTATTTATATCCTATGTCTAAAAAGGAATTAAAATAGATTATGTATCAGTAACTTTAGCATATGTATGGATATCTGGATATGGAAAAAGACACACGATTGTATATAACAAAATTTATAATTATTTTCAGATTATATTCCTAATTTGTGTTATGTGTTAATAGATGATATAGGTGTAAATATATACAATTAATATCTTTCAGTGGCATGAGCTATTTTTACATATTGTGGCTGTATTTTTAAAAAGAACTAATAAAGTAGCCAGTTAACCGTATTAATGATTGCTTCGTATTTTTTCAAATTTAATTTAAAAAAGCAAATATAGTTTAGGAAGAAAAGAAATATAAACTCAATAACAATGCAATTTTATTTAGATTTATTTTAGGACATGTTTATGTTCCCAAGGAAAGTAAAACACATTTGTGTTTTATTTGAAAGAGTCTAAACAGATGTTCACTCAAGTTCTATTCATTAAGCAGACTTGAATAAAGTGCTTCTGAAACATGCACCAGAAAGTATTTTTTCATTTAGGGATATGTTCACTTTCTCTTTTTTTTAAATGTAAGTATTTTTTATAAAATATTCTTGAGTACAACATCTAGACCCTCTGATATATATGGACCATACTGTAACTTTATGATGGGTACTGGAAGAAGAAAAAATAAGAATTGATTTGACAAAATTTAAAGTAATCTAAAATAATTAAAATAACAATTAAAATGGATAATTGCCAACAATAATCTGACAATCTAAATAAGTTAATTGCTATATAAGGTTGAGTTTTATATAGGCAATGTAGTTCAAAGTTCAGCCATCTTAAGGACAGCATATTTCTGAAAGATAAAGTGTTTTATTATGGTAAGAATTTAGAATATCAGAAAAGCTGACTCAAATGCTATAGATAAAGGATCTTTTATACCAAATTAATGAGATAGTTTTCAGATAGTCGTATTGAGAATACTCAATACCTCTCAATTTCAGATGAGCTGACATGTATGGCATTTACAAAAATTATGTAATATTCCAGAAGACTTTAGGGCCTTAATGAATAAAGTGTAATGAGAAATACACATTTTTTTTCAAGTAATGCTTTGTGTGTACAATTTTCAAGGAAAATTACCAAGGCTCAGAATTTCAGTAGATTTGCTTCTCCAGGCCCAACTGTCACAGGTCAAAAAAGCATACATTATGAGCAACTGAGTCAATTAAACTTCAACCAGGCAACATATATAATCCCTATGTTAGAATCAGAGCATGGATCAACTGTATGAGAAATCAAGACATAAAGACATAAAGAAATCATAAACCAGAGAAAATGTGTGATGAACTTCACTTTCAAATTTAAGGTACATAGATGTGCTCAGTTTAACATTTCAGATAACTTCTTTTATTATCCCATTCTGATATTTAGGGCAAGAAATTTTTCCCCTTGACCAAAAGGATGTCTCCTTTTAAAGTTGATTATTATAAGATATTCTTGTAGATATGGCATTTGAATAAGCTACCATAAACTAAAGAAATGTTCATAATTAAGTCAAAAATTCAAAACTATTTGTAAATATAATAATTATGGGACAATAAAGATAAGTTTTATCTTCAAATATTAATATATCTGTAATTTAAGCATGTAAAATTAGAAGACTATTTAATAATAGGTAGGAAATAATTATATAACAGAAAGATACAGTCCATGAATAGGCCAAATTAATTTATGATATAGGTAAATCCTAAAATAGTGACATGATGACATAATATTTATGTTTAATAAATTGCAACTGGTTAATAAAAAAAACTGGGTAACTTTTTGGAAAAAAAGACAATATTAATCCATAAAAAATAAACTCTTGATTAAACCTCTAAAAAATAGAGGTTAAGAAAGTGAAACCAATAATAGTTAAAAAAGAGAAAGTTCAGGTAAATTTATGACGTTTGAGTGGGGAAAGGTCTACTTATATCATGCAACACATAAAACCCAGAAAAGATTATAAATTTTTTAAATGGGCAAAAATGGCTTTACGAGTAAGCACAAACTTGTGCCTGAAAGCCTATGAATGCCAGAATTTTATCCTAGATATTCTTGGTCACCAAAAATATTAATAAGTGTAGTAAAAAGTGTATCTAGTCATAGTGTGAAAATTAACTCTATTCAAATCACATAGGTGTCAGTCCTTCTCCTCTTCCAAAATGTTCCTTCATACTTCTAATTATTGCTAACCAATTCTCTCAGATGTTTTATTCATTAAACAGTCCCTAATAATCCCCATTGATTTGAAACAATTTCTAAGAGCAGTGAAACAGAGATACTATGACTGATTACGTTAAGGGATGGAATCTCTAGCTGAAAATGAAAACTATTCAACATGGTGATGATAATCTATTATTTTATGCTTACATGTATAAGTATCTCACCAAAGAACTAACAAAAAAGTAAAGACAGAAATCCAGAGAAGTTAGCAAAGCACTAAAGCTTCTTTTGTCCACGTTTTTACCAAACTTGGGGCACTCAAGCTTAATGTTATCATAGGCTACCTGAGCATGGATGGGTACAGAGTATGAGCTTGGGTGGGAAGAGAGAAAGTAAAACTCAGTTTCCAACCAAAGTCAAAGATCGAATTCTTAAAATAAAGCTGTATCCTCAGAGGAAACAGGTGACCCAGAAATAAGTGTACCCCACTTCACTGCAATCCCAAGGGGGCTGAAAAAATATGCCTTGGCACAGAGTAGAGCAAATAGGTAAGAGGTCCCTGAACTAGCATACATATGCAATCCAATTTCACATCAACTGAGCAGACCAAAAAAGACCTCCAGCCACAAATTTAACATAAACAGTTCTTGGAGAGGTAGGGCCCTTTAGGTAGCAAAAACATATCCCCTTTGAAAGAATACATGTTCATTCTTAGCCTTAAACCTCCTACAAATAATTTTCCAAGGAAAAAGAACAGCTCACAGTAAAACTCAACTCAGCACACAAGAAGCAAGGCACTGTCAAGGAGAACCAGTAAGAATAAGAGTCAGCAGAAGCAGAGAAAATGCATAAAGGAGTGAGGTTTAACACATGTCCAAAGTTTAAATGAAGCATAGAGGGAAAATGGGCTGGAAACAGTATTTGAAGAGGCTGGCAGAGAATTTTTCA
This sequence comes from Phocoena sinus, assembly GCF_008692025.1. NCBI lineage: Eukaryota > Metazoa > Chordata > Mammalia > Artiodactyla > Phocoenidae > Phocoena > Phocoena sinus. Next base: position 23,533,821 of record NC_045769.1, read on the forward strand.
GAACTGATGAAAGACAGCCCATAGATTCAAGAAATCTAATGAACCCCCAGAAGAAAGAGATAAAGAAATCCATACCAAACACGACAATGTGAAAATGCAGAGGATCAAATGTGAAAAGAAGTTCTTAATAGTAGCCAGAGAAAATATACAGATTACCACAAAGGGGGTACAGTTGGGCTGAGATCTGACTGCTCAGCAGCAAAAATGGAAGCCAGATGCCAGATAATTGATATCTTAAAGGTTTTAATATAAAATAACAAAGACATTGAATTCTATACTAAATATCCTTTATGAAAAGTTTTTTTAAAAAAGTCAGAGAGCACACCAACAAACCTCTATAAAGGGAACTTCTAAAAGGTGTACTTTGGACCGAAGCATATTGATGTTTCGATGGCTCATAAGAGGTGTTAAAATAAATTTACTCAATAAATATATAATCTGTGCTTACTATTCCAGGAACTGTTCCAGGTGATTGAAGCAAATCCATGAACACAAGTGACAAAAGCACTGCATTCAGAACTTAAATTTTAGTTAGGAGAAGATATAGAATTAACAAAATAATTTTCTAAAGAGACAATCATATGGAATGTTAGAAATTGGTAACTACCATAGAATTAAGAAATAGATCAAAGTAAGACGAGCAAGAGTGTACATATGGAAGTATTTGCAAGTTTATCTGAGGTGATCAGTGAATGTGGTAAACATGATGAGTAAATCTAAACACTATTAATTGAATAAAGCAATAATAATTTCTTTTTGGTTATTATAACACTAGAATAAAATTAGGATATACAAAAATGATAACATATAAGTCAGAAGGGGTGCAAATGAAGCTAAAGTATTTTAACATCCTTGTATTTTTGTGAGGGAGGATAAAATTATTAATATTAGACTTTAAGAACTTAACATAACACATAGTCTCTAGAGTAATCCCCCCAAAGTAGTAATCAATTTTTATGAGTCCCAAACTTCATAGAAAAAAATTGAAAATACTTTTTATAATAAAAAGATGCCAAGAAAGGTGAGTTAAAGAAACATTGAACCCAAACACATTAGTATTATATGTGATAGAAGATGGAAGATTTAAACCCAAACACATTAGTATTATATGATGTGTAAATCTATTTATGTAACGCTCCATTTAAAAAAATATTGAGGACTAGATTTAAAAACCAAAGCTCTAAGACACTTACAAAAGACTTCTAAAATATAATTATACATAAAGTTTATAAAAAGAACAAAAAACAATATACCAAATAAATACAAAGCCAAAGAGAGCTAGTATAACTTTACTAATATCAGACAAAAGAGATTTTAAGGACAAAAACCTTAAAGAGAATAACAATGAAAGTTAATTCATCAGGTACATACAATTCCAAATATGAATGAAATTACTAACATAACTTCTAAATATATAAAGCAGATTTTAAAAATACCTATTGAACTATTTGGCACATTCTTACAATGATTGTAATTGCACACTTAGGGATTTCATGTTTCAATAAAAATGACCATATTGGAAGTGTTCAATTTTATTTTGCTTTTACTTCATTTTTAATCTGAAATCAATACATAACCTCTGCTTTCTTCCTTGCATTTGATTAATATATCTTTGCCTAACCTTTATTTTATTATCTCTTTGTATCATTTTATTTTAGTCAATAGTTAAATTTTTATTTTATTTTTTTCTGAATCTTTCAATAGGTAAGGATAACTCATTTAGGATTATGGTCCTATCAGATATAGTTGAACTTACTTCTATTTTTAAAGGCAATAGAGTGTACTCAAACTCCTGAAGGAAAAAACAAAGCAAAACATTAGATTCAATCCAAATTCAAACATAAAGTAGTGGGCAAATCACTCAATCTCTCTGTACATACATTCTTTTATTTTTTAAAAATAAACTTTTAGAGCAGTTTTAGGTTTACAACAAATTGAAAAGAAGGTACAGCCATTTGTACCTTCAATACATGCATAGAGTCTCTGATTATCAATGTCACTCACCAGAATGGTACATTTTTTACCAAGGATGAACCTACATTTACCCATCATAATCACCTAAAATCCAAGGTTTACTTGGGGTTCACACTTGGTGTCATACATTCTGTGGTTTGGATAAAAGTATAATGATATACATCCACCATTATAATATCTTCAGAGTATTTTCACTGCCCTAAAAATCCTCTGAGCTCTTCCTATTTATGTCTCCTCATTCCTATTCCTGACAACCTCTGATCTCTTTTGCCTCTATAGTTTTGCCTTTTCCAGAATGTCATATAGTTAGAGACATACAGTATGTAGTCGTTCAGATTGGCTTCTTTCACTTAGAATTATGCATGTAAAGTTCCTCCCTGTCTTTTCATGGCTTGATAGCTCACATCTTTTTAGTGCTGAATAATATTCCATTGTTTTGATGTACCATAGTCTACCTGTTCACCTACTAAAGGGCATCTTGCTTTTTTCCAAGTTTTAGCAATTATGAATAAAGCTGCTATAAACATCCACGTGTAGGATTTTTTGTGTGGATATAAGTTTTCAACTCTTCTGGGAACAATCACACCAAAGAGTGTGCCTGCTGAATAATTTGGTAAGAGTATGTTTTGTTTTTTTAAGAAACCACCAAAATGTTTTCCAAAGTGGCTGTACCATTTTTTATTCCCACCACCAATGTATGAGAGATTCTGTACCTCCACATCCTCACTAGTATTTGGTGTTGTTAGTGATCTGAATTTTGGCCATTATAATAGGTGTGTAGTGGTATCTCATTGTCATTTGAATTTGAAGTTCCCTGAAGACATAAAATGTGGAGCAATTTTAATGACATCCAGCTCATCAGTAATTTCTTTCATGGAAGATGTCTTTGGTGTTGCACCTAAAAAGCCATCACCATGCTGAAGGTCAACTAGACTTCATCATATGTTATCTTCTAGGAGTTTTACTGTTGTACATTCTACATTTAGGTCTAGGATCAATTTTGAGTTAATATTTGTGAAGGGTGTGAAATCTGTGTCAAGATTTTTTTTTTAATCATTCTGTTTACTGAGAACAGTATGTGATCCATAACATATTTGTTGAATTGCAGTACATTCATGAAGGAGAAATGGGAAGATGATCTGGATACTGCTAGTTGCCCATGTGTTCCAAGAAGAGAGACTAAATCTGATGCAACTTTGTGATCGCAATGACATTTAAAATAACAGTTTGATTCTCTTTCTCTCATTCCCTAGCTTTTTTTAAAAATTATTATATACTTATTTCATGAAATTTATTTTTTGTACTTTAAAATTTTTTTATTTTATATTGGAGTAGAGTTGATTAACAATATTGTGTTAGTTTCAGGTGTACAGCAAAGTGATTCAGTTATACATATGTATCCATTCTTTTTCAAGTTCTTCCCCATTTAGGCTATTACAGAATATTGAGCAGAGTTCCCTGTGTTATACAGTAGTTCGTTATTGGTTATCTATTTTAAATATAGCAGTGTGTATATGTCAGTCCTAAACTCCCAGTATATCCCTCCCCACCACTCTTCCTCCCTGGTAACCATAAGTTCATTCGCTAAGTCTGTGAGTCTGTTTCCATTTTGTAAATAAGTTCATTTGTATCATTTCTTTAGATTTCACACATAAGTGATATTATATACTTGTCTTTCCCTGTATGACTTACTTCACTTAGTATGATAATCTCTAGGTCTTTCCATGTTGCTGCAAATGACATTATTTCACTATTTTTAATGGATGAGTAACATTCCATTGTATATATGTACCACATCTTCTTTATCCATTTGTCTGTTGATGGACATTTAGGTTGATTCCATGTCTTGGCTATTGTAAACAGTGCTGCAATGAACACTGGTGTGCATGTATCCTTTCAAACCATGGTTTTCTCCGGATACATGCCCAGGAGTGGGATTAATGGATCATACAGTAGCTCTATTTCTGGTTATTTAAGGAACCTCCACACTTTTCTCCATAGTGGCTGTTACATTCCCACCAACAGTGTAGAAGGGTTCCTTTTTCTCCACACCCTCTCCAGCATTTATTGTTTGTAGACATTTTGATGATGTCCATTCTAAACGGTGTGGGGTGATATCTCATTGTAGTTTTGATTTGCATTTCTCTAATAGCGACGTTGAGCATCTCTTATGTGCCTCTTGGTCATCTGTATGTCTTTGGAGAAATGTCTATTCAGGTCTTATGCCCATGTTTTGATTGGGTTGTTTTTTTGATACTGAACCACATGAGCTGTTTGTAAATTTTGGAGATTAATCCCTTGTAGGTCACATCATTTGCAAATATTTTCTCCCATTCTGTGGATTGTCCTTTTGTTTTGTTTATAGTTTCCTTTGCTGTGGAAAGGCTTTTGAGTTTAATTAGGTCCCATTTGTTTATTTTATGTTATTTTTTTATTTACAAATATTTATTGAATATGCATAACAGACAAAGAATAGTGGCTAAGAGGATTAAGCCCAGAATGAGAGAATGCTTGTGGAAAAGAAAAAATACATCAAGAGATATTTCTAAATTAGCCTCCTCAGAGCAAGAAGATGTGAGAGGAGTGATCACTGCTTGGGAAGATAACAAAAATTACAAGATAAGGGAGAAGGCAGAACTACTAAACTACCATTGCATGCCTGGAATGATCAGAACAGACCTCACAGGTGAGAAGATAGTAAGATTTTTTTTTTAACATGTTTATTGGAGTGTAGTTGCTTTACAATGGTGTGTTACTTTCTGCTGTACAACAAAGTGAATCAGCTATACATATACATATATCTCCATCCATTTGTTTATTTTTGTTTTTATTTCCATTGCTCCAGGAGACAGGCAAGAAAGATATTGCTGCAGTTTATGACAAAGAGTTTCCTCCTATATTTTCCTCTAAGAGTTTTATAGTATCTGGCCTGATATTTAGGTCTTTAATCCACTTTGAGTTTATTTTTGTGTATGGTATTAAAGAATTGTTCTAATTTCTTTTGTTACATGTAGCTGTCCAGTTTCCTCATCTTTTCTCCATTGCATAGTCTTGCCTTCTTTGTCGTAGATTGACCATAGGTGGGTGCATTTATTTCTGGGCTTCCTATCCTGTTCCATTAATCTATATTTCTGTTTCTTGTGCCAGAACCATACTGTTTTGATGACTGTAGATTTGTAGCATAATCTGAAGTCAGGGAGCCTGACTCCTTCAGCTCCATTTTTCTTTATCAAGATTGCTTTGGCTATTCGGGGTCTTTTGTGTCTCCATATAAATTAAAATTTTTTTTGTTCTAGTTCTGTGAAAAATGTCAAGGATAATTTGATAGGGATTGGATTGAATCTGTAGATTGCCTTGGGTAGTATAGTCATTTTGACAATATTGATTCTTCCAATCCAAGAACATGGTATATCTTTTACATCTGTCTGTGTCATCTTCGATTTCTTTCATTAACATCTTATAGTTTTCATAGTACAGGTCTTTGCCTCCTTAGGTAGGTTTATTCATAGGTATTTTATTTTGATGTGATGGTAAATGGAAATGCTTCTTTAATTTCTCTTTCTGATCTTTTGCTGTTAGTGTATAGAAATGCAACAGATCTCTGTGTGTTAATATTGTATCCTGCATCTTTACCAAATTCATTAATAAGTTCTAGTAGTTTTCTGGTAGCATCTTTAGGATCTTCTATGTATAGTATCATGTCATCTGCAAACAGTGACAGTTTCACTTCTTTTCCAATTTTGATTCATTTTATTTCTTTTTCATCTCTGATTGCCATGGCTAGCACTTCCAGAGCTATGTTGAATAAAAGTGGAAAGAGTGGACATCCTTGTCTTGTTCCTGATCTTAAAGGAAATGCTTTTAGCTTTTCCCCATTGACTATGATGCTAGCTGTGGGTTTGTCATATATGGCCTTTATTATATTATGCTCCCTCTATCTCACTTTCTGGAGAGGTTTTATCATAAATGGGTATTGAATTCTGTCAAAAGCTTTTTCTGCATCTATTGAGATGGCATTACTCCATGCTGACATGAGTTTTCTTCCCCATGCTTATTTATTTTCATTTTATCATTTTAGTCAGTATGATGAGAGGGAGACAAATATTGAAGGCTGGTGCTCATATCACTATCTTTTCCAAAGGACTTAACATTGACTTCTTGAAAAGCAATTTGGCCCTGTACATACGTTTGGATGGGACTCACTGCTTTTTGGTAGTGCCTTGCTGTTCCTTTCAGGTTTTTACTCCTAACAAAGCCTTCAAATTTCACAAGATATCAATCTTTGTTACAGCTTCTTTGTTACAGAACCTTCACTCATCTGGCTGAACCTCTACCCTAGATTTTTATATTCCTGGAATCAAATGTTTAAACTTCAAAATATTGATTATATTAATTATTTTACCACTTATCTCTTATTCAAGAGAAATTATTGGAAATAATTTACAATTATAAATTATCTTACAGCTACAACTCTGATTTAACAAGATATAAAATTTAAGGCTGATATTAAATTTAATTTGGGAGTAAACATGATGCCGATTTTTCACTGTAAGTAAAGTCATTTTATAAAATCTTAATCATTAATAAAGATAAATAAAGATAAAATAAATCTTGATTTTCCAAAAGAATTCATAGTAATGTTGCCCTAAAAAGCAGAGCGATCCTCCAAATGCATTTGAAATTCAAATATATTAATATAAATTCCCACTATATTTAACATTTTAAGGAATATATCAAATGAGTACACACTGTAACATGGTGTCAGAACAAATTTTTCCATGAAAAATATGTCAGAAAATGCTCCCTTAAATAATAAATGTCTGGAATATTCCCACAGACAAATCAATAAAAATGTGTTTATAATGAATTCCTGATAAACTTGTGGTTATATGTAAAATTAAATTAAATAAATGGTACTTAGAGAAGAAAAATTTGAAAAAATAAAGTAATAAATCTGCATTCATTAATTTATTTAACCAATATTTATTCTGCAAATGAAATGTTGCTGTACAAAGGAAACATTTTAAATTCTGAAGTGTATGAAAGCAATGAAACTTACTATAAAATAAGTAGCTATAAAATTAACTTGCTGGAGAATAAATCACAGGGGGGCAACTTAACCAAACCATGTTTTTACTACTGAGATTACAGAAAAAAACAAGATATCAATAAGTTGAAATCAGAACTCTTATTATTTGGCATAAATTGTTACTAGGACTAATTAGATAAGCAAATGGTATATATTCAAATACAAATAAGAACTGACTTTTCTGTAATGAGCAGAATATGATAGGTTACATTGCAGTAACAAACAATCCCCAAATCACAGTGGTTTAAATCAACAAAAGTTTACTTCTTGTTCATTCTGTAAATGCATCAAGACCAATGTGGACAGAAAAGCCATTCTCTGTAAAAAGGTTAATTGTGGTATCAGAGGAAAAATGAACTCCAGAGAATTACCCATGATCAATGAATTCTGACCAGAAGCGGCACATGCTAAAAACTATAATCCAACCAAGTGCCTAGAAATGGAGAGTTGGAAATAACTGGTGAATAGTATTATAAGTGCCATATTTTTCATGGAGTACATTTTAAAATGTGTCAAAATAATAATAATAATAAGTAGTAAACTAATACCAAAAATCAAATGAGGAAAATTTTTAAAGTTTTAAGATCAACGTCTTATGGGATCTCTATGTTGAGATTATTAAAGCTCTGATATATAGCCCATGCCTTCTAATTTAAAAAACTCTATCATAGGGCTTCCCTGGTGGTGCAATGGTTAAGAATCTGCCTGCCAGGACAGAAATGAAGACAGAGACGCAGAGAATGGATTTGAGGACACGGGGAGGGGGAAGGGTAAGCTGGGACGAAGTGAGAGAGTGGTATGGACATATATACACTACCAAATGTAAAATAGATAGCTAGTGGAAGCAGCCGCATAGCACAGGGAGATCAGCTCCGTGCTTTGTGTCCACCTAGAGGTGTGGGATAGGGAGGGTGGGAAGGAGACGCAAGAGGGAGGAGATATGGGGATATATGTATATGAATAGCTGATCCACTTTGTTATACAGCGGAAACCAACACACAACTGTAAAGCAATTATACTCCAATAAAGATGTTAAAAGGAAAAAAAAGAATCCGCCTGCCAATGCAGGGGACACAGGTTCGAGCCCTGGTCCGGGAAGATCCCACAGGCCGCGGAGCAACTAAGCCTGCGCGCCTAGAGCCCGGGCTTCGCAACAAGAGAAGCCACCGCAGTGAGAAGCCTGTGTATCACAACAAAGAGTAGCCCCAGCGGCACTGTACCCAGTACAGTAATAGAGAATTATAGCTGAAAGAGCTACAAAACAGACTCACTCTGAAGAGACATATTTAGAAAAGTCCAAAGTCAAAAAAATACCAAAAAAATAGACATGAGGAATTTGAAGCCTCTGGAACCCATGGCCACATCAAGCGTTAAACACAGTTCAACATCCAGACAGAATAATATAAATATATCTACTAAAGACCTATTTACCTTAGTTCTTATATATGGCTTTCAACAATAACAACAACAAAATCATAAGGCATTCTAAAAGGCAAGAAATAAACACGGTAGAAAGAGATAAAGCAATCATCATAACAAGACAGATATGACACACATGTTGGAATTATTGGACAGGGAACTTAACTATGTTTAATATTTAAGGGTTCTAGTGGAAAAGTTAGACAATAAGCAAGAACAGATAGAGAATGTAAGCAGAGAGATGAAAATACTAAGAAACAATAAAAAAGAAACAATAGAAATCAAAATTTTGTAACAGAAATGAAGAATGTCTTTGATGGGCCCATCAGTAGACAGCATAGCAACGAAAAGAATCAGTGATCTTGAACATATGTCAGTAGAAACTTCCCTGCCTGAAATGCAAAGAGAGAAAAGATAAATTGACATAATAAAACACTGAATAATTATGAGACAGTCAAAAGGTGTAACTCGTTGGAATTCCAGAAGGAGAAGAGAGGGAGAACAGAGCAGGAAAATATTCGAATTAATGACTTAGAACTTCCCCAACTTTCATGACAGACATCTAACCAAAATCTAGGAAGCTCAGTGAATACCAAACAGGATAAATACATCCTATTTAAACGGCAGAAAACCAAAGACAAAATCTTGAAAGAAGCCAGAGGGGAAAACTGCCTTACTTGTAGAGGAACAATGATAAGAATTACAATAGATTTCTTGTAATAAACCACACAAGCAAGAAGAAAGTAGAGTGAAATATTGTAAGTGCTGAGAGAAAAAGCCACCAATCTGTTTTTATATTCAGCAAAATTATCCATCAAAAGTGAAGGGGAAAAATAAAGTGAAAGTGATAGAATGAAAACAGCTAAGCCATTCCAACCACCTGGCATTATACCCAACAGAGGGCAGGCAGATGCTCTCACAGTGGAAGCATGTTGCTCATTGCTCTATATTTGCATTTTGATTCCTAACTTCTACTTTACCCAATCTAAAATCTTATATGTTTTATAAACTTTAGCATCAACCATAGCCACTACCATTTTCTCCTTAGCTGGGTCTTTCCTTCATTGATGTTAAGCCCCAGGTCTTTCATATCAGTAATGAGACTGCTCACGGTTAACTGATAACACCTGACATAATGGATAAGATTAATCAACTGTGAATGAGTCATTCAGGTCACTGGGCATTCCCGGGTAACCCAATGTAATCACAGGAAACCACAAAAAGAAAGAGACTGTGACTAAATTAAAATCAAATCACTGGTTCTCTGTCCAATTTGTAACAAGACAGTTTGAAGTGAAAAATTTGCTCAATTTGTGTAGCTTAGAAAGAGGCATCCTCTCAGCCCAATAATGGAGAGCTGACCTAGACACTCAACACAGCCGACATGCTCACTGAAGAGCTGAGGGCTTATGTGCATCAGTTCTCATAAAGGCCGAAAGGGAATACCCTCCACAACATACGTATTGTTTTTCTCTCTGATTCAATGTGTCCATTAAACAAACATTAAACTCTTTACTTGGCATTCTCAAATATTCCTATATTGGAAAGAAGGTATCGTGAATGGGGGTCACAAACATAGTGGTCCCAGACTATTTTAAATTAATACATTAGGAGTCCTGTTTACATACAATTCTATGTTATGAGTTGACAGGTAGAGTTTGGCTTTGCAGATCTATTTTCACCAATTCCAGGGTGTAAAAGCCTGAGGCCCAGCCCAGTGACCATTGTCAAGATGATACTACCCTGTAGGACTCCTGGATGGTCAGACATGCAGTCTCTTCATGGTAAAAACTCTGCATCTCCATGTGCTCTGCTCTTTCTTAGTTACAGAAACAGTTATAATAACACTCTTTTATACTTACAGTACTCACATGTACAATATTTTATTTGACTTGTATAACCCTGTAAAGATAGCAGTCTAAGTAATAACAGGTTCATTTCAGAATCAAGGATAGTACTTCAAAGGGAGTTAAAAACTCACCCAAAGTCACACAGGCAGTATGGGTCAAAGACCAAAGTCTTGTCTTCTAAACAATAATTAATTTCTCTTCCCAAAGAATATTCTATGGAATACTATTTATGTGATACTGTCTACTAAAAAATTTCTGAAGAATTATTTTAGACAACTGCCTATTACATTTATCTTTAGGCAATAAAAAACAAAACCAAAACAAACAAAAAATCCTATGCTTAATAAAAGTTCCAAGAAATCTTCTGTAATGACATCCAGCATTTTCTAATCATATTTGATCTGAACAATTTTTTTCATATAGCATCTCCTCCACCAAAAAAAAGAAAAACAAGAGTTTGGGAAATTCTTCACATCATCTCGCATTATATCCACTGCCACCACTGTGGAGCAGGCTGCCATCATCTCTCTCTTGGACAAAATCAGCTTCCCAACTAGTTCCCTGTTTCTGCCTCTCTTCCCTATAACAATTGTTCTCCAAAACCCACTTCCTTCTCCTCCTGAACATGGATTTAGACAGCATTTCCTAGGCTAATTTGCTGTTAGATACAGCCATGTGATGGAGTTCTGGCCAGTGAATTATTGTTGGAAATAATATGCACTGCTTCTCAGAGGCTCTCCTCTCCTCCTCTGACTGGCTGGGGAGTAGAAGGAGGTAGCAGACACCCTTGGGCTGGGGCTCTGAGGGAGCCACAAGATACACAACCCTGAATCCCTCATTGGGTACTTGGATCAGAGCTCTTCTCTGCCAAACACTCATATGCACTTAGTTCTATGAACAAAATAAATAAATAAATAAATAAATAAATAAACTGCTATTATGTTACGCCATTGTGACTTGAAGGTGATTTATTTTTTTAACAGCCATTTGCCTGATCTGACTAATATACTCCATTTCTAACATGTTAGCCAGATTGATGGTACTAAAATATAAGTCATTTAACGTCCTTCCTTTTCTCTGAATCTTCCAGTGGTTTCCCACATGGCTTATACAATATTAAGAACCAAACACCTTAGAATGTCTCACAGGGCCTTATATGATCAGACCACTGCTACCTCTCTTACCACATCTCCACTACTCCTTTTCACATGTATTCCTCTCCACGTGGTGCTGACTTAATTACTGTGCAGAAACATTTCTATGTTAGGGTCTTTACAGCCACTGTTCTCTCTGCTTGATAGCCTCTTACAGTAGATACTGGCATGGCTCACTCTGTCACCCCCTTTCTGCTTTGACTGAATCACCTTGATGAGTTTTTCCCTGACTACCTCATTTAAAATAGCTATTCCCCCAAATCCACCTCACAATGTCCTGTCACATTCCCTTGATGTATATATTTTTTCTCCATAGCACTTGTTAACATCTATATTATTTTTTTAAACTTTTTTTTAACTGCCATTTTCTTCTCTAGAATTAATCTCCATGAAGGCAGGTGTTTTTTTTTTGTTTTTTGGGTTTTTTTTTTTTTTTTTTTTACTGTATATTTAAGTCACTGTTCAATTTCTATTGCCTGGCATAAATGACTGAATGAATCAGTGAATGAAATTTGCTAGAAAACTGACATGTCTACTTCATGAAATCTAATGACTTATTTCCTCTTGGGATGTGTGTCAAGGAAATTTATTTTAAATTTTAGTGTATGTTCATTATATCCTGAGAAGTTTTAGATACTGACTTTATAATGTTAGATTCATATCAAAACAACCATAAAGACTATGATTGATATCAAGATGGAATGCATGAAAATGTCCATAATCTTTTCTGAAGATAAAATTCTACCTTGACTATATGTTCAAAATTAAGCTTGCAGAGCAGGATGTCTAGTGCATGTATATATCATCAACTATCTTTTGAGAATCCTTAAACTGAAAGTAGTGAGTTAGAACAAAACAGGCAGGCATTTGCCTCTGACATTCAGACTCCTCATTTCCCCATAAAGAGCTCCACCTCTGTTAGAGTCATCAGCTCCACCAGCAGCACATTTTAAAGCAACCCTTATGAGTGTGATCACACCAGTAAAACCAGTAGTTTCCCTACTCAACTTGATATGAGTAATGTCATGTCATGGTATCTTGACATCCTTGATATTGCTGCTTCTACTGTTTAGTTCCTGAAACTTTCACAGTGAATGCTAAATGCCAATTAGTGACCAGTGTAGCGTGACGCCTGTAAGGAGCACATTTCTGATGGAACCTGCCAAGATGCTAATATTGCCCAGTCATTGATTGCAAAGGATTTCAGCAACTAAAAGTCTTAGGTTTTTTGCTTTGTTTTGTTTTGCTTTTTCCAAAGGAAAGATTGGCAACTAATAATCTCCAACTGTATTCCCACAGCTAAAAACATAGTCAGTAAATGATATTTTGGATAGGAAAGGTTGTGTTCAGTTATCCTTGCCTATAGCAATTCTAACTAAGACAAGAAAGGAAAGGTGGCTAATGAAGGCTTAGCAAGCCAGCTACCACTGCGGGGGACTGGACCGTGACCTTGCTGGAGAATCTCTGCAGTACAGGCCACGTCTCTCAAAGACATCCAACCTTAGGGGTGAGGGAAGTGCAGTACGTATACACTGACTACTACCAGTCATTGACTGTGGGTTGTTTTTCACAGGTTTTAATGCCACATCACTTCTTAACTGCCATAGGGGTGGCCAAAGTGGACTTCAGCAGTGAAAGGAAACTTTCAAGGATTATTTAGAATATAAAAACATTTAAAATGCCATCATGTTGGCAGTTGGGAATCAGACTGACATGCACTGGAGGGGTAAGTGTGGGCGTATATGAGCAGAGCACTGACTGCATATGCTTCAGAAGGTAAAAGTGTTTAAGAAGAGAGATCTCCTCACCTGATCTCTTGGTGAAGGATGCGGGTGGAAGCACATTCTAGGAAGATGAAATTAAGAATATGATTTTTTTCACTGAGGACAGAGTCTGGGGGTAGTAAGACATCAGATAAGAAAAGCACAGGGGAATTGAATAATGAAGGGCAGGGATTTTTGTCTGTTTTTGTTTGTTTGCAGTTGTTTTATGCACATCTATATCCCCAAGGCTAGAAATAACACAAAGTATTATGTTCAATGCACATTTGTTAACGGAATGAATGAACTATTAGATTTTTCTCATTTCCAAATTTTCTCATATTCCCCAAACTTGCTTTTTCCCAATAAAACTATCTGGCTTACTGCTTTTTGGATGACTGCCATACCTTCTCACTTATCAATTAAATTCAGATTATCTCTTTTTTTTATGACTTTGATCCACTCTGCAAATAATGCTATTTATTTAATTTTACCACTTTCAGTTTCATCTCCTTCACTAGAAGTTGTAGAGGAAACTCTTGTCTTACCTTTATTCTATTCTTAAAGTTGCCAGTTTCTGACATTTCTTTCTTTAAAATACCTTTGGGTTTCACTCCTTCCTCCCCATTGTCATTGTTACTACTGTAAGGCTCGACTCACCATCTCATGACTTCTGACTGGTCAATCTATCCCCATTTACTCACCCCTAAACTTTTCTATAATGTCTGGCTAGGCTCTTCTTCTCCAAGATAAAAGTTTTCTTACATTATTTCTGCTCATAACAAACAATAATAATTATTTGGATTAATGTCAGAAGCTATACTATGTCTATTCCCACTCCTGTATGTACTTTTCTACCCTAGTCTGTAGGAATTGAGTGGGTCTGGGGAAGAGGGTGTTAAAACAGTGGCTTGTGATTTATTTCTCTCTGATTACCAAGAGACACACTCAGGGAAAGAAAGTGACCTCCTGCATTATCTTTCTTGTAAACATGCTCATAAGGCACTTCCTGGTAAATAAACTAATAACATTTACTAGGAAGAGAGTTCTTATCTATAGAGTGCTCTCAGTAGGATGTCCATGGTTTGGTTAGCTTATGGTAGACAAATCTAGAATCTGTGGGTTTTCGAAACACAGTTCCCTGGAAAATGCCACATGAGGCCTATAACAATCTGGCTATAAAATACAGACGTTTCATAACCTAAAAATCTCTGCTAGTTGAGGTGATTTGCAAAACTTTCTGAAAATTTCATCTATTACTCCAGGTTGGAAGGCATTCCTGATGCAAAAAAGAAAGACCTGAGGAGCCACTTAGAATGTCCTAGATCTCACCGCCGCCCCCCCCACCTTTTTTCCATCCATGTTTCTTGATTGCTTGTTTCCTTGAAAGTATTGGCAAAATATAACACTAGGTAAACTTATTTTATGCTTCTGATTTGACAATCTGATCCTCTGTGCTAGTTCAGGGCATAATGAGAACAACCACCTTTCCCTTAAATTTCAGTAGTAAATGAAATATAGACAGAAGAGTGTGAAAGAAAGAGTAGCTTGGATTATAGAACATGACTTATGCACACATAAGGGCTTCCTAATACCTTACCGCGGAGTCAGTATCTAAATCCTACTGAATGACTAAACTGGACAGCCATAGGCCATCCCTGCAAGGGCAGGCTCCTTACTGAGAGAGAATAGTCCAGAAGGGTTATCTGTTTATAAAATTAAAAGCAAAGAAAAATCTCAAATTACCAATCAAATAAGTCACTCTTCATCCAAAGAAGAGAAAATGAGGGGTAGAGGAAAAGACCAGGAATGTTACTCTTTTCAAAATCCTTCCAAATGGAAGGCCCCTTCCCAAGAGGGTCAGCTGTGCTAGTTAATTTGAAAGCTCCCCCCTCCCAGTTCAAAACTTGAGAAAAAGTTTACAGAAGAATTTAGTTCAAAGTTAATGTTAGTTTTGTTGCTTTTAGTAGATTAATACTGGAACAGTACCTCAGTCATTGGCTCCTTATAAATCTCTCATTTGACAAATGAGAAAATATGGTTCAAGAAACGTATAGTCAGTTGCTCAAACTAGCACCGACTTCAACTTCAGGTTTTCTGATCCTTATTCCCATGCTCTTCTAAAAAAGAAAAAGAGATGCTATCTTCTAAGTGGTTGTTTTTTGTTTTCATACTACATCCACTTGAACCTCGAGGATCCTTCAAATCTGAGCTTGTCCCATTTATCATCCCTATAATTACTCCTGTCTTTCTCCCATTTTTGAATTCTTACTTTGTATTTTCACAAAATTTAGACAATAAATAATTTCTAATTATATGTGTGTGATTTTTTTTTTCTTGAGGGCAAAGTGCATTTCTTATACGTCTATGGTGATTCTCACTTCAGTTACTGAAATTTCAGTTACGTTTAGAAAGAAAAAGTTACCTTTTTTTTTTTTTTTTTTTGCGGTACACGGGCCTCTCACTGTTGTGGCCTCTCCCGTTGCGGAGCACCGGCTCCGGACGCGCAGGCTCAGCAGCCATGGCTCACGGGCCTAGCCGCTCCGCAGCATGTGGGATCTTCCCGGACCGGGGCACGAACCCGCGTCCCCTGCATCGGCAGGCGGACTCTCAACCACTGCGCCACCAGGGAAGCCCAAAAGTTACCTTTTATATATAATATGTTTTTTGTTTTATTATATCATTTCCTTTAAAATAAAGGTTTGTAAAATAATTAATGTTAATTACAAATTTAAATGTATTAACGCTTTATTAAAAGCTTTCACTTGGTGCTTTCATTCTTTTTACATCTAGTGGAAATTTGTGATTCTTGTATAAGATAAAATAAAGACTTATTAACATAAATTAAGGCATTTTACCATGATAATCTTACCACTTCAACATGATGCTAATGAACAATCTTGAAATTACTACATGATTGGCGTACTAGGGTACACTACTTGACTTGTACTTGCCCATGCTGAGAAAAAAATACATACTCAGTGTGCCTCAGTGTTGACTAATGAAAACTACAAAGAAGTCAGTACATTCATAATTTGCAATGAATGTTTATTACCAAGGTTATTATGTAAAGAGGGAAAGTAATATTATATGATTAAGTATCTTAACCAATCAGGTCAATAGAAGTATAAGTTTGTCAATTACACCTATAATTCAAATTATACTATCTCTTAATGGCTAACACTAAATATGAAATATAGGCACTTAGGTATTTTTCTTAGTTGACTGGCAAAATATACTGCTACAATTAGAGCTGTAACAATAAAAACAGATAACGTTTTAAGGGCTTACTTGGGTCAAGCACTGAACTAGATGCTGTACGTACATCTCAACCCCTTCTAACATTCCCCGTGAGGTACCTATTTTACCCTCTTTTTACAAAATGGAAACTAAGACCTTCAGAGGTTAGGTACTTTCACAATGCACACCTTGCTTATTGAGCAGAGAGACAAGTTTAGATATAGCAATTCAGAATAACAAACTCGTCTCTCTGCTCAATAAGCAAGGTGTGCATTGTCTGTCTATTTATGTTCCCACATCTTAGGGATAACACCACTTTCTAGAGCTATTCTGAAGGTTAATAGCAGATAATAGATGTTAAGATGCCTAATACAGTGAAAGTATTAAAGTAAAATATTTAGGATACTCCTAGCCTTCCCTGCATTCAATATTTATCCTTACAACTTAAAGTGTGGTCCCTAGAGCACCACCTGGAAACTTGTTAGAAAAGCAGAATTTAGGGTCTCCAGACCTACTGAGTCAGAGTCTGCATTTTAAGGAGATTGTCAGGTGGTTTCTATATACACGGAAGTTCGAAAAGCACTGCTCTATACAGTAGGAGTATGTGGAGAGTAGATACAAATGCCCATTGTATTCAGCCTTATAGAAACAAACACTTATTATCTGTATTAATCCATCTTTATTAAAAAAACATCCCTGTCTTTTCAACTCTAAGCATATCAACCAACTCTACCAGGAAAAAAATAAAACACAAACTATGAACCAAAGTATGGAGAGAAAAACTTCAAAGGCTTAGAATTAAAGGCAGTGGAATTCAGGGGTGTATGACTGCTTTTCTCTTTTTCCCACTGAGATCAAAGAACTTATTTTCACTCGTCAATACGTTTTAATTCTGGCTGTGTTTACCACTCCAGGTCCTACAGATTGCAAATAGAATTTTTAGAATTATACTGATGACAAAGTAGTGGTAAGACAATCCCAGGATCTATAAAGTGTAGCAAAATGTGATTTAAGTTGTATAGAGTTAACCTTGAAGGTAATTAGAAATGATAAAGAAAAGAAGTTACATTGCCCTCACAAGAATTACAAACAGAAGATAAGCTGATTTACCCTCAAAAGCCAGTTAGTAAATGATTATAAATGATTCCAAAACAATAGCAATTTAAGACAACAACTTTCTTTTGGGGGAAGGTTCTTATTCTCATTCTTGGTTAAAAAAAAATCTTTGTTACTCTCTTTCTCCCTCATGATATTTCCTTCAACACAAATTTTGGGTTTGCTTCTAGATTTAAGCACCATTCAACTCTGAATTGTGCGATTTGTTTACAACCTGCACACTTCTGTATATTATTCACTGACACCCCCAAATTACCTTAAACATCAGCTAATTAACATTTCAAGCCATGATACAACGGAGCTGTGTAGCAAATCAATGTGTAAATCCCTTTATCTGTCACCATTTTGATATGTGGAACAGTGTTTTTTCAACAAGTTGAATATTTTATTGCATCTTAACTCTTTATGTAATTAGAAAAATCCAAGTTTTGTTAAAAAGAAAGATGTCTCAAAAATGTAATGCATTTGAGAAAAAAATGAGGTAGAACTGAAAGAGCTGATTTGACTTTACCATTTGTTTAAATATGAAGGGAAGAGAACCAATGTAGAGAACACATGTAGAATACAGAAAATGTCAAAAATGTCCCAGAGTGTGACAGCTTTGTCAGAGATCTTCAACATATAGATGAAGAAAATTCTAACCCTTGGTAGGGTTTCATCACTTCCTACTTGACACAATATTGCACTTTGTAGTTAGTTTGCAATTATTTTCCCACTTACTTAATTGCCTCATCTGTTATGTATGTGGAATGGGTGACATCCCAGTACCCTCTGCACATGTTTCAGGCCAAAACAGAGTCATTTTGTCAGTAGATAATGACATCTAATAGATCCTTGCTATTTACATAAGAGCAGTGAACATCACGAAATCTCAGCTTCCTCTGAGAGCAACCATGTGTCTTTAGTGATGTGTAGAAATTACCCCAAAGAGCTTTATCACTAATGTCAGGTAAATGAAAAGATAATGGTCTAGTAAAAGATGGGTAGAATTAATTGAGTTCTGTTGTGTGCCAGGAACCATGCTGATCTAACAGGAATCCTTTCATGTAATCCCCACTATACACCATGAGGAAGGTATTGGTAGAAGGTGTTGGTAGAAGGTATCTATGCTTCATAGATAGGGCATAGAAGTGCAGAATGTTTACATTTCTTTCTCCAGGATATACACATACACTGAACAAGGAATTATAGTTGTAGAAGCAACGTTGTAATTGTTTCCCTTGCTATATTCAAATCTGCTTAGTGTGGAGGAGGGAGATTCCCTATGTTTGACACTTGATTAAAAGTAGAGCAGTCCCTGACATTTATCTTTACTCTTAGCCTAGAAAGTAGTGGTAAGGATCATGTACTCTGGAACCAGACTTCCCGGATATAAGCCCCAAACTGTGTCACTTACAAATTGTATAACCTTGGCAAGTCATTGTGCCTCAGTTTTCTCCTCTATAAAATGCATAATGTTTTCCTACATCCTGGGGTTGTTTTGAGGATTAAAAGAGGTAATAGAGATAATAGCTATTAGAACCACGCTTGGCACATACTAGGGGCTCTATGTGTTAGTTCTTATTACTAAGGAAATAGGAAATTTTGGGTAACTTTAATGTCAAAACACAGTTTAATTTAGTAATTATAAATGCTCCATCTTATATCCTATAATCAAAATCTCTTATGATTAATCTGGGCTTCCAATTTTGTTCCATTGTCAGATCTCTTTTACGGCCCTTCTCTATTGCTTATTAGCTGATGTTTCTCTTTCTCCAGGATCAAAGAGGAGGAAGAAAAGAAAGGTGAGAAGAACATGAAAGTTCCTACTTGACTGGACTTATTATACGATGGCTTAGCAATCTCTCAACCTGACAGGTTTTAAAAGTTTTCCTTCCCCTTATGGGATGCTTTTGTGGGGGACTGGAGACACCAGGAGAGAAAGTGCAGTACTTTGAGAATATTCTGCTACACTCTCTGAGGCACAAGAGATGGATTTTCGTCTAGTTTTTTGACCCTCCTCAGCTCCTGGTTTTCTGTCTTGCCAACCACCTCTCGGAGACACCTCATCTCTACAGTCAGTGTCTTAGGCAGGATTTACCATGGATCCAAGATTATGTTCTTTTCACCTCTACTATCATGGAGTAGTTGTAAGCAGAGTAGCTCAAAATAGCTGGAAGCAAAGCTCTCTCTGTCCTCACATAACGCGCGTCATAGCCTATATTATAGAACTCGTGATTCTTTGTTGTTATTGCTTTTTGTGACCAGTTACTAGAATGAACTAGGCTGGATAAAGTGAAAGAATAACATGACTTTATACTTTTTCACAATTTCGCCTTTAAACAATTTCCTCCCTGTGATGGATGAAGTTTCAATCAAATTTCATTGCTTGTCAAGTTACTTCATGGTATTAACATATCAAAAATGCCATGTCTAGGCTAGTCTAGTGTAATATTAAATGGCATTCACTTTAAATCTTCTCTTTTTCAATTTGGCTTGAAATGGGCAAGGCAGGGAGTTTGGGTTTCTTTCCCTACCTTGATCTTTTACTCCAGGCTGCCTCTGACTCCTCAGGTGGGATGGAGAAGAGATGAAAAGCAGAAGAAAGCTTAAGTGACTGGCACAGTTGCCATACATCATTGACACACTCTATGGCGGCTGGCCCAAGATCTGTTTGTTTCCTTCTTTGAGATACTTGTAGCTTCTTCAGAGAGCCCCCCAACGGGTGACCTCCATTTCTTTTTCCTAATATTCCTAAGACTGTGATTTCTTCCCGTGTAGGCAGCTTACAATGCCCCTTCATTCTCTGCTTCCAGCAGTTTTTTGCTTGGTCACTATATACCTTAAGAAGGTCATCTTGAACAAAGTTCTTTCCAAGACTTCTCACAGTTATCTCTCTTTTGTGGCACCCACATCTGATCCAATCTACAAGAAGTATGGCATGAAGTACCCTTCATCCCTAGGGGAGTTTCTCCTACCCTTGCCACCAGGCCTGCAAGGCAGCTAACTATTCTCTTGCCTCAAGACACTTTTATACTATTTTTAGTTTATTTAGTAAATCATGAGCCATCTTTGATATTCCTCCAATTTCAGAGAACTCAAGCAAATTCTCACTTGGTGTAGGAGGAAGACAGAAGAGCCTTTCTCCATACCTAGAGGAAGGAAGGACAAACGTCACAGGACTCTGACTTCCCTCAAAGAAATTCTCCCTTCCAAATCTCAAATTCAAATGAATTCCCAGCCTTTTCTTATTAAGTGTGGAGGGTTGGTGATACTAGCAGAACGATTTCTCTGGTTGCCTTTTACAATTCTGGCATAGAGGATTCATCATCCCAGTTTGGAATATAAAGATACCTCTTAGCTACTGTCTGCAGTCACAGAGCTGCTAGAGATTTTAGAGCTGTGATATCAGTAAAAGTCTCCTTTTAACATACTCTTACACTATCATCTGTAGTATTTTCAAGGGGGTAGGAATAATGTGTGTCTTGCTGATACATTGCTTCCCTAGTCCTTAGCTCAGTATCAGCACACATAAATATTTATTAAACCAATGAGTTGAAGTGCATTTAATTTTGAGGTTATTAGTAGGGATAAATATTAGTTTTATAGATAGATTGATAGATATAAATCTAAGAAGTAGTAGCAGTAGTAGTATCTATCTACAGTTTTATAGATAGATTGATATATATACCTATGGCTATTATAGTTGTGTATGTATTCATGTGTATTTACGCATTATGTAAGTATGTATATGTATTACACATGAATACACATACATGGCTTCAGTGTTACACATCTCTAAAAGAAACACCATGCACATAATGGTCTGTATAAATAGAGTTACACCTTTGGGAGTGTTATTTACACAGATGATAGTGAGAATAGTGCATCTTGGAAGTGTGAAAACCCTAGGACCTACTACATGAATGTATAAATATGCATTCTTCTGGTATCTGGATATATTTCATATATTCAATTGATCACATTTATTAAATATCTACTATGTATTATGAATAGTGTTAGATGACACAGATGGTGTTAGATGTCTATAGGGATAAATAAAATGAAATAGAAAATTGTAAGACAAACATATGATTACAAATATATGCAAAAATGTATACAAATATAGAAAATGATTAGAATAAATTATATTTAAATGCTAGCAATTGTTTTGTTAGGTTAAGTGGAAATGGGTTTTTACTTTTCTGTTTACTTTAAAATTTTTCTTTATATATATAAAGAAAATTTAATTTCATAATAAAAATTCATAATGTATGAATTTCATAATGAAAAATAAACACATTCTAAATGATTTAAGATATTGATATTTTAGGTCTTCAAGTCAGATCAACACATATTTACCACCCATTATTTAGGGATAATTTTAGCCAAAACAATTTATCCAAAAATCACTTTTTAGCACCTGAGAGAAAAATCTATCAACTTGAAAAGGTGACTGAGGCAATAAATTGGGAGACTGGACCATGCTAATTTAGAAATATTAATTATTTATGATCCTGTACCACCAAGGAAATACCAACAGCTAAAACTGTTGACTGCAATTGTAGCTGAAGACTTATTTAAGCAGTCTTTTACAAGGACTATCTAGAATAATTAGCATATTACAAACACACAGAAACATTCTTGGTCACTTCCACAGTTTCATTTTTTTAAACTCTTTTATCATTACTTTAATAAAATCATCAGAAGGGATTATTGCTGAAAATAAGCTATTTATTTGCCTGCTGTTTGTGAAAATAAGCTATTTATTTGCCTGCTAGAATGTGATGAGGAAACAATATGGTTATCAGTTAATGATTTTAAAGCTTACTAAATGGCTAATTTCGAATCACATCCCATAGAGATGGGAGAAAAGAAAACTGACCACATTGTCAACATCTTGAGTCACTGTGATACCAGTCTGAGCCCTTAATATGAACTCCTAACATTAATGGTATATGTTTTTGAGTTTTAAGCTCACTGATCACAGAAGTTGTGCTACAAAAGCAATTGTATCTTCAACTGTTGTATCCAAGAAACTATTGTATCTTGGATCTCAAGAGAACACACATTTTTCACTAAAGTCTACTGAGAGAATTTTATCTTTTTTACCCAGTTGCAATAGCAGTTTGTCAGGGTCCTCACAATAACATCAACCCAACACATCCATACAATGTGATTCACATCCAAAAGTACATTTGTGAATATTGAACTATAACATATATGATGAATGTTACATTATTACTTATTACATAGATACATATTTACATTCTGGTGCTACAGACCTAAGAGCTCTTAGGTTGATACAATAAACTAAGCTAAAAAATTATACAATAATTGCTTATGAATTAAATAGAATTCTATAATTTTCCTTAAGATTTATATTATCTCCTATAACTTAAATTTTTGTACAGTAACATGTACTCGCACACTGGTAGTTTCAATAACAAAATAATATATATAGCTTGTAGAAAATTTTATTTTCAAAATAAAATGCATTCTTTGAGTTAAGAATGTGCATTTAGGCTATGATTAAACTTACTAGTATATTCCAAGAAATGCCCTTAAAATTTATAAAATCAAATATACTTTGTCACCCTTTAAAGGAAATGTATGTCACCACTCTCTGCTCTCTGACTCTTTAGAGGATAAGGATTCAGGTAGACAAAAGAACTATATTCTCCATATTTTTTACAACTTTTCTTTATTAGTTAAAAAAACTCTACCTTTTCACTTGGAAAGCTTGAGAGGTAAGTCCACAATATAAGCTTTTGAGAGTATTTATTTTCTCCTACTAGCATTTTCATTTCTTTTGAATATTTTTCTGTTGGTGAGAGTAAAATAAACCCCTGATTAGCAAACTGAAGCTTTTGTCATGGCTACATGATACGTAGTCTAAAACTTTGATGAGCTGAGCCATAGCTCAAAATACTGGTTTTGTTTCCTCTTTTCAAAGTTCATAAGGTAGATTGTGAATTCACAAGAATATGTCCAAGTACCCCCAAATCTGTCCTAAATAGACCCTATGTAAGTATCATAAACAGAAAGGAAACTCACACTTTCCTTTTACATTGTTATCTCTTACATTCATGTCTCAAACCACAAATAATCAAAGAAAGTTTTACAAAATGCAGGCTGTGTGATGTGTAAATGATGCCAATATAGCAGAGGACCACAGATTACCATGAACTTATTATCAAATAATGTACTAATTTTTGCTGTATGTAAATACTTCACTGACAAAATTCAAAGTAATTGTTCCAATTTGGAGAACTTTTACAAAAATGTCTTCCAAATGAGTTCATCCATGGGACAGACAAAGGGTAAATGTGAGCCCCAAAGGCATTAAGACCAGAAACATCAGTATAATTAAGACAAGTAACCAGCCAGGTTCTGTTCAGTCAGATGGTATTTACAGATGCCACATCAACCTACATGAAGTGCTTTCTCAGAGTCTCCAGTCAATAAGATGGAACACGAACTATCCCCTTCCCTGCTTCCCTCCATTTATTTGCCATTTAACATATCTGGAGAAGTAGATATTCCAACACTTTTAAAATAATGGAAATATTGACTGAAACTTTACCAATGAAGTACTTTTCTTAAGCACTACTATTTCTCTAAGCATATGCACAGTAGGGTCTCTTACTGTGAATAGGGATTTGATTATATTCAGTGACGTTTAGTGGGAGGTAAAGTGACATTTAATAAAAACATTTCAAATTCATAGAAATGTCTTTAAGTGATCTTTGTTTTGTAAAATTAATTCATAATACTATATTTTGCTAAATGATGTTTTGTTCATCTTTACAACTGGAATACGAAAATAATATATAGGTAATATTAAATTTGAAGACATGAAAATTTTGACTCAGTCTATTTTAACCACAACATTGCAATTTCACAGATTTGAAAGGAAAAATATTTTAATTTAGTAGAAAATCTTAATTGACTTTCACTGATTCTCGGATGTCAGAGTATTGATCTATAACTTAGAAATATAAAATCATTTTCATTAGTTTATCAGTGATCACCGGAAGAAAAATATGGGGTATGTATTTCTAGAATCTATAAATTACTAGTGTGATCCTAAAGAGTACCAAACCCTAGTCTTGATATATTACACTGGATTTTTCTTTTCTGTTTTTAATGTTTATAAAGAGAGATAAGTTAGATAAAAATGATTATAGGTGAATTTAGCTATTAGAGTGTATCTGTTTTCTTAGAAAATTAGAAGTAAATGTCACTTACTGAGAGTGAAGATATTCTTACATTCATTTTTATAATCATTCATTCATTCAACAAATATTTCATTTTATACTTGGGGTAGGCAATGAGGCAGAATGATGAACAAAATATGCAAAGCTCCTTCCTTCATAGATCTCAAAGATTGCTAGTGCATACACAATAGGAAAAAAATGTAATTACAAAAGAGAAGTGTAATGGATATTATAATTTAAGAAAGACAAGATACTATGTGGGAACAGAACCAAGTCACCAATCCACAATTGGGAAGTCAAGGTGAAACTTTCAAAAAAGAGTAATATCTAACAAGTTAACCTTAGGAATGAGTAGAAGTGGATCAATAAAATAATGGGAATATGAGGTCTGAGATGAGAGTGATAACAGTATGGTATGCATTAGAAGAACTAAATAAAGATTTTTTTTTATGGCTTGAGCATGATCCAGGGAGTGGCAGGATGAAGGTGAAGATGTAAGAAATGGTCAAATCATTTTGACCAAGGTTTTGTAAGCAATGTCTTAGAGTTTGAACTTTTTCCCAAAATAAACAAATGAAAACCAACTATGATAGCCAGCCTCCAAGATGGTACCCAATGATCTTTGCCGCCTATGATTTACACCTCTGTGTGCTCCCCTCCCATAATGAATCAGTGCTGGCCTATTTGACCAATAGAACATGACAGAAGTGATAAAGTTCTGAGATTAGGTCACAAAAATCAGTGGAGTTCTGCATTGATTGCTTGAGTCACTCTGGGGTAAACTAGCCACCATGTTGTGAGGAGATTCAAGCAGCCCTCTGGAGAGAAATCAACTTGTGATCAGCAACATAACAGCCACGTAAGTGAGGTGAGCTTTCTTAGGAACAGATCCCCAGCCTCAGTCAAGCCTTCGTATAACTGCAGCTGCAGCCAACAAGCCATCACAGCCTTAGAGAGACTTCAGGCCAGAACCATTAAGCCAAACCGCTCCTGAATTATGTACCCATAGAAATGGTGAGGAAAAGAAAATGATTTTGGTTGTTTTAAACAACTAAGTTTTTGTGTGATTTCTTACATAGCATTACTTAATGGATTAACCTACTAAAGTTTTTTAAATAGGTGAGATCACAAGATATTTTAACAGGGAATGCCATGATCAGATTTTTTTTTTTTCTTCAGAAAAGTCTCTTCGGCTACATTGTGTAGAAAGACTGAAGGAAGGCAAAATAGGAGATAAAAAGGTTACTTCGGTATTTCAGGCAAGAGGTGATGGTGCCCACGCTAGAATAAATATTTAGTATTGTATTTATCTTCACTGCTACATTTACACTTACTGATATTTTTAAAATAAAATATGAAGTCTTTCAGAATTTTTTTAGAATGATAACAAAACTTAAAATCAACTATTGTTTTGCCTGTTCATTTATTTCAACACTCAAGAAACATCGTGGAGTTCTAGAAGTACAAGTAAGTTAGTAGAACTTTTATTCACTCAACTATGATCTGTCAAAGGCTTGCCAAGTGAAAACAGACTCTGGCACTTTTCTGCCTCCTGAAACTGATGTCAGCTATTCAGCAGACTGACAAAGAGCCCAGAAAGTGCTCATACCTAGTGACTCTGTCACCCCAGCTCTGCAATGACTTTGGAAACCTCTGTTGCGGTAGTGTGCAATAACCACACTCAGCAACAATTTCCAAAATGATACACTGTACTTTGCCAGGTCTGTAGCAGATGCAACACAATTTGCCAAAGCACAGGAGAGTAAAGTGGAACTTCTTTCTTTACTTTTCCTACAATTACCTGTATTGCTTAAGCTGTAGACTCAAGTCACTACTCTTTATGGCAAATATCTATTTTCCCTGCCTGCCAAAGTTTATGAGATTTACATAAATCCTAGAAGTTTTTGAAAAGGAAATTTGGTTTTATTGGGACTTGGCTTAATGCTTTTCACAAACTTACCAAATACCCCGATAACGATTGACTCCCTCTTCGTATTTAAGTGACAGTTCTAAGATGTTACAAATTCTCTTTCAAAAGACTAGATAAAAATATGTTTATGGTATTAAGAGATTTTAAAAGAAAGTTAGGAGGCTAGAGGAACATAAATCAGTATGTTAAATGCACTTTAGATTTTTGCCTGAAAAAAAAGACTTCTCACTATTGTCATAAATGTGCAAATCTTCCCAACCAAAGCTCTTTCGAATCTTTCCTGCTATATTCATCCCTATAATTCCACCTACCTTGTTCCCTTCCCTCCCCTTCCCCTTTGTCCATCTTCCCCCACTTTTTCTCTCTGAATAGTATTGAAAAAACTTTAGCAGTTACCTCATTCAAATGACTCCTTTTCACAAGTGAGTAAACCGAAGTCCAGATGAATTAAACATCCAGACTAATGTGACACAATTTGGTGGCAAAGATAAGCCTATAATTTGAGCTTCCTAAATTTTTTTCAAATCTTTTTTTCCCCCACTTCTTGTCATTAAATACCAGTTAAATACCAGTTCAGGCATCCATTACTTCTACCTACAGTGTAGATAAATTCCACCATTTCTTTCTTTTATTCTTTTTAATTTTTAAAAATTAAAATTTTTTTTTGCTTTTTATTTTTTTGGTCCTGTCTTTATACCTAGGAGGGCACTCAAAAAGTTGGTGAATATTGTGTGAGTTTGTTCCTCCAGGAAGCAGATGTTAAGCCAAAGTTAGGAGTACAAATTCTCTTGGAAAGTAATATCGGTGAAGAAATAAGAGAAAGCAGGATTGGGTTGGAGGAAATGCCAGGCAGAATGCAGATCTGACAAAGTCTCAGCCAGTCCACTGGGGAGCCTCAAAGGTTACCCATTAGACAAGTCCCCTATTGACAGGAAATGTCTAGGTGCTGGAACTACATTCTGGCTTAGTCACTGTCTAAGGCTATTCTGAGGAGCAGATGGCCTCAGCTCAGTCTGAGGTGGACCCAAAGGAGTTAACAGTTGGTCCTCACAACTGGGCAATGAGTATTTTTCTGAAGGAGGCGCTGATCTGTGCAACTGTGCGGTGTCTGCCACAGGTGGTAAGAGCCATTCAATTGCTAGCCAAGAACAGGAACTAAAGACTGGACGTCTATCAAGAAGTCTTTATCCTGGGGTTCCATGTGGAACTAGAGAATCAGTAAATATAGGGGGGATTATGCTAAATTCCAGGTTCTTTCACAGTTTTCTGACACCTGGTTTTAGTGAAGGTACTTAGCAATGGAGGATCAAGAGGAACGCCTTTGACCACATTTAGGTCAGAATATTACAAAGGGAGTAAGTAGCAACACTAGAGAACAGGATAGTGAATAGTCTTAAGAAACCTGACCAGGGAAGTCAGCCTAGGTTGTGCTTCAGTGCAAACGACTCTAAAACATGCGTGACTTACAACACAAATGTTATTCCTCACTCACCATACATGTCCATTGTTGGTTGCCTGCAGATTTGTCACGCCATCTTCTCTTAGGACACAATATGTCTGTCACAGGAGAAGGAAAATGAGAGAGAATGGCAAAGCCTGTGCCAACTCTTAAAGCCTGTGCCAGCAAGTGACATCCTTCCCTTTGTTCACACTTCATTGACCAAAACACGTCACATCATCACATGGGTACACCTAAGTTCAACTTTGTGGACGGGTGTACTCCTTCCAAGGAGAAGGGCAGGGCATACAGGGAACAGTAACACAGTCCAAGGCAGAACCAGGGAGAAGCCCACCTCAGTGGGGCTGGGTGCCAGCACTACTGTCAGGCTTCACCTCCCATGAGGAGATTGTTTTATTTATGGCCAACCTTAAATCTTCTTGATTTTTATCAACTAAGGAAACAGGCCTTTCCAAACAACAGTCAAAAGAAAATCCATTTTGAGAGTTTAATTTTATAAAATTGCTCTCCCTTGTAATTCAATAAACTGGAATATGTGGAGAACTCAGCTTCTGTGTGCTGTAGATTATGATATTTATATATTAGAAATACCTTGAAATGATTTTGAAAAGTTCGATACAAAGGTGAAGGATGATACAAAGGTGAACTATTATTGTTCTTACATTATAATTAGTATTGACTCCCCTTTCTCTTTTTTTTAAAGCTTTTTTGATGTGGACCATTTTTAAAGTCTGTATTGAATTTGCCACGCTCTTGCTTCCGTTTTATGTTTTGGCTTTTTGGCCACGAGATATGTGGGATCTTAGCTCCCTGACCAGGGATCAAACCTTCACAGCCTGCACTGGAAGGCAAAGTCTTAACCACTGGACCGCCAGGGAAGTCCCTCCCCTTTCTCTTGAACCCAGATGACGTTTTAGATTCCCAAGTCCCTTCAGACTGTAATCCTCTCTACATATAGATAATCTTTCAAAAGATACAGAAAGAAAAGCAATGTTAAGTATCCAAGGAACCCTTACTAAAAAGAAATAGAGAATTTTGGAAATCTGTTAAAGGAGGAGAAAAAAGGGGCTTCACGTAGATATTTGAATTCTTATCAACTGACAACATAGCCTCATTGAAGAATATCTTTATTTTCCATCAGGTACATGATGCATTAAAAACACAAGAATGAAAAAATTTTTTCTACAAAGTGAGACAATCACTGAGAAATAAATGTAATGTCCAAAATATAAAGCTTCACAGCATAATTATCCTTTCATTAAGATGTAAGCAACGTTCTAGGAAATGTTGTGGTCCTAATTACAATATGATGAAATACACATTTGGAAAATAGCACACTTGAAAAGTATGTAATATTCATTGTAACAGCAAGAAAAAGAAAAAGACACAAATATGGTGTGTTATATTTCTACTTCTCATAAATGATATCTAAATAGTTTAGGCTACAATTTTCAAAAGAAGATGGGATATTTTGAAAATAAGCTAACCTTATTTGTAAATTGGTTCATATGTAATTCAGTAAAAAATGCATATATTTTTATAGAAATGATTTCTTAAATAGTTGGAGGCTAAATGAATGAATGAATTATTGATTTATTTTAATGGTCAAATATTCTAGAGGCTCTGTAAATGGCAAATCACTGATCAGATTGATGTTTGCTCTGTGTCATTATACAGACTCAGAGATATAGACATTGATGATGTATTGCATTAAACACATGTATACACGCTTCTCCCCTGAATTACTATGATAATGCATTGCCTCAAAGGGAACTGTAACCATTACAGATAGTTATTTTGGAATCATAGCCTAGCATTGACTCAAATATCTAGAGAGAAGTTTTCCAGCAACTTCAGTCATCTGAATGCCACCATATCTACTGAGAAAACCCAAAGGTTTGAACTGTCAAATCAGACTCACACAAATCATAAACCTCACCCAGTATCAAGTTTTACTAATGATTTCATAATCAAATGACATAATCAAATGATACAGACAAAGCAGGGACATATACATATACAGAAAGACAAACACAACTTCCCGGGCCTTTCTTGTCAATCAGGACCAGGTTAACAAATGAAGCCCCTGACAGATATGTACAGTGCTAGTTTTTACCTAAAAGGAGCTGTTTGGACATTTAAAAAAATCTCCATTTTACACTAGGAGTGTCTCAGAGTATACATTACATTTCTAGGGGACCATGCCACATAGATCCATAGAGTCTATGTTTGTTTTCCATAAGCACCCTAGACTTCCTGCTATAGCAGTCCATAGATAATGACTCTCCTACTAGTGCATACCATTAGTGTTTGCCAGGTGATCTGTCACTAACTTATTTCAAGGAAATTTCTTTTCCAGGGCTGTCCTCAGGTTAAGGAGACTTACAAGTCTCTACTAATCATCCCTTCCCATTTTTACTATAAATAATAATGATAAAATATCTTACAACTATAAAAACTAAGAAGCAGAACTTGGCATAGAGGAAGATGTCTTAAAGCAGGGGTCCCCAACCCCCGAGCCGTGGACCGGTACCGGTCCTGTTAGGAACTGGGCCTCACAGCAGGAGGTGAGCAGGGAGCAAGCAAAGCTTAATCTGCCACTCCCCATGGCTCGCATTACCGCCTGGACCACCGCCCCTGCCCGCCCCCACTCCCACCACCAGTCTGTAGAAAAATTGTCTTCCACGCAACCGGTCCCTGGTGCCAAATAGGTTGCGGACTACTGTCTTAAAGAGTGGTCTGGACTACTGAGACTCAGGAGGAGAAGGGGAGTGACAAAGAGAACAGAAAAATGAGTGTGGGAGTGACAAGGAAAGTGAAACAAAACAGAAAAGCAAATGCAGGAGGGACAGGAAAACTGATGGAGACAACTGCAAAGAGAAGTGGGGATAGCAATGGTGGGCTGTGAATACCGAAAGCTGTGGAAGAGTTTAGAAGTTATTACAGAAACAGCACTAGAAAATACAAGTGCCATGGTAGTAATTACCAGTGGATACAGTACTTAGGAAAAGAAGAAAACTAGCAGTAATAATAATGGCCAGCATTTGTTAATCACCTGCTGTGTGCCACATACTATGCCTTGACTTGTATCTTGTGTCATTTAATCATCAGAGTTTAGAGGGGGTTTACTATTTTACAGATTAAGATGAGAAATCGCTTGCCTCTGCTATTGCAGGAAAGAAGGGAGCAAAGCCAGAATCAGATTCAATTCAGTGACCCCAGATCCAATATTCTTAGTCACTGTAGTCTAGTATGAGTGTGCTGTGGAACAGGATGACAGAGACTGTCCTTCCAACTCAGGACATCTCAGTGTGACAGGAAGGTGTAGTAGAATAGGGTGTATTTGAGCAGGTGAGAACTCTGAGTGCCAGATAGAAAATTTAGAGTGATCAGTATACAGATAGTAATCGAAGTCCTGGAGATAGATAAGATTACTCAAGGGAAGTGTACAGAATGAGAAGAAAATAGAGTTCTGTTAAGAACACTCAGGAAAAAACTAAAAAAAGGGCAGCTCATGAAGGAGACAAAAGAATGGACAGAGAGGGGGAAAAAGTAACTAGAAAAAAAAGTGGTGTCATAAAATAGAAAAAGAGAGAATATCACCAGAACAGGGAAATCAATTGCTTAACCAAGAGGCTAAGAAAAGTAGAAATGAACAGATTACACTGGAATTAAGAATAAAAGCACATTGCTAAATATTTAGAGTGGTTTACTAGTGTAAAAAGTTGAAGACAGTTGGTAGTGGATTAAGGAATGGATGAAAGGTGAGGTGGAGAAGATAAAAATTAAAACCTTTAGTTTTAAAAAGGACTATTTTAAAGGGAATATTAGCTAGGGCTGAGCAGGTGAAGTTAAGAAATTTTATCTTGTTTTTGTTTATTAATGTTGTTGCTTTTTAAAGGAGACTCTTAAGCATGTTTAATGCTAATAGGAAGTATCCTAAAATAAGGGAGAAGTTATACATACAAAGGAAGAGGAATGAATCAGTTAATTAATTAATTAATAGAGTATATCAGTTTCCTATCACTGCTATAACAAATTACCACAAATCTACTGGCTTCAAACATGAGAAATTTATTCTCATCATATTACCTTTTTCTCTTTTCTAATCAAATCTCCTTCTGCCTCACTCTTTTTTTTTTTTTTTTTTTTTTTGGCGGTACGCGGGCCTCTCACTGTTGTGGCCTCTCCCATTGCGGAGCACAGGCTCCGGACGCACAGGCTCAGCGGCCATGGCTCACGGGCCCAGCCGCTCCGAGGCATGTGGGATCTTCCCGGACCGGGGCACGAACCCGTGTCTCTTGCATCGGCAGGTGGACTCTCAACCACTGCGCCACCAGGGAAGCCCTCCTTCTGCCTCACTCTTAAAAGGACACTTGTGATTACATTTGGGACAGATCCAGCTAACCCAAAAAAATATTATCTCATGATCCTTAATTTAATCACATCTGCCAAGTCCCTCTTGTCATATATGGTAATATTCACAGGTTCAGAGATGAGAACCTGGATATTTCGGGGGACCATTATTCAGCCTACCACACAGTGCAAACTTCATGACGCATAATAATGCTCTCTTGTCTCACTCTAAATGTATGGCCACAGGGTGACAAATGGTATTCTCTAATACCCTGCAACCCCACTACACTGCATGTTTACTCTGACATTATCCAAAATGAGAATTTCATACCTTCTCCTTAGTCCTATGGTACCCTCACCTCTAGTCCCATTTCCTTTCCACTCACTCTTCCCTCTCAAATGCTGACATTGATAAAATAGTCAGTCTAAAGTTTCTTCACTTTCATCACAAAATTTACAGACCTACATGAAATTGAACTTCTATCTCTGCCCCTCTATTTTTTCTTACAATAAACGAAATGTCCCTGTTCATATTAAACTTCTTCTTTTGTGCCTTAGCTCTCACAATGCTCACCTTCTAATGAACCTGGTTCTGGCAATTATCCCATCTCCTGCATAGTCAGTTTCTTTCTACCAAGTCAATCCTACCAACGTACATATTCTAGAATCTTCCTACTTTATAAAACCCTCTTTCGGTCCACATTGCCTTGCAGCAATCATTTTTCTTCTTGGTTCCCTTTCACAATAAGCTGATTGGAAGAGGTGTTTATTGTCTCCCTCTTCTTTGTCCTCCATTCTCTCCTCAAAAGATCATCGTTCAACTGAAATAGCTCTTGTAACATATGACTTCCCCCGTGCTAACTTTAACAGCTATTTCACTGTTTTAATATTACTAGATCTCTCAGCTAAACAGTTAGCCACTTGCTTCTTCTTGAACTACAATACTTTCTTTCCTTGGCTTCTGTGGCTACACTCCTCCTTGGCTTTTCTCTTACCTCACTAGCTATTTCTCAGTCTCCTTTGTTGATTCCTCTATTATATGTATTCCTCTCTTATTCAATATTGGCATGTCCCAGAGCTATGTCCTAGATTTTTTTCTCTCCTTTCTCTATAATTTCTCTTCAGATTATTTCACCTGGTCCCATGATTTTACAACCCATATGCCATTGGGTCTCAAATATTAATAGCCAGTGCTGACCTCTCTTCTGAATTCCAAATGCAAATATCCAACTACCAATTAGACATTCCTAATTGCATGTTTAAGAAACATCTCAAATTTAGCAAGCCCAATACCTAACTCTGGAGTGCAACTTTATCTTTACCTTAAAAGTATTCCACTTCCATGCTCCTCAATTCAGTGAATGATACCACAAAATTACTAAAGTAGAAAAAAAATTGCAGATATCGTTGTTCCTATCTTTCACTCACCTTCTACATCAAATATATCAAAAAGTCTTTTTGATTCAACCCTCCAAATATATTCTTAATCTGTAATCATTCTCTCCTTTTCTAATCACATAAGCTCAAGCCACCATTTTCTCCCATCAACATTGCTTGAATTACCTACTAAATGATATCATTTCTTCCACTTTTTTTTTTAACATTTTTATTGGAGTATAATTGCTTTACATTGTTGTGTTACTTTCTGTCGTATAACAAAGTGAATCAGCTATACGTATACATATATCCCCATATCCCCACCCTCTTGTGTTTCCCTCCGACCCTCCCTATCCCACCCCTCTAGGTGGTCACAAAGCACCCAGGTGATCTCCCTGTTCTATGCAGCTGCTTCCCACTAGATATCTGTTTTACATTTGGCAGTGTGTATATGTCAATGCCACTCTCTCACTTCACCCCAGCTTATCCTTCCCCCTCCGCGTGTCCTCAAATCCATTCTCTACATCTGTCTTTATTCCTGTCTTGCCACTAGGTTCTCCAGAACCTTTTTTTTTTTTTTTGATTCCATATATATGTGTTAGCATACAGTATTTGTTTTCCTCTTTCTGACTTACTTCACTCTGTATGACAGACTCTAGGTCCATCCACCTCACTATAATAACTCAATATCGTTTCTTTAAATGGCTGAGCAATATTCCATTGTATATATGTGCCACATCTTCTTTATCCATTCATCTGTCGATGGACACTTAGGCTGCTTCCATGTCCTGGATACTGTAAATAGAGTTACAATGAACACTGTGTTACATGAATCTTTTTGAATTATGGTTTTCTCAGGGTATGTGCCCAGCAGTAGGTTTGCTGAGTCTTATGGTAGTTCTATTTTTAGTTTTTTAAAGAACCTCCATACTGTTCTCCATAGTGGCTGTATAAATTTACATTCCCACCAACAGTGCAAGAGGGTTCCCTTTTCTCCACACCCTCTCCAGCATTTATTGTTTCTAGATTTTTTGATGATGGCCATTTTGACTGGTGTGAGATATCTCATAGTAGTTTTGATTTGCATTTCTCTAATGATTAATGATGTTGAGCATTCTTTCGTGTGTTTGTTGGCAATCTATATATCTTCTTTGGAGAAATGTCTGTTTAGGTCTTCTGCCCGTTTCTGGATTGGGTTGTTTGTTTTTTTGATATTGAGCTGCATGTGCTACTTGTATATTTTGGAGATTAATCCTTTGTCAGTTGCTTCATTTGAAAATATTTTCTCCCATTCTGAGGGTTGTCTTTTCATCTTGTATATGGTTTCCTTTGCTGTGCAAAAGCTTTTAAGTTTCATTGGGTCTCATTTGTTTACTTTTGTTTTTATTTCCATTTCTCTAGGAGGTGGGTCAAAAAGGATCTTGCTGTCATTTATGTCAGAGTGTTCTATGTTTTCCTCTAAGAGTTTTACAGTGTCTGGCCTTACATTTAGGTTTTTAATCCATTTGGAGTTCATTTTTGTGTATGGTGCTGGAGAGTGTTCTAATTTCATTGTTTTACATGTAGCTGTGCAGTTCTCCCAGCACCACTTATTGAAGAGGCTGTCTTCTTTCCACTGTATATTCTTGCCTCCTTTATCAAAAATAAGGTGATCATATGTGCATAGGTTTATCTCTGGGCTTTCTATCCTGTTCCATTGATCTATATTTCTGTTTTTGTGCAAGTACCATACTGTCTTGATTACTGTAGCTTTGTAGTACAGTCTGAATTCAGGGAGCCTGATTCCTCCAACTCCATTTTTCTTTCCCAAGATTGTTTTGGCCTTTCGGGGTCTTTTGTGTTTCCATTCAAATTGTGAAATTTTTTGTTCTAGTTCTGTGAAAAATGCCATTCGTAGTTTGACAGGGATTGCATTGAATCTGTAGATTGCTTTGGGTACTAGTCATTTTCACAATGTTGATTCTTCCAATACAAGATCATGGTATATCTCTCCATCTGTTGGTATCATCTTTAATTTCTTCCATCAGTGTCTTATAGTTTCCTGCATACAGGTCTTCTGTCTCCTTAGGTAGGCTTATTCCTAGGTATTTTATTCTTTTTGTTGCAGTGCTAAATGGGAGTGTTTCCTTAATTTGTCTTTCAGATTTGTCATCATTAGTGTAAAACAATGCAAGAGATTTCTGTGCATTAATTTTGTATCCTGCTCTTTACCAAATTCATTGATTAGCTCTAGTAGTTTTCTGGTAGCATCTTTACTATGCTCTACGTATAGTATCATGTCACCCGCAAACAGTGACAGTTTTACTTCTTTTCCAGTTTGGATTCCTATTATTTCTTTTTCTTCTCGGATTGCTATGGCTAAAACTCCCAAAACTATGTTGAATAATAGTGGTGAGAGTGGGCAGCCTTATCTTGTTCCTGACCTTAGAGGAAATGGTTTCAGTTTTTCAGCATTGAGAAAGATGTTGGCTGTGGGTTTGTCATATATAGACTTTATTATGTTGAGGTAAGTTCCCTCTATGCCTACTTTCAGAAGGGTTTTTATCATAAATGGGTGTTGAATTTTGTCGATAGATT
This sequence comes from Phocoena sinus, assembly GCF_008692025.1. NCBI lineage: Eukaryota > Metazoa > Chordata > Mammalia > Artiodactyla > Phocoenidae > Phocoena > Phocoena sinus. The sequence continues at coordinate 23,570,321 of NC_045769.1, forward strand.
TTTCTACATCTATTGAGATGATCATATGGTTTTCATCCTTCAATTTGTTAATATGGTGTATCACATTGATTGATTTCTGTATATTGTAGAATCTTTGTATTCCTGGGATAAACCCCACTTGAACATGGTGTATGATCCTTTTAATGTGCTGCTGGATTCTGTTTGACAGTAGTTTGTTGAGGTTTTTGCATCTATGTTCATCAGTGATATTAGCCTGTAGTTTTATTTTTTTGTGACATCTTTGTTTTGGTATCAGGGTGATGGTGGCCTTGTGAATGATTTTCAGAGTGTTCCTCCCTCTGCTATATTCTGGAAGAGTTTGAGAAGGATAGATGTTAGCTCTTCTCTAAATGTTTGATAGAAATCGCCTGTGAAGCCCTCTGGTCCTGGGCTTTTGTTTGTTGGAAGATTTTTAATCAAAGTCTCAATTTCAGCATTTGTGATTGGTCTGTTTATATTTTCTATTTCTTCCTGGTTCAGTCTCAGAAGGTTGTGCTTTTCTAAGAATGTGTCCATTTCTTCCAGGTTGTCTATTTTATTGGCATAGAGTTGCCTGTAGTAATCTCTCATGATCCCTGTTATTTCTGCAGTGTCAGTTGTTACTTCTCCTTTTTCATTTCTAATTCTGTTGATGAGTCTTCTCCCTTTTTTTCTTGATGAGTCTGGCTAACGGTTTATCAATTTTGTTTATCTTCTCATAGAACCAGCTTTTAGTTTTAATCTTTGCTATTGTTTTCTTCATTTCTTTTTCATTTATTTTTCATCTGATATTTATGATTTCTTTCCTTCTGCTAACTTGAGTTTTTTGTTGTTGTTCTTCTTCTTTCCATAATTGCTTTAGGTAAAAGGTTAGGTTGTTTATTTGAGATGTTTCTTGTTTTTTGAGGTAGGACTGTATTGCTATAACTTCCTTCTTAGAACTGCTTTTGCTGCATCCCATAGGTTTTGGGTTGTCGTGTCTCCATTGTCATTTGTTTCTAGGTATTTTTTAATTTCCTCTTTGATATCTTCAGTGATCACTTCGTTATTAAGTAGTGTATTGTTTAGCCTCCTTGTGTTTGTATTTTTTACAGATCTTTTCCTGTAACTGATATCTAGTCTCATAGAATTGTGGTTGGAAAAGATACTTGATACAATTTCAATTTTCTTAAACTTACCAAGGTTTGATTTGTGACCGAAGATATGATCTATCCTGGAGAATGTTCCATGAGTACTTGAGAAGAAAGTGTATTCTGTTGCTTTTGGATAATGTCCTATAAATATCAATGAAGTCCATCTTGTTTAATGTGTCATTTAAAGCTTGTGTTTCCTTATTTATTTTCATTTTGGTTGATCTATGCATTGGTGAAAGTTGGGTGTTAAAGTCCCTTACTATGATTGTGTTACTGTCAATTTCCCCTTTTATGGCTGTTATCATTTGTCTTATGTATTGAGGTGCTCCTATTTTGCGTGCATCAATATTTACAATTGTTATATCTTCTTCTTGGATTAATCCCTTGATCATTATGTAGTGTCCTTCTTTGTCTCTTGTAATAGTCTTTATTTTAAAGTCTATTTTCTCTGATATGAGAATCGCTACTCCAGCTTTCTTTTGCTTTCCATTTGCATGGAATATCTTTTTCCATCCCCTCAATTTCAGTCTGTATGTGTCCCTAGGGCTGAAGTGGGTCTCCTGTACACAGCATATATACGGGCCTTGTTTTCCTGTGCATTCAGCCAATCGATGTCTTTTGTTTGGAGCATTTAAGCCATTTACATTTAAGGTAATTATCGATATGTATTACTTATTAATGGTAATGGTAATGGTAATCCTATTATCATTTTCTGAATTGTTTGGGGTTCGTTACTGTAGGTCTTTTCCTTCTCTTGTGTTTCCTGCCTAGAGAAGTTCCTTTAGCATTTGCTGAAAGACTGGTTTGGTGGTGTTGAATTCTTTTAGCTTTTACTCGTCTGTAAAGGTTTTAATTTCTCTGTCGAATCTGAATGAGATCCTTGCTGGGTAGTGTAAACTTGGTTGTAGGTTTTTTCCTTTCATCACAAAATATGTCCTGCCACACCCTTCTGGCTTGCAGATTTTCTGCTGAAAGATCAGTTGTTAACCTTATGGGGATTCCCTTGTGTGTTATTTGTTGTTTTTCCCTTGCTGCTTTTAATATTCTTTCTATGTATTTAATTGTTGATAGTTTCATTAATATGTGTCTTGGCATATTTCTCCTTGGATTTATCCTGTATGTGACTTTCTGCTTCCTGGACTTGATTAACTATTTCCTTTCTCATATTAGGGAAGTTTTCAACTATAATCTCGTCAAATATTTTCTCAGTCCCTTTCTTTTTCTCTTCTTCTTCTGAGACCCCTATAATTCAAATGTTGGTGGGTTTAATGTTGTTCCAGAAGTCTCTAAGGCCGTCCTCAATTCTTTTCATTCTTTTTTCTTTATTCTGCTCTGTAGTAGTTATTTCCACTATTTTAACTTCCAGGTGACTTATCCATTCTTCTGCCTCAGTTATTCTGTTACTGATTCCTTCTAGAGAATTTTTAATTTCATTTATTGTGGTGTTCATCATTGTTTGTTTGCTCTTTAGTTCTTCTAGGTCCTTGTCAAACGTTTCTTTTATCCTCTCCTTTCTATCTCCAAGATTTTGGATCATCTTTACTATCATTACTCTGAACTCTTTTTCAGGTAGACTGCCTATTTCTTCTTCACTTTTTTGGTCTGGTGGGTTTTTACTTTGCTCCTTCATCTGCTGCGTATTTCTCTGTCTTCTCATTTTGCTTAACTTACTGTGTTTGGGGTCTCCTTTTCACATGCTGCAGGTTCGTAGATCCCTTTGATTTTGGTGTCTGCCCCTAGTGGGTAAGGTTGGTTCAGTGGGTCGCATAGGCTTCCTGGTGGAGGGGCTGGTGCCTGTGTTCTAGTGGATGAGGCTGGATCTTGTCTTTCTGGTGGGCAGGACCCTGTTCAGTGGTGTGTTTTGGGGTGTCTGTGAACTTATTATGATTTTAGCCAGCTTCTCTGTCTTGCTAGTTGTTTGGCATGGGGAGTCCAGCACAGGAGCTTGCTGGACATTGAGTGGACTTGGGTCTTAGCATTGAGATGGAGATCTCTGGGAGAGTTCTCGCTGTTTGATATTACATGGGGCCGGAGGTCTCTGGTGGTCTACTGTCCTGAACTCAGCTCTGCCACCTCAAAGGCTGAGGCCTGACAATGAGCCAGAGCACCAAGACTCTGTCAGCCACAAGGTTCAGAAGAAAAGGGAGAAAAAAAAGAAAGAAAACAAAATATAATAAAATAAATAAAGTTATTAAAATAAAAATTTTAATTATTAAAATAAAAGAATAAATAAAGTAATTTAAAAATAAAGGAAAAAGAAGAGAGCAACCAAACCAATAAACAAATCCACCAATGATAACAAGCACTAAAAACGAAACTAAGATAAACATAAAAATCAGAAACTAGTCAGTCACATGCAGCAAACCCCAAGTCTACAGTTGCTCCCAATGTCCACCACCTCAATTTTGGGATGATTCATTGTCTTCTCAGGTATTCCACAGATGCAGGGTACATCAGGTTGATTGTGGAGATTTAATCCGCTGCTCCTGAGGCTGCTGGGAGAAATTTCCCTTTCTCTTCATAGTTCGCACAGCTCCTGGGGTTCAGCTTTGGATTTGGCCCCGCCTCTGCATGTAGGTCACCCTCTGGTGTCTGTTCTTTGCCCAGACACAAGGGGGTTAAAGTAGCAGCTGATTAGGGGGCTCTGGCTCACTCAGGCTGGGGTGAGGTAAGGGGACAGAATGTGGGGTGAGCCTGTGGCGGCAGAGGCCAGCGTGACATTGCAACAGCCTGAGGCATGCTGTGTGTTCTCCTGGGGAAGTTGTCCCTGGATTAAGGGACCCTGGCAGTGGTGGGCTGCACAGGCTCCTGGTAGGGGAGGTGTGGATAGTGACCTGTACTTGCACACAGGCTTCTTGGTGGCTGCAGCAGCCATGTTAGAACGTGATGCCTGCCTCTGGTGTCCACACTGATAGTCGCAGCTCTAGCCCATCTTTGGAGTTTGTTTAGGTGGTGTTCTGAATCTTCTCTCCTCGTGCACCCCAAAACAATAGTCTCTTGACTCTTAGGCAGTTCCAGGTCTCTTGACTCTTAGGCAATTCCAGGCTTTTTCCTGGACTCCCTTCCAGCTAGCTGTGGCGCACCAGCCCACTTCAGGCTGTGTTCACGCAGCCAACCCCAGTCCTCTCACTGGGATCTGACCTCCAAAGCCCAAGCCTCAGCTCACAGCCCCCGCCCGCCCCAGTGGGTGAGCCAACAAGCCTCTCAGGCTGGTGAGTGCTGATCAGCACCAATCTTTTGTGCGGAAATCTCTCCGCTTTGCCCTCTGCACCCCTGTTGCTGAACTCTCCTCTGTGGCTCCAAAGCTTCCCCTCCGCCCAACCCCCGTCTCCGCCAGTGAAGGGGCTTACTAGCGTGTGGAAACTTTTCCCGCTTCACAGCTCCCTCCCAGAGGTGCATGTTCTGTCCCTATTCTTTTGTCTCTGTTTTTTCTTTCTTCGTTTGCTCTTCCCAGGAATATGGGGAGTTTCTTGCCTTTTGGGAAGTCTGAGGTCTTCTGCCAGAGTTCAGTAGGTGTTCTGTAGGAGTTGTTCCACATGTAGATGTACTTTTGATGTATTTGTGGGGAGGAAGGTGATCTCCATGTCTTACTCCTCTGCCATCTTTAAGGTCCCACCTCTTCTTCCACTCTTAATTTTCATCCACCAACAGAGTGATTTGTTTTTGTTTGTATGTTTTCATCTATATCAGATCATGTCATTCACTCTCATGCTTAAAAACCACCAAATGCTTCCTACATAACCTATATTTGGCTCCTGAATCACTCTCTGAATTAACCCCTCACTGTACTTTCCCATGATCATTCATATATATCCACACTGACCTTATATCTATACTTGTAACACACCAAGTCATTTCCCAAGTTAGGACTTATGTCTTGTTCTTCCCAATGAAATCATAGGCTTCTTTTTCATATCTTCTCATGATTGGCTCCTTCATGTCATTCAAATCTGTGATCAAATATCACTTCCTCAGTGAAGCCTTCCTGCCCAAATGATATAAACGTACACACCCAGAGATCCACTGTCTAATTCATGACCTGTCTTATTATTCTTCAAAGTATTTACTACTAGATGAAACTAATCATATTTTCCTAGCAACTGATTTTTTCCTCCAATAAAGTATAAGCTCTCTGAGAATCAGATCCTAATATATATTACTCATTGTCGTGGCCCAAGAGCCTAAAACATTACCTGGCACAAAGTAGAAGATATATAGATATAAAATAAATGAGTGAAAAATGAAGAGGTTTTAGCAGTGGTACACTGACAGTTGAAAAAATTAGCCTAAGATAGAAACAGCATTTTTCTTGTTTTACTATGCTACCTTGTTAGTGTCAACAAGTTGGTAGTTGAGGAATGTGAGGAAATTTAAGACGTTATCCTGATGGTCATTATTTAGAAAAAGTTATAATAGGAGTTGACCTAAAACTAGTAAACTGTAGACCAAATTTAATATATGCATATATGTTTGTTTATTTATTTGTTTGTTTCATTCTTTTTGCCTTACATAGAGTACAAAAGAATGAAGTAAATTCAGTGTTTATTAGTTTGGAGATATGACATGATAAACTCATATTCCTGGCTTTTCTCGCAGGAACAAAACACCTGGCATTCTTGGGCCCACATTTCAGTATGGCAACCATCTGGTAGAGGTGAGGGGTAATTGCCCCACTCAGATAGGGCTTACAAGCTTCAGTCTCCACTATGCCCACTTTACTCCTTTTCACCATGTTTCAGGCCTTGTGCATTTGATTTTGACTTCCCCCGAATCAAAGCCAAAAAAAGCAGCTACTTGGTTTCATGTTAAAGATTTCTACCACCAAGGACTAAATAACCTCAAGTCATTATTTATGTAAAACCATTTCAAAAGGGGCAACTTTGCAACTTTTATTGACTTAACTTAGTGCCTAGTTATCATGATAGTCCATTCTATAAGGAAAGGAATATAGGACAATGGTAATGTTAGGTTAGAATCTGTTAGCAGCACTTAAAAAAAAAACAACTGTAAATTGTTTAGCAAACTACATCATGTATTATCGTTTAATGACATTTTATTTTGTTTGTTTTGCTTTTTAATGTGAAGGTTGTATAGCAGAAGTTAAGTAAACGAGAAATAGTCTTGTCTATAAAGAAAACATGAAAAACTTGAGTTTCAGTGTATTGCAGTAAGGTTTGGTCTTAATTTTGGTTTTGCTCCAAATTCAGACTAAATTTTAGCCTTTGCCCTTGGCTCACATGAAATCTCAATCTGTATGCTGAGTCTGTGCTATCTATCCATACTGATGTTTTTAAGCACCTCCGACAGTTATGCCTCATTGTTTTAAATTACATATACCCAATGACAGAATTCATTGAGCATAAGAATTGATAAATATCCCAGTCAGACCTGTAAGATATTCAAGTTCAGAAGGAGTCCAAAAGAATTAATATAAAATTCACGTACATTGCAAGCTTAGAGGAAGGTGCTTGGCATTTTTCTGTTTTAGTTTGCATAAAAATGCATGTTGGCATTAGATGTCAAACTTTGATGATTCTTTTACAACGATATCAAGATTCTAGTTGTAGATTCAAAAAACGAATCTATCTGAATGTTTTAAAAATTCAGAGCCTATAGTTTTAAAAGGATTTTCAGTGAACATTCTTAAAAAGTATTTTTCCTTAAAAACTCATAGCCATTCTTCATATCACTTATTTATAACTATCTAAGAACTGAAATATAGTTTTCAAGATAAAAGATCTTTAAGGAAATAGCGTGACATCACTCTTTCACAAAAAGCAATTTGAACTGCATTTGGACACCAACACAATAAATCGGTTTCTCTCCCCCTCCTTTTTTTGAAAAATATATTTTATATATTTTGAGCACAAATACAAGACAATCTCCAGCAGACAGTCCCTTAAATAGTGCCAAACTGATGTTAATAAACTTGCATAACTCAAATTATGTTAACTCTTTAGTCACTTAAAAAAGGTACTGCCAGGGCTTCCCTGGTGGTGCAGTGGTTGAGAGTCCCCCTGCCGATGCAGGGGACACGGGTTCGTGCCCCGGTCCGGGAAGATCCCACATGCCGCGGAGCGTGAGCCATGGCCGCTGAACCTGCGCGTCTGGAGCCTGTGCTCCACAACGGAAGAGGCCACGACCACAGTGAGAGGCCTGCGTACCGCAAAAAAATTAAAAAAAGGTACTGCCAGAAATCCTTCTCCTGGAAAATTATAGTTATATGCTCCTCATCTTAAATTTTGTTTTGTTACTTTTGAACAAAAATTCTTTGGTCTTCTGTTCATTATGACTCCATAAAATTTTATAGTAATGTAAAATCACTACCAAGAGTCATATAATCGTCTAATATTTTAAAGTAATTTCAAGCAGCTTCTATTTCTCCTAATAGTTACCTTTCAGTTTGCTACTTATAAGTCCCTAAATTGAAAGACACTCTATGGTATTTGTTGATACCTTAATTTAGCATTTTGGTTTTGGAAATGTGTCACATTTAAGGTGAATTTATGATCATCTCTAGAATGATTCTTGTTTAATTTTTATGATAGACTACTGCTTTGTTCACTTATTCTTTCTACAAATATTTATTGAATCCCTACTGTATACCAGGTATACTGTTCTATAAAATTAAGATATATTATGGAAGAAAATAGACAATGATCAGCACCTTCTTAGAGTTTTTAATCTGGTGGAGACAACCAGACAAAAAATAAATACTAAGCATAATAAAGTAGCAAGTCATAAAGTATATTAAATAATAATAAATACTCAGAGGGAAAAAAATAAAATGTAGTATAGGGGATTTGAAATTAAGCAGGGAAAGGGGATTTCTAGTCATCCTTAACTATAAGCTACTTCAAAACTAAGTGGCTTAAAATAAGGTATTATTATTTTCTATAGTATTGTGCTTTAACTGGGCTGAGCCAGTTGGTTCTCACTTGGGTTTCTCATGTGTTTTCAGAAAGATATTAACTAGGGCTTTTGTCTGTGCTGGATGGAGGTCCAAGATGAATCACTCACATGGCCAGCAGTTGAAGCTCAGTTGAGGTTATTAGCCATAGTGCCTATAGGTGGCCTCTCCATGTGACTTTGGCTTCACAGTATGGAGGCTGTGTTCTGAGAGACAGTGTACTGTGAGCGACCATCCTGAGAGTTAGTATTTCAAGAAACCAAGATAGACTCTGCAAAACTTCCTCTGACTTAGCCTCAGAAGTTCTAGATTGTCACATTTGATACATTTTATTGGTTACAAACAAGTCCCAGGCCAGCCCAGATTCAAGAGGAGGGGGCTACACAACATTCAGTGAGGGTCATTTTTAGAGACTAGCTATCATAGGAAGTTGTTGCAATTTTAAGTAGGGTGATCAGGCTTGGAAAAGGGCAGTGAGTTAGGCAGGTAGTTATCTGAAGAAAGGTCATTCCAAGCAGAGGGAACAGCCAGTAGAAATAATCAAGAAAAAAATCATACAGACTACGTTTGAGGAATTAAAAAGAAATGTAGTGGAGTGAGTGAGGGGGAAAATCAGCAAAGATGAGGTCAAACATTATGGAGGCCATATCACTTAGACCAACAATCAGCCCGTAGGTTTATCAAAATAATGGTCATTGGTGACTTGCTAAGGATTTTAGAGAGAGGGGAAAACAAGAGGGAAAGAGGCTTAAAAAAGGAGGAAATGAGTTATGAGTAAAGAAAGTATAAACAATCTTTTAAAGATAAACAATCTTTCCAGGAGTAGACAGGGCTAGGAGTCTAAAGAGGGTGGCATTCTGAAGAGAAGAGAGCAGCAGAGAGAAAACTCCAGAGATTTGCACACATGTCCCCTTGATTATTCATCTGGGGACCGATCAGTGCATGTTTGTGAGGAAACTACCAAAGGCTGTGAAAATAACCAGCTGAAAGGATTAGAGGAAATGATTTTCAGAGTTCACACAAGGCTGGAAATAGTGAATGTTTTTCAGACTAGGAAACCTCATAATTCATGGGGGTATTGGGAAGAGTACTTAGAAAGACCCTGCCAAGGCAGTGGGACAAAAAAAAAAAAAAAAAAGATCCAGAACTAAATACTGTTCTGTTTCTACCTAAGTTTAAAGCAGGACCCAAAAGAATCAAACTTCTCCTAAGTAACTTAACTATTTCTCAGAATAAAGCTAAAGAATATATATAGGCTATATAAAATATATCCAGCACCCAAAAGGTAACAAATCAAAGCACCTGGCATAAAATGAAAAATTACCAGATATGCAAAGAAGTAAAATCTGAACGATGATGACAATAAAAACATATCAATCAAAAGCAATCCAGAACTTAATATTTAAAAATATTCCAATGATATTTGACTCGTGAGATTTTTAACATATGTAAAATAATAAGCATAATAATAACAGGAAGATCAGGAGAAGTATAAGCGTGACTTATATTCTTATAAATTGCTCTATCTGTGACGTAGTACACCACTTAATATTAAAGGTAGAATCGACCACTAAAATAGCCAAAAATAATAGCTATAAGACAATAATTTACATAAAATGAAAAAATAAAAATATTCAATCCAAAAGAAGGCATAGAAAAAGGCAAAAACACAAAGAACAAATGAGACAAATAGAAAGCAAGTGGCAAATGGTTAACACTTAACCATGCTAAGAGTAACATTAAGTGTAAATAAATGAAACTCTCCCAACTAAAAGCAAAAGGTTATCTGATTAGGTAAGAAAGCAAGACTCCATTATTTGCTCTCTGTGAGGGACCTACTTTAATACAAAGATACAAATAGGTGAAAAGTAAAATGATGACAAACGATATGCCATGCTAATAATAAGCAAAAGAAAACTGGAGTGGCTATATTAATATCAGACAAAATTGATTTCAAAGATAGCAATATCAGTAGGGATAAAGAAAGTCACTGCAGAAGGATACTAGAAAACTTTCGGTGTTGGATATGTTCATCATCTTGATTGTGGTCATAGTTTCATGGCTATATCAATAAGTCAACTTTTATTAAACTTCACACTTTTAATATCTACATAATATGTCAACTATATCTCAATGAATCTGTTATCAACAACCAAATAAGAAGCAGATAGAAAAAAGGGGTACCCTTTGATGGTGAGGAGAATGATCCACTGTAGACTGAAAAATTAATGGTAAAAGAAAAGAGCAGAGAATTTCTGGAGTGATATCATTGAGTAAACTTGCTTTTCTGTAAGTTATTTATAATTTTCAATCCACTCTCTTGTGCCCATTGACTTCTCTTCATAACCATCATCACCACTCTTGTCCAAGCTACTATCATCTCTGTTTGGATTGCTTAACTACTTTGCTCTGAGAATAAAAACAAAACTCCTACAATGGCCTTTAGGACTCTCTCCATGATCTGGTTCCTACCTATTGCTCCATCTTCGCTTCAGATCAACTTACTCTTATTCTCCATTTTCATCTGCATTAAACTGCTTTCAATGCCTATACTAGTTTCCTAAGGTTGCTCTCACAAAGTAACACAAACAGCGTGGCTCAAAACAACAGAAATTTGTTGTCTCACAGTTTTCTGCAGACCAGAAATCCAAAATCAAAATGTGAACAGGGCCATGCTCTCCCAAAGGTGCCAGAGAAGGATCTGTCCCAGGCCTCTCTCCAAGCTTCTAGTAGCTTCAGGCATTCCCTGGCTTAAAGATGGTTATTTTCTCCCTGTGTCTCTTCACATAGTCTTCCCCCTGTGCATCTCTGTGTCCAAATTTCCCCTTTTTATAAGGACACCAGTCATATTAGACTGGGGGTCTACCATAACAACATCATTTTAACTTTGTTAAAACTGCCAAGACTCTATTTTCAAATAAGATCACATTCTTAGGTACTAGAGGTTTGGACTTCAGCATATCTTTCAGGGAGAGCATAACTTAACCTACAACACACCCTGTATTCATTGAACTGCATTTTGCCAATGGACATTTATGCAGCTCTTCTGCCTGAGCAGATCCTTCTCTGACTCTTTTTACCAAAACTGGTACCAATCCTTCAGATCTAAAGTATAACCCCTTCAAGACTTTCTTGACCTGCTTCATTATTTCAAATTCCCCTACCCAGACTCTCATAGTCCTGGAAACCTCTCCTTTATAATACTTGTTGAGATATAATTTTTCATGGTAGGACTATTTAAATATGTATATTTTCTCTCAATAAACTGTTAACTCCATGAATATAGGTAATGTGTCTGTTTTGCTTACCATTTTATTACCACCACTTTGTAGAATACAGAGAACATAGTACATTATCAATAAATAATTATTGCATAATAAATAAGATTATTTTTAATTAAATAAGTTGCTTGTTAGTGACTTAAAGTAACGCAGAAGCTTAGAAAGATATTTTTATCATTTCTATAAGAAAGTAAAAGTGTCATGAGGGCCTGGTAATTTAATTAAGGAATGAATAAAATAAAACAAATACATTAAATTAATTTAATATATAATTTAAGTACAACTTTAACAAGTTTTACTCTGTTATATTGTAGTAAGTTGGACATAGGAAGCACTCTATTTTCACTTTCTCAATGAAATTAATTTTGTTCTAATACGTGAATCAATATGAATGTTAAGTACAAAATCCATTCTGGAATGACATATCAAAGTAAAGAGATGTTGTTCCCTAGTTTGCTCGTTGTGAAAAATATTGAAATTAACCTTGGCTGTGTGTATGCTCTGATCTAATTTTAATTAAAAAATTTTCACATCCCTTTGCACCCTGTTGCTTTCAATATAAACTAAAAAAAGGCCTATGAGATCTCATTTCTTAACCATGGATGTACACATACATCACATAACACACAAGTTAGTCACACGTTTTAGTGATAGAACTGATTGATATTTTGAGCTTTATTAACAAGCAAATTTGTTTTAATTAACTCTTAATGAAGCAATCCCAGTACTGACAGGATAAACTGAAGCTTTTATAAGCATTTTATAGTCTACTAAGTTTCAATATGACAGGCAATGTTGACAACTTTTATCAGCTGTCAATCCAATCTTGTCAGTCTGGAGTCAGGATGAATTATTTTTGTGCATTTACAAATCCACACAATTGAAAAAAGAAGTTATGGCTATAAAAACACATAATCCTTTCCTGACTTGAAATCAGAATATTGTGAAATTTCTATAAGCTAATGTTAATCCTTTTATACTTTATAGAAATAAAGTAGTTACTAATCTTTTGTTGAGGGGAGATCAAGATGGTGGAGTTGGAAGATGATGAGCTCACCTCCCCCACAAACACATCAAAAATACATCCATATGTGAAAAATTCTCACTGAAAACAAACTGGAGGCTGGCTGAAAGGCTCCTCTACAGTAAAGGCTGTAATGAAAGATCCACACAGAGTCAGGTAGGAAGAGAAGAGATCAGTTCAGGACCTGTGCCCCTAGGAGGGGATACAGAAGAGGAGGAGGATTACATGGGCTCAGAAATCCTCCCTAGAAAGCGAGCAGTTTAAACCACATACGGGGTACCCAGCCCTGGATCTGACACCAGGAAGACAAGTCCTCTTAACTGCTTCAAAAAACAGTGGGACTAATAGGAGGGTTATAAGAAATCTAGACTCCACTCATGAAGAACAAGTAGTTACTTGCTTACTTCCAAAACAAGGCAGCCAAAGCATACTGAAACTGCCCAGGACTCAGACCAGTTTGCCATGAACACCCCAGAGTGTGCCCCATCCCACACCATGTGCTTGCCCCTGCACCTTTAGCTCCGGCACAATTCCACACTAGGGCAAAGACTGCTATTGGCAAAGAGAGTGCACAGTTTGAGGGGGATGGAGCTGGCTGACCACGGCACTTCATCTGAATGGGACAAGGGTGGCCATTACTGGTACTCGTGGAAATAGCAGATCAGAAGCAGTCTGAAGTTCTCACTGGTGTGCCAGAACTGTCCCAGAGCATGCCCTGGCCCACACTGGGCAACCACTCTGGCCCCTGTTGTTCCAGCACTTCTACCCTCTGGGGCAAAGATGCTGCTTCTGGGAGTGGGGAGAGTGCACACTTAGAGGAACAAAACCAGCTTGGACAGAACCCTTCTGCTATATCACCTTGGGACCCGACCCCATCCCCAGTAGGACAATGATGGCCACTGAGCATAGGGGAAGCCCCAGCTCACACCTGGCTTTAGCCCTAGTCCCACCATCTCCAGCCCCACCTCCCATCAAGGTGATAGCTGCTAGCTATCACCCTGGGAGAAGACATGACCCATGCTCACTTCAGATCCAGTTCTCCCACTAAGCCACTGGATACACATAGACTATATAGACTATCCTCTCCAAAAGGATACCCTTTCAGTCCAGAACAGATAACTGTTTCACCTAATTTCAGAAACAGAAAAAGTTAAGCAAAATGAAAAGACAGAGGGATTTGTTTCAAGTGAAATAACATGTAAAATTTCCCGAAAAAAAAAAAAAAAACCTAATGAAACAGAGGTAAATAATTTACCAGATAAAGAGTTCAAACCATTTGTAATAAGAATGCTAAGTGAACGAGGGAAAAGAATAGATGGACACAGTGAGAATTTTAACAAGAAACTAAAGAACCAGTCAGAGCTGAGGAATATAATAACTGAAATGAAAAACGCACTAGAAGGATTTAAGAGCAGACTAGGTGATGCAGAAGAATGCATAAGTGATCTGGAAGACATAGTAATGGAAATCACCCAATCATAACAACAACAAAAAAAAGAAAAAAAAAATGAGAGCAGTTTAAGGGAATTCTAGAATAACATCAAACCTACTAACATTCACATTATGGGGATCCCAGATAAAATTTTAAAAATTAAAAGCCATAATAAAATTATGGCTGATAACTTCCCAAACCTGAAGAAGGAAACCCATATACAAGTACAGGAAGCACAGAGAGACCCATACAAGATGATCTGAAAGAGACCCACACCAAGACATTATTAAAATGGCCAAAGTTACAGATAAAGAGAGAATTCTAAAAGCAGCAAGAGAAAAACAAAGAGTAACATACAAGGGAACCCCCATAAGGCTATCAGCTAATTTTTCTAAGGAAATTTTGCAGGCCAGAAGGCAGCGGCATGATATATTTCAAGTGCTAAAATGGAAAAAACTTACAACCTAGGATACTCTACCCAGCAGGTTATCATTCACAATTGAAGGAGAGACAAATAACTTCTGAAACAAGTAAAAGTTAAAAGAGTTCATCAATATTAAACTGACTCAAAAAAATGTGAAAGGGTCTTTTTTAAGTGGAAAAGAAAAGGCTACAGTAAGAGGGAAGAATTTATAGGAAAAGAAAAAAATCCACTAGTAAAGGAAAATATATAGTAAAGGCTGTGGATCAACAACTTAAATAAGCTAGTAAAAAAGAAAAAATGTAAGATAACCTATAACCTCAATAAATAGTTAAGGGATAAACATGAAGATGTAAAATATTACAACAAAAACACAAAATCTGAGGGACAGGATGAAAAATATAGATCTTTTATAATGTGTTTGAACTTCAATGACTATCAGTTTAAAACAAGTAGATATAGTTATAGGTCAACATATAAAAACCCCATGATAACCACAAATCAAAAATCTACAATAGATACACAAAAACTAGAAAAAAAGGAACACAAGAATACCACTAAGATAAACATCAAACCATAAGGGAAGAAAGCAAAAAGAAGAAAAGAATAGAGAAGTACAAAATAACCAGAAAAAAAGTAATGAAACACCAATAAATATATAAGTATAAATGATCACTTCAAATGTCAATAGACCAAATGCTCCAAAAGACTTAGTTAGTGTGGCTGATTGTAAGCAACTGAATCAAATCACCAATACAAATAACTCACTAAGCATAAAGAAATCAACAGTATCACCACCATCAATAGTATATATGATTGAATTCTGGCTGGGTTAAAAAGGACCATGAGACTTAATTCTTATTCTCCAGGAGGTTATAATCTGGTTTGGGGAACAGACAAAGACAACAAAATATAATAATCCTGAGGCTTACTGTTATTTTTTTTTTTAAATCCTGACTTTTCTATCCTGTAATTCCAATCTTTTATATAGATGTAAAATTCTCTAGAAAGCCAGTTCCCCTTTTATCAAGAAGTAGGGCAGATACAACAAAACACAGAAATAATTGCAAAGTATTGCTTTGAAGAAAATTCTGTTGGGATAGAGAGATAAGGCAATTTATTGAAAATGGTGTTTCTTTAGGATCAGTTGGGCTGGGTATAGGAGGGGCTGGCAGGAAGAGAGTCTGGAAGTGCCAGAGGACAGTTTTAACAGACCCAAGCTGAAAGGAAAGGAGCCTGCCTGCACCAGGTTAATGGCTGTATATTTCAAATAAAGAGCCAAATACTAAGAAAGAAAATGACATATTTAGTGCAACAAAATTAGAGAAGAAAAGGGAGTGGGCAGGAGAAAGAACAAAAAGGCTGATTCACTCATTTGACTTGGTGGATGAGAAATTATATTTTTATTTCCTGAAAGAGAAAACTGCAGAGGGGAACTGATTTGATGCTCTGAGATATTTTGCTATGCACATTCAGAAGGTCCTGCTCCCCACACCTTTCCTGGCTGAGAAAATCTTTACCCTCAGTATCTGCTCAATTATTTAGCTATGTTTTCTCATATAGCCCCATATCTATATCAGCTGAGGCTAATTATACACAAAAAGAACAGACATCTATCTCAGAAATAGCTCATTCCTAAGCCATGAGCATATGACTTAGCCTGGTGTTGATGCCTCTTCGAGAAGGCAAAAGTCTAAGACAATCAAATGCTGTCTTAAGAATTTGAACCTGGAAGCATACAAAGAGGTTGCCAGATGTTAGCAGTCATTAGAGCTCGAAAGTCAAGTATTTCTATGGTTGAGGAGTGTGGCTCTCATGAGAAGCATCCAAGATTATTAGGAAGAGGAAGAGTCAAGAGAGAGAGTAAGGATCAGAAGCACAGAGCCAAGCAGATCATCTATGGAAGGGGGAGAAACCATCATTTAAGAACACAGAACACAAGTTTGGTTCCTGATGTCTTGCCATAATTCTGGGTCTTGGATTTCCATAAGAGTCTCTGTTTTGCCTTTATAATAAAACATCAATTTTATACTACCAGAGAAAATATTTGTTCCTCACAAACAAAAGACAACATAAGAGTGGTTTTGTGTTGTAAGGCCTGAAAATAAAACCTGATATTATGGCCTGATACTATGTGCTGCCATGACATCTAGTGAAACTTGCAAGGCCTCCAATGGCCTAACTGCAAGCTCCCCTCTCAACTCTGCTTCTGTAAATAAAGTCCCCTAGCCAATCAGTCTTCTCATCAAAGGGGCTAAGTACAATTTCTCCTTAACCCTGAGGCTTGGTTTCAATTCCCTGCTGGTGGTGGAATTATTCAAAGAAGCCAACCACATCCTTTTTAAGGAACCAGGGTCACCCTACCCTCTTGATGCTTTAAAATCTATCTCCCACAGCTCCTACTTGTTCACTATGCTCCTGAAGGCAACCCCTTTGTGGCCCAGAGTGAGTGGTGTGTGGTGCCCTCCCCAGTGGGTTATGGGTTTATATGCTAATCTACTGTGGATCTCGCATTTTTAGTTTCAGGTGGGTCTTTGTGTATTTGGCCATCCCCATTGTCCTAGTGATACTCCCTTTCTCACCAGTAGGGTGCATTGGAGGAGATTAAATCCTTTTATGTATGTATCTGAATCCCATGGGCTCTTCCTGTGAGGGTCCTCCCGTTTAGATTCCCATTCCAAGTTCCTTTTCCTTAGGATCTCACATACGTGTTGAAAAACAAACAAAATTTTAAAAAAATAGTCTCTATTTCTTTAAAATAATATCCTTATCAAAGTTATTTTAAAATTTTAGTCCTAAATGTCATACAACCATAAAATTAATGAATACAACCTTCAGACCCAAGCGAACCTAACATTTTCATCATACATAAAATGGCAAACACATAAATCACTGGAACAACAGTGAATTGTGAAATATAGTTAGAATAAAAGATTTAGAAAGTGAAAAAAGATTCTCCTCAGATGCTTTTTAAATGTATTTACAGTTTGAATGCCATCTGTAAGTGTGGAAAAAGGAAGCTAAGGGGAAATTAAAATTATCAATAGTGTCAGGACCAGCAGTACAATTTTAAATCAAATTGTACTACTTATTTGGCTAGTGGTTCTATTTTCTGGAGTACCAGATTTGCAGGAAGTAGCAAGACTGAAAAAGAATAGAAATTTTCTATTATTATCTGGTTCTTGGAAATACCGATTGAAATTCTGAAAGCAAAAAAAAACTAAACAAAATTGTTAGTAAAGAATATTTCTTCTAAGAGACCTTCAAGATGGTGGAGGAGTAAGATGTGGAGATCACCTTCCTCCCCACAAATACATCAGAAATACATCTACATGTGGAACAACTCCTACAGAACACCTACTGAACGCTGGCAGAAGACCTCAGACTTCCCAAAAGGCAAGAAACTCCCCATGTACCTGGGTAGAAAAAACAGAAACAAAAGAACAGGGATGGGACCTGCACCTAGGGGAGGGAGCTGTGATGGAGGAAAAGTTTCCACACACTAGGAAGGCCTTCACTGGAGGGGACAGGGGGTGGCGGGGGCAGGGGGGGAAGCTTCGGAGCCACAGAGGAGAGCATAGCAACAGGGGTGAGAGGGCAAAGCAAAGAGATTCCCGCACAGAGAATCGGAGTTCCTTCCTATGGTCCTTTAATTGTCCCTCCACATACTGGGATCTCTTTCATATATTAGTTTCCTAAAAGGAAAAAGCTTTGTACGCTGAAATCATTCTTAGTCACTTAATAATATCTTATGTGCTTCTGATCCATAAAAAACAGTTTTGGATAAGTAGTGATAAGCACTTAGCAATGAGCATAATCAAAATTGGGCTCTAGTCTTGGATCTGTGTTCATTTGCTGTATGATTTTTCTTAGGCCTCAATTTCCTCATCAGTGACATTAATGATGTCCTAGAGACTGTCAGACTGTCATCATCAGCTCACAGCCTGTTTAAATAAGTATGCCCTGTTCACAGTTCTATATAGATCTGGCAGCCCTAAAACACCCTGACCATAACTGAGTATATCAAAACTGGAGTACATAACTCAAAGACATCCAAATTTAGAGAAGGTAATGGTTAATTTTATGTATCAACCTGACTGAATCATGGATGTCCAGGTATTTGGCTAAACATTATTTCTGGGTATTTCCAGACAAGATTAGCATTTGAACTGGTAGACTCAATAAAACAAGTTGCCCTCCCCAATGCGGGTGGGCATCATCTAATCCATTGAGTGACTGAATAGAACAAAGGGGAGATTTTGTCCCTTCCCTTCTGCCTGAGCTTGTGAGCTGGGGCATTGGTGTTCTCCTGCCTTCAGATTGAGACTTACACCAAGAACTCCCCTGGTTCTCAAGCCTTCAAATTTGGACTAAACTACACACCACCAGGATTCCTGGGTCTCCAGTTTGCAGACAGAAGATGGTAGGACTTCTCAGCCTCCATAATCACATAAGCCAATTCCTCATATGTATGGAAGGATGGATAAAAAAGGAAGTCTTGTGGAGGAGATGACAGGGAATTGGAAGCAGCAGAAGCACCAGAGGAGAAAATGGTCCTTGGTTACTGTCTGGGTTAGTGTTAAAATCTCCACCCTAGTAATGTGTTTCTTCTCCAGAACAAGCCCTCTTGCTTCAAGAATCCTTTGAGAAATCTTGGCTCTTTACAATCAACTACTACCCAAAGGGCTACTTTGGACCACCGTTTCCTGAACATCTAAGTCATGTACCACCTTCAGTATGGCTGCCACAGCCAAGTTCCAACTGTCCTATATTTTCCTTAATGTTTTCCTTAAAGTGACTTCTTTCTTTAATTTATAAGCATATTTAATGCTTTATCTTAAATAATATCAGCCAAAGCTTTGTTTTAATATAGCAGTCATTTTTAGTATATTAAAATAAAGACACAATTATCGAAAAGAAAGCTATTCCATATACCTCCTTAAAATTACTTTATGTAATTCTGGGCCTCTTTTAATTTGAAAATAATCTAGGAATTGATCATGAATGATAACAGTGAAATACTTTCATAGCTGTTTTCACAATTAAATACACTCTGTAGTAACCCTGTGGGAGTTTCTGATTTGTAGTACAGACTTCAGTAACTAATTGGAGAAACAACTCTGACCTCCTTTAGTTTATCATGTGAAAATTACCAATATTTTTGTCTTGAAATTCCAATTCTGTTTTAATTTTCTAATGGACTTTATTTTGCTTGCTTATTTGAGGCAGTCTCCAACATCTTAAAATATTGCAAACACATTTAAAAACTAGAAGTAAAGCAAACAAGAGGGTGAACCCTTTGCATGCACAGGGTGAACAAATTAGTGCTCTGATGATCAATCTGCAGTAGTTAGAGAGTTAGCTTTGGAATATTAATGTAAGTATTACCAGTATGTGAAAAAGGCTCTCTAATATTTCCTAGGACATATGAAGCATACTAAATCTTTTAACTCAAGGAGAAAAACTTTGATTTTGAAATGGCTAAAAATCATTGGGAAATTACCCTAGTAGAAAAAAAGTCACAGATGAGTGAATTAAAACAAAATAAAATAACCCTGTCCTCAAATTCTAGATTGTAAGAGTGATTTAACAGTTTATGAGAAACATTACTTTTAGCTATGAAGTTAATTATTAGTATTAATTTTACTTAATTAAAGTACTTAACAATAATGAAATTACTCTGTAACACACGGACTACCTGTTCAACACATCATTCAAGAGACTGTTGAATCTGTTCATTGTTCAACATCATTTTCAGATGAATTTTAAGAATTAGAGCATGTTTGACAAACAAAAAGTAGAAAAGCCCCATTTTCATAGATTTCTAAATCTAATCACTCGGGAAGAAGCAGTACAAAATCAGATGTTGCTAAGGAAAGGCTGGTTGTTTTCCAGTTGCACCAGGAACACAGCATCACCTAAAGGCACCATTCCTAATGCAGGAGGTTAGAATAAAGGATTGGAAGCAAGTGAGAGATGGGAGTGCTGATGTTCGCGAGGGGACAATACTTATTAAAAAGCTACTGCCTAGGGGCTTCCCTGGTGGCGCAGTGGTTGAGAGTCTGCCTGCCGATGCAGGGGACACGGGTTCGTGCCCCGGTCTGGGAGGATCCCACATGCCGCGGAGCGGCTGGGCCCGTGAGCCATGGCCGCTGGGCCTGCGCGTCCGGAGCCTGTCCTCCGCAACGGGAGGGGCCACAGCAGTGAGAGGCCCGCGTAACGCATAAAAAAAAAAAAAAAAAAAAAAAAAAAAAAAGCTACTGCCTAGAGTTCAAAAATCGTTTCTCTTCATCAGAATACCTCTCATGAAACTCAGGGGCTTTTTTACTCCCAATCTGAGAACCACCAGGATTAATGGAGGATTCATACTGTCCTATTTTAGTATTAAGGAACATAAAGTTTTGGGAGTTTTTATTTTCTTCTTCTCCATTTATTTCTGTTAATAAAACGGTTCAGCCGAACATCTATTTGGTGTTTTCGAACATTACAGCGTTTTGGGCTTAACTATTAGTTTTCATTTGTGGATATTTCTGAAAACTCATTGTATAAAATGAAGAAAGGGTTTCTACAGATTTCTCATAGCTAAACTAAGATAAATGATGTTTTCTTAGAAGCTGCCTTAGAGGGAATATTACAGGCAAAACAACAACGTCTTGTGACAAGAGGAGTAATAAGAATTTGAATTTTTACTCTTCTATCCCAAGGCTCAAACTTTAATTGCCATGTAGCTTTGGTGATACGGTACTAATATGATTCACAGTTTTCCTAAAGAAAACAAGATCAGGATTAAGGCAAACAAAATATTCACCTCATAACTATGAGTTAAGAATGCCACTGGGAAAGATTCCCAACACTGGTTGAAAAACGTGAAAACATCCAAATGAAATCAAACTGATTTTTTACAACTTTTCTCAGCTAATACTTCTAAACAAGCAAATATGCAGCTCATAAGTATTTTAAACAGTCAAGCAAGAGGCAAAATTTGCATTTTAATATAATAAAATTTATGGGCTATCTTCCAAAGAAAAGGGTTTTTTTTTTACATACTATTACATTTCTCACAAAATGTGCATTCAGAATGCAATGTGCTACACTAAGAGCTATGTTAAATATTAATTACATGATAGTAAAATAAAAATATACCACTCTAAAGATTTAATAGAATTCAATCTGTAAATAAAATTATGTTGCCCAGCTTTAATTAAGACACTACACACTAATTTTCCTTGGATGCTCATAATCATAATTATTGTATGCATGGATGAGTCTCTGAATTACTTTAATAGAATTTAGTGGGTGAGCTTGTGTCCCTAAGGCCAATAGTGTACAGATTTTAAAAAAAAAGAAGAAAGCACCCATATCACTACTAAAACCTAGGAAATTATCTACATATGGGTAAGATGTACTTTAAAAAATAAGATTTTTAACTACATATGCTCCATTCTAATTATATAAAAGTAATATGTACTCTATCTATGCACCTCACCACCCTAAGAAAAAAAGTTGAAGAATTTTGTAAAATAGAAAGTAACCATATCCACTGACTACATTTTTTCACATCTCTACATATGTGACACATGACTTGCCATATTTATTGCTACATTTAGCATATAAAGATTTATTTATTGCTATATTCAGCATATAAAGATTTTTATTTCTTTCTTTCCCATTTCAACTTCTATTTTCCATAACTTAGTAGGACTACTAAATTGCCAATCTCCAATGCCAATCTCCTTGACCTTGTAGTCCTATCACTTTATTCTTTACAGCAACTAAGACAGGTACCTAGAATACAGAGCCACCTTGGGGGTTCTCTTAGGGATCACTTAGTTTACCCAAGTCAGTTTACAGGTGAGGAACCTAAAGCACCAAGAACCTGACTTGCCTGATACCCCAGAGCAGGTGCAAGAACCTGGCTGGGATTTGGGGTTTCTGAGGCCACCTCACTCCCAGGGCCGCTCACTTTTTACAGCTGTTTCAACACTCCTCCTCCGGGATTCCCTCAGTGTTCTATTTTCTACTACTTTATATTAATATTTTAGTTTACCCCCAACATCTGGCTCATGTCATGGGTTCTCACGGTTCAACTTTCTGGCTGACATGAAATATCACTCTCTATCCGATTCATGTCTCTGTTTTATTCTTTTAAAACAGTTTTTCTATGAGAAACCTAAAACTAGATGCTCATGAAGGAGAAGAACTAGAAGAGTCCATTTAACCTTTTCTCCATTATCTTCGTCAAACATCTTCTGCATTCCAACAGGCAAGGGATCTTGGTGTATATTAATGTATTTCTGCACTTTATCCAGAAATGCATTAGGCAACCAGATTATGGTGCTCCATTGTATCAAGCTTTCCACTTCGTCATGATTGCCACTCTCCTAGGCTATGGATGTGTCTCTTCACATCTAGACACTCACACTTTTAGCTCGTCTTCTTTCCCCAGCTAGAGAACCATGTAGCCAAGCCTCAGTGTGACTCCTACAGTCTCTTCTTCCTCTTCCATGAATCACATCAAACCCTCTGTTACATTTATAAATCAATAACACTTTCATGAATGAATATCAATGGACCTTGTTTTCTCCCCTTCGAACTGAACTGGTGTATAGTTCAAAGTATGTGAAAACAAAGCTCTATAAACCTATCAAATGGATATTAGTTAGGGTCAAGTAAATGTAAAATTGATGATCCATGCATTTCCAAATTTTATAAGATTAAGCATAGAGATGGCATAGCTGCTGATACCGCTGAAATTTGTATGTTGTGTGTGTTTGTGTGTGTGTGCAGTACAAGAGTTTTGCTCCCATTTAAGAAATACAAGACTCAGTAAGCATACTGTATGAGTTAACAATAGAGAGAAAACCAAATGATTAAATACAGATAAAAGGGACTAGGTCCAGACATAAATTTACAGTATCAGGCTATACTTTATTCAAATAGCTACAGCCCTCCATGATGTTAACATATAGATGCCTCTAGAGTGATAACTGGTGCGACTGCTTAAATAAAGTGGGAAGCAGCTGCATAGCACAGGGAGATCAGCTCGATGCTCTGTGACAAACTAGAGCGGTGGGATAGGGAGAGTAGGAGGGAGCCTAAAGAGGGAGGGGATATGGAGACATATGTACACATATAGCTAATTCACTTTGCTGTGTAGCATAAACTAACACAACATTGTAAAGCAATTATACTCCAGTAAAGATGAAAAAAAAAAGTGAGTAGAAATGGAGAGCAGTTCCATCATAACAAAAGCAAAGATTACAAAAAATATAGTTTTGAGATAAATTTAGCTGTTGTGAGATACTAAATAGGCAAGTGTGACTTTTTAGATCTGAGCCTAAGATATTAAGAAGTTCAAAAGCCTAGTACTTAAGGAATTTGAATGTAAAGACACTTGCTATTAAATGTGATATGTTTGTAAGGCCAGACAGATGAGATAAGCAAGAACAGAATAAAAGCAAGCAAGAAGAAAAAACACATGGACTTGATGAAACAGGTATGCTGAGTTCCATGAGGTAATAATCAATTTAAAAAGCCACACAAAATTGCCATCTACAAAGCCAGTGCAAGTCACTGGAGATATAAAGATGAATTCCTACTTTCAAAGTTCTCTGTGCAGTGGTTAAACCAAGTCATGTAAGCAACTCCCTATGCTATAAGGCACAATAAAATAATGACTCAATTGGGGTAAAAGAATGCACATGAGTGCTCAGGAGAAGGAAAAGTGCAGTCTGCACTGGGGGAGCTGGGGGTAGGATTGGGGTGGGGGCAGTAGTCAGGGAAGCACCTTGGAGATTCTAACACTACCACTGAGCCTTGCAGGATGCGAAGGATTTTAAAAAGTAGAAGAGTAGAGCTAACACTAGGTAACTAGCAGGCAACAGAAATTTCACACTGCACTTGCCCCAGCTCGAGCCCTGACCACCTCTGCATCCTTCCCCAAAGCTGTCCTTTACAGAGTCATCATGATTTCAGTAAATGGCACCTATCAAGTTCATCTTAGAAAGCCCCACCCTCAGACACCAAAGCTGTACATCACTAAATCCTATCAGTTCCATTTTCTACAACAAATCCTGCCATCCGCCTCTCACTACCCTTACTTAGTCAAGCTAGGACTGCGTCCTGCTTCCCCTTTTGCTCCTTCTTATCTACTCTTCACAAAGCAGCCAGAAGAATCATAAAATAAAAATCAAACAATGCAACACTCACGCTTAAAACCCTTTGGTGCCTTTCTATTGAACTTCGAATGAATCCAATTTCCATAACATGGACGAGCTGTTCTGACCCTTCTCTACTTTCCAAAATGGTTTCTCACCATTTCCCCCATTGTTCATGATGTTCCATCTAACCTTGGTTTTCTTTCTTTTAATTTCTTAAACAAACTTGAGTTCCTTTTTACCTAGGACTTAAACATTCTGTTTTCGTACCTGGACTACTTCTTTTCCTAACTCTTTCTGCAACTAGAGCCTTCTCACCCTTTTATACTAAAATAGTATTTTCTCAGCAAGCCCCAACACTAACCAAGTGCAAGTCATCATTCCACTTTTTCATTACATGAAACACTGTTTTATTTTTCCTTCATAGCAATGTGTAATTACAGTATACATGTACTTGTATAGTTGTTTCAATCATATTTTTCAGTATTAATATAATATAGAATTGGCTTTTTTAAACAATTCCATATCTAGCACCTAATATAGTACTTAAGAATATTTGAAGGATGAAGGAATAAATAAATAAATGCTAATACATTTAGGTCTGCATCTACATACATCTTGTTATCTACATACACCTTGTTTATTGACAGATAAGTCTTTTTATAGAATATTTACAGGACCCAATCTTAGAGGAGCAACTTTAAAGGTCCTAGGAATGTCCTCGATCAGAGGCCATAAGGGCCACACTGCTGAGCTCCTCACTATTTCCACTCAGAAATAACACCCTGTCCCATCAGATGACTGATGGAAACTAGAAAGCAGGATACTGTGCCAGTCCTGTGGTAGATGATTTAAAAAATGCAAGTAGAAAGATACATTGCACCTTCAGTAGTGTATCCTTCCCTAAAGACAAAAGACTTCCCACAGATAGGAGAAGTCAAAAGAGTAGACTTATTACTCAGGGCTAGCTTCATGAGCATCCGAATAGCAAACTCACACAGGGTCCCATACTCAGAAGAGTCCTGTACCTGGGGTTAATGATCTATGGTTGCCATCTTGAAATTCTTAATAATGTTGTTTTTGAATTATTTTGTAAGTGAAATCAGGTTGGACAAAAGTATGTTCAAAAGGCTTGGAGCCTTGGCTCATGTGCAGTCCTGCCTCTAGCCGCCTCCACTCACTTATTATCTGAGTGAAGTGAGGTATTTTATAACAGTTCCCAAAACCTCAGTTTCCTATTTCATAAATTGAATCATAATATCAATGTCACAAATTTTTCATGAGGATTAAATAATTTCATAAAGCCCTTACCCCCGTTATCTATTGCAAAATAAAATTTTAATAGATATTGCTTTCATTCCCTTTTCTTCCCTAACCCAGATCGCCTTTACTAGAAAAACAAGTAGTAAACTGAAAAACAGAAAAACCAAAAACCAGATGTTTAGTTCTTTCATATATGTTTTAAGATGTTCAGCAAGAAAACGAAGAAACCTGAAAACTTAAAAAAGAATGTTTTCCTTTGAAAATAAAGGCAGAAAACAGACATTTTAAAAAGTAATAGTTCAGGCTTCCCTGGTGGCGCAGTGGTTGAGAGTCTGCCTGCCGATGCAGGGGACACGGGTTCGTGCCCCAGTCTGGGAAGATCCCACATGCCGCGGAGCGGCTGGGCCCGTGAGCCATGGCCGCTGAGCCCGCGTGTCTGGAGCCTGTGCTCCGCAACGGGAGAGGCCACAACAGTGAGAGGTCCATGTACCGAAAAAAAAAAAAAAAAAAGTAATAGTTCAATTGGCTCTATAGTGGAGAGATAGCAGTGATACTTTAAGAAAGGTGCATCATGGAATCAAACTACTTGGATTAGAGTTCTGCTTCATTATTTACCAAGAGGTGAACTTGGATATGTTATTTACTGTATCTATTCCTTAGTTTCTACATCTGTAAAATGGAATCAATTTTCTCCTCTTATATACATATGAGAAAATTTAGAAAGCACTCATTAAATAGTAACAATTATTATTACTGATACAAGAGGCAGAAATTGTTGTTTTGTATATAACTATACTTATTGGGAAGAAATTATTACACAGTACTTTTATTACAAATGGGAGATCCCAAAATAGTATTGTATTAACTCCAGATTTTATATGATTGACCAAGAAAGGGAAATTCAATGATTGGTGAATAGAGCCACAGGAAATTTGAGATCTCCCAGAAAGTAGTCTATTTCCTGAAAAACAACTAGGTATTTGGGGATTCATTTTTGTTTTGTCAAATTAATTTGTCTCATGGAATATGTAGAAAGAAAGCACAGTCTATATTTATTAGGGATTCTGTATTTGTGAATTTGCCTACTCACTAAAAGTTTTTTGTCACCTCCAAATTAATACTCTCAGTGCTTTCATGGTTATTCATGGACATTTTCAAAGCAGCTAAAGTTTTGAGTCGCCAAACCTACATGGTCCCAGCTGAAGTCCAGGGTAATGCTCTCCCTTATTTCAGTTCTAATACTGTAAACATGTGTTCTTTTCATGGTCTTTTTAGGGCTATACTTGTACATTATTTTGTTTTTTGTTGTTGATTTCTCTGTTTTAAA
The DNA here is from genome assembly GCF_008692025.1 of Phocoena sinus. Taxonomy (NCBI): domain Eukaryota; kingdom Metazoa; phylum Chordata; class Mammalia; order Artiodactyla; family Phocoenidae; genus Phocoena; species Phocoena sinus. Next base: position 23,597,248 of record NC_045769.1, read on the forward strand.
TGGTTTGATTTCAGCCCCCAGGCATAGTAATAAAGGCTGATTAGTGTTCCTAAGTGCAAAAAGGCTGTGATGTACCTTACAAAAAAATATGTTCGATGAGCTTTGTTCAGGCATGAGTTACAGTGCTGTCAATGGTGAGTTCAATGTTACTGAATCAACCATACATATTAATTAAGATATCTTTAAGCAGAAACACATAAAACAAGGTATGTGTTGATTGGTTCATGAAAATATTGTGACCGAAGACCCTCAGGAACATAACTCTGTACTTCCCCTAAGTTTATAGAACTTAACTGCCGTGGCTAATGAGAATCAACTGTATAGGCATTTTCATACCAAGTTAATATAAATTTAAAATGTACAACCTTTCCTGTGGAAAAGAAAGGCTTAAAATTGATGTATTCTTGACATTTAATATAAGTGCATAATCACAGATATGCCTCAGCATTTGTGTGTGTATGTGTGTGTGTATGTGTGTGTGTGTGTGTGTGTGTGTGTGTGTGTGTGTATGTAATGAAGTATTCCATGATGGGCAAATATATATATATATATATATATATATATATATATATATATATATCTGCATCATAACAGTTAAGAAAGTACAAACAATTTATAATAAGTGTAATGGTAAATTGAATCATAATTTCTTCATACAGTGAAATAAAATGCAGCCATAGCTTACCTTCAAGCTAGAAAGTTAATAGAAATGTCAAATAAGCTCCTCAAATTCCATTTAAATTACAGTAGAAAAGTTAAAAATTAATTAATACTTATTAGCAATGAGAATAGAAAAGAGTACCATCAGGGAATCAGAAATTTTTATAAATTTTAGGAAGTTGAAATGTGGAATGAAATACTGAAAGAGAAGTCAGAGCAGAGGAATTACTGTGCAAAACATGTGAGATGTTTCAAAATCACACAGATCCAGATGGCAGCCACGTTAGCCAAAGTAAATAGGAAGATAAAATGGAATAAACCTCAAAATTTCAAAAAGATAGAGATAGAAAACATAAGAGAATGTAAAAGACATGGAGAACCTACTCAGAAGGTTCAATACATATAGAGAGAGTTTCACAAAGATGGAAGAGAAAAAAATATTAGAGGGGAAAAAATCAGAGTAATAATAAAAGGAAAGTTTCCTGTATCTAAGAAAAGCATTTATCTTGATATTAAAGACCAAGAATCCTTGAATATAATGAATAAAAAGTTCCACATCTAGATACATAACAGTAATATCCCAGAACTATAAAGAAGAAGAGAAAAAAAAATCAAACTTTCCTAAGATAACAAAAACAGATCCCTTTCAAAACTGTCAATCTGAATGAACTCAAACAGTTTGTCATTTCTCATCAATCTGGTGGTATACTAGATGATCACTCATCTAGGTTTTTCAAGAAGAGCTCCTGTTTACCTCTGCTATCCTGAAATAATTATTAATAGTGTCATCTTTTACACTCAACAGTATCCTGGTTTAAATGATAAATATGGTCACTCTATGTGTGGTGGGCAGAATTATGTCCTCCCAAAGACGTCCACATCCTAAGTCCCAGAACCTGTAAACACGTTACCTTACAAGGCACAAGCAACTTGCAGATGTGATTAAGAATCTTGAGATGTGATAATCCTGGATTATCTGGATAATAATCCACCACAGTGTAATCACAAGGGTCCTATAAAAAGGAGGCTGAAGGGTCAGTGATGGAGGATTTGACAACAGAAGCAGAGGAATAAATGCATTGTGAGCTATGAGTCAAGGAATGAGGACAGCCTCTAAAAACTGTAAAGGCAAGGAAACAGATTCTTCTCTAGAGCCTGCAGAGGGAACCAGCCCTACCAACACCTTGATTTCATCAACCCACTGAGATTGATTTTAGACATCTGACTTTCATAAATGTAAGATAATAAACATGTGTTGTTTTAAGATATTAAATTTGAGGAAACTTGTTACAGTGATAATAGAAAACTGATACACTATGCATACCATGGAGTTTTTAATTTCCTACTTTCTTCCACTAACATAACATCGTAAACCTTTTCTTATACCATTTAAGTCTTTGTACATACTACTTTTAGGGATCAAATAATATTATTGAATATATGAACCCTAATTTTCTTAACCAACTCTGTTTTTAGACACTTGGTTTGTTAAATATTATTTAAGAAATACAAATAATTCACAATGTATATTCACTAATGTTTCTTGTGGAAGACTGTCAGAATGTAATTATTAGGACAAATAGGATAGATGTTTTTAGGATCCTTGGTAGATATATTATCGAATTGCTTTCCATAAAATTTTTAGCAGGGGGGGGACCTTGAAGATGGCGGAAGAGTAAGACGCGGAGATCGCCTTCCTCCCCACGGATACACCAGAAATACATCCACACGTGGAACAACTCCTACAGAACTCCTACTGAAGGCTGGCAGAAGACCTCAGACCTCCCAAAAGGCAAGAAACTCCCCACGTAACTGGGTAGGGCAAAAGAAAAAACAGAGACAAAAGAATAAGGACGGCACCTGCACCAGTGGGAGGGAGCTGTGAAGGAGGAAAAGTTTCCACACACTAGGAAGCCCCTCCGCGGGCGGAGACTGCGGGAGGCAGAGGGGGGAGTTTCGGGACCGCGGAGTAGTGCACAGCGACGGGTGCGGAGGGCAAAGCGGGGAGATTCCTGCACAGACGATCGGTGCCGACCAGCACTCACCAACCCGAGAGGCTTGTCTGCTCACCCGCCGGGGCGGGCGGGGCTGCGAGCTGAGGCTCGGGTTTTGGTTTTGGACGGAGCTCAGGGAGAGGACTGGGGTTGGCAGCTTGAACATAGCCTGAAGGGGTTAGTGCACCACGACTAGCCGGGAGGGAGTTCGGGGAAAAGCCTGCACCGGCCAAACAGGCAAGAGACTTTTTCTTCCCTCCTTGTTTCCTGGTGCGCGAGGAGAGGGGTTTAAGAGCGCTGCTTAAAGGAACTCCAGAGACGGGCGCGAGCCGCGGCTAAAAGCGCGAACCCCAGAGACGGGCGCGAGCCGCGGCTGAGGGCGCGAGCCCCCGAGACGGGCGCGAGCCGCGGCTGAAAGCGCAAACCCCAGAGACGGGCGCGAGCCGCGGCTAAAACCGCGGACCCAAGAGCCGGGCGGGAGACGCTAAGGCTGCTGCTGCCGCCACCAAGGGGCCTGTGTGCGAGCACAGGTCACTCTCCACACCCCTCTTCCGCGGAGCCTGTGCAGCCCTCCACTGCCAGGTTCCCGGGATCCAGGGACAACTTCCCCGGGACAACGCACGGCGGGCCTCAGGCTGGTGCAACGTCACGCCGGCCTCTGCCGCAACGTCACGCTGCCTCTGCCGCCGCAGGCCCGCCCCGCACGCAGTGCCCCTCCTACCCCCATCCCCCAACCCCCGGCCTGAGTGAGCCGGAGGCCCCGAATCAGCGGCTCCTTTAACCCCGTCCTGTCTGAGCGAAAAAACAGACGCCCTCCAGCGACCTACACGCAGAGGCAGGGCCAAATCCAAAGCTGAGCTCCTGTGAGCTGTGAGAACAAAGAAGAGAAAGGGAAATCTCTCCTAGCAGCCACAGAAGCAGCGGATTAAAGCTCCACAATCAACTTGATATACCCTGCATCTGTGGAATACCTGAATAGACAAGGAATGATCCCAAATTGAAGAGGTGGAATTTAGGAGCGAGATCTATGATTTTTTTCCCTTTTCCTCTTTTTGTGAATGTGTACGTGTATGCTTCTGTGTGAGACCTTGTCTGTACTCTTGCTTCCACCATTTGTCCTAGGGCTCTATCCGTCCATGACTTTTTTTTAAAAATTCTTTTTCTTAATAATTAAGTTTAATTGTAATAACTTTATTATACTTTACCTTCGTTCTTTCTTTCTTTCCTTCCTTCCCTCCCTCCTTTAGACAACGAATCACCCCAAATTGAGGAGGTGGTCTCAGGGAGCAGGATTTATGATTTTTCCCCCTTTACCTCTTTTTGTGAAGGTGTATGTGTATGCTTCTGTGTAAGATTTTCTCTGTATAGCTTTGCTTCCAACATTTGTCCTAAGGTTCGATCCGTCCCTTTTTTTTTCTAAATATTTTTTAATTCAATAACTATATTATACTTTATTTTATTTTTACTGTATCATCTTTCTTTCTGTCTTTTTTCCTTCTTTCCCTCCTTCCTTCCTTCCTCCCTCCCTCCCTCCCTCCCTCCTTTCTTTCCTTCTTTGCTTCTTTCTTCCTTCCTTCCTTTCCTCCTTTCCTTCTTTCTTTACTCATACTTCTACTAATTCTCCCTACTTTTTCTCCCTTTTATTCTGAGCTGTGTGGATGAAAGGCTCTTGGTGCTCCAGCCAGGAGTCAGGGCTCTGCCTCTGAGGTAGGAGAGCCAACTTCAGGACACTGGTCAACAAGAGACCTCCCAGCTCCACATAATATTAAACGGTGGAAATATCCCAGAGACCTCCATCTTAACACCAGCACCCAACTTCACTCAACGACCAGCAAGCCACAGTGCTGGACAACCTATGCCAAACAACTAGCAAAACAGGAACACAACCCCACCCATTAGCAGAGAGGCTGCCTAAAATCATAATAAGGCCACAGACACCCCAAAACACACCACCAGACGTGAACCTGCCCACTAGAGAGACAGGATCCAGCCTCATCCAGCACAACACAGGCACTAGTCCCCTCCACCAGGAAGCCTACACAACCCACTGAAACAACCTTAGCCACTGGAGACAGACATCAAAAACAACGGGAACTACGAAAGTGCAGCCTGCAAAAAGGAGACCCCAAACACAGTAAGATAAGCAAAATGAGAAGACAGAAAAACACACAGCAGATGAAGGAGCAAGATAAAAACCCACCAGACCTAACAAATGAAGAGGAAATAGGCAATCTACCTGAAAAAGAATTCAGAATAATGATAGTAAGGATGATCCGAAATCTTGGAAGTAGAATGGACAAAATGCAAGAAACAGTTAACAAGGACCTACAAGAACTAAAGATGAAACAAGCAACGATGAACAATGCAATAAATGAAATTAAAATCACTCTAGATAGGATCAATAGCAGAATAACTGAGGCAGAAGAACGGATAAGTGACCTGGAAGATAAAGTAGTGGAAATAACTACTGCAGAGCAGAATAAAGGAAAAAGAATGAAAAGAACTGAGGACAGTCTCAGAGACCTCTGGGACAACATGAAACGCACCAACATTCGAATTATAGGGGTTCCAGAAGAAGAAGAAAGAAAGAAAGGGACTGAGAAAATATTTGAAGAGATTATAGTTGAAAACTTCCCTAATATGGGAAAGGAAATAGTTAATCAAGTCCAGGAAGCACAGAGGGTCCCATACAGGATAAATACAAGGAGAAACACGCCAAGACACATATTAATCAAACTGTCAAAAATTAAATACAAAGAAAGCATATTAAAAGCAGCAAGGGAAAAACAACAAATAACACACAAGGGAATCCCCATAAGGTTAACAGCTGATCTCTCAGCAGAAACCCTACAAGCCAGAAGGGAGTGGCAGGACATACTGAAAGTGATGAAGGAGAATAGCCTGCAACCAAGACTACTCTACCCAGCAAGGATCTCATTCACACTTGATGGAGAAATTAAAACCTTTACAGACAAGCAAAAGCTGAGAGAGTTCAGCACCACCAAACCAGCTTTACAACAAATGCTAAAGGAACTTCTCTAGACACGAAACACAAGAGAAGGAAATGACCTATAGTAGCGAACCCAAAACAATATATAAAATGGAAATAGGAACATACATATCGATAATTACCTTAAATGTAAATGGACTAAATGCTCCCACCAAAAGACACAGATTGGCTGAATGGATACAAAAAGAAGACCCTTATATATGCTGTCTACAAGAGACCCACTTCAGAACTAGAGACACATACAGACTGAAAGTAAGGGGATGGAAAAAGATATTCCATGCAAATGGAAACCAAAAGAAAGCTGGAGTAGCAATTCTCATATCAGACAAAATAGACTTTAAAATAAGGACTATTAAAAGGGACAAAGAAGGACACTACATAATGATCAAGGGATCGATCCAAGAAGAAGATATAACAATTGTAAATATTTATGCACCCAACATAGGAGCACCTCAATACATAAGGCAAATACTAACAACCATAAAAGGGGAGATCAACAGTAACACATTCATAGTAGGGGACTTTAACACCCCACTTTCACCCATGGACAGATCATCCAAAATGAAAATAAATAAGGAAACACAAGCTTTAAATGATACATTAAACAAGATGGACTTAATTGATATTTATAGGACACTCCATCCAAAAACAACAGAATACACATTTTTCTCAAGTGCTCATGGAACATTCTCCAGGATAGATCATATCTTGGGTCACAAATCAAGCCTTGGTAAATTTAAGAAAACTGAAATTGTATCAAGTATCTTTTCCGACCACAACGCCATGAGACTAGATATCAATTACAGGAAAAGATCTGTAAAAAATACAAACACATGGAGGCTAAACAATACACTACTTAATAATGAAGTGATCACTGAAGAAATCAAAGAGGAAATAAAAAAAATACCTAGAAACAAATGACAATGGAGACACAACGACCCAAAACCTATGGGATGCAGCAAAAGCAGTTCTAAGGGGGAAGTTTATAGCAATACAAGCCCACCTTAAGAAGCAGGAAACATCTCGAATAAACAGCCTAACCTTGCACCTCAAGCAATTAGAGAAAGAAGAACAAAAAAACCCCAAAGCTAGCAGAAGGAAAGAAATCATAAAAATCAGATCAGAAATAAATGAAAAAGAAATGAAGGAAACAATAGCAAAGATCAATAAAACTAAAAGCTGGTTCTTTGAGAAGATAAACAAAATAGATAAACCACTAGCCAGACTCATCAAGAAAAAAAGAGAGAAGACTCAAATCAATAGAATTAGAAATGAAAAAGGAGAAGTAACAACTGACACTGCAGAAATAAAAAAAATCATGAGAGATTACTACAAGCAACTCTATGCCAATAAAATGGACAATCTGGAAGAAATGGACAAATTCTTAGAAATGCACAACCTGCCAAGACTGAATCAGGAAGAAATAGAAAATATGAACAGACCAATCACAAGCACTGAAATTGAAACTGTGATTAAAAACCTTCCAACAAACAAAAGCCCAGGACCAGATGGCTTCACAGGTGAATTCTATCAAACGTTTAGAGAAGAGCTAACACCTATCCTTCTCAAACTCTTCCAAAATATAGCAGAGGGAGGAACACTCCCAAATTCCTTCTACGAAGCCACCATCACCTTGATACCAAAACCAGACAAGGATGTCACAAAGAAAGAAAACTACAGGCCAATATCACTGATGAACATAGATGCAAAAATCCTCAACAAAATACTAGCAAACAGAATCCAACAGCACATTAAAAGGATCATACACCATGATCAAGTGGGGTTTATTCCAGGAATGCAAGGATTCTTCAATATACGCAAATCTATCAATGTGATAAACCATATTAACAAATTGAAGGAGAAAAACCATATGATCATCTCAATAGATGCAGAGAAAGCTTTCGACAAAATTCAACACCCATTTATGATAAAAACCCTCCAGAAAGTAGGCATAGAGGGAACTTTCCTAAACATAATAAAAGCCATATATGACAAGCCCACAGCAAACATCATCCTCAATGGTGAAAAACTGAAAGCATTTCCACTAAGATCAGGAACAAGACAAGGTTGCCCACTCTCACCACTCTTATTCAACATAGTTTTGGAAGTTTTAGCCACAGCAATCAGAGAAGAAAAGGAAATAAAAGGAATCCAAATCGGAAAAGAAGAAGTAAAGCTGTCACTGTTTGCAGATGACATGATACTATACATAGAGAATCCTAAAGATGCTACCAGAAAACTACTAGAGCTAATCAATGAATTTGGTAAAGTAGCAGGATACAAAATGAATGCACAGAAATCTCTGGCATTCCTATATACTAATGATGAAAACTCTGAAAGTGAAATCAAGAAAACACTCCCATTTACCATTGCAACAAAAAGAATAAAATATCTAGGAATAAACCTACCTAAGGAGACGAAAGACCTGTATGCAGAAAATTATAAGACACTGATGAAAGAAATTAAAGATGATACAAATAGATGGAGAGATATACCATGTTCTTGGATGGGAAGAATCAACATTGTGAAAATGACTCTACTACCCAAAGCAATCTACAGATTCAATGCAATCCCTATCAAACTACCACTGGCATTTTTCACAGAACTAGAACAAAAAATTTCGCAATTTGTATGGAAACACAAAAGACCCCGAATAGCCAAAGCAATCTTGAGAACGAAAAAAGGAGCTGGAGGAATAAGGCTCCCTGACTTTAGACTATATTACAAAGCAACAGTAATCAAGACAGTATGGTACTGGCACAAAAACAGAAAGGTAGATGAGTGGAACAGGATAGAAAGCCCAGAGATAAACCCACGCACATATGGACACCTTATCTTTGATAAAGGAGGCAGGAATGTACAGTGGAGAAAGGACAGCCTCTTCAATAAATGGTGCTGGGAAAACTGGACAGGTACATGTAAAAGTATGAGATTAGATCACTCCCTAACACCATACACAAAAATAAGCTCAAAATGGATTAAAGACCTAAATGTAAGGCCAGAAACTATCAAACTCTTAGAAGAAAACATAGGAAGAACACTCTATGACATAAATCACAGCAAGATCCTTTCTGACCCACCTCCTAGAGTAATGGAAATAAAAACAAAAATAAACAAATGGGACCTAATGAAACTTCAAAGCTTTTGCACAGCAAAGGAAACCATAACCAAGACCAAAAGACAACCCTCAGAATGGGAGAAAACATTTGCAAATGAAGCAACTGACAAAGGATTAATCTCCAAAATTTACAAGCAGCTCATGCAGCTCAATAACAAAAAAACAAACAACCCCATCCAAAAATGGGCAGAAGACCTAAATAGACATTTCTCCAAAGAAGATATACAGAATGCCAACAAACACATGAAAGAATGCTCAACATCATTAATCATTAGAGAAATGCAAATCAAAACTACAATGAGATATCATCTCACACCAGTCAGAATGGCCATCATCAAAAAATCTATAAACAATAAATGCTGGAGAGGGTGTGGAGAAAAGGGGACACTCTTGCACTGCTGGTGGGAATGTGAATTGGTTCAGCCACTGTGGAGAACAGTATGGAGGTTCCTTAAAAAACTACAAATAGAATTACCATATGACCCAGCAATCCCACTACTTGGCATATACCCTGAGAAAACCAAAATTCAAAAAGAGTCATGTACCAAAATGTTCATTGCAGCTCTATTTACAATAGCCAGGACATGGAAACAACCTAAGCGCCCATCATCGGATGAATGGATAAAGAAGATGTGGCACATATACACAATGGAATATTACTCAGCCTTAAAAAGAAATGAAATTGAGCTATTTGTAATGAGATGCATAGACCTAGAGTCTGTCATACAGAGTGAAGTAAGTCAGAAAGAAAAAGACAAATACCGTATGCTAACACATATATATGGAATTTAAGGGGAAAAAATGTCATGAAGAACCTAGGGGTAAGACAGGAATAAAGACGCAGACCTACTGGAGAACGGACTTGAGGATATGGGGAGGGGGAAGGGTGAGTTTTGACAGGGCGAGAGAGAGTCATGGACATATACACACTAACAAACGTAGTAAGGTAGATAGCTGGGGGGAAGCAGCCGCAAGGCACAGGGATATTAGCTCGGTGCTTTGTGACAGCCTGGAAGGGTGGGATGGGGAGAGTGGGAGGGAGGGAGACGCAAGAGGGAAGACATATGGGAACATATGTATATGTATAGCTGATTCACTTTGTTATAAAGCAGAAACTAACACACCATTGTAAAGCAATTATACCCCAATAAAGATGTTTAAAAAAAAAAAAAAAGCATCTCAGTTTTATAAATGGAGAAACTGAGGCTTGGAGAAGTTGAGCAGTAATTTGCCAAGGATCACCAAGCTAAGGTAACAGAATGAGGATTTAAACCCACATATAACTAGCTCTGAGAGCAAATATGCCTGAATAGAAGAATCATCCAGGATATTTGTTTAAAATTCGATTCTCAGTCCACTCTCCTGGAGATTCTGATTCAGCATCTTTGTGGTAGAGCTCTGGAATCTGTATCTTTGGCAATTAACCCTAGTGACTCTTACCTTTTGAGTTAGGAAAAGACAACTACCCATAGCACCCCCTAACAAAGTGCACACATTTGTGGATTCTTCCAGTGGGATTAAGAGGCTCAAAAGATCCAAGTTTTTGCCCTTTGCCTTCAGGGCAAAAGTGTTGCGTTTGAAAACACCTGATAATTTTCTTCAAAACTTGTCTTGAAAAATAAATGTGTGTTGCTATTCAAAAAAAAAAAAAAAAAAAAAAAATTTTTAGCAATCACAATATACCTAAGCATGAGGTTTAAAATGATAAAAAGCCTTGATCTCATTTTTTAAACATATTGGCTAATTTTATATATAAAATGCATCAGTTTAATTTACATTATTTGGTTATATCTTTAAATTTCACTTACTATTTAAATTACTTGAAAAGCATGGATTGTTGAATGCTATCATATTAACAAAATTTTTGTACATTCTTACACACCTAAACTGAGACTGCGTAAAAACTCACAACCATACTTGAAAAAAATTACAGGAACAGAGTCATAGTGTACAGGAGGGATTAAGAACTCACTATAAAAGTTCTTAAAAAAAAAAAAAGTTCTTTATTTTTTTCCATATAAAAATAATTTATGCACAACTGTCTGCCATGAGGCTAGGGAGTGGAGGATAGGTAGCTGCTACTAAGCTAAGATCTAAAATTGGCTAAAATTAACTGCAAGTTATCTTCTAAGCCTTGCCCTGGAAGTTGCAAGCCTTCAATAGACTCATAGTTACATCATACAGTTTCTATCAGTGTAATTGTTGTCTAGATAGGGACACAGATTCCAGGTACTTTCTACTCTACCACCTTCTCAGAATCATCCTGTCTTATTTATTCTTGAAGCCATCTGTAGTATAGGTTGTACAACTTCTTGGAATACTCAATTCTATTATTTCATTTCCAAATCCTCTTTAGAGCATTCAACAACTCATAATCTGTTACACTTATTTGATGCTAATTTTTAATATTTCTTATTTGTTCACTATTGTTAAATAACATTTATTTGTATGTTAAATAACATTTATTTGTATATTGCTTATCCAATGAAACTAAAAGATCCTTAAGAAAAGGAATATGACTATGAGTGCCATGAAAAGAACATATAAATTATTAATTAGGTAGCCCTAAGTATTGTCTTCAAACTTCAAATGATGCCTCCTTATTTAGAACTTGTTATATGGGTAAGCATATCTGCCATCATCATTTTCCTATTAGAGAGTACAGAGATTTTAATTGTACTGCTAACTAGTTTTTTGTTTTTTTTTTTCACTCTTGAGATAGTAACCAAAATCCTTAACATAGTATTTGAAACTGCATAGCGTGGCCTCTGTCAACCACTCCAATTTCATCTCTCATCCCTTTCCCACTTGGTATTTGGCTTCTTGAAAAAGTCCATACTGTCTTCTTTTCAATTCCTAGAATGCTCAATGCTCACTCTCCACATGATTTTCAGGTCTTTTGTAGGCTAATTCTTTTGTCTGGGGAGATCTTAATCTCCCCCTCACAATTCCTACAACTTGTTAACTGCTATTCATACTTCACATCTCAGGTCTATATTTAATCTTGTAATGATTGGTGTCTATCTTCCTGCCCACCCCACAATTCTGTAAAGTAGAAAGGTAATTTGATTTGAGCACCATTGAACCCAAGCACCTAGACTAATGTTTCTCCTTGAGAAGGTTTTGAATAAAGTTTATTGTTATTGCATATTATAGATTGAGACAGCTTCTAGGGAAAAATAATTTTATATATATAATATATATGCAAAGACATACGCATTATGTATTTATTATAAATCCTAGGAAAATAACCCAGAATAATAGATAACTATAGCCATTATATTGGTATAGCAATAGCACCATCTTTGAGGAGGAGGAGGAAGGATGGTATACATCTTCATACGGAAACCAAATTCTCTTGGGTAATTACAATGTGGATTAATTCAGGAATTATTATCTATATTTTATTCATTGATGACTGAACATAAATAATACAAATTTTCCCACAAACTACAATATTTTGCAGATTTTAATTAATTAGCATTAGCCTTCAGAGAAAAATAATTACACTGTCATTAAAATGTCATTGCTTTCTAAAATGACCTTTTAAACATAAGACAAAATTGAGTTATGAAGAATATTTTTGGATTAAAGTGGCAGTAGAACCTTAAGCCTACACTAGGCATTAGGTTTTCAGAATCCATTGTTTTTAACTCAAAAGAAATTAGAATATCCTATTTTCACATATTAGGGCACATTAAATATTAATCAATCTATTTAAAACAGAATAAATTGAGGTATCATAGGGAAATTCAATTAATTTATTTCTAGAATTATATTCATGCTAGAGACAGACAAATATTTAGAGTCAATTTGATTATCAAATTTAATGTAAATCTTAATTAAAATATATCACAATAATTATTAGAATATATATATTTATTTTGTTTTTATCCAATCTGAAAAAAATTCTATTCAGTGAGAAAACAATCTATGATTTCACTGAGAACCAAGAGAAATATTTATTAACATCTATAAACACTTTGATTTAAAGTCTATCAAGGCATTCCACAAAGATTTTCCAATTTTTATTTTCATAACTAGGTAACCTATATGCCCATCATATAGGTGTTTATAGGTGTTTAATATTATATAGACACACGGTGAAACACCAACCAGAGACCAAACACCATTATGAACCTAAGGCCACCTAATTACATACACACATATATAAGTACATATATGCAGACCTACATGCATGCATACATGCCTATGTACATGCATGAATGCAAAACACAAACACATAAATAGATAGCAAGAAACAATTAGTTTTGTTTAATTTTGCTTATTCATATAGTTAAATATAATCAACAGCACATCAATAAAATAAGTGCAATGGATAAAAAACCAACTGTAATATGCTGTTATTGGAATAGGAAAAAAATCCATCTGTCTCATTTTGAAATGGCATTGTTTATTGCACTGAACTGTATTTAAAAAGCCCAGCAGGTTGCTTTGTGAATCAAAAATCAATTCCTAGGAGCCTTAATTAGTCCACTTTGGTTTTTAGTACTTATGGTACCATCTATAGTTGTATCATCCAGAAGAAATCTAAAAATAAAGATAATAACTCTGGCCATTGGGATGTTTTAAGAAAGGGTTCTATATTTTAAAAATTGTATAATGTGAATATCCTAACTTTATAATTATAGAATTATTATTATTAATACAAATATGTTTACATTTAGCATATTCATTAATGCAGTACTTCTTATATAAATGTTTATCAGTGAACCCACTTTATCGGTTAGTCCGTTGAATTTTCTTTAAGCTTACTGGACCCTCACCTGAATACTGCTGAATCAGAATACCTGGGAGACAGCCTGGAGAATATATACTTTTTAAAGGTTTTTGTAGCCTTTCTCATCATCAAGTACCTTAATACTTGGGAACAACTGCTTTCAAACATAACAAAGAGATGTAGCAAAAGAAAATTATAAAATCAGTATGTATTCAGATGAGTTATATTGAAGAGTGCATGAATGTAGTGCAGAAAAAGTTTTAAACATCATTTAAAACTTTGCTCTAATTACACAACAGAGTAGCTCTTAGTGTTCTTTTTCACATAAAATATCCTAGCTCCACTCTTCAGCACATTTCTAGAAAGGGAGTGGATCACAGTGGTTAAGCACAGAGGCTTGGGAGAAAGCTACTTGCATCTGACTCAGACTCTGCCACCCACCCACTATCTAACCTTTCTCTACTTCAGTTGCCTACCTGTAAAACAGGATGTTGCAATGAGCATAGCATAAGTTAGTACATGTACAGTGGTTAGAACAGTGCTTACCCCATAGTGCTTGGCTCATTAGATGTTGGCTCTTTACGGCACAGGGATAAACAAGACTGATGGTCCTGCTCCTTGTGGCTTGTAGCCAGGTATTCCATTACATACATAAAAGTACGATGAAGACTACCTAGAAATATATGAAAAAAGGAGCCTGAGCTATACTGGAGGAGTTGGGGAAGAAGGCGGGGTGCTCTTTCATAAGGAAGAAAGTAACAAACTGATACTAAAAGGAGGGGATTACTAAGGAGGGTGTTCTGCCCACAGGGTGTGTCTTAAGCAAGTGAAAGCAGTAGCCTGTGGTCCGGAGAGACGAGAGGGCTCAAGATGAGACTGGGGAAGCAGTCTTGTAAGATTTTATACCAAGAGAGGGATGAAGGGCAAAAGAGTTTCTCCTGATGAATTGAAGCCTTTTTAAACAGGAAGGAAATCCCTCCTGATGCCCAAAATTGTGTTGCAGGAGTAACCCTGGGATATAAGAAACCCTGGGAAGTCAATAATTTAAGCTTTTCACACTGTAAAGTAATGAAAGACAAAGGAGGAAAAAATTGTGAATGCATTTTGAGTAGCTAATTCACGAGGTATTATCACTTTTTCTTTTTTAAAAAAATTATAGGAGGAATTCCGGGTGAAAGGACTTACTCTTGATCTTTATCAATACAATACTGAAACCTCTATCAACCCTTCCTCTGTTTCTTTCTCCATCTAAAATATTTATAGAGAAGCTAGTATGAATACAAGTCTGTATCTTTTCTCTCTTTACAAAGATTAGATCATGATAGGAAACCATTAGCAAGGGGAACTTTGGTTTTAAGAGATTTGGGATTGCAAATTTTCTATGGCCATTGTCTTTCTTTCTGTAAAGATTTTTCCGAGGAAGAGATTTCAAGACGCTGAAAGTAATAACTCTATAGGCACATGCTGCTGAAAGGATTTTGAAAGTTGGTAAGAGCAACCAAGCTTGCATAAAATTATAAAAATAAAGAGATCAACATTTATTATTTTACTTCAACTTATCATGATTATTGTGATATCTGTTTACTGAAAATATATTTTTGAAAGCTGTCACATAACATAGTCAAATATGCAATATCACTGTAAAGCACTGCAAATTAACAATATAGTTAATCTTCAATGAGCACTTATTATGTGTCAGACACTGTGTTAAAATTTTAAATATATTACCTCACTTAACCCCCTATAAAGTGACTATTACTGTATCCTCCACCTTATAGACAAGGGAACTAAAGTAAGAGGGAAATTAAGTAACTTGATCAAGTCCACCACTCATAAGAGGCTAAACTGATATTTGAATCTTTGACCTATGATTCTAGAGTTCACAATTTTTAAAAAACCCTCAATATTGTTAGGATTTTAAAATGTTGTTTTAAAAATACATATTTGTGTATATTTACAAATACAACTAGTTACGTAATATACTCAGTAGTGTATCTGTATTTATCACTTTATAGAGTCAATGTATTACTATGGAGAAAACATGATATAAAAATGGAAAACCTAAAAAACTCTGTTTCAGCCTTGGTAAAAATAAAAGAAACTTCATAGGTCATCAAAATATTTAAAGAAACAAAAAGAAAGAATTTTATCCTGTCAAGTACTTGGGAATTTCAATGAAATGATGAAGAAGGAGTTGGAGAATATTTTCACTCCAGTGATGTCAAGATCTGTGGGAAACAGTCCAGACAGGTATGGGAAAGGTCTTATTTAAATTTAATTTAAAACAGCATCTGCTACTTATCCTGTTTTATATGGAACAGACACTTTTTGAGAATTCAGAGATTCTCCACGGACTATTCAAACTTCTTTCTAACACATAACATTTTTTTTAAACATCTTTATTGGAGTATAATTGCTTTACAATTGTGTGTTAGTTTCTGCTTTATAACAAAGTGAATCAGTTATACACATACATATGTTCCCATATCTCTTCCCTCTTGCATCCCCTCCCTGCCACCTTCCCTATCCCACCCCTCTAGGTGTTCACAAAGCACTGAGCTGATCTCCCTGTGCTATGCGGCTGCTTCCCACTAGCTATCTGTTTTACATTTGGTAGTGTATATATGTCCATGCCACTCTCTCGCTTTGTCACAGCTTACCCTACCCCCTCCCCGTATCCTCAAGCCCATTCTCTAGTAAGTCTGCGTCTTTATTCCCGTCTTGCTCCTAGGTTCTTCATGACTATTTTTTTTTGGGTTGTTTTTCAGATTCCATATATATGTGTTAGTGTATGGTATTTGTTTTTCTCTCTCTGACTTACTTCACTCTGTATGACAGTCTCTAGGTCCATCCACCTCACTACAAATAACTCAATTTCACTTCTTTTTATGGCTGAGTGATATTCCATTGTATATATGTGCCACATCTTCTTTATCCATTCATCTGTTGATGGACACTTAGGTTGCTTCCATGTTCTGGCTATTGTAAATAGAGCTGCAAAGAACATTTTGGTACATGACTCTTTTTGAATTATGATTTTCTCAGGGTATATGCCCAGTAGTGGGATTGCTGGGTCGTATGGTAGTTCTATTTGTAGCTTTTTAAACAACCTCCATACTGTTCTCCATAGTGGCTGTATAAATTTACATTCCCACCAACAGTGCAAGAGGGTTCCCTTTTCTCCACACCCTCTCCAGCATTTATTGTTTGCAGATTTTTTGATGATTGCCATTCTGACTGGTGTGAGATGATATCTCATTGTAGTTTTGATTTGCATTTCTCTAATGATTAACGATGTTGAGCATTTTTTCACGTGTTTGTTGGCAATCTGTATATCTTCTTTGGAGAAATGTCTATTTAGGTCTTCTGCCCATTTTTGGATTGGGTTGTTTGTATTTTTGATATTGAGCTGCATGAGCTGCTTGTAAATTTTGGAGATTAATCCTTTGTCAGTTGCTTCCTTTGCAAATATTTTCTCCCATTCTGAGGGTTGTCTTTTGGTCTTGTTTATGGTTTCCTTTGCTGTTCAAAAGCTTTTAAGTTTCATTAGGTCCCATTTGTTTATTTTTGTTTTTATTTCCATTTCTGTAGGAGATGGGTCAAAAAGGATCTTGCTGTGATTTATGTCATAGAGTCTAACACATAACATTTAAAATACAAATTCCTGAAATTAAACTGTCAATTTTGAATCATATAAGGTATTGAGATTCTTCAAATCATAGAACATTTATATTGTTAAAAAAAGAATGTATTACTTAGTTGTAAATGAACTGTAACCAAACCAGCTCCTGTGGGTAATTCACATAGGCTCTCCTGTTAGTGAGTAAAGCCACAGATCTTTCTTTGCCCTCTGGGCAAACAAAATCAAAATGGCATATATGAACACGGGTGAACAAACACACTGCAAAGCCTGACCCACAATCATAGGGGTACAGTACTGTGCAAATCTGTCCAATAAGTGATTCTAGTCATAATAAAAATGGCATAGACCAAAATGATTAATATTTTCATAAAATAATAGCAGGACATGCTTTTGAAAGAAGGGTATTTTCCTAAATATATTCACTTTAGTGTATGCTAGCATATTAGGATGGAAAAGAAAGTTTATAATCATCCAAGATATTTTATCTGGAATGAAGATGACTAGCAATTAGAAATAAAGGATTACATAGACCAAAATACTGCCTCATAACCACATTTCATTTCAAAAACTACCAGAAATAGTTTACGGAGATGCCCAGGAAATTCCAGAAGAGCCTCAAACTAGTGGTTTTTGTATTTTTTAACATAAAACTAACATCAACTAAATCAATTTCTTTTTCATTTATGAAATTGGAACTTGGCTCAGATCAAAGTTCTTTCCACTTATTTTACATATGTAAATATTAGGTGCACTTAAATTTTAATTTAATGTATACTTTCATGAAGCAGCTGATGGGATTTAGTCAACAAAGGGAAGTCAATAAGAAATTGATTTTGAGGTAAGACTCATTCCAAAATTGAAAAGACTGATGTGCCAGCCCCAGGTCTGGATCAAGGAAACAGAATGTTACCATCATCCCAAAGCCCCACTTTAAATTACTGACCCTGAGAGTGTACCCTGAGAGTGAGAGTGTAACTCCCAACAGCATCCCATACCACGCCAGCATAGCACTGAGTTACACATACGTGAAGCTAGTTTGCACCCAGTGTTACTAGGTACAATTGTGGAGTACTTTGAATGCAGATATTGCAGTCTGAGCAGCTAATATTTGTTTTGTTTTCAGGTATATATATTCTAGAGCTAGAGACCAAGGTTTCAAGATAAACCATTTTATTTTTCTTCTTGCCTCTGCTATCCAACCTGAACAGTTTCAAGTAATAGTAATTATTTCTGTGCTCATTATTGTATTTATTATTTTCTGTGTATCAACCAAACTTTGGGATTATTATATTACATTACATTGGATTACATTAGACAAGGTATTCCTTAAAATACTAAAATGTTTAGGACTAGAGAATATAAATAAATGAATTAAAATAATACATCTGGGAAATCATGGATCTGGATTATGAACTCAGATCATATCTCATCCTTTCAACAACAATACATTTTATGTAGTTATAGATGACATCAGGAATATGTGTCTGCATTATGCTGACAGGAATACATACATATACGTACATATATATATATATTTGTGTGTGACAGCAATAGATATAGATATGTGTGTACATATATATACATATATACACACATATAACATGTAATGTACATTATATATTACATTCATACTGTATGCTACATATAACCTTTATTGTATGATGTTATATAACATTACTGTCTTTATTGTATATTGCTATGTTAAATGTATTTTGCCAGTTTTGGACTCTCTGGTGTTGGAATCTTCAAGTCCTGTTTCTGCCTCATTTTTTATTTCTTCTCTTCTTGGGAGCTCCAACTGCACATATGTTAGACCTTCAACATATGCCCTAGATGTCTTATATTCTTTTATTTAGAAAGGGGTACTATCTATCGTTTTTAATCATTGTGCTTTAGTCCGAATTTTTTCTGTTGACCTCTGTCCCAGTTCATTTAGCTTTCCTTTTGCTTCATCCAGTTTTCTCTTAGGCTAATCTATTGAATTTTTAATTTCAGTTATTATTATTTTTAGTTATAGTATTTCCATTTGATGTTTTAAAGCTCTAGTTCTATGGTAAATTTATGTAGTTTTTCACCTATTTAGCATATTAAAATTATTATAAAACAGTTTGTACATGTCAGTCCCAAACTCCTAATCTATCCCTCCCCCTCCCCCTTCCCTCCTGGTTACCATAAGTTTGCTTTCCATGTCTGTGGGTCTATTTCTGTTTTGTAAATAAGTTCATTTGTATCATTTTTTTTTACATTCCATATATAAGCAATATCATATGATATTTGCCTTTCTCTGTCTAACTTACTTCACATAGGATGATAATCTCCAGGTCCATCCATGTTGCTGTAAATGGCATTATTTCATTCTTTTTAATGGCTGAGTAATATTTCATTGTATATGTATTATCTGTCTTATTTATCCATTCATCTATCATTCAAGGTTTTTTAAATCAGAATTTCATGTTCATTGTGTGTTTTGTAATGACTCAGGGTCACCACTATGACCATTAAATATTTTACTCTACTATGCTCCTCACTTTCATTCCGTGTCCCTGTTTATTTTCTGTTTAAACTAAATTACCCATAACTGTTAAAGTTCTTATTTTCAATGATTTTGTTACTCTTTTTTTTTTGCCCTTCATCAAATATAATATAATAAATATAGTGGTGCCACTTATAAGAAGATTTGTTTTTAAAGCCTCCTCTGTCTTTACATTGTAACTTCTAATTTGCTAACATTAGAAAAACAGACATGTAAGTGTCCATTAGATTTGCAGGTTATCTCAGTGATTCTCTTGAGAATGATTCAATGGGTTTTATTATTCAGTGGGTTTTGAAATATGTTATTTAGACATTCGGAATCCTTTATATTGACATACTGAGTTTTTGTTAGGTTCTCCATAATTTAAGATTCAGGCTAGTGATATCTGAATAAGTGAATATATGGATTAAATCAATTTTGGAGGTTTATATTACTCAAGTTGTTGACTTAATATTGATTATCACAGATATGCATAGAATATGAAGCAGACTTTCTAATTTAACTACAAATCTGCCATTATCAGTTATCACTAAAGAGAACACAAATAACAAATGTTGGCAAGGACATGGAGAAAAGGAAACCCTCCTTGTACACTTTTGGTGGGAATGTAAATTGGTGCAGCCACTGTGTAAAACAGTATAGAGGTTTCTCAAAAAACTAAAAATAGAACTACCATATGACCCAGCAATTCCATTCTTAAGTATATATCCAAAAAAACCAAAAACACTAATTCAAAAAGATACATGCATCCTAGTGTACACAGCAGCATT
The DNA here is from genome assembly GCF_008692025.1 of Phocoena sinus. Taxonomy (NCBI): domain Eukaryota; kingdom Metazoa; phylum Chordata; class Mammalia; order Artiodactyla; family Phocoenidae; genus Phocoena; species Phocoena sinus. Next base: position 23,617,717 of record NC_045769.1, read on the forward strand.
ATTTACAATTGCCAAGACATGGAAACAACCTAAGTGTGCATTAACAGAAGAACGGATATAGAAGATATATATCTAAATATATAGATATAGATAGATAGATGATATAGATATAGATATCTATCTATATACATGAAATACTACTCAAAAAAAGAATGTAAATTTGCCATTTGCAATAACGTGGATGGACTTGTGCTAAGCAAAATAAGTCAGACAGCAACAGACAAATAATGTACATTATCACTTATATGTGGAATCTAAAAATGTAAACAAACTAGTATCTATAACAAAAAAAGAAACAGACTCACAGATAGAGAACAAACTAGTGGTAAGTGGGGAGAGGGAAGGGGGAGGGGCAAGATGGCGGTAGGGGATTAAAAAAGTAAGAACTATTACATACAAAATAAATATGCTACAAGAATATATCATACAACACAGGGAATATAGCCAGTACTTTATAGTAACAATAAATGAAATATAACCTTTAGAAATTGTGAATCAACATGTTGTACACCTGTAACTTAGGTAATAATGTACATCAACTGTACTTAAATTAAAAAATGAAAAAAAACTTCTATTATCTACTGTGAAGTATACTAATTTCTATATTTACAAAATGAGAAATTTCATTTTTCTCACATCCTGTTTCAAATTATCAAGGAGGTCTATTAAAATGAATATTATAAAAATGTAAGATTCATTTAAGTAAGACTTTAGTATATTTTAATATCAAGTACACATTTAATTATTGCATGGAAAAGAAGTGGTAACTACATTAGAACTGTATATTTTATTTATAGAATATATCAAGGAAATTAATGGAAAACATAGAGAATACACTTTATATGACAGAAATTAGAAGGGGTTATCTTTTATTTTCTCCAAAGAAAGAAAAACAATTCACTGGTTGCCAATTTGAGAAATTGGGTCTATTTTGGAATACAAAGTTACTGTACTTTTTTTTTTGTATAACTTTGACAGATGGATAAATCTTAGAATTTGTCACTATGTACATTTTCTTCTTAAAGGTATGTTTCGCTCAATAAATAGCAATTCATAAAACACCAAGGCTATGCTTAAGGCTTAAAATCATAAAAAAGGATTGGTCTGTGTAAAGTAGAATGAAAAATTTAAATATTACCACAAATTATCTAAATTGAATTATATCTTCAAAAGTAATTACTCTCTGTGTATAGAGGGAGGGTGTGATAAAATAGGGAAGAGGAAGGAAACTCAAATGCCAATTGAAGAGCTTACAGCAATGATGAAATGTGATTAAAGTCATAGGTTTAATATTTCAAACAGCCAATAACAAGCATTCGTCCCAAAACTTACTTGTATTTCTACATGTCTGACCTGATAAGAAATTAATCTTGATAAAAATTAATTTTCTAAACCAAATGTAGAAATATTAATTAATTTTATATACACAGTACACAAACAATATAGAGACAGCCTAAAGATACCTTGTGGTGGCTTAGTAATGTGTGGACTTGCTTAAATTACATTACATTTTCTGGAATTTCCTTCCCTCTCTGTTTCAGATTAGGGTGGGTCACAAGAGACAATTTTGACTTGTGATTCGGAGCAAACAGGTGAAGCAGCAGCCATATTTCTTATGCTCAGAAGGAGGCTGTGGCAGACTCAAGAGGTGCTTCTGTAGCTCACACCTGTTGTCATTCATCTGCTGACTCCACTGATTGGCATGGGGCAGCAGCTGGGCCTATGACTTCTCCACCATCCCCTGGATCTTCCTTCAGCATCTCAGATCCTTGGGACACGTTTCTGCTTACCTTCAAGATGGAAGTATCAGTTTCACCTGTGAGCTGGGGAGAGTGAGAACTGACACATGCTCCAGACTGTCCTCATGGGCTCCAGCTCACACCTGTGGGTTTCAGCTTGCCTTTGGTCTCTCTCATTTTATACCCTTCTTCTTTTTCCTTCCTAACTGCCTGCCCTGCACACTTCAAGCTCCAGCATCAGATGCAAAATCAATAGGCTTACACAGGCTGTTGTAACCAGCTTCCATAATGCATATGGTCAAATCCTTGTAACAAATTGTAACAAATGTGCAGGCACATGCAACTTTTGAGCGATTCTGATCTAATTGATACAGTACTTGGTAAATATCAAAGGAAATGATTTTAGGGCTTTACATTCCTAGCTGAAGTCCACATAAGGGGCCTAATAACTTTCAAGCCTACCCTAAAAGAAGTCCTTATCGCCTGTAACCTCAGGTCTGATAGATCTGAAACCAAATCCAAAACCTAATCACAATGGCTGAATTACAATGAAAATTGATTTCCCAAACTCACATGATCATTTTTGATAAAATTAGGGCACTTGGAAAGGAATGGGACCCTGAAAATTAGGATGAGAACATATTGGCAAACTTAGATAAAATTGGGACACTGAACTCCTAAATTCTCTCAAGAGTGTTTTGCCAATTAAGGCATGCTTTCTACTCCTACCTTAGAAATCTAGTCTTCCCTTTCCTGAAGAACCTGTAATGGGCTCAACTGAAGCAGGTATCTTGCAAGGGACAACTGAGAAAATGGAATAGATAGTGGAAGAAGGTAAATGGAAGTATCTGCTACAATCACATGACAAACTGCAGAAATTAAGGCTATAATTGTTGAGTTTTCCTTCCTTATTTTGATACAAATGAATGTCATGTATGTGCATGCATGCATAAATACATATATATGTATTTAAAGCAAATATAACAAATACTGTTTTATCCGCTTCCCACTCACCTATCATGTAACATACAATGTGTTAATAGTTAACAAAATATGTCTCACTATTTAAGTTATAGGATATCAAAGGGGGGAGTGTGAATCAGCAAAAAAAAGAAAAGACACTTTTTAAAAATGGAACTTTGCATGCTGCTTGTGAGAAAAAAATGAGTATATATTTGTTTATAAGGCAAGATAATTGTTATATTTTCATATTAAACAAAAGCATGACTTTGTTTACCTATAGATTAAATATGGCTAAAAACAGTTTACTGTTTTCAACCTAAGCTTTCAGGTTGAAAACAGTAAACTGTAGTGACTTTATAATGTGTCAACTGGGCCAGGTTGAACTATGTTTCCCAGAATTCCCTTCTCTGTATATTTCCAGTTAAGGCAGACTGCAAGAGGTATTTTTTCCCATAAGATTTTGAGGACAGAAGTAAAGCAGTAGACATATGAATTGTTACCCTCAGTACGTCAGGGCAGGGCCCCAGGTGCTTTTGTAGCTCATACACATTGTCATCGATCTGCCTGCTCATCTCTTTGGCATGAATAGCCCCCAAGCACACAATTGATCCACCTTCCCTTGGATTCTCCTCCCATTTCTGAGCCAGGTGTGTATTTAGCTCTGAGACAAACGGTGCCAGCTTCTCTTGCAGGACATCTATAACATCAAGGCTGGGGGCAATGAGAACGAACACATGTTCAGTTCATACTTATGGGTTCCAACACCTGCCCATGGGTTCCATCTTGTCTTTGCTCTCCCTCAGTTTACATCCATCTTCCCTTCCCAACTAACAGAGATTAATCAGCTCCACAAATTGCATACAGTCAAACCTCTGTTACAAATTCTTTATTCCATTACCTTTCAGGGAATATTTATTGGTCTTTTACATTTATCCAAACACAATTTCATGGTAAGTAAAGGATTTTTAAGCTAATTTTTATTAGACTTGAAATAAATTAAAAACTGCCTTTCTTCTCCTTGAGAATAGAATATAATAAAAGTCAGGAACTTCCTTTTCTTCCTTTTTACAGATGGATCGGTATGGAATGATAATACTTAACATCATGACAGTGTCTGGGCCCTTTTATTAAGAATGTTCTCTGATGTTGAGTCCTGAATAATTGGATGAATAACAAACTCTGCAATGATCTTCTTAATAAAATGAGCTTTGCAAAATAAAATCTATTTTACCCTAGTTTATTTTGCTGTTTTTATATTTCTCATCTTCCAGAATTCTGCATGATTTTTCATGATGAGTTGAGAAAAAAAATCCATTCATAACTATTGCAACCAACGAGGCAGAATGAATAGACTAGTCATCCCCTATCTACCCCCTCATTGTGAAACTTCCTGTAGAAACACAAAACTATCCTCATCCTCTAACTCTACTCCCTTTATAACATTGCATCCAGATAACCACAATAGTGATAGTGTCTTATTTTTCTAGCTCACTCTTCTCTGATCAATTCTGCAAGTTGCTATTAGATAAGGTGTCATGAAACTCACTGTTCAAAACATCATTTTTCTGCTTAAAAATAATTTAACTGGGGGCTTCCCTGGTGGCGCAGTGGTTGGGGGTCCGCCTGCCGATGCAGGGGACAGGGTTCGTGCCCCGGTCCGGGAGGATCCCACGTGCCGCGGAGCGGCTGGGCGCGTGGGCCATGGCTGCTGGGCCTGCGCGTCCGGAGCCTGTGCTCCGCAACGGGAGAGGCCACAGCGGTGAGAGGCCCGCGTACCGCCAAAAAAAAAAAAAAAAAAAAAAAAAAAAAATAATTTAACTGGTACCTTAGTTTTCTCTGATTTTGTTCCTAGTATGAAAGGAAAATCTACTTTACAATTTATAAGTGAGCAATGCAGATTTTATTTTAAAACGTGACAATAAGGAATTTATATTGTATATCTAACAACACATACGTGCATCAATTGTCCTACATTTTCATTTAGGTTATTTTCTTTCCAACCCCCAAAATACTTTATTCATCTGTTCCTCTCATGTGGTTACGATGGACTCTTGTTCTTGTGGCCACAGGATTAGGCAACTAACCTCAACTGGATCAACTGGGGTACCCAGTCCTGTTCAGAACAGCATCTGACCTGAGCTAGGCAAATCTGAGTACTTGCCTGAGATTTTTCAAATTTGAGTTGAGGGAATAGGATATAATTTCTTTTCTGATTGCAGTTTGTGTGTTTATGAGCCTGCAAGGCCTTTGACCAAATATCCTATGACTGAGAGAATGAAGAAATGAAGAGAGAAGCAGAGATGAGACAACTACCGTGCATGCCTCTGTGTGTGTGTGTGTGTGTGTGTGTGTGCGTGCACCTGTTACATGCCAAAACTGAAGTGTGAAATTTTTCCCCTTTTCACTATGCTGCTTTAATCTAGACATTACAATGAGTTTTTATGTGAGAGTGAGTGAATTCATTACATTGCTGAAGCTGCAGGTGGTCTATAGCTCAATCAAGGTGTTAATTGGCTGCCACTAAGTGTGGTTTGAGGTTAGTGTGGCAGATGGAATCCAATGAATATAGAGTTTTGTCATACAAACTATAGATGTACTTAAGCTTTCTACATCTGTGCTACACTTTTTTTCAAACAGACATAGGTGATAAAATATCTGCTACTTAATTAACACCCTTTGTAGTCATTCACAAAGTTAGATTATTCTGAAACTTGCTCTGCCAGCTATAAATGTTAAAACTTTACTTGCTATTCTTGGAGATTTTTCTTTCCTTTATTTTGCAAAGTCTAAAATGAAAAATATTCAAGTCTATCAAATGAAGGAGAATACAAATGATTAATGAATGAGTGAATGGATAGATAGAGAGGTAAAGTAGAAAATTTCTGAAATTTTGAGCTGGTAATCCTATGAAAATAAAAACAGTAGCCAAGCTAAAGAAATTATTTCAGAGGTTAGACATTTCTGGGTAAATAGCAATTTTTAAATCTCCTGGCTCCCCTTCATTCTCAAGTCCAACACATCTACCTTCTATAAGCCAAGAGGCTGCTGTGGCCAAAAGGGGGGAATTAATTACAGGAGGCAGCTGAGCCTTCAAGTCTCCTTTGGTCCTGATGAAGATCCTTGGGACATGACTTATATCTGGTCAGGCAGATAGAGCCTGGGGCCTGGGGATGAAAAGACTGATGGTTTAGATTAGGCTGAGATAGATCCTCAGAGTTGGGGAACGGTGCCATATGTTTCATTGATGTTTCTAGTCTGGCTGGCCTTCAGAGCCTGGAAGAAGAGCTACAAGGTTCTCTACACAACTAAGTCTAGGATTCTACAAGGAGACTGGTGAGAAGAGATGTTTTCCTTCTGGGACCTCAACAGGAACTCTAAATCTGCCTGTTGCTAAATCAAAGACCCAAAGGAGCAGAGCAAATGCACCATTCACCACTCTAGGGATCACCCCAATATATGCTATGCCAGCAGGTAGCCTTGAGTCCTGAACAAAGTAGAAAAGTAATAGCTTACTCCTAAGAAGGGCTCAAAACAGAGAAGAAAGAACTGGTCCCTAGAAAAATAACAGTCTAGAAAAACAAATAGCACTCTTTGTTCCACACCATGGTATACAGAATGTGATCACTCATAGACCTTGGCATGTAACACTTTCATAACTGGTCCATACATGGCCCTTTGTATTCGTGAATTCATCCTTTTTGAGTAGTATAATAAGCAACTAAGAGTCCACCATACACAATGCAAAAAGTAGGATTCACCAATCATTTATATCTATTTATGGGTCTTCCCTCATTCTATTCCCTCTCTCCCCTCTCCCAAGCTCCTTCTGAGGCTTGGGTTTGACATTCCCTTTCTTTTATTTTCATATAGTTTTACCTCATCTTTATCATTAATAAAAACTTACTTTCATTTCAACTGTATTATGTTTAATTTGCTCAGGTTTATATTGTTAGAATTCATTCATACCATTGTATACCATTTGTATTAAGTCAGGGTTCTCCAGAGGACAGATCCAATAAAATATAGAAAGATATATTTAAGAGAAGATTTATTATAGGAACTGACTCATGTGATTGGCTCATGGAGTCCGACCATCTGTCATCTACAAGCTGGAGAATGAGGAAAGCCAGTGGTGGAATTCAATCAAAGAAGGGAAGTCTGAGACCCAGGGGAGCTGATGGTGTAAGTCCCTGTCCAATTATGAAGGTCCAAGAACCAGAAGCATTGATGTCTGAAGGCAAGAAAGGATTGATATCCCTGTCAAGCAGAGGGATCAAATTCATCCTTCTTCCAATGTTTTTGTTCTATTCAGGCCCTCACTGGGTTGGATGATGCCCACCTGCATGGATAAAGGCAACCTTCTTTCCTCAGTCTACCAATTCAAATAATAATCTCTTCCAGAAACACCCTCAGAAAATTCAGAAATAATGTTTTACCAGCTATCTGGGCATCCTTTTGCCCAGACAAACTGACACATAAAATTAATCACCAAACCACTGTAGTTTATTTATTGTACTGCTTTGTAACAGTCTATTCCACTATATTCAGCTACCCTCCTGCTATGGAAGCATATGATTTGCAAATCAATGGAAGCATGCATATAGGAGGCAATAACTAAACAAAGAAAATCTCATTTGCTTAAAAATGATGAAGTCTGTAGATTAAAATGATCAGCAATGGAGGCACAAATAATGAGAAAAATCATAACATTAGGTATATTCTTGCTAAATTACTGAACTCCAAATGTTACCAAAAAAACACAAAACAAAGAACCTTATAAATTTCCAGCATAACAGATAAAAGAGGAGGAAAAGTTAAACAAAAAAAAATTAACCACCCTGGAAAATATTGATATTAATACTCATGTTAACAGATGCAGTCATCACATGAACTTTATAAAATAGGAATAAGCAAAAATAACTTAAATATGATAAATATTATTTACCATAATCAACAGAAAATATCACTTTAAAAACAAAACTTTAAAATTATTTTAATTAAAATCAGGAAGCTTATAGTGATATCTACATTATTATTTAACATTGGAGTTCTGAGCAATAAGAAAAGAAAATTAAATAATACAAAACTTTTTTTGCTAACATGATTTTAAACCTAGATAATCTAAGATGTTCCCATAAACCACTAGAATTAGTAAAATAATTTATGAAATTCTCCTACCTAAGACACAGTTACCAAAAAAAAAAAAAAAAAGACTATTCTCTCTTCTAGAAAAAAGAATCTAGAAACTAAAATATATACATCTACGTTTTCCTCCTTTTCCAATACAGTGCTGTAAAACTCAAATGAGTTAAATCTACTTACTTACTAAATAATTCAATGCAACAACTGATATCATTGGAATTAATTTTGTCTCTTTTAAATAAAAATGTAAGTAAAGAGGTATTAAAACTGCATAGATCTTTGGATGCCAATATAAGCTCTGCATTTCTAAGAAAGTATAATTTGCCCAGTTAGTTCAACAGTTGAAATCAACAAATTTAAATTTAGAAAATCTTGCTATAGAATGATTGCTATATTAATCCATGTGCTTTGACAAGTATAAGACTGCGTAACATACTAAGTAGTAGTAGTAGTAGTAGTATGTATTGGGATAATTTTTCTCCTTTTAGACCAAAGTAACCATTGACAGGGACACAAAAACATTCCATTGATCTTTGTATTCCAACTCCGATCCTCTGCACTTCCTATGAAGTTACAGCCAGACTGTCGTACTCAGGAAATCACCATGTATCAGGCACCATCTGTGCAAGACACAGTTGGGGAAAAGGTAATGCAGAGACTTATAATTTAGTGTAATACCAGTATAGACCTAATTGTCACACAAGATAGAGTATAAGAGACTTCCATACCATTGAAGGAATTGCAAGTGATATAAGATCGTGCTTCGTAGAGGATCTTCTTCACATGGTTGGGGAGATGGTTGCAATGGGGTTAGAGGTGCTTTACATGAAAATCAGCCTACGTGACTCAGTGCTCTCAACGCCAATTACCGAGGATCTGAACTCTGAAATACTATTTTTCTAAACCACACAGTAATAATTTCTTCTCACCTACAAGGCTTTCTTTAAATAACTGGAGGAATTCTACTCATCATGTAAGGCTGTACTCAAATAGAATCATTTCTAACAAAGTCTCCCTTTACTTCTAAAATTCCCTACTAATTATTTCCTCCTTTTTCCTCTCAAAGCAGTTTTATGCACTGTTTTAGCAATTTCAACGTATTATTTTAGGTGTCTTCTTCCTTTACCACACCATGAACACTTAGAGCATCCTGTCATTTTATTTTTAGTACTGAAAAATTAAAAGAACTTAATAATTGACTATTGGAAGAATGAGAAGGAATGAATAAATTGACAAATGAGCTAAATGATAAAACAGTCCTGAGATCTCAGACATACAAACAAAAACAGTATACCAATGGAACACTCCACAAAGTAAATGTACCCATAGTATAAATACCTTAAAGCTCTTTACCAGGCATAGTCCATCTTTACCTTGAAGTCAAGCTCTCTGGCCCAGCTAGCATTTCACAGAGCAACATCACTGTCACTAGTCTCTGCCAGTCTTTAAATCACCGAAGTCCAAAGTAGTATTTCTCTGCCCCCTCAATCCAGAAATGTCACCATGGAAAACTTACAGCATTTTTAAGAGTGTAATACTTTGTCTACACAATTCTATTCAGAGAGAATAATATAGACCTTAGCGCTGCCTCACCTATGTTCATATGTCCTGCATTGCTTAAAAAGCCAGTGAACAAGGCTGTGCTCTCTTAACACTAGATTGAAATTTCACTTCCCAGTGTTACTACAGTCAAATTTTCACAAATTTGCAAATATCTAGTTATGGTTCAATCATGAGATCAAGTTTTCTCAGCAACTAAGTTTCCAGCCTATTTTTTGTGAGGTCAGGAAAATCCTGAGTGTTTCCTAAGATGCAAATGTTTCCAGTTTTACAAGTAGCCCCGGGAGCTGAATCAGGCTCCTGATTTCTCCCAGGAGTCTAGTAAAGCACACAGTAAATGCTACCTATTATGACACTTCTGTGCACCTAAAAATACAGCTGGTCCTTTGGAATTTTTATGCACTGAGTGGATTTAGTCTATTTATTATCTGTATATTTAACTCTCATGAAGAGTCTTATTACTCATCTAGACGGTCATTATTCAAAGCAGTGTACAATTTCACCAAAGAAGAGGTATGTGCCAGATTTAGAAAATTGGTTAAGGAGATATAAGTTCCTAATGCCTGATCATAGGACATTGCACCATGGACTCATTTATTTTGCATATCATTACGACTTACAGATCGACACACTTGTGTTTTACTTGCAATTTCCATCTTCTGTTTCTTGACTTGGTTGCTTTGCAAAGTTTACAGCCCGTAACTAGTCTTAATTGAATTCAGTTTTTTGCATGACATTACACTTCTTCAAATGGTTTGGGTCACTTTGAATTTTGGTAGTATCTATCTTTACCTAAATGCCAACTGTAAGAGTATTAAATATCCTATTTACCTCATCAATAAGGAAAATGGATTGACCTAACCAAGGTACTCCTTTTATTTACTCATTCATTCCCTTATTCATTCATTCATTCAAAGTGTCTACTGATCATGTTGTATGTGTCAAACACTATGGAAGGTGGTGAAAATAAAGATATAAATAGCAGTGCACCTATCCTCAAAGTATCTAAGAGAAAGAGAAGGAGCAGGCTGAATGCCCTATTACAGTGTTCTAAATGCTGTGATGGAGGTAAGGTAATAACTTTCTCAGATGAAGTAACACATAAGCTAAGGATTGAAAAAACAATTTTGAAAGGAGCATTAAGATGTCAGCATAGTTGAAGGAGCATAAGTTTTAGAGTCAGAAATCCAGAATTTTAAGACAAACTCAGTTAGTAGGTCACAATTGCTGACGTTGTCCCTTCAACAGTCTTAACTATAAGAGCAATGGACAAATTGGTCAGGATGAATGGCACCAAGAATCACAGTAGCCACTTTCTCAGAGTCATTGCCACCAAGGACTACATGTGTTACTAACCCACAGCTGTAGCTGTAGCACCTAGTCAAGTGATTAATAACATTTAAAAAATAAATCTGGGAGTAAAGTACAACTCAAAATATATTCCAGAAGATCCCTGTGCACAATGCCAAAAGAGAGCCATAAAATTGACTTTACATTCTTTAGAAACCAACACAAGGAGAGAATCATGATTGGTGTCATATTTTAGTGCCCATTATAAATAAACAACTCAATTGCCACGAAGGGCCATGCCTATTTCCTATCCTGTGGACTTAGTACAATTTGCACTTATCCTTCCTCATGGAGTAGTATACCAGCCCTGGGCCAGTTTGCCTTCAGTTCTATTCCTCACTTCTCTACTCCTTTGCTTGATGCCACAGGGGCTGATATGAAAGCCACTTCCCCCCATGGTCCCCTACCAGCTGGCTTCCATTTGGCTTCAGCCAATGGAAAGTATTAACTGGAGATTGTAGGGGGACAGAAAGGGAGCAGCCAGGGTATTTCTCCCCCAACCTCTCTAACATGAACCTCTGGAAGGTGCTGTGTCTCTGGCTCTCACTGCTCAGGTGGTGCTTCCTCCTTCCAGGAACCCTGACCCCCTGAATTCAGGAATGTCACCTACTCGCTTTGTCCCTCCAGTTTAGCAGTGGTAGCTAGTCTGTCACTATTTTCTCATTTTCCTCTTCTCTCATTTGGTTGCTCAGTGCTTCCATCACCCACATAACCACTGTCCTGCTTTAAATTCCCTCTCCTCTATTTTAACTACTTAAAGTTGTTTCTGTTTTTGTCAACTGATACTGAAGGCATAAGTCAAATCCTCAATTATACCACTTCCAAAATAATAATGGTAAGTTTTACAACTCTATGTCTTACAACATTCCTCAGTATGGGCTAGGGCATAATGTATACACAGTTCAATAAAAGTAATTCTGCAGTTGTACCAGTAGCAAAATGATGCCAGATACCCAGCTTGATGATACCTGGTTAAGAATTCTGAATAAAACAAAGAATATCTAGAAGAATGGATAAAGTTACAAACAATTCAGAGGCCTCCAAAAATACATTTTTCCACTCAACCAAGTTTTAGGTAAGTAGTAAAGAGCAGAGAGTATGTGTTTCTAACTAGTACCTAGAAGACCGTTAAGAGCACTGCCATACTCCTCACAAGTCAGTAGCACTGGAGTAAAATCAGCAACAAATAGGGTACTCCCAGGACATGACCTCTGCTCCCAAGGAGCTTACATTCAAGCAGGGAAATTAGATAATAAACAAGTAGCAAACAAACAAATGAATGAAAAAGAATGTGATTTGGGGTAAATAATAGAAGAAAAAAATAGAGCAATGGGATAAAGACTGATGAGACAGGGTTGCTGTGGTGGTGATAGAATATTAGATTGGACTGTCAGGGAAGGCTAAAGAGGTGCCATGAAGCTGAGGCCTGAAGGATGAGATGGAGCTGATTTTATGAAAATCCAGTGAGAACACTATTGACAAAGCCACAGTAAGTGCCAAGGCCCAAAGCAGAACAAATTTGGCCTGTTTTGAGAACTAGAAAGACAAACTCGTTTCTGAATCAGAAACTTGTATTTTCTAGTTTCTCAAACGGCAAAAAGTACAGAAGTACTGAAAAAAACCCACTTGCACTTGCACTCAAGTAGCAATTAATTCATTTAAAAAAATGGAATATGTAACTGTGAACAATATAAATTCCCAGAAAACACTCTAAAATTGATAGCAAACATACCGCTAGGTACATTACATTATTCCACTTGCTAAACTGCTTGAGCACTGATTATGTTCCATTGACCATTCTGAGTGTTTTAAATGTTCAAATCCATTTAATCCTCATAACCACCTTATGAAGTAAGCACTGTTATTATTATTATATCCATTCAGAGCTGAAAAACTGAAACACGGGGTTTAACATGCCCAAGATGATACAGCTGGTAAACATAGAGCAGCAGTTTGAACCCAGGTTATCTGGCTCAACAAATAACCTTCTTAAGCACTATGTCAAGGTATTGTGGTCAAAGGTGTGGAGACTTGATTCAGACAAACCTGGGTTCAAATCCCAGCTCTGTCACTGACCTAACATAACAATGTGCAAAAAGAAGACATCGTTTTTGTCATTGTAATTAACTACTCCCCTACTGATATTTTTTCAGTCTTTTCTTTCAAGGCCCCAGGAAGGACACGTCTTCAAAACTTGCCTTTGTCACTTACTTCCTGAAGCATCAGCCTCTAGCACTGCATTAGCCTATATGTCTTAACTTTTAAAAAGAATGTTAGAGATATATTCTTAGAGAATAGAAAATATATGCTCCAAATAATTTTTGAACATGCTTTTTAAAGCATGTTTCTGGAGTCACAACAGAGATTAATGTGTCTCCTAAATGGGCTTTATTGTTATTTTACTTTTTCAAAGATGATGATAAATAGCTCGAATTACTCTTCAAGTACTTGAAGTATTCTTCAAGTATTCCCCCTTTAAAGGAAAAAATTACCATAATATAATTTGCTCTAGTATAAGCATTTGTAATTTAAAATACTGATAATCAAAACCCAGAATGCAGATATATTTTCCCTCTAGTTTATATTGTACAAGATTTTGAGATATTAAAAATAAATCAAAGATACAGAAAAAGGTATTTTCCTTAAATTGGTGTAAATTCTTTATACCATAGTTTATATAATTACTAATTAAACCTCATGGAATTGATCTAATAAAGTGCCATTTAATTTTCTTAATTTAATTTATTCCTCTATTAAACAGGTACCATAAAGAATAATGCCATATAATCTTCCCATAATGAGATAAATGTCTGTTTGACCCTTGAGAGTACATTCATTGTACAGAATTTGGATATTGAGGAACGAGTTAAAGTTGATAGAGGGGTAGATCCATTGATGTTTATTCTGGTATGTTTGGATTATGATTAATATATCTCTTTATGCGGGCTTCCCTAGTGGTGCAGTGGTTAAGAGTCCTCCTGCCAATGCAGGGGACACGGGTTCATGCCCCGGTCTGGGAAGATCCCACATGCCGCAGAGCGGCTGGGCCTGTGAGCCATGGCCACTGTGCCTGCGCGTCTGGAGCCTGTGCTCTGCAACGGGAGAGGCCACAACAGTGAGAGGCCCGCGTACCGCAAAAAAAAAAAAAAAAAAAATATATATATATATATATCTTTATGATTTTTTAATGTCAGTTTTTTAATGTTAACCAATATGGCTTACATGCATTATATGCTTTTAAAAGTGCCTAACCCATTCCTAGTTAAATATTTATTACTAGAATAATCTGCCTCTCCATTTAAATTATTATTTTTCAAAGCAGATCAAATAAGTGCATATTATTCTTCATTTAAAAAAAAAGGGGAGACTAGTTTAGTTGCTAGGTAGAATGCTTCCATTTCTTTAGAGAGAACAAAAGAACATGGCATAAAATGGGCACATAATATAAAAGTAGAATACTACTAAGAAAACCCTGACTACTTCAGATAAGCCTAAAGGTGGATGCTTCATGAATATTTTCGAGTCTTCTAATATGTTACTTGTCTGTCTTCATCTATTGCAAGGGAGACAGAAAATATACAGTCCAGGCAAAAAACATAAAATTTTACCTTCAATTTAGTGACAGCATAGCAAAAAAGTTTTAAACACATGATAAACCAGTAACTGTTTCACTTTTTAAAGAAAAGTAAGTAGTGGATTGTGATACAATAAGAAATATATATTTGGTCTTTGTCCCCAGTTCCTGGCACACTGCTCCTAAAACTCCTGGAATCTCCAGAGTGCTGAGTTTTATATTAGCATATTTTATATGCTAATGAGATGACTGGTACCTGGAGGCCCCAGATAGTTTCTGGATGGGTTCTGGTCACCATGATTAGAGGACTGGAACTTTTAGCCCTGCTCCTAATCTCTGTGGAGTGGGGAGGCTAGAAATTGAGTCAATCACCAATGACTAATGATTTAATCAATTATGCCTACATAATGAAACCTCCATGAAAACTTCTAAATGATGGGGTTCAGAGAGCTCCTGGGTTGATAAACACATCAGGCAGGAGAAGGGTGGCACACCTGAAGAGGGTATGGAAGCTCCATGCCACTTCCCCCATAGCGTGCCATCTGCATCTCTTCCATTTAGCTGTTCCTGAGTTTTATCCATTACAATAAACCATAAGAGTAAGTCATAACAGTATGTACAGCACTTTCCTAAGTTCTATGAGTTGTTCTAGCAGATTATCAAACCTGGGGAGGGGACTGCAGGAACCCTCTGAATTTATGGCCAGTTAGTCAGAACTACAGGTGGCAACATGAGACTTGTGACTGACATCTGAAGTGGGGACAGTCTTGTAAAAATGAGCCCTTAATCTGTGAGGTCCATGCGAACTCTGGGTAGTTAGTGAACTGAACTGAATTGCAGGACAACCAGTGGTATCCAGAGAGCTGGAAAACTGGTCGTTGGTGTATAAACGAAAGCACGTGTTTGGTGTCAGGAGCGTTGTGAATAAAAGCAGTTCAGACGGGTTTATGTCTTAAATATCAGCAGCAATAAAAACTGATTTTACCTGAGCAATCAATTTATACAGGAAAAATTCAGCACTTAACTTCACATGCCATCTCTCACGACAGCCTTACACTCTTCAGTCACAGGGTACAGAAACTGTGACTATTGAATACCAACACCTAGCAAATGGAAGACCTGGGAATGGTTGGTTTAATTTTTTAAGACTTTAGTTTTTAGAGCAGTTTAGGTTTGCATGAAAATTAAGAGGAAGTACAAAAATTCCCCATATATCCCCTGCCCCTCACATGCATAGCCTTCCATATTATCAGCATTCCCCACCACAGTGGTACATTTGTAACCACTGATAAATCTGCACTGACACATCACAATCACCAAAGTCCGTAACTTACATTGTGGTTCACTCTTGGTGTTGTACATTCTATGGGTTTGGACAAATCTATAATGACATTTATACATCATTATACTATCATATAATGTATTTTCACTGCCCTAATAATCCTCTATGCTCCACCTATTCATCCCTTCCCAAACAACATCACCCCCGCAACCCCTGGCAACCACTGATCTTTTTACTGTCTCCATAGATTTACCTTTTCTACAATGTATTGTTGGAATTGTACAGTATGTAGGCTTTTCAGATTAGCTCCTTTCACTTAACAGTGTGTATTAAAAGCTTCTCAGAATCTTTTCATGGCTTGATAGCTCTTTAATCTTTTTAGGGTTGAATAATATTCCATTATCTGGATGCACCAAAATTTATTAATCCATTCGCCTACTGAAGGACATCTTGGTTGCTTCCAAGTTTGAGCAATTATAAAGTTACTATAAACATCTATGTGTAGGTTTTTGTGTGGACATAAGTATTCAACTCTTTTAAATAAACACCAAGGAGTACTGATTTGATTTTTCAAAGGGGAAGGAATAAAGGAAAAACATTTACAGGTACTTGAACAAAGAATTGAATCCTTCATTACTCTTCACACACATTTCATGTGTCTGACAGATTAACAAACACCATTATACAAAGGTATGGAATTGTATTTCTTTTCTTAAATGCTGTTTTAGACTTGAATTTTTCATAAAATTCAAATTTTAAAAACCCTAAAAACAAAATCCCAAGTGAATTTAACTCATTCACAAAAAAGTAAATTTTCTCCTATCATAGTTACAGAAATGGAATTGCTGAGTTTGCATATTCTATGGATTCTATTTCATTCAACCAAGAGAGTCCTGATTAATATGATGACAATTTAATAAAGGTAACCAGTAATGTTCTCTGAGGGCCTTGGCTCTGAACACAGATTGGGAGAGAATCACAATTTCTGATAATTTCAGATTTAGCATAAAAAGCAGTCATCTTCAACTATGCAGGTGTATTGTTGAAAGAATGGTTGAGATGTTCTTCATTTGAAGACAAGCCCTAGAGAGGGGCATTAGATACTGAGGCTCTAGCAACCTCAAAGTAGAGTTTCACTGGCTATGGTCTCTCTTCCAGTGGTTCTGGGACTTCATTGTGAAATAAGATATAGGAGCTCTTGCTAAAAGTGCACAGTTTTGGATCCCACTGAGACTTACTGTATCAGAAGGCTGAGGTATAGCTACCTTGAATATGCATTTTTAGAAACACCCTAGATAATTCTATCAGGTGGTCCATCTGTAGACACACTTTGAAAATGACATATATCTAATCTTCCTCTCTAAGAAATCTTCCAAAGATTAAAAAACTGTTAATCCACCATTGGTAAAGTATACAATTCCAATACTTAACTCTTCAGAATTCCCTACAATCTTTCCTAAACTAGTTTTTCAAATATAGCTCCCTATTCTATACACAATTAATCCTCTCTGGTCATTTCACATCCCCTCTGTCGCATGAACCATTTCTACTTCCTCTTCTATCTCCATCAACTGTTTCTTGAAAGACTCATCCATCAATATTCTGCCTCCTGATATCAATTTTCTGTGCCCATTAAAAATCCTCTATCATGAAGTTTTTCACACTAGCCAAACTAACAGTAACCTCTTCTAATAGCACAGCACCTCCTTTCTAAAAGTAGATTGCCCTTTATATATAATATTTTGCCTTACTTATGAAGTATATTGTTTGCATTGTTATTTATCTTTTCAGAAGGTGTTGCACTTGCCCAAATATATAGTATCTAAGGGCTTATATTCCAAAGCGTTTTTCTGTAATTTGAATGCCTTAACTATAAAAATAAAGCTCTTCAAATATTAGATTGCTAATTAATAAAAATATATTTATACATTATAAATCAAATACACTAATACACACACGTTACACATGAAAATTTGTATTTTAAGTGGATAAAATTAACACATTTGATTATGCACTGACCCATAATTAGCCAAAAATGTCCTCAGCTTTGTTGTTCCTGACTGTGATAATTACTTTAATTTTAATATGTATATTTCTTTATAATAATAGGAAATGTCATAGTACTCTATTTTCACTACAGCGTTCCTATCCCATGAACTGAAGTCTGCATTTTCTATATTAATTGTTTCATTTCCAAGAACATTACTATGTGTGAAAGATAAATGATAATATACTTCATATTATTCTCTGAGAAAGTAGTAATTATATTGAAAATGTAATAAAATTTGATAGTTTTCTTTTCAAATTGATAATTAAAATATTGATTATGTCATTAACTAGAAATATAAAAATAATTCAGCCTACCTAAATATGCTCATTCATCTCTCTCTCAAATTCTATAAATGCATGAATCATGATCATTCATTGCTCACAAATAAAGGTTATTTTAAATATTTACCATTAATTTAATTTAAAAAAATAATGAAATCTAAGATTTTTCATTTTTTCTATCAAATCCTGACTTCATAACAAATTATATCTCAATAAAGTTATCTAAACAAGCTTACTAGCTTTCTTTGTGAAATTATACGTAAATCATAACACTAGAATTTAATTTAAAAAAGACAAATCAAACTTGGTATAAATCAATAGAGAGTGACTTATTGAAGAGTGCACATAGTTAAGAATGAGTTTACAGAGTCCCTTGAAGGAAGACCCATGCATTTGAAAGTAAAAACCCTGTTGTATCTGAATTTCATAGGCATTAGAATCTAACTGCAGGTTCTAAAGGTCCTATACTAAGCAAAAATAAAATAAAGTAAAATTAAATTAAATATATATCAAATTAAATATATATTTAATTGAATAAAATTGATTATCTGTTATATCTAACATGTATATTATATATATATTATATAAAACATATAATTATATTTGAGAGCAAAATTGTAAATGCTACTGTAATCAACACAGTTTATTAATGTTTCAGGTCTAACACCTCTCATCTTTCCTAATCATTGCGTAAATTTAAACACTCACACTTGTGTTGAAACTAACTTATATTGTGCTTTACAGCTGTAATAATTTTTCCATTTATGGTTTAAAGGTACACAAGCTATTTCTAAATGACTACATTCAGAAAATAATGCTCATTTTATTCATTTATTTATTTATTGAGTTATAGTTGATTTACAATATTATATGTTTCAAGTGTACAGCATAGTGATTCACAATTTTTAAAGACTAAACTCCATTTATAGTTATTATAAAATACTGGCTATATTCCCTGTGCTGTCCAATAAATTGTTGTAGCTTATTTATTTTATTCATAGTAGTTAGTATGTATAATCTCTTAAACCATTTTTCTCCTCCCACCTTTCATCTCCCCACTGGAAACCACTAGTTTTTTCTCTATATCTGTGAGTCTGTTTCTTTTTTGTTATATTCACTAGTTTTCTTTATTTTTTACATTCCACATATAGGAGATATCATACAGTATTTGTCTTTGTCTGATTCATTTCAATATGCATAGTGGCCTCCAAGTCCATCCAGGTTGTTACAAATTGCAAAATTTCATTCCTTTTTATGGCTGAGTAGTATTCCATTGTATATATACACCACATATTCTTTATCCATTCATTTATTGATGGACACTTACATTGCATCCATATATTGGTTATTGTAAATAATGCTGCTATGACCACTGGGGTGCATGTATCTTTTTGAATTTGTGTTTTCTTTTTTTGCAGATAGATATCTAGCAGTGGAATTGCTGGATCATGTGGTAATTCTATTTTTAGGTTTCTGAGGAACCTCCATACTGTTTTAAAAAGTGGCTGCACCAATTTAAATTCCTACTGGAAATCTACTAGGGTCCCTTTTCTCCACATTCTCACCAACATTTGTTATTTGTGGTCTTTTTCATGATAGCCATTCTTACAGATGTGAGGTGATATGTCGTGGTTTTGATTTGCATTTCTCTGATGATTAGCAATGTTGACCATCTTTTCATGTGCCTGTTGGCCATCTGTATGCCTTCTTTGGTAAATGTCTGTTCAGGTCTTGTACTCATTTTTTAATCAGGTTGTTTGTTTTTTGATATTGAGTTGTATGAGCTGTTTATATATTTTGGATACTAACCCCTTATGGATCATATCATTTAGAAATATTTTCCTTATTTAGTAAGTTGTCTTTTCATTTCTTCAATGGTTTCCTTTGCTGTACAAAAGCTTTCAAGTTTAATTAGTTACCATAAAGCTTGACTCAGAAAAAAAAGAAAAAAGTCTCAAATAAACAACCTAACCTTACACCTAAAGGAACTAGGAAAAGAAGAACAAACAAAACCCGAAGTTAGTAAAAGAAAAGAAAACATAAAAATCAGAGCATAAATAATTGAAATAGAGACTGACAAAAAAAAAAATAGAGACGATCAATGAAACTATGAGCTGGTTCTTCAAAAGATAAATAAAATTTATCTTTAAATAAATAAACCTTAAGCCAGACTCTTCAAGATAAAAAGAGAGAAGGCTTAAATCAATTAAATCAGAAATGAATAAGGAGAAATTACAAACAACACCACAGAAATACAAAGCGTCATAAAAGCTTACTATGAAAAACTATACGCCAATAAAATGGATAACCTAGAAGAAATGGACAAATTCCTAGAAATGTATAATTTCTCAAGACTGAACCAGGAAGAAATAGAAAATATGGACAGACCAATTACCAGTAATGAAATTGAAATAGTAGGTAAAAAAAAAAAAAAAATGCTCAACGAACAAAGTGCAGGACCAGATGGCTTCAAAGGTGAATTCTACCAAACATTTAGAGAAGAGTTAAAACCTATCCATTTCAAACTATTCTAAAAATTGCAGAGGAAGGAACTCTTTTGAACTCTGTGAGGGCAGCATCACCATGATAGTAAAAGAAGGCAAAGATAGCACAGAAAAAGAAAATTACAGGCCAAAATCACTGATGAACATAGATTCAAAAATCCTGAACAAAATATTAGCAAGCCAATCCAACAATACATTAAAAGGATCACACCATAATCAAGTGGGCTCTCTCTCGGGAATGCAAGGATGGTTCAATATCTACAAATCAATTAATGTGATACACCACATTAACAAATTAAAGATAAAAATCATATGATCATCTCAATAGATGCAGAAAAAGGTTTTGACAAAATTCAACATCTATTTATAAAAAAAACTCTCCAGAAAGTTGGAATAGTGGGAATATGTCTCAACATAATAAAGACCATATGATAAGCCCACAGCTAACATCATACTTAACAGTGAAGAGCTGAAAGCATTTCTTCTAAGATCAGGAACAAGACAAGGATGCCCAGTCTCACCACTGTTATTCAACATAATATTAGAAGTCCAGTTAGACAAGAAAAAGAAATAAAAGCCATGCAAATTAGAAAGCAAAACTAAAACTGTCCCTATTTGCAGATGACATGATACTTTACATAGAAAACACTAAAGGTGCCACCACAAAACTACTAGAGCTCATCAGTGAATTTGGTAAAGTTGCAGGATACAAAATTAATACACAGAAATCTGCATATTGCTTTTTATACACTAACAATAAACTATCAGAAAGAGAAATTAAGGAAGCAGCCATGATAAATTTAAAAAGAAAATGCTTAAGTTTGTTAATGTGAGCCAAGTATCTCACCTCTTTATTAGAACTAGTTACTAAGAATATATTTAGATTTAAATTACTGATTTGTACAAGGCACAGTTAAACTCTTACTAAAAGAAAAAGGGCAAGGAAATCTGGAGAGAAAATTTAGCAATAAAAAGAAGATAAAAGAAGCAAAGTAATCAGGGGATGTCACAAGGTCTAGCAATCCAATCCACTCTGTGACTTTTCTCTCTATTTTTTGGTACTCTTTGTGGAGGCAAAGAAAATAGAAATCCTGATGGAGAATGGAAGAGTGTAGCATATTCAGCAAACTCTAAAGTATAGTAGTATGTTTAAGCCATGGCGTGAATGATGAGACTTGGTTGAAGATAGGAAGGAAAAGAAGGGTTTTCTGCCCCTGCTAAGGAGAATGGCATTATGAGAACTATGTATTCAAGTAAGAAATATAAATGTGTTATGTCTTATTCAAAATAAGTGACATTCTTAAGTGTGCCACAGTGAAGGAAGCAAACACTTTCCAGTGTGTGTGTGTGTGTGTGTGTGTGTGTGTGTGTGTGTGTGTGGCAGGAACTGTGGGTTAATATTCTAACATGTATTAAACAAGTAAACCAATGTACAAATAAATGATTTCAGTAATGATGAGTGCAATGAAGGAAACATATTGTAATGGATTAGGAAGCGATCAGGCAGTGAAGGCAGAGTGAAAGGCAGGGTCAGTGGTGGGGAAGTTTATGGAGATTTGATGGTTGCAAAGGACTCTTTGAGAAAATTTCATTTGAGTCCATTCATTGAGTACGGATGCTGATAAGGAGTGCAAATATGATGATCTGGAGGAATGTTCTAAGTAGAGGAACTGTTAAGGCAGAGGACAGACAATGGAAATTTAATGGCATGAATACTATAGTTATATGAAAGTTAAACTTTACCCAGCAACTAACTGAAGTGGGAAATACTCCATAGAAAAAAGTGATTTATCTCTACTATTTTTCACAATAAAACATTATTGAATTAATCAAAACTAGGGAGCTACAGCCTAAAGCTTGCCAGACCCTCTTATAGTGAGGATAAGGTAATAATTAGGTGTGTACAAGGGAAAGCTTTTAGGACATGAAGCACCACCAAAGGGCTGAGGTAGGCTGGACTGAGGACTTTTAAACCTCTAGCACTTTGTCACTGATGACATTAGAGTTCATAACAGGTATTTGGTCTCTTTGTTTCTGTAAGTGGAAGCCCCTTTCCAGGCTACTCCTTATGGAGGATGCTTGCAAAATGCAATATTAGACTTCATGTCTATACTTGCAAAATGAAGTCATTTTAAAAGATAGCTCTAATGAGCCAAGGACCCAAACACACTATTCACTCCTAATAACAATTTTGGTATTCTCATTGGTGGGTTTTTCTCACCTGGTAAATCATGACAATTACAGATGTAATCTACATCATCTCTCTAGAATAACTGTGCCTTTAGTAGGTATTCAATACATATCTGCGGATTAATGGTCTGAGTATCAACTTGATCTTGGGGAACTCAAATATTCTCACACTCTCAGGTTACATATCAGCAAAATGTTTCTAATAATATAAAAGTTGAAGGATTATTTCAAATTAATGTAAATGTATATAAGTACTTAGCATATTCCTCAGCAGTGAGAAGATCAAAGGAAACATCGATTCCCTTCTCTACCCTTTACTGCCACAACCCATCGCTCCCCATCGCTCCTATTACTGCCTGAACCATCCCTCACAACCCATGTCCGTGGAAAAATTGTCTTCCACAAAACCGGTCCCTGGTGCCAGAAAGGTTGGGGACTGCTGTTTTATTCCACAAGTGGGTAAAAGTTATAGAACTCACAGCCAATCATTCCTATATTGGTCTTTTCAAACATAATTTCAATCAGAAGTTATCTTTGTTTTAAGCATAAGTTGAACATTGACAGTACAATATTAACCAATCTCCATATATTAATGACCCATAATGCCTTATGAAAGCATAATAAGGAAGTTTCACAGATGAGCTAAAAGAAGAGTAAAGCTTTCCAAAGCGTAAATGTCAAATTTAAGTAATGACCTACCTGGGACTGTTCCCAACTTTTGTGACCAAGCAGATGAATAGATGGCATACCCTAATTTCAAGAAATGGGCATACAGGTTCCAAGGAAAATAACAGGGTTGTTGTGATGGGTATTCATTGTTTGATGCCTCCAGACCACTGAAGACAGAAGGGACAGGCTTCTGCAATAGGCCAGGCATCAAAGGTTGAAGTGAGAAAGTTTTTAAGTTAATTGCCTCTACTCTTTCTGCTTTAGATTGACTGAAACCTGCTGATTCCATCAATGGTTATCTTCTGGTGCTAGCACTAAGAGGTGCAGGGTAAGATGGGAAAAGGAAGAGATATGCCAGGTATCTTATGACCTTTGCATCCGTCTAAATAAAATTTGTTATAAAAATCCAGATATTAAGAGAGGTTAATTTAATCAACCCCTTGCAGGGTGTTAACAATTCTAGTGAATGATGAAAACTTTCATTTTACGTTCGCCAAACAAACCTAGCTTTGTGTAATTCCAGGACTCCCATTCCCCCACTCATAGATACATCCAAATCAACAAGATTTCAATGAGTAAGTTGTTTTGGAAACACTATTTACCATACCCTCTATTCAGAACATTCTCCCAGCAAGACATGAGGATGGGATTTTAAAATGGGTTGCTATCCTGTTCCCAAAGCTAGAGGAGTTCTTTCTACCTGAGCACACTGTATGAAAAAGAGATTGGGAGGTGGGATTCATCATAACATCAGAGTTTCTATTTAAAACCTTTGAGCTGAGTACTTCTACTCTCAGTTTATACAAAGCAATCCTTTCTCACCCACTTCCAAACTTTGCTCCCTATAGGAAGAGAATTATAATAAACTATTCATGCAACCATCAGATATTGTTGAGCATCTATCACATGTCAAAAATTCGTGATACAGTATTGAAAATAAAAAAAAATCTCTGCCTTCCTAGAAAATGTATTTTAGAGAAGAGGCAGAGAATAAAAATCTAAATAGACATGAGTTAAGGAGAAAACAAAAGCGGAAAAGGTAGATAGAAAGTGTCAGAGAACGTTCATATTATTTAGCTAGGAAAAGTCTCATTGAACTGTCATATGGATAAGACCTAAGTTAGGTGAAGGAAAAAAATATGTAGACACTTGAGGAAAGATTATTTCAGGCAGCAGGAATGGCAATTTTCAAAGGCCCTAAGTAAGGAATTACGTGGTCTATTCAAAGCAAGTCAAGGAGACTAGTATGGCTGGGTAGAGTAAGCAAGGAGTAGAGTATCAGGAGGTGAGGTCAGGGAGTAACAGGGCTACAAATCATGTAAGGTCTTTGACTTTTGAGAAGGATTTTGACTTTTGTTTCAAGTTAAGTAGACAATGGGTTTTGTGAGAAGAAGGGTAACATGATCTGATTATATTTTAATGGGTTCACTCTGGCAACTGTGTTGAGAACAGACTTGGCTAGGACTGAAGAGGAACAAAGGTATACACAGAGAGACCAGTTTGGAGGTTACAGTAATAATCTAGGTGATATGTAATGGTGGCTTGGTTTATAAGGGGTTAAAAATAAAGATGGTTATGGAGTGGTCAGATACTGGGTATAATCTAAAGGAAAATCAATAGATTTTCATAATAGAATATATGGTATGGAAGAAAGAGAGGATTCAAGAATGATTTTAAGCTTTTTTAACCTAGTAACTATGAGAATGCAGTAAGGGAAGTAACTGAAATCAGAAAGAAGTAGGTTCAGAGGGTTATATCTGCCATGTTAAGTGGGAAATGCCTTTTAGATATCCAAGTGATGATGCAAAATAAGCAGCTGGAATTCAGAGGAGCTGTCATGGCAGAAGATAAACATTTGGAAATTAACAAGTTACAACTCGACATAATTCTAAGAGAAAAAGAAAAATTGCAATTATTGATCCTGGGGCACTTAAAATTTTAGATGTTTATTTATGTAAAAATTATATTAATCTTGATATTTTCTCTCTGCATATTATTTGAATACCTATACTTAGTTATTCAATGTATGTTTGTTAATTAAGAAAAATAAGGGCAAATTATCTATATCTAAACTAAAGACGAGAGACATTAACATTTCAGATGGAAGTATACACCCATTGCTTCAAACTCTCACTCTACTTTTGCTGCAGGTGTTTAATGTATACAAATTGGCCAAAATGATAATATACACACAAACATAGTTTTGAGATACATAAATGTCACTGTATTTATGTAAAGCACTGCAAATTTTATTATTACTATCATTACTATATTATCAAACTATCGCTTCTTTGCTTTTAGATTTCCACGCATACAATGTATTAATTGTGGAGAACATTCTAAAAGCAGTATTAAAAATGGGTAGCTTTCTGTGAAACCAAAGTAGGGAAGCTTGCTTTTAAATTAAAAAAAAAAGAAGAAGAAAAATTTAAAAAAAGAAATTCATGGTTTCAATTGTAAAAGGTAATATGTTACAAATATGAAACAAAAGATCTCTCTACATCTCCAAAATGAAGCCTAGTGCTTCATCATTTATATACTTGCATATGTTATCAGATACCATTACCTAATGCAATAATAGGATATGTATGAATTACAAAAATGTGTTTCTTAGTGAAAAATTCTATTTCTTGTGGGAATTCTATTACTAGTTTACATAGCATATCTCCTAAAAACTGGGGTAGTTAACAGTGTAGCTATCTGTGAAGTAAATAAAATAGACATAATTCATTATGTATTATTAACTAAACATTCCATTTAAGCCAAATAAAGCCATAAAAATGGACTGAAATCCTTTATACTGTATCTAATATAGCTTATCAAGATACTTAAATGTTTTTCATTCAGCATGGTAACAATTAGATTTATTTTTCAAGAAGTTATAGCATTTGTACAGATTCCTGCATATAAAGATATGCTATTAATATATAATTATTGATCTTCATTTTAATCAGTGTCCTTGACTATTTTGTTTTAATCAATAATATATCTGAGAGTAAAAAATTCAAGAATGCTATCATTAAAATAGGAAAAAATGAGGACAAAACAGTCAACAAACTTCGAAATAAAACTGTCAAGAATATTGAAATAAAAGTGGCCATAATCACAACGCTGAGGCAATAACAGAGGGGCTAGCAGGAGTTCCAGCCAGGAGCCTCAGACAACCATGACTGGGCCTAAGTCTTACTTGTGAATTGCTTTCTCTGTGCCTGTGGTGGTTACATTGGCTGGACTTTGAATAGGTAGAGTAAATTTTGTTTAGAGGATTAGAAAATAAAAATACTATGAATAAAAAATACATACACACAGACACCACCAGAACACAACCATCACTACTATCATTAAAAGCTGAATTAAAGATCAACACTCAATTTTCTTAGTCTGAAAAGTCTGAGAGAAAATAAGGATTAATCTGCATTTTTTTTTTTTTTTTTTTTTTTTTTTTTGCGGTACGCGGGCCTCTCACTGTTGTGGCGTCTCCCGTTGCGGAGCACAGGCTCTGGACGCGCAGGCTCAGCAGCCATGGCTCACGGGCCCAGCCGCTCCGCGGCATGTGGGATCTTCCCGGACCGGGGCACGAACCCGTGTCCCCTGCATCGGCAGGCGGACTCTCAACCACTGCGCCACCAGGGAAGCCCTAATCTGCATTTTTAATGATGAGAATCATGTAAAATGACAGTTTGGACCGAAAATGAAATGATGGGGAAATGGGCAGAAAAAAAATGGGCCTCAAATAAGAAGAGAGGCAGTATAACCTGAATTTGATTAGCATAGGACTTGGAAAGAGGCTTACTGAGATATGGAAGTCAATAGACTGTCATTGATGAGTCCTAAGGGGAACTGGTTAGTCACTATGGGGTGTAAGAAAACTAACTTAGCAAATGGAAGATGCAGCATTCAGAATAAATTTAAAAAGCCACACATAGGAAAACAGAGAGGGATGTATTAAAAATATCCAGAGAAGAAAACAAAAGCCTGGAAAATTAAGATGGCAAGAGTGGCAGAAAAGAATTGGTGTAAACAAAATGTATAAATGTAGAATAAAAGAGGTTACTATTTCTTTAAAGTGAATTTAGTGAACAGTAAGAAAGGGGTTAGAATGGTCAATATAAACCATTGTTCCAGTAATTTAGAACAAATGTAGAGAATCAAGCTAATAGATGCAAAAACGTTCCTGGGAGGCTTCTAAAAATCTGGAGGTTTTCTGGCTTTTATTTTTAAAATGGACAAAATCACTGGACAAATTCAGGCTCTTACTTGATTTTTGCTGTAAAGTCAAGCCTCTGAGATCAATGAATAACCAGTTGCATTATCACCTTTGTAAAATAACACAATATATAATATTTTAAAACGACTGTTCTTTTAAAAATGTGCCTGCTTTTATTTATTGGTAGATTTTGTTTTCTATTTGAAAGTACAATATCTATCATGTTTATGAACCCCACCTCCTTGCTCCTTTCCTATCTCTCTCTCCAGCTCTCTCTAGCTCACTCTCACACACACACAAACACACACAACACACATGCACACACACACACACACACGCACACTTAGATAAAACAAAATTAGCAAGGGTTGATGGGCACGGATTTGCATCTGTGGTCTCAAGAATCAGTAGAGATAACTTCTTGTTGAAAAAAAATGTATTATCCTTCACACTATAAAGGACCATAGTTAAATTTAGTACCTTAGAAAATATTAAAAGTGAATTGAGATCCGGAAAATAAAAAATTAAACAACTATGAAAGGTGCTTATTAGCCTCAGTGTAAGGGAAATTAAATAACTTCCTGAAATCAGACGCAGCTGCACCTGCAAATCACCAACTTTCTCCAGAGGAAAATGTAAATATTCCCTGTAATCTGTGGGCAAAGGAAAATGAATACCTCCTGGTCAAAATATCAACTGTACCTTAGATAGATTTTTAAATGTATATACGTGTAGTTCTCATAGTAAATAGAACAGACAACTCAAGATAGACAGAGGAATGGGCTTCAAATCATTAGACTCAGGTGTCTGTCAAATCTCTGTCCTTACTGGCTAAGTCAATTTTAGTAATTTGTTAGGTATAAAATGACACTAATATTGTCTCCTAGAACTGTCTCATTAAAAAGTAAATTATTAAATTAGACTGTGCATGAGAAAATTTTGATATGTTCTCACTAACATAGATGCTGTGAGTAAATAGACTTGAGCATTCTAAATTTCACAGGTGCAGGTGCAAAACATCAATCAATATTAACCTAGAAAGTTAACTCATATACCTAATTTATTACTTAAGCACTGAGGAATATATAGCCCGTCTTTTTTTATAGAAAAGTTCAATAAAAAAAGAAGTAAACAAATATTTAACTAGAATATGTGTTTATAGCTATATTAATTTTTAAATAATCAAATACGCCCTTTTAAAAATCTGTAATGTAAAATATACCCATGGAAGAAGTATAATTTGAGAACTGTTATGGCTGGTTGCTCCCTATTTCCTATTAAATCAAATTGAAACTATTTGACCATACTTCAAGGTATTTTACCATCTCTTCCTTCACCTAACCAAAATACACCTTCCTGATGAGTCAGACACACGCACTATAAACATCGACTGATTTTTACTCTCTTACATGCTTCTGCTATTTTCTTCCCCGAGAATATTCTGCCCTTCTCTATCAACACCTTCTCTCACCTTTATTTTCATCTGATGATTCCCATAATATTCTGTGGATTAATTCATTCATCACTGTCTCTGTTCCGATGAAGGTAAGATAGTATGACTGAAGGGCAAATGAAGATTTCTCTCTCACTGAGTGCATGAGTGACAGCAGAATTAGGGAAGTAGTCGTTGCTAAACATGGATGGAGTGACAGAGAAATCAGCTGAAATCAGTAAGCTAAACAAGAGAGGCTTAGATAGAGGTAGATAATGAAATCTGGGTTTGAAGATGAGACTAGGGTTCAATATCTTTAGTGGGTCCAGCTGCAAATTAATAGACACAGTCAGATGGACATTCAGTAACTAGACCAAGTAAGGAGACCTATATAAGAATGTTCATGGCCACATTATTTATAATTAGTAAAATGGAAATGATATCCAAGAAACGTATAAAAGAGTGCTCAAATCATTATCAGAAAATCTCAATTAAAATATCAATATACATTAACAAAAAATCTATAATCAAGAGGAAGAACAATATCAACTTCTGGCAAAAAATGTGAAGTAAATAGAGTTCTGTTACATTATTTCTGGGATTATAAATTGGTTCAACCATTTTGGAAAACAGTTTAGTAATATCTACTAAACCTGAACATATATCTCCCCTATTATCTAGCATATTTTCACCAAAAACACACATACATGAATGTTCACAGCAGCTTTATGCATTATAAAAACTAAAAAGAACATAAATGCCTTTTGATAGAATTGTGGTATATTTATATAATGGAAAGCTACTGAACACTAAAAATAATTATCAATGTCCATATAACAACATGGATAAATCTCAGAAACACTGTGTTAAGTGAAGGAAACCATATACCACAAGGACACTATTCAATTACATTCATTTAACGTTCATAAAGGCAAAACTAACACATGTTCATCGAAGTCAGAATAGTATTAATTCTAACCTTGATGGTTTTGCATCACTTAGGAAAAAGGAAGTGATAAAAGAAGGTGCAGGGATTCATAACTGAAAATTTGGAAAATCCTCAAGATTCTATAGCCTTCCTTGGGGAAGAAGAAGAAACTAGAATAGAATATTGCAAGTCCAAACTGCAGCGTGTGTGTGTGTCTGTGTGTGTGTCTGTGTCTGTGTGTCTGTGTGTCCATGTGTATACGTAGGACTTGTAATAGTTAATCCTATGCATCATTTGATTGGGTTAAATGTCTGTTTAGTTAGACATTATATCTGGTTTCTGCATGGGGTTAACATTTAAATTTTAGATTGAATAAAACAGATTGCCCACTTCAACATGGTTGGGCCTCATCCAGTCTATTGAATGCCTGACTAGAACAAAAGGCTTTTAGCTCTCTCTGCTTAACTATCTTTGAGATCAGTCATAGATCTTACACTGCCTTCAGTCTTAGACCCATATTAGAACTTCTACTATAGGTTCACCTGTTTCTCAGACCTTTAGACTCAGACTGGAATTATAGCATTGGCTCTCCTGTGTCTCCAGCTTGCTGAATGCGGATCTTGATTCCTTATAAATAAACTATATACAGGTATCTTCAATGGGTTCTGATTCTCCAGAGAACCATAACTATAACACATGACTCTTAGGATGGAGAGTTGGAGAAAGAGGAACTGGCTAAGAAACCATGAAGATTATCCAGTTATTGTAATGTTTTATGTAAGATCATATCGAAAATTAAAGGAAAAATATAAAAGAGAAAGAAAATTTAAGCATAAACTGTTCACCAATAATCTACTTCAATGAGCCTACGAACAGTTTGGAATTATAAGTAATCTACAGTAGATATTTAAGAGAGCAGACAAGAAGAAGTATACAATTCTTATACAGCCCTTCAGAAATATTTTCTTAATAACTGTTCCACCTTTCCTTCATTCTGTAATCATCAGGCTATTTACATTTTCACCTTATTACAAGTAAACCGAGCTTTAAAATTATATTTGTTAACTGAGTCTTTAAATTCTGAAATTAATATTTTACTTGGGGCCATATCTTCTTAAAGAACAAATAAATAGATCATAAGTATTTGAGAATATAAAAGAATGACACTGAAGAGACATAACCTTTCCTAATACACATTTGCTCAATTTAGATAACATAAAGATAATACTTTCTAAAGGTCAACTTTTTGACTCAAATATTTCATATTCAAAGGCAATAAGTAAGTAGGTTGTCTACAGAGTTTGTTTTCCCATCAAAGTTTATGTAACATGATGACATGTTATGTTTCAATTTAGGACCCATTACCAAAACATGTCAGCACACCCCTACACAAAACAAAACAACAGAAAGTATGTGAGACTCTGCCTTTCTTAGTTCATTTGAGATCTTGATTGACTTTAGTCTGAAAATTTTCCTTTGAACAAAAATTTTAGTATAGAACATAAAAGAAGTAATTCATTAGAATAGTTCAGCTCATTCTTATAACCTTTCATTTAAGTCTCAGAAGTCAATTGGGTTCACAGTTTCCAATCATTTGGAATTCTTCCCAGTGACGCTGAGTATTCTGAATTTTATACTCCAGTGAACCTGGCATCAGGCAGCCTTGTTCCTGTACCCAATACCATATTGCTTGATGCATTATTGACAAAGATTAATTTGATTATCTCAAAAGGCATTTAGAGCCACTCAGTGTACATAAAATATTGTTATTAGTACTAGTATTTGAAAACTATTTGATGAAAATAATTTGCATAACATGTAATAATACCTTTCTGTTTATTAAATAAAATAGTAATATTTGTCAAAATTTCAGAGAAACAAAGCTCATGGACTTTAGTTACTACATATAATTGGTCAAAGGTAATACTGAAGTAAATTAACTTTAGAAAAAGAAAAGAGAAATTCTAATAGATCAAAATAAAATTTTTAATTAAAATGTCAACATGTAGCAAATTTCTAGAATTTAGAAACTGTGTAACGTGTGATTTTAGCAATGCGATTCAGTGTACCTTTTATAACTGTGTGAAATAAGTTCTTAAAAATATTCTCATGTTTGTAGAACTGTAGCTAGCAAGAACAAGGACTCAGGTAAATTAAGGATATAGAGAAAGTCATAAAAATATATGGCAACTATATCTACATATGTTATAAGTAGACTATAAGCTCCATAAGGACAGAGATCTGGAATGTATAGCTAACACAGTATCCCCAGTGACCAGGAAAGTGCCTTGATCAAAAATGTATGCAGTAACTATGTGTTAAATTAACAAATGAATAAACATATGAATGAATGAATGAATCTCTTTCAATACAAATCAGAATTTGGGTACCAAAATTTCTTCAGTGAGTAAGGTTCTACTGAATTGCCATCTTCAGTTTGGAAAACCTAGGGCAACATTGCTTACTGCTGAGGCAGATTCTCATATCAGTATTTGCCTTTTTAAAAAGTCAACTATTTGAGTGCTGAAAAGTAATATCTCGTTTTTCCATTCTGGCCATTTTATTTTCACAAGTCTCAGCAAAATGCTTTTGCAACCTCCAGCCCTTTCATAACAGGGAAGACTGGCTAGCCATTGTTTAGCTGACCACACATTCTCTCTGCAAGGAAAGAAATTAAGAGGGGTGTCAAATAATCAGAAGTTTGCTTAGTGATGATGGAATCAGATTGATGGAAATGTATTTAATTTCAAAGGTCTGATAACGTTAACTAGTATATCAAGCTGCACTGCTTCCACAATTGGTGTACACCTATCTCAAAGCTCACTCTGTACCTCTGACTTTCATAAATCTCCTTTTCCTTAGCTTCCAATACTAAACAACCCATTAGGATTACTGGTACCTCTTAGAATCCTTAATGGGACTGACATATATGCACTACTATGTATAAAATAGAAAACTAATAAGGACCTACCATATAGCACAGGGAACTCTTCTCAGTACTCTGTAATGGCCTATATGGGAAAAGAATCTAAAAAAGAGTGGATATATGTATAACTGATTCACTTTGCTGTACAGCAGAAATTAATATAACATTTTATTTAAATTAACTATACTCCAATAAAAATTTTATTAAAAAATTTAAAAATATGTAAGTGAGCATCCAAAAATTACTAAAATTTTGCACTTCAGTTGTTTTCATTTGAAAATTTGTTTAATCATATTCTTAATTGTCAGTCCTAAAAACATGATCTGAAATTTAGGTCAGAGAGAGGCCTCAGAGTTAAAGGATTTCAATCTCATATTTTCAGGATTTTACTCAAAAGTGAGTATGTTCTGAAGCAGCAGTCGTGTGATCTGAAGTAAACGTTACAACCGACTCGTCTGCATAAATGGAAACATAAAATACTATTTAATAAAATTTCATCCTTAAGTGCCCTAAAGAAGCCAAAATTTTAAAATAAGTTAGATTTCCCAAGAGAGACAAGAATACACAATTATTCAGGGTTCAAATCAGCCTAAAAAACTCTGTACCATTACCCAAAAGCTTACAACCTCCTTCTGCTCTCAATCAAGGAGATATTATTCCCCATAGAGAAATGTGCCTGGCCTTTTGCTTATTAAATTAAAATGTATTATTCTATTTATCTGATGTACTACCAGTCTGATCTTTGAACGTGCTATAAGAAGAAGTAAAATAAATGTTGCTGGTAATTTATAATATTTTGTGATTTGGCATTGAATAACAAATGATTTTTCTTGAGGAGACTGATGAACATTAACTTTCAGTCAGCTGCTAATTAATGAAGCACAAAAGCACATTGATGAAGTACACAGTGGTGATCAGAGTACATTTTAATATATTATTGAACAATGAATGCAATAACTTGCAGAATACTGTTAATTTTAATAAAAATTGCTATCTAATTTGCACGACACATTTCTGCCATTTACATATGAGGATTACTTGATTAATATTTCCAGGGAATGTAGTAAAACAAACCTCAGAATGTTTAAATTCTAATATTTGTTGGCCTACTTGGAATTTTAAGTCCACTATGTTACTTGAAACAGCAATATAATTTATTCAATGCCTAGAAATACTTGTTTCTACTCAAGTGTTGTATGACTTTATAGATAGTACAAAAACTTTATGTGGTGTAACAGGAAAATTCTAAAGCTATTAGCTCTATAACTACCTTAAATTTAAATTATCTAAACTTCTCACAGCTATCACATAAAACATTTTAAAGTAAAATTAAAAGTAAAAAATGTGTCAAGTTTGATATACAATGAAAGAAAAACTGCATTTCTTCTTAAGCTAATTGACAATAAGGAGTTACCTATTTGTCTTTGTCTAAATTTTTCCAGCTGGATAAACTCAGTTGTTATTAAACTTGACAAAAAACAATGCTATTATTAATGGAAGTAGCCACATAATGTTAAATTTTCACCACAATATCCCAGTGAGTTTTAATTAATTGAATGATGTTGGCTATAAGAGAAGTTCATAGGTGAGAATGTGAATTCTTTTGACTTTGTTATTCTTATTTTTGATGGAATAGCAGCTTATTATATTCAGACACAAAGATGTACATTAAAACACTGGAGAACATACTTTAAAACAACATATATATTCAAAATGAAGGTTTTAAGTATTGAATGGAAAAGTTCAATTTGGTTCATTTTAACAAACATTCTGTTGATTATCTCCTATGTGTCTGGTCCTATCAGGTCCCAGATACATACCTGCAAGTTCCTGCTTCAAGGACTGAAGCAGACAGAAATGTAAAATATTAATTACAGTAATATTTATTGGCGGCCCAGAAGAGGGATCACTTAGTGAACCCAAAGGGACATGGGAAAATTTTCAGGAAGCAATGATATTTGAGATTTACAAGATGAATAGAGAAAATACACAAAAGCATGAAACAACATGATCATTGGGAAGGACTTTTCTTGTAATGAAACATGAGGCTTGTAATGAAGCACAAAGTATAGGGAGGAGCTATCTTGTATTAGCTCATCTCCAGGTCACAGAAGGCTTTATACGTGATTCCGGGGAATCTGGACTTAAATCTGTAGATCACGGAGTACTCCAAGAGATTTTATTTAGAAGAAAGATCCATGAGATAGATACCACTACATGGAAAGCAGAGATTAGACTGAAGAAGAAGGAGAAAGGTTGAAGGTGAAGAGATAAAAGACCCCTCTGAAATAATCTGTGTGAGATAGATATGACATGAGGGTCTGACCTGCAGCAGTGCCAGTAGAGACAGAAAGAAGGTGATGCGTTGAAAAATGTGTATGAATCAAAGGCACGGGAATTGGTATTTGATAAGATGTAGAGGAAGTGCTGAAGTAAGTGAAGTCTACTTTGATTCTCTGGTTAGCGTACAACCATTAGCTAATTGGGCATGCAGAAAAATAAGCTGATCTAGAAAAGAGAAGGAAATCATTCTGAAGAATTCCAGAGAAAACATTTTTTCCTGGCAAACAAGAGGACTTAAACATTGAGGCAAATCTTCAAGAAATATACAACTATAAACAAAATTCACATTATTTGAATTTTGAAAGTAAAAATATCTAAAATGTCACAAACACTTAAAATGCTGCAATATTTTAAAGTATATTGTTAACTTAAAAGCCAAGTCATGTTAAGAGTTCATGAGCAGAAGTGAGATATAGATGATATGAAGGAAAATAAAGGAAGAAGGAAAAAGGCAGTTTCCAAAATTATCAAAGTTGTGATTGTGATTCCATGAATTTGACTGAGGTCGACACTGCATCTTAGTATGTGGGATCTGGTTAGGGGTTAGGAAAGGACATGGACCCAGAGGAAAACACAGTGTTATATCTGAGAGGGGTATTAGGAGTCGCACACTAAAATAACCAGAAGCACGTACGCCATGAAATAGGGATCCAAATGCATTACATCAGGTTTTCTTATTTCTGAGGAGGCTTCCAAGAAAAGGCATTGGCTAGCTAATCTTTGAAGGAAAAATGGGTAAATTAGGTGCTTTCTAGAAGTAGAAGAAAATTGGACTGAAACTGCTTTCCTCTAGTCAGATCAAAGCAGGGATACAGAAAACTCAGAAAAACATGGAGGTGGTGATGGCATGGGAGTGGTAATTATTAAAGTGAAGATTAATATAGTTTTTGAAATCATTAACATAAATTACAATATATTATACTTGTCTGTTAGAAGAACTGCCTTCTATCAGGAAGAAGAAAAGGGAGAAAGGGTCTCTGTTATAAGAACAGTACACTCAGAGTGACAAAGTGGTTACTCCATTTTAGAGATTCATTCACATCAACAACCTCAAATTGCTTACTCTGTGTTGCCCAGCAAGGAGCTTCATTGGCGCCATTCAAACTCTGAACTTCCTCCTTTCTTATAGATCAGACACGGACATCATTTCTAATCTGCACTGAAGATCCTTCTTTGAAGAGGAACTTCACACAGGCCTCCATAAAAACGTTAAAGCTAAAAGGGACTAAGGAGTCATCTAGTCTATTTATCCTCATTGTTAAGATTGCCAGATGCTTTCCAGAATATTGAACATCAGGGGACAGGGCAAAGACATATATATTTAATTATTTAATTTGTTAAATGTATTTGCATTTTTCAACCAATAGTGACTTATTGAGTATGTAGCTTTATTATAAAATGTTTTATTTTAAAGCAAATACTTCAGAACAAGTATTAGTATATGGAATTATAAATGTCTTAACTTTTCCTAATAGAAAGTTAAAACACTAGACTAGATTCAATCAGAGGTCCTTTGTAAGGGTATTCATTTTACACATGAGTAAAGCAGGTAGACCCATTTTAATGATTATGTATTTATGTATATGTGTGCATGTGATTGTTTATAGATTTTATATAGTGACACTTCAGTATCCAGAGGAAAGCATAGATCTATTTCATACTTCTGGAACTAGAGATCCTTTCTTTTTTTTATTTTTAGGTCCCAATATTGTAAAGATGGAACCTTTTTCTTTGCATTAATTTCTTTAATATAAATAACATTTCACACATAAATGAGAGATATGGAGCAAGGAATTTTTAATGTGCTAATCTTTTAAAATTGCATATTAAATGTAAAAACAATAGAAATTGATTAACTGTTAAATTTTATAATATATATTGGAATTCCATCCCTAATTTTGACCCTCATGGTTTATTATGTTAGTGGCATTTTCTTCCTTGGAACATATCACTAAAAATTATATAATTCTGGGGCTCCCCTGGTGGCACAGTGGTTGAGAGTCCGCCTGCTGATGCAGGGGACATGGGTTCATGCCCTGGTCTGGGAAGATCCCACATGCTGCGGAGCGGCTAGGCCCGTGAGCCATGGCCGCTGAGCCTGCGCATCCGGAGCCTGTGCTCCGCAACGGGAGAGGCCACAACAGTGAGAGGCCCGTGTACAGCAAAAAAAAAAAAATTATATAATTCTTATTACTTATTGATATTGGCAAGGAACACAGAAACAAGAATTTGGGCAGAAATATTCCTAAGAGGGTGGAGTCTGCTGCGGTGTGGGAGACGCAGAGTCAGCAACTCCCCACAACTAGGGTGCCTGTCGGCCACTGATGGGGGACCCTGATACCCAAGGAGATGAGAGGAACCCCCAAGTGAACCGGTAGGACGTACTGAGAGGGGAGTAGAAGTGGAGGCCAGACTGGATCCGCACCCCTGAGACCAGGGAGATCAGGAGAGGCAGATGGGAGGGACCCTCTGTGAAGAGCGAGAGAGGAGCAGAGGTGATCACCAGGCCCACTCGGGCTGGGGAGCCTGCTGAGCTCCCAGGCCGATACTGCCCCTCCAAAGCCCCCTCCAGGCCATGTGGGTCCTGGGGGCATAGAAGGGAGGCCAGGGAGATCAGAAGAGGCTAGTGAAAGGGGTCCTCCGGCAGGAACTGCAGAGGAGTGGATGATTGCCCCACCCACTCTGGCCGGGGAGCTTGATGAGCTCTCAGGCTGGTCCCCTGCCTTCCAAGAACCCTCCTTCCCCGCTGCATGGGTCCTTGGGGGCATAGGAGGGAGGCTGGGGAGACCAGGAGAGGCAGGTGGGAGGGGCCCTCCAGGAGGAGAGGGAGAGGAGTGGAGGGCGTTTGCCCCTCCCACTCAGGCAAGGGCACGGGGAGCCTGCTGAGCTCCTGGGAGGTACCCACCCCCACCAAAGCCCCCTCCAGGCTGAGTGAGTCCTTGGGGGCATAAGAGGGAGGATGGGAAGATCGAGAGAGGCAGGCAGGAGGGCCCCTCTGGGAGGAGCAGGAGAGCAGAGGGCGATTGTCCCACCCACTGGAACCCAGGAAGCCTGCTGGGCCCCCAGGTGAGGTCTCCTGCCCTCTTAGACCAGGGGTGGGGTCACGACTGGGCCCCCTCTGTTCCTTGAGCCTACACCCGACCCACCACAGCCCCCAGGGCCTTTTACAGCAATGTAGGTCCTAAGCACAGGCCCTGACCACCACCCAAACCTCACCCTTGCTTAGGCCCAGCTCTCCACAACCAAGGCCTTTTCCCCGCCACTTTTTTTTTTTTCTTTTCCCTCCTCCTTTTTTTTTACTATTGTGGTACTGATGTACCTTCCAGTTGTTGATTCATCTATATTTTTATTTTGATATTCTTTCTAACATATCTGTCAGTTTCCTAGTCTAATTTTATTTTTTACTTTTTGTTCTCTTTTTACTTTTTTGCCACCCCATGTGGCTTGCAGGATCTTGGTTCACAAGCCAGGGGTTGGGCCGAAGTTCTTGAGGTGGGAGCTCTGAGTCCAAACCACTGGACTAATAGAGAACCTCAGACCCCAAGGAATATTCATCAGAGTGAGGTCTCACAGAGCTCCTCATCTCAGGACCAAGACCCAGCTCTACCCAACAGCCTACAAACTCCAGTGCTGGAAGCCTCAGGCCAAACAATCAGTAAGACAGGAACACAATCCCACTCATAAAAAAAAAAAAAAAAAAGAGACAGCAAAAAAATATGTCACAGATGAAGGAACAAGGTAAAAACTTACAAGGCTAAATAAATGAAGAGGAAATAGGCAATCTACCTGAAAAAGAATTCAGAGTAATGACAGTAAAGATGATCCAGAATCTCAGAAATAGAATGGAGGCACGGACTGAGAAAATACAAGAAATGTTTAACAAAGGTCTAGAAGAACTAAAGAACAAACAAACAGAGATGAACAACACAATAACTGAAATGAAAAATACACTAGAAAGAATCAATAACAGAAAAACTGAGGCAGAAGAATGAATAAGTGAGCTGGAAGACAAAATGGTGGAAATAACTGCCAAGGAGCAGATAAAAGGAAAAAGAATGAAAAGAATTCAAGACAATCTCAGACACCTTTGGGACAGCACTAAATTCACCAACATTCAAATTATAGGGGTCCCAGAAGAAGAGAAAAAGAAAGGGTCTGAGAAAATATTTGAAGAGATTATAATCAAAAACTTTCCTAACATGGGAAAGGAAATAATCACCCAAGTCCAGGAAGCACAGAGAGTTCCATACAGGATAAACCCTAGGAAAAACACACCAAGACACATATTAATAAATTCAAAGAAAAAATATTAAAAGCAGCAAGGGGAAAAAAAAATAACATACAAAGGAATCCCCAGAAAGTTATCAGCTGATTTTTCAGTGGAAACTCTGCAGGCCAGAAAGGAGCAGCAGGATATACTTAAAGTGATGAAAGAGAAAAAGCCTACAATCAAGATTACTCTACCCAGCAAGGATCTCATTCAGATTCGTTGGAGAAGTCAAAAGATTTTCAGATAAGCAAAAGCTTAGAGAATTCAGCACCACGAAACCAGCTTTACAACAAATGCTAAAGAAATTTCTCTAAGTGGGAAATATAAGAGAAGAAAAGGACCTACAAAACCAAACCCAAAATGATTAATAAAATGGTAATAGGAACATACATATCAGTAATAACCTTGAATGTAAATGGGTTAAATGCCCCAACCAAAAGACACAGACTGGCTGAATGGATACAAAAACAAGACCCATATATATGTTGTCAACAAGAGACCCATTTCAGACCTAGGAACACATACAGACTGCAAGTGAAGGGACGGAAATAGATATTCCATGTAAATGGAAATCAAAAGAAAGCTGGGGTAGCAATACTTGTATCCGATAAAATAGACTTTAAAATAAAGACTGTTACAAGAGATAAGGAGGGACACTACATAATGAACAAAGGATCAATCCAAGAAGAAGCTATAACAATTATAAATGTTTATGCACCCAGCATAGGAGCACCTCCACACATATGGCAAATGCTAACAACCATGAAAGGAGAAATTGACTGTAACACAATAATAGTAAGGGACTTTAACACCCCACTTACACCAATGGACAGATCATCCAAACAGAAAATAAATAAGAAAAGACAAGCTTTAAATGACACAATAGATCAGATATATTTAATTGATATTTACATAACATTCTACCCAAAAGTGGCAGAATACACTTTCTTCTCAAGTGCACATGGAACATTCTCCAGGATAGATCACATCTTGGGTCACAAGTCAAGCCTCGGAAAATGTAAGAAAACTGAAATTGTATCAAGCATCTTTTCTGACCACAATACTATAAGATTGTAAATCAATTACAGGAAAAAAAAACTGTAAAAAACACAAGTACATGGAGTCTAAACAGTGTGCTACTAAATAACCAAGAGATCACTGAAGTAATCAAAGAAGAAATTAAAAAATACATATAAACAAATGACAATGAAAACACAATGACCCAAAGCCTATGGGACACAGCAAAAGCAGTTCTAAGAGGGAAGTTTATAGCAATTCAATCTTACCTCGAGAAATAAGAAAAATCTCAAATAAACAATCTAACCCTACACTTAAAACAACTAGAGAAAGAAGAACAAAGAAAACCCAAAGTCAGTAGAAGGAAAGAAATCATAAAGATCAGAGCAGAAATAAATGAAATAGAAATGAAGAAAACAATAGCAAAGATCAATATATCTAAAAGCTGGTTCTTTGACAAGATAAACAAAATTGATAAACCCTTAGCCAGACTCATCAAAAAAAAGGGAGAGGACAGAAATCAATAAAATTGGAAATGAAAAAGGAGAAATCACAACTGACACTGCAAAAATACAAAGGATTATAAGAGACTACTACAAACAACTATATGCCAATAAATTGAACAACAACAAAGAAATGAACAAACCCTTGGAATGGTACAATTTTCCAAGACTGAACCAGGAAGAATTACAAAATATAAACAGACCAACCACAAGTAATGAAATTGAAACAGTAATTAAAAATCTTCCAACAAACAAAAGTTCAGGACCAGATGGCTTCACAGGCGAATTCTATCAAACATTTAGAGAAGAGCCAACACTGATCCTTCTCAAATTCTTCCAAAAAATTGCAGAGGGAGAAACACTCCCAAAATCATCTACGAAGCCACCATCACCCTGATAACCAAAACCAGAAAAAGATATCACAAAAAAAAGAAAATTATAGACCAATATCACTGATGAACATAGATGCAAAAATCCTCAACAAAATACTAGCAAACAGAATCCAGCACCACATTAAGAGGATCACACACCATGATCAAGTGGGATTTATCCCAGGGATGCAAGGATTCTTCAATATATGAAAATCAATCAATGTGATACACCACATTAACAAATTAAGGAATAAAAACCATATGATCATTTCCATAGATGCAGAAAAAGCTTTTGACAAAATTCAACACCCATTTATGATAAAAACTCTCCAGAAAATGGGGGAAAATCGAGGAAACTTACCTCAACACAATAAAGGCCATATATGACAAACACACATCAAGCATCATATTCAATGGTGAAAAACTGAAAGCATTTCCACTAAGATCAGGAACAAGACAAGGATGTCCACTCTTGCCACTCTTATTCAACATAGTTTTGGAAGTTTTAGCCACGGCAATCAGACAAGAAAAAGAAATAAAAGGAATACAAATTGGAAAAAAAAGAAGAAAAACTGTCACAGTTTGCAGATGACATGATACTATACATGGAGAATCCTAAAGATACTACCAGAAAACTACTAGAGCTAATCAATGTATTTGGTAAGGTTGCAGGATACAAAGTTAATGCACAGAAATCTCTGGCATTCCTATACACTATCAACAAAATATCGGAAAGAGAAATTAAGGCAACACAGCCATTTACCACTGCAATGAAAAGAATAAAATACCTAGGAACAAACCTGTCTAAGAAGGTCAAAGACTTATACTCAGAAAATTCTAAAACACTGATGAAAGAAAACAAAGATGACATAAACAGATGGAGAAATATACAATGTTCTCAGAAGAATCAATATTGTGAAAATGACTATGCTACCCAAAGCAATCTATAGATTCAATACAATCCTCATCAAAGTATGAATGGCATTCTTCACAGACTTAGAACAAAAAATTTTGTAATTTGAATGGAAACACAAAAGACCCCGAATAGCCAAAACAATCTCGAGAAAGAAAAACGGAGCTGAAGGAATCAGGCTCGCCGACTTCAAACTATAGCACAAAACTACAGAAATCAAGACAGTATGGTACTGGCACAAAAACAGAAATATACATCAATGGTACAGGATAGAATTCCCAGAGATAAACCCACACACATATGGACACCTAATTTATGACAAAAGAGGGAAGAACATACAATGGACAAAAGACAGCCTCTTCAATAAGTGGTGCTGGGAAAACTGAACAGCTACATGTAAAAGAATGAAATTAGAACACTCCCTAACACCATATACAAGAATAAACTCAAAATGGATTAATGACTTAAATATAAGACAAGACACTATAAAACTCTTAGAGGAAAAACACTCTTTGACATAAACCACAGCAAGATCTTTTTAGACCCACCTCCTTGAGTAATGGAAATAAAAATAAAAATAAACAAATGAGACTTAAAAGTTTTTGCACAGCAAAGGAAACCATAAAAAAGACAACTCTCAGAATGGGAGAAAATATGTGCAAATGAAACAACAGACAAAGGATTAATCTCCAAAATATACAAATAGCCCATGGAGCTCAATATCAAAAAAACAAACAATCCAGTTAAAAAATGGGAGGAAGACCTAAATAGACATTTCACCAAGGAAGACATAAAGATGTCCAAAAGGCACATGAAAAGATGCTCAACATCACTAATTATTAGTGAAATTCAAATCAAAACCACAATGAGGTATCACCTCGTGCTGGTCAGAATGGCCATTATCAAAAAATCTAGAAACAATAAATGCTGGAAAGGGTGTGGTGAGAAGGGAACCCCCCTGCACTGTTGGTGGGAATGTAAATTGATACAACCACTATGGAAAACAGTATGAAGGTTCCTTAAAAACTAAAAATAGAATTACCATATGAACCAGCAATCTCATTACTGGGCATATACCCTGAGAACATAATTCAAAAAGAGACATGTACCACAATGTTCATTGCAGCACTCTTTAGAATAGCCAGGACATGGAACCAACCTAAACATCCATCGACAGATGAATGGATAAAGATGTAGCATATATATACAATGGAATATTACTCAGCCATAAAAAGAAATGAAATTGAATTATTTGTAGTGAGGTGGATGGACCTAGAGTCTGTCATACAGAGTGAAGGAAGTCAGAAAAAGAAAAACAAATACCGTATGCTAGCACATATATATGGAATCTAAAAAAAAAAAAATGGTACTGATGAACCTAATTGCAGGGCAGGAATAAATATGTAGACATAGAGAATGGTCTTGAGTACACGGGGTGGGAGGGGGAAGCTGGAGCAAAGTGAGAGTAGCATCGACATATATATACTGCCGAACGTAAAATAGTTAGCTAGTGGGAAGCTGTGGCATAGCACAGGGAGATCAGCTCAGTGCTTTGCAATGACCTAGAGGGGTGGGATAGGGAGGATGGGAGGGAGGCTCAAGAGGAAGGGGATATGGGGACATATGTATGCATATGGCTGATTCACTTTGGTGTACAACAGAAAGTAACAGAG
Organism: Phocoena sinus; assembly: GCF_008692025.1. Taxonomy (NCBI): domain Eukaryota; kingdom Metazoa; phylum Chordata; class Mammalia; order Artiodactyla; family Phocoenidae; genus Phocoena; species Phocoena sinus. Next base: position 23,661,604 of record NC_045769.1, read on the forward strand.
TATTGTGAAGCAATTATACTCCAATAAAAATCTATTTTAAAAAAAAGGAAGTATACCTAAAAGTATCAGTGACTCTGAATTTTCAAAACAGGGTCATTTGAGAGTTAGAATTAAATGATCTTTCCTTAAAATAAGCAGAGAGTGAATTGATTTTATTTTTTTAATAAATTTATTTATTTTATTTATTTATTTTTGGCTGTGTTGTGTCTTTGTTGCTGCGTGCAGGCTTTCTCTAATCGCGTCCAGCAGGGTCTTCTCACTGTGGTGGCTTCTCTTCTTGAGCAGCATGGGCTCTAGGCCCGCGGGCTTCAGTAGTAGTGGCTCGCAGGCTCTAGAGCGTAGGCTCAGTAGTTGTGGCGCATGGGCTTAGTTACTCCGCGGCATGTGGGATTTTCCCTGACCAGGGCTCGAACCTGAGTCCCCTGCATTGGCAGGTGGATTCTTAACCACTGTGCCACCAGGGAAGCACCAGTGATTTGATTTTAAAACATGTACTCTAGAATGTAATACAGCTGACATGACAGATCTTATAGTTTCCTAAGCCTAGAAGATAAAGATGACCAGATGCAGAAAAAAAAAGTACAGTTATATTGAAAAATTGTTAGAATTTAGGTGTTTTAGCTTGTAAAGAAACCAGCCATTTTCAAGCATGTTTTAGCAAATTCCTTGACCTTTTTACATGTTTTATATATATATGTTTTTTGACTATCAATTTGGGTTGAAGATTAGCATAGGAACATTGATACTTTCAGATGATTCATAACTGTGCAGATCTGAAAAAGAATGGGAGGAAATACTATCACTCCTAAAGTACAGATGACAGAATTTGTAAACTCAAAAGAGCACCCAGCACTCCCCATGTTCAAGGGAAATTATTCTCAGGGAATGATGAAGCTGTGGTAGAGCTCTTTGGGGAAGGAAAGATGGAAAGTGGGGCCTATCCTGGCACAGGAAATGGCTAAAGAAACTTGATTTGCCACAGTCAGAGCTACAGTCATGGTCCCATCTGCTCCAATTTGTGTACGAAATCTGGAGCAATTTACAAGGTGCAATATTGGAAGGAAATAGGAGTGAACTTTGATAGTTAATTAAAATTTATAAATCTTTTAACTGAATTGAAAAATTAGTATCTTCCATTTGTTTACCAATACCTACAAATATTTAGCCAAGTGAATTGTAGACAAATTATTTCAACTATGAGGGTACATTTATGCTATTGGTTATATAAAGTCATAATGCAGAGATATTTGTTTGCTCATCCACACTGTGATCTAATTTTCTGCTATTTTGGAGAAGTTTGGTCAATCTACATTAGCCCAACACAACTGAGGAAACTTTACACATGAACATAATCAATAAGTATTCTATGTTATTCTTTCCTTTTGGTTCACAAGGGTATGGTTGAATCTGGTAAACAGTTTACTATACTTTTTGTTTATTTTTCTACAAAACCTAGTAAATAATGTTTGAGAAAAATCATTATCAGCAATAAGGCTTTCCATTTCAAGAAATATTTGATTAGCTCATCATTTAAATTTGAACTTATTTTTCTAAACCATCATTTTTATACCATGTAAGAACTTCGATATAAACCTGATTGTACTTTCTGATATTTTCCTATTCAATTGTAGTTTCTCAGAATGGATAGCACAATGTCCTTCTGTTGTATTTTTGAATTTTCTTGCAGAAAAAATCACAAATATATGAGGTGGCTGGTGTTTTGCTTAAAAATAATTTTAAAGTTTTCCAACAGTCTAAGTCATTGTCATATTAAATTACCATAGGCCTTCATTGTACTGGTTCATATTCAATTTCCTGTTAATATAAGCATATGAAGATGTGTCTTTTTGACTGATAAGTAATGGACAACATATACATATTCTATTAAAAAAGATAAAAAGGAGAAAATGGACTATCTGAAACCATTTTAAATTATTCATGTGCCTTTGATGTTTAATATATTGCTCAAATAACAAAAAAATCCCTTTCACATACTACTCAGGGGACGATTTTAAAATCCCACAGGAGAATAATTTTCCCAAGCTAATAACAGAAATACACAGGAATAAACATAAGAACACTTCATGGCTCCCAAATTTACATCTTCAAAGCTGATTCTTCCTCACCTTCAGATGTACATCCAATTTTCTATTAGTAATCGTCACTTTTCAGGCATTAAATTCATTATTTGTCCTCCCACTCCCACCGTCCAGTCTTCCTCATTATGCTCCTAATTTTAAGGAACGAAACTACCATCCACTCAATGAAACAAGCTCGATGCCAAGACTTCTCCCTCTTCTTCACTCTAAGTATGGAATCTAGATTCTACTCCACCAAATCCTTTGTAATTGGTCTAGGCCCTTCCATCCCCAAAGCAGTTACCCTAGTGAAGGATCTCCTTTCTTTTCACTAGAATTTCTGTACATCTTGTCTCTTTGCCTCCAATATTAACAATTTCTAACCCATCCCCATTTCTAAAGTGTATGCCATCACATCAGTTCCTTTCTTAAAATCCATCAGTAACTCCAAGTTAAATTTACAAAGTTCAAACTCTTTTTTATGGACAGCATACAGCATCAATTGTGATTTGGCCTCTGCCCACCACTTTAATCTCATCTATCACATTTACACTTTGTCCTAACAATATTTAATTTCTTTCAGATCTTTTCCACAACTAAGATTTGTTTCAACATATTCAGTTTCTTGCAATTCTCCTATAACATATGATTTTCTACATTTTTAGGTTTTTCTAAAACAGATCCCTTTTTATTTTCATCCTTTCATCATCATCATCCACTTTCTTCCCACCATCCAACCCACCCACAAATCCTGGACTAAATTATAAATAATCAGTTCAATAATCAACCCTGTCAAAACACTATCTCTGATTAACTCCACCCCTGGGCTGATGTAGGAATTCCTCCCCTGTATTTGTATTTATAGCCTTTAACATTTAATTGTGTTGTTAGTATCTTCCCTTACTATGAATTCCTGGAGGTCAAGGACCAAGCCTTTGATGTCTGAATACCTAGAAGCTAGCAATGGAACACATAGGGGGCAGGTAATAAATGTTTCAAAAGCCCTTTTTAATCTTGCTTGGTACTATTTCCTTATCATGGACAAGAGTCATAACTCAAACAAGTTCTGACAATTTTGTCACTTCCAAAAATTATTTGTTAAGGTTAAACTTATGCAAATTATTGATTTGACAGATATTGTATTTACCTCTCCAAGAATATAAACTTTGCTATATTTTAGAGATTATGCACTTAAAAATGGGAAAAAAAAACACACATGCTATAAGTTAAATGGATAAAACTAATATGTTTAGCAAGAAATATATGGTCATATTTGGTTGTCTTCAAAGCCTTTATACTTCTGAAAATTATTTCATCATTCACAAATAAAAGTCAGGGGATTTTAAAAGTCCTTTAAAGGCTATTGTTAATCAGTTAAGAAATTAAAAAACAAGAAGAGCTTCTTTTAGCCATGCTTCCTCCAACACACCCAAACACATGCTATTTGGACTCATTACAATTAAAATATATTTCTTAGCTGCCAACAAATTCTTAAAGTGAAGACATCAGTGAATAATCCTGATGTATGAGTTATTGAAATGGCCAGGTTTCCTCCTCTACGAATATATCACCTAGATTTATCATATCCTTTTCCCAATCCTCCCTTCAAAGGCCTGCTCTGCACCCGTGTCTAGTTGTTTTTTCTTTCTTTCTATAATAAGCAAAGAATTCTGCAGTTTTCTCTGCTCTAAGACTCTTTGGGCTCTCTCTTCTTTATCATTTGTTAAAATATGATTTCCTGGGCAGCTCTGAGCCCAACCTCAATTTCCTTCTGAACCTCATCGCTGTTTTCCCATTTTCTATTCAAGTCATAGTTTGTTCCCACTGCAGCTGGAAGGATCCCAGGTCAGTAACCCAACCTCATCTCCCAGAAGTTGGCTTCAAATGTTGATCATATAAAAACTCCAACGAAGAGTAAGTTACTAGCAGGATAAAAACAATTCAAATAGATTTAGTCAATAACTATGTTAGAGGACTGGGCACTAGGCTGGGTGAGCAGGGGTAGCAGAACTTGGCTATTACATAATCCCTAGCTTCAAGAATATTATAATCTTACTAAAATGTACATTTCTACAATTAGATTAGTCCATGATATTTCATAAAATGTCAGAGTGCCAGGTGTTTTTTTTTTTTCTTTAATTAGCCAAATGGTGTGTGGAACTGTCTGCACTCATCTTGTTTATAATCTACTGCCACATTTTAAACCTAAAATTATTGTTAACATCTGATAGTTTCTACAAAATATTTCACGTCATTTAAAAAAAAAGCAGAGAAATCCAGATTTTCCAACAGAATTTCTTCTTTCACTGTTGACTTGAATTCTTTAAAAAGAAATCAAGTCGTCATAAGGAGTATCAAATTTGAGGGAAAAAACTTTACAGAGAAATCCATTTATTTCTTTGCAAAAGGCAGTAGGGAAGGTATTTTAACATTTAGTTACCAAAACTTCAGGCAAGATGGTGTTTTCCTCCTCAGCTATTTGAAAAAATATTAACATTTACTCCTTAGTTGTCTCTGACATAATCCTTTTATTTTCAGTCTTGCATAAAGATTTAGCAAGATGTAAAGCACTACACAAGCAGTTGAGGGACAAAATGCAACATGGTTTTCTATCATCTATTATTTCTAAAGAAGGCCAAAAGGTTTAATAGGAATTTGGAAAAATACTGTAGCACAACTGATATTTCTAAGAGCAGTTGCAATGAACATTTGAAGGAAAATTGACAACAGTGTTAAACACTTGAAAAAATATTAAGTAGTATGTCATATACTTTTGTTTTAGATTCAGTGTAACTAATTATTTTCAAAACTAGATATAGACTTTTCATTCACTGACAAGTTGATATGTGATTCTTCTCATCTGGAAAGAAGCCTGTTTTTCCAGAGAAGATGTACTATTGGTAAATAAATAGCACAGTCAATTTAATTTATATATATATACACTATATTGGGTTTTTATTTTAAAACACACTCTACTTTATGTTGTATATACAATACTCATACTTAAAATAACAGAAATAAAATATAGAAACAATGGCTTAATTTGCTAAAATGACCATAGCTATTCATTCAACATAAATAATAAATTAAATAACGTTTAATAAATGTTAATGTACCTTTTCCATTTATAGTTTCATACTATTTTTTAAAAATTTAAGTGTTATAATGTTTACAGTATTGCTTCCAGAAATTGAAGTTCTACCTATTTATGTAATTAGTCCCTGGTACCTAAAGAAAGAACTTCTAAATAAAAATGAACATTTTACTCATTGCAGAACACTGTTCCCTCCTACCAAAATGTAAGCAGAAAGTAACCTAAGTTCCTACTCTTCCACTGAAAAAATAATTTTCAATATTAGCAGGAATCACGTATGACCTCCTGCAACTGTGTTTACTTCAATATATTGAACATGCCATTCTATGGACCCAGTGCCCTTTCCAAAATACATTCATCTAGCACAGAAAACAACTTGAAACTGATTATCAAAAACTCCTGTTTAAGGTTCCCTGTTTTCCACTTCTCTCTTGGTCCTGACCCCAATCTCCAATCACTATAACTTATGATACAGCACAGTTTCACCTCTCTCTTTGTTCTCCTGTCCCTTTCAGTTCATGACCTCCAGGCCTCATGTGCCATGGCTAAAGTTGTGCAGTCAGCCCTCCGTCTCCTCAAGTTCCACATCCAGAGTCAACCAAACTCTGATGGAAAATATTAGGGAAAAAAATTCCAGGAAGTTCCAAAAGCCAAAAGTTGAATTTGCCACTCACTGGAGACTATTTGCATAACATTTACGTTGTATTTACAGCTATTTACATAGCATTTATATTGTATTAGTTATTATAAGTACTCGAGATGATATAAAGTATATGCGAGAATGCACATAGGTTATATGCAAATACTACACCATCTATATAAGGAACTTCAGCACCTGCCGATTTTGGTTTCCTCAGAAGGTCCTGGAACCAATTCCCTGTGGACACTGAGAGATGACTATACTCAGGAACCTTCTAATTAGAGAATGCTTTTGTAAAAAGAAGAATTTGAGGACAACTGTTAAAAATAACTAATTTTTTCTTCCCAGCACACTTGGCCATTTAAAAAATAAGCCTATGCATTAAGGTAAGACATATTCATTTGATTTATGATGATGTTAAAATAATAATTTAAGAGGATACAGTAGAGAAGGAAAAGTCATATTATCTAAGCTATAAAGTTGAAAGACTTAGACAACTCTCTGGATAGTATCAAAGGTACCATATATAGACTGTACATAGCACCTATTCTCTCTTTGAAACTATTTTAAGAGTAAAAGGTAAGATTTTTATATTGCAAATAAAACATAATAATATAATTTAGATTAAGAAAACTCAAAAGACAGAGTGTGGTAGAACATTTAAGAAAGAGAGTCTCCATTCCACAGTTCACATTTTCCAAAATTAGGGAATGTTTTTGATGACTTTTTATGATGTACAGAGGAGAGGAGGACTCATTTGAAAATGGCTTAATGTTTAAAGGAATTGTTTGGTTCTTTAACTGAAAGGTCCATTGACAGGGCTAGCTTTGGGTAGGGCTTGATTCACACTTCACATATCACAGCCTCTATGTCTGAGCTATAATTCTTTTGAATATCAGATCCAAAAGTTGGCTTCCATTGTCATAACAAGGTGGCAGAAGATGCTTTACATCTTAGCACCGCAAAAGAGGAACACGGAAAGCCTTCTTTTTTTGCTATCTCCCCACTCCCACTGCAACATTTCCTAGAATTCCACTGATTCCACATGGGCAAGAAGTAAGATGTGATGATTAGCTTAATCCAATCAATATCAATTTGGACTTGGGAGTGAGATCAACAATACATGGCTAAAAAGTGTTGCTTGCTAAAGAACATTTAAGGCCTTTAAAAAGCAAGAGGGAAAAGGGTTACCAGGCATCTGATAAAAGATGTTCAATAGAGCAGATACCATATATTATTATAATAGTTATGATAAATATAGCAAAAAATGATTAGTAATTAAAAAGAGATATAGAGCTAATTAACAATGTTATTGAACTTTCTAAGTCTCTGTTTCTTCATTTGTAAAACTGAGCAACATTCTTATATTTAAAGGTAAAATGCCAAAAAAAAGTTAATTTGAATTAGAAGGAGGAGTCTTATGAAGCAAAACAGGAAGAAATCCATAAAATAACAGACAGGCTTGCTTAATTACATAGTTTATTGTTAAATGGCAAAAACCAGAACAGTGATAGGCTACGAGATACATCATCAATATAGTTGTCAAACCATGATCTATCTCAGTATTAGTAAGGGAAAAGCAACCCAGGAAGTTAAAACAACAATGTATTACTTTCCATTCTGAGTGGAAAAAATTGATGAACAACAACATGCATGCTGACAAGGATTTTTTAAAAATGGCATTCGGGCTTCCCTGGTGGCGCAGTGGTTGAGAGACCGCCTACCGATGCAGGAGACACGGGTTCGTGCCCCGGTCCGGGAAGATCCCACATGCTGTGGAGCAGCTGGGCCCGTGAGCCATGGCCGCTGAGCCTGCACGTCCGGAGCCTGTGCTCCGCAACGGGAGAGGCCACAAAAGTGAGAGGTCCGCGTACCGCAAAAAAAAAAAAAAAAAAAAAAAAAAAAAAATAGTGACACTCTATCCACTGTTGCTGGGGCTGTGAATCATTACAATCTTTGGGGAAATTATCTAGAAACATCAATTACTATTAAATCTTAGCTACACTGTTCCATGGAACTACGTAATGGGATATTTAAGGGTATTCAGATAAATAGCATCAATCTTCTGATATTTATGTAAAATCACGATCAGTAGCACAACTGTGCTTTTTATTTTGATGTCATACATGATGATGATGTCATGTCAATTAATATTAGATCACAGATAAAACGTTGTTGATGAGGAGAGCCAGGGAGAATGAGAAGCAGTTACTTTATTTCTAAACTTGTCACTTGGACTAACAAAATGTATATGTTAATAAAAAGTTGTGCATAAGATTGTAGATTTTATCAGTACAAATGCACTCAATCTAAATAGAGTTAAATTGATTAAATGTTCATGAAAATTGATTATAAAAAAAGAATAGTAAAGAGAAAACCTTTATAAAGGAAAACACAAAAATTATTCTTTGATATAGATACCTATATGAAGAGAATATTTTTAATAGAGTGTATGAAAAATAGCCCACTCAAGATATACAGTAAAAATACTTCTTCTCAGAGAAGACTGAAGCAAATATACAGAAGAAATGATGAAGCAGAGAGCCGGTGGTTCCAGAGGAAGAGTGGAAGGCAAAGAGTCATTATCTCTATCTTCAGTGGCTTCCAACATCTCAGTGTCTGTCTCCAGAATGCCCAATTGTATTTCATTCATTTCCACAACATTTTTGTATCCTTAAACATTTAAGCTGCTTTGGGTGGGTTTCTGTTTCTTGGAACCAAAGAGTTTTGAATAAAGTGAAGATGATTACAACACGCTTGGTGAATATTTTCATGACTAAATTCAAAATACTATAAGGGAAAATACAGTTATTACCACTACCAGAATTTTCCTAAGTTTCAGGACTGCATCCTTTTGTAAATTGAACAGTATCTATTGGAAGTTCTAGAGCAGACCTGCAAACAGGTATGTACCATCTGAGCAGAAACAGATAGTTGTGAGATGGGGTCATGAGGAAAGAGACAAGACAGACAGAAAGACAAGCCCACTGGAAAACAGAAACGGAGACTGGGAAAACACACATGGTCACAGTCTTTGCTTAAGCAAGAGCAGGTATGTCAAGTACAACGCACAGGTCTAGAAGGGGAGTATAAATTCTGGGGTGAGGAAGAAAACCATCTGCCGGCCACACAAGGTCTAATTTGGACTGTAGAACTCAAGGGAATGATGGTACAGGAAGCAGGTAATAACGCTCAAGTCAGGTAGAGTGTTTAGAATAAGGGCGTACTTCTAGCCATCTGGGATCGTGTTGCCAGGGAAGATTTTCTTTTTTAATTTAAAAATTCCCTTTCCTTTCCATGAGGAGCATATAATGCTGATCTCTGTATTGAAATGTACCCTTTACAGCATCTATTAACTACACGTTTATGATTATATTTAACTAAAGAGGAGGAGAAAAATTGGATTGCATATTTTCTTTAACTTTGAAAAAATGGATTTCCAAATAAAAAGAAAATTAAAATGGAGTATGAAAAACATAGGAATCAACTGAGTAGTTTTATGGGCTTCTGGTATATGCTCACTATCAGAAACTCCATTTTATAATACAAGAACTATTTGGGGAAAAAAAACAGAGATTGATAAATGATTAACGACCATTTGCAACTATATTTGTAAAAAATGAGCATGGTGCACAATGACTTTAAACCTCATAAGATGAAGATTGCAAGGCAGGTGAGTTACATCCATTCAGAGTGTATCGACTAACGGAAATCAAACGTAATGTTGGTTTGAATTTCTGAACAACTCATTCAATGAACAATTGAATTAATAAAAATATAATATGGAATTATTTTGAAATCTAGCAATTAGAAACGGGCATGGCAATTCATAGACTACTAATGTGTCAATGTTTTATTAAATAGCCTGGACTTCCAGTGAAAATTATGGGAAAAAAGACATACATAAAACAAAAAACTGATAAATTTCTTTTGAAGCTATAATAGTTCACTTCCAATATGATTTATTAAAACATAATAATCAATTGAAATGAAAATAAGAAAGCAGCTCTCTAATAGATAAAGAAAGGTTAAGAAAAATACAAAAGAAAATAATAAATACCCATTAGTTTATAAAAATAATATCCTATTATTTTAATGTGTTTTTTTTTTTTTTTTTTTTTTTGTGGTACGCGGGCCTCTCATTGTTGTGGCTTCTCCCGTTGCGGAGCACAGGCTCCAGATGCGCAGGTTCAGCGGCCATGCATCACGGACCTAGCCGCTCTGCGGCATGTGGGATCTTCCCGGACCGGGGCACGAACCCGTGTTCCCTGCATCCGCAGGCAGACTCTCAACTACTGTGCCACCAGGGAAGCCCCTATTTTAATGCTTTTAAGGTTATGTTCAAGGTATCAGCATACTTATGTCCCCCACAAAATCCTATAAAAGTGTAAGTAACACTGTAGGCTATTTGAGAGAATAAAAATTCGAAGGTAATATCTTTATATATAAACTAATTCATTCAATCTGGCATAGGGGAATTACTTGCCAGTCTCTTCTCCTCACTAATTTTATAAATAAGCAGTTATAACTCAAGGATTTTAGAGACTAGTGTAGCATTACGTTGATGGATGATGGTTCATGGGGTTTTGCTTATGGGAGAAGCAGAAAAGAGGTTATACTGGTTAGGTCCTGTTTTGATGGAAAAGGATCTCAGGACTAATAATATGGAGAGGGCAAAGGGAAAATAAAGGAAATGGCCCAAAACTTGCTCATATATTGACTTCCAGGATCAAATGTGAAAGCGAACTGCAGACACTGTCAGCCATTATTAAGGATTTGTGTGTACATGTGTATTATATAAATACAAATATTATTTGTATTTGTGTGTGTAAAGAGATATTGACTAGATGCTAACCTATGCCAAACATCATAATTAGTCCTCTGGTTCACGACAGACCAAGAGGGCAATAAGGATGACCTGACACAGCTTATAAATTATTGAGACATATGTGCATGTATAATATATACATATCTAATGTGTATATGGTAATGCTCACAAGTAAGGTGAGGTATTAACAAGAACACAACTAGTGTGGTTAACATTATCTAGCAGCCTAAGAACATACTGATATGTAACTGGTGGTGATGGTTCCAAGATATCCATCCTGGCATACAGGATTTCCTCTCCTCCCAAACACCATACTCAGCTCCTTAAGTACCAATACCTCTAGCGCCCAGATTCCCTTGTCACAATTACTGTGATATAGGCTGTTCCTTGTTTCCTTGAAACACATTAATTTCCTCCACACATTAATTTGTTATAAGCAATGAGCATAAATAAACTTGGTTTGGAGATGAGTAGGTTGATACAGAACATTAAAAGAACAGTCATGGAAACTGATGTGGGCATAAATTTGATTGTAACTGGTCCCAGCAGGGTCGATGAAAAACTGGATAAACAACATTAGACTGCTTTTCTAAGGAGTTTTATAGTGAAAGGATAGAAGAATAGTATATCATCTACAACTAAAGACAACTAATATCCTCAATAAACTTCAAAGTTTTACTTGATGAAAAATATTCAAACATATTAAAACATATAGTTATTTACATCTTTGTTTCTCACATTATGGTCCCAGGACTAGCAGCATAGGCATCACCCGAGAGCTTATTAGAAATGCGGACTTCATTCCTGGTAAATCTGAACCTGACCTTTTGAAAAGATCCCCAGGTGACAAGTATGCACATTAAATTGTGAAACACACTGGTTTAGATTAGCCTAAAGTTCAGAGTTTTATATATTCCAAAAATATGTTCACATTATCATCAAAGTTAGCTAATCAAAGTCTCTAGAAATGTTTAGAAAATCATCAAAACTTTTTTGTACCAGCAAAACAAATATGCATAGATATTTATGACAAAATTAAAAGAATTAAAATTCTGAAAAGAAATCACAGACCATAGAAATGTTACGTAAAATTATACATGGAGGGCTTCCCTGGTGGTGCAGTGGTTGAGAATATGCCCGCTGATGCAGGGGACACGGGTTCGTGCCCCAGTCAGGAAAGATACCACATGCCGCGGAGCGGCTGGGACCGTGAGCCATGGCCGCTGAGACTGCGCATCCAGAGCCTGTGCTCCGCAGTGGGAGAGGCCACAGAGGTGAGAGGCCCGCGTACTGCAAAATATATATATATATATATATACACACACGAAATAAAAAAAATTCCCAAAGCAATTATTGCAACAAGAAACAAAAAGTACTACAGGCAACTATATGTCAATAAAATTGACAAAGTGGAAGAAATGGACAAATTCTTAGAAAAGTACAACCTTCCAAGATTGTACCAGGAAGAAATAGAAAATATGAACAGACCAATCACAAGCACTGAAATTAAAACTGTGATTGAAAATCTTCCAACAAACAAAAGCCCAGGACCAGATGGCTTCACAGGTGAATTCTATCAAACACTTAGAGAAGAGCTAACACCTATCCTTCTCAAACTCTTCCAAAATATAGCACAGGGAGGAACACTCCCAAACTCATTCTACTAGGCCACCATCACCCTGATACCAAAACCAGACAAAGATGTTACAAAGAAAGAAAACTACAGGCCAATATCACTGATGAACATACATGCAAAAATCCTCAACAAAATACTAGCAAACAGAATCCAACAGCACATTAAAAGGATCATACACCATGATCAAGTGGGGTTTATCCCAGGAATGTAAGGATTCTTCAATATATGCAAATCAATCAATGTGATAAACCATATTAACAAACTGAAGGAGAAAAACCATATGATCATCTCAATAGATGCAGAAAAAGCTTTTGAAAAAATTCAACACCCATTTATGATAAAAAACTCTCCAGAGTGGGCACAGAGGGAACCTATCTCAACATAATAAAGGCCATATATGACAAACCCACAGCCAACATCATTCTCATTGGTGAAAACCTGAAAGCATTTCCTCTAAGATCAGGAACAAGACAAGGTTGTCCACTCTCACCACTATTATTCAACACCCTTTTGGAAGTTTTAGCCATGGCAATCAGAAAAGAAAAAGAAATAAAAGGAATCCAAAACAGGAAAGAAGAAGTAAAACTGTCACTGTTTGCAGATGACATGAGACTGTACATAGAGAATACTAAAGATGCTACCAGAAAACTACTAGAGCTAATCAATGAATTTGATAAAGTAGCAGGATACAAAATTAATACACAGAAATCTCTTGCATTCCTATACACTATCAACAAAATATCTGAAAGAGAAATTAAGGAAACACTCCCATTTACCATTGCAACTAAAAGAATAAAATACCTAGGAATAAACCTACTAAGGAGACAAAAGACCTGTATGCAGAAAACTATAAGACACTGATGAAAGAAATCAAAGACGATACAAACGGATGGAGAGATATACCATGCTCTTGGATTGGAAGAACCAACATTGTGAAAATGACTATACTACCCAAAGCAATCTACAGATTCAATGCAATCCTGATCAAACTACCAGTGGCATTTTTCACAGAACTAGAACAAAGAATTTTACAATTTGTATGGAAACACAAAAGACCCCAAATAGCCAAAGCATTCTTGAGAAAGAAAAACGGAGCTGGAGGAATCAGGCTCCTGGACTTTAGACTATACTACAAAGCTACAGTAATCAAGACAATATGGTACTTGCACAAAAACAGAAATATAGATCAATGGAACAGGATAGAAAGCCCAGAGATAAACCCACGCCCATATGGTCACCTTATCTTTGATAAAGGAGGCAAGAATATACAATGGAGAAAAGACAGCCTCTTCAATAAGTGGTGCTGGGAAAACTGGACAGCTACATGTAAAAGAATGAAATTAGAACACTGTCTAACACCATACACAAAAATAAACTCAAAATGGATTAAAGGCCTAAATGTAAAGCCAGACACTATTAAACTCTTAGGGGAAAACATAGGTAGAACACTCTATGACATAAATCACAGCAAGATCCTTTTTGCCCCACCTCCTAGAGAAATGGAAATAAAAACAAAAATAAACAAATGGGACCTAATGAAACTTAAAAGCTTTTGCACAGCAAAGGAAACCATAAACAAGATGAAAAGACAACCCTCAGGATGGGAGAAAATATTTGCAAATGAAGCAACTGACAAAGGATTAATCTCCAAAACATACAAGCAGCGCATGCAGCTCAATATCAAAAAAACAAACAACCCAATCCAAAAACGGGCAGAAGACTAAATAGACATTTCTCCAAAGAAGATATACAGATTGCCAACAAACACATGAAACGATGCTCAACATCATTAATCATTAGAGAAATGCAAATCAAAACGACAATGAGGTATCACCTCATATCGGTCAGAATGGCCATCAACAAAAAATCTAGAAACAATAAATGCTGGCAAGGGTGTGGAGAAAAGGGAACACTCTTGCACTGTTGTTGGGAATCCAGATTGATACAGCTACTATGGAGAACAGTATGGAGGTTCTTTACAAAACTAAAAATAGAACTACCATATGACCCAGCAATCCCACTACTGGGCATAGACCCTGAGAAAACCATAATTCAAAAAGAGTCATGTACTACAATGTTCATTGCAGCACTATTTACAATAGCCAGGGCATGGAATCAACCTAAATGTCCATCAACAGATGAATGGATAAAGAAGATGTGGCACATATATACAATGGAATATTACTCAGCCATAAAAGGAAATGAAACTGAGTCATTTGTAGTAAGGTGGATGGACCTAGAGTCTGTCATACAGAGTGAAGTAAGTCAGAAAGACAAAAACAAATACCGTATGCTAACACATATATATGAAATCTAAAAAGAAAAAAAAATTCTGATGAACATAGTGGCAGGACAGGAATAAAGACGCATTCATAGAGAATGGATTTGAGGACATGGGGGCCGGGGGAAGGGGAAGCTGGGAAAAAGTGAGACAGTAGCATTGACATATATACACTACCAAATGTAAAATAGATAGTGGGAAACAGCTGCATAGCACAGGGAGATCAGCTCAGTGCTTTGTGACCACCTAGAGGGGTGGGATAGGGAGGGTGGGAGGCAGGCTCACGAGGGAGAGGATATGGGGATATATGTATACATACGCCTGATTCACTTTGTTATACAGCAGAAACTAATACAACATTGTAAAGCAATTATACTCCAATAAAGATGTAAAGAAAAATAATAAAATTTTTAAGAAAGAAACAAAGTAAAATATTTCAAGAGAATTTTATACAAGTATAAAATTAATGGCTGAGCTTTTAGCATTGAGAAATGGCTACTATTAACCAAGATCAATTATATTTCGAATACTAGAGATAGAGGTCAATAGAATGCACCAATCATCTGCAGTTTAATGTCAACTTTGTTGAAAGAGTTTTATTTACTTTTTCTCTTTGCATAATAGCACCCTATTGAAGAACAAAGATGTCAAAAATTATCACAGAATAACAAATATGATATTTATAGATGATTATAATTAATCAAGGATTAAAAACTGACATCTGAATTGATTAGAATCTGTGTTGATTGGAAAAGAGCATTCAACTTTGTCTCCAGAGCTTTTGGTCACTCTATTGTATTTCTGTTTGCATCTGACTTTCCTAATCAGAAGATTTAAACAGCACTGGCAATGGCTCAAGATAAGCCAGAGGATGAAAAGCATATCATCATCAATTAATTATATGGGGATTATTTGAAACTGTTTTCCAACTCTGAAAAAAATGTTTGATAAGAAATCAAGTGCTAGAGTTAGAAGTACTCAGAAAATTAAACAATGCTTTCTGATATTGGTCTCAAAACCTATTAATATACAATAGTGTATGCTACTAACCACATAAATTAAATCTAATAACCAAATGAGAAAAGACAAGCCAAATATTTTCAAATTGTACACTCTAGGAAAGGGCAGTTTCTTAAGCCATGAATGTATCTTACTATACCATCACCAGAGAGACCATTTAATTTGCCTTTGAATTAGACTGTCTTGCAGATGTTGCACAAAAATAATTAAAAATTCTAATTGATTTTTAGTCCACAGAAGGTATACCAGATGTTACATAGTGAGCTTAGGTCATTAATCTGTTGTCAAAAATTACTGTGAAGAATAGCAATTTACTTATGAGTAAATTATATGAGTATAATAAAATAATAGCTATGAAATTTAAGGTTTTTTCCTCTCAATACTTAACTGAATTTTCAAATAAATTAAAAAAATCCTTCCTCAAGTTACATATTTTTTCTTAAGTTATGGATTGAAGAATAAAACATTGAAGAGGAAGAGAGAAAAATGATGCTTAGCCAAAGAATAAAGGTTTGTGGGGTTTTTTTTCCTTCTGAATATTTCTCCTGTTAAAGTTGAAATCTCCTTAGAGAAAATATTAGTTACATAACTTTTCTAGTACTTCTTATTCTGAGAGGTCTTGACTTTCTCTCAATTTAATTCCTGCCAGTATTCCATGCAAATGCACCATCCAATTCAGATAATTCCTCCAACTACCTAGCTGTGCAGTTTCCTGGTTTCTTCTTATCAATTATCTTCTCTTTCACTCCAGCAACCACTTTACCATCTCTGAAGTTTGTCATCACTCAGTCTTTGAAGTGTTCAACGGGAAAAACTAGCTTTTGTTCACAACTTCCTGTGTCCAATCACCATGACCTCCAGCTTTAAAGCCTTTCCTTTCTCCCAGCCTGTGAATCCTCTCTTTCTTTTCCTCCCTCTCCAATTCAATACAGACCCCATAATCATTTAATTCAACATGCCCTCAGCAGGACCAGCATTTTCCTCCCTACTCTCTATTTTACCAAAACACCTCCATCATTGCTTAGAACCATCAATATGTTCCCTATTGCTCAGGTAGTCAATTAGCTAAAAAGATAATCTTCAAGGCCCTGAGCTGTTTCAAAACTGGTCTTCAGTCCTAATGAGGTCTGGGACATTACTGGCTGATTCTTAGTCCTAGGCTGTAGCCTTTCAGGGTCTCAACTAACAGTCTGGGATTTTTCAAGGGAGCTTGTCACTATGTAGACCCTGATTATTTCCAACTTTTGATTGTTCAAAACCCAGCCTATTTCTCAGCCTCTTTTTTTTTTTTTTTTTGTGGTACACGGGCCTCTCACTGTCATGGTCTCTCCTGTCGCGGAGCACAGGCTCCGGACGCGCAGGCCCAGCAGCCATAGCTCACGAGCCCAGCCGCTCCGCGGCACATGGGATCATTCCCGGACCGGGGCACGAACCCGTGTCCCCTGCATCGGCAGGCGGACTCCCAACCACTGCGCCACCAGGGAAGCCCTATTTCTCACCCTCTTAGCTTCACTTCCTACTCAGCTACTCAGCTTCTCAACAGTGTTTTGGAATTGACACCAGCGAGGGGAAAAGCAGCTTCAACTGTCAGGTTCACCTATTTAGGTTTGTCTTCTTTCCAGGATTTGGGCTCCCACAAATCCTGCTAGCACGTAGCCCTCCCATGCCTTTTAACAGATGATATTTTATACTTTGCTCAGGTTTCTAGTTTTGAATAGAAGAACTAAGAAACAAGCTAGTTTCATTGCTGGAAGAAGAAGTCCATTTTGAGTTTGTATTTACTCGTGGATTGTTTTTCCCACAAGAATATAAATTTCCTGAAGAATCTTCTTCTATTCATTGCTGTGTCTCACACTCCTAGAATAGAGCCTGGAATGTAGCATTTTATACGTATTTCATGAGAAATGAAATGAGCATGTAACAGAAAAGAAAACTGAAGAGCAGAGAAGGTAAATAAATCAATACTAGTTGCAGAACTAGGATGTGCAGTACATCTAGAATTGGAGGCCTGGTATTCTTGCCACTGAAAGTAACACTGACACATTACTTTGAACAACTCTTCTAAAAAAATATATTACTATATTTGTTAAAAATAAACATTTTGATATTAGGGACCATAATACAACCAATACGTTTTTGAATTTTTGCATATAATCTTATTTTTGTGATTTTTAAAATTTTCATCACAGTAGTGATATAATTTAGCTTGTAGTCTTAGGGACTGTAGGACTGAATCTTGGTTTGGTTGTTTAGTAGCTGTTTCACCTTGGACAAGTCTCTTAATCATTCTAGGTTCAGTTTCCTAATGTGTAAAATGTAGTTAATAGTGGTATAAAACTCACAGGATTCTTGTGTGTATGAATGAAGTTAATAAATATAAGATACTCAAAACAGTGCTTGACGTGAGCCATGTTCAGTAAACGTTAGGAAGTGGTAGTTTTATCACAAACTATTTCTGTAATTGTTTTATGTGCTGCAAGGCATGTATTACAAGTTGTCACCATAGTAATTTTCAAGTATCTTCACTTAAAATATTTAAATATTTTGCCCACAAATTAAGTTACTTTGCAGAACTTTATAATTTAGAAAGTTAATAATACTCTCAAATTCCTCTTAAATGTGTGGCTCAAGATGATAGACAGGGCACATGTATGGTCCTCTGCCACCTCCTTCTATTTTTCAGTCAATCATTGAAATAACAGCAAGGACAAAAGACATCTACAGAAATGCAGAGGAGGTGAATGGGATTGCACAAGCAGGTTAACTCAAACAGTGGGAGTCATAGCTGAGGTCAGCACCTAAGAAGGTGTCGCAAAGGTGGATGCTATTTCCTTTATAATGACATAGCTCCCATTCCTCCTCTCTCTTCCTAACTGGCAGGTAAGGAGAGCAAAAGACAGAGTGGATTTGCCAATGAACATGTCCTTCCACATATATGGTGCTGTAGTCAGCACAATCACTCAGAGGAGAGTAATGTAATAACAGAGAAAACCAAAACAAGTCACCTATATTAATCCATTTAGTCCTTCATTGATAAATATGTGCAAATAATAAACACCAAGGACGATGAATAGAACAAAAGCAAGAGAAAAAAGAAAGACAAAGATAACATATTGGTAACAGAGAAAACAGAAATAATTCAAAGCTTAGAAACCAATTATAATTGGCACTCTCAGAGAGATTCAAAAATACATCCTGCATAGATGGAAAAAAATCTATCATTTAAAAGAAGCCATCAGGGAGTTAGAAAGTGTTCATAGAAATTAAAGCTATAAATGTGAAAATAAAAGCAAAATCAATATTAAGTACTAAAAGAAAAAATTTTTAATTCCTCCATGTAAAGGAAAACATTAAAATGATGGAACATATGAAGAGAAAGAAAGACATAGAAGATCAATTCAAGAAGGTCAACATCAATAAACATACTTTCTAGAAAAAGGGAAAAGGATAAGAGAGTAGAAATGAATAATTAACAGCAGGAACTGTTTCATAGCTAAAGATAGGTATCTCCAGAATGCAAGATGTTACTGGGCAAAAGAAAACTGCACATACTTAGACATATCTCATTAAATCTCACAACAAGGATCACTAGAAGATCCCCAAAACATACAGAACCTTCCCCTCCCCACCCTGCCAAGAAAATGTCAGTTAGTGTTCGATTCCTTGTTATCAACTCTGAATTCTGAGAGACAATGGGGAAATGTCTTCAACATCCTGTAGGAAATGATTTTCAATATTGAATTCTCTGGCAATGAAATTATCAATAAAATATGAAAGCAAAGAAAAGACATTTCAGACACGTAAAAATTCAGAGAATATCTCGATGTTTTGTTTTTTAATTACTGGAAGACATTTTTACTCAAACAAAATGAACGAGGAGGTTAAGAAAGAGAAATTGACAGGCATAAATTGAAATTCAAGACACTGTGTATGTATGAGAGAACTACAGTAAGAAGAGATTTCAGAATGACAGCTGACCAAGGGATCTAGTAAGAAATTATTACTGAGTAGCACTTTCAAGATATAATGTGTTCAGTGAGCTAGAGTATATTAGTAATACAACAAAAGGCAAACTTCTTTTTGCCTGTCAGAAAGAATAAAAACAAATGCAGTTGAAAATTCTTGGATAAACAGAATATTGTTTTTCAAAGTCCTTGTTCAAATACAGCAAATGAAAATATGGTGTGATTCTAAGCAAGAAATTAAATTTAAGAAAAGAGGACCCTATTGTTCTGCACACATGACTATACTCCTTCAGGCAGAAAAGTTTTGTTAGAGGTAAAAAATTTACACTCTTTTACGCACAAATCCAACCACATTACCTAGTCAATAGTAGCTACATAATCATAATATTATAAATACTATTTATTGAAATCTATTTTAAGAATGAATCTATAGTAAAAAATTAAAGATCTTTATGCCTAAAATATATATTAATGCCGGAAATTATTAAAGTACTAGCATATGAGACAGAATTTGAGATGTGGAGGGATACTGGAGGAAAATTAACAGATGCTAAATTCACTCATCGTTCATTGTGTGAAGTCAAAGATAACTGTTCAAAATAGATGGATACAGAAATAAAGGTTAACTTTTATTAATTCAATGTATAATCATATCCAATTGATAAAACAAAAAGAACGCCTAAGGTATAGGAATTACAACGAGTGAAAAGAACTAGTTCTCACCTTCCATTTTATAGAAACAGTAGATTTTGCTTAGAGGTGATATATCAAGAAATACACAAGCATATAACTTATACCAGGAGAACAAATTACAGAGATGGTAAAAGGATCTACATTAAAAAAAAGAACTGAGAATATGGATTAAGAGGGAGTCTTTTACTATTTATTTTTCTTCTTCAATACTTTTTGAATTTTTATTTCCTTGTCATGGAGTATTAAAATTATAAAATTGTATTTTTGAGGTGTGCTGAAACAGTCCACTAACATTACTTATAAACCTAAGTAGATTCTATTTGTCCTCCTAGAATTGCTTGAAATATATGTGGATTTATTTTTCCTGTTAAAGACAAATGACACATTATTGGTTTTATTAGTTCAAGTAGTTAGAAACTTTCAAACCATGGTTTCTAGGTTTATTTGTCTCCAAAAAGTAAACAGTCCACTCTTGCTTATGACCCTCCATATCCTAACACTTCATTATGTTCTAGATTCTTTTTCTGGGATTCACAAAATTGAATAGGTTCCTTTTCTCTTATGGAAGTTTAATAATAAAAGGAAAATTACAAATAAGAGGGTACTTAGAGTAAACATGACATAATTTCACACGTTTGTTTCCTGAGTGAACACTGTATACACAATTCAACATTTATAATATATAAGCAGTATATGAGCAATATGTGTCCATATCCAGGCTGGGTGAGGTAGAGAACAGTTTGCATCTTTACCTTTGAATCTCACTTGACTTTTATAGTTGATTTTTATGTGCATAGACCTAATAAAAGGGAAAAAATGCAAGAAAATACCTATGTGAATTATATACATTCTAGAAGAATACTGTATTTAAAATACTGATTATCACTCATAAAGCAATGTAGGAACAATTCAAAGTGGTCCCCTGTTAATCATTAGCCAGTTTTTGCTCTTCAAAGTAAGTGTACATGTATTTACATATTTTATAATTA
Organism: Phocoena sinus; assembly: GCF_008692025.1. Lineage (NCBI taxonomy): Eukaryota > Metazoa > Chordata > Mammalia > Artiodactyla > Phocoenidae > Phocoena > Phocoena sinus. Next base: position 23,682,828 of record NC_045769.1, read on the forward strand.
GAGAAAGATCATCTCTATAAATCCTTAATCTAATAACCCACTGGGAAATTAAATCTTTAGAAAAAGATAGTGAATAAAATTTTACAAAGTTTTGGATATTTTGTGGCATTTCCACATCTCTCATTGTGAGAGTAATTAAAATTAAAATATGTGTACTATAATTTTACAAATATACTGAGGAAATCTTTTAAAATATAACCAACATTCAATGACTAAAACATAACTTATGATTTAGATTAAATATGCAAGTATTCAGACAAGCAAACATTTCTTTTTAAATTATAATATGACTTTTAGATATGTAATGTAATTTGAATTTATGTCATGATCTTTCCACTGTAATTCGGTTGTTGAATAACAAGGGCCCACAAAAGCTGCCATATAGCTGTTAACTTTTTTTTTCAGTCTGTGAGATTTCTCTTTCCTCTTCTTTCTCCTTAAAAATGACTGCAATTACCTGCAGTGATTTGATGCACCTGACACTAATTGCATTCTTTCTCTGAAAGCCTGCCTGACATCATTGTCATCACAAAGCAAGAAGTTTATGCACTTGCTGACCTTCTCTTGCTGACCTTCTAAGTTGAAATGATAATAAACACAGCCATTCCCTTTGTAAATTGTACAGATAATTCAGAGCAGATCTCTAGGATGACAATTGTTATTTTGCTTTAGAAGATAAAGGCATAGAAAACTAATACTCATGATTTTAAACTTATTTTGATGAAAGGATAAAATTAATAGTCTTATTTCTTCTATATTTCAGTCACAGCTTGTACGGTTAAAATGAATTCTATGCAACTGAAGGAAATTGAATGAGGACTAGGTCTTAGATAATATAAGGAATTATTGTCAATATTGTTAATGTAATAATGATATTAAGGTTTTTTAAGTTTTTATCTATTAGAGAAACATACTGAAGTATTTATGAGTGAAATGATATATGATATCAGGATTTGCTTTAAAATATTTCAGAAAAGAAAAAACAGAAAAACAGAAACTTTAAAGGATATAAAACTGATGGCTTTTGAAGTTGAGTAACGGTATATGGAGGTTCCTTGTACCATTCTGTTTTTATGGGTGTTTGAAATTTTCTATAATTAAAACATAAAACTAACTAAAAAGATATTCTGAACATAGCGAAAGAGCTCAAAGAATCAAAACTATTATACCTGTCTATGATTTACACTTCTATGACAGAAAATATTGTGAATATTCTTAAATATATATTATAAAGGATAAAGACTATCTTTTACATTGTTTTTATCTCCACGTCCCTAGTATATAACTAACATGAAGAAAGTGTTTAATAAAATGCTAGTAGAATGAATAAAGCTAAATCAACATTTATAAATAAAACATTTTATTAACATTTAATAATATTGGTGTCATAAAAAGTTTCTAACTTGTTCTTTTCATCATAAAATCATGTGTTTTTTTACCAAATTTTTGGTGATATTTAAAAGACATCCCATACTTAAATATGTCATTATGAGTTCATCTGTTTCATGTTTTTAATTTCTAGAACTTTTTATAATGATTTATGGGAGGTGAAAGGAAATTTAACTGTGGAACTGATTTTCACATGGTAACTTTATCAGTCATCAATATATCTATATTCATTTAAGTACTAATATATTTATAAAAAACTAATACATTTTACAAAGACATGATTGATAAAGAATTATTAAGTTATTGGATCACTATTAAATCTCTTACTCTGGAATGTTTTTAAAAGAAAATTTCTTACATTTCAAGTAGGTAACATGTATCTTTTAGAAGTGAAATCTCACAAAACACTTCTAAAGAACACTTTATTCTATTCTCCTGACTTCTTCGTCATTAAAATAAAATATCTTTGCAAAGAGATAACAGGATTATGCTTGTGAATACAAATCAAAAGAATGCATTTCAAATGTATTTCTGCTTGAGAAGAAAATTAATTTTAGACCAGTCAGTACAAAGATTTTTTGAATTTGAAAAAGTTTTTTTAAAAAATGCAAACTCCTTAAAGATGTATAATCTATCTGCTTTTTATTATAAGTTTTCCATTTATAACTTTCTTTGTCCTTTTTTATCATCCTGATTTCTCCATATACCATATCCTGAGAAGAACTAGCAATTTTTAAATTTTCAAAAGATTTCATTCTTAACGATTAATATTGTCTCATGGAAATATCATTTACTTCATAAAAATGTAGGAAATAGGACAAAATAGTTGAAAGGTTTAAAATTTTCCAACTCTTCAAAATTGTCCCAAAATATATAAAATTAAAGGGAATGGAGGTTGAATATGTGAGTAAACACATGCGTTTAGAAAGAAACAACAAAAACAGACTGAGAAAAGCAAAGTGCAACTAAAAAGTTAAAAAGGGAAGTGGTTAGATCATTATTACGAAGATACTACCTTAGCTGGCAGATTTCAAGAGCTCTAAAAGGGGTACCATTCTAACACTGTTCATTATTCAGTCACCTGAGCAAATGAAATCCATTTACTGAGGGAAAACCACAAATAACATAAGTATGACTTTTCAGATCAAGCTATACTAATTTTAGTATATTTCAATCATGATGCTTAGTCAAATATTTTATTTCAGTGGAATATTTTTTTGACTTCCTGATGTAACATTAACAAATGATATTATTTTGCATCAGGCAGATGAATAAATTGAGAAATAAAGGAAGAAAGAAAACAAGCACAAGCAGAAATCCATGTTGTAAATAGGTTTGTGTCTGTTCCCCTTAGGGTATGAAACAATTAAATAAACATCCATGTCAAATGAAAACATGATCTCACTGAAGTGAGGTTTTACTCTAGGCAATAGCAAGAAAAGAATCTTAAGGCCATAGTCAATGAAGAAATAAATATAGGCAAGGCTTTCACTAATTTAGAGTTGGATGGGGCATCTGGTTGAGGAATGATAGAAAAAGACATCTGATGTCCCATCAGATATAAATAATCAGAACCCTCAAAGAGTCACATTCTTTGTTTAATGACATGTACTAACATAAGTTATATGAAGACATATCGGGGGAAAAAGGAAATTAGAGATTTAGATGATAAAAAATTTATTTAAATAGCAAGACTGGGATAGAGTAAAAGATTTCAAAGCAAGTGTTTAAGAATTACATTAAATTTTTATGTCAAGACATCCACAAAATTATAGATTACCTTCAATATTCCTGGCATACTTTTGAAATAAACATATAAAATCAAAAAACTTTAAGAATTAAAAATATCAATTAGAAATTTTTGGTTTTAAAATGGCATGTCTAGCATACACATTTAAATTTATTTCCTTCCAAATATCAACCAAAGTATATTTTAAATATCTATTCTAAACACACAATTAGTATAACACTTACTATTAAAACTAGAAGGGCATTCCCATTGAAGTCAGCAATAATACAAAGGGGCTCACTGTTAGCTCCATTATTTTCATAAAGATATTTTTATGGAAGTTATAGCAAATACAATTAGATGGGTAAGTGAAATCAGAGGTATAAATGTTGAAACATACTATACACAACAGTGAATATAAGTAAAAATAAATTTAACAGGAATTTTGGAGACATCATATGATAAAAATGGCAAGAGTTTCTTGAGCGATATAAAAGAATACTTGAATAAATGGAGTGGAGTGATATAACATATTCTTCAATGGGATTACTCAATATTGAAAACTATAAATTATCTTTTAAAAAAGTGTATTTTTAAAATAAAATGTACTTTAAATCAAAATCTCAGCAGCATGTTTTGCTAAGGAAATGAACTGCTAAAGTTTATCTGGAAGATGAAAATTCTAAGATAAAAGAGAAATAAATATGTAAATATATATTAAAAGTTATGACATAATTTGAATAGTGAAGAATAATGTCATAATATAACAAAAAGAAGACTAAAATTTAGAACATGGTAATTCCAGCATTTATATATTAGTGGAAAAGTACCATTATTCAATAAATGAGACTGTTCAATTGGCTATTTAGAAAAACAACTATGTTATATTCCTAATTGAAATCTTATATAGAAACGAATTCCAGAAGAAAATTTAAGAGTAGGAAGGGCGCAATAGAAACACGGTATAAGAACAGGTGAATATTTACCCCTGAGCATACACACACAGGCCCATGTTCCAGTCCAAGATGACCACATAGTAAGCTCCCAGGGACAAACCAAATCTACTGCTAAACATGTAACAATTTCCTCTGAAAAAAAAATTTCCTCTGAATGTACAGTGGAGAGAGGACAGCCTCTTCAATAAGTGGTGCTGGGAAAACTGGACAGCTACATGTAAAAGTATAAGATTAGATCACTCCCTAACACCATACACAAAAATAAGCTCAAAATGGATTAAAGACATAAATGTAAGGCCAGAAACTATCAAACTCTTAGAGGAAAACACAGGCAGGACACTCTATGACATAAATCACAGCAAGATCCTTTTTGACCCACCTCCTAGAGAAATGGAAATAAAAACAAAAATAAACAAATGGGACCGAATGAAACTTCAAAGCTTTTGCACAGCAAAGGAAACCATAAACAAGACCAAAAGACAACCCTCACAATGGGAGAAAATATTTGCAAATGAAGCAACTGACAAAGGATTAATCTCCAAAATTTATAAGCAGCTCATGCAGCTCAATAACAAAAAAACAAACAATCCAATCCAAAAATGGGCAGAAGACCTAAATAGACATTTCTCCAAAGAAGATATACAGACTGCCAACAAACACATGAAAGAATGCTCAACATCACTAATCGTTAGAGAAATGCAAATCAAAACTACAATGAGATATCATCTCACACCAGTCAGAATGGCCATCATCAAAAAATCTAGAAACAACAAATGCTGGAGAGGGTGTGGAGAAAAGGGAACCCTCTTGCACTGTTGGTGGGAATGTAAATTGATAGAGCCACTGTGGAGAATAGTATGAAGGTTCCTTAAAAAACTACAAATAGAACTACCATATGACCCAGCAATCCCACTACTGGGCATAAACCCTGAGAAAACCATAATTCAAAAAGAGTCATGTACCAAAATGTTCATTGCAGCTCTATTTACAATAGCCTGGAGATGGTAACAACCTAAGTGTCCATCATCGGATGAATGGATAAAGAAGATGTGGCACATATATACAATGGAATATTACTCAGCCATAAAAAGAAATGAAATTGAGCTATTTGTAATGAGGTGGATAGACCTAGAGTCTGTCATACAGAGTGAAGTAAGTCAGAAAGAGAGAGACAAATACCATATGTTAACACATATATATGGAATTTAAGAAAAAAAAAATGTCATGAAGATCCTAGGGGTAAAACAGGAATAAAGACACAGACTTACTAGAGAATGGACTTGAGGATATGGGTAGGGGGAAGGGTAAGCTGTGACAAAGCGAGAGAGAGGCATGGACATGTATACACTACCAAACGTAAGGTAGATAGCTAGTGGGAAGCAGCCGCATAGCACAGGGAGATCAGCTCGGTGGTTTGTGACTGCCTGGAGCGGTGGGATAGGGAGGGTGGGAGGGAGGGAGACGCAAGCGGGAAGAGATATGGGAACATATGTATATATATAACTGATTCATTTTGTTGTGAAGCAGAAACTAACACACCATTGTAAAGCAATTATACTCCAATTGAAAAAAGAAAAAATCCAGAAACTAGCTGAGTGACTCCTACACATTGGTCAAACAAGAAAAAATACCTGAAATGGTAGAAGAGGCTGAGACACATTCTCACCATAGAATGACACCACCCATACACCCCCATCCACACCACACCCACAGGCACAGTTCAATACAATCCATACCATCCAGAGAAAACACCCAACTCCCAGCTTCTGTCTGAAGAGCAAGGGTTTACACCCCATATCTATAGCTCTAACTTTTAAGACCCCCATCTGAGGGAAAAGACACCAAAATACCTAGTTCTGCCTAGCTCTGAAAGCCAATGGGGCTTGTGCCCTTGACTACCTACCCCCTTGTCTCAGATCTGAGGGGACAGGGAGAAAACACCCAGATCTGTCTTTCCCTTAAAGGACCTATTTGCATACTTTTTAAAAGCTGCTGCCTGAGGGTAGGCTTCTAATTTAGCACGCATGTAGGGGCTGACTGTCATCCATCCTGGAGACCAGGGAAGTCAGCAGATACCTCCTCTACCTTCTCCCACTAGCCTGCCCCAAATTGCCAGTGTCTCCATGGAAGAAACTTGTGCCCCAGCTGTACTAGCTTCCACCTGAGGGATAGCTCCCTGGATTTCCTGGCTCTCATAGACAACTGTCTTGCATGTAGCAAATAAATAAATAATTCTTAACCAGCTATCCTCCCAGGGCTCAGAACGGAGGGAACAAGCAGAAACACCCATCTTCCAGTCCTTCCCAGAAACAGTTATATTTGCATACCTTAAGAGCTGTTGCCTGGGGTCAAGATTCTAATACATACCAATCTTAGGGATTGACTGAGATCTTCCCCTAAGACCAGGGAAAACTATGCACACCTGCCTTGCCCTCTCCCTCTAGGCCACTCCAAGTCTCCAGAATCTCCCTGGAAGGAATTTGTACACATCTCTGGTATACAAGATTCTGGAGCTGCTGCCCAAGAGATGGGCTTCTGGATCACCTGGCTCAGGTAGCCAATGGTGTTTGCTTTCATGAATCTCACAGACTGCAGCAAACGAAGCAGTAGTTCTTGACAGGTGCAAGACACACAGCCTCCATAACCCCACCACTCTCGGCAGCTATAAAGCTAGGCCAAATGCAAAAGGAACAGGAAACATGCCCATTTCCCAGTTCCTCTCTGGACGGGAACTATGTATTTTCCCAGCTGCTGTCTGAGGTTCTGGCTTCCAATCAAACTACATCTATGTGCTGACTGTGATCATCCCCTGTAGGACACAGCCAGGACTTGGCACACTCTTAACTACTGGGAGGTACCAGTAACAAAGAGGGTAGCTTGGATAATTACAGATAATTCACATGACCCAAATTGATCTACAGTTGAATGCATTCCCTCTGAAAATTACAATGGTATTTTCCACTGAAATAGATTCCTAAAATTTGAGTGGAACCACAAAAGACCCCAAATAGCCAAAGTAATGTTGAGAAAGAACAAAGCTGGAGGCATCACACTTTTTGATTTCAAACTATATTACAAAGCCATAGTAATTAAAACACTATGATACTAGCATAAAAACAAACACATAGATCAATGGAACAAAAGAGTGAACCCAGAACTAAACCCATGCATATATGGTCAATTAATTTCTGACAAAGGAACCAAGAATATACAATGGGTAAAGAATAATCTCTTCAAAATATGGTGCTGGGAAAACTGGACAGCGACATGCAAAAGAATCAAACTAGACCCCGACCTTACATTACACACAAAATTCAACTCAAAATGGATTAAGGACTTGAACCTAAGACTTGAAACCATAAAACTGGAAGAAAACATAGGAAGTGAGTTCCTTGACATTGTTCTTGGTGATGATTTTTTAGTCTGACACCAAAAGCAAAGGCAACAAAAGTTAAAATAAAAAAGTGGGACTTCAGGTATATCAAACTAAAAAGCTTCTAAACAGCAAAGAAAACTATCAACAAATAAAAAGGCAACCTTTGGGGGAATAAGAGAAAATATTGATAAATCATGTATCTGATAAGGGGTTAATATCCAAATTATATCAATAATTCTTATATCTCAATTGTTAAAAAATAAATCTGATTAAAAAATGAGCAGAGGAACAGAATAGACATTTTTTTCCCAAAGACATACAAACAGCCAGCAGGTACATGGAAAGGTGCTCAACGTTACTAATCATTCGGAAAATGCAAACCAAAAACACAGTGAGATATTAACTCATACCTTTCAGAATGGCTATTATTGAAAAGACAAGAGTAAGTTTTTGCAAGGATGAGGAAACAAGGGAACGCTATACACTGTTGGTGGGAATGTAAATTGGTGCAGTCACTATGGAAAACAGTATGGAGGTTTCACAAAATAAATTAAAATAGAACTACCATATGATGCAGCCATCCCACTCTGGCATATATCCAGTGGAAAGGAAAACAGGGTATTAAAGAGATATCTGCACTCCCATGTTCACTCCAGCATTATTCACAATAACTAAGATATAGAAATAACCTACGTGTCTATTGATGGATGAATGGATAAAGATGTTTTATACATAATGGAATATTATTCAGCCATGTGAAAGTAGGACATACTGCTACTTGCAACAACATGTATGGACCTTGAGGGCATTATGCTAAGTGAAATGATTCAGACAACGAAAGACAAATACTGTATGATCTCATTTATATGTGGAATCTAAAAAAGCCAAACTCACAGAAACAGAGATTAGAATGGTGGTTACCAGGGCCTCAGCAGTCAGGGGAAAGGGGAGATGTTTGTCAAAAAGTCCAGTTATAAGATAAATAAGTGCTGGGGTTCTAATGTACAGCATAGTTATAATAGTTAATATATGGTATTTTATACTTGAAAGTTGCTTAGAGAGTAGACCTTAAATGTTCTCACCACCAAAAAGAAATGGTAATTATGTGACAATGTAGATTTACCTAAGGCTATGGTAGTAATTACTTTGAAATATGTGTATCAAATCAACATGTTGAACCACAAACTTACACAATGTAATATGTCAATAATATCTCAACAAAGCTGAAACACACATGTGCACACACACACACTCAAACATCTAATAAAGATTTTTTTGGTTTTTGGCTCCGTTGGATCTTAGTTGCAGCATGCAGGATCTTCATTGTGGCACGCAGGATCTTTCTTTGCAGCACGCAGGCTCTACAGCACATGGGCTCAATAGTTGGCGGCATGTGGGCTCAGTAGTTGCGGCATGCGGGCTTAGTTGCCCTGCAGCATGTGGGATTTCAGTTCCCCAACCAAGCATCGAAGCCACTTCCCCTGCATCGGAAGGCAGATTCTTAACCACTGGACCACCAGGGAGGTCCCCCAGAAGATAATGATAGATTTGAACAAATAAAAAACCTAAAAGCATCTTTTTGTCAAATAAAATTTTTTTTTTAAAATCTAGCTTCTATATGGAGAATGAACTTACTCAGATAGCTTTAAGCAGGACTTGTTGACCTAACATAGGTGAATGATAATGGCAATTTTCTTCAAGAAGGAGACAGTAAGATTGGTTTGGGAAAGAAGTTGGAGAGAAGAGACTGTTAAGAGTCAGAATTAATAAGACCAGGGAGTGAGAAGCAGGAGACAAGAATGACACCCAGATATGAGTCTCGACACTTGTAGGATTAAGAGAATAATAAATTCAGTTTTAGAGAAGTTGACTTGAGTATCTGTCAAATTAACGATTTAAACATCTTAAAATAACCCATCAATTTGAGATTTTGTTAATAATGCATCAAATAAAATTTGTACCTTAATATTTAGAGTAAAAGGTATAATAAAAATTTAAAAATAATAGGAAAAATAAAACCTATCATGTAAAAATTCCTATTTGAATATTATATTATGGATCTTTCCTCAAAGTGATTTTTAAAAGCAAAAAAAAAAAATTGAGTTTTACTTTGAGTTCCATTGACCCTAGGTAGAAACACAAAACATTCAAGAATATAGCATATAATTAGGGTGACATCTTAAATATATCAATTAAAGAATGATTATATAAATAGTATCAGAAGAACTCAGTGGCATCTGGAAAAAAATTAAGTGGCATACATACTTTATCTGAAAAACCAGGATAAATTCTAAATGTATAAAATATTACAAGGTAAAATATACAATCATAAAAATATCAGAAGTCATGAGAATAACCCTTCAAACTTTGAATGGGAAAGGCTTTTAGATTTTTGATACAAAATTTAAAAGTTAAGACCATAGCAAAACACAAAGAACTGGGAAAATATTTGAAATTTATAACACAGTAAAGATAAATGAATTCTCTCATAAAGAACCCCTAGAAATTGATAAAACTAACCCTAAAGAAAAATGGTGAAAATATATAGTCTTGCAGAAAAAGAAATACAATAGTGGTTGTTAAAATGATTCTCATCCTCACTTATAATATGAGAAATAAAAATTAAAACTGCCCTGAGGTATTAGTCTTCACCTATCATATTGGTACAAACCAAAAAGCTTGAAAAGATACTGTAAGGGAAACATCTCTCTCAATTTTTGATGTGGAAAATATAAACTAATACAATGGGGGAAATTTATTAACATTACTATTCATCAAAATTACAAAAGTTTAGATCTTTGTATTCAGTAATTCCACTTCTGGGCCATTCTCTACAGATTTACATGTGCAAAACAACATAAGTACAGTTGCCCTTTGAACAATGCAGGGATTAGGGGCACGGACCTTCCCTGCATTGAAAAATTCACACATAACCTTACAGCTTTCCCTCTATATCCTCAGTGCCAAAGATTCAACCAACAGAGGATCGTGCAGTATACATTCATTGAAAAAAAACCACATATAAGTGGATCCATGCAGTTTAAACCCATGTTTTTCAATGGTCAACTGTATGAGAATGCTCTTTATAATACCAATATAGAAATACCTCCATGACACAAGTGATAAAAAGAATGTGCAGAACAATTTTTAAATATGCTAAATTTTAGATAAATAAGGGCAAGCAAGAATATATATTCAAGCCTGTTTATATATGAATAAGAACTTTGGAAATATACACATTAAACATTTACTTCCACATAGGGTATGGAGACTGGGTGGAGGTAGGACCATGGTGGGAGGGGGAATTTCACTATGTACCTACTTTTTCATATTCAATTTTGGAACCATATGTCTGATTTAATCCCAAACTTAAAAAACACTCATTCTATATACCAAATACACTGTTATTTGAAAATAAGTGGAAAAAAAAATAAATGAGGTTAAAATAATTTAAATGTTTATATTTAATAATTTTAGTAGAAAAGTACTGATACTACAGAACTTTTAATTGAATCACTACTGTATAAAAATATCTGCAAGATATTCAAAAGAAAATAAATTATGAATTTAAACAGGCCAAATAAATGTTCACTTTCAAAGCAATGAACAGGAAAGTATTTTATATTGTTTCTCTTTTAAAAAAAAAAAAAAAAGCAAGACAATAGAGAATATACCAGGACTACTTTTACTGGAAAAAATGTATTTGGGGAGCCCTTTTCTATTTTATCATTTCAATACTATAAAATGTGATATTGCTAACATGACATTTTGTCAATGATACTGTGATTGGAAGAAACTATATCAGTAATATATTAGGTCATCTTCTGATAATGATATTTTTAAAAAAGCCCTGAGGCTATTACTTAAATAGAAAAAGTAAATGATATTTAGTTTGAATTCTGAAGGGAGGTCCACAATAAAATATATTATTTTAATCTATATTCCATAAGTGAGATGTAATCTATTTCTATTAGCCTCAGGTTTCTTTCCTTCCCTCCTCCATAAACAAAGGAATATAACTGCATTATACATCTTTTTCAAAAGCAACTTAGATTTTCAAAGGATATTTAAACCACAGTTCATTAAATAGCTTTATTTTTCCAATTCTCCCAAGGCAGGGAAAACAAGGAAGAGAGAAATACTTCTTGCAAAGTAATTATAACCGCTACCAACCATTACAAGTATCATTTTTATTTCTAAGTGAATTTTTTAGTGATTCATTTGATCCTTGTGTAAATAAAATATATATTTTTAATATATATAAATACACTAAAATATATATTTAATATGTTAAATATATATAAATATATATTTTTTAATGTTAAGCAATAAGGAAAATGAGAAGAGGCTTCCTTGAACTACATGCTTAAAACATTCTTCAAATCTGTTGCTATCACCTTATCTGCTGTATATTTTTCTGTAGCATTTACCTCTAACCTTAACTGTCATACAGTTCTTATTTATTATTTCTTACTCACAAGAATGTAGCTCCCAGTTACCTAGCAAAGTGATTGAAACTTAGTAAAATATTTGTTAAATTAAATCATTATCACTACATGTTTGTATACGTTACAACAGATATACATTTGATCTAAAACATTTATGGAATTCTTCCTATGCACAGAAGCTAATATGACCCCTCTGAACAAATGCATAACACAAAATATATGTTTATGACTTTTAATTTAACACAGCAAGGTAAAGACATATCAAAAAACAATCAGAACAATAACATACGTTATGCTTAATGAAAGCAGGAGGCCTCTGTAATTCCAACCTGCAATATAAGAAACAGGAAACAGATGGAAAAATAGTAGTGACTTAGCAGAGGAGAAATGTGCAAACCTGTGTTTAAGAGAGGCATAACAAAGAGGCGAGAGAGTCAAGTAAGAGTCAAGCAAAGGCAGGAAACTTTATACAAGGAATCTACTCAGTTTGTCTAAAGAGCAGTTAGGTCAGAGGGTTCTTGGTCCCACTTTCTTCTCATGAATAGAAAAATTGTTAAGATATATTGTCTAAAGAAATTCAACAGTAGAGGCTCTAACTCAGGGACCCCATTATCGATTAGGGCAAAGGTGAGGTGACATACTACAAACAAAGGGATTAAGTAATATTCTACAAATTGAATGGTAGAGACCCCCTCCCCCCAGCCCTCACAAGCCCTTTTCTTCAAATATGCTGTGGAACACAGAAACCAGGCTTATATCCCTGGAAGGTGCTTCTTCATTCTTAATCACTGATGGTCAGCCAGTTATCACCAGATATCAAAGGATACCCTCCTACATGAAAAACAGGGCCCAAATCAAATGAACAAATAACAAGCAGCTCAGAATAGATGGAGTTGCTACAAGCAGAAAAATACTTCAGAAGTTCCATAATTTTCTCTGAGACATAAAATATTCACGTACTATAAACAGGAATACTATAAAGAACACTCCAAAAACAAGAAAGATCTTTCAAATTAAATATATATTAATGAAAACTAAAATGCTAATTAAGTGCTTGAAAAACAATGTCAAAGAAATTATTGAGTGGAACAATTTGAAAAAAAAAAAAAGGTTGACTGAACAGGATAGAAAAACATAAAAGCAGAAAGCCAATTCAATATGTTCAATATTTGACTAATATGCATTCTTGAAAGAGAAGGCAAGAAAATTGTGAGGAACTTATTAAAGAAATTAAAATGCACAAGACTTTCACTAAGAAATATGAAAACCTTGCATTAAAAGATCTGAAAGATGTTTAAAAATGTATACCATGTGTATGGATAAAACCATTTAGCACTGCAACTTTCAATTATCTGCAAATTAACCTGTAAATTCAACACGACTTCAATAAGAATTCCGTGTGGGTTTTTTTGAGGAAGTTAACATGTTTAATCAAAAGTGTATATAGGAAAATAATAGTCTATGTAAAGCTTGCACCAAGTTTGAAGAAAAAAGTAAAGGAAGTAGGGAGGTTCATTAAACTATTAAAATATATTAAACAGCCATAATAATAAAGCTGTTTGGTCAAGAACAAACTGACCAACAGAACAGGATAGAGAGCTCAGAAAATTACCAATATGAAGATGGATTGTTATATTAAATCTCAAAGTGGAATTCACAGGAATTAAAGACATAAATCTGAATGGAAAGGTATAATGCCAGTAAATGAAAATGTATGAGTATATTTTCCATCTAGGGGTAGGAAAAATTAAATAAAACCCGCAAATTGAAATTCATAAGGGTTGAATTTAAATGCATGAAAATTAAGTATTTTTAATTCAATAACAGACACCATAGATGAAATAAACCAATAGAAAATAGGGAGAAGTTACTTGCAATGTCTAAAACTAACAAGGGATCAATGTGTAAAATAACATATAAAATTCAACAGTTAAAAAGAAAATTTTGAGATTTGAACAGAAAATCTGCAAAAGATATGTAAAGGGCATTCATAAAAAAGCAATAAACTTAAAATGAGATGCTCAACCTCACCAGTTTCTTTACTAGATAAAAAGTTATTCAGGTCATCTATTTCTTCTTAAGTGAGATTTAGTAGTTTATGTCTTTCAAGGAATTTGTTTATTTCACCTAATTTGATTAATTTATCAGCTATAAAATTGTTCTTAATATCCCCTGACTTTTCTTTAAATGTTTGTAGAATCTGTACTGATGGATCCCCTCTCATTCCTAATATTTGTTAATTGAAACTTTTCTCCTTTTATTCTGATCAGTCTGGCTAGACATTTATCAATTCTACTGATCTTCCTCAAGAATCAGCTTTTCATTTCATTGATGTCTCTATTCTTTCTCTATTTTCTATTTCATTGATTCATTTTATTTCCTCCCTTCTGCTTACTTAGGTTTAACTTCTTCTTCTCTGACACAAATATTTCCATGTTTCAAGAAAAAGTATAGCATTGAGGAAATGGAAAAATTAAAGTTAAGAATTAGATTTGGAGTTATACTTTTTTATAAAAATATATTATGTTAACAAAAAAAAGAATTATATTCAGTAATATTAAGTCCACTATCAGAGAAAAACATAACTGAATCACCTCGGTTTTTTCCCCTTTGCCTTTGCATAGTGGCAATGGAAATACACCTCATCTTATAATTAAAAATATTTATACTTAGTATAGGTTGTTTTTATTTTTCTGGTCCTCTACTAACAATCTCATGATTAATGAGTCACAATTAGTGACATCAGTGAGGAAAAGTAATTGAGGAAGTTGTACTAATGCAATAGCTTATTGGTGGGATTTTACGACAACAAAATACGTAAACAAAAACTAAGTAGCAACAGCAACTCAATATTTTGTTCCTTATTTTTTTCTTTATTTTAAACTTGGACTGGGCGGGTTTTTATCTCATAAACTGTAATGTTGTAAGAATAATGCTTTCTTCCTAATGAATAATAAAACCATAAAGTAAAGCTTTATTAAAATAATTATATTTGCCTGGTTTCATGTAACAAAAAACAAGAATGAAGGGAATAGATGATCATAACTACCATTATCTTCAAAGGAATTTAGTATGCATTAACTTAGTTTAAATTACATAATAGCAAAGATTTAAAAATTCCTTATTTTTTACTGAGACAGTTGCCAAAATAAAATATATATTATTTATTTTTAAATCAAAATGAAAATTCTCATCAAAGTAGATTAAAAGATCAAGTATAGCTCAGGTTTAATATTGAGGACTTAACTATGAAAATCAACTTTTTTTTCTGGATTAACCTAAGCCTGAATTTGTCACACTTGCGGGCAATAGCACCTGGGTGATTTTCAGAAGTAATGAGGTAGCCATAAAGGTAGAGTCTCTATCAATTCTCCAGTCCTATTATACTTCCACCCTCATTCAAGAAGGATTCTTTGCATATAATTTAAGTTGAGGGAAAATAATTCTCATCTATTAAAAAACATTCATTTATCTAGACAAAATAAAACATTGCCAGTTTTCACAAAAGGGGAAAAAAAACTATTGTTTTCCTTTTTAGCTGTGTGTTGACAGGGGTCTGATAGTTTTGCTTTTTATGTTTATTATACATGCTGTAAGATTCCTTCTCACTCTTCTGTATCTAGCCAAATCCTCACCACCCTTTAAGAAATTTCAGGAGCCATAACTCTCAGCAATCTTCACCTCCTATAAAGGAAAAAGCAGTAATATCATCTATAACACAAATCTGGCAGTTAACTGTGCAATTCTCCAGGAGAACTTTTACATTCTCTTTTTAAAATTTATTTTGTCATATGTTCATGTGTTCTCTCTATACCCTCACTATAAGTTTTTGAGGGATTTTCCTCTGAAGATTAGGAGCTGTCTCCCCAAAATTCCCTTCAAGCACCCCACTGCCCTATCACTACTTCGACTTATGTTTCTTCATGGCCTCCATTCTCAGCCTTTACTTTTCATTATCTATAAGTGAAACCAACAGGGAGGTGTCAAATTCGAGAACAGGAAGATCATGATGTTTATAATACTGACCGAATCAATAGTAGAAATAGCACATATGCAATAAGTTATGCAGAGGTAAGCCACATCTAGTCTTTACTTGTAACTCAGTGAGCATATACATACAAAGTGAGAATATGAAAAACTAGGGAGATGTAAACTACTTGCTGATGCATTCCAAACTCCATTTTTACATTGGAGATCCAGAACCTACTCCTCCAGTTTTCTTCTTCCTATTTTCTACTTTACACTTCCTTTTTTAGTTGGCAAAATTATCCCCAGGTACAATAATGTTCATTTGCATCCATGTTGGGTCATCAGATGGTCTTACAAAGTGGTGAAGTATAGTTTCATTTTCATCTTAGGACTGCTATCTCCCTCAATCTCTTGATTCCTGGGTAGACCAGGGAACCACTGCATTCAAACAAGAAAATGATACCTTTTTTAGCATTCCAGGAAAACTTTATGAGTTGGGGAGACACCAAGAGTTGCCAAGTTTAGTTGAAAGAAAGGATGACTGGAAGAAATTAACAGGTGATTTCTAACACTTTAATTACTTTGATCCCAAAGAGAAGATAATATAAATTATTACAGATTATCACACTAAAAATATTGCACTTTCTGAATAACTTTCTATTTTAAATTATAAAAGTGACTCCCCAAAGTCAGAAATCACTATCTCTGTAAATATGACCTAATTGGGTCATGTGTGGTAGAGGTATTTGAGGAAGTCCTGGAACATGACTTCCAAAAATTTATGCTACATCTTTAAGGAGTAAAAAATAGATAAATAGATAATGATTCATTCCACTAGGACCTAATATTTAAGAACACAAACTTGAAGCACAAACTTTCAAAATATCAAATACTTTTCCACTTGAGTACTGATTTTGGAAAATTAAAATTTTTAATTTTTTTTAATTGGGCCAGCCATGTTTAGATTAATAGGACTTCAGTCTCTGACAATAAAAATAATAAATACAATAGACCTCCTTTGTTCTGCAGAGATATGTTCTGAGACCCCAGTGGATTGCTGAAACCACAGATAATACCAAAACAGATACATGCTATGTTTTTTTCCTATACATACATACTTATGATAAAGTTTAATTTATAAATTAGGTACAATAAGAGAGTAATGACAATAACTAATAATAAAGTAGAACAATTATAACAATATATTGTAATAAAAGTTATGTGAATGTGGTCCCTCTCTTTCTCAAAATATCTTGTTGTACAAATTTAATGCCTTTTCCATCTTTCTTTTCCTTCTAGTTTTATTGAGATATAATTGACTTATAGCACTGTATAAGTTTTGGTTTTGTTTTTTGGGTTTTTTTTTGTGGTAAGCGGGCCTCTCACTGTTGTGGCCTCTCCCGTTGTGGAGCACAGGCTCTGGACACGCAGGCTCAGCGGCCATGGCTCATGGGCCTAGCCGCTCCGCGGCATGTGGGATCTTCCCAGACCGGGGCATGAATCCGTGTCCCCTGCATCGGCAGGCGGACTCTTAACCACTGCGCCACCAGGGAAGCCCCTGTGTAAGTTTAAAGTGTGCAGCATAATGATTTGACTTACATGCATCATGAAATGATTATCACAATAACTCTAGTGAACATCCATCATCTCATATAGATAACGAAATTTTAAAAATAGAAAAAATATTTTTTCTTGTGATGAGAACTCAGGATTTACTTATCTTCACCATTTTCATATAGAACATACAGTAGTGTTAATTATATTTATCACGTTGTACGTTACAAACCTAGTACTCATTTATCTTACAACTGGAATTTGGGCCTTTTGACTGCCTTTAACCAATTCCCCCACCCATAGTAACCACAAATCTGATGTCTTTTTCTATGAGTTTGTTTTTGAAGTATAATTTTCCTACAACACTATATTAGTTCCTGTTACATAACAGAGTGATTCAATATTTCTATACATTTCAAAATGATCACCATTAATATTCTAGTTATGATCTGTCACCATAAAAACATATTACATAGTTACTGATGATATTCCCCACACTGTACATTTCATATCTGTGACTCATTTATTTTGCAACTGGAAGTTTGTACCTCTTAATCTCCCTCACCTATTTCTTTACTCCCCAAACCTCCCTCTCCTCTGGCAACCACCTGTTTGTTCTATATATAACTCTGTTTCTGTTTAGTTACGTTTGTTCATTTGTTTTTTAGATTCCACATATAAATGAAATCATACAGTATTTATCTTTCTTTGATTTATTTCACTTAGCATAATACCCTCTAGGTCTATCCATGTTGTCACAAATGGCAAGATTTCATTCTTTTTTATGGCTGAGTATATATATATATATATATATATGTATATATATATATATGTATATGTATATATATATACACAAACACATATCTCAAAAATCCTTTACCCATTCATCTATTGGTGAACATTTAGGTTGCTTCCATATCTTGGCTATCGTAAATAATGCTGCAGTGAACATAGGGGTGCATATACCTTTTCTAATTGGTGGTTTCATTTTCTTTATTTAAATACCCAGGAGTAGAATGGCTAGATTGTATGGAGTTCTATTTGTAATTTTCTGAGGAATCTCCATACCGTTTTCCATAGTTGCTGCACCAACTTACATTCCAACCAACAGTGTATGAATGTTCCCTTTTCTCTACATCTTTACTAACACACGTTATTTGCTGCCTTTTGTATAACAGCCATTCTGACAGGTGTGAGATGATATCTCATTGTGGTTTTGCTTTGTATTTCCCTGATGATTAGTGATGTTGAGCATATTTTCATGGGCCTATTGGCCATCTATGTCTTCTTTGGAGAAATGTCTATTCAAATTCTCTGCCCATGTTTTAATTATGTTGTTTGTTTGGTTTTTGATGCTGAGTTATATGAGCTGTTTATATATTTTGGATATTAATCCTTTATCAGATATATCATTTGCAAATACTTCTCTCATTCAGTAGATATCCTTTTTGTTTTGTTGATAGTTTCCTTTGCTGTGCATAAGCTTTTTAGTTCAATGTAGTCCTATTTGTTTATTTTTGCTTTTGTTTCCTTTGTCTGAGGAGTCTTGAGGAGTCTTATCCAAAAGAATATTACTAAGACCAATGTCAAAGGGCGTACTGTCTATGTTTTCTTGTAGACATTTTACAGTTTCAGGTCTTACATTTAAGCCTTTAATCCATTTTGAATTTATTTTTGTGCATGGTGTAAGAGACTAGTCCAGTTTGATTCTTTTGGATGTAGCTGTCCGATTTTCCCAACACCATTTACTGAAAAGGCTGTCTTTTCCTCATTGTATATTCTTGTCTCCTTTGTCACAGATTAATTTCTCATAAAAGTGTGGCTTTGTTTCTGGACCCTCTACTCTGTTCCATTGATCCATACTGTTTTGAATACTGTGGCTTTGTAGTTTATATTGAAATCAGAGAGTGTGATACTACTATTTTGTTATTCTTTCTTAAGATTGTTTTGGCTATTCAGGGTCTTTTGGGTTGCATATACATTTTCAGATTATTTATTCTAGTTCTGTGAAGAATGCCATTGGTATTTTCATAGAGATTGCACTGAATCTGTAGATTGCCTTGGTCATTTTAGTATGGTCATTTTAACAATATTAATTCTTCTAATCTATGAACACAATATATATTTCCACCTGTTTGTGTCATCTTCAATTTCTTTCATTCATAAGTGTCTGATAGTTTTCAAAGTACAGGTCTTGTACTTCCTTAGTTAGATTTATTCCTAGGTATTTTATTCTTTTTGATGCAATTGTAAATGCGATTGTTTTCTTAACTTCTCTTTCTCATAGTTCATTGTTAGTGTATAGAAATGTAACAGATTTCTGTACATTAATTTTGTATCCTGTGACTTTACAAAATTCATTGATGACCTCTAATAGTGTTTGGGTGGTGTCTTTAGGATCTTCTAGGTATAGTAGCATGTCACCTGCAAATAGCGGCCATTCTACTTCTTCTTTTCCAATTTGGATTCATTTTATTTCTTTTTCTTGTCCAATTGTTGTGGCCAAGACTTCCAGTATTTTGTTGAATAAAAGTGGCAAGAGTGGACATCCTTGTCTTTTTCCTCATCTTAGAGAAAATGCTTTCAGCTTTTCATTGTTGAGTATGATGTGAGCTGTGGGTCTATCATATATGGCCTTTATTATGTTGAGTTATGGTCTCACATACCAACTTTGTGGGGGAGTTCTTATCATAAATGGATGCTGGATTTTTATCAAAAGTTTTTTCTGCATCTGTTGAAATGGTTTTATGATTTTTATTCTTCAATTTGTTAATGTGGTGTGTTACATTGTTTGATTTGGGTAGAATGAGTTTGGAAGTATGCTTTCCTTTGCAGTTTTTTAGAGTGGTTTGAGAAGGAAAGGTGTTAACCTATCTACAGATACAGAAAAATAGCTTTGCCAAATAGAGACATCAGAAAACCAAAAAACCGTGACTGACGGTACGTACTAGCACTCATAAATTTTAAAAACTAGCATTTTAAATCAATGATACAATAATAGAAAATTAATGTTCTGAGCATTGTCTAATAATATAGAAAAATAAATTAGACTTACTCTACTATGTAATTGAAACTGCAAAGAAATTAAAAGAAAGTTTGGGTGAATATTTTATCTCAAAGTGGGACATAGGCACAGCAAAAATGCAAAGGAAAGCATAGACATAATTGATATTTTTCATCTCAGACAGTGTAATCAGCATTGCTGGAAGTTGCGTTTGTATATTTTTTGTTATATTCCATGTCTCTACTTAATATGCTTAAGCTTTTTAGGTACTTGAACATACAGAATGCAGTTATAATAAATGTTTTAATGTCCTTGTCTAATAATTATATTATCTGTGTCATTTCTAGATCACTTTCAATTGATTGATGTTTCTGTACTCATTTGGCATCATGCTTTTCTGCTTCTTTTCATGGATGGCAATTTTTGTTTGGATGCCCAACACTGTAATTTTATCTTATTGGGTTCTGGATATTTTTAAATATTAATTAATATTAAATAAATATTCTTGATCTTAGTTCTGGGATATGGTTACATCACTTTGGGACAGTTTTACATTTTAGAACTTATTTTGAAGCTTTGTTAGATGGACAGTAAGTAGTATATGGATAATTTGGCCCAACTACTAAAACAAAACCTTTCTGATTACATGTCCTGTGAAAGCTAAGATTTTCCATTCTGGCTGGTGACAAGAGGAATCTTCTCAGCCCTATGTGAAACTCTAGGGACTTTTTACTGTGATTACTTTGTGTGGTTCTTTCACCAGCCTCAAGTAGTTCCTGTATACACATGCATTGATAAGTACTCAGCTAGATAATTCAGAGACCTTATGTAGCTATTTGAAGTTTTACACAGCTCTCTACTCTCTAATACTCTGTCTTGAAAAACTCTAGCTTGCCTTGGACTCCCTGAATTCTGAGCTCCATCTCCTCAACTCTGGAAGACCACTGGAATCCACCTGAATTCCCCCAAACTGTGAAATAATCTGGAATTTTCTTCAGGCAGAAACCAGAAAATTACTCTAGAGCTCACCTCATTTATTTCTTGTTCCTCAATGATAACCATCTCCATTGGCTAATTCTGAAATTATTGAAAACCATCTACTCATATGCTTTGTCTGTTCTTTACTCATTATTTCAGTCAGGAGAGCAATTCTTTCCCTGTTACTTTGGCTTGGCCAGAATTGTCTAATAATCGAAATTTTGCATTTTTATTGAGTATAATAACCTGCAGTAATCTGCACAAATCTAGAAAATAGATGTATTAGTTTTCTATGGCTACCATAATAAATGCCACAGACTGGGTGGCTTAAATAATAGAAGTTAATTTTCTCACAATTCTGGAGGCCAGAAGTCTGACACCAAGGTGTTGGAAGGGTTGGTTTCTTCTGAGGTCTGTCTCCTCAGCTTGTAGATGGCTGCCTTCTTTCTGTGTCTTCACATGGTCTTCCACTGTGTATGCCTGTGTCCTAATCTTCTCCTCTCATAAGCACACCAGTCATAGAGCATTAGGGTCCACCTATATGACCTGTATTCTTTAATTACCTCTTTAAAGGCTCTATCTCCAAATACGGTCACATTCTAAGTAGTGGGGGTTAGGACTTCAACATATAAATTTTGAGGGAACACAATTCAGTCTATAACAGTAGAGTTTCTTAGAGCTGTGACTAATATAAACCCATGTAACTAATGTAACAAATGAGAAATAGACATTACCAAAACTTCTGAAAATTCCAATGTGTCCCTTTCCATTCTTTTTCCCTTCCCCGTTCATGAAGGTAACCATTCTCCTGATTTCTAACACTACAGATCATTTATACCTGTTACTGAACATCTTAGAAATAGAATTACACAGTACATATTATTTTGTGTCTTGATTCTTTCAATGAGCATGCTTTTAGGATTCTTCTATGTTTTTGTGTGAATCTAGAGTTTATTTCTTTAATTCTTAGCATTTTATGAATACATCACAATTTTTTTAATCTATTCTTTTTTGGTGTAAGTTTAAGTTGTTTCCAACAGTTTGTTATTATGAAGAGTTTTATAACGAACACTTTTACAAGTGTTTTGTGGACATATGTTTTTAATTATTTGGGGTAAATCCCTAGAAGAAAAGTTGCTGGATAATAAAGTACTATGTGTTTAGCTTTTTGAGAAAATGCCAATGTCTTCCCCACAAAGACTGTACTAAAGTAGACATTTTAACTAAAATGCATATCAAAAATGATCACAATTATAAAGCTATCAAAAAAGTAAAAAAAAAAAATAATTTGCAGCATATAGGATAGGCCAAAGATTAATACCATTATAGAAAAAAAAAGGTTCTTCAAAATCAGTTAAAAACACACATATTTAGATATAAAAAATGTTAGCATGATCAGATTACACAAAATAAATAATGGATGCATGATATTCATTCTATGAAAATTATAACATGTAATCACCCTGTATTGTTGGATATTTGTTATTTTCAATTTTTGCTCTATAATAAGAGCAAACATATATCTTTGAAAATTAAGTTAAAAAGTCTGTAAATATAAACTGCATGATTCCAAATACACCTAACAAATATATATATATAATGCATGATTATACATAAATATGATTAAGGCCATACATAAAATATCAATAACAATTATCTTTGACTAATAGGATTGTAGATATTATTATTTCTTCCTGGTGTTTTCTAATATTTTAATAGTTTCTAATAGAAATGCATATTACATTTATATTCAGAGAAAAAGTAATAGTGTTTCCTCCTCAAAAAATGTATGCAAAAGAATTCCTATATTACTTCTTAAATTTCAAAGACAGAAAATTTTCCATGAACTTTATAACATACATTACAGTCAACCTCTGGTGTCATTTGGCTCATTACATGCAAATTCAGTAGGAAGATGCCAAATGTTGCCGGGGCTTCATAATAGAATAGAATGAGAATTGTGTTAGAGCAAATGTCTTGCAACCCTAGGAAAGTACTCCCAAATTGTTTGTCAGTGAAAATAAATGTTTCTGCCTTTCAGCCTGAAAAGTGTCAGCCTAACCCTAACCACTCAGTAAGAGTGAATGCGTGGTGCAGAATAATAAGGCATGGGAGAAGTGGGGGAGACTTTAGGTATTCTGCTTATTTTGGCCTTTAAAACACACACACACACACACACACACACACACACACACAAACACATATATACACATACATACACAAAAAGAGGATGTATATACATTACCTATACCCGTATTTATGTTTTGTGCATATCTGAAACATAGGTGACCACAGTCACTTCTGTGCATGCACAAATATGTTAATTTTCACATTTAGTATTATGTACATATATATTAAAGCTATATATACTTATGTAGATATTTATTCTATGATGTAGAAAAACTAAATTCTAAGAATAATTAGTTCAATTCATAGCAGTATACATGGAAATAAATGAGGTCAATTACACTTATATTATTGTCCAGTTTTATTAGTTCTAAAATTTACTAGAATATATGTACACGTATTTTTGCATAAATTATTATTTTTTAGAATATATTGGGGTTTTAAAATTTATTTTATTTTATTATTTTTGGCCACACTGCACAGCATGCAGGACCTTAATTCCTCAACCAGGGATCAAACCCGTGCCCCCTGTAATAGAAGCACGGAGTCCTAACCACTGGACCACCAGGGAATTCCCTAAATTATTTAATATTTTTAAAATTCAGGGTTAATCTTTAAATAACTAGTTTATTAAATAATTATGAATGGTTAGAAGATAGCATAGTAAGAGTTATATTTTCTGTTTTAAAATACTTAGAAAAAAGATATCTTATAAAATAATATTAAATTTTTCTAAATTCCATTGAGTCAATAGAAAGTGAAACTCTAAGTTCATAAATTGAATTTATCTTCAGAATGTCAATTGCTTTGGGTTCCCAAGCCCCTCTCAAAATCAAATTATTTCTTGGAATATGAATATATAATAGAGTATTAAGAAATAATCCTTATAGTTTGGGCTAAAATAATATGACTAAAACATTTTCTAAGATTATTTGACAGAGGAAGCTTTAACGAATGCAAATTTATATTTTGATTGTGATAAAAATATAACCAGATCCAGCAACACAACATTATAATAATTTATAAGATTTTGTTTTATTCTTCCAAATGAAGAGATCTTCCTAAATATACTCCAAACTTCATATATAATGCTTATAATTTTAAAAACCAGAATTGGAATAAGAATTTTTATAAATGGGTACACTTTTAGAGGAAAATAATTTCCTGATATTGATATTTTCTTAAAAACAAACAAAAAACCTGATGCTATTGCTCAGTACTTAGCTAGTGCTCATATCAAAATCCAAAAAATATTACTATATACATATAACAAATATAATGTGGAGAGCACCCAAAGAGGGTATTGAAATGGTTCACTGATGGTAGGATCCCAAATGGGTTCACTGTTTAATGGCCCAGTGTGATGAAGTTTTCATTTCAAGTTCCAATTCACATTCAAATTATTAACAGGGAAGATAAGATACTTCAAACATTTCTGGGGATATTAAGGCAGACTGAAACCTTCACTGGCTGAAACAAAAAAGTGAAGCCATAACGCGGAATGTATGGATACAGTATGCACCAGAGAAAAATGCATATAGCCCTAGCAGAACTCTACAAAAGTACTGGGTTTGGAATCTGAAGGTACCACGAAAAGCCCGGAAGACTGGCAATGAGAGCAGTAGGAAGGAACTGGTGGCGGTTTCTGTCTATGAAACAACTGCACCAGCCTGCTCTCCCACATGTCCCTTTCTCATCCATATTTCTCTCTCCTGTACTCCTCACCTTCAGAGTACAGGCAACCTGGCATATACTGCCAAGGAGAATCACACCCATACACCTCCGACAACACCCCTGCCCCCTCCACACAAACCACTTCTCTAAATAAATTGAAACAGTTGCATGAGCAGAAGTAGGACTGGAAGATTAAGATTATGTGCTAGGGTTCAAGCCTTGTCCATTCTGACATTTGGGAGTACCCCAGGATGATCCCAAATTGAAGCCTGAAGACCTGCCAACTTATGAAAGGTGCTGACAGGACTGCTGAAAGTCATAGTGTGAACACTTCATACAGAACTGGAGAGAACACTCAAATCACCCATTAGATAAATCAACCCAGTCCCACATTACTGAATACAAATAGACAACCAAGGGTCGACAGCTATGTGAAAACTAACAGTACAAACGATAAAGCTCAAGACAAAAAAAAAATACTGAAAGAAAAACTGACAATTCAGAAACTAGAAAAGATTATAAATAGCTTTAATTAGAATCATAAGATTGTAATAATACTTTATCCATTAAACAGGATAATGCTAAGAAAAAATAGAAAAAACATAAGTGTATAATTATATGATTACTAAAAAAAATCAGAAGAAAGATGAAACAGCAAAAAAATGACTAAAAATATGAAAGATGCAGGGAACTATATTCAATATCCTGTAATAAACCATAATGGAAAGAATATGAAAAAGAATATATATATATAGCTGAATCACTTTGCTGTACACCAGAAACTAATACAACATTGTAAATCAACTATACTTCAATAAAAAAGAGAAAAATATGAAAGAAAAGACACTATCATTCAAGATGATTATGTCCAATTAATAGGAATTGTGGAGAACAGAGAAAATGGAGAGAACAAAGTTACTAGATAATGGAAAAATTTCCTAGCTGAAAGAGTTGCAAGTGTTTGTATTGTTGCCAAATCAAGAAAAAGCCATATTAGTAAATTTTTTAGAGTTAAAGAAAAATAATAACCAACAACACTACAAACAGAAACAGTTCAAAGGAGTAACTTCTGGGAAGCAGTATTAGGTTGGTAGAATGAGGTTTGAATCATTTTTAATTATAAACCCTTCTGTTCTATTTGTTTTTTTTAAAGTGTATTAACTTCGAGAGGAAAATTAAAATAAATTTAAAAATGAATATATTAATCCTGTGGCACACTGAAGCTGGCTCACCCAGCCAAGGAGAGCCAATTATGAACTTCCCTCCCCAACTCTGCCTTCAGTGACATCAGACCGATACCTCAAAGTCAGCCATGATGGGAGAACTTCCATCATAGAAATCAGCAAATGTTGCCAATCGGGGCTTTATACTGGTGGGGAGGACTGGTTTACCAGCAGACCACTAATTATTCTGAAGTGGTCTTATAATGAAGAACAATATCCATGGTGGCTGCATTTATCATGTTAAAAAACCTATTAAGCATCCTTAGGTTTAGAATAGCAAATTTATTTCATTCCTACTACTCTAAAGTAGAGAATGGTTTTATTAATGTGTCAATAAAAAAAATTAAATCCCACAGAGAAATGTTATCAGCCTGAACATCTAAAGATCAATTTAAATCTACTCCAAAATGTATCTTCATTATTAGAATTTCATACAATGTAACATGTTACATAAAGTTCTTGTCTACTAAGACAGGGAATTTTCCAAATATCTATCATTTCAAAATAATATTTCATTTAGTTGCAAGAAAGGCTATGTGACTGATAACCAGCTTGCCCAGGCTGCAAAAATATAGGAATGAGGCCAGGTTTGCTGTTGCAGGGAAGCAGCAAGTGACTTTTGAATTTATGTATATGATTTTTAGTGGCATTTTTCTGTATTGAGAAACCAATTAAATGAAAAGATTATGCATATAAGTGTAGAATGTATACAACTGAAAATATAATATCATATATATACCTATATATTAAAAAGTTAATGCTACTGTTGTAAAACCAAAACAGGTTTCCAACTCTAAAAATCAAAGGATACTTAAAAATACTCTATAATTGTATTTGAAACATCAAATTTGACTCAATTTTTACCTTTTCTTCAAAGAGATGAGTTTTTCCAGGTATTAATATCTTAGGATATCCTATTTTTCTCTAAATTTCCAGCATAACACTGGGGTTTCGACTTCTGCTGAAATTACCCACTGACTACGTAGAATATTCTTTGGTCATGGAGGAGATTAAGATGATGGTCAGCCCTTTGAAAATCTGGGTCTGTTAAGAATTAGAATCCCATATCGGTTGCATATACTGTTATATTTTGCAAGTCTAGAGTCTATCAGTATATATCACCTTGCTTGATACTAATATCATGACGCTTCACTTCTTTCATTTGTCTAAGCCTCTCACCCATATCTCTGAACTTATTTCAACAGAGCTTATGATGCACTTTGCTGCTTCTAGTTTGACTTTAACTTATGAGGGAATTTACTTGTGAAAATTCTGTATACTGCAAGAAATTTAAAAATGTATGTGCACCCTCACTTCCACAATTTGTTGCATTTTTTCCTGTACTATTTCCCATATTTCCTAAGCTATTCTTAATAGTATTTTGGGGGGAGTTGTGGCTGATTTCTCATTTAATTAAAACTGGTGGCTTATTTTATGTCTGTATGGTTTTGTGTGTGTCATTTTAGTTTTTAGGACTGCTTTTAGTATAGAAAATGAAATAAAACATTCAGTCTTCCATATTTGAGCAGAATTTTTATATATATCAATATTTGCAATTTCAGGAAGAGAAATATTTTAGCAGAGAGACAAAACAAGGACAGAAATGTCACTGAAGTTCTTGATCAGAAGTTGTAATTTCACTGACACATTAAATGTACATGCTTAACTCCTCAAACTTCAACCAGAATGATAGTAAGAAATAGACAAAAATCCCCCCAAGTCATAGACAAGAGCAATAGCAGTGGAGAGAAGATGAAATTTTGGAAAGTGCAAAGCATATGAATGCTAACTGATCTAACAGTCCAGAGAAGGCTGAAACCAAACAGCTTGCAGCAGTAACATGCACAAGAAGCAAGTCAGTTCTTTCTCCCAGATGCTGGAAATATGGTGACTATGAAGCATTGAGTAAAGCTGAAAATTGGTAGAGTCACTGAAACTTTCCATCAGCAACAGTTAAGACTCTCTCGACTCCCTGATGTCCCTCCCCAGCATATGCAACCTCCTTGGCAGAAGGTAAATGTTTACACTCTGAAGACATTGAACCATCGTGGACACGGCCTCAAGGATTCCAGGCACAGATGAGAGGAAGGGTGAGAATCTTCAGTCACCTTCCCCCTTCAACCAAAGCAGGTCACTGGACGCTTCTCCAGAAGACACAAATCAGCCTATAAAGAAAACACCTGTAGATACTAACCTTTTGAGTTTCCCCCATGATGAGGTCTTCTGGACAAGCCCCTACATATTCTCTAGCTATAAGGCACTGTAGTAAAACTTGAACATTCTGAGGAAAAGTCATTTTTGACCTAGGAATTTTCTCAAATAATCAAGTATGAAGAATAAAGACATTTTTAGATTTTCAAATTCTCAAAACCTTCTTCCAGTTTGCCTTCTTTCTCATAAAATCAATGTTGGAGGATGGCAGAATATGCCACCCTAAAATATTATATGCCTCTTTGGCATAAGGATTATTTTGAGTTGAAGGCACTTAAAAACAGCAAATGCAGGGAGAGGCTTTCTCTGAATTCCCCTTATCTGCCTAAAGAAGAATGTTACAAAAGGAACTCAACCGACATAAATCCCCTCCCCAGGAATTTCCTCAACAAAGGAAGATTGACTTGTCACAGGATAGGAGACCAGACAACAAAACCACACCCAGACAAACTTTCTCACAAACTACCATATCTCCCGTCTATTCTTCTAAGGGCCCATTCATCGCTCCTAAAAATCATTTATTCTCTCTCCTAAGTGGTCTACTCCCCCTACCTTTCCCCTATTACAACAATATATAAGCTCTCAAATCTTACTGCATCTTAGGGTATTCACTTTTTTTCCCTGTAATGTCTTGTGCACGCAATATCAAAAAATGAATAAATTTGTATAACTTCTCTCACGTTAATGTGCCTGTTTTCAGCTTATTTCATAGACCTAACTATTGAACCTAGAGCGTTAAAGGAAAAAGTCTTTCCTCTCCACAACGTGCAGCACCAAAATGATGGGATAAATCAAGAGAGAATAAAATATGGTGTCCAGGAAATGGGATTCAATAAAGAGGGGCCAAGACATCTTCTAGGAAATTGCCAAAAGGAGGCTCGAGACAGCAGCTGTGCAGCCAACCCAGAGAGCAAGTGGTCCAGACTAGAACAGGAGAACCGAGGGCTGCAGGGATGATGTCTGTCTCCAAGAGGAAAGAAGACTGTACAAAGAAGGAAATATTATCACAACTTGCTTCAGCTAAAAACAGAATTTCATCATAGGAGGTAAATACTGAATATTGAATTAGTGAAAAATTATGATATAATTATAAATTGGTAGGCTGGAGGGAAAGAAAATGTCTGAGTGGGTGGAGGAAGAGAGTGGCAATTTAAGCAAGGTAGCTCTTCTATATTAACAAATGAATAAACAGTTTAAAGTAGAAAAATCAATTTTAAATGGAGGTTATTTAAAAATGTGGAGGTAAATAACAGGGAAAAGGCAAAGCTGCTTGATTCCAGAGAATGAATATTTGAGGTGGGGAGGATTAGAACACAAAAATGCAATTTTATTATTTTTATAACTGGAGTATTCTTCATTTTAAAATATATATGTGGATGACCTGGTTAATTATAACATTTGTAACAAGTAAAAAAAGATTATCTATATCGATATATTTAAGAAAACACTTTAAAGCCCAAAGGTGCGAAAAAAGTGACGTAGAAAATCAGACATTTGGAAATTAGAACATAATAAGATGAATTGATAATTCGCAAATCTACCTTTAGGCAGTTTTTTTTAATGTTAATGGTCTATTAATAGGCACTAAATTAATAATAATTATTTGACTCTGTTTCTCCATAATTTTGAAAGCATATAAAATTATATGTATTTTTGTTGTCTGTTTGTTATAAGCGTTTTAGAATATATTCAAGCTCTATTTACAAACCTCTCTAAAATTTGAATCTGGAATTATAAT
Organism: Phocoena sinus; assembly: GCF_008692025.1. Classification (NCBI taxonomy): domain Eukaryota; kingdom Metazoa; phylum Chordata; class Mammalia; order Artiodactyla; family Phocoenidae; genus Phocoena; species Phocoena sinus. Next base: position 23,713,204 of record NC_045769.1, read on the forward strand.
TGTGGTAGACAGAAAGATGTGCCATCCAGATCCCCATTTCAAGCCATGTCCAGCACTGGGGGAGTGTTACCAGCTATCAGCTTCTTCAGTGTCGGCCTCAGCTGCAGAGGGCCACCTTGCCCAAGGTCATACCCTTCCAAGGCCAGCAACTGAGAGAGACAGAGGTTTAAGGCAAGACCATTTTAGTCCAGTGAGGGGCATAACCCCACTGGGTTGGCTGAGGCTTTGTCAGTTTTTCCCTGAGCCCAGTCCTTATCTCTCTCTTTCACAGCTATTGACAGGACCACCTCTAGGGATATGCGGCCAAGAGCAAATATTTTTTTGTGAGGCTCCTGTTTATATGTTGCATATATGTAACCTATAAACATATATGTTTACATGTTAACAATATACCATATATTGTTTAAATGAAAGATTTTATTTAAAATACATTGTCTCATGTCTCAGTATCCAGGCTTCATCTCTTCATGCTCAGATTCTGGAACTATCTTCTTGTTCTTTACTTTCAAATGTGCCACTCATGGCTAATTTCTTTTATCCAGTCATAGGAAAAAATATAGCTATACTATTATGACTTCACAATGCCATCCCTCTTCAGAACTTATTTATATTGAACAATATAGATATTCTTGGCTCTGCAGCTCTCTAATCTGTTTATTATTTGATGCCCACATTATTGCTCATGACAATACATCATCCATCGTGAATACTGGCTTCCAATGACAGTCTCAAGTGATACTGTGATGCTTCATTGACATTGACCACAAATGAAAGTCTTACACAGAGCATGCAGAAAAGCATGAACAATAATTTATTTTGTGGTCATGCTAACTTTACCACTTGGAATAGTGACACATAAATGTGAAGCAACACATTACACCATAGAATTAGCATAAATGTAAAACAATACATTTTCAAACATGACTACTGTTGAACTCATTAGGTCATAATCACTTCTACACACCACCACTAGCAGAGAAGACAGGCAGGAAGCCTATGACCATGCTACTCATGCAAGGAATGTTTGTCCTTGATCAGGCATGGCTTAAGGCTGACTCAGAAGCCTATAATACAACCACATGGATTAGACAAAAGAAAGGCCATCAACTGGAAGAGCCCATCGGCTCTGTGCAGCACAGTCTCAAAAGCCCTCAAAGAAGACAGGCCCTGCCATCCTGGAAGACTGCGTGAAAGTATGCTTCCGAGCCTGAGGAGGAGATGGGTGACCATCCTTGGATGTTACAAACTAGGATTAGCACAGCAAATCAGAAGATGGACAGGAAAGAACACATTCATAGATGGACAAGAGCCTACACCCAGATCCCTAAATTGTCCAATGTCCAGATTGAGATGTCACCCCAAATCAGCATGTCAGGACCATTACGACAGCCCAATCCTGTGGGCTGTCTATGGAAGAATTACCATATCAGTAAGCAAGAGCAATTTCCTGACCAGGCCACCTTCCTGGAACCAGGATCCTGATATTGGGGTCCTGAAAAACCCCACAGGCACAAATTCAGGAGCTCCTCAGGGCATCTGGTTGAATCTACACTCAGGAGAGAGGATCAGAGAAGACCCCCAAAAAGGAGAAATGGGGATGCCAAGTATGTTGTCCGGCAGATGGCATTGTCAGCCCCAGACATTCTCAGATACCAAAGGAGGACTTAAAAATCTCAAGAAAGTCACTCCAAATGGTAGAACCCTCTGAGGCTCAGGGCAAGAGCAGGAGGCCAATTTGTCTGAGGATAAGGGTGAAACTGGCTGCTGATCCTTAATAAAGATACCAAAACTCCTTCTGAGTAACTGCTTCCAGACAACACTGCTTTGAGAATAATCTATCTGGGAAGTTATGTAGAATAATCAAAAGTTGTTTAAATTATTAATAAAAGCAAAATTTGTGTGGATTGCTTTGTTGTTGTAGTTTTGAAAATTTTTGTTTCCAAGGGAATTGAGGCAGTATCAGTCTCCTAGGGCTGCTCTAACAAAGTACCACTAAGTGGGTGGCTTAAAAGAGAAGAAACTTATTCTCTCACAGTGCTGGAGGCTGGAAGTCTAAAATCAAGGTGTGGGCAAGGCCAGTTCCTTCTGGAGGCTGTGAAGGAGAAACTGTCCTGTGACCGTCTCTTTTGACTCTCTCCTAACTTCTGGTGGTTGTTTGCAGTCCTTCTCATAACTTGGCTTGAGGCAGCATAACTCCAATCTCTGTCCTCATTGTCACATTGTGTTCTCCCTGTATGACTCTGTGTGTGTGTGTGTGTGTGTGTGTGTATCTCTTCTCTTCTTATAAGGACACTAGTCACATTGGAATTGCCCCATCCTAATCCAGAATGACTTCAATTTGATTACAATTGCAAAGATTTTATTTCCAAATATGACCACATTCATAGGTACCAGAAATTAGGACTTTAACATATCTTTTGGGGGGACACAATTCAACCTGAAACAAACATTATTCTATAAAAACATGTTTGCTCTAATTTCATTTTCTTATATAGATTTTACAGGAGAGTTGAATACAAAGACATTCTACGGAGGTGAAGAGAGATTGTTTCTAGGAGTAAATGTTAAAATTCTGAGACATAGTTTTAATTATAGCTCAAGGACAAAATGTTAAGTCAATAAGAAACTGTAAGAGGATGAGTTGGCATAAAATTACAAGCTTTATATTCAACATTTCAGGAATGTTTCTAACGTAAAAAGTGATAGTAGATTAGAATGCACTAAATAAATTCAGAAACATGAAAATCAATTATGTTGAAACTTTTTCTATTTTTCCCATTTAATGAAAAAGCAACCATTTTATTTTCTTGAAAAAAATTCTCCCCACCTAATATAAACATTGCTCAATGCTTATACTCAAAGGTCAACTCGAAGGGAGATTTTCTCACATCCCACACTACCTCACAGTTTGCTTTAAGTGGCCCCCCTAATGTGATTATTACATTGTATTTTTAAGTATGTCACCCAACTAGACTTTGAGTTCTTTGAGGACAGGGGCTTCCTTATTTCTGTAATTCCACCATCTTTAATAATGCCTGACACATATTAATAGCTAAGTAGATATTCTAGAATCAATTAATAAATGAGTGTATAAATCCATGATTGAAAGACCTATGAGTAATGATAAATCAACCATTAACCCAGGGGCATTCCTCAGAAAGTAAAAAATGTAGATCATTTTCTTTAAAAGTAAAAAAGCTTTAATGTCAGTTCATATTTCAAGGAAAACAATGAAATATTACAAAAGATCTTGGGCTTCATTTTGTTATCAAGCCTTAGTAAAATGTATGGGCACCTATTAAAGAAAAAAATGATTGGGCCTTAGTGATGAATTGATTATTTTTATTATTCCATTACTTAAATACACAAAAAACTAGGTATAACTTTTCACAGCTGATGTGAATTTCAGAGTATAATTTCATGTGAGCAAGAAATGTATCTTCTTTATCTTTCTCTGTCTTAACTGAGCTTCTTTGAGCATAATTTCTTAGGTTGTCCCATTTTATAACAGCACTGGAGATAAGACCATAAGAACCTAAATATCTTCTGGCATCACTAAAATAATTCATTAATAGTTCACAGAAGTCTCAATAAAAACTTTTGGTTCCTGTTCTGTGGCCTATTTTGGTTCAGTAGCTCTCTTTCTGCTACTTCTGTTCCATTATCGGGAACATAGGAATCATTGGGCAATTCCTACTCCATGCTGAAGGGCTGAAGCTGTGATGTTGTCTGTCTAGACACACCATGCAGCAGTTTCTTTTCTGGAATCTTGTCACATCCCTAGGTCTATACTTAGGAAATGGGGCACAGATCTCTTGTGTTCTTGGACCACGCAAAATTAGTTGGAGGTAAGGGAAAGGGAGTAGGTCCTGCTCTTAACACATTATGTTTCTCCACTGTGATTTAACTATTCCAGGAACCTTTTCTGCTCACTTAAGTGTCAAAGTTCTCCTAACTTCTCTTTTTCCTCTTTCTCTAATTTTCTGTCATATTTTCCCCCACTGGGCAGAAGTACAGCACCAAACTACTCCAACTGTGATAATGGCAACAGGAAAAAGGGACTGCCATGGTAAAAAAAAATCAGTTAATATTTCAATAATTTCTTTGATTCACATCTTATGCTTGTGTTAGGCAGAGCAGATGCACAAGCATGGATGGCTCAGGAAGCACTCCGTATGAGAGCAAGGGGACAGGAAGCTACTGAGGGAAGCAGGGGTTGGAAGTAGGGGGTCAAAGTACAGAGGAATTTAGTTTTCATCTTTCCATAACAGGAAGTTGTCAATATGATAGTAAAATATAAATGCTACATGGTAGGTTTTCCTGTTTTGAAAGAATTTAGTGATTTTGGAGGATGAATTGGAAGTAGGAGAAATCAGTAGGAGGCTACTGAGTCCAGGTAAGAAATCAGGAAGACCTAACTTAAGTAACTTTTACAATGATTCAAATAACATGGATATCTACAAATACAAACTACTTATTTATTGGTTAGATATTTATTTAGTTCATTTCATGATTATATACAAGTTATGTTTTGCAGCAAATAAGTCATCTTAGATATTTACTTCGAATAAAAAATCAATTTACTTCTAAGTGATAAAATTTGAATATGATTATTAAGAGCCTTTAAAGACCCTTGATGCTGATAATAAGGGAACTATTATAATTTATCACACTAACACAGCTTTAGAACAGCATCTGTGATTAACCTAGAAAAATGTGTAGATTACTTATATTATCAAAATGATTACATCCATCATAGTAAAATAACTTAATGGGATTCCATTTTAGGAATGCATAATAATTAATTATCTGGGTTATTAGCACAATTAGCATAGACTTGTATCTGTATTATCATAAATAATTTCAATTTTATAAATTATATTACACTTTAGATCTATGAGAACTGAGAAAGTTAAAAATTAAAAATAATGACATTATGCTAAATTTTGATAGAACTAACTTTTTTAGTGAAGTAAACCGTAATTATAATATTTTTATATTATTTAGCCTAAACCTTCATTGAGAATAAAATATTCATTTAGGAAAGTCAACTGCATGGAGGGCAGCATTACAAGTGAATACCATGGGTGCATTTCCTCAGCAGCCATGCACTCCTCAATAAACCACAATGTGAGAAATAATCTCTTGGTTTCTTTCGGACTGCTTATACTGAATTTACTATGGACCATCTAATTTCCCTATCAGCCTCTTTAACATCCTCATATTATTGAACTCTTTGCAAAAGATTGGCCACTCCATCTTTTCAACTCTCTCTTCTATCTTGGGTTTTGCAATACCATTCTGCTCTGGCTCTCTATCATACTCACAGTCAACCTGCCTGGCTTCATTCACTACTTCTACCTTCCTTTATAGAATCCTGATTTTGGTCCAGGTATTGAACTCTCCTCCATATAGCAATATGCTTTGTGACCAAAGCTATAAGGGAAAACTCAACAGTCCATGGTTGGAAGAGAGGATTTCTTTTTCTTTCCTATTGTGTATACATTTGCTGCTGCAATCATTTCATAAACATTAAGGGGATCAGCCTAATTGTAAAACAGAAAGATGATGTGACAGAGATTCTATGTGCTTACTAACCTCAGCATATGTTGCCCAGTCTACACTGCAGCTAATTCAATACCATATGACTAAGTTCTGGAGATGTGTAATACTCCCAGGGCTGGCCATGAAACCCTCACAGGGATATTTCACTCTTTTTTAACTCTACTCAGAACCTCAAAGGTCATGTGTTAAAGATGGCTGAGTTACAAAAGTAAATCCTAACTCGCTGAGATTTCCTGAGTCAACATTTGGAAAAAAGATACCCAGGAAAGCTATCCAAATAGAAATCTCCATTGTCCAGGTTTTAGTGAGAAAAAAAATTTTATTGTATAAGTCCATGAAGATCAAAATTGCTTAAGGACATGTATAAGAATGGATTGGAGGCAGAGTTATAAAAGAGATATCTGGAGAGCTAGCTTGGAGGTCCCTTTCTCAAAGTACTACATCCAGAGTAGAGAATGACTCAGCCACATTTACCATACTACATGTTTGGAGTAGAATCAGTACATTTATATACCAGCTTATCCAAAAGTTTAGTTTGTTTTTTGTTTAAATTACGCTCTACCCCCTTTATATGCATTTCTGCCTATTATTGACTTTACGATGCCATTGAAAATTTGTTTCATCATTGCAATAACAGATTTTTTTTTTTTTTTGCCACACCATGCAGCTTGTGGGACCTTAGTTCCCCAACCAGGGATTGAACCCAGGCCCACAGCAGTGAAAGCTCAGGGTCCTAACCACTGGACCATCAGGGAATTCCCGCAATAACAGAGTTTAACTCTAATTTTCATATATTAAAAGCCATTTTATATATTAAAAGCCATTTATATATTAAAAGCCTAATCAAGCTAAAATATAATCTGTACTTCTCTGTAACAAAAATGTAATAGTATTTTATTTCATTTTTCTCCTAAACGTGAAAGGAAAATTACACATCTATAATGTTTTATTGGGCTTCACAAATAAAACAAAACTTAGAATCAAAGTATTGTGAGTACAAATATTTTAATAAAAAATAAAAGTTTGGAAAAAGTATACTATATTTTTATATTTATAGATTAGTTCCTCTATTTTATATAGCCCTAATCTATTACTTTATGTCTATCAAAGATGAGACTAGAATGAACATGAGACCCTAAAGGAAACACAACATTGTACTTTTGAAAGGTAAGAAGTATCTCCAGAATAATTTAAGCTTGATGGTAGAAAAATTTTAATTTAAAATACAGTACTAGGAAAGTATTACTATGTCAAGGATAAGAAATCCCAGGGAAAAATGAATCATGATATAATGGCCCTTTCTAAGCAGCAACAATCCATTTCGATGTGCTTTGGGTTTAAAGAAAAATTTTAAAATAAAAGAAATAATAATTATACAGTAGAAGAACCTTACATTTGTTTCCTTAAATCAAATTTTGCTTTTAGAACTAGTTTACTTCAAAACACTACAATCAAAAATGCAGGATTATAGTTTAAGAAGACACTAAGTGATTTATTTAAATATATTTATTTTCTGAATCTGGAAACAATGGTATTTTCTCTGAAATTGGCCTTCAAATCATGTTAGCTTTTGACTGATATTTCAAAAGTAGTGGCATTTGAAATTCATTCCTGCTCGAAAATCCAGGTCCCTACCTGAGCTGTCCATCCTGGTTTAGTTGACATAAAAAGCTAATAACATCATATGAAATTGTTCTCTCCAGTCAGTCTGAATATAAGTCAATGTGTAAATATCTGAATACCAAATAAGATAGCTTTGCACGAAAGAGACAAATTATTAAAAATAAGTTGAGCTTTGAGGTTTAAACTATGAAGAAAAGAAACACAGTGCTATGAAGGGAATAATGTGGATTATTCCCTAGTGGATCAGAGAAGTTCTTTCTGTATGAAACATACCTGAGAATTATGTATGGATTAACTGAGCTCATTGTATTCAATTTTTCATTTCCAATTCACTAATTAAGGCCAATTTTGTTTTGCCACTATCTCCATGAAAAAGTGACTCTGTAATATTTAAGGTGACTTGTAATATTGCAGGTATATTTTTAGACCAAATCAACTTGACCTCGCAGTGGCATTCAGGATTGTTGACCATGTCTCCCATTTAGTTTTCCATGACATATTGCTTTCTGAATTCAGTGGTCCTATCTGCCTATCCTTTTACTTTCTTCTTTCACATCCTTTTGACTTACTCATTAAATGAGTAATTCAAGCTCCATTTTAAGGTCTTCTACTCTTTTCCCTCTTTCCCTCAAACATTTCCTCCATCCTGATTATTTACTGTCATATATATATGAAGATGAATCACATCTTTAATCTTCAGTCTATTCTCACCTCTGAACTCCAGATCCATATTAGTTTGATGTCTCACAGGCACATACAACTCACAGGCTCACAGGTATCACATTGACCACCTCCACCCAAACTTTGTCCTCTGTGAAATGCACCACCAACAGCCCATTTTGAGGTTTTACAGAGGACAATATAACAAAGAGCATGTACCATTTCTAAGAATAAGGGTATAGTTATATCATCAACATCTAAAATATGCTTGTTATTCTATCCATTATACACTCAAATTCCACTGAACATCTTTTAAGTTACAACCAAATAGAAAACTATAAACCATTAAAGGGCTATATATACTAAAACTGCTCATCTCTTTTTCTTCTCTGTTTTTGACCTTAATTCTTATAATTGCACTAAAGATTTCAGGCAAAGGTTTAATAAGTCATAGTGAATTCCTTGGAGATATTTATGAACCATGTTTATGATGTGGTAAATATTTTGGTCTCCTCCACCTAGAAATATTTATAGAAAATATCAACAGTCAGTCAAAGGCTGTGGGAATTCTAATTATTACTTTCATTTATCATTTAAATTACTGGAGAAAAGCACACAATGTGATGGATACTGTTTCTATTTAGTAAGCTTAAAGTGTAAATCGTTTATTTTTCCTGAAGATCTTGCTCCAGTCAAATGAGTAATCTACTTCTCTATCTAAAACTGTCATTTCTTACAATGCGTTACTGTTACTTTTTTTAAAAAATGAAGGAGTAAAGAATGATCAGATCTGAAAAAAGACTTAGTTCTAGAATCACAGAGGTTAGAGCCTAAGCAGATGGCAACAGAGATTCAGGTGGCACAGCAAGTCATATTGACCACAAATTACCAGTTTTCAGTCAAACAGCATCAGAATTCAAAGGTGAAGCTCAATAGGTGTACAATACTTACAGGTCCAGGTTAGTAATTGAAGAATGGCTTAACTCTATTTTTGTATGTAAAAGGAGCCCTGTCTCAGGTCACTACATTGGTGAGAGGAGACCCGGTCAGAGGAAGATAGAGACAGCAGATGGGCAGAACATCTACTGAGTATATATCATGTTCCAGGAATAATGCCATGTACTATTATGTAGACCATTTCATTGGATCCTTACAGCCTGGGAAGTGTTTTCTTTTTCTTAATCTGTCCAGGTCATAGACCAATGTCCCGAGTACATTTGACAAGTGTTGCCAAATAAATGACTGCATGCATGATTACCTGTGGCAATTTCCTTTTTACTACATAATGCTAAATATTACAAGAGGACCTTCAAAACTAGTAACAGAGAAAACACCCAGAGACACTAGTTGGAACCCATGGGAATATACTACAACTTAGGGAACAAGGGACTGGTTAGCACTGATTACCATGAAACCTAGCAGAGATGGGAAACTGCATCATGTAGTTGAGACTTGTTCAGCATCCATTCCTTTTAACAACAACCAGGCTTTTTATTTTTTTTGGAGCCGCCCACCCTTTATTATCAGCTATGTGGATTGATACCATCCCCATCTTAAGTACTGATTTTTTAATATCAGGATAGTGGCCATTTTCCTCGTCACAATATTCAACCATGGGACGGCACTTAATCCAACCAGTCAATGAGACACAGGGTAGTACTTGCCTAAACTTGCAGGAAAGAGAACTTCCATTCTCTTTCTTTAAGAGCTATGGAAGGAGACCCTTCCCTAGATGGCGTTGTGAAAGAATATGAAGTCTAGAACCACTTCAGCCATTTTGCTCCACTGAAAGGAGAAGCTGGAGTCTGAGGATAATGCTAATACAAAAGGCAGAATAAAAAAAAACAGTGAAATCAGGTACTTAGTGATATTTTTAAACACCGAATTAAGCTTGACCTGAAGCCACTCCTACTTCTGATCTTCTCAGTTTATTGATCCAATAACTCCCTTTCATCTTTTAACCAACTTATGTTGTATTTTTCAGTCACTTTCAACATAAAGTATCCCAACTTATACTGGTGGCAGATGGGATCTCAGCATGGCTCAGCTGATAAGTAGTCTCCAAAATGGCCATCAGGAGAGTTATTTAATGAGTCCCAGTGCAGAAACTGACAGGGTGACATCAAGTGATACCTACGTTATAAGTGGATAATATAATTTTAAAAGTTGGCTATATGCATAGCACAGGGAGATCAGCTCGGCACTTTGTGTCCACCTAGAGGGGTGGGATGGGGGGGTGGGAGGGAGATGCAAGAGGGAGAAGATATGGGGATATATGTATAGCTGATTCACTTTGCTATAAAGCAGAAACTAACACACCATTGTAAAGCAATTATACTCCAGTAAAGATGTTAAAAAAATAATAAAAATAATAAAAATATGAAAGTTGGCTCTAGAAATATGACTGCACACAAAATATTCACTCAATCCATGCATTCATTCCTTCAACACACACCAGGCACCTCCTGTATGTCAGGGGCTGTTCATGATCGACACGGTCTGTTTTCTCAAGAGTCCTTGCTAAGGGTTTGGGAGACATAAACATATAAATATATCATCTTTGGGATTTAATAGGACCTGTTCTATATGCCCCTTTATTATATTATGCATCTAGTACCAAGAGGGCAGAAAGGAGGTTTGATTTATAGGTGAGGGTTTCTTTAGGTTTCTTGATATTTACAAATAGAAAAAGGTGGGAAATACATTCCAGTCAAAGGAACATGCTAAGACATGAACATCTGAAAAGACTTCACTGAGTCTAGAGCATAGTGGTATAGAGGCTAGCGGTACAGTAAGAGATAGAAAAATAGGCTGGAGCTAGATTGGGAAGAGCCAAGTGTGTCTTGAGGGCTTAAAATATAATTAAAAATTTTAAGGCAGAAATAAGATATCAGATCACTTTAGAAAGATTACTGTAATGGCAGTAAAGAGGATAAATTAAAGTTGAAGGAACAACTGGAGGTAGAGAGACCAGTAGGAGGCTGTTGGGGGAGCCTAAGTGACAGTTGGTGGACTGTGAGAAATGAATAGTGCACAACTCATTTTGGATACAGAATACACAGACTTAAGTGACTGATTAAATGTGATAGTAAGTGGTCAGGAGGACCTAAGATTCACAGATCATCTTAGGTAACTATATGGATGATAATGAACGACACAAACCAAAATGGGAGAAAGAAGAAGGTGAAGGTGGAGGGGAGGGGATGGTAGAAGAGGGAATTGGCTTTGAGAACTACTAAGTTTGATGTGCTCACAAGACACGCAAGTTGAAGTGTCCTATTTTATGAGGTACTCTGAGTTACTAGCAATTGCCTTGGGATGATGTCAGTAATTTTAAATTAAGGTTGGATTCAAAGTACAAATATTATTCCATATGTTGGATGTATATGTCTAATAAAATGTTTTATTATTTCCCTTAGATTATAAAACACTATTGATAGTGGGCACCTAAAAAATTGCCAAAATTAGTTTAAGATTTAAACCTACTGGCACAAGCACTGATATTTACAGCTCATTCACTATATAACTATGGACAGCAAGAAAAACATAAATTATGGGATACCATTTCATGTGCATCAATTTAGTACGGATTAAAGACAAGGTCTTGGCAAGTTTAGCTGAGACACCCCAAGGAATGACAAAAATTGCTGAAACCACTGATTACTTGTACTGCATCAAATCTTGTCATCTCTTTTAAACTGAATTATTAGTATATGTGTGAATATGATATAGTTTGAAACACTAAATTGTTAAAAAGAAAAAGAAATATATTGATACTTGTCCTAAACCATCTTGCCTGACATTCTGTATTACAAAGATTAACCTCTGCTTTTAACTTCCATTTCCTTTTCTATTACACAGTAGATAATAGGAAATACTAGTAAGCAGCTAAGCAAGAAAGAGTGAGAGATAGATTCCATATTTATTGGAAAATTATTATTGCATTATCATTCCATGAAATTTGACTTTCCTCATCATAATAATATACTCCAGAAAAAGTTTTATGTAAAAACTGAAGGACTAGTTGTTTGTTTGTTTTTTTTCCAAAAAGTGAAGCTATGTCCTAAGGGAGACTAGCATAATTTCATTTTTACCAACCTTAGTTAATAAGTGGGATTTTTATGCATTGTTGGTGCTACATATAATTGCTATATATAATTATAATATGTCCAACAATACCTTCTTGTAGGTCACTGTGGTTATTATTATGGATCTGGATAATTAAAACAGAATGAAAAACTGTTATAGCCCCAGAAGGGTAACTGTCAGTATCTCTGTGAGTCTGTGCAGCACTGGAACTGAAAATGCTTTGTGCATCATCTGTGACCAATGAAAAGACCTTTCCATAATTTTAGCTGTAAGTTGATCCACAAAACAAATCAGGGCACCTTCTGGAAGATGACAGCTGCTCAACAAATCCAAAGTGCCTAAACAAACTTAGTTTAAAGCTGAAGACAGATACGTGCAAAGGCACTAAAGACAATCTGAAATAAATTGAAAATCTAATCTCCTAATTAAATGATGTATTTATTTATGGAACACACCTAAAAAGATAAATGGGTCATAAAAATATATGTTTACATTTACTGTAAATTCATGTACCTTTTCCTTTTTAAAAGTTTAGGCCATAAATATTATCATTATTTAATGGAAGCTAACTGAATACCTTAGTACTTTGACAGTAAATTACAAAACCAGCACAACATATCTTCATATTATAGAAAATGTTTTAAAGTATTCTGTCCACTACTTGTAAGAAATGATTACAAACATTTTTATTTGAATATAATTATTACCCTTCTAAGGAGAATTTTTTGATGCTTCAAGAAACTATAAGTTATTTTCCTTTGATAATTCAAAGTTTAAATATATACTTTGCTCTAATATATTGCTTGTCTGTTTGGGGATAAAAACAGCATAAAAATTACACTATGACTTAAGCTTATTATAAATATACATTGTAAAATGCCAGTTATATGTATAGTTATAAAAAGGATTTAATATTTAATTTGGAAACTCACATTTTAGAATATAATCATGGTTTTTATAAACATATATAATTTATAGCCAGAACAAGATGAGAAATATTGACCCATGCTAAAAAATTACATTTCTATAACACCCATTTTTTTTGCATTAAAAGGTACTTAGTCACTTTTTCCATTTCTGGTGACTGCTTCCATGGAAGTGCATGGAATAGTACTGACATGAACCTAACTACTTGCCAGGAAGCACACATAGCTATGAACTGTGTTCACAGGAGAATCTAAGGGTCCCATCCACATCTAAGTCCACTTGGAAGTTTAATAGGCCTCCCAAACTTAACATGCCAAACCCCACATTCCAAACCTGGCTCTCCCTTAGCCTTGAAATTAACGGCCACTCTCTCTTCACTGGCTCTGACCATAAACCTTGAAGTCAACCCTAATTGCCCTCTCTCTCACCCGACATCCTGCCAACCCAAAAATCCTGCTCACTCTCTCATCAAAAAAATTCTTACCACTTAGCCTCTATAACACTATCATCCTAGGCCAGGAAATCTTTACAGTTCTCTTGAATTATTGAAATAGCTCCTAACTAGTCTGCCAGCTTCTACCCTTATCCCCCATTGACAGTCTAATTTCCATACAGTAGTCAGAGCATCTTGCTGTTATATAAGCCTAATTGCATAATTCTTCTCAGAATCCTCTAATAACTTTCCAACGTTCTCAGAATAAAATTCACAATCCTCTTTACTATGATCTATAAGGCCCTAAGTCACACTCTCTCTGGTCCCCAAATACCTAACTTAGTTTTCTCCTCCTCTTCTGCAAGCTCACTTACTCTGTTTATACTGGACTCCTTGTTAGAACATTTTGGACACGTTCCCACCTCAAGAGCTTTGCATTCGTTGTTCTCTCACCTCTAACCGTCTTCCTTATTCTCTGCATGTATCACTTCCTCACCCACTTCAGGTTTTCATTATGCATCACCTTCTCAGAACAGCCCTGGCCTCTGTGTTTAACCTCAAGCTACCCTCTATTCCATTTTCCTCTGTCTGCTTTGTGTTTCTCTATAGTACTATGGTCATCAAACATACTATAGCATATACGTGTTCACTACTGGTTTATTACTTGTTCCCTGTAACACATGTAAGCTTCCTGGGAACAGATTTCTATGTATTTAATTAATTGTCCAGAATAGTGTCTGATAAATGCTCAATAAATTTTTGTAGAATGAATGTGAAAGTACCTTCAGTCTGTTTTTTTTAAAATTCCACTCATCTTATAGAGCCTAACTCATCCATTTTCACAAAAATATAGTGCATTAGTCAGGGCAATTAAAGCAGTACCTCACACAAAGCATGATGAAGGTTGGAGAACTCTCCAAGCACACATGACTCAGAGATCCACGTGCCTTCTAGCACACAGTTTGTCACTTTCAAAGTCCTCTGATTCCAGCTATGAGGATGAAGTCAGAGACAGCAGAGAATCCCAATGGGAGTCTTAAGGGTTAACACACTTCAGAAGAATGGGAGATAAGATCTTCCAGTGGGCCCAGGGAGGAGGAAACTGAATTGGTGAGAATCTAGCTAGTCTCTAGCCACCCATAAACTAGAAAAATACTAAGATTTCATGTACTTTTTCATTTTTATAAAGTACTTTAAAATTTACGCTATATGCCTACTAAAAACCATGGTGGAAATTAAGTAGAATGATAGGACTGACAGTGACCAGAGGAATGAGGAGTAAAACATTAGTCACATATTTCAGGAACTGCCTCTCCAAGGAGGTGATATTTGAACTGAGATTTTAGAGATAAGAATGAGCCAGGTGTGCACAAACTGGAGCAGTAACAACACAAGTAGAGGGAAGAGCTAGTGTAAAGACCTGGGGGCAGAGAGAAGTGAGGCATGTTTGCAGGATAGTGAGAAGACGGGGTAGCTGAGAGCCCTGGGCAAGGAAGCAGGGGAAAGCATGTGGTCAACACAATGGGAGGAGGGCAGGAGTCCCAACTTGCAGAGCCTTGTAGGCCTCAGTAAGAAGTTTGGATCTTACTTTAAAACAAGGGGAAGACATTATTGTACCAAAAGCAGCAAATCTTATCTGATTTACATTTTTAAGAGATCAGTTTGGCTATTGTGAAGTAAGTGAATTACTGTAGGGTAAGGTGGGGTGAATTAGTAGCCTTTTGCAATAGCAAGAGAGATGGCCATGGTAATATAGATAGATAGAGAGAAGTGGGAAAATGTAAATATGTTCTGGAGGAAAAGCCTATCAGACTTACTCTTAGATTTAATGGTGGGAATTGCAGGGTGAGAGAATGAGTAGTTACAACTACTCCTAGGCTTTTACCTTTAGTAAATTCATACAAGTTTACATTTTGCTTTTGCAAAAATGGGGAAGATCAGGAGACCCATTTTTCTGAGGGAAAACAAGAGTTCTTCCTGAGCATGATAATTCGGAGAAGCCTATTCGATATTCAAACTCAAGAGAGATGGCAATGGTAGAGATATTCCCAAGGTGATTATCTATCACTATATGGAGAGTGTTTAAAGTCTGAGCTTGGAAGAGGCCACCTGAGAAGGTGCAGACAGCGAAAAAATGAAGCTCTGAGGCTGAGCCTGGGGCAATCTATCAACTGGAAGTCTAGCAGAAGCGAAGCAGCCTGCTGAGAAGGCACTGAGTAGGACAGCCTGGGACTCAGCAGGAAGACCAGAACCATGCAAATAATGGGAGTCAGGAGAGTAAACGCAGAGGTGGTGGTTGTATTGACTGCAGCTGAGAGGAGAGGAAAATGAGAATGGAGAAGTGGCCACTGGCGGTGGACACCGAAGCAGGGAATGACTGACAAGAGTTACTTCCAGAGCAGAGGAAAGGAAGGGAGCTCCACTGGAGGGGAGAATGGAAGCGCAAGTGGAAGCTGTTAGCTCAGTCAGCAGTACTGTCAACTTTTTTACTGAAAGTGAGCAGAGCAGCTTCTAGGAAAACAGCATAGGTTTGGTGGGGGGGTTGTAGGTTCAAGAAAAAGTCTTTTTTTTAAACTAATAGGAGATACTGGAGTATATTTTCTAGGCTGATGGGAACCATCCTGTGAAAGTAGGAGAAAGACATCTATCTCAGAACTTAAAAACTCTGTTAACTAATCTGATTTGAAATCCTTCTGGTTCTTCAACCTATGAAACTGCACTCTATAAAAATGCAAATTAGTAAGACATTAAAATTCTTTTAATTATCTGGAATTTCATATGCATTTATTTTATTATGACCTTGTTGGAAAAACATACTAAAATACATTTTAGTAAATCTGTGTTTTCCAGGGAAAGAACGCACAATTAAATTCTGCACTTAAACATAATCTAATTAATTATCTTAATATTTAAGTTTAAAGCAATTATCCTACGTCAAGCTTGTCAGGGGAAAAAAGTATCTTGGCCAAACTCATAGGTTATATAGTTGTATGTTACTGACATACCTGTATGCTTGATTGTAAAAATAGAAACTATTTCCTTGGGCTTTTTCTATAAAATACCTTGTGGTTCATTCACTGTTTTATGGTCTGCTTTTGAGTTAACCAGACCTGATACACAACCAGACCTGTGTTTCTCAAGGTCTCTGAGCCTCATCTGTGTGCGTGTGTGTGTGTGTATGTAAGAGAGAGAGAAAAAAAGAAAAAATATATATATAGAGAGAGCTGGGGGAAAAACAGCTGAATCTTGGCATTGAAAGATGCTTTGTAAAACAGTTTATTGTTATTATTGATATTCTTTCATGATCATTGTCATTACTATCATTGTTATTTTGATGAAGTTAAGGAACCTATATACCAGAGAGGAAGAACTTTATTTCCACTGATGATAATTGAAAAACAAAATAAATAAATAAATTCACAGTTACTTATAAAACAAAAAACATTTTTTATTCTTTAAAGAAACATAATTGAGTCAATAAACATTATACTATTAAAGACCTATAAAGTACCAAACCTCTGTGTGTGTATATGGGGTGGTGGGAGCGGGGTGATTCAGTTTTAAATTAAGAACAGAGAATATGAAATTATCTGAGAAACATTAGAAATTTACAGTTGAATTTTTTATTATGGCTAGTTAAGGACTGGTGGTATAGAATGAGAGTACAGAGAAAGTAGTAGAATAAAATAAGTGGGAGAGAGAAAAACAAACCTGTGACCAAGAAGAAATGGCGGTATAACGAAGCAGAAACTGAGACAAATTGGGAAAGAAGAAACAGGCCAAAAAAAGGCCCAGGTAAATGAGTTGGCCCAAAGTCACAGCTTAATTTTCCTTTGAGGTATGTTACACTAGAAGATTAGTGATTAGTTTTCTACTCACAATTCTTTTTTTTTGCTTTTTTTTAACTGCCTAACTCATAATGCTAGAATCTTCTCTCCTCATGGGCTAACTAGTGAAGATTATGACAGAGAAATTATTCCCTGGGTTGCAGTAGTAGTTATCAGGGCAGCTGTCTTTCCAAAGTCTGCAAATAAATTAATCTGGAATCCAGACTTTGTTTCTGACTAAGAGTCAAATGTTTCCCTCTTTCTCTTCTCCTCATTTTCATTTAGTAAATGCTTTTCCCTTAACCTCCACTTAATCGTTGGTCAGCATTTCTCATTCTCTCTGTAAAACACTCTGGCTGTGCTAGCAGTGCCCTGACTGCTCAGAGCTTCCAGACCATGCCCCAGCAGACCAGCACAAGCCACTCCCACCAGCTAAGGTCCACTATCACAAAGAGTCAGAGGAGTTTGTTACTAAACCTCATAAGCCAGTTGCATTTGCTACTATAATGTAATTAAAAACTAATCAAGGTGATAAAATATAAGTGTGATAAGAAGAATTGCTATCAATGAAAATTAAATTAATGCCATGGAAATGTGAGGAGATCATCTTCTGAGCGTCTGAAGTTCTTGTTTCAGATTAAGAAAATCATAAAATTGAAATTGTTAGTGATACATTATTGGTATAGCTTATGCAAGAAATATGATGTAGAATTCCAATCAACAGTCACTTAAGGAAAGAAAAAGCCATGGCCTTACATCAAAAGACTGGCATGTGAATGCAAATGAACTGTTTTAAGTTGAAATAGAATACTTAAGGTATGAATGTATCATTATTATGGTTCCTTTTACTAACAAATCTTTTCAATTCATTAACCTACTGGTTTTGGTCATGGCAGAGTCTTGCTACATGAAAATAATCAAACAAATAGGTCTTAGAAAGTGAATATACATACAGTCATCAAGAGCAAGGCAAACTTTGCAAAATAAAACAAAACAAAACAAGAAAAACCTCACCACAGTTAAGTGTAGGTTATTAGAGTTGGTTAACATCCTCTTCTGAGACATTTTTCCTCATTAAGTATAAGAGGAGCAATTACATAATGTTTGCTATACATCTTTGTACAAATTTCTTAAAAATCAATAATATAAACTTGGGATTATATGAACAAATACAAGAAAACAATATTACTTACCTAAACCATAATCAAAATGATGTATCCATGATTATTTACAAAAGCTGACCACTTAGTAAAATTTTAAAGTACCATAGAAATCTACTGTAGAATGTATATTTACTGATTCTCCACAGAAATATTTTTCTCAAACACTCTGAATAGGAGTAGTATAAATTTTATAAGATTAAAAATGTTTCCTATGAATGTAAATATGCAGATTCATAAAGCTTTTAAACTGATGTGATTATGGTTCACAAAACTATGGTCCTCAAAACAAAACAAAATAATGTGTTAATGTGGAAAAAAAATACACTGATAAAATTTTAAGTAAAATAATCAAATGAAATGCATAGCTGCTGAGATCCTATTTTTAAAACAAATCCTACAAACCTCTCTAAAAACAATCTGTGCTTTTTTTAAGCCAGAACTGCAACCTCTACATTAAAAAATGCACAGTAGTGCATTTAGGCTGTACTGCCACCAAGTGCCTAAACCAGTTAGTTTTGAGACTCTTGCAACAGCTTTAAGAGGATTCTTTCAGTGCTATAAGTAGCAATTTCAGAAACAGGCTAAGAGCAAAACACTTTGACCATAAACAGCTATAAGAGCATAAAAATTTAGACATGACAATAAAATCTCAAAGGTATTAATAAAACATCAAGAATCTTACCAGCTCACTGGAAGTTCGTGAAGTCTAAATATGTTATTCAGCTTGTAGTCAAATTTTGCTGGACAAATATTTTCTTTGCATAAACACAGGTTTGGATTTGGTTGCACATCAGAGGGAAACACTGAATCCTAGAGAAAAAAATATAGCAAGAGTTCTGTGTAAAATAGACAACTCATTGCAAACACTGATACAGTTTTATTTAATATTATATTAGAATATAAATGCTACTATTATAATCCATCAGGATTTACCTTAAATCCCTTATTCCTGATTTTAGTTTTGAGAAAATATGTAAAAAACATAAAATTTTAAATAAGGCATATATCTACTTGCATAAACCTAAACTGCATACTACATGGTAAAAATTACTTGAAAAAAATCCCCTTATTGAATTACAATGAAGCACAATATAGCATTGTCTTATATTATTGGTCTATTGTCCTTTTGCAATGTTTCCATCCCCAACAGTAACACCAACAAAATCTGTGATTATTTTTATACTCCTTTTGTTCTCTATAAGTGGGGAACTAAACACATTTTAATTGGATAACAAAATAACATTTATTAATTGATAATTACGGTTTTCTTTAAATCTGAGGACATAGGGCTAAATTAAAGGTACTTACTAAAGATAAAAAATTTCTGTCATAATCATTTTAAATCTCACATACATTAGAATCGACATCTTCCATGTGTTGCTCATTTCCCTCCCCACCCAGCAAACTCTAACGAGAGATAAAAGATCATTTTCAGCCCATGAGAAAGTGGTCTCTCCTCAGTGGAAAGAAGACATGCTATGAATCGCACTTAATTAACACTTAATGATGGATGGATTAATGGTTCAATTCTACACAAAAAGGAAGTAATCAATCCGCTTACCCTTAACACTTTAAAACTGCCTTTAAAAGAGGGAGACATACTATTCATTTGCACACTCATTCATTTATTCAAAAAATATTTATGAGTGCTACTTTATCCCAAACATTATTCTAGGCATAGGGAATCCACCAATGAGCAAAGCAGATAAAAAGATTTGCCCTGGGCTTCCCTGGTGGTGCAGTGGTTGAGAGTCCTCCTGCCGATGCAGGGGACGCAGGTTCGTGCCCCGGTCCGGGAAGATCCCACATGCCGCGGAGCGGCTGGGCCCGTGACCCATGGTCACTGAGCCTGCGCGTCCGGAGCCTGTGCTCCGCAATGGGAGAGGCCACAACAGTGAGAGGCCCGCGTAACGCAAAAAAAAAAAGATTTGCCCTTGTGGAGGTTACATTGCAACAGATTCTTTATTATATCCTCAGAGTTGGAAAATGATAAAGCCAATTTTCATAAATGAAGTATTTTTCTGATCAAGAAAGTAATATACATCCTTATAGAAATTTTATGCATTTTATAATACTACAAAGAAAAAAATTAAAATTATTCTTACCACTCCGGTATAATTACTATTATCACTCTGGTTTAAGAATTTGTCTGCCTCTCTTTCTCAATTTTTACAAAACTGGAACCATGCTCTATTATCCACCCTCCATTTTTCATTTGACATTGTATTACTGCATTTTCACAGTATTTAGTCTATTTTGAAAGAATGATAAATGTCATATTTTACTTAACATCAGCTATATTTGTCTGCCTCATGATTATCGATGCTGTGAACAAGGTTTTCTGTCTATAAATCTGCACTCTACTGATTATATCCTTAAAACACAATTTAGAAGTATAAATAAATAATAAGCCAAATAAAATTAACATTTAACAGAAAACATGATACCTCTTCATGGATTGCTCTTTAGAACTGTTACATGAATTCACACCCCTGCCAGTTATATAGTGATATATACAATGTACCACATCTTTGCTATGGGCACATTCACACATGCACATATTTCTTTCTCTTACGAATATTTATTATTGAGTGTCTATTTCAGGGCAGGCACTGGTTTCAGCTCTTACAATATATCACTGACCAAAGTAGACCTTGTGGAACTTGCATTCTAGCATGAGGACGCCATAAACAATAAAATAATAAATATGTAATTACATGATAAAAAGTCTGAAAAAACTGTTGCTAATTCATATATAAAACTATTTCATTGGTGTTTTGCCAATGAATTGATTAGATTAACTATTTTTGTATTTCTTTTTGTACTTCATTTTCTCTCAACTGTATACTTATGCCTTTTGCCCCTTTTCCTATCGTTGTAATGGTACCTCATTTTAATAATATTGCTTGGGCTGGAAATGGAGGTAGGATAAATTATTATGTTGGAAAACATAGCAAGGTGGAGCAGGATCCATTCTGAGTATAATTTTTTGACTACATGGAAATATCTAGAACCATGAACTTATTATCTACAGCAACTTGTATAACCACTGTTAAACTGATTATATAAAACTAATACAAGGCATTTAATAAACCTAATCAACTACAACCTGTTTGATATATAGGGAAATATAATAATAACTGAACAACTATTTTAAAAGAAGATTTACAAGAGAAGTAAAGGTCTAGTAACAGCAATCCTATCTAAATATAGATGCACTTGCAGAGGCAGAACGTTAAGACCCTTTATAACCCAGCCTGTATACTGAAACATTCCAGGAGACAATAGCTGATAAATTGGCAGGCACGATCAGAAAGGTAAATACAGGATACATAAATAAGGACAGTGCATAGAGGAAGGAAAATAAATCTTAAAACTATTCTTCAAGCTACATAACCATTATCATTCCTTTGTACTGACAAGGTACAATTTGAGGGCAAAGCTAAACTCTCAGTAAGGTGCTTTGACAGGTCAATGGTCTCAACTCTAAGGACATGTTGAAATTACCATGTAGCTTTTTAAACCATACCAATACCACCAAGCCCCACTCCAGACCAATTAAGTAATAATTTCTGAAAGAGAGGCTCTGACACTGGTATTTATTTTATTTTAAAGCTCCCCATGTGAAATAAATGTCAGGATTGAAAATCTTGGCTTTTCCTCACAATTCAGCTTTACTACATACTAGTATGTGAATTTAGTCAAGCTACTTAACAAACTTTCTAAGCTGTATTCTCCCACCTGTAAAATACAATCAAAATCATACTGAATTCATAGACTGCTATGAGGATTAAGTGAGATAATCTCTGTAGAGCACTAATCATATGCTTGGCATCTAATAAATCCTTAATAAACATTAGCTATTTCTGTGTTTATTATTGCTGCAACTAGTGGCACATGTTAATTTCAACTGGTGAGTAAAAGGTGAGTAAATTCATTGAGTTATTTCATACTTTACTTACTTATTATAAAATACTCTATCTTAATCAAATTCCAGGATTAATTTCTCCTGGTATGCTGATTACAGCAGACTCTACTATGACCCGACCTGTCGGAATACAGTCTCATATCTGTTAACTGCTGGCTATCTCTCTTCATCCCAGGATCAATAATAAAAGGAGTCCTTGCTTCACTGGCCAGCCAGTTGAGGTTAAATACAGCCTTGCTGCTTATATTCATAGGATGAAACACCAGATGGGTAACTTTTGCTCCATTTCAGTGATATATCAGTTAGGCATCCCCTGTACCTATCCTGATTGGGAAGCCAATTATCTATTTTGGCCTCCTTCCACATTAGTCTCTTGGGTACCCAGGCTCCGTATCTATGCCATTTGACTTGTGTCTGCTTCTCTATCTTGTTTATTGTTTTCCATTGAGCTAACATTCATGGGAATTGCCCAGAACAACCTTGAATCTGAAGCTCAAAATTATTCACTCAGGCATTCACTTAACATTTGAGTGTTTCCTTTGTGTCAGGCATTAGTGTAGTTTACCAGACCACAAATGTAAGTAGAATACACTCTTTCCATTGCAAGGACTCAGTCTCAAGAAGAAACAATATAAATGAAAAAAAAAAGCTAGAGTAGAAATATGCAGAAGATATTTAGGTGAAGAAATAAGCAATAAAACTATTGGAACGAAGTAGATGAAATTATCATAAGTTGCATATATTGTGATTACATTGATAGATGACAGAGATAGATAGATAATGTGTATGAAGCCAAATGGAAAAAGGAATTATAAAGAGGCCACATTACTACAAATGTACTACAAATTATAAAAGTAGCAACCTTCATACATGCAATGAATGAACGGAAGATATAAAAGAAAACTATTTCATCAAATCTAGCAACAATAAAATATACAATACCTCACAGAACACTAATAAGAAATTTACTAAACCTACAGAAAGAAAAACACACTTTATTCAGAGATATAAAGCAAGGGCTGATTTAATATAGATAGTCCATGGACTCAGATAGAAAGTCTATTAATGAACTTCAGAAGTTTGATTTAAATATTTAATTCAATTCAAATTAAAACTTCAGTGTGAATTTTGAGGAGTCTTAGAAAATTATTCTAAAATTAATCTGGAATAACAAACCAGGCAAAATTGCATTGACATTTATAATATCTCCATTTTATAGCTGAGAAAACAAACTCATAGTAATTAATCGAAATACAAACAAAAAGTTTAAGTATAAATGACTCCAAATCAAACAATTTTTCAACTATTACAAAATGATTACTAAACAAGAATGGAATATTTCCTTAATCATTCAGTTATCAAATTGAATAAAGACATAATTTTTGATAATAATGCAAACTGTTGGACAAGATATGGAAAAAAAATATTGTCTCACCTGGAGTGAGTGTAAACTGATTTGACTTTTCAAAGAAATATCTATCGAAATAAAAATTGACTTGGTAATTCCACAGCTAGGAATTTGCCTTGTGGATATTCTCACAAAGTTTCACCAGATTACATACACAAGTTTTCTTTTCTGTTTATGTTTTTTATTTATTTGTTTTTGTGATTTGCTTTTGTTTTCTAACACACAGCATTTCTTACAATATAAGATATTAAAAGCAATCTAACTGTGCATCAATACCTTGATTTACTTTAAAAATTATAGTACTACTCTGGTGTACTACCTTTAAATAGAATGAGGTACATGCAGTGCTGATATAACCCTAGCACACCAGTATGGCCCTGTCAGTTGTTAAAATACTGAAAGATATTCATACTACTTGGAAAACAGCTGATACCCTGAGCACATACTCCATATTCCTCTCACCCCCACATTCTAGCTCCTTCTATGGGAGCTAGAGCTTCTCCAACCCCTGCCCCTGACTTATTCATTTTATTGCCTAATTAAGGTAATTTCTGGCACACCTGGGGCTCCAGGACCATTCTCCCACCCTACATCCAGCATCCATTCTGATTGGTCAGTGCTTATGCTCTAATGGCTGTCAAATATTTTGAATATCACTCTAAATTTATATATACTTATACAAAATTAACTCTATATTATTAACTTAAAACATTTACAGAATAGCATATAAGGAAAATCATTCCATTTTTATAAAATAAAAAAGGTTCTACATAGGTAAGTGCTAATGTATCTTTGAAACATTTTTAGAGAGAGACAGAGAGAGCAAGAATCTTAACAGTGGTCACCCGGAGGAGATCAAGACGGCAGAGCAGGAGGATGTGGAGCTCACCAACCACCATGAA
The DNA here is from genome assembly GCF_008692025.1 of Phocoena sinus. Lineage (NCBI taxonomy): Eukaryota > Metazoa > Chordata > Mammalia > Artiodactyla > Phocoenidae > Phocoena > Phocoena sinus. The sequence continues at coordinate 23,737,729 of NC_045769.1, forward strand.
CACATCAAAAATTCATCAACATGTGGAGCGATTCTCATTGAAAACAAACTGGAGACTGGCAGAAAGACTCTTACACAAACAACACTGTAAGAAAGATCCAGACGTAGTCAGGTAGGAAGGTAAGGGAAGTGATCAGATCGGTACCTGAGCCCCTAGGAGGGGACACAGAAGAGGAGCGAGATTACACAGGCTTGGCAACCCTTCCTGGGGGGTGGGCAGTTGAAACCCCGTATTGGGTGTCCCAGCCCTGGGGTATGACGCCAAGAGGACAAGTCCCCGTAGCTGGTTTGAAAACCAGTGAGACTGACAGTGGGACTGTAAGAAACTGAGACTCTGCTTGTGAAAAGTGCACACATGCTTGCTTACTCCAAAAACAAGGCAGAGGAAGCAGACTGAAACTGCCCCAGGACTTGGGCCAGTTTCCCACAACCGCCCCAGCAGGCTCCTCAGCTTGAGCTGAGAACTGGCTCCCGTCCCTCTTGCTCCATGGTGCAGTTACACACTAGGTTGAAGGCTGCCACAGGCAAGGAGAGTGCACAGATGTGGGGGCGGAGCCAGCTCAGACCTGACAGAGCATCCAAATGGAGCGAGGGCAAACATTACTGCTGTTCATAAGGGCAGGAGATGAGGAGTGGTCTGGAGCTCTGACTGGTACCAGGACCACCCTACCACATGCCCCAGCCCATGCCAAGCACCTGCTCTGGCCCCTCTTGCTCTATAATGCAGTTCCCCACTAGGGCAGAGGCTGCCACTTCTAAGGAAGGTATGGAGTTGTGGGGGAAGGAGTTGACTCAGACCTGACACAGCATCTGAAAGGGGCAAAAGAAGCCATTACTGGCATTCGTGAGGGACAGCAGATCAGGAGTGTTCTGGAGCTCTGACTGGTGCTGGGACCACCCCAGCCTGCACGTCAGCCCATGCCAAGCTCCTGCTCCAGCCCCTCTTGTCCCAGCAATGCTCCTCTCTGGACTGAACATGTCAATGCTTGGGGCAGAAAGCACACACTTCGAGGGAACAGAACCAGATCAGACACGAACACCAGGGCTTCTGCTCCAGCAACATGGGATTCAACCCACCCCTGATATGGTGGTGTTGACTATGGAGCAGAAAAGAAGCCCCAGCTAACATCTGGCTCTGGTCCTAGCTCTTCCATCTCCAGTCCTACCTACTACCGATGTGATGGCTGCTAGCACACACTGACTGATGACATGACTTCTGCTCACTTCAGATTCAGCTCTGCCACCAAAGCCATTGGACACATGCAGACAATATAGGGACATTCCCACAGAAGGACAGGAATATGTAACTAACTGTTTGAACTAATTTCATAAAGATGGAGAAATTAAGCAAAATGAGAAAACAGAGAAATTTTTTTTCAAAAGAAAGAACAACAAAAACCTGAAAAAACAATTAATGAAACAGACATAAACAATTTACCAGAGTAAAAAGTTCAAAGGATTAGTAATAAGAATGCTAAATGAACTAGAGAAAAGAATAGATGAACATGGTGAGGATTTTAATAAGAAACTAGTCAGAACTGAAAAATACAATAACTGAAATGAAAAACACACTAGAAAGAATTTAAAGTAGACTAGGTGATAGAGAAGAACACGTAAGTGATCTGGAAGATAGGATAATGAAAATCACCCAATGAAAACAGCAAAAAGAAAAATAAATTCTAAAAATGAGAACAGTTTAAGGAACTTTTATGACAATATCAAGCAGACCAACATTCACATTATAGGGGTCCCTGGAGAAGAGAGAGAGAAAAGTGTCAAAAATGTATTTGATGAAATTATGGATGAAAATTTCCCAAATCTGATGAAGGAAACAGTATCAAGGTACAAGAAGCACAGAGAGTCCCCAAAAAAGATGATTCCAAAAGGAAGCACAGCAAGACATATTATAATTAAAATGGCAAAAGTTAAACATAAAGAGACAATCCTAAAGGCATTATGAGAAAAACAAAGAGTCACGTATAAGGGAACCCCCACATGGCTATCAGTTGATTTTTCTGGAGAAAGTTTGCAGGCCAAAAGAGAAGGGCATGATATATTTATGTGCTGAAAGAGAAAAACCTACAAACTATGATACTCCACCAGGCAAGATTATCATTTAAAATGGAAGTAGAGGAAAAAACTTCTCAGACAGACAAAAACTAAAAGAGTTAATGAATACCAAACTGCCCTTAAAAGAAATGTTAAAGGGTCTTAACAGTGAAGGGGAAAACATGAAGATGTAAAATAGGACATCAAAAACAGAAAATGTTGGGGAGGGGAGTAAAAAAATGTAGATCTTTTAGAATGTATTTGAAGTAAATGACTACCAGTCTAAAACAAGTAGATATAGGTCAACATACATGAACCCCATAGTAACCACAAATCAAAAACCTACAACGGATATACAAAGCTAGAGAGAAAGGAACACAAGCATACAAATAAGGAAGATCATAAAATCATAAGGGAAGAAATTAAAAAAGAACAGAGAAGAACCACAGAAACAACCAGAAAACAAGTAACAAAATTGGAATAAGTACTTATCCATCAATATTCACTTTAAATGTCAATAGACTAAATGCTCTAATCAAAAACATGCCATGTGGTGGCTGATTAGATAAAAAAAGAAAAACAAGACCCATTTACAGGCTCCTTACAAGAGACACATTTAAAAGCTAAGGACACACAGACTGAAAGTGAGGGGATGGAAAAAGAAATTTTATGCAGATGGCAATAACAAGAAAGTTGGGGTAACAATACTCATATCAGAAAAAAGATCAAAGAAGCAAAGAGCTAGTTTTTTAAAAATATAAACAAAATTGATAAGCCTTTAGCATGCTCCTCAGAACAAGAAGAGGACCCACATAAACAAAATAAGAAATGAAAGAGCAGAAATGACAACTGATACCATGAAATACAAAAAAATCAAGAGAAAATTACAAACAGTTATACGCTAACTGAAAAACTTAGAAGAAATGAATACATTTCTAGAAACAATCTTCCAATACTGAATCAGGAAGAAATAGAAAATCTGTACAGACCAATAGCTAGAAGAGAAATTGAGTTTGTAATTAAAAAAAGCAAAACAAAACCTCCCAGCAAACAAAAGTCTAGGACCAAATGGCTTCACAGGGGACTTCTACCAAACATATTAAGAAGGGCTAATATCTATCTTCTCAAACTGTTCCAAAAATTGAAGAGAAGGAATCATACCCAAGTTCTATAAAGCCACCATTACCCTGACACCAAAACTAGACAAAGACATTATAAAAAGAAACTACAGGCCAATATCTCTGATGAATATAGATGCAAAAATCCTCAACAAAATATTAGCAAACCAAATTCAATGATATATAAAAAGGATCATACACCACAATCGAGTGGGATTTACTCCAGGGATGCAAGAATGGAATATATCTGAGAATCTAGCAATGTAATACATCACATTAACAAAAGGATAAAAAAATCATCTGATCATCTCAATAGATGCAGAAAAAGCATTTGGCAAAACTCAACATCCATTCATGATAAAAACGCTGATCAAAGGTTGTATAGAGGAAACATATCTCAACATTATAAAGGCCATTTATAACAAACCCACAGCAAACATCATATTCAGCATTGAAAACCTGAAAGCTTTCCATCTAAAATCAGGAACAAGATAAGGATGACCATTCTCACCACTTCTGTTTAATGTAGTAGTGGAAGTTCTAGCCACAGTAATCAGACAACAAAAAGAAATAAAAGCCATCCAAATTGGAAGGGAAGAAATAAAACTGACTATTTGCAAATGACATGACACTACATATAGAAAACCTGAAAGTCTCCACTACAAAACTATTAGAATTAATAAACGAATACAGTAAAGTTGCAGGAAACCAGATTAATATACAGAAATCTGTTGCTTTTCTATACACTAATAATGAAATATCAGAAAGAGAAAGCAAGAAAACAATCTCATTTAAAATCTCATCCAAAAGAATAAAATACCTTGGAATAAACTTAGCCAAGGAGGTGAAAACTTATACTCTGAAAATTTTAAGACATTCATGAAGGAAACTGAAGATGATACAAAGAAATTAAAAGGTATCCTCTGTTCATGGATTGGAAGAATTAATATTGTTAAAATGTCCATACTACCCAGAGCAATCTACAGATTTTATGCAATCTCTATCAAAAAATCCCTGACATTTTTCACAGAACTAGCACAAATAATGTTAAAATTTACATGGAACCACAAAAGACCCCAAATAGCCAAAGCAATCTTGAGTAAAGGAACAAAGCTGAAAATATCACATTGCCTGTCTTCAGTCTATAACATAAAGGTACACTAATCAGGCTTCCCTGGTGGCGCAGTGGCTGAGAGTCCGCCTGCCAATGCAGGGAACACAGGTTCGTGCCCCGGTCTGGGAAGATCCCACATTCCGTGGAGCGGCTGGGTCCATGAGCCATGGTCACTGAGCCTGCGCGTCCAGAGCCTGTGCTCTGAAACAGGAGAGGCCACAACAGTGAGAGGCGGGCTTACTGCAAAAAAAAAAAAAAAAAAAGGTACACTAATCAAGATAGTATGGCACTGACACAAAAACAGACACATAGATAAATGGAATAGGATAGAGAACCCATAAATAAATTCACACACTTATGAACAATTAATTTACAACAAAAGAGGTAAGAATATATAATGGAGAAAAGACAGTCTATTCAATAAATGGTGCTGGGAAAACTGGACAGCTACGTGTAAAAGAATGAAATTCTCACACCATATAGAAAAATAAACTCAAAGTGGATTAAAGACCTAGACGTAAGACCTGAAACCATAAAATTCCTAGAAGAGAACATAGGCAGAATACTCTGACATAAATCGTAGCAATGTTTTTTTGGATTAGTCTCCTAAGGCAAAAGAAATGAGCAAAAATAAACAAATGGGACCTATTTAAATTTTAGACCTTTTGCACAGCAAAGGAAACATCAACAAAACAAAAAGACAACCTACTGAATGAGAGAAAATATTTGCAAATGATATGACTGATAAGGTGCTAACATCCAAAATATATAAATAGCTCATACAACTCAATGTCTAAAAACCAAACAACCCAATTAAATAATGGGAAGAAGACCTGAACAGTCATTTTTCTAAGATATACAGATGGCCAACAGGCACATGTAAAGATGCTCAACATCGCTAATAATCAGATAAATGAAAATCAAAACCTCAAAGAGCTACCACCTCACATCTGTCAGAATTGCTATCATCAAAAAGTCTATAAATAATAAATAATGGCAAGGATGTATAGAAAAGGGAACTCTAGTACGCTTGGTGGGAATCTAAATTGGTGTAACCACTATGGAAAACATTACAGGGTGGTTCCTCAAAAATCTGAAAATAGAACTACCATATGATCCAGCATTTCTACTATGGGGTATATACCCAAAGAAAAAAAACACTAATAAAAAGATACATGCACCGCTATATTTATAACAGCATTATTTACAATAGCTGAGATATGGAAGCAACTTAATTGTCTAGCAATAGATGAATGGATAATTGTCTAGCAATAGATGAATGGACACACACACACACACACACACACACACACACAAACACACACAATGGAATATTACTCGGCCATAAAAAAGAATGAAATATTTCCATAAAAAATAATGAAATATTTGCAACAACACAGATGGATCCAGATGTTATCAATATTATGCTTAGTGAAATAAGTCACACAGGTAAAGACGAATACTCTGTTATCACTTATATGTGGAATCTAAAAAATAAAACAAATGAATATAGCAAAACAGAAACAGACTCACATATAGAGAACAAACTAGTGGTTACCAGTGGGGAGAGGAAAGGGTAGAGGGGAAAGACAAGGGTTGAAGATTAAGAGGCATAAACTACAATATAAAATAAATAAGCTATAAGGATATGTTGTAATGTATAGGGAATATAGCCAAAACTCTATAATAACTTTAAATGGAGTATAATAGATAAAAATATTTAATTACTGTGTACACCTGAAACTAATATAATATTGCAAATGAACTATACTTCAATAAAAAATATAAAAAATTAAACAGAGGCGGTAGCTATGAATGTTCATAGTGGCACTATTTACAAGACATGGAAGCTAAGACATGGAAGCAACCTAAATGTCCATCGACAGACAGATGGATAAAGAAGATGTGGTATATATATATATATATATATATATATATATATATATATATACATACATACACACACACACACAATGGAATATTTCTCAGCTACAAAAAAGAATGAAATAATGCCATTTGTAGCAACATGGATGGACCTAGAGATTATCATACTAAGAGAAATAAGTCAGACAGAGAAAGACAAATATCAGATGATATCACTTATATGTGGAATTAAAAAATGATACAAATGAACTTATTTATAAAACAGAAATAGACTCAGACATAGAAAACAAACTTATGGTTACCAAAGGGGAAAGAGGGAAAAGGAATAAATTGGGAATTTGGGATTAACAGATTCATACTACTTTGTACAAAATAGATAAACAACAAGGACCTACTGTATAGCACAGTGAACTATCCTCAATATCTTGTAATAACCTATGGAAAAGAATCTGAAAAAGAATATACATATAGATAGATAGACAGATAGATCTGAGTCAGTTTGCTGTACACCTGAAACACTGTAAATCAACTATACTTCAATTTTAAAAAGGAAAAATATTATATTAAAAAACAATAAAACATGAAAAACTTAAAAAATAAAATAAAAAGGAGGTAGGAGGTTCAGGATCAGAGTGGGATATGATTATAGAAACAGAGTCTGCAGTGATGTCCCCTGAAGATGGAGGAAGGGGCCATGATCCAAGGAATCCAAGCAGCCTCTAGCAGCTGGAAAAGTCCAGGAAAGGATTCTCCCCTAGGGCCTCCAGAAGAAACCCAGCCTTGATGCCTTGTTTTCAGATTTCTGCCTTTCAGAACTGTGAGTTAATAAATAAGTGTTGTTTTAAGCCAAAAAACAAAACTAAAGAAAAAACAAAATAGTCATCACCAATGGATGCAGTAAATAGAGATCAGAGCAAAGGGAACAGAATTAATTACTTTTAATATTATACCTTTCTTTACTGCTTGAATATTTTATCATATGAATGTATCATTTTCTTAAGTTTTCAAATAAAGTAATGTATATAAAAGATCTAGTCTACACATATTAAATGCTTTCTAACCTGTAACTAGTATTTTCAAACCATGGCTTAACAGGATATGATATAGTTAAAAACTTAGATTTAAATGACTGTTCAAATAAAACAAGTTTGGAGGGTATAACAGAGACTTTAAAGAGCTCTTCTACATTTCCCTGCCTCTCTCACAGTTAAACTGAGTTAAAGTTATTGGGTTCTGAAAAACAGGATGTGAGAAGAAATGATGGAAGCCTCTTCAAGTCCTAGCCCTTAAACATCCCAACATAGTTAACCATTTCCCTTCACCTGCCACAATGACTTTGGAGGACTATTTTCCAGGTGGTGTAGCTACCAGATGGCTGCCAATACACCTGAGTCACTGAACGAACTCAGAGGAGTCACACCATCCACAGTGAGTACGAACCTTAGTTGTAAAAGCACTTTGAATTTGGAGGCTTATCTCTTGTAGCAGCTAATGTTGTTTAAACTGACCTATACAATTAAAAATGATGATGCTTAATCATTTGCCATTGACATTAATTTTTAAAAATACAAGGTTAAAAGAGGAATGTTTTAAAATAGACAATGCATTAAATGAACACTGCCTTAAAACAGATTTTAAAGTGATTTTTCTCTCCTTGTCCTAAATTCCCATGTTGAGAGGAATTTACCAGAAAAAGAGAAGTTTTGTTCAGGCTTCTGTGCCCTCATTACTTCATTCATCATGCAAGTAGTCCACTGCCTGCTGACAAACTTCACACATCGCTACCTAGGAACGATTGACAGCTGACATTACCTCTTAAGACTTGATTGAGCTAATTGACATTCACAGTCTGAGTATTAAAATGAGAATGAGTCAGGATAAGTCTTCCTTCTTCACTTATGTATTTGTTCAATTGCTTGACCTTTAGGTTTGTTTGCATTGTTGTGGCTTTAGATTGTAGGGAGGATTATACTCGCAAAATGCTGTTTTCATATGCATTTTTGATCTAATACTCCTAAAAGTATCTAATAATTCTTTAAAGTTTCTGTTGTATATGATTATATCAAGCAAATAGTTTCGATACATTTTTAAGGCTGTCACTGAATCATTCTTTGACCCATATCAAATTAGACTAAAGTAAAAAGACTAGCAAAAACAAAAGGTACAAACAATAAACTATCACTTGAGAACTCCTCTAGTTTGTCATATTTTTAAAGTATATTTCTAGAATAAACTACGTATTCGTGCCAAATCCCCACAACAGTTCTGCATGTTGGATATCATCTCTCTTTTACAATGGACAAAAATAGAGCTCAGGTAGGAGCTGATCAGTGGAGTGATCAGCTAACTGATCAGTGGTAGGACCAGGAATCAAATTCTATCTTCCTGGCCCCAAAGCCTCAGTTATTTCTTCTTTGCCCTATAGCTCCAGTATCTATGTAAGTATTCTTGTGTCTCCAACTGGACCCTATTAACTAAGATACATTGATAAAATACTTAAGACCTAACTTTTCTTCTAGCTTAAAAGAATCATTTGTCTTAACTATAAACTACAAACAGCTCCTGAAGTTGCTGAAGAGAATGCCATATCTACTTGGAATTTTCAGAATTCATCTTGAAGCAGGCTTGGGAGTTACAAGGAGGTAGATGAGGGATGAACATGATGAGACTGTATGTCACTTTGATTACAACATGGCCACACAAGGATCGTTTATCATCCTCATTTTACTGATGGGTAAAATCAGTCTAAAATAATCTAACCCCTTTCCCAATGTCATGGATTTGTTAGGTTAAGAACCTCGGATTGAAATCCAAGTTAGTCTGACTCCAAAATCCTTTTCATTTTACCATATTTTTTCCCAGTTCTTTCATCAAGCCCTGTTGATTTAAACCTTTTTGTTTTTTTAATGGGCTTCCTAAACAGAAAGAGCAAAGATAATGAAATCTTTTTACCTTAATGGCTTGGTAATCATTATGAAAACTACTGTTGAATAATACAACTTTGTCTACCTTCTAGTTTTTCTGTCTCCTTCTAATTGATTACAGCAATTTCTACCCTTTTCTTCATCCCCTTTTTGTGTGGTTTCTAATCTGCTATAAGCCACAAAATACTACAACCAGATCAATTAAGAATAGTTTCTTAACTATGACAATAAGGTTCTGTATTAAGACCTTCTACATAGTAGCACAATGATTTTTAATGCAGATCTTTGTCTCTGGTGAGATCTCCCTGTTGGTTTTGTTGACGTGTAAGTCTACATTTTTGATGACTGCGTCTCCAGAAGACTCAATATAGATTAATCAATAAAAGTTGCTGTGAAAACTGATTTAACTATTTGGGAAGAAAAGGTAAAATATTGCATCTTATCCTGCTCCCAAATTAATTCCAGATGGATTAGAGCTCAATGTTAAAAAAAAAAAAAAAAGAAATCATGAAAGAACCAGAAATAACATGTAGGTAAATATTTATATGATTTTGGAATACAAAAGCCCTATCTAAGCATAACATTAAGGAAGAAATCGTGAAGTAAAAAGTTATAATGATTATGCAATTTTTTTTTTTTTTTTTTTTTTGCGGTATGCGGGACTCTCACTGCTGTGGCCTCTCCCGTTGCGGAGCACAGGCTCCGGACGCGCAGGCTCAGCGGTCATGGCTCATGGGCCCAGCCGCTCCGCGGCATGTGGTACCTTCCCGGACCGGGGCACGAACCCGTGTCCCCTGCATCGGCAGGCGGACTCTCAACCACTGCGCCACCAGGGAAGCCCTATGCAATTTTTTAAAGTTCTAAAATTAAAAAAAAAAAGGAAAAACTGCAAGGAAAATATTGGTATGTACAAGTAATAATATAATTACATATAAAAATATTTTTAAATCAATCATAAAAAATTAGACTCTCTTGAAGAAAACCGTACAGTCTATGGATACAAAAATCACCCATAAAGTAGTCAGTAAACATGTAAAAATGGTCAGTCTCACTAACAATTTAATAAATACATAATAACAAATGAGATGCTATTCATTTACATATTGGAAAACTATATTTTTAAATGAGAAATTGGTGAGGTACTCTCACATACTGCAAGTAGTAATATAAACTTATATAAACTAATTTCTAGAAGGAAATTTAATAATATGTATCAAACTTATTAAGAAATGATCCAATACCTTCTATCAGTAAGCCTATTCCTAAAAATGTATTCTAGGAAAATATTCAGACTAATGTGCTAGGATGTATATATAAAGATATCCATGGACCATTATTTATTATAGTGAAGTACTAGAAACACCTAAATTCAAAAAAAAAAAAAAAAACGATTAGTTAATTGAATTATAGTATACCATGCATCCAGGTGATGGGACACTATTTAGCTATTAATAATCATATCCACAAAGAAAATTTATGGAATACAAAAGTACCCACATTATATAGAGGACATATATATGATATATCTACATACGTATATGTGTGTGCAACTAAAAGAAAGTGTGTAAAATATTAATGGTAACTAACTCTGTATGCTGTTTATTTTATATTCAATTCTGCATTTTCAAATTTTTCTAGAAGGAACTGAGATTACTCTTAACACTTGGAAAAGCTTGATATTAAACATATGTATGATGTAAAAATAATACAGGCTAGGATTACACATCTCTGCCCTCTTAAACTTGGGTGTGGCTGTGTGATTTACCTGACCAATGAAATGTGAGCAAAAGCCACATGCGGTACTTCTGGGAACAAGCGTGAAGTGCCAGGACATGTTTGTCCACATCTTTGGTCCCTTCCTCCGATACTACGAAAGCAATGACAAGAGCTTCTTCATTGGCCTGCATTCCCAAAGTGATTATGATGAGCAGAGCCCCTTTGCTGACCCACAATGGCCATGTAGTGTGCATGAGATATTTGTTTTTCTGTTCTAAGCCACTGAGACATTTGAGTTGGTTTTTGTGTGTGTTTGAGTATGCAAAGACACCCACATTTCAAACTGGTGTATATAAGACCACACACACTGAGAGTTTGGAATGTCTGAATTTTTCTACCCATTACGAAGTCAAGATAACCTATTTCTGTTTTAACCTCTGAGTAAAGTAACCATTTCAGTAATACTCTTCATTTATAAAAATCACACTATGACAGCCTTAATAAACAAGTTTTTAAAGCAAAGAATGAAGTCTACACCCCTCTCGTGCACAGACCTTTTCTGAGAAATGGGAATAATGATCCAATTCATTTGTGTTCTCTTAGCTAAAATTCCCCTTCTGGGAAAGCAATAAATACCTTTCTGTTGGTAACTTTCTGTTTACCACTGTACATTTCTGGAGGGCAGCCAGCTGGCACAGGTCCTCTTATTGGCACAAAGAGTACACAGCTGGGTTGCTTATGCTTCTATTTCTCTGGAAGGCATCCTAGTGGCTCCCATAGTCACCAGGAGCCTAAACAGATGCTAATCAAAATATAAGCAGGATCCACAGAGGTCAAAGGGTCACTCATACAGTATCTAGTTATTGCTTATGCATAGCTATTTAAACATAGCTGTTTATTTTCTCAATGGTCTTAAATCAGATCAGTTCACTATAGTAAGAAAATGGTTATAACATATTTTTAATCCTATTTGACCCAAAAATATAAGCAATTAAATGAAAGATGACAAAAATCAATGAATTAGACATTATGAAAAGGACATAATATATTTAGGTTTGTACAATAAGGCAATTCTCAACTAGCTGTTTTATTTGAAAATGAATGAAGACTTTCTGTCTTTATTAATTCCCCTCACTTAGCAGCATGTAAACTAAAATTGATAGACCTGGACCTTTCAGTGACTTTTAGGTTATATCCCTCTCATTATAATCTTCATTTAAAATAAACAACTGCAGGGCTTCCCTGGGGAGCAGTGGTTGAGAGTCCAGCTGCCGATGCAGGGACACGGGTTCGTGTCCCGGTCTGGGAAGATCCCACATGCCTCGGAGTGGCTGGGCCCGTGAGCCATGGCCACTGAGAGCCTGCGCGTCGGAGCCTGTGCTCCGCAACGGGAGAGGCCACAACAGTGAGAGGCTCAGTATACCACAAAAATAAATAAATTTTTAAAAAAATAAAAATAAACAAACTGCAAAATCTCTATGAAACAGAGACCAAGAATTAGTCTTATAAGGTTAAATTTGCCCTAAGAATATATCTTGACCCAGCTAGAGACTGCTGAATTGTAGACATGTCTAGTTGCATTCACAGCCTAATATATTCTCTAGTTGGCAGGCTTCCAAAATGAAGAATAATCATGCATTTTTGAAACTGAAATTGCAACATTTAACTTAGCCCTCTTATCCTGACTTAATGCAGTTAAATTAAGAACTGTAATTTAAAAAAAATATTAGTCATCCAATTTTTCATTTTGGTAAAGCTTGTTATGGAATAATGCAAATATCTAAAACGTTTCAATTTATATTATATGTAGAATAATCCTGTACAATAAATTATAGCTTTTGTTTAACACTATTACAATCACATAAAGGTGCTGCAGACTCAAAAATATTCAAAGGAAGGGTGAATGAGATGGAGAGACATATACAGAAAGCACAGAGGATTCTACCATAATGATGACACACGTGACCATTTCTGTCACAGTGACAGGCATTGAAGCAGTGCTAAACAATGTTTTATGCAAAAGTCAATAAATGGGGCAACTTTTGAAAATGGTGGACCTGTTTTCAACAGATTTCCTAATTCAACAAATCAAGTTTCATTTATTTGAGTTATGGCATTACTCTGAGTAAATGTCAAGGATTTTCTGATTAGCTTTGTGGATAGAAAGTATGGATAATTATTGACCTCTCTCCTCATCAGTTTTATTTGTTTCCATCCCTCAAAGGCAATGCCTTTTTTGTAGCAAGGTAAAGTTATCTGCATTAGTGGCCAAGGGGAAATGCCTAATACTTCTGCCCCAACTGGACGGCATCTGTTTGTTTTACATGTCCAGATAGAAATGCAAGCCTGTGCCTAAAGTGATAATCATCTTAGCTGTTGAAGTTTTCACTGTCTATGGATACCCACAAGGATGATCTGCTTGTGGCTTGGTGACATACAACCTTATGAGACTTCACAGTAAAATAGCTAACTTATACTCTGAGTTACTCAAGGTATTTTCTATTAACATGATCTTCTGCAACATTTATCTTCTTTTTGTTAATACATGCGCTTCAGTGGTCCTTCTTATCTTTGAATTTTAAATAAGGTTGCAGTTTTGACTATATAAAGCAGGCTCAGACATTCAAAAGCCAGGAATATAATTCAAATGAATTAATTTAGTAGGCATTGAAAGATGTATGTTTAATACACAGATAAATTCTTTACTTCAATGTAGAAATACGCTCTCCTCCCTTTTTTAGTAAACATATAACTTTCTTGCTCTTTCTTGATCCCATGTTCCCACTTTTGGTAAAGACATGAGCACAAGACATAATTAACTTTTCTCTCTTCTGTAAGAAAAACAAAAGCAAAAATATGAACATTAATTCCAACGTATATAAGTACTCGGTACTGGGAAGACAACTGGGGTGATAACTGTAGAGGCTGAGAAATGCATGCATGTCTTGCTTAAAGCACCAGTTGCCGCCAACCAATGCAAGGAATGTAGTATGAATGTAACCCCAATCTTAAAATATAGCACTTTTTTTTTTCAGAAGGGGTCAGTTATTGAAGGTTTTCATTGAGTCATTCAATAAATATGTATTGATAGTCCCAATATACCAGACACTATTCCAACTTCCCAAAATATACTAGTAAGCAAACAGAAAAATAAACATCCCAGCCCACATGTAGTTTACAATATACTGGGGAGACATAAAATAAACACAACAAGTAAACCATATAAAACGTCAGAATACAAAAACTGCTACAGAAAGAAACAAAAGAGCAGAGTAAGGGAGACTGGGAGCACATTGGTCAGGAGGAGAGCGTGCTGTGGGGGATGACTGTGAAATTTTACATATAGCGGCTGATGCAAGCCTGGGTGGCATCTGAGCAAAGACTTGGAGGCAGTGATGGAGTTGACAATGAAGCTATTTAGGAGAAGAGCATTCCAGGCAGAGGGAAAAGCCAGTTCAACGACTTGAAGCAGGGAGTGAACATGGCATGCTCCAACAAAAAAGGAGGCCAGAGTGGGTGAAGAAGAAACAAAGAGAAGAAAATATTTTTAGGTGAATTAGAATTAATTACAAATATTGATAACAAATTTACATAATAATTACTCAATGAGAAATGTCAGTGTTGGGAGGGCCAAACAAAATATATCTGTGGACTGTCAACTTTCTATCCCTAGCCCTGATCTATGACTTATTAAACTGCTAACATTTTTTAGGTGGGATTGTTTAAAATTTTGATTTCATTGAAGTTTCCTAAGAGTATTCAGAAGGTGAATGGATAATCATAGTTAAATGAATCCTTCTTAACGCTTTTTCCCCCCACTCGCACAGTGGAAATTAAGCAGAAACTACAGATTCTATTAATTCATTCATAAAAGTGCATTAATGTGCAAGTAGTACGCTAGGTGAGTGGAGTGCAGAGATATGGGAGATAATTCCTGATCTCAAGGAGCTTACAGGCACCCAAAGAGAAACTGTCTCTAGTGAATTATGATCCTTGGGAGTAGAGAATAGGGAGTGAGTGAATACTTTTATAAATACTAGCTATCATAACTTTCATTTTCACAGGTCCCAACAAGCCACACTGTTAACAATTTTTCTATTAGTAATGAAAACAGTACTTGTAATTATGACATTACAGAGTTTACAAAGTCCTCTCACATATAATGTTGCATTGACATAGTGTTTTATTTTGCCATATGGCTAGAATTAAGACAAAAAAACAGCTCAAACAATTTGTTTAATTAGAGTCAGAGTGACTTGATTTAAACTAATCACAAAACCAAAAATGTACTTGTTTGCTTATTTTTAATCTTTATAAGTTTCCTGATACATAACCCCACTTAACAAGTTATCTCCCCCAAATATAATCAGGGTTTTATTTTGCATCCAACATCTAAGGCCAAGAACAGGAAGCCATTCAATTTCTAGGAATTGTGCTGAGGTTCTTTTATGGCTGTGGGTGTCAATTAGGAATGATGGATTACAATCTGTTCAGTTGAAATTAATTCAATATACTATCTACACAGTATATCTATGCATTCTGTTTAATGTAAAAGATTGCCTTTGACTGTAGGAATTCCATACCCCATCCCCAAAGTCTGTCAGTTTTCTAGAAGTGGCCTTGGATAACATGGGGTAAGATAACAAGTCAGTCTCAAAATATGCACAACAGAATGCCTTTGCCTCTTATTCATCTGCTGTGGATCTCACTATCAACACTTTAAGTAACAATCAGAATGCTAAGTTTTTAATACTTTTCAACATTTACCAAAGTCTCATTTATGATAGATGTTCTAATGTTAGCCATCAGTTTTGCTGACAGGCATTGTCACTATATTTAGTTTAGTCATCAGAAGGCTACATATATAGACCTGCCTCTTAAACAATGAGCTTCTCAGAATTTATTTCATGTCTAATCCTGTAGCATTTTCCTCCATGACTGAGGTTTACGCTAATATCTTTTCTGGCTTCATCTAACTCTACCTAGATGTTCCATATGTGCCTCACTCTCTAATACTAAACATTTTTTCTTATCTTTCACCCAAATCAGTTTCACTTTTTAAAATAATGACCATGATAAATGGCACTGCTTTTCATTTGCAGGTCTGCAATTTGACATCATTCTAATAATTTTTTTTTTTTTTCAGTACGCGGGCCTCTCACCGTTGTGGCCTCTCCCGTTGCGGAGCACAAGCTCCGGACGTGCAGGCTCAGCGGCCATGGCTCACGGGCCCAGCCGCTCCGCAGCATGTGGGATCTTCCCGGACCGGGGCATGAACCCGTGTCGCCTGCATTGGCAGGCGGACTCTCAACCACTGTGCCACCAGGGAAGCCCTCTAATAATTCTTGAACCACATTTTTAAAATTAATTCACGTCTCTGCATTTACTTGATCCTTTCTTAGTATAAGTCTTCATCCTTTTCCACAAGAGGTTGCTGCAGCCTTTAATGTGTCTCTCTGCTTAAGGAATCACCCACATAAAATGGCATTACTAAATGGCATATATAGTCAAAAACCATTCCCCTGTATATTACCATCAAATGACTCCCTGCTGTGCACAGGCTAAAGTTTAAACTCCTATGACACAAGCCCAGCCATGGGGATAACCCCAGCCTGTCTCTCTAATTTCATCTTTGACTGCTTCCCTAAATACACGCCATGTCACATTACCTCTTTCTTTGTGCCACCCGTTATTAATGTAGAGCCGTACTTATTACAGAATATTGCAATTGTGTCATAGCATAGTCCTTCCATTCAACTATGAGCTATTAGAAAACAAGTATGGAATATTATTCACTTTTGTCTCCCTAGTGTAGTATCTTACACATAACAGGCACTCCACAAGTGCCTATTTAGTGAACAAATGGCCTTCCCAAAAGTCAATGTGTTGTTCATCTCTCATTCATGGAACAGACTCATTATATTCCTCTGAGGTAGAAATGGTATAAAAATAACTTTATAATTTATATTGTTGTGTGTGAACGTACATATGAATTTTATTTCCCTAATTCAATCAGTAGGTGGTAAATCCTATTGAGGCTAGCTAGAGACATTATTCATTTCTGCACTATGGAATGATAATGAGTGTTAAAGATTTAGTGACTCTGAAAATGCACCTAGTGATTAACAATGACCAACCGTAGCACTCAGTAAATATGATTTTTAAAGCCATTATACATTTATATTTTAATAATACCTTTCAGAGATTCTGATTCAACTTCTATCTTTTGACTTCTAGCCATGCATACATAGGCCAAATTTACTATATATTCATAACAAAATCAAAGGTTAGGCAGCAATAATTCAAGATAACCCGTGTTTCAATGATTTCAAATGTTTGTCTTCCGGTCCAAATTAGCTCAATCACTTTCCCAAAAGGTGGCCTCATTCCTGTGTGAATGTTCCTGCAACATTAACAGGCACATACTATGGAGTGAAATATATTCATCCAGATAATTTTCAGCAGAGTCAGACAACCAGGAAGGAGCAAGGTCTCTGACAGGGATCCATCTTGATACAATAATTAGGCTTGTTCTAGGACTACAGACCAATTAATTTCAAGCTCCAGGGAATCACAGTCTTGTAGACAGAAAATGGCATTTCAATAAGATGGTGACAAACAACATGCATTAATATAAAAAGAATTTGGACTCTGGGAAAATCAAAACCTAGTACCTCAGATATTTTTAGACACAGAGAGAGTATGGAAATAAGAAACCCAAATGCAACTGAAAACATACAGAGGGTATAAGTAGGTAAGGATGGAAATATTGAAAAGGTGAATAGCAGAAGACCATGAAGGAACAGGAAGACCAGATAAAACATTGGACTTTTACAGACACTGAAGGCACTGAATTACAGACACTGAAGGCACTGAAATTTCTGGGCAAAAAATGCAATTCAAGAAAATACATCGCATTTTTCAACAATAATATGCTGTTTTAAATTATTCAATACATGGTACATCCTACGTATAAATATAAAAATTTAAGGTTATATATATTTCTCCTCAAAGCAGTTGATTTTCAGTAATGACGAATGATGATATAAGGAACAGTTGAAAAAAAAGAGAAAATATGATCCAAAAATATTTTTTAGATGTCTCTGAAATCATCAGAGTGTGTAAAAATATAGTGAAGAATAAAGGAATCGAGATCCAAGGGAAGAAGAACACACACGAAGGTGAGCCTGGCATTTGGAGTTCATTTTCTCCTGAAGTTTGGCTGCTTGTCAGACAATTTTGATAGAGGAGGCTAAGAAATTGAGAAAGAAGGACGAAAGTTGAAGCTGAGAACCCAGCCAAAGGATGGGTTCTGTAAACACTCCAGGCTTTTTATTGAGAATCTGAGGAATAAGAGTGAGCTAGAAATAGACTTGACCTTCCAAAGACCAAAGCTAAACTTTGAATCATCTCAGTCACTAATTGGAACAAGGTGATATACCATTGATAGTGCTTCTAGACAGCTGCCTGCAAAATGCCAGCACAGAACCTCTTTGGAAAAAGATAATATCACACTTGGGCCTCAAATCAGACTTCTATTTTTAAAGAAACATTGTCTGGTACTCAAAAAACAAAAACAAAACAAATAAACAAAAACAGGCAAAAGAAACTCAAGACCATGTGACCAAAACCCAGGAGAAAGGATGGACATTAGAAACTTACCTACCAGAAATGGAGATGATGAAGAAATCAGTCACAGATGTTAATTTCTGAACTGGATGACAGATCCAAAGGAAATGACCTGGCTGACATAGAGAGAGCTTAAGAATATGGAAAAGAGCATAAGATACAAAGGGAATAAAAGGTAAAAAATTATAAAAATGTAAACTAGTATCCCAGATAGAAATAGAGAGAAAATGGTGAAGAAGCAATACTTGAAAAGATAATGGTTGAGAATTTTCAAAACTGATAAACAACATCAAGCCATAAATTCAAAAAGCATGACAAACCACATGCAGTAAAAATTAAAAAAAAAAACATACTTATATGTATCATAATGTAACTGCGGCAAACCAAAGAGGAAGAGAAAATCTTTAAAGAAGCCAGAGGGAAATACAGGTATATTGCATTTGAAGGAGGAATAGTGAGAATCACAGCCAACTTCTCAACAGAACAAAGGAAGCCAGAGATGATGGACCAGTATCTCAAAAGTGCTGAAAAGGGCTTCCCTGGTGGCGAAGTGGTTGAGAATCTGCCTGCTAATGCAAGGGACATGGGTTTGAGCCCTGGTCTGGGAAGATCCCACATGCCGCGGAGCAACTAGGCCCGTGAGCCACAACTACTGAGCCTGCGCGTCTGGAGCCTGTGCTCCGCAACAAGAGAGGCCACAACAGTGAGAAGGCCCACGAACCACAATGAAGAGTGGCCCCCCACTCGCCACAATTACAGAAAGCCCTCGCACAGAAATGAAGACCCAAAACACCCAAAAATAAATAAATTTATTAAATTAAAAAAAAGTGCTGAAAGACTATATTTGCTCTCCTAGAACTGTGTACTCAGTGAAATTATCTTTCAAAACTGGAAATAAAATAAAGGCATTTCAGGGCTTCCCTGGTGGCACAGTGGTTGAGAGTCCGCCTGCCAATGCAGGCGACACGGGTTCGTGCCCCGGTCCGGGAAGATCCCACATGACGCGGAGCGGCTGTGCCCGTGAGCCATGGCCGCTGAGCCTGCGCATCCGGAGCCTGTGCTCTGCAACAGGAGAGGCCACAGCAGTGAGAGGCCCGCGTGCCACAAAGAAAAAAATAAATAAAGGCATTTCAGACAAAATCAACTGGGAGAATTTTTTTATGAGTAGCTTTACATTAAAAGAAATTTTTCTTTAAATCTTGAGTTAGAAAGAAAATGATTTCAGAAGGAAACTTAAGGATATATGAAGGAATGATTAGAAATGAAATTGGTAAGTAGTTGAGTATACCTAAAAAACTGACTGTATTAACAATAGCAGTGAAGTCTTACAGAGTTTAAAATATATACATATGTAGATATGTGACAACAGTGGAATACTAAATATGTAAAGGGAATAAATAATATTCTAAGATCATGGTAAAAGTACTAATTTGCACTAGAATCTGATGAGAAGATGATTCAGGGAGAATCTCTAATATGTCCACTAAACATTACCAAGCTAGTAGACAGAAAAAATGGAATAATTATTATAATAATAAATTAGTAAAAATAAAGCCATAAAGAAGAAAGAAAGGAATATAAAACAAGAGGGACAAATAAAATGAAAATTATCAGATAGTAAAATTTAGCCCAATACATGAGTGGCTAGACAGAAAGTAAAACTTTCTGATACAAAACTAAAGATACAAAACTAAAATATATGGAAACAAAAACGGGAAAAAAGAAAAAAGAGAAAATAGATACCATGGAAACACCAAAAAGAAATCTGGCCCAGCTAAAATAATACAAGCAGACTTTAATACAAATGCCTAAAACAAGTGAAAAGGGACATCTAGGATATTAATAAATTTAATTCATTGGGTAGATATAAAAATTCTAAGGTTTCTGCACAGTACCTCAAAATGCAAACTTCAATTGTTTAAAGAACAATAATGCCCATCACAGCATCTCACAAAATTTCCTCCAAAATAATACAGAAGAGCACAAAGAACAAGAAACCACAAAAATCAAACCATCAGCATAATCTTCCAAATTTAAAAAAATATAAGTAAATAGAAAAAAACACCAAATTCCAGCAAACAACCTCTGACACCTCCCCCTCCTGCAAAACTTAGAGGGCAAGAGCAAACTGAGAAAGACAGCCAGGAAAGAGGAATGCTAGCAAGGCATAACCATCTACACAAAGAGTAAGTCCGTCCTACATTATAAAATAATAAAATTGTTTCCTGGTAGAGGATTGGGATTCCTGGGGGAGGAATTTGAAAAACGTGCACATAAGTGGTTGTCTTCAAAAGGCATAGTTTCTGGGAAGAAAAAGCCAAAGAGAGGAAGATGTGGTCTTTGGCAAATGAATAATGAAAAGGAAAAAATGCAAGTCGAAAAATTTAGGATCCTACAACACAAAAGGAACCAAATACTGGAGGATACATAACTCTGTCCACAAACTTTAAAAAATACACTAAAAAAAAACAGCTTTGATATACAGATAGAAAAGGGCACTAGTGAATTAGGAATTGTAGAAACAGCCCCAAATCAACAAAAATGAACGGAAGAAAAAAATTAATACATGCAGGGTTATTACCAAAAAAAATCAAAAAAAAAAAAAAGACTGGTCACATCTGAACTGATGAAAATTCCCCTTCAAAAACAGCCATGAAGCAGAAGAAAACTGCATGACACAATTCAAAACAACTAAATGCAGTCAAAGAAGCACTTGAAGAAGTATCTTGAATTGGAAATTCCATAGTTAAAAACAGAAATAGGCCAAAAAAGGAAAAAATAAAAACAGAGTTGACTGAACTCAAGAAGGAAATGGAAGAAAAAGACAAAATTATCTCAGAAATGAAAAATAAGGGAAAAGGGATTCAAATTAAAATTTATTAAGGAGTAATGAAGAAAGGTAGGAAAACAACCAAGGGGACAAAAATAAGAAAGTAGTACACAATTTCAAAGAGGGAAATGGAACACAGGACAAGAAGGGATAACATTCACCTAATCATAGTATCTAGAGAAGTAAAATAAAACCATGAAAGAGAAATAATAGTTAAAACTGAACTTCAAGACCATTTTCAATAAATTTTAAGAAGGCTCCAACCTACATATTGAAAAGAGTCCAATGACAATTGGGATATATTAACCCAAAATATCAACTCTAAGATATATCCTAGTAAAACTACTAGACCTTTAAAAAAAAAAAATCTTCAAGGTCCCCAGGCAAAAAGATCAAATAACTTACAAAGGGAAAAATAAGAGAGTATACTGGCATTTTCCTTTTAAGAAACAAACCAAAAAAAAAAAAGGGGGAGAGAGAGAGATCAATGGTACAGCATGTTAAAAAAAAAAAAAGTTCAATAAAAGTGAGTATGAAACAAAAATTTTAAATGCAGCCAAATATCAAGGCTATGGAAATATCAAGGCTATAGAAAAACAACTTTAAACATAAGAATTTAGGGAATTCTGTACCCCATGCCCTTCTTCAGAATCTATTAGAGCTTTATTCAACCAAGCGATGACTGAAAATGCTTCTGCAAAAGGACTGAGGGAGAACATTTTAATATATATAAGTCTAAGACTAAAATAAAAGTTGGATAAGAGTGAATAGCTAATGTATAAATGCCTATAAACAGTGAAATAGAAAAATAAATTCTAATTTATTCATATAACAAAATACTAAACTGCAATAGAAATGCAAGTACTATTGCTACATACAACATGGAAGAATTTCACAAACATATTTCTGAGTAAGAGAAGCCAGACACAAAGGCATACACACTCTACGTATTCATATACATTGTGAACACAGGCAAATGTGACAACAGTGCTTAATGGCAGGATAGTTGCTAGTGCTGGGGAGAAGGGAGGGAACAGAATGAGGAGGTGCCAGGAGGGATTAGCTACAACTTCGTGTTCTATTGCTCTAAATGGATGTTATACTTCATTTTAAAAGTAGGTTTATAAAAAAGGGAAACACAGTCCAGGAATAGAGATTACTGAAATTGTGGTTAAGTAGTGTCATAAATACTTGGATTTACTCAGTCTCCTACTTCTGGAAATTCACTTTTCCTCCTTTCTTATCCATGGAATCTTTTTAACTCATTCTTTTCTGCTTCTTTCAATTTGATCATTTTCTTTAAACTTATATCTCGGCATATACAGCCACTTTTCTTTTTCCACAGAATTTCTCCCTTAGTTTCTGAAGCAGGAAGTTGTTTTTGTTTTTATATGGGGGTCTTTGTTAAAAAGTCAGAGACTTTGATTACAAAGCAATACATGGAAACTGTGCCAAGAATTACATACACCACATTAATGAGAGAAAAATTTTTAAGTATGTGTATGTGAGTACGGATATTTCAACTTTGAAGAATCTAAAAGACTTAAGCCTACCCAAACTGATGGCAATGGTGATCTACCATGGCCTTTCCAACAAGAATCTTGGTCAGGGTGTGTATATGCGTTTTGTAGGTCAGGAAAGAGACTGAATAAGGACTTCCTGTTGCCCATTTCAGGCTTGATCAGTGTGGTTTAACTTGAAGGGAAGGATTTTTTTTTAAATCCACAATTTTCTAGAAGCAATCTTAATTCACTAATAGTAAGATGTTTTGTTTTGTACTCTTCTGGTATCAAACTCACATGCCCTTTCAGACACTGTGAGGTATGACTGAAGATATTGTACCTTCTATAAAATTACTTGGCTCCAACCCATTTCTGACTTCTAAATTTGGGAACCCACATTCCTTCCCTGACTCAATCACATGCATTCAGATATACATACACGCTTCTTCCTTCTACTAAGTTCCCTTCCTAGCCATTGATATTCTTCCCCCAGCCATACATACTGAATAGGGCTCCCTTAGTATAGACTAGAATTAAAGTGTATCCCATTAATTATTTGTGTTCTTCTAGGCTGTAGGTCACAAATGGAGTTCAAGGTAAAGACTTTTCATAGCACTTGAATATGCACAAAGAGCATAATTAAAGTTTTTAATTATAGAATTCAAACCCTTCTAAACATACTGCTAGCAATAGGAGACATGAAAAATCTTATCTTTATAACAATATTATTATTAATATATAATATATAATGTTTATAAAGTGCCTTATGCAAAAAAGTACATTTGAGTTTTTCTTTTTCCTCAGGTAAAACTTTATATTACAATAATAATTTTACCATATTCTGTAAGAAATTTAATTAATGGTAAGAGAACTTCAAGGCTCTCTCTCATTAATGGGATAAAATAAATAGGTAAAAGGTCAAATTTTGGACAGATTTTATTATCTGGCATTTGATAATTAGGTGATTTTTAAACCTAGATTTCAAAAACTAACCCATTAAATTGACTGTTTTTCCATTGAATTAGAATTCACTTTAGATGTTTTCAAAGTCTTTAGAATTACTGTGGAAGTTTACAACACAGTCAGGCAAAAGCATCAGAGACAGACAAAACACAATTTAAGCCTCTAAAAGAAGTGTGTGTCTAACAGATGGAAAGAATATGTACGCTTCAGAATAGAATGAAAACATAACTAGATTAGTTGAATGCAATCTTGTGAAGCAATCTGTGCTTGGTTTACAAAATTTCATCCATTCTAATCAGGCAATAAAGAAACAAGATAATAAGATACATGATTTAAACCCAGGGGCACATGCAACCTGACCACTCCATTTTTAGGTTTGGGTGTGCATTACAAAAACTATGAAAGAGGAGTTCAGCCTTATGTCAGGGTTATGAGAAAAACTGCTTCACATATTGGCAGCAACGGATCCTGCAGTCCAGCCAGAATCTCTGCTTAATAGGCAACCTCAGGCTGTTCATAAAGTTATTCTTAAGCAATATAATTATCCACCTGGCAACCAAATAGTTCTAACTCTGGGGAAATTTTGAGTAAGAATAGAGATAAAGAAGCAAGTCTAATCTATGATTTTAATCTGGGGTCATATTTTCAAAGAAATTCTGAGGACACCACATCTAATAGAACATAAATACAGTGTCAACTTTAATCTTATTAACTATCTTTTAAATATGTAAGAATCAAAGTTATAAATTGAAAGACAAATACAGAGGAAACATAACCTTGATACTATTCTACAAACTAAAATATAAGTATGTATATTAAAAACCAAAGGAAATAAATAGTAGTTAGTATGTTTAAGTGTTAGAATTTTGGAATGAAGTATACATGCTTTTTAAAAATAGATCAACATTTTGTTAATATCAAAAAACAAAGCACTGAAATTAATATAGCAAAATTTTTCTGTATTTTCTATTATGTAAAAATATTATAATCTTCATGGTAAAGAGAGAAAAAGCTGCAGATAATAATCCATGACCTCAATTTCACTGGAGAATTGTGGTTACACATTCCTGACATGCCATTAAAAAGGATATGAATGGGGCTTCCCTGGTGGCGTAGTGGTTGAGAGTCTGCCTGCCGATGCAGGGGACACGGGTTCATGCCCCAGTCCGGAAAGATCCCACATGCCACAGAGCGGCTGGGCCCCTGAGCCATGGTGGATGGGCCTGCACGTCTGGAGCCTGTGCTCCGCAACGGGACAGGCCACAACAGTGAGAGGCCCGCATACCGAAAAAAAAAAAAAAAAAGGGTATGAATGAACTGCCAGATGGAGAGATACATAGGTCAAGGTCCTGAACACAGGAGATTCTGTCCATGAAGTTTGAGGCCTGACACATGGATGTATTCTGGTTCACCAATCTGGAAGCTTCTGTGGTTTATTTTTTATGTTATATTAATAATGACAGGAACAAATCATTATTTGGAGAATAATTTCTACTAGTCTAACTGATACAGTACCCCACTTTCAGAGACAGGTGATTTGAATCTGGATTAGGGCATATGCAAAGGCCCAGTCACAGGAGGGGCAGTGAAACGTCAGAGCACCTGAAATGGCAGGTGCCAAAACTTCTTACTGAAAGCACATATCTGAAAATATGTGAAAATAAAACCTGAGTCCAAGAGCGAAAAAATTGAGGTAGATTGAACGGCAAAGAGAGAGAGACAAAGAGTGGAAGCGAAATAAAGAAAACATAATAGCATTGCTTGAACCCCTCCGATCCAACCATCCCTAAATCCAGAACTGGCACATGGGCTTCTCAATTACGTTAACCAATGACTTCCCATCTTTTAGGTAAAACTAAGCTACTTTGAGATGAGTTTTGAGTTATGCTAGCTTGAGATGGATTTCTGTCAACAGCAACCAAAAGGATCTGAAGCAACAATGACAGGGACCCAAGCTTTACACTGCATTAACTAATGGAAGCTACCTACACATTCTGCCCAGACACAAAATGGGCAGAGGGACGGCATGAAGAATAAGATAATGTAACAGGCGGAGAGAGCACTTTGATATCAAGGTAAAGTAAATCAAGATTTATCAAGCATTTCCCTAACTCAAGCATTCAAATTTCTCTGACCATGTAAAATAAAATATTGGGACATGATGATAAAATTGGAGTACAAAATTAAAGCTCATTGAAGCAGAACATGTCAAAGTTCTATAAGACTGAGTGAGGTGTTTATGGGGGTGTTAAAGTTACCCTTATTTTGACAGGATTTGTGGTAGAATACATTGGGTTTAAGTAAGAACACAAAGCTTACAAAATGAAGAGAAAAATATTTTTAAGAAACAACCTAAAAATATAGAAAAATTCTTATTAACAGTAACAATATGAAGGCTTGCCATGTGTTGAGCACCTGACTAAATTCTATACAGACATTTTATTATTTAACTCTAATAAAAGTTATTTTTTAAAAGGGGTATTACAAACCTGATTTTATAAATGATAAAATTGAAGTTTAGAGAAATTAACTTGCCCAAAGTCTCAAAGTTAGAAAGAAACAAGGCATGAGCAATGCGACTCTCAACCTCATACTTTTCATCAAAATGCTTAAAGACAAAGAGGGTTTTCATTATTGCATGGTATTACATGATATACTGAGAATGGAAAGACTTCATGTAAAAGATTTAGTCCAGGGTTGCCACTAATGACGATTAATGCAAATATTCCCATAAAAGAAAAGGGATTTAATGGTATTTGAAAAGGAATTAAATGGTATTAGGAAAGGAATATCATTTCAGATAAAGATTTGCTGGTTGTGGGTAACGAAGAAATACAGTACATAATACAATACAGTTAGTATTTCTGACCCCTAAATAACTCATTAACTACTTGACTGGATAAGACATTAAGTCAAGTTTAATGGCATGATAAGAGTAAATTAATCGGGCTTCCCTGGCAGCGCAGTGGTTGAGAGTCCACCTGCCGATGCAGGGGACATGGGTTTGTACCCCGGCCCGGGAGGATCCCACATGTCGCAGAGTGGCTGGGCCCGTGAGCCATGGCCGCTGAGCCTGCACGTCCGGAGCCTGTGCTCCGCAACAGGAGAGGCCACAGCAGTGAGAGGCCCGCGTACCGCAAAAAAAAAAAAAAAAAAAAAAAAAGAGTAAATTAATCTAATTAGATAATACAATTATGTTAAAAGCAATTTTATTTGTGTTAAATTATATAGATTTAATGATACAGTATCAGAAGTCTACAGTACCACGCATTTTTCTAAATGCCCAATATCTTTGTTTCTTGATGTATGAGGCTGAAATAAATTAGACTGCCTTCAGAAAAAAGCCACACCGATCTTTTGTGTCATCTCCCTCTCTACCTAACGCCTCCACTAGCCACAGAGATTTCTCCCACTCTCTCAAGTTTGAAAACCCCTAAAATTGTTTTCAATTGCCCAACTTAGTCCTATTCATGATCCTACCAATTACTGATGAAAAGCTGCAGCAAAATGTGATTAAGTGATTTACTTAATACTAAACAGCTGATAAACAATAGTTCACGGACTAAAACTCAGGGCTTATGACTCTAAGTCCAGTGTACTTTCAGCTACATCAGAGCTAAAATTTGAGAATGACTTAAGATAATTCTTAGATATCTCAGTTTATTATCAGATAGTAACTAAAAGACATAAAGCATAGAGGGAATAAAGGCATATTTGCCTTTAATACAAGGGAGAGAAGGTAACTACATGAAAGGTGAGCTGGTTCCAAAGACCAGGGTTAAGTTACTTGTCTAAGATTACAGAACTAGTGAGTTGTACTAGGGCTATATAAACAGAGCCCCAACACACATCTTAAAGATGGCCAACTCTGGCCCTAAACACATATTATATGACTTTCTTATTTTATGAAAACCATTAAAAATATAATTTGATGTAATCAAGTGAGTTCAGATTTGTTTTTAGTCCTGAATAATTGGTGCAATGTGATACAATTCTATCAATCTTTTTAGATTTAATAAATATTAAACTAAATTATATTGAGCTCCACATGGATTAAAAAAGCTCAAATAACTAAATGAAATAATCATTAAATGCATTTTATCTCATTTTTTTTCTATATCAGCTTTTGATTATTTGTTTGATTTAACTACATAATAAGAGATAAGGGCTTTTATTCTCCACTCAAAAATCACTGTCTAGAAAATAAGATGTACTATTAGATGAATTTGACATCCATTAAAAGAAATTAAATTTGCACTAAATATTTTAATGATAGCCATTTGCCAGGTCAGTCTTTCCTAAACAATCATTATAAAGCAGATAAGATATCGTTTTGACAACTAAATTTGAGATATCATGGAATTCATCCTTTGAATTTAATACAGCAATTATCCCAGGAGAGTAGCATCATTGTCCTTGCTTTCATGGCTTTGGGGCCACAAATCCAATAAGAATCATAATTTGATCCTTAAGACCACTTATATTAGAAAAATACTTTGGCAATTCAAGGAGCAAAATATCAAAGAAAATATCCCATTGAGTATGGCCTTTTAAAGCAGTATATATATATATATATATATATATATATATATATATATATATATATATATGCCAGTTCTAACCTTTTAAAGAACAGTTCATGGGGAAATTCACAGGGATGACTGCAGTACAATAGAAGATTGTAATATCTGCCTTCATTATTGAAACTCATCAGTATTGCTAATACATAATACAAATTTTGAGAACATTTTTGGCTGTGTAAATTGTAGATTTTTAAAATCTGTATAGATTGGAGAAAAACAAATCACTTACTAGAGATAGGAAAAAATAGAGCTGGATTATAACCTCATACCAGATATGCCAAAATAAATTCCAGATAAATTAAGGATATAAATGTAACATATAAAGCCATAAAAGCACTAGAAAAAAATTTTAGTGATTAATAATATTTGGATGAGGAAAAATTTCTATGAAAATGTCAAGAAAAACAGCCAATAAAATAAGAAGAGTGATGAATTTGACAAAATAAAAGTTAAAAGCTTCTTTGATGAATGTTATCATAACCCGATTTAAAAGGATAATAGGAAACTGCCAAAATTATTTGCAATGCACATGGAAGAAAGGGAATAAGTATCCTTATTCCCTTTCATAAATCACACAGGTAACATTTATAAATCACATAGGCAAGAAATAAACAAAGGACATATACAGATAATTCACTAAATGAGAGTTGCAAATGGCCAATAAACATAATAAAATATTCTTTTCTCATGCTACCCCTTCAAGGCTCAAAGCATCCACTATAGCATCCTGGCTGTACTTAATTTCCTCTAAGGTAATCCCTAGTTCCATCCCCTTTCCTGTCTCTAGAATAGGTATATAGGGAAATTAAGTTTTCCATGGGAAGCACCCTTCTAGTTCCTGCATCATATCTTAAAGTTCAATAAATTTTAAGGCCGACTATGAATATAGGATATGTACACCACTGAAATGCTCTGTAAAAATAAGGTGTCTTTGATAATACTAGTTACTATACTATTATAAGTATACTATATTATAGTATACAGTTTTCACTAAAGACCCTCATTATAACAAATCAACAAATGAAGGAAGACTGTGTAATGGAGGAGAGAGCAAAGGATTTCAAGGCAGTCTTGCATTTGAGTTTAGCTTTACCCCACTCTAATTGGATGATCTGCTGCAAATTAATAAAACTTCCTGGGCTTTAGTATCCTTACCTACAAAACAGGCTTATTGAAAGAACCAAAATTAAAGTGTATTTAATAGTATCACTAAATATTGAATATTTAATGTCATTATAATATTAGTGGTAATAGCTAACAATTGAGATAGGAAATGTTCTAAATACTTTTAACTTCACAGCCACCATATGTGGGAGGTACAGTTGTTAGCTCCTTTTTATAAATTAGGACACAGATAATCGACTTAATTGAACCAAGGTCACACAGCTAGTATGTGACCAACCTAGCATCTGAGTACAAGCATCATCCTTCTCTCCAGTCTTTGATATTAATTACCCTGCTACACTATGTCATTAATTTTAAGATAAGTTAATCCTATATTAAAATACTTTTAACTTTTATTTGTTTATGTCTAATATTGGGAGTTGAACAAAGTAAACCAAGTTTTGGTCTGTGAATGGGAATTTTCTTTTGCATACTTAAACCCTTGGAGAAAGAAATAGAAAGTAAGGCCAGAGAAATGCTCAGGTTTTAAGCAACAAGAATGTTTTTGCTCAAAATGTACTATAAGAGATAATTTTGTCCTAGTCAACACAACCCAGAAAGAAGAGTAATCCATCATTCCAAATGAGATAAAGAGGTTAAGCCAAGGACTTCCCTCGTGGCGCAGTGGTTAAGAATCCACCTGCCAATGCAGGGGACATGGGTTTGAGCCCTGGTCCGGAAAGATCCCACGTGCCACAGAGCAACTAACCACGCGCCACAACTACTGAGCCTGCACTCTAGAGCCCACCAGCCACAACTACTGAGCCCGTGTGCCACAACTACTGAAGCCCACACGTCTAGAGCCCATGCTCCACAGCAAGAGAAGCCACCGCAATGAGAAACCCGTGCACTGCAACAAAGAGTAGCCCCCGCTCACCTCAACTAGAGAAAGCCCACGCGAGCAACAAAGACCAAACAAAGCCAAAAATAAATAATTAATTTTTTTTTTTTAAGATGTTAAACCAGTAGTAGCCATACCATTACTCCTCTGCCTGAGTCCCATGAAGAAATAAGTCAATAAAAGACAAGCCTGAAGTGTTTGGGGTAAGAGAAGTACTAGGGAGAAGATAGCCTTAGTCTGATGGATAAGAGCTGGGGCAGGGAGGGAAAGTATTTGGAAAGTCTGAGCTGTTATCATAGACTGAGGCTGCTGTTGATGATATTCTATCCACCTCTGGAGACAAAGGCTCTGAGATGGGAAAGATGGTACCCAGAGGGCTAAACTTCGACCTACAGTAACCATTAATTTCATGTCAGCCAAGGAGCAAAATTCATAGCCTACAGGAATCTTCTATCTTGGGTCAGACATTGGAGAATGGCATACTTGGGGGTATGAGAACAGAAGTAGAGGGAAGTGGCTCTGTGATACCTGGTACCAGTTCTGCTTTTCCTATTTACATACCAAATAAACAGCTTGGTGGTTCTGTGTGCACGTGTGTATGTGTGAACATGCATGCTTAAGATGTTGTTTTTTTCTTGTGTTTAAAGTGCCTATGGGAAATCAACATTAATTTTTCAAAAATTCTTTAAAAACTGACAAAAAGTTACTAAAATTAACACAGAAGCCATTCTTCTATAGCAATTATCTAATGTTATAGGTTATTTTAGGTTATTAAAAGAACTTTAAGAACTTCATGTAACACAGAATAATTCAATATATGGCTGCACAGAATGAACTCAGGAAACATTTTTAATTCTCTCAAGAGTATTAAGGCAACTCATGTGACTTCTATGTTCACAACATTCATTCTTGTGTAAATTCTAAATACCTTCTTGGCCTTTGTCTTTTAAAATAAAAATGTGTCTCTGTACCTTCCAGTTTGTAATAACACTCTGTGAGTGATAATACACTCATCTTTGCTTCATAGAGCAGCCCATTTTCTTTTGTTCTCTTTTTGTCATCTCAAAAATGGGTAATATCTGTATCTGAAGAAAAATACAGCATATAAAGTATAAGTGCACTCTCTAGGGATTATCTGACAGTGTCTTGTGATAGATTATCCAAACAATACTTATCACTGCTCTTATCCTTCATTATCAGATCAAATTCATCATCTACCCAAGGTTTATTTTTCTGTGACGAGTAAGTTCCAAAAGAAAGCAATAAACAGCACTACCATTTTGACATATATTACAAACGTCAATGGGATGTCACACTCTAGGCAACAGCGCCACTGAGATACGGTATAAATGAAAATTGTAAACCAATGAATATTGCTTTTACTGTTGTTTAATGTTCGATAAAATAAATGTATAATTTAACTTTATCTTGTATTAACTGAGAAAGCAATATTATCCATAGAAATCACTATAAATGCAACCTGCCATTTGTTAACCTGCTTTAGGAACACGAAGAAAAGTATATTTAACTAGTTCCTTTAATGCATCCTTTTGCATGTGAAAGTCCCGCCAAGAGTCCAATTACTGCAGTAGTTGAAATAAGATGTGCCCATAACATGACTTGTTCACAGTGATCTCTTGTATTATTAAACTATCTTAATTTGATGTTCAACATGTTCTTTTAAGTCACACTTTGATTTCAAAACTTATAACCTATCTGCTCAATCACAATGTAGTCAATATAACTGTAAGAAGCATATATGTAATTTGACGAGCTCTTTTCAAAGAAAAAAATAGTAGTGCATGCTTTTAATGCACAACAAACTTTAAAGGAAAAAGCAACTACTTTTAAAAAAGTGCACCTTTTTAAACGTTACTGTGCCTCGTTATTTCTTAAACGCCTGCCATGTCATAAGTGCCATACCAATATTACAAAGTTCAGAATATGATCCTTTCTTATAAAAAATATCTTCCTTCTCACCCCTTATTTTATTTTTAACATCTTTATTGGGGTATAATTGCTTTACAATGGTGTGTTAGTCTCTGCTTTATAACAAAGTGAATCAGTTATACATATACATATGTTCCCATACCTCTTCTCTCTTGCATCTCCCTCCCTCCCACCCTCCTTATCCCACCCCTCCAGGCGGTCACAAAGCACCGAGCTGATCTGCCTGTGCTATGCGGCTGCTTCCCACTAGCTATCTACCTTAAGTTTGATAGTGTATATATGTCCATGCCTCTCTCTCGCTTTGTCACAGCTCACCCTTCCCCCTCCCCATATCCTCAAGTCCATTCTCCAGTAGGTCTGTGTCTTTATTCCTGTCTTACCCCTAGGTTCTTCATGACATTTTTTTTTTTTTTTAGATTCCATATATATATGTGTTAGCATACAGTATGTGTCTTTCTCCTTCTGACTTACTTCACTCTGTATGACAGACTCTAGGTCTATCCACCTCATTACAAATAGCTCAATTTCGTTTCTTTTTATGGCTGAGTAATATTCCATTGTATATATGTGCCACATCTTCTTTATCCATTCATCCTATGATAGGCACTTAGGTTGTCTCCATCCCCGGCTATCGTAAATAGAGCTGCAATGAACATTTTGGCACATGACTCTTTGAATTATGGTTTTCTCAGTGTATATGCCCAGTAGTAGGATTGCTGGGTCATATGGTAGCTCTATTTGTAGTTTTTTAAGGAACCTCCATACTGTTCTCCATAGTGGCTGTATCAATTCACATTCCCACCAGGAGTGCAGGATTGTTCCCTTTTCTCCACACCCTCTCCAGCATTTATTGTTTCTAGATTTTTTTGATGATGGCCATTCTGACTGGTATGAGATGATATCTCATTGTAGTTTTGATTTGCATTTCTCTAATGATTAATGATGTTGAGCATTCTTTCATGTGTTTGTTGGCAGTCTGTATATCTTCTTTGGAGAAATGTCTATTTAGGTCTTCTGCCCATTTCTGGATTGGGTTGTTTGTTTTTTTTGTTATTGAGCTGCATGAGCAGCTTGTAAATTTTGGAAATTAATCCTTTGTCAGTTGCTTCATTTGCAAATATTTTCTCCCATTCTGAGGGTTGTCTTTTCATCTTGTTTATGGTTTCCTTTGTTGTACAAAAGCTTTGAAGTTTCATTCGGTCCCATTTGTTTATTTTTGTTTTTATTTCCATTTCTCTAGGAGGTGGGTCAAAAAGGATCTTGCTGTGATTTATGTCATAGAGTGTTCTGCCTATGTTTTCCTCTAAGAGTTTGATAGTTTCTGGCCTCACATTTAGGTCTTTAATCCATTTTGAGCTTATTTTTTGTATGGTGTTAGGGAGTGATCTAATCTCATACTTTTACATGTAGCTGTCCAGTTTTCCCAGCACCACTTATTGAAGAGGCTGTCCTTTCTCCACTGTACATTCCTGCCTCCTTTATCAAAGATAAGGTGACCATATGTGCGTGGGTTTATCTCTGGGCTTTCTATCCTGTTCCATTGATCTATCTTTCTGTTTTTGTGCCAGTACCATACTGTCTTCATTACTGTAGCTTTGTAGTATAGTCTGAAGTCAGGGAGCCTGATTCCTCCAGCTCGGTTTTTCATTCTCAACATTGCTTTGGCTATTCGGGGTCTTTTGTGTTTCCATACAAATTGTGAAAATTTTTGTTCTACTTCTGTGAAAAATGCCGGTGGTAGTTTGATAGGGATTGCATTGAATCTATAGATTGCTTTTGGTAGTAGAGTCATTTACACAATGTTGATTCTTCCAATCCAAGAACATGGTATATCTCTCCATCTATTTGTATCATCTGTAATTTCTTTCATCAGTGTCTTATAACTTTCTGCATACAGGTCTTTTGTCTCCTTAGGTAGGTTTACTCCTAGATATTTTATTCTCTTTATTGCAATGGTAAATGGGAGTGTTTTCTTGATTTCACTTTCAGATTTTTCATTATTAGTGTATAGGAATGCCAGAGACTTCTGTGCATTAATTTTGTATCCTGCAACTTTACCAAATTCATTGATTAGCTCTAGTAGTTTTCTGGTAGCATCCTTAGGATTCTCTATGTATAGTATCATGTCATCTGCAAACAGTGACAGCTTTACTTCTTCTTTTCCGATTTGGATTCCTTTTATTTCCTTTTCTTCTCTGATTGCTGTGGCTAAAACTTCCTAAACTACATTGAATAAGAGTGGTGAGAGTGGGCAACCTGTCTTGTTCCTGATCTTAGTGGAAAGGCTTTCAGTTTTTCACTATTGAGGATGATGTTGGCTGTGGGTTTATTATATGGCCTTTATTATGTTGAGGAAAGTTTCCTCTATGCCTACTTTATGCAGGGTTTTAATTATAAATGGGTGTTGACTTTTGTCAAAAGCTTTCTCTGCATCTATTGAGATGATCATATGGTTTTTCTCCTTCAATTTGTTAATATGGTTTATCACATTGATTGATTTGCATACATTGAAGAATCCTTGCATTCCTGGAATAAACCCCACTTGATCTTGGTGTATGATCCTTTTAATGTGCTGTTAGATTTTGTTTGCTAGTATTTTGTTGAGGATTTTTGCATCTATGTTCATCAGTGATTTTGCCCTGTAGTTTTCTTTCTTTGTTACATCCTTGTCTGGTTTTGGTATCAGCGTGATGGTGGCCTCGTAGAATGAATTTGGGGGTGTTCCTCCCTCTGCTAAATTTTGGAAGAGTTTGAGAAGGATAGGTGTTAGCTCTTCTCTAAATGTTTGATAGAATTCGCCTGTGAAGCCATCTGGTCCTGGGCTTTTGTTTGTTGGAAGATTTTTAATCACAGTTTCAATTTCAGGGCTTGTGATTGGTCTGTTCATATTTTCTATTTCTTCCTGATTCAGTCTTGGCAGGTTGTGCATTTCTAAGAATTTGTCCATTTCTTCCAGGTTGTCCATTTTATTGGCATAGAGTTGCTTGTAGTAATCTCTCATGATCATATGTATTTCTGCAGTGTCAGTTGTAATTCTCCTTTTTCATTTCTAATTCTATTGATTTGAGTCTTCTCCCTTTTTTCTTGAGGAGTCTGGCTAATGGTTTATCAATTTTGTTTATCTTCTCAAAGAACCAGCTTTTAGTTTTATTGATCTTTGCTATCGTTTCCTTCATTTCTTTTTCATTGATTTCTGATCTGATTTTTATGATTTCTTTCCTTCTGCTAACTTTGGGGTTTTTTTGTTCTTCTTTCTCTAATTGCTTGAGGTGCAAGGTTAGGCTGTTTATTCGAGATGTTTCCTGTTTCTTAAGGTGGGCTTGTATTGCTATAAACTTCCCCCTTAGAACTGCTTTTGCTGCATCCCATAGGTTTTGGGCCACCGTGTTTTCATTGTCATTTGTTTCTAGGTATTTTTTTATTTCCTCTTTGATATCTTCAGTGATCACTTCGTTATTAAGTAGTGTATTGTTTAGCCTCCATGTGTTTGTATTTTTTGCAGATCTTTTCCTATAATTGATATCTAGTCTCATGGCATTGTGGTCAGAAAAGATACTTGATACAATTTCAATTTTCTTAAATTTACCAAGGCTTGATTTGTGACCCAAGATATGATCTATCCTGGAGAATGTTCCATGAGAACTTGAGAAAAATGTGTATTCTGTTGTTTTTGGATGGAGTGTCCTATAAATATCAATTAAGTCCATCTTGTTTAATGTATCATTTAAAGCTTGTGTTTCCTTATTTATGTTCATTTTGGATGATCTGTCCATGGGTGAAAGTGGGGTGTTGAAGTCCCCTACTATGAATGTGTTACTGTCGATTTCCTTTTTTATGGCTGTTAGTATTTGCCTTATGTATTGAGGTGCTCCTATGTTGGGTGCATAAATATTTACAATTGTTATATCTTCTTCTTGGATCGATCCCTTGATCATTATGTAGTGTCCTTCTTTGTCTCTTGTAATTGTCTTTATTTTAAAGTCCATTTTGTCTGATATGAGAATTGCTACTCCAGCTTTCTTTTGGTTTCCATTTGCATGGAATAGCTTTTTCCATCCCCTTACTTTCAGTCTGTATGTGTCTCTAGGTCTGAAGTGAGTCTCTTGTAGACAGCATATATATGGGTCTTGTTTTTGTATCCATTCAGCCAATCTGTGTCTTTTGGTGGGAGCATTTAGTCCATTTACATTTAAGTTATCGATATGTATGTTCTTATTACCATTTTCTTAATTGTTTTGGGTTTGTTATTGTAGATCTTTTCCTTCTCTTGTGTTTCTTGCCTAGAGAAGTTCCTTTAGCATTTGTTGTAAAGCTGGCTTGGTGGCGCTGTACTCTCTCAGCTTTTGCTTGTCTGTAAAGGTTTTAATTTCTCCATCAAATCTGAATGATATCCTTGCTGGGTAGAGTAATCTTGGTTGCAGGTTTTTCTCCTTCATCACTTTCAGTATGTCCTGCCACTCCCTTCTGGCTTGCAGAGTTTCTGCTGAGAGATCAGCTGTTAACCTTATGGGGATTTCCTTGTGTGTTATTTGTTGTTTTTCCCTTGCTGCTTTTAATATGCTTTCTTTGTATTTAATTTTTGACAGTTTGATTAATATGTGTCTTGGTGTGTTTCTCCTTGGATGTATCCTGTATGGGACTCTCTGTGCCTCCTGGACTTGATTAACTATTTCCTTCCCCATATTAGGGAAGTTTTCAACTATAATCTCTTCATATATTTTCTCAGTCCCTTTCTTTTTCTCTTCTTCTTCTGGAACTCCTATAATTCGAATGTTGGTGCCTTTAATGTTGTCCCTGAGGTCTCTGAGACTGTCCTCAGTTCTTTTCATTCTTTTTTCTTTATTCTGCTCTGCAGTAGTTATTTCTACTATTTTTTCTTCCAGGTCACTTATCCATTCTTCTGCCTCAGTTATTCTGCTATTGATCTCATCTAGAGTATTTTTAATTTCATTTATTGTGTTGTTCATCATTGTTTGTTTCATCTTTAGTTCTTCTAGGTCCTTGTTAAAAGTTTCTTGCATTTTGTCTCTTCTGTTTCCAAGATTTTGGATCATCTTTCCTATCATTATTCGGAATTCTTTTTCAGGTAGACTGCCTATTTCCTCCTCATTTGTTAGGTCTGGTGTGTTTTTACCTTGCTCCTTCATCTGCTGTGTGTTTTTCTGTCTTCTCATTTTGCTTATCTTACTGTGTTTGGGGTCTCCTTTCTGCAGGCTGCAGATTCGTAGTTCCCGTTGTTTTTGGTGTCTGTCCCCAGTGGCTAAGGTTGGTTCAGTGGGTTGTGTAGGCTTCCTGGTGGAGGTGTGTAGTGCCTGTGTTCTGGTGGATCACCCCTTATTTTTATTTGACCTTAATTAGTGCTCCTAAAATAATCTCCTGTTTGAGCATATTAAAGAGGAAAATGGTGATAGAATGAGAAAGCAAGTGGGAAGGACAATAGCTAAAATATTTAATATAAAGGAAAATTAAAAGGCATAATTCCATGGTAAAGAAAACAAAGTGGGATATTGAAAAAAGAGGAAAAGTGATTGGAAAATACTGACAAGGGAAGCAAGGAAAGGGAACCCCAGGCTAGAATATTCATGGAGGCCATACAGTTCAGAGTAAACTAACTTGCTCTGCATATCCACAGAGAGAATGGGACCAGGGAAAAGCTGGGAAGGTTTCTTTGGAGCAACACTGAGAAGAGGGGCTAAAAGTAGAACGTTCATTGATCCACCCAGAAGAGCTGACTCCCTTCCACTCGCAGTTTTCATTGCTCTCCTTACCTCTACCACACTAGTCCCACAGCACAGAAGGATCACAAGCCAGGCAATTAGATCTTGAAGAAAAAAAAAAGTTCATTTCTGAAGAAACTGATCAACATGCTAGGGAAAAGTACAAACTAAGTCAACTAATAATTAGTACAGCTGTTGACCCCTGGAGCAAAACCCCCTGAATTCTGGTATTTAAAAGCCTCAGAGAAATGATCAGCTGCCCGTTAACTCATTCTATACCAAGCTTGCCAGAGGACAAACCCACATAATTCAAGAGGAGATCCCACTGAGATTTTATATTGAATCATTCTTAAAAGCAAACATAAAATCAATAATAAGCCATTTAAGAGAATGCTGCACCATTACAGAAGATAAAATGTATTTTAAAAATAAAATAAAGATTCTAGATAAATGAGTAGTGCCAGGATCAAAAGACAATACAAAAATCCAGTAATTACCCTTGAAAAATATATTACATTAAGATTAAGCAAGAACAAGAGGCCATAAAAAATTACAAAACAAGAAATAACTATTTTAAATCAAATGTATCATTCTCACAATAAAAATTTTCAGTAGAAATGAAGATGTAAAAAACAAGAGAAAGTATAAATGAAACAGAGGATTAATACAGGAAGACCAATAAACAACTAGGAGTTCCAGAAAAAGAGAACAGATTAAAAAATACAATATATTTCTCAGCACATGATCCAAAATCACATTGCCCACTGAACTGTGAGTTAAAAAAAACTAGCATCTAGACTTACATAGTGAAACTTTTAAAAACCAAAAATCATAAAAGAAAACATGATTAGATTGGTTTCAGACTTGCTATTAGTTAGCAATGTAGGATGCTGGAACAAAGCAGATCAATTC
Source organism: Phocoena sinus (assembly GCF_008692025.1). NCBI lineage: Eukaryota > Metazoa > Chordata > Mammalia > Artiodactyla > Phocoenidae > Phocoena > Phocoena sinus. The sequence continues at coordinate 23,776,624 of NC_045769.1, forward strand.
ATTTAAAGTTCTGAGGCAAAAGTTTTGCAATCTGGAATTTCATCCTTGGCCAAAATATAGATTAGTATCAATTGCGCATTTTCTTTAGGAAGTTACTCAAGAAAGTACGTTAGCAAGATGAAAGTGAACCCCAGTAACAGGGAAAGAAAACATCCACCCAGGAAAGCAGTGAATGGAAATGTCAGAATGACATTCGGGCACCAGACCTAAAGAGTAACCACTACTGACAGATTTGTAAGGAAGATCTCCAGGAAAAGTGCTGAAGCAGGGGGTGGGGGTGGGGAGGAAGTGGATTTCATTAAATAGGTAATATGAAATGTTTGAGAGTTTGAAAAAACTTTAGGACATAATAAAGGAACAGAACATGAGAAAATGTAAAGCAAAGAGAAATAAAATAAAAACCTGCATAGGAAAGTTACCATCTCAATATAAAGCAACCAACTCTAATTATAACAAGGACCTACTGTATAGCACAGGGAACTCTGCTCAGTATTAGGTAACAACCTAAACGGGAAAAGAATTTGAAAAAGAATAGATACATGTATATGCATAACTGAATCACTTTGTTGTACACTTGAAACTAACACAACATTGTTAATAAACTATACTCCAATATAAAATAAAAACTTTAAAAAAATAAAACACAACAACCATGCAAAAAAGTTGTCATATACTATGGGCAATAGACATAATAAGTATTAGAAGTACAGAAAATAAGCATACACTTCTTCTTCATACAGGAAACTAGAAAGGTGGGTGATTACAGATTTGAGTGGAAAAATCTGTGCTAGAAAAAAAAAGCATGCTACAAACATGAAGAAAACCAATACATAGCTCGATTTTGAGTACGTAGCAGAGTGTGAAAACAGGACACTACATGTGGATGGTCTCTTTTGAGTAGCCCCAAATCTATTATATTAAAAAAAAAAATACATATTCACAGAACACTACTTGGCTGTATAGGAAATAATATTTATATTATCACTGTAATGAAGGAGTTTACTAGTATTCAATTTGTATAGACAACCTACAGAGAGAACACAAAAGATTTATAAATTGGTCGCAGATTAGAATGTTATTTAATTAAATGTAATCAATCTTGAAAAATGTAAAAGCACAGCTGACAGATTTTAAGAAATGGAAGAGAAAATGAGAGGTAAAGGGATGGAGAGAAGCTCAAGTAGTGGATCTTACAAAGGAAAGACGCAAGAGATACTACAGTTCATGAATCTAAACACAGACTTTTAAGTATATTAATTACGATTAAGTATTTTATTCTATTTACAAGGAAGAATAAAGATAGTGATACAAGTATATCAAAAGAGTAACAAGAAGGTTAAATTAGTAAATGACCTAAATTTTCAACTAACATAGCAGGAAGTCAATAAATAACATCTAAAGTCATAAGTCAAAAAATAAAAAATAGGAATATTAGTAAGAAATGGGAGTTAACTACAAAAAGAAGCACAAATACAAATCTTTAGAGATAGCTGCCCCTCAAAAGCAAAATTTGAGGTAGCTATAAGGGATGTAGGACAGTTGTTAAGCCCTTGTGTACAATTTGTTTTTTCCTTTGCTTTTAATCCACAAGCAAGTAGAAAGCTCAAATATATTTAACAGCAGAAAACCCATATGTCAAGCAGAGCAGCAAACTTAAAAGAACAAGCCACAAAGAAAGTTGGAAAAATCCACTTTACCTCTTACTGCAACCCTTCAGACCGCACCCTGGAAATCCCCTAAAATAAGCTGGGAACACCATTTAGGGGCTCCAGTTCCTGCAACAAAGCATGATGCCCTTGACATAGTTGTATGTATATCTAGATAGATAGGTAAATGTAAATATATATACCTACAGATAAACTTACATGCATACATATACGTGTATGTATGTTTAATAGTTTGTGAATAATGTAATCTATAATATATTTAACAATGTAATTAGCAGCTCATATTTTTTTTTTTTTTTTTTTGCAGTACGCGGGCCTCTCACCGTTGTGGCCTCCCCCGCTGCGGAGCACAGCCTCCGGATGCTCAGGCCCAGCGGCCACGGCTCACGGGCCCAGCCGCTCCGCGGCATGCGGAATCCTCCCGGACCAGGGCACGAACCCGTATCCCCCGCATTGGCAGGCGGACTCTCAACCACTGCGCCACCAGGGAAGCCCTACAGCAGCTCATATTTATATATAAAATTATATGTCTATGAAGCCAATTAAACATATACACTTTATAGAAATATATAATATAGTTAGATAAAATAATCACATACTGTGGGAGCTACTGTTCATGTAAACATGTATTTCCAACTAAGTTTTATATTCTTTATAAAGAAGCTTATTTTTAAAATAGAAATTGTTGTTTACAAAAATTAAAATTACATAATATAAGCTAAGAAGATAATTCAGTTCATGGAACATAGGGCAAACTATTAAAACCTTAGTTACTGCTTTCTTGTCTATGCTCAGTAACAGTCTACAGGATAGGCCTGCATTATAAAGTAACTTAATTTTAGCAAAACAAAACATAATGTACAACTCGCAGGTGACTGTTCAAGTCATTTGTGCAGATTACTGTCTCTCTGTGTCACTATAATCACAAAAATGTTATTTGAACTTATATTTCACATGTCTGTAAGAACTACAATTCCCACTCAAGTGAATCATTTCCCCCAATTATTTTAATAATTTAAAATAGACATGAACACTATAAGAAATTCAAGAAATCAAATTTTAAGTTGAAGAATGTTATCATGCCTGCTTTACCAATGCATTCTTCCAAAAGACAAAACACTGAAAATCAGAATTAAAATAATACTTTCATATTTCTCTAAGTGATAAGAAATTTTACTGTTCTACATCACCTATCTTTACAAATTCCTGACAACAGTTGAAGAAAGATGAAATTTCAAAGTTCAATCTTTGTTAGAAAAGAAAAACTAAGTAGGCAGTAAAGATCTTTGATTTAAATGATGAATCAACTATATGTTTATTTATGTGAAAACATGGTAACTGAAAAAGGCAAGTTTCCAAATTATGCATAATAGGGTCCCATTTTTGTAAAGCCAAAACAAGCAAATGCATAAACAACTGTATGTCACTTATGTATTTTTTGTCAACTGTGTATTTTTATCAACTAACAACTGTGTATTGTCAACAAAATTAAAAATTATTCTCTCAAACGGTAATAATGACTACCTCAGAACAGTAGGATTATACATGATTTTTAGCTTCTTCATTATGATTTTCTATATTTCCTATAACTCCTAAATGTTTTATAATGAGAATACAGTATATTATTTTCTATTATAAAAACTACAGCTGTTTAAGTTATAAACAGATACTCTGTCATGATTTACCAAAGTTAATTTACGTATATGTCAGCAGGTATATAGTTTTTCATAAAGCAAGCTATACCCATATTGTATATGACCATGTCACACTGAGAACTCTATAGTTCAAAAAGGAGAAAAACATGTCTATTTCACTGTGTAATGTATATTGCACAACTGTATTTTCTTAGATACATAATATCATCTTCTATATATGAGATACTGTGATAGCAAACTACATGAATATGTGGAAGCAAAAATCACTAAGCAGTTGTCAGAAGCCCCTGACATTTACAACAGTCTTCACCCCAAATCAGAAATGATGAGGACACTGGGATTCCCTGGTGGCACACTGGTTGAGAATCTGCCTGCCAATGCAGGGGACGCGGGTTCGAGCCCTGGTCTGGGAAGATCCCACATGCCGTGGAGCAACTGGGCCCGTGAGCCACAATCACTGAGCCTACGCGTCTGGAGCCTGTGCTCCGCAACAAGAGAGGCCGCGATAGTGAGAGGCCCGTGCACTGCGATGAAGAGTGGCCCCCGCTTGCCACAACTAGAGAAAGCCCTCGCACAGAAAACAAAGACCCAACACAGCCATAAATAAATAAATAAAGCAAAAAAAAAAGAAATGATGAGGACATGATATTCATGGGCCCCACGTGACTTACAGTTCTACAAACGTGAGTAGAGAAAACAGGATTATCATCTAAGGACTTTAGAAATACTTGAGGATATCTTTTCCTTCTCTTAAGAGTCATAGCACTATATTAACATCTTTCTCCTGGAAATCATTACCTCTTATCATTGTGTTACACAGTATGTTCCCTTCCCTAAAACACCAAGCAACCTGAGGACAGAAGAAATATTACCTCTAACTCATTTTTGTACTCCTCAAAACAGAGCTTCCCAATTGTTTTGCCACAAATGGGTTATGGCCACACCCAAAATATTGATTCTTTTTAGCCCCTAGGGCAGCCAGGAGGGGTGTAGGGATGCCAGAGCCCAATGTCTAGTTTCCTCTATCACTGAAAAGCTTTGTCTATTTACTTCAGTAGGCCATACAAATACTTTATCAGAGTGCTGTGGTGTGGAAAAACATCAAGTGTTGTGCTATGCTGTGTTCATAACACCAAAAGTAGGCCACCATCGCTGGAATGGTGTTTACGGTTAAAGCTCATCTCGTTTTCCAATAACCAGTTTGGTCTATGACCTACTTTTCACTCCTAAAAGCAAGTTTATAACTACTGGGACTATACCTCTGAGCCTCCTCGCTCAGAGATCTGGCCCCTACTGTATTCTGCAAGTTTGTGTAAACAGCACTCTGTGGCTCACAAACAGTTTGTGTATGGGTGACACAATTAGGCTATATTTGAAGTCTCCTCCTCTACCACAGACTAGGACTTTGGAAATACACTCTATTAAGATTCCTGTGAGGACTTAAAGTCTCTCCCAACCTCCCCCAAACCCCATCAAGAAAGGGCTTCTAGTACTGATGTTTTTTGGTAACTTCAGGCCAGTAAACTCACTGTGCATGATGTCCTGCTCAGGCAGGTGACAATTCAAGATGTGTGCCCCGACTCTCCATTTAGCTCATCTTTACACCATTCCATGTTTAATCAATCCTTCTCACTGCGTGTTCAGGTTCTTCTGATTTTATGGTTAACAAACTCCCCAAGACAGCATAGTATTCACAAAAATATACACAAATCAATGGAACAAAACAAAGAGCCCAGAAATAGACCCACATGAATATAGTTAACTGATCTTTGACAAAGCAGAAAAGTCAATACTATGGAGCAAAGACAGTCTTTTCAACAAATGGTGGTGAAACAACTGAACATCCACCAAAAAATGAAACTAGACACACATTACATCCTCCAGAAAACTTAATTCAAAATGGATCACAGACCTAAATGTAAAATGCAAAACTATAAAACTCATAAAAAATAACATAAGAGAAAACATAAGATGACCTTGGGTATGTTGATTCCTTTTTATGTACAAACAAAGGCATGACCCATGAAAGAAAAAAATTGATAAGTTAGATTTCATTAAATGTAAAAGCTTCTGCTCTGCAAAAGACACTGTGAAGAAAATGAGAAGACAAGCCACAGACTAGCAGAAAATATTTGAAAAGCACACATTTGATAAAAGACTGTTATCCAAAATATACAAAGAACACTTAACAATAATAAATCCAACAACCCAATTAAAAAATTGACTAAAGACCTTAACAAACCCACACAAAATGAGATATACAGAGTGCAAACAAAAATATGAAAAAGAAGCTCTACATATGTCATCAGGAAAATGCAAATTAAAACAACAATGAGGTACTTCTACACATAATTAGAAAGGCCAAAATCCAGAACACTGACAACAACAAACGCTGGGAGGTTGTGAAGCAACAGAAACTCTCATTATATGCTGGTGTAATGCAATATAGTACAGCCACTTTGTAAGATATTTTGGCATCTTCTCACAAAACTAAACATAGTCTTACCAAGCAATCCAAAGATCATGTTCCTTGGACATTTACCCAAAGGAGTTGAAAACTTATGTCCACACAAAAACCTGCACAAGAATGTTTGTAGTAGCTTTGCTCATAATTGCCAAAACTTGGAAGCAACCAGGATATCCTTCAGTAAGTGAATGGATAACTAAACTATGGTATATCCAGACAATGGAATATTACTCAGAACTAAAAATAAATAAGCTATCAAGCCAAGAAAAGACATAGAGGAAACAAATGCATATTACTAAATGAAAGAAACCAGTCATCTGATTTATAGCCTTCAAAGGCTATCTGGTTTACAGCCTTCAAAAGGCTATATACTATATACTATATGGTTGCAACTATATGACATTCTGGAAAAGGCAAAACTATAGAGACAGTAAAAAGATCATTGGTTGCCTGGAGTTGGGGGTGGGGTTAGGGAGAGATGAATAGGTGGTACACAGAGGATTTTTAAGGCAGTGAAAATATTCTGCATGATACTATAATGATGGATACATATTATACATTTCTTCAACCTCTGTAATGTATAACATCAAGAGTGAACCAAATGTAAACTATGGACTTCGATGATTATAATGAGTCAATGTAGGTTCATCAGTTGTAACAAATGTATACTCTGGTGGGAGATGATGATATTAGAGAAGGCTATGCAAAGGTTATATGGGAAATCTGTATACCTTCCTCTCAATTTTGCTGTGTACCTAAACTGCTCTAAGAAATAAAGTCTTAAAAAATATTTAGTATTGAAAATCTATCTTAGAGTCATCAAATGGACACCAAACTTTATTAGACAGTATGCTAATTTATAACATTTTTCTATATTATGAGTAGATGCTACTTGAATATTAAATTTGGTGTTTTATTTATCTAATACACTATTAAAAGATAATGTATTGATTAAATTATTAAGATAAATAATTAATTAAATTAAGATATAACTTATTAATTACTATTCTTTAAGATGTTGTAACTATGGGAAAAATGAATCATTTAAAATCTAAGAAAAAGATACAAAACAAAAATGTTTTGTTTTACAAAGACATAGGCTCCTAAGAGATTGTTGTCAAAACCTATAAACACTTTTTAGTAAAGTCAAAAGCTGTCACCAGATTCTTAGTCAAGTGTACTCTTTTACTACAACACAAAATCATGTAGAACACTCCACCAAGAATGGGGCAGTGGCAGCAGCTACTTATATACAAATACAGTACATTAGGTACAAATAAATTAGAGCTTGAAGTTCTCATTTATCATTTAGAAGGATCTAGGTCAAATAGTTTATCAAGAGTTATTATTTATTTATTTGAGATTAAACATAAATCAAACTGCCCTGGTTTCCTATTGAAGGCACAGTGCTTAAATTTTTGCATTAGGAGTATATCACAAGACTGGAAATTTATCACTTTTGTAACACAAAATCACTTTCGTGTCAAACTAATTATGTGATAGTTTTGATGAAAAAGAATTGTCCCTGAACACTTGATTTTACATTAATTTTTCTGTTTTAAAATAAGAATTTGAAACCCCCAAAATTCATAATCTAAAATAAGAATACCATAAAATGAAATTCATATTTAAATTATAATTTAAAAATAAATACATTTTATTTATAGAGAACTGAGATTTTACATTTTCTACAGTAAAAAAAAAATTCATTCAAGAACCAATCTTAAAATCATGAGGAAATTTTCATATAATTAGATAAACTGGATTTAAAATAAACTACAAATTATTTCCAGGTAATTAATTCTAAAAGAAAGCATATTTTTTCTCCTGTGATATTTTTAGAACTTTAAAGTTCTAAGAGTATCTGTATATATTATAACAACAATGAAAATGTTTAATACCTAAGAGAATAACTAAGTAAAGAACATTGCCTTTGCTCAAAGAGTACAGAAATTCCAGAATCTAAATGAAATAGAGCTGTCTGTAGCATACCAATTACAGATTATTTAGGTTAGAGCCAATTACAGAAAAAATGTACACTAAAATCCCGTAACAAAGCACCCAGTAAAAACTGATTTGGAACCTTAGAGTTCCTGTATTATGTGCTTGTACTTGTCAAACCAACAGTATTATTGTTTGAGTATCCTAATGAGGCTCCAGAGAGTAGAGAAACTGTTGAAGGAACTTAGAAAGGAAGAAGCTGAAAGATAAAGCTGAAATGATATACATGCACATATAATGGCACGTATATTTAAATATTCAAAGAGCTTTAATAAAAAGCAGTAGTAGGCATACTCTATGTATCTTAGAGAGAAATCTAAGGGGAGCTGAGTAACAGACTCTATAGAAGAAAGCAGATGCCTGACATTCTACCCTAAAACGAACAGGGTTGCCTCATGAATAGTGAACACCCTGCCCTTGGAAATGACCATAATGAAAGGATGCTGCTTTAGGTTGAAGTGATAAAATAGAGGCTGATTCTCTCTCTCACAAATGCTAACAAAATACTTTGTATATACTCATAGTTATCGCCTGTGTTAACGAAACCCCCTAAACTTACTGGCTTAAAACAACCATGTATTATTATTGCTAATGGTTGACTAAGCTCAGGTGGATGGTTCTCAGGTGGTGTGTCTCTTACAGTTATAATCAGACAGTGTTTGGGGCTGGAGTCATCTGAGGCCTTGACTGGTTCGATGTTCAAGATGGCTTCTTCAATCACTTGTTTGGTGTCTCAGATGGGATGGCTGAACAGCTAGCCAAGCCTCTTTATCTCTTTTCTCTATGTGGCTTCTCCATATGGTGAGCCTCCCCACAGGACAATGGTCTCAGGATTGTCAAATTTGTTACAACGTGGCCATTTCCCCCAAGCAGAGTGTTCAAGAGACATTTCCAAGAAATTGCCATCCTTTTCATCCTTTTCATTGATACTTCTCCTAGTATCAGAAGTCCTGTATCATCAAGTCAGCTACATTCCACTGGTCACACAGGGTTAACCCAGATCCATTGTAGGAGGGACTAAACTATGGTGTCAATACGGGGAGGCATGGTTCACTGGCAGATTTATCCCTGGTGACTATCTACAACATATACTTTGCATTTAATGTTTCCTAATTTTTACATTTGAGGAGAGTGGCTAAAATAAATTATAAACATTCCTACAGTTCTTTGAGGAGATATGAATGAAATGGGAAAGCCCATTTAACTATTCCTTTATTTTTTAGGCATAGAGTTAAACATCAAGATTGTAGATATTTGGCAAATAATGATACTGTGATAAAAACTGATCACCTACTTACTTGTATTTCTCCAGACCCAGGGCTCTCAATCAGCGTATCACAACTTTGCTTGCACTGTGAAGTATCCCAGAGAACTGACAATGTGGTTACAAGAGGTACTAAACACCATCAGATGGAAAAGTAGTAAAATTCTGGGCTTGTGATGTCATAGCCGAATGTAATCATATGTAACCAGATCCATCATCCCAAGAGACAATGTGTGGAAAAGTACCACACATTCTTGTTGTGTTCATTTACACTGCCATCTTTTTAGCTCACGATCAACTTAAGCATTCTTTTTTAAACCATTATTGGAAACCTTAACTATGAACTAATTCGCTGCTATAAGCACCTAGTTTTGAAACTAATCTTTTAAAACATACTTTAAAAAAAAGTAAATAATTTTGAATAATATATGTAATTTTCTCTACAATTTTAAGAAAGTTAATAAATTTTAAATAGGTCCATTTAAATTAGGAAACGTATATAAAATAAACCTAGTACAATGCCTAGCACATAGTGGGATGTTCAACTATTTTAATTAGTATGTAGATACACACACATAAACACATATACACACATACAAAACAATAATTTTTCTAGGAACAAAAATTATTACTGATTTCTTTATCCACTGTTGAGGAATATCTCAACAACCTGATACTCCAAAAATGTTTTAAATAATACCTAATCTTATGGATACCACTATAAATATATGAACACTTCAATATAGTTTATATGTATGAGCTTCTGTGGAACAGCATAGCATTTTTTCTAGAAGCCATATGTTAAGAAAATGCAATAAGAATGGTAACAATATCAACCCATTCTTTTATGCTTCAGTAAAATCATTTACAGTCTTGTATCAACATATTAATTAATAGCATTATTCAAGATAACCCAAGAGTTCTGATATTATAGATTGAAAAGATCCTCATATTACAGATATAGTATATATGAATCCAGTACTATAAGTCTAATACTCTAGGTCTTTAAAAATACCAATAATAACTTTTAGTTTTAACCTTATAACTCAATTTGAAAGGAAATTAATGATTTACCAATTTTCACTTTTAATCTCTTCTTTGTGACACTACTGTTTACCTGTCCTTCTTGAATCTATGTTCTCTTATTATGATATTCTTCTCCTACTCTTCTAAATTTTATTCCATGGTGGTCCCTTTTTTTTTTTCCCCTCTATAATCTCATTGTGACATAGCATCAGTCTCAGACTTAAACCTTTAGTCCTTCTCCAAAAAAGGGTGAGTCTGCAGGGTGGGAAAGGGAATAAACTAGTGGAAAGTAAAGAGCCAAAATAAAAATAATTAAGAGTGGTACAAGATGTCACTCTAAGTAACTTAGAGAAGTTAACATAGGGAGTATGCTAGGATTTATTAAGGGCCTACAGATGATAAATACTTTGATTCATAAAGGTTAAGTGAGGTGCTTAGAGTAACAATGCCTAGGTATATCAGATTTCTAAACTCAAACTTTTTCTATATATCAAGGTAACACTCTTCATTCTAAATTAAGGGAATTATAACGGTGTATTTTTACTAATTAAAATCCAATGCTTTGAATTATTTTGGTTCATAAAATTGTCCTATAAACTACCTAAATACAAATTATAAACATTAATATATGGCTAAATAAAATGTTATGCATTAATATTCTGAAGTTAGAAGTTTAGAATCAAGTGAAATAAGATGATTTTTTTCTTCCTGAGTATAAAAATCATTTGATCAAGAATGTAAAATCCTCAAAACCACTATTCTTCCCTCTTCTTTTGTATCCTCCCACAATGAGAATGGATACAAGAATAAAGTCACAGGTTATATGCCTTTTCTTCTACTATTAAGTCTCTACTATCTGGTTCATAATAAGAAGTAGAAACGAATTTAGAAAACAGAAAACTATTCAAAAAGGTAAAAAAAATGGCATATATAGTAATCTACTATATACTATATATACTAATAATATATACTATATATATTAATCCACTATCTTTTTGCTATCAGTTAAAAAAAAGCTGAACTTAAGTAAAGCTCCTTTTTGATTACTTATAATTTTATTTCACCTTAGGCACCTTATTGTTATCCAAATCTAAAGCTCCTTTTTGACATTACTTCAACTCCTCCAACTCCTACACTAACCAAGTAAATGTACTTCCCAAACTTATCATTTTCCATCTCTCATCCATTCTAGGACAATTCTAATCAAGAGTTTGGTTTATGCACTGAGTATAAAATACTTTAAGTGAAAACAGAAGCATTTAAAATTTGTTATAATTTTCCTCCATAGACTAAAAATGGATTGTCATTCACTTGTATTCTCTCAGAAGACATATCAAATGAGAATCTTAATTGCTAAAATTAAATACCAGACTCAGCAATATATTAAACTACATACTCTGAAGGATTCTTCCACTGAAAAACAACTAAAACCCAAGTAAAACATAATTTTATTACATTGTTGCACTCAACAGAAGTTAAAGGAGAAAAAAACAAGGGAAAATTGTGGAGTTAACATATGAGCTATAAGCAGTAAGCGCATGGAAAAAATGGGTTCCCACAATGACAAATGCCAAAAGAGAACTGCAATCTGGAGAATAAACTGTAGGTCATCCATAAGATATGGAAGCAGAACTGTAGGAATGTTTAAAGAAATAAAAAATATACAGAGAAATGTTAAAAATAAAGAGATTTTTTTAAATGTACCAAGCAAATACTAATCAAAGAAAGATGAAGTACCTATTTCATAAAAAAACAGACCACAAAGCAAAGCATTACTAGAAACAGAGAAGTTTGAGGTAAAGAAGAAAGTGTGTAAAATAAAAATGAATGAGAGCAGCAGATTTTAAAAGGAATTTCTTTATATTTCACTTTCAAAACAAAGTCCAGAATAAACACTTTTTTGTAATCTTTGACCCAACAATGCCAATTCTTGAGTTTTATCCTAAAAAATAATCAGAGATATGAATACAGCTTTTACATGTAAGGATTTACCTCGTGGAATTATTTAAAACAATAAAATAATGGAAATAACCAAACTGAGTACACGTAAGGAGGTAAAATCATTATGTAATATACAAATAATGAAGTATTATAAGGACATCATATCTAGAGTGTCTGAAGAATATATATTGTCATCAGAAATGCTTATATGTTGTTAGAAGAAAAATAAATGTACAAAAGTAGATAAAAATGTGTAAAAATATATATTAGCACCTTTACTTGAAAAAATGTACATAAAGTCATTCCAATATTCTCTTAAATATATACTGTATATGTGTGTATAAAAACATTGAAAGAAAATTAAAAGGACAGTAATGATTATTAAAGTTGGTTTAAAATTTATAAAAATTTTAAAAAGAAAAAAGAAATAGAAAAGATTACTACAAATGATGCTTCAATTCATCTAGTTGATATAACAATTCTAAACTTATAAGCATCTAATAAAATAGCTTAAAAATGTGTAATGAAAAAACAGATTAAATTGTAGGAAAAAACTAGAAAATCCATCAACTTACTCAAGTACTGATATTGACCAAAATATAATACAGATACGGAAGGTCTGAATCTATGAAAATCAAACTGTATTAAATATATATGAAATTCTGAACTCCAAAATTAGAAAATACACATTCTTCTCAAGTATACAGACTTATAAAAAGGGACCATATACTAGTTGATAAAGACCTTGTATATTCGGATAAAAGTTAAGCTGTTAAAACCAAAACATCTCTAAAAGGGTGGACTGAAACAAATAGAAAATAATCCTCTCACAAGTAAGCCTCCCAAGGTGAGTGATCAAATTGATGCACAGCTGAGCATGATGGTCCAGGTTTCCTTTCCTTTTTTGTTCATCCATTTAGGACACTGTCTTGGTCTGTGTGCATGGTCAAAGATAGGTTACAGGCACTTCCTTGATCCATATAAATTGAAGATAAATGAGTATAAAGCAGTTCGAACCTGATGCTACTTTAAGAACCAGACCATGGAAGTGGCACTTGTATCAGTATCATATAATAAGCAACCATAATATCTCAGTGGTACATAACAAGAAGATTTATCTGGCTCATGTACTGTGGGTCAGCTGGAGATGAACTGATATGGACTGGGCCCAGTTATGGCAGCACTGATCCTCATGTCTTTCACTAAACCAGAGGCTAGCTGAGACATGCTCTTCTCATTCCATGGCAGAGGTACAGGAGAGCAAACCAAAATGTGCAAGCACATCCAATCCTCTGCTGTGTCAGAGGATCAAGTTATGATTGGCCAAAACATACATAAGTACATAATCAAGCTCTGCATTAATGATCAAAGTAGCATCCTCCCTTGAAAATAAGGGCAAAGTGTAAGTATTTCCAAAAAATAATTTCATAGGCACACACCAAGTAAGTGCATATTCTATTGGCAAAATTTATTGTTATGGTCACATATAGGTGTGAAGGAAACTGAGAAATATAAGGTCTAACTACATGGCTAGCTATATCATGAAAACCATGGAATAAAGAAAATATGTTTCAGTGGAGAACTAGCAATCTCTACCACAACAACTCCCAACATATTTTAAGAATTGGTTTTATACAGCTTATGTGCTCTGACCATGATTTTTTTTTTTTTTTTGCGGTATGCGGGCCTCTCACTGTTGTGGCCTCTCCCGTGGCAGAGCACAGGCTCCGGACGCGCAGGCTCAGCGGCCATAGCTTACAGGCCTAGCCGCTCCGCGGTATGTGGGATCTTCCCAGACCGGGACACGAACCCATGTCCCCTGCATCAGCAGGCGGACTCTCAACCACTGCACCACTAGGGAAGCCCCATGATTTATTTTAACTAGAAATATATAATAACCAAAATAAAAAGATAACCCCCAAATCATGCATATGTAAATCTGAAAATGCCCTCTAAAATAACCATGGGACAAAGAAGAAATCATAATGGAAATCTTAGAATACTTAAGACTGAGCAAAAATTAAATGGCTACATATAAACACCTGCAGTATACAGTTATAGTAGTATTTAGGAGGAAATTTATAATATTAAATATTTAGAATAGTGGAAAGGCCAAAAATTAATAAGCTATGTATCCTAGTTAAGAAGTGGGAAAAAAAAAAGAATAAACCCAAAGAGTGTAGTCATAAGGAAATCATAACAATGAAAGCAAAAGTAATGAAAAAAATGGGCATATAATAGAGAATCATAAAACTCAAAAGCTGGATATTTGAAAATACCAATAAAATTCATAAATCTCCAAGAAGACAGATGAGAGATGGGGGAGAGTCTGGGAGGGGGGAATTTTAAGAAGGGAGGAAATAGATATCAAATATAAAAAGAGAATATAACTATGGATTTATTAGAGACAAAAAATAAAAAATGTAACAAATACCTTTATGCTGGTAAATTCAAAACTTAGACAAAATGGTTATATTCATGTAAATATATTATAATTTACCAAAATTGATTCAAGAAGAGATAACTGCTAGAATTCTATTATATTAAAAAATCCAGGGGCTTCCTAGGTGGTCCAGTGGTTAAGTCTTCACCTTCCAATGCAGGGGGTGAGGGTTTGATCCCTGGTTGGGGAGCTAAGATCCCACATGCTTTGAGGACAATAAACTAAAACATAAAACTGAAGTCCAAAGCAATCTACATATTCAATGCAATCCCTATCAAACTACCAATGGCATTCTTCACAGAATTAGAACAAAACATCTTACAATTTGTATGGAAACACAAACGACCCCAAATAGCCAAAGCAAACTTGAGAAAGAAAAACTGAGCTGGAGGAATCAGGTTCCCCGATGTCAAACTATACTAAACAGCTACAGTAATCAAGACAGTATGGTACTGGCACAAAGACAGAAATATAGATCAATGGTACAGGATAGAAAGCCCAGAGATAAACCCACTTACATATGGTCACGTAATTTATGACAAAGGAGGCAAAAATATACAATGGAGAAAAGACAGCCTCTTCAATAAGTGGTGCTGGGAAATCTGGAGAGCTACAAGTAAAAGAATAAACTTAGAACACTACCTAACACCATACACAGAAACAAACTCCAAATGAATTAATGACCTAAATGTAAGACCAGACACTATAAAACTCTTAGAGGAAGACATAGGGAGAACACTCTTTGACATAAGCCACAGCAAGATCTTTTTTGACCCACCTCCTAGAGTAAACAACTGAAACCTAATGAAAATAAACAACTGCAACCTAATGAAACTTAAAAGCTTTTGCACAGCAAAGGAAACCATAAACAAGACAAAAAGACAACCCTCAGAATGGGAGAAAATATTTGCAAATGAAACAACAGACAAAGGATTAAACTCCAAAATATACAAACAGCCCATGGAGCTCAATATCTAAAAAACAAACAACCCAATTAAAAAATGGGCAGAAGACCTAAATAGACATTTCACCAAAGAAGACATACAGATCACCAAGAAGCACATGAAAAGATGTTCAATATCACTAATTATTAGAGAAATGCAAATCAAAACTATAATGAGGTATCACCTCACACCAGTCAGAATGGTCATCATCAAAAAATCTAGAAACAATAAATGCTGGAGAGGATGTGGGGAAAAGGGAACCCTCTTGCGCTGTTGGTGAGAATGTAAATTGTTACAGCCACTATGGGGAACACTTATGGAGGTTCCTTAAAAAACTAAAAATAGAACTACCATATGACCCAGCAATCCCACTACCGGGCATATACCCTGAGAAAACCATAATTCAAAAAGAGACATGTACCACAATGTTCATTGCAGCACTATTTACAATAACCAGGACGTGGAAGCAACCTAAGTGTCCATCGACAGATGAATGGATAAAGATGTGGCACATATATACATGGAATATTACTCAGTCAAAGAAAGAAATGAAATTGAGTTATTTGTAGTGAGGTAGATGGACCTAGAGTCTGTCATACAGAGTGAAGTAAGTCAGAAAGAGAAAAACAAATACCGTATGCTAACACATACATAAGGAATCTAAAAAAAATGATACTGATGAACCTAGTGGCAGGGCAGGGATAAAGATACAGACATAGAGAATGGACTTGAGGACACGGGGGAGGGGGAAGGGTAAGCTCTGACAAAGTGAGAGTATCACTGACATACATACACTACCAAATGTAAAATAGATAGCTAGTGGGAAGCAGCAGCATTGCACCGGGAGATCAGCTCAGTGCTTTGCGACAACCTAGAGGGGTGGGATAGAGAGGCTGGGAGGGAGGCCCAAGAGGGAGGGTATATGGGGATATATGTATACATATAGCTGATTCACTTTGTTGTACAACAGAAACTAACACAACATTGTAAAGCAATTATACTGCAATAAAGATGTAAAAAAAACAAAAAACAAAAACAATACTGTAACAAACTCAAAAAAGACTTGAAAAAAAAATTAAAAACCTGAATCCATAGTATAAAATATTTCCATAAATACATAGTAGCTCCTATTAGTTTCATCTAAGACTTCTACCCATACATTTAAGGGTAGATATAAAAACTCAAAGAAGAGAAAAAGAGGGAATATTCGGCAACTCATGTAATGATACCAAAATTATAAAAAGACAGTAACTAAAAAGGAAAATTAAAGGCCAGTTTTATTCAAAAAATAGAAGCAAGCATCCTAAGAAAAAACTGAACTAGATCCAGTGATATATACATCATATAACACATGATGAATGAGTTAGTTTCATCCCAAGAATGAAAGAGAATGTTACATTAGAAAGTCCATTATGTCATTTACCACATTAAAATGTTAATGGAGAAAATCATCTCAGAGGCAGAAAATTCAATATTCACTCATGATAAAATAAAAATTAACACTTAAACATGACAAAAAACTTATCATTCATTTATGATTAAAAAATTAACACTAACTCGTGATAAAAAACAAATAAACTTAGCAAATATAGAAGTAAACATTTTTAACTTAATAAGGAATATCTACCAAAGACATAACAAATATCATCTCTTGTGCTGAAACATAAGAAGCATTCCTTCTAAAATAAAAAAAAGGATAAGAATGCTTGTTCCAATTTCTTCAATTTAACCATTCTCTAGAGGTCCTAAACAATGCACAAAAATAAGAAATATACATAAAATTTACCAGGATCAGAAAAGGAAAATCACAACTATCATTGTTTATAGATGATATAATTATTTGCAAGGAAATTTTTTTAAAGAAACCTCTTGCAATGGAGAGTTTAGTGAGGTCATTATATTTAAGATCAACTTAGAGTAATCAATTTCATTTCTATGTAACAGCAACAAACAGAACACATATTTCTCAGTTATTCATTCATTTAAACACAAATATTTGTGGAGTACTTAATATTGGCCAGTCATGTTTTTGGCACTGAGAATACAGTAGTGAATAAAGCAGATAAATATACCTGCTCTTGTGGAGCTTACATTCTAGTGGGGAAGAGATGTAATAAACAAGTTAAAAAGTACAACACAGAATGTAAGAGAAAGATATGTAAGATGTGTAAGGAGAAAAAAACAAAACAAAAACAGGAAAGAGATCCACGAAGGAAAAGGGAAAGAGGGGCAGCATTAAAATTTAGATTGGGCGGCTTTAGAAGGTCTCTCTAAAAGGAGACATTTAACTAAAACTTTAAAGGAAGTGAAGGGATGAGCCTTTCAAATATCTGAAGGAAGACAGCTCAGGCAGAAGAAACCTCAAATGCAAAAGCCTGGAGGCAGGGCCTGACTAGAGTGTTCTACAAATAGGAAGGAGGCTAGTATGGCTGCAATTGAGTAAAAGATGGGCCAGTAGCTGTAGATGAGGTCAGAGAGGTTACAAAGGGGCCAGATTGTGTAGGGCCTCAGAAGCTATAATGACTTTCCTATAGCTGAAAAAGATAGGAAGCCACTAGAAAGTTTTCAACCGAGAAACGTTATGGATAGATTTATGTTTTAAGAGGATCGCTCTGGCTGCTGTTTTCAAAGAAGACTGAAGCAAAGGAAAGAAAAAAATAGAAAGATCAGTTAGGAAGCTATTGCAGTAATCCAGGCTAGAGACAATGGGGAAGAAAGACAGAGCAACACTGCTGGTGGTAAAAAAAAAGATGGAAGTGTGGATATGTTTCAAAGATAGAACCGAAATAATTTCTTTTCATATCTGATGCGAAATGTCTAAGAGAGAAATGACTCAAGGATAACTCCAGAGGTATTTGGCTAAGGAAGTGGAAGGACAGAACTTCCATTAATTAAGATGGAGAAAACTGCAGGAGATAGAGCTTTAATGCGGATTTGATATCTAACTACGGAGGACAAGTATTCAGCTGAGTTGGATACATAAAATTAGAGGACAGGAAAGAGAGCTCAGTTGAAGATATAACTTAATGAGTCACTAACATATAGGTAATTTAAAGCCACGAGACTGGATGAGATCACCTAGGGAGTGATGACACCAAAGAGAAGAGGCCCCAGAATTGATCCCTGGAAAACCTCAACATACAGAGAGGTTGGGGAGATAAGGAGCAAACAGCAAAGAAAATGAAAATTTATGGCAGTTATTGGTAATAGCAAGGCCTAAGGAATGACCAAAAGTGAGTGGCTGAGAATGGATGAAGAACAGGATCACTTAAAGAAGAGGCTATCGAGGAAATGAAACTCCAGAGTGTTAGAGGATCATCTATGCGAATATCTAAATAAAATTATGGCAGTAATCTTTTTACAAAAGTGACAATGTCACAGTGATTAATTTTTTTTATTTTACAAAAAAAATGATCTGAGAAGTACCTGTAATAAAGAGTTATTATTGAGTAGGTTAACATGATGATATGAGATTCAAGGCAAGGTGTATTCATGAATGAGGGCAGAAGAAGGGACTGAAAACAGCAACGAGATGCAAAGGGGACATTTATCTCACCTACAGATCCAATGCTATGGTTGAGTGGGGAGTAGAGAGGAATCACCCTTGAGACTGCTACAGGTCAAGGCAGACTGGAGGTATCTCAGGAGAGCTGGTTATGGATGTCACTTCTCAACTCCACATTTGATGAAGATGGTAGCTTGAATGGCTATGGCATGAGTATTTATAGCACAGAACCTGAAAGATACTACAAATCAAGGCTTTTTTTCCCCGAAGAGAACCTGCCTGGCTGCAGGAGAAACTATAAGCAGAGAAAAGCTAAATTTCCATTAGCACAGAAGGTGAAGGGAATATTCACAGTACAAGTTAAAAATATAGAGGATTTTCCTAATCAATGATCTTAAGTTCCAGAGGGTACACAGAAAAAGATTTGAGAGTCAGGAAAGGAGAAGAAGAGATTGGGTCAGAAAAAGTGACATAAGGAGCCTTAGGGAGGATTAGAGCTCTGGAATATATGATGAACTGGGAGCCCTAGGCTCCTTATGAAGACTAAAATGTACAGGATAAAGGGTATGGGTGTTGAAGAAAGAGGTCTGGGGGAGAAGAGGCCAGAAACAGGTGTTGCTCAGAATCTCCCCTTTGGCTCCTGCTAACAGAGGTATGATGTCCTGTAGATGGGTGGTCTTACTCTGAGTGCTTGGGCACTCTGTTGTCTCCTGCCAAAGATGTCCTGAAGAGGTGTAATCTTATTCCAAATTTGAGAGTTCCCTCTCCACTCCTGATGATGGAGGCATGGAGTTGGACAGAGGGCTGATCTTGCACTGAGCTCACAGGCACCCTCTTGATTTCTGTTGGAGGCCTCAAGGCCAGTGAAGGAAAAAGTTATTTAACTACTTGTAAATATCATTTACAATAGCAAAAATTATTAGGTACTTATATTTAACAAAACCATGTATAAGATCTGTATGGAAAAAAGTATAAAAATGTTTTGAAAGACACTTTTTTAAAAACCAAATATATGGGGAGATAAACCATGTCCATTCATGCTTTGAAACACTCAATATCATAATTATGTCAGGTATCTCTACATCAATCTATAAAACCAAAGCTATGCTAATAAAAGTCTCAAATTTATGGAGAACTACAGAATAGCAATACGCTTCTGAAGAACAAGAATAAGGTTGAGGCAATCGCCCTAAGATATACCCAAACTTATTGAAACCTATAATAATTTAAAAGTACAGTGTATTGTATAATATCACTTATAGGTGGGATCTAAACAAGTTAAAACTTTTTTGAAAAAGGGAGTAAACTGGTGGTTACCAGGCGATGGAGGGTGGAGTGAAAGTAATGGTGTTGAGAATACAAACTTGTAATGAGTAGTAAATAGCCACAGAGATCTAATGTACAGTATAATGAATATAGACAATAATATTGTACTATAATAATGTAATGTGATAAATATCGTTATACTGACAATCAGCTTATAATATATAAATGTATCAAAGTAACACAAGTAACACTTTGTCTACCTTAAACTTACACAATGTTACATGTCAAATTTATTTTAAAAAATATGGTTCTGACAAGGAAGTAAACAAATTCACCAATGGAACATAAAAGAAAGTCCAAAAGCAAACCAGTGTATACACAGAAACCAGTTAAATGACAGAGCTGGTACTTGCAGACCATTGGGAAAAAGAAGAACCATATAAAAAATTGTGCTGAAATAGGCAATTATCTGAGTGAAACCAAGTGAAACTGGATTCCTACTATACTCCACATAAAAATTTCAATTTCAAGGTAATTTCAATATTGCAACTGGAAAGCAAACTTTTATGATGAGACATCCAATTAAGACTAGATGGAGTAGACTTAACTCTCCCCGTCCTCTTCCCTAAGAACAACTATAAACCATGGAAATAACGCAAGGCACAATAAAAGCAGAACTCTGAAAGGGGGAAATAGGAACGTAAACTAATAGTTCAAGATACCAGGATGAAAGGAAGAGCATAGTGGTAGGACATTTTACCATTCCCTACTGAACAGAAGGTGACTCATGTCTGACCCCTAACCTGGAAACAAAAGGTAATGTATTCTTTTACCATAATCAAATCAAACTAGAAATCAGTACCACAAAGACAACAGGAAAATCTCTTAAACACATGGAAATTAAACAACACACTTGTAAATAATCCAAAGGTCAAAGAGCAAGTCTCAAAGAAAATAAAAATACATAGAATTGAATGAAAATGAAAGTATAATATATCAAGATATGGGGTATGCAGCTAAAGCAGTGTTGAGAGGGCTATTTATAGCACTATATGCTTACATTACAAAAGAAGAAATGTCTCAAATTAATAATTTAAGTTTATAACTCAAAAAGGAGCACAAGAAACTCAAAGCTGGAGGAAGAATAAAAGAAATAATACAGATAAAAGCAGAAATCAATGAAATTGAAAATAAGAAAACAATTCAGAAAATCACAAAACAAAAAGGTAGTTCATTTTTTTAAAAAGTCAGTAAAATTGATAAAATTCTACCTAGCAAGACTGACAAAAATAAAAAGGCAAAAGATACAAATAACAAATGTCCAAAACACTGGAATAGAGGAACTCATCATAGATCATACAGTTATTAAAAGTATAACAATGGAATGTTATGAACAACTTTATACTCATAAACTTAACAAGTTCAAAAAACACAACCAAAACTCAATTAAGATGAAATAATCTGAATAGCCCTATAATCATTAAAAAGATTAAATTTGTAATTTAAAAGCCCCCAAAAAAGAAATCTTTTGGCCCAGATGGTCTTCGGAGAATTCTACCAAATATTTAAAAAAGGATTAACAACTACTTAGGAAGAAAAATAATTATTGACCCATGCAACAGCTTGGATGAATCTTAAGGGAATGATGCTGAGTACAAAAATCAACTCCAAAGTTAAATACTGTATGATTCCATTTAAATAACAATCTTGAAATGACAATATTATACAGCTGGAAAAGAAATTAGTGGTTTCTATGGTTAGGGATTAGAGGGAGTGGAATAGAGAGAGAAAAGTAGACATGACTATAAAAGAGCAACACTAGGGATGCTTGCAGTGACGGAACTCTTCTACACCTTGATTGCATCAAGGTCAATTGGGGATTGTGATATTGTACTTTAGTTTTGCAAGATGTTACAACTGAAGGAAAGTAGATAGAGAATATACAAGATCTCGCTGAATTATTATTTACAACTGCATGTGAATCTACAACTATCTCAAAATAAAAAGGTTGGTTTCAAAAAAATTAAAGACATTAGTAGAACACAGAAAATTTTAAATAATTTCTATAGATTAAATAGTACTGTATCAATGTTAATTTCTTGATTTAAATATCAGGAGAGGGACCTTCAAGATGGCAAAGGATCAAAAATACACCTACATGTGGAACAACTCCTACAGAACACCTACTGAATGCTGGCAGAAGACCTCAGACTTCCCAAAAGGTGAGAAACTCCCAAGTACCTGGGTAGGGGAAAAGAAAAACGAAAACACAGACACAAAAGAATAGGGACAGGACCTGCACCTCTGGGAGGGAGCTGTGAAGGAGGAAACCTTTCACCACATGAGGAAGCCCCTTCATTGGCGGAGATGGGGGCAGGCGGGAAGCTTCATAGCCACGGACGGGAGCACAGCAACAGGGGTGCGGAGGGCAAAGCGGAGAGATTCCTGTACAGAGGATCGGTGCCGACCAGCACTCACCAGACTGAGAGGCTGGTCTGCTCACCTGACAGGGCGGTTGGGGGCTGGGAGCTGAGGCTGGGGCTTCAGAGGTGAGATCCCGGGGAGAAGACTAGGGTTGGCTGTGTGAACACAGCCCGCAGGGGGCTAGTGTGCCACAGCTAGCTGCGAGGGAGTCTGGGAAAAACTCTGGAACTGCTTAAGAGGCAGAGACCATTGTTTCGGGGTGCGCAAGGAGAGGGGATTCAGAACACAGCCTAAACGCAGTCCAGAGACGGGCATGAGCCACGGCTACAAGCACAGACACCAGAGAACGGCATGAGATGCTAAGGCTGCTGCTGCAGCCACCAAGAATCCTGTGTGCAAGCACAGGTCACTATCCACACCTCCCCTACCAGGAGCCTCTGCAGCCAGCCACTGCCAGGGTCCCATGATCCAGGGACAACTTCCCCGGGAGAACACCACAGCACACCTCAGGCTGGTGCAATGTCATGCCTGCCCCTGCCGCCTCAGGCTCGTCCTGCATTCCATATTCCTCCCTCCCCCCGACCTGAGTGAGCCAGAGTCCTCTAATCAGCTGCTACTTTAACCCTGTCCTATCTGGGTGGGGAACAGAGCCCTCAGGTGACCTACACACAGAAGCAGGGCCAAATCCAAAGCTAAACCCAAGGAGCTGTGCGAACAAAGAGAAAGGGAAATATCTCCCAGCAGCCTCAGGAGCAGCGGATTAAATCTCCACAATCAACTTGATGTACCCTGCATCTCTGGAATACCTGAATAGACAACAAATCATTCCAAAATTGAGGCGGTGGATTCTGGTAGGAACTGTAGACTTGGGGTTTGCTTTATGCATCTAATTTGTTTTTGGTTTTAAGTTTATTTTTGTTTAGTATATACAGGTTATTAACACTGGTAGATTTGTTTATTGATTGGGTTGCTTTTTTCTTTTCTTTTTATAATACATATTTTTTCCTTTTTCTCTTTTTTGTGCCCATGTATGTGTATGCTTCTTTGTGTGATTTTGTGTGTATAGCTTCACTTTTACCATTTGTCCTAGGGTTCCGCCTGTCTATTTTTTTATCGTTTTGTATAGTTTTTAGTGCTTGTTATCATTGGTGGATTTCTTTTTTGGTTTGGTTGCTCTCTTCTTTCTTTCTTTTTTATTTTTTTATTACTTTTTAAATTTTTTTATTTTCAATAATAATTCTTTTCTTATTTTAATAACTTTATTTTATTTTTTCATTCTTTCTTTGTGTTTTTTCTGCCTTTTCTTCTGAGCCGTGCCCCAGCCAGGTGTCAGGCCTGTGCCTCTGAGTTGGCAGAGCCGAGTTCAGGACATTGGTCCACCAGAGACCTCCCAGCTCAACGTTATATCAAATGTCAAAAGTTCTCCCAGAGATCTCTATCTGAATGCTAAGACCCAGCTCCACTCAGCAACCAGAAAGCTACACTGCTGGATACCCTATGCAAAACAACTAGCAAGACAGGAACACAACCCCACCCATTAGCAGAGAGGCTGTCTAAAATCATAATAAGGTCACAGACACCCCAAAACACACCACCGGATGTGGTCCTGCCCACCAGAAAGACAAGATACAACCTCAACCACCAGAACAGAGGCACCAGTCCCCTCCACCAGGAAGCCTACCCAACCCAGCAACCAACCTTAGCCACGGGAGGCAGACATCAAAAACAACAGGAACTATGAAACTGCAGTCTGCAAAAAGGAGATCCCGAACACAGTAAGAAAAGCAAAATGAGAAGACACAGAAACACACACAGCAGATGAAGAAGCAATGTAAAAACCCACCAGACCAAACAAATTAAAGGGAAATAAGAAGTCTACCTGAAAAAGAATTCAGAGTAATGATAGTAAAGATGATCCAAATTCTTGGGAACAGAATGGAGAAAATACAAAAAACGTTTCACAAGAAGCTAGAAGAACTAAAGAGCAAACAAACAATGATGAACAACACAATAAATGCAATTAAAACTTCTCTAGACAGAATCAATAGCAGACTAAATGAGGCAGAAAAACAGACAAGTGACCTAAAAGATAAAATACTGGGAATAACTACTGCAGAGCAGAATGAAGAAAAAAGAATGAAAAGAACCGAGGACAGTCTCAGAGACCTCCAGGACAATATTAAATGCGCCAAAATTCAGACTATAGGGGTCTCAGAAGAAGAGAAAATGAAAGGGACTGAGAAAACATTTGAGGAGATTATAGCTGAAAACTTCCCTAATACGGAAAAGGAAATAGTCAATGAACTCCAGGAAGCACAGAGAGTCCCATACAGGATAAATCCAAGGAGAAACATGCCAAGACACATATTCATTAAACTTTCAAAAACTAAAGACAAAATATTAGAAGCAGCAAGGAAAAACAACAAATAACATACAAGGGAATCCCCATACAGTAAACAGCTGATCTTTCAGCAGAAACTCTGTAAGCCAGGAGGGAGTGGCAGGACATATTATAAGTGATGAAAGGGAAAAACCTACAACCAAGATTACCCAGCAAGGGTCTCATTGAGATTTGACGGAGAAATTAAAACCTTTACAGACAAGCAAAAGGTAAGAGAATTCAGCATCACCAAACCAGCTTTACAACAAATGCTAAAGGAACTTCTCTAGGCAGCAAACACAAGAGAAGGAAAAGACCTACAATAACAAACCCCAAACAATTAAGAAAATGGTAATAAGAACATACATATCAATAGCTACCTTAAATGCGAGTGGATTAAATGCTCCAACCAAAGGACATGGACTGGCTGAATGGATACAAAAATAAGACCCACATATATGCTGTCTACAAGAGACCCACTTCAGACCTAGGGACACATACAGACTGAAAGTGAGGGGGTGGAAAAAGATATTCCATGCAAACGGAAATCAAAAAAAGCTGGAGTAGCAATTCTCATATCAGACAAAGTAGACTTTAAAATAAAGACTATTACACAAGACAAAGAAGGACACTACATAATGATCAAGAGAACAATCCAAGAAGAAGATATAACAATTGTAAATATTTATGTACCCCACATAAGAGCACCTCAAGGCATAAGGCAAAAGCTAACAGCCATAAAAGGGGAAATCGACAGTAACACAATCATAGTAGGGGACTTTAACACCCCACTTTCATCAAGGGACAGCTCATCCAAAATGAAAATAAATAAAGAAACACAAGCTTTAAATGATACATTAAACAAGATGGACTTAATTGATATTTATAGGACATTCCATCCAAAAACAACAGAATACACTTTCTTCTCAAGAGTTCATGTAACATTCTCCAGGATAGATCATATCTTGGATCACAAATCAAGCTTTAGTAAATTTAAGAAAATTGAAATTCTATCAAGTATCTTTTCTGACCACAACGCTATGAGACTAGATTATCAATTACAGGAAAAAATCAGTAAAAAATACAAACACATGGAGGCTAAACAAGACACTACTTAATAACCAAGAGATCACTGAAGAAATCAAAGAGGAAATCAAAAAATACCTAGAAACAAATGACAATGAAAATATGACAACCCAAAACCTATGGGATGCAGCAAAAGCAGTTCTAAGAGGGAAGTTTATAGCAATACAATCCTACCTCAATAAACAAGAAACATCTCAAATAAACAACCAAACCTTACATCTAAAGCAATTAGAGAAAGAACAAAAAAACTCCAACGTTAGCAGAAGGAAAGAAATCATAAAGATCACATCAGAAATAAATGAAAAAGAAATGAAGGAAACGATAGCAAAGATCAATAAAACTAAAAGCTGGTTCTTTGAGAAGATAAAAAATAATGATAAACCATTAGCCAGACTCATCAAGAAAAAAAGGGAGAAGACCCAAATCTGTAGAATTTGAAATGAAAAAGAAGTAATCACTGACACTGCAGAAATACAAAGGATAATGAGACATTACTACAAGCAAATCTATGCCAATAAAATGAACAACCTGGAAGAAATGGACAAATTCTTAGAAAAGCACAACTTCCAAGACTGAACCAGGACGAAATACAAAATATAAACAGTTCAATCACAAGCACTGAAAATGAAATTGTGAGTAAAAATTATCCAACAAACAAAAGCCCAGGACCAGATGGCTTCACAACTGAATTCTATCAAACATTTAGAGAAGAGCTAACACCTATCCTTCTCAAACTCTTCCAAAATATAGCCAAGGGAGGAACACTCCTAAACTCATTCTACAAGGCCACCATCACCCTGATACCAAAACCAGACAAAAATGTCACAAAAATAGAAAACTACAGGCCAATTTCACTGATGAACACAGATTCAAATATCCTTAACAAAATACTAGCAAACAGAATCCAAAAGCACATTAAAAGGATCATACACCATGATCAAGCGGGGTTTATTCCAGGAATGCAAGGTTTCTTCAATATACGCAAATCAATCAATGTGATACACCATATTAACAAACTGAAGGAGACAGCCTCTTCAATAAGTGGTGCTGGGAAAACCTGACAGCTACATGTAAAAGAATGAAGTTAGAACACTCCCTAACACCATACACAAAAATAAACTCAAAATGGATTAAAGACCTAAATGTAACACCAGACACTATAAAACTCTTAGAGGACAACACAGGCAGAACGCTCTATGACATAAATCACCGCAAGATCCTTTTTGACCCACCTCCTAGAGAAATGGAAATAAAAATAAACAAATGGGACCTAATGAAACTGAAAAGCTTTTGCACAGCAAAGGAAACCATAAACAAGACAAAAAGGCAACCCTCAGAATGGGAGAAAATATTTGCAAATGAAGCAGCTGACAAAGGATTTATCTCCAAAATTTACAAGCAGCTCATGCAGCTCAGTATCAAAAAAACAAACAACCCAATCGAAAAATGGGCAGAAGACCTAAATAGACATTTCTCCAAAGAAGTTATACAGATTGCCAACAAACACGTGAAAGGATGCTCAACATCAGTAATCATTAGAGAATGATGTAAATCAAAACTTCAATGAGGTATCACCTCATACCAGTCAGAATGGCCATCATCAAAAAAACCTACCAACCATAAATGCTGGAGAGGGTGTGGAGAAAAGGGAACCCTCTTGCACTGTTGGTGGGAATGTAAATTAATACAGCCACTATGGAGAACAGTATGGAGGTTCCTTAAAAAATAAAAATAGTACTACCATACGACCCAGCAATCCCACCACTGGGCATGTACCCTGAGAAAACCATAATTCAAAATTCATGTACCACAATGTTCATTGCAGCTCTATTTACAATAGCCAGGACATGGAAGCAACCTAAGTGTCCATCAAGAGATGAATGGATAAAGAAGATGTGGCACATATATACAATGGAATATTACTCAGCCATAAAAAGAAACAAAATTGAGTTATTTGTAATGAGGTGGATGGACCTAGAGTCTGTCACAGAGAGGGAAGTAAGTCAGAAAGAGAAAAACAAATACCGTAAGCTAACACATATATATGGAATCCAAAAGAAAAGAAAAAGTGGTTCTGAAGAACCTAGGGGCAGGACAGGAATAAAGATGCAGACATAGAGAATGGACTTGAGGACATGGGGAGAGGGGAGGGTAAGCTGGATGAAATGAGAGAGTGGCATGGACATATATACACTACCAAATGTAAAATAGATAGCTAGTGGGAATCAGCCACATAGCACAGGGAGATCAGTTAGGTGCTCTGTGTCCACCTAAAGGGGTGGGATAGGGAGGGAGGGAAGAGATATGGGGATATATGTATAGCTGATACACTTCGTTATACAGCATAAACTAACACACCATTTAATGCCATTATACTCCAATAAAGATGTTTAAAAAATAAGATAAAAAAATAAATATCATATTGTGTGTATGTAAGAGAATACCTATATTTTTAGGAATTACCCACAAATTATTTGGTAAAAGGAAATATAATAAACAAAATTACTAAAAGAAAATATTCAAGCAAAGCATTCTGATTTTGGCATAGGAAAGGATCTCTTATGCAAGTGACAATAAGTGTTACCATAAAAGAAAGTATTGATAAATTTACCTACATTAAAATGAAGAACTTTTAGCTGGGTTACTTTTTTAAAAATAAAAACCATATATATTTAAGGTGTAAAACATAAAAAAATGAAGAACTTTTATTCATTAAAGACACTATAAAGAAATAGAAAATATAAGTCACCATCTGTGACAAGATTTCTACAATCATGCAACGGACCTAGGAATCAATACCTAAAATACACTGCAAATATTCTTCAGAGATCAAGAACCTAATAGAAAAATGGGCAAAAGATATGAACTGACATTTCAAAGAATCTAACATATGAAATGTCTGTAAACAAAAGGGAACCTGTTAAATTTAATTATTAATCAGAAAAATGAAAATTAAGACCCCATGAGGTAACATATTTTACTTATTAGATTGGCAAAAATAAAGAACCCTGGTAATACCAAGTGTTGGAAAGGACACAGAGTAAGAGGAATTCTATGTATGGGTTTGTAGACATGTCCAACTAATTTCAAAAAGAATATGACATCATCTAGTTAAATCCTCATCTCTCCAGGAATTCCACTCCTAGATTAATATCCTACAGAAAACTTGGCATATGTGCACCTGGAGGTGTGTACAAGAATATTCATGGCAGCACGTTTATTGGACCAGGATTCTGAAAACAACTTGAACATCCATTAATAACAGAAGAGAGAAGTAAATAGTGTGAAATGAATTACAAGCCTCATATAAGAATGTGGAAGAATCTTAGAAATAAAACACCAAAAAGAAAAAGCAAGTTGTATAAGACTAGATACATAGTCTATAACTTGCATTTATGTTTTTTATATATATATGTAAATACATATAATATATAATTTATATATTATAGTCAAATATAGTATATTAGATTAAGAAAATATTACTTGAACACATTTATATTTTAAACTGTAGATATTGATATTGACTGAAGTTTTGAAAATGTAAAAACCTAAGCATTTTTTTCATTGCAATCTCATTTTTGTATTTTCTAAATCCTTCATGCTTACACATAATTCAAAATAAATAGGAGAGTTAAAAACCTGAGAATAATTAGTATTTCTTAATTACTATCATTCTGATTAAAATTTACTCCTTTTTATGTAAAGCAGAATATATTGAGTGCAATAATGTATTTCCATTTATTTGATTTTCTACTCAGATCAGAATTATAAACAAGTTGACTTAATCCTTATACATTTAACATGGCACGATATTATGAATAAATATTTTGATTAATATATTTCCTTAGGGATGTTTAATGAATTATTTCAACTGTTAAAAACATTCAAAATTATTAAAACATTAAACAAAACATAAAAACATTAAACAAAACATCAAATTATAGGCATTAAAATTTCTATTTGCGCATGGTTTTAGACTTTTTAATGCATTCCATATTTCTAAACTCTAAAAATAATACAAAACTAATTTCCTTTTTTTCAACTTTATGTCTGGTAAATAGAATGATTTAACATTTTAATGTAATATTCATAATTATTGGCCAAATGTCAACCAGATCCTTGGTTGGTGCCAGAATCACAATACTTCAGGCAAAAGCAGTAACAACTGCTTAGCAATATTCAAGAATAGAATACAAAATGCGACTAAACTCGCTCTAATAAGGCAAGGTATCAGCATGTAAGTGTGTTTAATTGCTTTTGAAGTGCACCATTACCATGGCCAGTGTGGCAAAACACAACATGATGATATACACTGACATACCAGAGTTGAAGGGACCTTTCTCTCCTCTTTACATTTTCATATCATTATATTTAAACTATAATCTATTTCATATAAACACCAACAGATATCATGGCAAAGATATTAAATAAGATTCCATGTTTCCATTAAGTGAATCAAAATATAAAATAGCACCTAAAGAAGTTGAGAGTTGTGTACAATTTTTATAAGCATAGTAGCACTTTCACACATATAACAGCAAACATGTAAACATTAGAAGATCAGAATTAGCCACCTTAATGCACTAATGTCCATATCTCAGTGTGGATAAAATCTGAATCAGGGAAACCATACCTACAATCAAAGAAAGCTATTGCTAAATCATTCAGGCCATTATATAATAAAATGACAAAAATGGTTAAAAAAGTAATGAATCTAGAAGTCTTAACAGACTTCTATTCAGTGTTACCCATATCATGTTTAACACAAAAGAATAAAATAGTATTAGCAATTAAGTATTATTTATCTTCTCCTGGTAAATACCCTTTTCTACAGGAACACTATCCTTTAATTCATATCAATTCTGTAACAGGCACTGTGCTAGATATATTACATATGTTATTTCATTGAATCATGACAAACACCTGTTGATGCACATATTATTCTTCCCAATTTATAAAGATGGAAGCATATAAGTCAATTAATTTGCCCAGGTTTGTACAAGTAATAAGTGGTAGACCTGGGTTTCACATACAGACTAGGCTTCCAAATAATTCAAACTCTAAAACAGTTTCTGACAAAGTACATGCTACACAGACGCTATGCTGAAGGAAAAAAATGGATTGTGATAGTTAACTCATACAAGAATAAGTTATAAAAGTATTAAATTAAGGATAAAAAGTAATTTTCTCCCTTAACAAAACATACATGTGATATATAGAGATACACATATATACATGCACAATTTCTAAGACCTAAAAGAAGTTAGGATAAATGGACAAGTATAAAAACTAATCAATAGCATATGAAAACTCATCCATAGCTTATGAGAAAGTAGTTATTTTAATAACTATATTGGTAGTATAAGCTAGGTTTTGAAAAGCCATTCTTATATTACATGTATTATTGATTAATAAACAAAATTAAATGATTAAAAAATAATGTAACTTAAATTATTAACTGTAATTAAAAGCTATTTTTAGGGAAATATATAAAATTTAGCTAAAGTTTTCCTTATAATAAGCTGTGAATAGTTGTTGCTAAACCAGCTTTTGGCTGCGTAAGTAATCTACAAATTTTAGTATAGGCTTTTTAATTGTTCCTTTAGTAAGATTCGTAAATTCTATTTAAATATAAAGAAAACATGAATATTTCCCAAAATGTAACAGGTATCTATTTCTAAATTTGATTTTTAAATATTTAAGATATAAAATATTGTGTAAATTTTATTGTACATATTGCAATGTTTATATATCCTTCCCAGCTTGTCCTCTGTTCTTACCCATTTGGATAAAAATTATTAATGTTTTCTTGATAATATTTTTACAATACTTTAAAGCATGGTTTCCAACAAAAACATATAAGGGGTATTAAAATATTAATCTGTGTTCAGATAGAAGCATAACAATCTAGATAGGATTTTTTCATTTAAAAGAGCATGTCTATACTCCAACCCCAAAGAGGTTAAGAAATAAATCAGGCAGCAAAAGGATAGAAGGGACAGTTAGCAGTCCCTTATCTTTCCTAATATTTTCCCCGATTTCTTGAAATACTTTCAGTGGTATGTTTTGTGTTTGTGTGTGTGTGTGTGTGTGTGTGTGTTTTATCACTTTTCCTGAATCATCACTGAGTACACAGGTCAGGACACAAAGTGTGTGGTAGATTTTTAACATACAAAAATTGTAATCTAGCTCCAAATTTAACTCTTCAGCAAGTAATTAAAGCAACATATTTGAACTACACTGGATTCCATGTGATTCTCTTTTTTTCCCTCTACAATGAAAAAATACATTCTACATCTAATATTACCTTTTAAAACTATTCAAATCTATATGGAATTCTTCTATTTCACTTCTCTTTAATAAATATGTTGATACATTTAAAGTTTCACCTGCATAATTATTCAAAGTCTCATTAAAGTAGTAATTTCTTTCTCTTAACTGTGACTTATGTGATTGCAAAAGACATTCAATTAACTGCATAATGATTCTTATTTCTTTTAGAGTAAAATATATTTCACAGATAGAAAGAAAGTATGTTATAAAGTATAGTTATCTTCACAAAAACTAACCCGTTGACTATTTTAGTAACTCACTGATTGGCTTAAAGAGAGAAGAAAAACCACTTTTCCACTATTAACACAATTCGTTTCCTTAATTCAAAAAAAAATAGTTTAAACCGTAAGAATTTACTTTAGAGTACAATCTCAAATGTTACAGAAAAATACAGAGAAATTAACATGGAATATCAGGAAGCCAGATAGCTAACTGGCTTGAGAAGTAAAGATATACAATTGTCTAAGGAGGATTAATCCAGTTTACAAAGGCACATTTAAGGAAGAATTATTCAATACCACACGGAATGGACTACTGGAGAACAGTCTAGGAAGCAGCTAAGGTAGTCCACAGAGACCAGCTTTAGAAGGGTGGGAGTCATAATTAAAAGGAAAAAGGAGTAGAGAAATAGGTAGTTTGAAGGTGGTTTTTGAAAGTCCCCTATAACCTCTACCAGATCCCCCAAATCCAACCAAAATAAACATTAATTTAAGTAAATTTGCTCTGCGAATGAAGCTTAGACCCTTTACAATCAGATTTTGAACCCCTAAATCTCCCTTCACCACCCCCACCTCCATTTAAAAATGCAGAACCTGGGCTTCCCTGGTGGCGCAGTGGTTAAGAATCCACCTGCCAATGCAGGGGACACGGGTTTGATCCCTGGTCTGGGAAGATCCCACATGCTTTGGAGCAGCTAAGCCCGCGAGCCACAAATACTGAGCCCACGAGCCACAACTACTGAAGCCCATGCACCTAGAGCCCGTGCTCCACAACAAGAGAAACCACTGCAATGAGAGGCCCGCGCACCACAATGAAGAGTAGGCCCCGCTCGCCGCAACTAGAGAAAGCCCGCACGTAGCAACAAA
Organism: Phocoena sinus; assembly: GCF_008692025.1. Taxonomy (NCBI): domain Eukaryota; kingdom Metazoa; phylum Chordata; class Mammalia; order Artiodactyla; family Phocoenidae; genus Phocoena; species Phocoena sinus. Next base: position 23,810,111 of record NC_045769.1, read on the forward strand.
GACTCAGTACAGCCAAAAACAAATAAATAAAATAAATAAATTTATTTTTTTAAAGTGCAGAAGCTGCCAATTAATGTAAAAAAGGCATCAATGGGAGCTTGGGAGACACTGGAAGGATAGGATCAAAGATTATAATGTCATATTTTTCAGCTGACTGAATTAGTAGAATGCAGACACTATTAAAAGGCATTTTAAAAATGAAGAAATTAGCCTATTTATGAAATATGATGATTTGTGAATTGTCATGTTAATTTTGAGGTAATGGTACTATATCAAAATGGAAATTATTATAAAAGCTGAGTATGGCAATATGTAGGTTTGAAAGTCATCAGCAAAGACGTTATACTTGAAAATATATTATGGAATTAGAAAAGTCATTTTAGGAATAGCAACTCTATTACATGGATTTAGTGGAGAAAATTAATGTATTCTCAGTTCCAAAAAAGAGTTATAGAATAAAACTCAAGTTAATTTGAGTCATCTATAGTATTTATGAAATATTTTCTTTTTTAATGTTTTATTTTGACAACAACAACATAGCTTGATAGAAAATCATGAGGAAATATACAGAGTAGATAGAGATGGTACAGAGAAATCTGAGACAAGGCACTTGAAAATCTTGTCTTCAGATTTCCCTTTATTCTGTAAACCTAAAAAGTGGCCTGATCCTTCCTGTTAAAGGCTAGCATGCCTCCCTTGACCAAAAGCAATTCAGTCCTCTGCCTTGCAAGACAGCTCATACCCCTCTTACAATATATTCCCCACCTCATCACTAGACAACTGACCAAAATCCATTTAATTTACAATATAACCTAGCCAGGGAAGTACTGACTCTGTTTAGACAGAAAAAGAACTACTCCCAAAGGAATTGTAGGAATTAGCCAACATGTACCTATGAGTGCCAAGAGAGTACATGTAGGCCTATATTCTGAGGCTGTTGAGGCAAAGGAGCTAGAACATAAAGTTGGACAAGGGAGAATTTATAAATATGGGACTACTCTCCTCTGACATAGCATTTAGCCCCCTGGGAAAGACGCTGGTGTTAGTAAGATGCTAGGAGGGCTCCTAAAAGCTTCAAAAAAGTGATGGCCTAGCTAAATAAAGTAGAAATGCCAAATCTACCATGAAAAATAGTGGAAAAAAGCATCAAAAGACTCAGATAAATGAGCATGTGACAGTGGGCATACTATTCAAGGCTGAAAAACCCATGAGATAACCACAGGATGTCCAGAGGCTACAGCAACTATGAAAGCATCAAAGATTGCGCTGGAGAGGGGGGCAGCAACATCACTGAGAAACTCAGTTGTGGCTCTCCTCTAGGATGATGGTAGATGTTATTAGAGAACCAGGGTCCCTGAAACCAATGGGAATGAGCCCGTGAAAAGAAAGGTCCGATGGGAGCACGTAAATATCAAAAGCAAGGCGGGCACAATTATGGAAAAGATCAGAGTAGCTATGCGAGAGCCTGATCCAGAGACAGCTAGGGAGATAATTAATAGAATCAACATCCTTACAGGCCAGCAAGGGTAATGCTTGGGAAATATGGGAATCCAACAAGGGTAATGCTCAGTCTGTATAACAAGAAGAAATTGAGGATTGATTATCAAGATGCTGAAGGCAGCCATCCCATAAAAAGCCACAATCTCTTGCCTGATTTCCAGATCCGAGCCAGTTTTTACACACTGAACCTTTTGGCCAGGCCTCTAGGAAGAAGGATCCTACAACATAAAAGCAAGTATATATGATAATTTACTCAGACAGCTACACACACAGAAGAAGAAGGAATACCCCACACATTTGAAATTGTTGAAATAGGGTCTAGCATGGTATTGATACTCAAGAATGTACAGTGTTATGATGCCCCCCATTAGCACTGAGGAATATGGAGACCAGGTAATAAAGTATTGGCTCAGGTCTGGCTCCTGAGATAGGAACCATGAACCCACCTGCTTGTCATTTCCTTAGTCTCCAAATAAGTAATTTGCAAGAACATACATGGTAACTGTCAGAACTCCATAATTAGTTCTTGACCTATGGAATAAAGGTTGCTGTAGTTGGAAATGCCAAGTGAATGGCTCTGAAACTGCTCCCTTCTCTGATCAATATAACCAAAAATAATATTGCAAACTGAGGCAGGGCAGGGGGAGTGCTGGCAGAAATTTGCCAAAGGATGTCGATGTGGCGGTTACCATTATATGCCCATATAATGCCCTACCTCTACATGGCAAAGACAGAAGTAAACGTAACTCCTTTCCCTCAGGGCCATGTAAATTTCTCTATTCACTATCAAATTACAGTAATCCTGATCATCTTATACTTTCCACTATATAAATGAAATCACCCTAAATGGGTCTGGTGAGCAAGAAGTGGCAAGTACCCTAGATGTCTTAATAAGACGCATGTGTGCCAGAGACGAAATAAACACCAAGAAAATTCTGACTAGAGCATGTTGAGATAATGCTTCTAAACAAAAGGCAAGCTGCTGCTTATTGTATCCTCCATCTTGAACAAAGAACATAGTTTAAATGATGTCTGGACCAAGAAAAGTTTTGCAACGGGTCCAGGGTATGATACAAGACATCCTACCTGCCCCTTCGGTCTTATAGCCCAGCAGATCCAATGGTGCTCAAATTATCTGTGGAAAATAAGGATGCTGTACGAAAGACTATAAACAGCTCCAGCAGAACTGCAGTACTGACCTCTAGACTTCTAGAGAAAAGGCATGCTCATCTCTGTTGATCACTATTCCTATCAGTTCTCCTTTAAAAGGAGTCAGATCCCAGTATGCTCCTGAGCTCTGAGAGAGTCTAAGGACTTATGACCTGAGTTATTTTTCATGAACTAGGAATGCTGTATGTCCTCAAAGCCATGATTCTGGACATGCAAAAAATCCCAGTTCATCTTAAAAAGGAATAATTATAATTGAAATTGTGTTTAAGCACTTCAGAAAGGTACAAGTAAATTACATGAGCTGGCAGCTTAAAATCCCAAATTTCCACTCTCGTTTCAATGCCATATGTCCTACTATACCTATGGTTTTGTGAGTTCACAATGACCAGGTAACAGAGAAAGAAAAAAAAATCTAGCCTAGTTTCTAGATGGGCTTGCATGATATGCCATCTCTGCTACCAATGGACAGTCACTGGATAATAATTCTGCCAAAGAGGACCCCCTACTGCTCTGGCCCGATAAGCTATAAAGTCTTCAAGTATGAAGACTATGCACAGGCTCAGTAACAAGGACTTTCCCTAAGCAAAAGTGATTGGCCACCACTCAGTGCTTTTAAATGTCCAGCTTGCCAACAGCAGAAGCCAACATGGAACCCTTGCTATGGCACCTCACCATGGGAAGCCAGCCTGCCAGCTGGTGGCAGAACATTATTTTGAACCTCTCATTTTGGAGGGGTTACTGATCTGTTTTCACTGGACAAATATGTATTCATCATATCATGCAAAGTTCACTTAGGAAAACAAAAACATGACTCTAAATCACCTTCCAAGTCTTCCCTGAAGGGACAGTAGCCATTTACAAGGGCAATTCTTTTACCTCAGACCTTTCAGAGATAATTAGATATTAACTTTGAGTGCATTCCCTTTACTGGAAACATAAAAACACCATCCAATAGTCAGACTAGGAGGTTATGACAGCCTCATGATAAACGGTACTTTGGCTCCAGTCTGTTTCGCAGTAAACCCAGTGGGTTTGTGGACTCGTTCCCTGGTTACTTCCTCAGTTTCTGACTGTACACCTGGAATAGACATACTAATCAATTAGTAAAATCTCCTCATTGGCTCACTGTCTTATGAAGTAAGTGCTACTATGGTAGGAAGGATCAAGCAGAAGCCCTAGAAATTAACCTACCAAAAGAGTAAACTAAAAGCAAATCACAGTCTTGTGGGAATTACAGAAATGTGTGCCACAATAAAGTAGTGGAAAGATATAGAGGATAGATATCCATCGCATCCTCATTAATTACCAGTCCAGCCTTTGCAGAAAATTGATGGATCTCACAAAATGACTGTGGATTACTGTAAAATTAGTAAGGTGTGGCCTACAATGGCAACTACTATTTCAGATGGGATACTTGCTTTCACTGCTCTGAGTGCACCACAATCCAAATACTTAGAAATTCCCTTATACATTGTCATGAAATACAATTCATGCTTATGACCAAAGTATGCATTTTACAGTAAAAGAAATATGGTTATGGGCTAACACCCACAGAATTAATGATAGGCCATCCCGCAGAAACAGATGGCCTGATGGAATAGCAGAATAGCTTATTAAAAAATCAGCTGCAGTGTTAGTTTAGAAACACCACCAATGTTGTTCTCACACAGTCACGGAAACCAAGGGTTCACAGCAACAGATGTAGCCCCTCTAATTATTACATCTCATAACCAACCTGCAAAGAGTTTGCCTCCTGTGCCAGCAACCTTAGGCTCTGCTATTCAATGGCTTAGTTCAAAAGAGAAAGGTGCGTCTATTGTGGCACAGAGGGAAGGCACCATCAGATTAAAACTAAGTCTGACATCTAGTGATTCAGAGATTTTTGTGACTGTTTTGTACTTTTTGACATGGCTGCTGCTAAATGATGGATTTGGAGAGGACCTTCTGGAACCCAGAAAAAAATCTGGGACACCCTTAGTACATCCATGTTAAGTAGTAAGTATCAATGGAAAACTATAACAATCCAAGATAGCAGGACCACTAAATACTCAGACCCTTCAGGATTAAAGATATGGGTCCACTCACCACATAAAGAACTCCAATGAGCACTGGCTAAGCAAAACACAAACCCTGAATGAGAACTAAAAGAAGGAATTATACCAAGTATATGTCATGGCTGGAAATAAACTATTCAGCTATAAATATTTCTGTCACATACATATTAATTAATGAGTTTTTTTCTAATCCCTCCCCTGGTATTGTGTGTTAGAAGTTCCTCCCCCCATGCCCTGCATCCCTCACATGTCTCCAGCTCCTACAAGACAGCCTCCTCCTTCACAGTCCTCCTACCTGATGGACCCAGTTCCTCGAGGCTGGTAACAATGCTCTCCCACTGTGCCTCCAACACAAAAAAAGTGTCCTGCCATTGACAATCTCTGAGTTGTCTGCCTGTCCCCTAGATGACATCTTAGCTCTTCTGTCACCTATGTAATCAATTCCATGTATTAAGGTTATTTTGTTCAAACAATCTAAACTAGTTTTTTTCTGACTTAAACCCGAAATGATTTCCTGACTTTGCCTGAATGAAAAGGCAAAATGTCAGAAAAATTCATTAAATAACTGCTTTTAAAATTGCAAAAGTGAATAAAACATTCCTCCTACCCTATTTTTTCTTCACTTTTATACAGAGGACACACGATAAAACTTTTATATGTAGACTAAAACCCAAGAATTGATTGCTAATGAAAGGAGGCAAACTATCTTGAGAGATACACACTTACATGTTGGGATTGAAGACAAGAGCAAAGCTTGGAATGACATTAGAGCACCCCTGCCCCTGACACACATGAGATCTGGCACCATACCATAGGAGAGAATGGTAGGATGTGAGGGTGGGGTGTGGGAAAGGAAAGGCAGCCTCTGTCAAATATACTATGCTTTAATCCCAAAGTTCCAAAATTTCTCTATTTATTTGGCCACTGTTGGGGCTGTGGCCTGCCCAGCCTTCCTGTCTGCTCTGTTCCAATGTCCCTGGCAGCTGATCCTGTCACCCACTTACAGACAGCCCACAGTCACCCTTCACACATTCTTAAATGAAGAAGAAACTCATGCAAGTTTGGAATTTTGATTATGACACAGAGCTGAATATATTTTAACTACTGACCTGAAACAGTCATTTCTAAGTATGACTTACTACCTGAAAAAGAATGCCTATGCCACGTCAGAAGATGAAAATCTTTCTCATGACAACCACCACTATCACACCCAGAATCCTTAACTCTGATTTTTTTTTATTATTGCGAGTCTTTTATTTGCTCCCTGACTTACTAGCCTCTGTGGAGATAAAGATTATCCAAACAAGAACAAGCACTACTTAGTGACAGCAATGGAGTCATCTACTGCCACTGACTGCATTAGGCAGAGACTCAAATTACAGGCAGGCGGAGAAGTGGGAAAGCTTTATGGTGACAAAAGAGGGTCTGTCCTGATGGGACCTTGGAGACATGGGGAACCTGAGGCAGGCTGACTAAAAGAGGGGATTTCCCTCAAATACCATAAACCTAAAAAATTAGTATTGATGATAGAGGAACAGTAAAATAGTAGTCTAAATATCACTAGAAAGTGATTATCAAAGCCTTAGTATAACCTAAAAGCATTTAGTCTGTATTTTATTCAAATATTATATATGATACTAGATTCCAATTCATACCTCTGAGGAAGAAAAATGTTATAGATATTAGCTAAGTAAATGATTATTTGAATTCATAAAAATCTGTTGTTCTCATAGCATTACTACACTAAAAAGTTATATTTGTAAATGCTTTCATTTTTAAATGAATGTCAGATATTTTAAAACTCAAAGGTATTTATAAAAACATTCATTACCTCAGCTAAACTTTTATGCAGTTTTCATGACAAGAAACTAAACCCTTCATAGGTTTTGTGTAATTTTCTTTCTTCATTTTTTATCTCTTTGACCAGACATTTTTTTTGCAGTACGCGGGCCTCTCACTGTTGTGGCCTCTCCCGTTGCGGAGCACAGGCTCTGGACGCACAGGCTCAGCGGCCATGGCTCATGGGCCCAGCCGCTCCACGGCATGTGGGATCTTCCCGGACTGGGGCACGAACCTGTGTCCACTGCATCGGCAGGCGGACTCTCAACCACTGCGCCACCAGGGAAGCCCCAGACCAGACATTTTTAATACCATTTTTCTGTAATCACGGAAGATTTTAACTCTCATCCTGATGCACAGCAAAGGCGCTCAGATATAAAGAGATTCTTAAATGGGGTATAATTCTTTCCATTCTTCTTTTTGAAAAGGCTAATGAAAGTTTGAAGTTATAGTATGAGAAAATAAATAAGGGATGATCTGATAGTTATTTCTTTTGGACAAAGGTAATTTTAAGCAGAAGAGTGAGCAGGTGAGCAGAAATGGCCATGATTAAGTTTGAGTAAGTGGCAGAGTGATTCACTGAGCTGTCTCTGCCACTAATAAATGTGTGTCCCTCAATTAACTAGTTACTAGTAACATTTAAGAACCTCCATTTTCTATCTATAGACCAAGTGGTTTGGAATACATAACTTCTAAATTACTTTTCCAATAAAATAATGATACGAGTCCGTGAATCTGAATATCTGAGAGTTAAGTATGAATTAATGGAAACAAAAATATCATACCTTTGTATTAACTTTCATCTTTGTTTTACATTTGCTTTGTTCTCCGGCTTCACGAAGACCTTTCTGAGTAGGACCTTCTGGTGCATTTTCCTTTTCACAATTTGGAACAACTATAAGATAATACAGTTTACTCTTAATGTTTATACTGTTTGTAAGAAATATTATAACCAAAAAAATAAGAAAGCCAAATTCATTATACACGTATTTTTTGAAGTATTAAACTAATAATATTAAAATCATACTAAAATGTTTTAAATGAAGTCTCAAATTCATTTCCCAAAAATGCAGGGTGGCATTGCTGCAAGGTTAGTGAAACAGCATTGCAAGCAGTTGAAAAGCATGTGAGCCAATCTCCAGTAACATTATATCTAAATTCCTGTTATCATGAGATTTCATGTGTTTATAAACAAAAGTTGAAGGGAGTCAAAGGAGAGAATGCTAAGCAATGACAAAATTTCCCAAGTGGAACTGTATAATAAACACAGAGATTTTTAAATGAATATTGTATTAATAAAATATTCTCTGTGCTTCACAATGTTGAGAAAAAAAGAAAAGAAAAAACAGGGTAACATTCCAATACAGTTGTAACATTGGTCCCCACACTCTCCTGGACATAAAGGAATCATCTGAGGGAAAAAGAAAAGTGACAGGAAAAGTCTGTTTCTTTTTCACATCTTTCCATATACATATACATGTTCAGGTATACATAATTTCCCCCTGTATTTCTAAACAGCCAGCTGATTTCAAATAACTAATATGGTTATAATCATTATTAACTCATAATTAAGTGACTAAATGTTCTAATTTATAACATTAATTTATAATAGAGAAAAGATGATGAACACAAAAATATGTGGATGATTTCAATGTCAAGACTCTCAAAGAATCCTGATGTTATAAAGTAAGGAAGCATATGCTAACAGTTAGTTTCTTTCCTGACCTAATTTTTCCTATTCAGTACCAGTTTCAAGGAAGAAAACCATCAAAATAATCCCCACAATAACATAAAAGCCGAATGCTGCATAAGTTAGTACTACATGAAAGTACTTTAAAAACTTCTAACACTAGGGTATCCAGACTGCATGTCCTCGCTCTACGGTGCTACAAGTTAGAGCCCCACAGCATCTGGAAGTCAAAATGTGGAGAAAAGGCAACAACTACAGCTCATTGAGATTAGAGAAAAATTTTCACTTCGAATTCTCTTTTATTGTATTTTCCTCTTCAACAGCCAAGAGTGAAAGCCTGATAATGATAATAATTTAAAATAATAATCATTAGCATTTATGCCTCATTGATGCTTTACTATCTAACAGGTACTGGTCTAAACAATTTACACATATTATTTCATGAAATCCTGTCATTAACCCTATGAAGGTCACTACCTTTTGTTCCCTTTTACATATAAGGAGAATTTGTATAGTAATATCTACAGGGAAGAAAGGAGAAAGCAGTAAGGAGAGAAATCCAGGATTCCAGTAGATAATTCTAGGAATACGAGCAGACCTCAGATGGCATGCAAAACATTACTAAGCATCACTTCATGAAAGAAATAAAATAAAAAGCAAGAAACAAACAAAATGGTAAGGATAAATGAAAGTAAAAAATCAAAAAGGGCTTGGTTTATATATAAGGATATGTAGTTTTCCACAATCAAAATGAAATTACAAGAATTTATACTTTATAAAAATATTTTAGGAAAAAAATCGACATTTGCAACCAAAACATGAGAATACACATTGCATAGTGTATGTGTAATTGAAAGAAAAGTAACACTTAATTATTTCTCAATGTACCAATAATAAACATGATTCCCACTCTCTATCAGATAAATATCACTTTATACAAAGATTTGTAGAACAAATGAGAGACTCAAACATTGGGTCCTTGTCACATTCATAAAAGTGCATATAATTTTCAAATTCCACATAGTGCTTCTTAATGTTTAGTAACACCCTGGCAAAGTCCATTTCTCCATCACAGGATCCTCATGCTTATCATCTAATGCTTGTTAATGAAAAGGCCTATAGTACTGACTGCTACTATGCAGTTTCCCAAATTTTACTTGGGCACAGTCATAATCTTAAGGAAGATACAATTCCTTAGTAAACATCAAATAAATAAACAAATTTTCACTTATAGAAATTATAGTTATTGTACTCCCAGTGCAAAATTTCACCCATTCAACCATTTCTTCATGTATGCATACATTCAATCAATGTTAACGGAACATGTTCAGGCCCCTGGTTAACTGTCAGATATGCATGAATATATTCATTTAACAAATACGTAAGTACCTATATTGTGCCAGTCCTTAACTCCATTATAGATTAAACACAGCTGAAAAAAGAATTACTTAACTGAAAAAAATGTTCTGAAGAAATTATCCATAGTTTATGACACGGAGATAAACAGAAAATATCTAAGAGATTAGGAAGCTAAAATGAGATCAAGTACACATCTAATTGGAATTCACAAAAAGGTAACAGAGATAAAGGGAAAGAGGTTATATTTGAAATGATAATATATCTTTCTAAACTAGACCATATACCACATATAGTCATAAGAAGTTGACATCTTGTAGTGAAATTCTGAGCAACAAAAAATATCCAATTTAAAAAGCAATTAATTAAACTAAAACATTTGCTCTACAATATATGACATCTGTTTGTGATGCTGAAGTCAGCTTTCACAGTTTTTCACTTCATAAAACATTTCCAATTTCTAGAAGTTCTTCCTGAATTCATAGTTTCCTATCATAAATTACAAGATATCATAAAATACAATTATATGTATTTTTATAACCTACTTTGGAAATAGGTATCATTGTATTCAAATTGCAACCTCATATGAAATCAAACATCAGCTAACACAAACATAATAAAAACCAGCACACTGATAAACTTTCTGAGCTTATATAATTTGCACAAAAAAAGTTTTCTCTCATACTATGTAATACTAAAGTGCTTTCTGTGTAGTTTCTTGTAAATATTTGATACATATTACTTTCCATTACAACACAGAAAAATGTAACAAAACTATCACTTCAAACATCTAGCTGATAATAATTCACTATTTCATAGTTTCTCCTAGGAATTTTTCTATTATTCTACATACCAGACAAGAGTAAATGTAGAATTATAAACCCTTTTCAGGTAAGAAATTTGACTACTAAAATGTTAATATTCTCTCTAGGTGGTAGCAATTATGGATAATTTTTAAAACATTTTATCATTTAAAATTTTTCTGTAATAAGCGCATCACTTTGATAGTCAAAAAATATGGTACATTTAAAATTTTTTGATAACTACTCCAAGTGAGTCTAAGTTTTATCTTATTCCTTAAATTCAGATTAAATAACAATTAATTAGTCTTTTTCCCAAAGTTCAGAGTAAATGACAATCAAGTCATTGTTTCCTAACTACAGGGCAAATTACATTTAATCTGAAGAATTTCTACTGCCATACCAACTTCTGTTCAAACTGAACGAAAAACAGGTAGACAAATGACAGACAGATAAAATACGTTAAAAATTAAGCCAAAATGAGAAATGAAAAGGGAAAGAGTTAAATATATTAAAATAATTGTGAAGGACAGCAGGATTTACGAAGAACCACCAGTTAACCAATAAACCAAGTTCTTTTCAAAGTTGACTAAGTAAGGTTCTAGTTGATCAGCCAATCTGAGTAATAACAGAGATCACACAGCCAAATGCTGGCATGCCACAAGGAACTTAGGAAAAGGAACTGCAAGTCCTTTATCTAAAACTAGAAGGCATGTTTATAAGGAGCACAAAATTATTCAGTACGGAATTTAAGGAATAACTTTTATTCAGGTAATTGAGACTATGAAACTAAAAAAAAAAAAAGAAAACCTGTTTTCTTCATGTTGGGCTTGAATTTATTTCTTTTGATCAAAAGTCACTTCAAAACATCACAGATAAAAATGTAATTACAAACTTGATCTTTAAAGTAACTTATAAATGTCAGCCTAGACAATCATGTAATATATTCATTTATAAATTAGATTAAATACCAGGAGATAATTTCATAAAGGAGTTATCTATAAACCATTATTTTATTTTAATAGAGATGTCAAGGATAAATAAATAAAATCATAAGCTCTTATAAGTAGAATGTAACATTTAGAGATTAACTGATGCAAGCATCAATTCAATGCACAGTTCAACCTTTATGCCATCTTATATTTATTGTTTTTCACAATCTTTATTCATCTTGAGAGTTAGAGTTCCTGAAATTATGGTAGTTTCACTATCATATTTATATCTGATTGTATTCTTCTTAAAAGTTATATATATATGAAAAAAATAATTTTTGATGTAAACAGAAATAAATATTCTTTGAAAAAAATGCAGTAAGGAAAAAATGAAGAAATAATCACATTACACAAATAAAATTATGTAAACATTTTCGAGTTTCATATATTTAACAGACATGATCTTATACTACATGTTTTTATTTCTTAACATTAATATTTTAATATGAACATTTTTTATGTGTGATTTTTAAAGACTTTCTAGTATTGTATGATCAACTATATTGAAACATTCATTTGTGATTAAAGATTAAGACTGCTTGTATAGTTTTGTTACTATAAATATGAGTGCAATAAACATCCCTGTGCATAGACTCTCTAGGCATCACTGAGCATAACTGATATTTCTTTAATATAAAATATTAGGAAAGGAACTACTGAATCAAGGCTGAGAAAAAGTTTTTGAATATGAGAATGCTACACATTTCTTTTAAGCCTTAATCAATCAGAGAACACAATGAACAGTCATCTGGAAATACCAGAATGTTATTTTTATTAAAAATTCACCATTTTGCAGTCTCTCTATATTTTAGAGCTTCCCATCATTCTTTTCTAAGTCAACATTATTGAGGTATAATTTACATAAAATAAAATGCATACATTTTAAGTGTAGAGTTCGGTAAGTTTGGACAAAGATAAGTAGGCATATAACCAACCACCTATATCTTCAAATCAAGATATAGAACATTTGCACTACCTCCCAAATTATTATTTTCTTATCCTTTACATACCTTACATACCTTATAGAGCATTATTTTACAAGGCTATAATTTTAGTTTTTATCAGTCACTTTCCTTTTAAGAAAATTAAGAAGAGGAAATCTTAACGTTTATATTAACCAGAATTTAACATTTCTAAATCTCTGTACAGTATTCAATTCTGCAGATCTAAGTTTCTTCTGGCTTACTTTTCTTTTGGCCCAAAGAAAATAGTTTAGCATTTCCTGTACTTTAGAATGGCTTGAAACAAAATCTCTCAGCTTCATTTGTATTGAAATGTTTATATTTCACTCTAATTTCTGAAAGATATTTTTATTGAATATAGAATTCGGAATTAAATTTTTCTACATTTCAAACATGTCATTTCATTGTTTCTAGCCTCCAATATTTCTGATGAGAAATAAGCCTTTATTTGCATTATTGTTTCACTATAGGTAACATGCTTTTTTTCTCTTGCTGATTTCAAGATTTTCTCACATAAATTTTGAGTATGATGCATCCAGGCATGATTTCTTTGTGTTTATAGTTAGTTGCTTTTTTTGGATCTGTGAGTATATGCTTTACATCAAGTTTGGAAAATTTTAGGTCATCTTTTGTTTAAATATTTTTATGCCCCATTTTCATTTTTTTTCCTTTGGGACTCCAATTACTTGTACGTTAAACAGGCAAATTTTCCTTCATTTTTTTTCTCTCTCTTCTTTAGAATAGATGATTTTTATTGATGGCTCTTAAAATTCACTGACACTTCCATCATCTCCAATCTATTGTGAAGTATAAAATTTTGATTTTAGTTATTGTATTTTTCAGTAAGAGATTCCTATTTCCTTTTTTTTTGAGTTTCCATTTATCTGCCAAGATTCTCTACCACTTCATTTATAATGTAGTATTTTCCTTTAAGTCCTTGATCATATCAAAAAATAGTTGCTTTAGCATTTTTATCTGCTAAATCCAACATCTGGGCCATCTGAATATAGGTTTCCATTTATTGTTTTTGTCTTGATTGTGGATCACATTTTCCAATTTCTATAACTAGAAAAATTAATTATACACTGAGCAGTATGAAGGTAGATTATTAAACTCTGGACAATTATCTTCCTCTGAAAGGTACTGATTTCTGTTCTAGTAAGCAGTTTAATTTTTTGATGATCACCTTGAATTCCAGGCTTAATTTTATGTTCTGTTCGAGTGGATCCATGGAAAGCCCTAAATATTCCCCAAGGTTCTCTAACTTGGCAAAATTCAAACTCTAAACTCTGTTTCCCCTAGGAATCCTGTGTAAGCTTTCTTTTTGGTTTTATAGGGTGGGTATAGTATGGTTAATGTTAATATGGTGTCACCAAGGTGTTGAAGAGGTCTTTCAATCCAGGCCTGGCCAGAACGCCAATATATCCCATCACTGCTTGACAATTAGAATCCCTGGTTCCCTCTTTTTGTTTTGTTTTGTTTTTCTGTTTTTTACTGGTTTTAATTTTTATTGTAGTTGATTTACAATGTTGTGTTAATTTCAGGTGTACAGCAAAGTGAATCAGTTATATATATACATATATCCACTCTTATTTGGATTATTTTCCCATATAGGCCATACAGAGTACTGAGTAGAGTTCCCTGTGTCACACAGTAATTCCTTATTAGTTATTTTATATATAGTAGTGTGTATATGTCAATCTCAATCTCCAAATTTATCGTCCCCCTCATACCCCCTGGTAACCATAAGTTTGTTTTCTACATCTGTAACTCTATTTGTGTTTTGTAGATAAGTTCATTTGTACCCTTTTTTTAGATTCCACATATAAGTGGTATAATATGATATTTGTCTTTCTCTGTCTGACTTACTTCACTCAGTATGACAATCTCTAGAATAACCAAAGGAATCTTGAGAAAGAAAAATGGAGCTGGAGGAATGAGGCTCCCTGACTTCGGACTTTACTACAAAGCTACAGTAATCAAAACAGTATGGTACTGGCACAAAAGAGAAATATAGATCACTGGTCCCCTCTTAATCCTAAAGAGTCTTTTCTCTCTGGCAAATCTCAGGTAGTCTTGCATGTGTAGCCCAGCCATCATCTAAGGACTCATAGTACACTCTCTCACAAACCAGGCCACTGTTCATTGCAGCACCCTCTTATCTGGTGCCCTTTCCTACAGATTCTAGATGCTTCAACAACTTATGAACTATAGTCTGCCTTTTCAGTTCAAACAGGACTGCCATGCTCTTCTTGACCTCCATCGCCATAGAGTTTGGTTTGGAAATTTTCCTGGACAAAAAGTCATGATGATGGTGAAGCTCAACTTACAAATTTTCCTTCTATCATTTGCCTTCTGTGACTTGTGATGTTTTCCAATGCCTAAAAATAGTTGCCTCAAATATAAGGTTAAGAAGTCACCCTATCAGCATTTTGAGTTCTGACAGGATTGAAAAATCACCAACCTATAATAAATTACAGTTTTATTATATTTCACTTTTACCTCTAATTTCAGGAGCATGGAAACTATGCCCTATTTCCATACGCTTCAGTGTTTCTTGAAGTCCAGAAATCTATAAAGTAAAATCCAAAGATATGAGGTTATATACTAAATAACTCAAAAAATGGGTTAAAATACAATGTTTAAATATTGATTACAAAATATAGAAAACATTAATTTCTCTTGGATTAATTCCTATGTATTTTAAAAATTTAAACATTAATTGTAACAAAAGAAAACATAATTTTATTAAGTTTAAATTCAATTCCATGGCGAGTATTAAGTATCTATTATGGGTAAACGCCTGAAACATTTATTTCACAGCATAGTTTCCTGAGACAACAATACTCATTGCACACTTTTAATGATAATTATTCAGGTGTCTACTTTGAGAGTTTTCTCCTCTGTTGAAATTGCTTCACAACAGCCTAATTCATCTTTATGTCCATAAAAGATGAGGTAAGTATTACTTGGGAAGTAAAATATGAAGAGACTGTTGTTACCCTAAAACTCTTAACTCATTTTCCACCCACAAACCTACTCCTTGTTTTATTTAATTTGTTAGTTTGGTGGCATACCATTTACTGATATTTCCTGAAAAACAGACTTAAATTAAAAATTCAACCTTAAAAAGCTATCTCATCCCTTATATGATTATACCAACACAAAATATCATCTATTTAATTATATACAGATACACACATTTTTCTACTATCATTGAGTAGCAACATTTCCTTATTAATGGAAAATAGCGGATAATAATTTGTAATCCATGGATTAGTGCTCATGAAATGCCTGGGTGGGAAAAAAAGTGAAAATTTTATATCTATTTTTGGATGCCAAATGGATTATAAAAGTTTTTAACGAATTTCTTATTTAGTATAGTGTAAAATTTACATAAAAGTTGCAAATATGGTACAGAGAGTTCCTGTATACCCTGTTTCCCCTGTTAATGCCATGCATTACCATGGTACATCATCAGGCTCAACATCCAAACCAAATTTGGTTGGTGGTCCATCTATAGTTGCCCACAATAGTTCCTTTGTCCTTTGACATACTCCATTATCATATTGGGTATTTCCTTCCTCCCTTCCTTCCTTCCTTCCTTCCTTCCTTGTTTGCTTTTTTACATTATGAACATTTCCTAATTTCTAGCACAACATGATGCCCCAAATGCTCACCCGGGCTCATCTTGTATTTTCCTTACCCAGACTACACTCAGCCACTTCTCCAAGGAGCACTAACTACTTCCTCTTATTGGAGAATAGTATAAGAAATTGATATTGGGCACTGGATATACTTGTTGCTACTGCAGTGTCATTACTTCTAGACCCTCTCAGCAGACAGACCTAGAAATACATACATATATATGTATGTATCTTTTAGAATTATCCTAAATTGAACCCCATGATCCAAAAACGATAAAATGTAATCTATTATACATATATATATATTCTAACAAATAAATTATATTTTATCTTTTTTGAAACATGGGGCTCTAATTCAGAATTTTGGACATTTTCAGCAATTCTGTAAAGTTGAAACTAATTAAATTATAGATGTTTCCATAAGACTTAAATAAATTTAAAAGTTGGGGACTTCCCTGGTGGCCCAGTGGTAAAGAATCCACCTTCCAATGCATGGGACTCAGGTTTGATCCCCGGTCGGGGAACTAAGATCCCACATGCCTCGGGGCAACTAAGCCTGCGTGCCGCAACCAGAGAGTCTATGCACTCTGCAGCCCAGGCGCCACAACCAGAGAGAAGCCCACGTGCCTCATTGAAGAGCCTGTGCGCCACAACGAAAGATGCCGCATGCTGCAAAAAAGATCCTGCGTGTCGCAACTAAGACCTGACACAACCAAAAATAAATTAAGTAAATAAATAAAATATTTTTTAAAGATAAATAAAAGTTACATTATTTATTATCTATCAAAAGAATTTATAAACACATACTTATTAGATTTTTGTCATCTCACAGTATACTTTCACTCTTATATACAAACTAAATAGCATTAAAAATTCTAAAAACTAACCCTTCTTCATGCAAAGTATTTGAGAAGTCTATATGTTAAGAGAAACACAGTAAGCTAAATGGTCATTAAGATAAGGTTTTTAAGGAAATGATAAGGAAATGACAATGAATGAGAGTCAGGACAATGAGGTCCAGATGTTAAGGATCTCACAGAAGGTGTAGCAGAGGCCATGGAATAAGCAAGGTTTATTAGGTTCACACTCAAAAGCACCACCCAGAACCATGTACCTAAACACCAGGAATATAACCAAACCAGTCACACTACACTAGAAAGTGAAGGCCGAAAGGATAGCATGTAGACTTCGGGCCAGTGGACACATAAGGGTCTCTTGTACTAGGAGCCATCTGGGAAGAGTGAGAAGAAAAGGATGCTATTTAATGACAGAAAATTAACACTGACAGATATGTTTTAGCTAAACAATCAGTTAATATAACATTCAAACACCCTGTGTTAAACTCAAAGAGACTGTTTTAACCCAGAAAGATCTGGATAGTCTTTAATAGCAGGTTATGTTTTATTTTGCCTTCAGCAGGAGTAGGGGTTCAAAGACAAAGTAAGTTGTAGATAATGAAGATACAGTTCTTTACATATCTGAACGGTAGTGTGTAAAATTCAACCCTTCCTCATAGAGAGAATGATTTTCATTTTTAAACATGTTTTCATTTTAGATACATATCAATCATAAGGCAAGTAATTTTATCTTTGTTTAATGAATGAGAAAAGAGACATATATGTAAAGTTACCTGAATGTTCACATGGCTACTTTGTAGCACAGCTGGGACTGACTCCTATCACTCCTAATCCTTAGCTCTTGTAACCAAACCAGTGATGAGCAATCTGAAACCCAAAGACTGTATATGGCCTAAATATGTCCTTAATATGGCCTTTGATCTAACCTCATGTTAGAGATAGGGGAACTGATGGCCATTCCAGGAAGATAACTTAGCCCTAATCACACTGATATTGCCTGGAAGATCCAGTCCAGTGATAGATAGATGGCAGATGTAGAAATCAACAACCTGGAGGGGAGTGTAGGCACTTGCCATCATGGATGCCTGGAAGGCCCTGATATCCCTGAATATTGAAACTTAGTCTGAGTGGTCTGTCAGAGACACCAAAGTATACGTGGTCACTTGGGAATGTATGGCCAGGGGACTGATGGATTCCTCCTGAGAGAAGAGTAATAGGGAGATGTGCATGAAAACAGGGGGAAAAGGAGAGTAAGATGAGGAGCAAAAGTCTAAGTTGTTTTGTGGCAGGAAAAGAAGCAGAAGCAACCTGAATCTAGCTCACAGTGTTCCGGGTTGTAGAACTGTCTCTTTTTGGGAGGCTGTGGGGACAGGTTAGATGAAAAAGAGCAAAGAGATGAAATTCTGAAGGTTTGACAATACAGTACCATAAAAATGTAAACTATTATTAAACTATTTTTATGCAATACTACCATTAATGCAATTCATACATACAAGAATACACAATTAAATTTCAAGCACAAAGAAACACGGAGGGCTTCCCTGGTGGCGCAGTGGTTGAGGGTCCACCTGCCAATGCAGGGGACGCGGGTTTGTGCCCCGGTCCGGGAAGATCCCACATGCTGCGGAGCGGCTGGGCCCATGAGCCATGGCCGCTGAGCCTGCGTGTCCGGAGCCTGTGCTCCGCAACGGGAGAGGCCACAGCAGTGAGAGGCCCGCGTACCGCAAAAAAAAAAAACAAGGAGACAAGTGATGTTTTCATTGTAGTAGCTGAAGATTATCCTCAAGAAAAGACAATATACAGTTGATTAAAGTATGTCTTAATAAAATCATTCACACTTTTTTAACCATCGTGCAAGCTTCTGTAGCTTCTGAAAGTTTGACCAAAAATTAAAATCTCCAGAAAACAATAAAAGAATGTTAAGCATAGTAGCAGTTTCATATTTTCTAATAAAGTGTTACATATTTTTAATGTGGCCAAGAAACATTTTGTTTTATTTTTCTTGAATTCTATACTAGAGATTCCTCACCACTACCCCAGGCCTAGGCCTATACAAAAACCCTGCAAGAAGAATGAAAAAGGGTGTCAACAGCAAAAATGACTGAAAATTGGGTCAGTAACTAGGTGTTTCAAATATTCATTTGGGGGTGAATTGCATGGACTTTCTATTCATTATCTCATCTAAGTTTCACAACAATATTAAAAGATAGGTCATTGTGGTTATACTTTATGTATGAGAAATCTGAGTTTAAAGTGTTTAGGTAAGGTCCAGGTTTATAGCTGTCAAAGCTGGCATTTAAAACCCAGCTTAAATGCTGTTATGTTTTAATGGCTGAGTTTTTCTCTGTAACTATATTTTAATAATCTCCTAAAAAGTTATATTTTAATTAAATAGTTTTAACTCAATAATAATCTTTGTAGTTTTAAAATGGATATAATACTTTTCCTGGATGTTTCCAAATTAATCTTTTTTACAGCATGACAATTGGGGGAAATCTTTTAAAATTTAACTCAGAAACAAAACCAATATTTCTAATAATGTTATAAAAACTAAATGGTTAAAAATCATTTTCAGGTAGCTTGGATGGTCTCTTTACCTGTCCCACTGCTCTGTCTCTTTCCAAAGAGGTCAGCATTTTCTGCTTCAGTAAAGCGTGGTGCTTCTCATATAATACTCTTATAGTTGGTTCATAAGATGCGTAATGTAACTTCAACCTATGAAAAATAAAGGGCATCTTAAAGGGTAATTGAATTAAATCAGTGATTCCATATAACACCTAAATCATTTTTCTATTTTTTTGCATTGGAATAAGAAATGAATTAACCATATAAAGGTCAACACAACAGAGCCAAGAAGTGCAAGAAGTATTATTTGGCATACAACTTCCCTGCAACCTAGGTGGAGGTGGGAAAGTCACATTTCTCTTGGGTTAACTAGTTCTCTGTTTACTTTTGTTGTATTCAAGTATGCACCCAGAAGTTGCTGCTATTCATTGACAGAAAACAAAATTGCAGTTTCTTTAATTAGAAATAATTTTCAAAAAGACAAGGGCTACAAACAATAGATGATTAAACAGAAAGGGTGTCATTCACATCAAAATTAAGGATGGTCTTGAAAACAAGTATGAATAACCTCATATTAAGAAAATTAAGTATAAAATATTTTGATATCTCGATTCATCTCAACATATGATATAAATTTTAAGAATCTGTTTTATTTGAAAATGCTTTCAAAATATTTTTTTCATTTTTATGAAGCGTGATTTACATGGAGTGAAATATATAGACCTTAAGTATTACAGCTGAGTTTTCATGCATGCCCAGGTAGTCCACACTGTCATCAAAATATAGAGCATTTCTAACATTTCAGGAGATTCTAGACCTTCATATACTTGGAATCATAGAACATGTTCTCTTCAGAAACTGGCTTATTTCACTCCGCATAATTTTTTTTTAGATCCTTCCATGTTGTTGTATATATCAGTAATTCATTCCTTTTTATTGTGAGTACTATTCCTTTGTATGTATATTCTACAATGTGTTTATCCACTATTATGCTGATGAAGAACTGAGTTATTTTCAGTTTGGGACTATTATGAATAAGGTTTCTATGAAAATTCTTATACAAGTCATATAAGATATTTTTGGTTATGTACCCTCATTTCTCTTAGAAACCATACCTAGGAGTTGAATTGCTGGGTCATAATTTATACTTCCAACAGCAATATATGAGACTCCTGGTTACTTCACCTCTTTGCCAACATTTGGTGATAATTAGTATGTCTAGGGTTTGACAATTTTATTATCAATTTTGCCAGTTTTGTTATATTTTTACACAACCAATATATGATTTTGTTGAATTTTTCTTATGTTTATAACTTTGCTAGTTTATTGGTTTCTGATCTTCTTTTTCTTTCTTTGTATTTAATTGTTCTTTTTTGAGCTTCTAAGGTACAACATTAGACCATTAGTTTAAATTTTTCTTCTTTTCTAATACAAGCTATCAATTTCACTTTATGCACTGCTTTGGCTGAATCCCACAAATTTTAATGTTACATTTTAAATCATTCAGTTCAAAATATTTTCTCATTTTCTTCTTTGATTCATGGGTGATTTAGAAATATGTTACTTAATTTCCAGTTATTTGGAAATTTTCCAGAGCTTTTTGTCATTGATTTTTAATTTAATTTGATTGAGGTCAGAGATACTTTGTACAGATATCAGTTCTTTGAAATTTATAGAGATTTGTTTTATGGCTCAGCATACAACCTATTTTGGTGAGCATTCCATAGGCATTTGAAAAGCCCAAAGTATTGACAGAATTCAAGAAATATCAATTATGCACAATTAATTTGTCCTATTCTGTCAACTTGAGAATTTTTTCCTATTTTTCTAATAATTGCTACAAGAGGAATGTTAAAATCTCCAATTATAACTATGGAAATATCTGTTTTTCCCTTCTGCTTTATCAGGTTTTGCTTCATATATTTTCAAGTCTTATATTAGATCATGCATATTATATCTTTCTGATGAACTGACTCTCATCAATATGAAATGACTTCTTTTTCTCTGGTGCTCAGGATGTTCCTGACAATGTTGTTTCTGTAGCACTCCTCCTCAGGCCCTATGGGCTTGCAGAGGTGGCCCTCCTGCCCTAGAAGGAGCTAACACTTCAGCTGTGCCGCAAGCTGCTGCAGAGGCCTTTCGAAGTTTACCTTTAAGCTTTTTATAGGGCAAGTCTAAAATAGTTCCTTCTCCAAGACTAGAATAGCTCAGCTCCTATGGCAGGGTTTATCAAGGGGCTTAACTGAGTGCTCAGAGTATTCAGTGAGCTTTCTCCATTGTAGCTGGTCAGAACTCCTACATCTGCAATCTCTGGAATCTCCATTTGGCACACAGTTGCCCAGGAGCTGTTCTTTGCAGGCTTCATGTTCTCTTACCATGTACTTCTACAACTTAGTATCTGGTCAAAGACTAAAAGGAACCACTACAGATATTTCTCAAGTACCTTTTCATGTACCTCCCTCCTTTTGTGCACCCTGTCCTGCAAATTCTAGCTCTCTCAGAAGCCCTGAACTCCGACCTCTGCCTCGTCAGCTCGTCAAGACTACCGTGGTCTGTTTGGGTCCCACCTTGTCATACTATTTTCTGAAAAGTGACTCCAGACAGAAATCTGGGCTGATCATGCTGCTCACTTTGTGTATTTCCCTCCTCTTAGACATCCTAGTTCTAATCTACAAAACAACACCAAAAATTCTATCCAGTTTTGTAGTTCATTACAGTGGACAGCTAGTCCAGTACCAGCTGGAGAGCTAGCTTTATACCAGTTATTCTTATATGACTCAAAGCAGAAGTCTCCCAAAATAATTTTACATTTGTTTTTATTAAAAAATTAAAACAGTAGTCCTCATTTTATAAAATATTTTCATGAATATATTTATGAAAGCCATTGATTTATAAATCATATTTCTCAACATAATTTTGATTATACTTCATTGATGACAGTAATAAAACCTAAGCATGAAAGTTATGATATATATTTATATTATATTATATATAATAATATGTATTTTATATATGTTATACTTAGTGTGTATTAATTCAGTCACACTCAGCAAAGCAAGAGAGAGTAATAAAATAAAAGATATAAGTAGTATACATAATTTCATCCCCTATTCTACTTAATGTACTTAGCATATATACATTTTGCTATATAATATAAACTTCTAGGGACATTTATACATTTGTAAACACATATTCAGGTACAGAGTTATATACACAAAACATTGTGTGCTGAGTCTGTGGGCAACTGAAGGAAAAACATTATTGATGATTTTGGCATCTACTCATTCATGAGACATGACTGGATTATCCTCTGTGCAAAGAATTAGCAACACATAAATACCAATAAGATATAACAAGGAAACAACATTCACAGAAATCTTCTGTTTAATCAGACTGAAAGAGTGTGACTGTTTCATAAATTCCATAAGAACCTCATAATGCATCCACTTATAAGTTCTAAATGTTGGTATTAAAAATTCTGAAAATAAGTACATTCATAATAAGTCACTCATGTTAAACAGGAAACTCTGAAAAATTGAGAGGTAAAAGCAACAAATTACAACTTAGTTGAACAATTTAGAGAAAACATTAAGGTTAACTTTTTGTGGTTTATGATAAAAAGACACATCATTGAAATATTTGGGTAAAATATGACACAGAGAACTCAGACCCTAACTTATCCTGGAATCAAAAACCCTCTTCTCTATAGCTGATTTATTATGCAACGGCGCAATTACAAGATAAGGTGTTCACTGCTGACTGATTAACTTCACTGGTGATTGATTAGCTTCATGACTAGTTTTTTGGGGACTCTCAGTTCATCAATGAAATTTTGTTTTAGGTCCTTAGAAAAAATATATTAGTGATTTATCCCGATGGTTCAATGGAGACATTATTCTTACTGATTAAATATGGAAATAAAGGCTAGCTGAATATACACTAAGTGTAGTTATATTCCAATGTAATGTGGATTTCTTCACTGGGGCCCCTAAGGATTACAAAAAGTATAATCTGAAAATGCTGAATTTTTACATGAAATAAATTATAATAGTATTCTTTTTAAACATTCTAGGAAATTTAACAAGTATGATATATTTTACACATAGGCTAGAAGTCTCAAAAAAATAATTTAAAACAAAAACTCAAACAACAATTTACCATGAATACAACATCAGCAACAGTGAACAATCATATTTCAGCTGCCACAGCTGGATACCAAGGTGCTCTGAGACTGTCATCAACCCAAGTAACTGAAGTACTGAAGCCTGCCTGTATCAGCACAGAGGGTGAGAATGGACTCAAACCTGAGATCTTTCCCATGAAGAATGTACTGTGATTCAAACTCACGTATGTGTATGTGTATGTATGCACACACACACACACACACAAAATTACTAAAATACCTTTGGGCTTTTCCTCTGGGCAAATGGGTACCTCACCCTGATGAAGGCACAGCAATTAGTTATCTTTGTACAAGAAAAAGCTTCGCTACCTTTATAGACTTCTACATGACTTCAGAAGAGCCACAGGCCTCTTTATTGTCCTGAGAGTAAAATAATTCCCAAATATAAAATATATAAAATTAATTCCCAAATATTAAAATATAAAAAATTTTAAAACAATATACAGTTCTAAAAAGAGACCTGTATAAAAATGCAAAAGGGAAATCTACGTGAAATAGTATATATTTAGCACATACTTTCAATGTTAGGGTATGTGCAAAGTACTTACTATCTATTATGTTCCAGACACTATATTAGGTACTTTTATTATGACAGTTTTTACAGATAAGAAACAGAATTACAATGAACACACAAAGGTAAGTAGTGGAGCCAGGCTTCCAATGTTTATGTGACTCCAAAATCCAAGCTCTTTCCATTACATTGTACTACTTCTCAATTAATGTTATTGTTAAGAGGAAAACAAATCATTTCAAAGACTTTTTTCTGAATTTTTCTGGACTTGGAACAATTTTATGAATCAAAAAAATAATTTAGACCAAAATATGAAACCAAAAGCATTGATTAAAGTCAATGAATAAACACTCTCAAGGCCTTTTTTTCAAGTTAATGCAATCTCTTTCATTAAACTGGTTTTGATTTCTATAGAGATTCAATTAAGAAAAATCAGAAAAACGCTAATTTCTTTTTTTTTTTTGCGGTACGCGGGCCTCTCACTGTCGTGGACTCTCCCGTTGCGGAGCACAGGCTCCGGACGCACAGGCTCAGCGGCCATGGCTCACAGGCCCAGCCGCTCCGCGGCATGTGGGATCTTCCCGGACCGGGGCACGAACCCGCGTCCCCAGCATCGGCAGGCGGACTCTCAACCACTGCGCCACCAGGAAAGCCCGCTAATTTCTAATATATTGCTAAGTTAAAGGTACATTGATTCCTTCGAGACAGCCTATAATTAAGAAATCATAATAGTCATAATGACCATAATCACTACTAAAGACAGCAATTATCCTGACCACCCCTAAGCTATGTTGTTCAATACAGTAGCCACTAGCCAAATGTGGCTATTTAAATTTAAACTTAAATTAATTAAAATTAAATAAAATCAGCAATTTAATTCATCAGTTGTACTAGCCACACTGAAAGTGCTTAGTGGAGGATGTGACGAATGGCTATCATATGGGGGAGTGCAGATATAAAATATTTATAACATTACAGAAAGTTCTATTGGGCAGCACTGCCCTAGAACAAGCAAAGGAGAATTTTAGTTAGAGATTATAAATTCTTTTCTTATTTGGCGGGTAGGGGGGGTCAGGGAGACGAGGAGGGCAGAGGGAAGTGAATCTGAGTATCATTAGAGTAATTTCTAAAAGTCTTAGGAAATATTCAAGGTTATGCAGTATGTGGCCCCTTCCACCTTGCCCTTGTCAAGTTGCTTCTGCACTTTGCTCTCCATTCTTACAATTTGGCGAACATGTCATGTTCCTCCAGTGACTTGGTGCCTTTGCACAGGACGCTGACCCCACTCCCTCATCCTGTTAACTCATACTTTACAATTCATTTCCTTTAGAAATAGGTCCCTGAACCATCTCACTCTCCAATCTGGTTGGGGTGACCACCTCTTGGCTTGCATAAAAACAATGCAGTATATTTCACTATATTTCTGTTTAACTCCTCCCCCATTACACATCTTAATAGTCTCTGGGAACCTTGACAACAAGGACCTAAACTTGCTCATCTTTGTATCAAACACATGGCACACAGTAGATGCTCAATAAATGCTGAATGAATAACTTTACCTGGAACTTTCTTCCATGGCCAAATGGCTTAACACAAATTAAATAGTTCTTTGATAAATATGCCAACAAATACTAGCAGCTTACCCTTTGAGGTCATTGATTAATTTGTCTTTCTCCTGGACTGTTCTCTTGTGGTACATTCGATGAAAATCACGTTCTTTCTGAGTTTTCAGCAGATCTTCTCTAGCCTTGCTGAAAAATAAAAATAATAACAACTTTAAAAATCACTGCTAATTCTTTTCTGAAAAAATTATTTACTTATCAGTTCAAATCCAGTACTAAGCAATTCAAAAGATTATTGAAAAGCAAAGATTCCACTATAATTCTCATTGAAATATCCCAACCAATATAACATATATGGGGGTGGGGAATGAACAGGCTAAAACCTGTAGTTTCAAACCTATCATTTATTCACGTTTCATTTAAATAAAAGAAAATTAAAGGTATGCTGCCACAATAACATATAATCCATCTATTTTCAAAGACAATTTGCTTATAAAATTGAAATACACATAAAATAGGATAATTCAAAATAATTACAAATAAAGGAAAAAACTTTACAAAATTTAATTCTGAACTTGCTTGAATATATGGTTAAGTGGGCTACTTAGTTCTGATAATTGTAAAAAAGAAAGCGTATAAATTCTAGAAAACCAAGATTTCATTCTGGTAAGGCATGTGAAAAATATATACCACCTACAGATCATATTACTAAAATAATTGGTAACTTAATGAGAAAAGTCTTCAATATCAGTGTTGTGATACAGAAGCATTCAACTGGATATATCTTCTGTAGACCCCTGGCATAAAGCAAGCGAGAGTATTCTTTCTCAGCCCAAGTTGTATGTGAAAAAATTAATGGAAATGTTTCCCCCACCCCTACAATGTAAGTTAGTTTCAATGTAATAATGTAAAATATAATTTATAATGTAAAAGTGGTTATCTAACAGTCTTAGTTAACTGACAAAGTGCTACTGCACTGAGATTCTAACATTCTGAAAAATGGATGGACTAAATTTGAGTACTGACAGCTCTCAAAAAGATCAGAATGGAATAAATCTGCCTCTCATATTTCAAAATTCAGATTATATGAAATAAATGCATGCAATAGATTTCTGCTTTAGGAGCTATGTCAGAGCAATCATTGAGGAATGGTGGCTGGGATAGTGCCAGAGCACGGGTATGAGTTTAGGTTTTCAGACTTCGGATGGCACATATTATGACCAGTGAGACTTCTTGCTGAAAGATCAAGCCACACATGGCATATGGTGAAAGTGTCTTTTCCATTCTTCCAAGTTTCTTTCTTTCTCCCCTACCACCTCCCACTTATTTTGGATGACCTGTACTGTTCTTCATTCTACTGTCAATGTTGTAGTTTTGACCACATGTAAATAAACACTGTGTCACAGTACTTCATGGTCTGACCATCTAACCCTCAACTTCCTTTCCAGGCCAACAATCTTGAAGGCACAAAAAATGTTGATTAAAATATCGAGACTTGAAAAATCATCTGTGGAATATTCCAACTATTAGATAAACAGTTTATTCTTTCCAGGTTTTAACTCTGTGTGTATGTGTGAGAGAAGATGGACCAAAAAAAAGAGAGAACCCCTCTGCCACCAAAATGTGCCTAATGAGTCGAGAAGTGAGTATAAGGAGGAGTGAGTTTAAGTAGAATGACTAGAAAACATAAATGGCTGAGTTGGCATTTTGTTGTGAAAACACAGAACATCACTTGAATTCACATTCACTTATAAGAAAAGTATGTAAAGTGTCATATACTATCATGCACATAGAAAATATTCAATAAATGCTACTGTAATCATCATCATCATCATTACTATTTAGTATAGTAGAGCAGATATATTCAATTCCTCAAACAGCTACATTTATCTACCTAAAATAGGGGACATGCCAGTAGGTAAATAAATATCCTCTAAGGGATCAAAAATATCAGAATACATGATTATTAGTAACACTGATCTTTTTGTATATCTTTATAAAAGAATTTAAACTTTATGAACATCGATTTTGAGTCTACTAAAACTCCGAGTCTACAACAACTTGATGAATTACTTCATGGGCTTATATTTTATTTATCTTATCTGAAATGTAAACTCATAATAGGTTTAAAAAAACTTAGAAAAATAATATTGCAGAGTTTCTTAAACAGAACCACAAATGTGCAGCACTGCATCAACTCACTTTTTAAATATACACTTAAAGTCCTATTTGTACTCATCCCAGGAAAGAAAGCATAGGAATTGACTGAAGTATTGGACTTTATAAAGTTTTTCTGACCATTAAATTGGTTTTCAGAGACTTGCTTTCTGTTTGGACAAATGAAGTCTACTCAGTGAATCAATTTAAATTCATTTCATGGTGATGCTTCTCCTATTATGACCTTCCTGCTGCCCATTTGCTTAATAAAAGGAAAATAAAAGTTGTACTAAAAAATAAAGTTTGAAATATTCATATAAGCTATTAATATTTAAACTATATAGTATTTTCTCATTATATTAGTAAAGCATCATTGTGTTTAAGAAAAACTTTTATTAAGACAGACACCAAATATATAAATTCTATTTCAAGTACAATGAAGCAAGTTATTCAGTGAAACATTCTATTTAGATTTGTATATCATAAAGAACACACTACGTAAATGCTTTTCCTTAATGAGATGGCAGAGTGACTAACTTCCCCATTTCAGGAAAGCAGCATATCAAAATATATAATTAAATTATAAAATATCAAGATACTCATATTTTTTCATACTATAAAAGCACTGTCCCCAAAACTCCATGTTTAACATATTAACGTAATTTAATAATGTACTCTAAAAAATTATTTTTAACTGAATGCTCCAAGTAAAATAATTTTTATTAACTGAATAGCTTTTACTAAGCTTTTAATAATAGATTTATTGAGTTATTCTGTTATTATAATTTGGCAAAAGGTATCATATAAACATTTTCTTGTTTACATGCACCAATCAAAGTAGGCCATCTTTGTCATGTATTTTTTCGTATGCAAACTTGAATCAAAGTAATTTCTGATAACAGTACTGTATAATTACCAACTATTTCATTCTCTTCAATTGGTTATAAATAAATTTGTTTAACCCACTACAATTATTATTGGAATAATTGTCAGATAGCCAAAATACTACTCAGCTAGATTAGATGCAAACTTTCATTATATTCTTAACCAAAAAAGAAAGGGGTATACCCATGTCTGGAAAAAAATACCTTCTTAATTTAACAAGCAATTACCTAAACACTAAAGCATGAAATTTTATGGGCCTCATTATTATCTTTATCCACAGTGTGTGTTTCTGAAAGTCATTAAATTAAATGGGTCTTTGGAAATGCTGGGTACTCTTTGACCTTTCATAGAAGTGAATTTTGTAAGTGAAATTAGGGCCTATTAGTAAAGCACCTAATGTTTTTCTCAGTATTAACAGCCGTTTAATTTTCGTTATGCCTATATTTTCCGGTAGAAGATAAAACTAAGTATTTCATTATTTTTAAGATGGTACACTTTAATCTTCTATTTAGTAATCCCACTCAGTATTATTTCCTGCCTAATCTTCAGGACTCTCAATAAAACTTTTCTGGTCTGCATTACATTTCCTTACTATAAAAGCTCAGCAAAGGAAGACAGTACTCTAAATGGGGCAAGATGTAGCTTCAGAGAAAATTATTTAAATTCCCATCATAAAAGGAAAACGATGCCTACTCCTAAGGAATACTATAAAAGAGGCAAAAATCTTCAATTAACTACTCTAAAAATTATTAAAAGCTTAAAGAGCCAAAATGGTTTTTTTCTTAATTCTTATTGAAGTATAGTTGCTTTATAATATTGTTAGTTTCTTGCAGTACAGCAAAGTGAATCAGTCATATGTATACATATATCCACTCTTTTTTCCATTTCCTTCCAATTTAGGTCATCACAGAGCACTGAGTTCCCTGTGCTATACAGTAGGTTCTCATTAGTTATCTGTTTTATACATAGTAGTGTATATATGTCAATCCCAATCTCCCAATTCATTCCAACCCCCTCTTCCTCCCTTGGTAAACATAAATTTGTTCTATACATGTGACTCTATTTCTGCTTTGCAATAAGTTCATCTCTACCATTTTTCAAGATTCCACATATAAGCAATATTATAAGATATTTGTTTTTCTCTTTCTGACTTACTTCACTCTGTATGACAGTTGCTAGGTCCATCCATGTCTCTGCAAATGAGACTATTTCATTCCTTTTTATGGCTGAGTAATATTCCATTGTATATATGTACTACATCTTCTTTACCCATTCCTCTGTCAATGGACATTTAGGTTGCTTCCATGTCCCGGCTATTGTAAATAGTGCCACAATGAACATCGGGGTGCATGCATCCTTTCAAATTACAGTTTTCTCCTGATATATGCCTAGCAGTGGGATTGCTGGGTCATATGGTAGCTCTATTTTTAGTTTTTTAAGGAACCTCCATACTCTTCTCATAGTGGCTGTACCAATTTACATTCCCACCAACAGTGTAGGAGTATTCCCTTTTCTCCACACCCTCTCCAGCATTTATTGTTTCTAGATTTTTTGATGATGGCTATTCTGACTGGTGTGGGGTGATACCTCATTGTAGTTTTGATTTGCATTTCTCTAATAATTAGTAATGTTGAGCATTTTTCCATGCGTTCATTGGCCATCTGTATGTGTTCTTTGGAGAAGTGTCTATTTAGGTCTTCTGCCCATTTTTTCATTGGGTTGTTTGTTTGTTTTTATATTGAGCTTCATGAGCTGCTTGTATATTTTGGAGATTAATCCCTGGTCAGTTGCTTTGTTTGCAAATATTTTCACCCATTCTCAGGGTGCCTTTTCAATTTGTTTACGGTTTCCTTTGCTGGAAAAAGCTAAAGTTTTATTAGGTCCCATTTGTTTATTTTTGTTTTTATTTTCATTACTCTAGGAAGTGGGTCAAAAAAGATCTTGCTGTGATTTATGCCAAAGAGTGTTCTGCCCATACTTTCCTCTAAGAGTTTTATAGTATCTGGCCTTATATTTAGGTCTTTAATCCATTTTGAGTTTATTTTTGTTTATGGTGTTAGGGAGTGTTCTAATTTCATTCTTTTACAGGTAGTTGTCGAATTTTCCCAGCAGCACTTATGGAAGAGACTGTCTTTTCTCCATTGTATATTCTTGCCTCCTTAGTCATAGATTAGGTGGCCATACGTGCATGGGTTTATCTCTGAACTTTCTATTCTGTTCCATTGATCTATAATTCTGTTTCTGTGCCAGTACTATACTGTTTTGATTACTGTAGATTTGTAGTATAGTCTGAAGTCCGAGAGCCTGATTCCCCCAGCTCCATTTTTCTTTCTCAAGATTGCTTTCACTCTCTGGGGTCTTTTGGTCAAAGTATAAAAAATTTTGTTCTAATTCTGTGAAAATTACCCTTGGTAATTTGATAGGGATTGCACTGAATCTTTAGATTGCTTTGGGTAGTACAGTCATTTTCACAATATTGATTCTTCCAATCCAAGAACATGTTATATTTCTCCAACTGTTTGTGGTATCTTTGATTTCTTTCACCAGTATTGTATAGTTTTCTGAGTAGAGGTCTTTTGCTTCCTTAGGTAAGTTTATTCCTCAGAATTTTATTCTTTTTATGTGATGGTAAATGGGATTGTTTCCTTAATCTCTCTTTCTGATCTTTCACTGTTAGTGTATATAAATGCAACCGATTTCTGTGTATTAAAAAAAAATGTACATACTGCTATATTTAAAATGGATAACCAACAAGGACCTACTGCATAACATAGGGAACCCTGCTCAATATTATGTAACAACCTAAATGGGAAAAGAATTTGGAAAAGAATAGATACATGTATATGTATAACTGAATTACTTTGCTGTAAGCCTGAAACTGTCAACATTGTTAATCAACTATACTCCAATATAAAATAAAAAGTGTTTTAAAAAACATATTTCTGTGTATTAATTTTGTATCCTGCAACTTTACCAAATTCTTTGATGAGCATTAGTAGTTTTCTGGTAGCATCTTTAGGATTTTCTATGTATAGTAGCATGTCATCTGCAAACAGTAACAGTTTACTTCTTTTTTTCCAATTTGGATTCCTTTTATTTCTTTTTCTTCTCCAACAGCCATGGCTAGGACTTCCAAAACTATGTTGAATAATACTGGTGAGAGTGGGCATCCTTGTCTTGTTCCTGATCTTAGAGGAAATGCTTTCAGCTTTTCACCATTGAGTATGATGTTAGCTGTAGGTTTGTCATATATGGCCTTTATTATGCTGAAGTAGGTTCCATCTAAGCCCACTTTCTGGAGAGTTTTTATCAAAAATGGGTGTTAAACTTTGTCAAAAGCTTTTTAAAGAGCCAAAGTGTTAATAGCACACATTCACATAAGTCCCTCCTATTTGCCAGGCACAGCTACAGGCCCTGGGGATATACTGAGCACAAGACAAGTCCCTATTATATGGAGTTCACAATGTAACAAAAATGTATACATTAGATAATTAGATGTAAAGGGCACAAATTTCTAGCTCCTTCATCTAATAACCTTATTAGGTTATCTTTAAAGATAACCTAATAACTGGAAAGAGTAACCATACAAATAGAAGACTAAAACTTATAAATATATCAATCCTTCCCCCATCAAAAAAGTATGTATGTATAAATATATGTGTACACACACACACATTCTTCCCAAATTGTTATAGATTCAACTCAATCTTAATTCTAATCCCACCCCTGTCTTTCTATAGAAATTGACAAAGTGATTCTTAAATTTGTATGAAAATGCAAAGGATCTAGGATAGTCAAACTGTCCTTAAAAACGAACAACAAAGCTGGAAGACTAACTCTATCTGACTTTAAGGACTTAATTAAACTTACAGTAATCAAGAGTGTGGTATTAGTATAAGGATAACAAATAGGTTAATGGAACAGTATAGCGTATAGAAATAGACCCACAATTACAGGGTCAATTGATTTTCAACAAAAATGCCAAAGAAATTCAATGAAGGATGAAAAATCTTTTTAAGAATGGTGCTGGAACAATTGACTACTCCTACAGGAAAGAAAATTAACCTCTAGCTCATACCTCACACAGTATACAAAAATTAAAGCTAGATCACAGGCTGAAATACAAATTCTAAATCTGTAAAGGTTTTAGAAGAAAACAATATTTCTGTGACTTGGGAGTAGGCAATGGTATCTTAGCCAAAATACCAAAAGCAATATTATAAAAAAGATAAATTAGACTTCCTCAAAATTTAAAACTTCTGCTCACCCCAAAGACACCATTAAGAAATTGAAGAATCAAGCCATAAACTGGAAGAAAATATTCACAATATTCTGACAAAGGATTTGTAACCAGAATATATAAAGAACTCTTACAACTCAAAAATAAAACAACTAATTCAACCAAAAACAGGCAAAAGATTTACACAGAAAGCAGGATCAATGAATGGCCAATAAGCACACACACACATACACACACACACAAAATGTTCACAATATCATTAGTTATCAGGAAAATGTATATCAAAACTACAAGAAGCTGCTACCATACAACCACTAAAATGGCTGAAATTTAAAAGACTAACAAAACTCAATGTTGGTGACAATATGGAGCAATTGGAACTCTCATATATTGCTCTTGAGAATGTAAAATGACTCAACTTGAATGTCAGGAAATGGACTAGCAGTTTCTTATACATCTACCCTTCATAAATTCCATTCCTAAGTTTTTATCCAAAAGAAAGAAAGCACATCCTCACAAAAAGACTTGTACACAAATGTTCATAGCAGTATCATTCATAATAACCACAGTTGGAAACAACTCAATAGAAAAAGGGTAAACAAATTGTGGTATACACTACACAATAGAGTACTACTTAGCAATAAAAGGGAACAAATTATTGATAAATGCAAAAATCACAAATAAATTTTACAGACTTTAGCTGAGTGGAACATGTCAAACACAAAGAAATGAATATTCTGTGATTCCAGTTATGAAGTTCTCAAACTGGCAAAGCTAATCTAAGGTGGAAAATAAAATCAGAACAGTGATTGCCAGGGGAGGGAATGACTGAGAAGGGACACAAAACAAATTCCTGGATAGAGAGAAATGTTCTATAGTAACATGAGTATGGAGGTTACAAGACTTCATCTGTTTGTCAAAATTATGTAGCTAAGACTTGTACATTTCAATTTATGTAAATTATAACACAAAAAAAGAACTGTAAAAAATAATATAATAAACAGGATGTGGGGTAGGGTGTGGGTGGAGATAAAAACAAGAATGGCAGAAAGTTGATAAGTGTTGAAACTGTCTGACAGGCCCAAGAAGTTCATTATTTTATTTTGTTTACTTTCTATATGCTTGGTATTTGTTTAGAATTAAAAAGTTAAGAAGTTAAATATTTTTGGTTAAAATAACAATTGGTCTACATTTCAATATAAAAGTACAGTTATATTCTAATCTTCCAAGAAAGAATGTCAAACTCCTACTTATATCATTCCTCTCCAGTATCTATTATGTGTTGGGTTGGTCAAAAACTTCACTCAGGTTTTGCCGTAAGATGTTCTGAACGAACTTTTTGGCCAATCCAATAATATATTTACTGTAACTATAAATCTTTTTAATAATGCTGTTTTTCCCTTAAAAACATCCATAAAGAAATTTTCCAAGCAGTTTTTTCCCAAACCTTTTTTTATCAAGATTTAATTGACATGTAACATTATATCAGTTTCAGGTGTACAACATACTGATTGGATGTATGTTTGTATATATTGCAAAATAATCACAATAAGTCTGGTTAACACCCATCACGAAACATACAGATACACCATACACCAAATTTTATATTTTAGAAGATAATCTACATTTGCAGCAAATATAGGGAAAGCCCCTGTTCTAAAATTGGCATTGCTTACAGCAGAGAAAAAGACAATTTCTTTTTTAATTATAGCAATTCAGATACTTTATAGTGAAATATTTTCCCTTTTCATCTCTTCCTTCATGCTTCATCATTGCTGAATTTCAAAAATAATGATATGATAATATTTTTTAAATCTAGGGATGACAGCCTTTAGAGATATTGATAATAATAGCTGACATTTTCACAGCACTTTGTGATTTACACAGCCCTTTAATACAGATTATCTTATTTAGTTATCACATCACTCCCTAGGAGTTAATAATATTATGCATAATTATTCTCAGTATAACAATAAGGAAACTGAGTTAATAAGTAGCAGAATATTGGAAGCTAGGTATTTGAACTTTAAGTTCAGTACTCTTTCCATGGCAAATCTTCCCTAGATAAATAATAAGCTTACAGCTATATGATTTCACTGATTTTTCTAGATTCATCACTAAATGCTACCAGTTTAATCAAGATAATATATAACACATCTGTAACCTGACTCTTTTTATGTATTAAATATTATTATTAGAGAAGTATTTGACATCTACATTTATCTTGCTTTAAGAAACAGCCTTAATCCTAAAAAAGAAAACTTTAATGTAAATTCCTTAAAGGGAATCCCATGTTTATCACTAATTCCTACTGGGAAAATATCCTCACAAGTCAAATTGTAAAACCTGTGTGATGAAACTTACAATTTGGGGCAAACTTGTAGCATGACAGAGGTAGTTTTGGGAATTCGTTACAAAATTTCAGTCTCCATTTTCTGGGAATGTATCCAACAAAATTAGGCCACAGGGACATCCTTCATCAAAAGGGGCTGTGAAGCACAATTTGCTTAATATTCATTCAATGATATAAATATTAGGCATTTACTAAGGGTCAAGCAGCTTTCCTTCAAATTTTCCATGTCAGGCAGACTAAACAAAATAAATATTTTCCTTTTCTAATTTGTATAAGTTTAATTATATCAAGTAAGATAGATTTGAGAGATACCATAAGCCCACTGAAACTAAAACTATATTTTAGTAAATACAGTAAATTTTAAAAACATTTAGTAATCTGATATTTTAGTAAACATGAACAAGAGACAGATTTCATTTGAGTGATAGCTGTTTGAATCATGGTTTCTTTTAACATTAAGTTAATAATTTGCATGGGCAACAGTTTATATGGTTTTGATTATAGTTATTAAATATAATATTCAATAAACAACCAGTAACAAAAATGATCATTTCATAGCACTGGGGCAAAACTCATTGCAGAAAGAGGCTCTACCTATTCAAAAGAAATTAGCAAACTCAAGCAATAATTCAAAGGAGATCAGGAACTGAAACAGTATTCCAGGCAACACTGAAAAATTTGCTGTGTCAAATTCCCAGTGCATCCATTAGGTGTGAGTGTCAGGGCCAAGAGCGCAAACCACTTCTGAGAAATGGAACTGAGGATAGAGAGGATGCTGGTTCTAGTACTATCATTCTGTGGATCATCATACACTTCCACCTAAAATGTAAAATCCCAAATAGTACATCCATAGATAATATGAAAGTTTCAAAAGCAGAAGCTTATTTTAAATGTTTCCTTCACCTGGCAATACAGTCTCGTTTCTTTACATTAAAGTATTTTACAAAGATCTTAGAAATATTATGTTCCTTTATGGTAGTTCTGTTTATCTAATTTTTGTTTTAATATGATTCTTTAACAGAGAAAGCCCCTCTTCAAATGTTTAATAAAAATTAATGAACAAAGCATAAACTGTCTACTCCATATCTAAGCATTAATTTTTCACCTAACATTGTCTTAGATGAGTATGTTCACCCCAAGTCAACACATTCACATACTTGTCTTTGCCAGAATAACACTGCACATTTATCTAAGTTTGTTTGCCAAAACTTGCATGTCTTTCATTAATTTAGAAAGAAAGAAACATGCAGAGATATTTGGTTTCTGTTACGTTTCTCTTCTGTGCATAAATTCATGCTATGAAATTACAAAATAACAGCTCTCTTTGGGCAACTTTCAAATACTGAAATTGCTCTACTAAGAATACACTAGCTCCTTCCTTCCTCTAGCTTTCTATAATTTTATTATTATCTCAGAAATTAGCTTACCCTCATAGGGGAAGATTTCCACAAGCAATGATAAGACTATCAAAATACATAAGGAAGCGAATGTTACATAACAAATTAACAACCTCCTGCACAACCCCCTGCATTCCACTCTTGTTGGTGAATTACAGTTGTGAGTGTTCTGCTCATCTGTTCAATTAATTTGCTGGTGAAGCCTTTCATATTCTTTCCAACTAGAATTGACATATAATTCATTTCTCCAGAGTTAAAGCTCTGTTGCATTAACCACCATCCACCTATTAGCTAATTCAATGCCTTACATTTATTTAGACCAAAAATTTTTTTTAAAGTCATTTTAAAATAACATACTCAGCTGCTTGTTTATAGTGCTTCAATTCTTTCTTCAAAATTTTGTTCTCATTTTCTAAAAGCATATTCTGGGTGTAGACATCTGGAACATGCCCGCCACCTCTAAGTTCAGTTACTCCCTTCTGTATTAACTCATACCTAGGATAAAATCAAACAAAAGACTTTATATTGTTTCTTTCTACTACATTGGCTTAGTTTATGTACATTTCAAAAAGTTAAATCACTTTTTAAAAATTTATTTATTTATTTATTTTTGGCGGCATCGGGTCTTCGTTGCTGCACATGGGCTTTCTCTAGTTGTGACAAGCGGGGGCTACTCTTCATTGCGGTGCGCAGGCTTCTCATTGTGGTGGCTTCTCTTGCCGCTCTTGTTGCGGAACACAGGCTTTAGGCAAGTGGGCTTCAGCAGTTGCGGTGCTTGGGCTTAGCTGCTCCACGGCATGTGGGATCTTCCTGGACCAGGGCTCGAACCCATGTCTCCTGCATTGGCAGGCGGACTCTTAACTACTGCGTCACCAGGGAAGCCCAAAAAGTTAAGTCTTAGGGAATGTTTATAGTGATAAGTTGCAATATAACTTTTTAAATTTAAAATGTCAATATTCATAAGATATTTTTAAAATAAAATATTAATGAATTGCTAAGTACTAATATCATCATGGTGCATAAAATATAACTGAACATCTCCTATGCTCCAGGCACTAGTCCAGACACTGGTGAAATTAACAAAAATGTCCAAGTCCCTACCTATCTAATGGAGTTTCCATTCTAATGTGGATGGTGATATATTCTATGAAGTAAAATAAAGCAAGATAAGAGAAACAGAGAGACTGAAGTAGAGAATGATGGGGGTATTTGTGAGATTTCTTATAAGGTGGCCAGAGAAAGTATAACTGACAAAGTGATATTTCAGCAGGGAACTGAAGGGAATGAGAGACTAAGCCATGTGGATATGTGGGAGAGGAGCATTCTTGGCTGATAGAAAAGTAAATGTAAAACAAGGAGGCATTTGACAAATACAATACAAAGCAAAAAGCCAGTACATCTGTAGTATTTGGAAACGGAGCCAACTAAGTGAGTAGGAAAGAGAATGGTGAAAGATAAGTCAGGAAGACAGCAGGGAGCCAGAAAGAGGAATGTGATTTTACTCTGAATCAGAGCCATCAGAATGCTTTAAGAGACAAGTGACACTGATCAGATTTATGTTTTAAAAGGATTATTCTGGCATCTGTTTGAAGAAACTGACCCTAGAGAAGCAAGAGTGGAACCAGAGAGTCTAGTTAGGAGGCTGCTGCAATAGTTCAGGAGAGAAAGATTGGTGGCTTAGACAAAGTTGGTAACAGTAAGGATTGTGAGGAATGGGTATCTTCTGGACATGCTGTAAAGATGGAGCCAACAGGATTCTCCTACAGATCAGATGTCAGGTGTTGGTTAAAAAAGAAAAGTCAAGGATGACTCCAAGGATTTTGGCTGAGCAACAGACAGACATTTAGTGGGGACAAATGCAGTAGGAACTGGGTGCTTAGAGAAATCAAGGAACTGTTTCTATCCATGTTAAATGCAATATGTCTGCTGGGCAATTAAGTGAAAATGAACATTATAAGTACATGTCCAGAGTTCAGGGAAAAAGTTAGGACATGCAGTTTAAATCTGGGAATGATCAGTAAATAGATACACTTTCAAGTCACAAGATTGGATGAAGCCAGTTAGGAAGTGAATGTAAAGAGAGAAGTAAGGAAGACCTAGGACTATTTCAAGATTGGGAAGAGAAGGAAATACTACCAAATAGAGACTAAGAAAGAGAGGGGGCAGTGAAGCAGTGAAAGAATAGAAGAGTGCTTGGGTCAGGGACCAAGCGAAGAAAGTGTTGCAAGAAATGAGAAATGGGTAGCAGTGACAAATGATGCAAGGAGACTGAATAGGAGTACTGAGGATCAATCACTGAATTTGGCAATGTGAAGTCACTGAAAAAAGTTTCAGTAGAGTCATGGAGGTGAAAGTGGAACTAGAGTAGGAATGAGAGAGTAGGAAATGAGGAAGTAGCAACAAACTCTTTCAAGGAGATAAGCTATAAAGCAGAGCCCAGGAAATCAAGATGAACCTAGAAGAGAAAGTGGAGTCCAGGGTGTTTTGTTTTCTTCTATTTTTTAATATATGACATATTATTGTACATCTCTGTGCTGATGTGAGTGATTCAGCAGAGAAGGAAAAAGTTTACAGTGCAGGAAAGAGAGGGGACAATTGCAGGAGTCATGTACTTGAGTAGGTGAGAGGAGCTGGGATCCAGTAGAGGAGAGCTGGCCTCAGCTGACAGGGTATATGGCTCAGCCGCTGTGACAGGAGAGAGGGAGAATGCTGACAACAGAGGTGGCAGGTTGGTAGAGAGGAAGCAAGAGTTGTGGAACTTCCATTTTCTCAGTGAAATAAGAAGGAACATCAGAAAATCATTTATAAATCTGTAAATAAGTACAATTTTAATCATTATATGTAGCAATTAATAAAGTTAAATAAAAAACAACCACAACATAGAAAAACATTTCAAGTCATATAGTTATTAACAAAGAAATCCCTACAAACCTTGCTATAGATGAGCTAAATATTAATTTAAAATGCTTAATTTTCAGCATTTTCATATTTTAAATCTTAACTTTATTAATATATTACACATTAGTCACATGTTTTGTGTTATATATATATCTTATCTGATACCAAAAAATAGCAAGAAAACCTCTGTAAAATA
Organism: Phocoena sinus; assembly: GCF_008692025.1. Taxonomy (NCBI): domain Eukaryota; kingdom Metazoa; phylum Chordata; class Mammalia; order Artiodactyla; family Phocoenidae; genus Phocoena; species Phocoena sinus. The sequence continues at coordinate 23,849,925 of NC_045769.1, forward strand.
TCCAAAAGTTTAAGATAATTGAATCAGTATTAAATGATATTTGCCACAACTTACAAAACAATAAATAGATAACCATTTAAGCATAAAATCACTTTTCTATACATATTTGGAATGTGGTTTATACTTATCTCAAAAGAGAAGACATAAGGATTGACTGAAGTATTGGACCATAAAGTTTTTCTGACCATAAAATTGGTTTTCAGCAACTTGCTTTATTTAATGCAGAAAAAAAGTCACTAAAGAAATTATTTCAAGAAGAAAAAAAGTGATATGAAGGCCACTAAAATAAATGCTATGTAAATAAATTAATATGTGGTAAAAGTTTCAACTGCACTACCCACGTTTGAGTAATTATGTATTATGCCAAATTTTATTGGCTAAAAGCAGCAATATTTACCCTTTTGTGAAAATTAAAGGAATATTATACTAATTTATAATTTCTTCTAAAATTAAGAAAAAATTAAAATAGCAATTAAATATTATAAATAATTGCACTATTACATTTGATGGCATTTTTACTACCATCCAACCTTCAGTAGAATGGTAGGAACGGAAGCCAAACTGGAGAGAACCAAGGATGTAAAAGAGTAAAGAAAGAAAGAAAATAGCCTGTTTTCAAAACACTTGGCTGTAAAGGGAAGAAGAGTTGGAGTGAGTTAGAGATAATAAGAGGAAGAGGCAAAGAGCAAGAATGTACATTTCATGTGAGTCCTGACCTTGTTAACAGCCAGCAAAACAATCCAGTGGAGGAAAGGAGATGGTTGACATATGCTCGGTAAGGGTACATAAAATGCACTACCATAATTTCTCCATTTTAACCCTTTCTTTAATTTTGCCCCCAGGGAAATTATAATTGTCCACAGAGCACTTCTAAAGGGTCATAAAAATATCATTGACTAAACCTACAGTGCAGACTTTGTGTGGTTCATAGAATATTATGAATATGTATAATCTTTTCTGTGTGAGCTAACAGTCAGAAAATAAATATTTAGAATTTGGAGAAAAAAAAAAGTTTCTGGGCCATATGGTTTCCGCTGTGACTAATTAACTTTGCCATTAAATGTAATAGTGTGAAAGCAACCAGAGACAAATAGACAATACCTAAAAGATATGTCATGGCTGTGTTCCAATAAAATTTTATTTACCAAAACAGGAGGCATGTTAGATTTGGCCCCAGAGCCTTAGTGTGCTGACCTCAGATTCAATGGATTTACTGCAATTACTGTTTGAGGAATGAAGGAACATACGCCAAATTTCACTGCCCAGGTTTTTTGGTTTGGGGAGTTTTTGTTTGTTTTTTGTGGGGTTTTTTTTTTTTTTTTAAAACCAACAATAGAGAAACCTTGCTTCACCACCTTTTGTAAAATTAAATGAATTTACAGCAATGATATATTACAAGTGTTTTTCTCTATAATAGAAATTATAAAAATAATATATATGGGCTGCCCTGGTGGCACAGTGGTTGGGAGTCCGCCTGCCGATGCAGGGGACACGGGTTTGTGCCCCGGTCCGGGAAGATCCCACATGCCGCGGAGCGGCTGTGCCCATGAGCCATGGCCGCTGAGCCTGCGCGTCTGGAGCCTGTGCTTCTCAACGGGAGAGGCCACAGCAGTGAGAGGCCCGCGTACCGCAAATAATAATAATAATAATTATATATATATATAATATTCCTACAGTCTTACTATGCATAATAAGTAAAAGTTTCTGATCAAAGTAAAAAATGTTTCATTTGAAAAAAATATCCAATACAGTATAATCTCATTACAAATAATTTGTAATCTCATTACAAACTGGCGGCTAGGGAGGATAAGAATAAAATAATTTGAACCACAGTATTACTAAGCCCATATAATGAAGAGTTATTTATACAAATTTTACATTATGATTACAATATTATGCTAAATGTAATGCTTACTTAGGGGTTCTATAAATCTTAATACTATTGTACTTTTCTGAAATTTCATCTCAATTCAAATTGCTAAATCTAAAAGGATAATATGGCAACAAGCACCTAATTAAGAGCATACTTGGTTCCAGATTTCTCCAAGGGGATCATTTCATACTTTGGACTGGCCAAACATGTAAGCACTACAACACATATCTTTAGAAGAAAAACAGGAAACTGAACCACATTAATCTTTCATTAGTACTGCAAATTAACCATCTACCTACTTTTATAAAAATGTATTTTCTAATACATTTGTAATTATTTCTTAGGGACATTTTTACAAAAATTATTCACACAACTTCCAGATTTAATAGGAAGAGTATTATTTTTCTACCATCAAACTTGCTCTTTTTCCTAAACTGTATTAATCAAAAATGGTTCTCCTAGTTAAATTTATTAATATTAGACATGCAATTTAAAATAATGAAACTGATTTCTTCTATGTGCATGGTCTCTGTAGATGAGAACGAAAAAAAGCAGAATATAAAAATTAAATCAAAGTTGGATTAGTAGAAATTACAAATTGCACCTATATTTAAAATTAGGATTGAACTCCAAAACACTATAAACAACTTTATATATCATATTATTCCTTCTTTCTATAATACAATGGCTTTTAAAAATCAAACATTTTATTATCCAATTATTTAATAATATTTTGTTAACAAATGTTAGGACTCTGAAAATGTGTCTGGTGACATTACCACTAGAGCAAAGGAATAAAGACAGTATGCCTGCTGATTTTCATAACCAATAAGTTATTAAATTTTCAATTATAACAAGAAAAAGGTATCATTTGACAATGTAATTCCACTTAGTTCTAAAGGAAGGGATATTTGTAGAAAAAAATTAGTTGTGTGAGTAGAGAAAAGCAGGCCATTACACTCTAAGTAAAACAAGCAAAGTAGTACTGTTAGCAGGATGTCTTAATACAGGAAATTATACCCTTATAATTATTCAAAAGACATTTTAAAAATATTTTATCAAATAGCTTCATATTATATAACTACAGGAGACATTCCATTTTATTGATTCTTGAAAATCACCTAAATTTATATATTTAGAAAAGATATTTATTAAAAATTTCTTTGAAATTGATATCCTGATTGTGTGTGTATGTGTGTTGTGGTTTCAGTGGTGGTGATGAGAAAAGTTTCTATCCAGTTCATTCATTTTACATAAGCCGAGTCACTCAAAGTCTTTTAAGATGATTAAAAGTACACATGTTAAATAATGTTAGTATTTCTAGAGAACTATTTCCTTAATTGTTTACCATTCAGACTGAAAGCAATCAAGAGTTCTAGTCATTCCCATTTTGATCAGGAAATTGCAGAGAAAGTCTTCTATTGTTTCAGGTACTGCATGCTTTGAAGAAAGGACTGTTTTCTGCTCCTAAAATTTAAATGTGTGATTACTTATTTTGAAAATATCAAAGCTTTGATTAATTGTACACATAGGCCTTACATTCATTCATTCATTCATTCACTTTTTAAAGAATTTTGTTGACTATTATGTCCAGGAACTATTTTAATCACTAGGGATAAAGCAGTGATGAAAACAGACAAGACTCAGTCCTCATAACTGATAGTCAAGAATATGGGGACAGAAAATGAACAACTAAATTAAAAATATATAGTATGGTAGATGCTACTAAGTGCCTGGGTGTACAGACAGAGGATTGAAGCGAGGGAAAGCCAGGTAGGGAGCAGATACATGTGTGGAGCTGGGCTGCTATGTACATAGGGTGATGAAGGAAGATTTCATTGAGAAAGCGGCATCTGAACATAAATCTAGAGAAGAGGTAGAGTCATGTTCCAGATACAGCATTAGCAAGTACAAAGGCAGGCAAGACTGTGATTGGATTGTTTGAAAAACAATAAGGAGGTCACCTTGCCCTAACAATAGTATATAACAAATTAAATATACACAATGTATAGATCATTTAATTATTTTAATTATTATCATTATAAAAAGAAATGTGGTTTGGGTGCCTTGATTTCTAGAAACACTACGGAAGAAATTATGTGCAATAGAGGGCTCTTGTACTATTATTTCATAATGGAGATAAATAAGTCTATCAACTAGATTAGGGGTCAGCTAACTGTTCTCATAAACAAAGTTTAGTAGAACCCCACCATGCCCACTTATTTACATATTGTCTATGGCTGTTTTTGCACTACAGTTGAGCAGTTGCAACAGAGACCTTATGCCCTTCAAAACACAAAATATCTTCTATGTGACCCTTGTGAGAACAAGTTTAGAGATCCTTAAACTAGAGAAATGGAGATATTTCAGCAAGTGAGATATGAAAGGACAGTCATAACAACTACCATATCACTTATCACTGTATAAAATAAATAAAGTAATGGGTAGATTCTTTTTTTTTTTTTTTTTTTTTTTTTTTTTTTTGCGGTATGCAGGCCTCTCACTGTTGTGGCCTCTCCCACTGCGGAGCACAGGCTCCGGACGCGCAGGCTCAGCGGCCATGGCTCACGGGCCTAGCCGCTCCGTGGCATGTGGGATCTTCCCAGACCGGGGCACGAACCCGTGTCCCCTGCATCGACAGGCGGACTCTCAACCACTGCGCCACCAGGGAAGCCCAATGGGTAGATTCTTAATATCAACAGCATCATTGTCTCCAGAGTACATTCATTTTCTTCTCATTGGTAAGAACTCAGTAATCTCACTGCAGAATACTTGGATAGTCAGATCTATTTTCACCTATAGAAACCCAGCAACGGACTTTCCTTCCTACTTCCCCTTCCCAACTTGGTAATGGTTACAGACCAGGTTACAAAGAATGCACACAATGGTTACACAGAAATGCACTGAAGAAAGAAAATCTTTCTTGCTACAAAAAGTCGTTTAAAAGTTCTATGAATACTTTAATACTGATGTTAATTACTAGTGGCTATTATGACAATCAAAATAGTGATGAGTCTAAGCAAATTTAGGGGGCTACAGAAAATTCCTGACAAATGATGGGGTTTTAAAAATTTTTTTAAAGCTCATGCAGAATAACTTCTCTTTCCTAAGATCATTAAAAAAGATATCATATAACAATGATGATTATGTGTAGGACCCTATATCAAACATCATGGGAGATGCCAAAGTAGCAAGAGTACAGCATGCCTGTCATCCATCAAGTTGTTGAATTGTGGTAGAAGATTTTATATTTATAACTGTTAGGTAAGGACATAATATAGCTCAAAGCAAGCATTCATTATACTTAATAAATGCTACCTTTGATTTTGGGTCAGTAAATTTGAACATGATATTTTAAGATGAGAAGGATGATAGTTGAAGGAATCAGGAACATAGGAGAAAAGGGAAGACAGACTGTACCTACTCTAGTTTCTAAAGATGCCTATGGACTGCTTGCTTACAAGATGCTTGTTTGTATGGTTGCAGCACATAAGATTCCTGCCTTCTCAAATAAATGTTTTCTCTTCCTGAACACATCTTATACACACACCTTGAAACATCCAAAACAGAAATCCAACCACTTTAAACTGCCATAGTTCTTACTTATATGTTGAGATTTATAATCCTGACAATATATTTATGTATCTAATCTATAGTCCTTCAGCATTATACACCACACACACACACACACACACACACAGACACATGTTCCAAGCTGTAATGTGATCATAAATGTCTCTTTTATCTTTACAAATAATATTAACTTAACATATATTTGCTGAATATCACCCATATGCCAGGCACTGTGTGAAAAGTGCGAGGAATTAAATATGAATAAGACACCGTCCCTGTCTCAAGGAATTGAAAGACCAGTTGAGTAAAAAACAAAACATGTAAACAAATAACAGTATAGAAGCTCTACTATTTGTGATTAGTTTTGATTATAAAAGCCTATTTATAAGTCTACACAGAACATCATACATACAGCCAATAGGTACATTTATGTAATTTTAAGTTGCATTTTTATCTCAATTATACAATATATACAACTCTCATTACAGCTTTAAAACTAATTTAATGATGGTGTTAATAAAGCACCTCAGAATAAGGACCAAAAGAGCCAAGGCTCTAGAAACTAGCAAATATGCCTCACTTTACAAAATGCTGAATTATTAAAAAGTCCATCCACATGTGAACCAGAAATCTGTTGGAGACAAAAGTGGCTCTAGCATGTTGCTTAGTTTTTTCTATGAAAGTTATAAAGGTGAAATTTTCTAATTAGAGAGGTTTCTAAATAGTGTCTTGTGTGAAAAAATAGAGATCGTCTTGGTAAAGTGATAAAGGTGGAAAGTATTTCACTTGTCTTTGGTAGGTAAAAGAAGGCTTTGTTAAGAAAGACTCTTAAGTTGGAATTTATAGAAGAAGAGGAAGTTCAATGGGTGAAGAAGGATGGAAGGAAATTCAAGGCAAGAAAAACATCAGAGGCAAAGACAAGGAATGAGAGTTCAGTCCATTCAAGCTCAAGGTCTTATGGAGAAAGGACCAAAGAGAAAGTTGGAAAGCCAGACAGAAAGCACATCAAGAAGGTCAAGGCAGACGGAAGGATGGAGACATTGCTGATTTAAGTAGAGGAGTGATAAATTCAAATTTGTGTTTAAAACCTCCTTTACATGCAAGTAGAAGGAGGCGCAGTATCAGCAGCATGACAGTAGCTCTGATGAGAGAAGACAGAAGGTGAATCTGAGACGAACTAAGTAAGGAATGAAAGCGAAGAGAAGGATATGAGATATGTTGAGAACAAAATCAGAGAGGACTTAAGAATTAATTAAATGTTGAATACCAAAGAATTACTGGACCATATATCAAAACTGTCTTGATATAGTTTGAACTATTCCACTCAGTGAGTTTCTTTGAAAACTGTTTTTTTGACTCCTGAGAATCAACTCTTTAATTCAAATTAAGTCAAAGATACTAGTTTGAAGAATCTATAGGCAAGGCTCGGGATACAAGTAGCCTGGTTCTTTAACTGAAATTAAATGTGTACATCAAGGGACTAGGAACTCAATAATGACAAACAGCTCTTTTTATTGTGATTTAATCATTGAACATATAAAAGTAATGAAAATTATTTTATGTATTTATTTCATTAGCATATATGATATGTAAGATTTAAAATGAACTTTAATGAAACCAAAGTCTAAAGAAAAGGAGGAGACCTTCAAGATGGCAGAAGAGTAAGACGTGGAGATCACCTTCCTCCCCACAAATACATCAGAAATACATATACATGTGCAACAACTCCTACAGAACACCTACTGAACGCTGGCAGAAGACCTCAGACCTCCCAAAAGGCAAGAAACTCCCCCACGTACCTGGGTAGGGCAAAAGAAAAAAGAATAAACAGAGACAAAAGAATAGGGACGGAACCCGCACCAGTGGGAGGGAGCTGTGAAGGAGGAAAAGTTTCCACACACTAGGAAGCCCCTAAACTGGCGGAGACGGGAAGTGGCGGGGCTGGGGGAGCCAGGAGATTCCCGCACAGAGGATAGGTGCCTACCAGCAATCACCAGCCCGAGAGGCTTGTCTGCTCACCCGCCAAGGCGGGCGGGGGCTGGGAGCTGAGGCTCAGGCTTCGGAGGTTGGATCCCAAGGAGAGGACTGGGGTTGGCTGCGTGAACACAGCCTGAAGGGGCTACTGCGCCACAGCTAGCTAGGAGGGAGTCCGGGAAAAACTCTGGAACTGCCTAAGAGGCAAGAGACCATTGTTTCGGGGTACGTGAGGAGAGGGGATTCAGAGCACCGTCTAAATGAGCTCCAGAGACAGGCGCGAGCCGCGGCTATCAGCATGGACCCCAGAGACGGGCATGAGACGCTAAGGCTGCTGCTGCCACCACCAAGAAGCCTGTGTGCGAGCACAGGTCACTATCCACACCTTCCCTCCAAGGAGCGTGTGCAGCCCGCCACCACCAGGGTCCCATGATCCAGGGACAACTTCCCTGGGAGAACACACAGCACCTCGGGCTGGTGCAACGTCACACTGGCCTCTGCCGCCACAGGCTTGCCCCGCATCCATACCCCTGCCTCCCCCACCCCTGGCCTGAGTGAGCCAGAACCCCCGAATCAGCTGCTCCTTTAACTCGGTCCTGTCTGAGCGGGAACAAACTCCCTCAGGTGACCTACACATAGAGGCGGGGCCAAATCCAAAGCTGAACCCCAGGAGCTGTGCGAACAAAGAAGAGAAAGGGAAATTTCTCCCAGAAGCCTCAGGAGCAGCGGATTAAATCTCCACAATCAACGTGATATACCCTGCATCTGTGGAATACCTGAATAGACAACGAATCATCCCAAAATTGAGGCAGTGGACTTTGGGAGCAACAATGTTTTGGTTTTGTTTTTCCTTTTTCTCTTTTTGTGACTGTGTATGTGTATGCTTCTTTGTTTGATTTTGTCTATAGCTTTGTTTTTACCATTTGTCCTAGGGTTCTATCCTTTTTTTTTTTTTTTTAGTATAGTTTTTAGCACTTGTTATCATTGGTGGATTTGTTTTTTGGTTTCGTTGCTCTCTTCTTTCTTTCTTTCCTATTTTTTTCTTTTTATTATTACTTTTAAAATTTCTTTTATTCTCAATACTTATTTATTATTTTTTAAAGTTTATTTTATTTTATTTTTTTCTTTCTTTCTTTCCTTTATTCTCCCGTTTCTTCTAAGCCATGTAGCTGACAGGGTCTCAGTGCTCCAGCCAGGTATCAGGCCTGTGCCTCTGAGGTGGGAGACCCGAGTTCAGGACATTGATCCACCAGAGACCTCCTGGCCCCACGTAATATCAAACGGCAGAAGCTCTCCCAGAGATCTCCATCTCAATGTTAAGACCCAGCTCTGCTCAACGACCAGCAAGCTACAGTGCTGGACACCCTATGCCAAACAAATAGCAAGACAGGAACACAACCCCATCCATTAGCAGAGAGGCTGCTGAAAATCATAATAAGGTCACAAACATCCCAAAACACACCAACAGACATAGTCCTGCCCACCAGAAAGACAAGATCCAGCCTCATCCACCAGAACACAGGCACTAGTCCCCTCCACCAGGAAGCCTACACAACCCACTAAAGGAACCTTAGCCATGGGGGGCAGACACCAAAAACAATGGGGACTACGAACCTGCCCTGTGGAAAGGAGACCCCTAACACAGTAAGTTAAGCAAAATGAGAAGACAGAGAAACACACAGCAGATGAAGGAGCAAGATAAAAACCCACCAGACCAAACAAATGAAGAGGACATAGGCAGTCTACCTGAAAAAGAATTCAGAGTAATGATAGTAAAGGTGATCCAAAATCTTGGAAATAGAATGAAGAAAATACAAAAAACATTTCATAAGGACCTGGAAGAACTAAAGAACAAACAAACAATGATGAACAACACAGTAAATGAAATTAAAAATTCTCAGGAAGGAATCGATAGCAGAAAACCTGAGGCAGAAGAACGGATAAGGGACCTGGAAGATAAAATAGTGGAAATAACTATTGCAGAGCAGAATAAAGAAAAAACAATTAAAAGAATTGAGGACAGTCTCAGAGAAATCTGGGACAACATTAAACACACCAAGATTCAAATTATAGGGGTCCCAGAAGAAGTGAAAAAGAAAGGGATTGAGAAGATATTTGAAGAAATTATAGTTGAAAGCTTCCCTAATATGGGAAAGGAAATAGTCAATCAACTCCAGGAAGTGCAGAGAGTCCCATATAGGATAAAAACAAGGAAAAACATGCCAAGACACATATTAATCAAACTATCAAAACATAAATACAAAGAAAGAATATTAAAAGCAGCAAGGGGAAAACAACAAATATCACACAAGGGAATCCCCATAAGGTTAACAGCTGATCTTTCAGCAGAAACTCTGCAAGGCAGAAGGGTGTGGCAGGACATATTTTAAGTGATGAAAGGGAAAAGCTACAACCAAGATTACTCTACCCAGAAAGGATCTCTTTCAGATTTGACAGAGAAATTTTAAAACCTTTACAGACAAGCAAAAGGTAAGAGAATTCAGCATCACCAAACCAGCTTTACAACAAATGCTAAAGAAACTTCTCTATGCAGGAAACACAAGAGAAGAAAAGACCTACAATAACAAACCGAAAACAATTAAGAAAATGGTAATAGGAACATACATATTGATAACAACCTTAAATGTAAATGGATTAAATGCTCCAACCAAAAGACATACACTGGCTGAATGGATATAAAAACAAGACCCGTACATATGCTGTCTACAAAAGACCAACTTCAGACCCAGGGACACATACAGACTGAAAGTGAGGGGATGGAAAAAGATATTCCATGCAAAAGGAAAGCAAAAGAAAGCTGGAGTAGAGTAGCAATTCTCATATCAGACAAAATAGACTTTAAAATAAAGACTATTACAAGAGACAAAGAAGGACACTACATAATGATCAACGGATCAAACCAAGAAGAAGATATAACAATTGTAAATATCTATGCACCCAACATAGGAGCACCTCAATACAATAGGCAAATGCTAAGAGCCATAAAAGGGGAAATGGACATTAACACAGTCATAGTAGGGAACTTTAACACCGCACTTTCACCAGGGGACAGATCATCCAAAATGAAAATAAATAAGGAAACACAAGCTTTAAATGATACATTAAACAAGAGGGACTTAATTGATATTTATAAGACATTCCATGCAAAAACAACAGAATACACTTTCTTCTCAGGTGCTCATGGAACATTCTCCAGGATAGATCATATCTTTGGTCACAAATCAAGCCTTGGTAAATTTAAGAAAATTGAAATCACATCAAGTATCTTTTCTGACCACAACGTTATGAGACTAGATATCAACTACAAGAAAAAATCTGTAAAAAATACAAACACATGGAGGCTAAACAATACACTACTTAATAACCAAGAGATCACTGAAGAAATCAAAGAGGGAATCAAAAAATACCTAGAAACAAATGACAATGAAAACATGACGACCCAAAACCTATGGGATGCAGCAAAAGCAGTTCTAAGAAGGAAGTTTATAGCAGTAAAATCCTACCACAAGAAAGAAGAAACATATCAAACAACCTAACCTTATACCTAAAGCAATTAGAGAAAGAAGAACAAAAAAACCCCAAAGTTAGCAGAAGGAAAGAAATCATAAGATCAGATCAGAAATAAATGAAAATGAAATGAAGGAAACAGTAGCCAAGATCAATAAAACTAAAAGCTGGTTCTTTGAGAAGATAAATAAAATTGATAAACCGCTAGCCAGACTAATCAAGAAAAAAATGGAGAAGACTCATCAACTGAAATAGAAACGAAAAAGGAGAAATAACAGCTAACACTGCAGAAGTAAAAAGAATCATGAGAGATTACTACAAGCAACTCTATGCCAATAAAATGGACAACCTGGAAGAAATGGACACATTCTTAGAAAAGCACAACCTCCCGAAACTGAACCAGGATGAAATAGAAAATATAAACACACCTATCACAAGCACTGAAATTGAGACTGTGATTAAAAATCTTCCAACAAACCAAAGCCCAGGACCATACGGCTTCACAACTAAATTCTACCAAACATTTAAAGAAGAGCTAACACCTATCCTTTTCAAACTCTTCCAAAATACAGCAGAGAGAGGAACACTCCCCAACTCATTCTAAAAGGCCACCATCAAAACCAGATACCAAAACCAGACAAAGATGTCACAAATAAAGAAAACTACAGGCCAATTTCAATGATGAACATAGATGCAAAAATCCTCAACAAAATACTAGCAAACAGAATCCAACAGCACATTAAAAGGATCATACACCATGATCAAGTGGGGTTTATCCAGGAATGCAAGGATTCTTCAATATACGCAAATCAATCAATGTGATACACCATATCAGCAAATTGAAGGATAAAAACCATATGATCATCTCAATAGATGCAGAAAAAGCTTATGACAAAATTCAACACCCGTTTATGTTAAAAAAAAAAAAAAAAAACCCAGAAAGTAGGCATAGAGGGAACTCACCTCAACATAATAAAGGCCATATATGACAAACCCACAGCCAACATCGTTCTCAATGGTGAAAAATGAAACCATTTCCACTAACATCAGGAACAAGACAAGGTTGCCCACTCTCACTACGATTAGTCAGCATAGTTTGGGAGGTTTTAGCCACAGCAATCATAGAAGAAAAAGAAATAAAAGGAATCCAAATCTGAAAAGAAGAAGTAAAACTGTCACTATACGTAATACTATATACCTAGAGACATGATACTATATATGATAGTATATACAGAGACATGCAGATGACATGATACTATACATAGAGAATCCTAAAGACTCTACCAGAAAACTACTAGAGCTAATCAATGAATTTGGTAAAGTAGCAGCATACAAAATTAATGCACAGAAATCTCTTGCATTCCTATACACTAATGATGAAAAATCTAAAAGAGAAATTAAGGAAACACTCCCATTTACCACTGCAACAAAAAGAATAAAATACCTAAGAATAAACCTACCTAAGGAGACAAAAGACCTGTATGCAGAAAACTATAAGACACTGATGAAAGAAATTAAAGATGATACAAAGAGATGGAGAGATATATACCATGTTCTTGGTCTGGAAGAATCAACACTGTGAAAATGACTATAGTACCCAAAGCAATCTACAGGTTCAGTGCAATCCCTATCAAACTATCAATGGCATTTATCACAGAACTAGAGCAAAAAATTTCACAATTTGTATGGAAACACAAAAGACACTGAAAGGCCAAAACAATCTTGAGAGAGAAAAACGGAGTTGGAGGAATCAGGCTCCCTGAATTCAGGCTGTACTACAAAGCTACACTAATCAAGACAGTATGGTACTTGCACAAAAACAGAAATATAGATCAATGGAACAGGATAGAAAGCCCAGAGATAAACCTATGCACATATGGTCACCTTATTTTTGATAAAGGAGGCAAGAATATACAATGAAGAAAAGACAGCCTCTTCAATAAGTGGTGCTGGAAAAACTGGACAGCTACATGTAAAAGAATGAAATTAGAACACTCCCCAGCACCATACACAAAAATAAACTCCAAGTGGATTAAAGACCTAAATGTAATGCCAGACACTATAAAACTCTTACAGGAAAACATAGGCAGAACACTCTGACATAAATGACAGCAAGATTCTTTTTGACTCACTTCCTAGGGAAATGGAAATAAAAACAGAAAATAAACTAATGGGACCTAATGAAACTTAAAAGCTTTTGCATAGCAAAGGAAACCATAAACAAGATGAAAAGACAACCCTCAGAATGGGAGAAAATATTTGCAAATGAAGCAACTGACAAAGGATTATTCTCCAATACTACAAGCAGCTCAATATCAAAAAAACAAACAACCCAATCCAAAAATGGGCAGAAGGCCTAAATAGACATTTCTCCAAAAAGATATACAGACTGCCAACAAACACATGAAAGAATACTCAATATCACTTATCTTTAGAGAAATGCAAATCAAAACTACAATGAGGTATCACCTCACACCAGTCAGAATGGCCATCATCAAAAAATCTACAAACAATAAATGCTGGAGAGGTGTGGAGAAAAGGGAACCCTCTTGCACTGTTGGTGGGAATGTAAATTAATACAGCCACTATGGAGAACAGTATGAAGGTTCCTTAAAAAACTAAAAATAGAACTACCATATGTCCCAGCAATCCCACTACTGGGCATATACCCTGAGAAAACCATAATTCAAAAAGAGTCATGTACCACAATGTTCATTGCAGCTCTATTTGCAATAGCCAGGACATGGAAGCAACCTAAGTGTCCACTGACAGATGAATGGATAAAGATGATGTGGCACATATATACAATGGAATATTACTCAGCCATAAAAAGAAACGAAACTGAGTTATTTGTAGTGAGGTGGATGGACCTAGAGTCTGTCATACAGGGTGCAGTAAGTCAGAAAGAGAAAAACAAATAACATATGCTAACAAATATATATGGAATCTAAAAAAAAAAAAAAGTGGTTCTGAGGAACGTAGGGGCAGGACCAGAATAAAGACAGAGACGTAGAGAATGGACTTGAGGACATGGGGAGGGGGAAGGGTAAGCAGGGACAAAGTGAGAGAGTGGCATGGACTTATATATAGTACCAAATGTAAAATAGATAGCTAGTGAGAAGCAGCCACATAGCACAGGGAGATCAGCTCGGTGCTTTGTGACCACCTAGAGGGGTGGGATAAGGAGGATGGGAGGGAGACACAAGAGGGAGGAGATATGGGGATATAAGTATATGTATAGCTGATGCACTTTGTTATAAAGCAGAAACTAACACACCACTGCAAAGCAATTATACTCCAATAAAGATGTTAAAAATAAATAAATAAATGAAAGGAATAACTAATCCTGAGCTACGTTTTTCTTATAAGAACATAACTTTAATATGAAAATATTTGAAAGTAATTCTTAATAAATATGTAGGAAAATACCTTAGAGTAAAATTCTTTGAGAACTACTGATTAATACGTTAAACAGTATAGTAGTTTTGTTCAGTTATCAATTCATCTCCTTCAGAAACACCTGACTATTTCAAAGAAATGCCTTATATTCTTAGAGGAGGAGGTGGAGAGAAGATGTCAGGAAATTTAACAGTTTTATGATTTAGGTACTCCACTACTGTTATCTTTAAAGATCAAACTTATGTTTATAAATATTATATTATTATGGCAATACATGGACCTTTAAGATTTTACCTCCAAAATTAGCAAAACAAAAAAAAATCACGAACCAAAACAGCTAAAGAATTACCCCCCAAAATGGCAATAATATGCTCACAGTGTAGAGGGGAAAACCCAGCTTGAATATAAGTAGACTTTCTTTCATAAAATTACATACAAGTATTTCTAAGGAATATGTGTGTGTATGTGTGTGTGTGCCTGTATTCCTATTTCTACTTACATTTATACTTAGAAAAAAGACTTCAGTTTCAAGAAACAATGGACAGTACAACCAAACCACACATTTGTCACAGATTAATAACATTTCCTACGTTAATTTTTTTCATTAATTACTTTAAATATGATAAAACTATATTTTATTTCAGAGTTCTGAAACATTGCACCTATCAAGGAAACATTTTTATAGGATAAAAAGTTTAAAATTTATGAAATAAAACATGCATCAATTCTCAGATTTTTCATATATATTATCAAGGTTTAAAGAAAATTATAAAAATTCATTTAAATGTCAACTCTTATATAAATAATCCTTGTTAATTTTTTAACCAATAAAACTACTTACATTATTTCCAACTTTCAACTTTTCAATAATTTCAACTATATTCAACATTCCTAATGTAATGATGACCTTTTTTACTTGCAGTCTTTAATGAATTTTCTAAAAGTCCCTGTTCAATTGAGACTACTACTATCCTCTAACATAGAAGAAAATATATCTTGCTCATAAACAGATGTAATAAAATCATAACAAAAGGAAGTGGGTTTCATAAGCAATAAATATTCGTAAAACAGAAAGCCCATGGCACAACTCAAAGCTAGTTTTTGAAGATAAAATACTATAGAAACAAAAACCAAATTAGAAATACATAACTGAAATGTTTATCATAAAATGAATTCATATTTAATTTTAAAAGCTTAAGGGAAACTTTTGTGAATTTTCTGCATAGCACTGTTCCTCCAAAGAACTCAAAAAACTGATAAAAACTTAAATGAGAGTCAACAAGCTATAAATATGTCATAAATCTAGAAAGTTACCTCTTGCAAGCTTATGATAAAAGAAAGCTTCTGAGAAACTGATGACAGAAGAATTACTGATATTTAGTTCAGAAGCTACGACAGCTACTACATTGAATTTATTCACCAATTGCCCTTCTTGGATTTATCTTTGGATTTACAAGCACCTTCTAGCATGATACCACATACAAAGATGCAATTACAGTTTGGTCATAATTTTTTCATTCAATGATTCATTTATCTATTCATTTATTTAACTGCTATTCATTTAGTGCCTACTATGTGCCAACCACTGTGTTAGGCATATCTATGTTACCAAGTACCAATATAAATGAGTGGTACATAAAGTATTTTTTTACTCCTTCTTTACTTAATGATGTAAAGCAAGAAGGAAGATGATAAGTAATACATATAATGCAACTGATATGTTTATTCACTGCTCATCGTTCAAAATGCTATGTTTTAAAACTTTCCTATAAATTACTGCATTGAGATATCCAACAGACTAATAAAGTCTGCATAATAGACTTCACTTTACGTCTACCTAGAAGGAACTATATCCATAGGATATATTAGAGAATAGAGTTTACTATGAGCTAAAGCCCTCCACTTAGAATATAATCAATACTGGATTCAAAAAATCCTCCCCTTCAGCATTTTTCAGTTTTGAATGGACAGATATTTTGGAAAGGAGTAACTAGATTTCTGAACCAAGGAAATCTGAAAAATATGGAAAGACTGACAAAGGGCAGAATATGGAGTGAAGTCTATCACATACTATTTTGCACTGAGGAAGCCAAATCTGCACCTAAATAAGAGTATAATAATTTCCTTCATATTTCACAGTAAAGGTTTCATTTTTGAAGAAAAGCAGCCTCCTTAATTAGTATTGGTATGACTTCAGTGTTAATTAGTATTGGTAGCACTTTAAAAATATTTTTGCTATCATCATTATTGTCAATTTTAAATTGAGCTTGCAATTTTACAGGAATGCCATCATTCCATGTACTGTTAATTGGTGGTATTATAATCAGAAAGCAGCCCCACCATATTTTCTAGTGAAATTAGTTCATCAGCCTCACAAGAAAAAAAGCATAATATATTAAGCATTTCCTGTGATATAAATACTTCCATGAAAAACAAAAAATACAGATGCTTACAAAACAGACTGTAGAATATGTATACAATACCAAGTTCTGTACAAGTGCTGAAAATCCTTGTTTAAACTCTATTGAGATTAAAAAGAGTTCTGAGAGAAAGTGTCATTTGTTGCAAAGTCATGCAAAAGTGAACACCATGTGGAAAATGATGATCCAAGGCAAAGTAAATATGACTACTTACTAAAAGTGAAGGTTAGATGATAAACAAATAGAAGTGAAAAAGACATCAGGTGATAGAGCTGCATCTAGTAAGTGAAGTATTTATAGTTTAAATGACTTTCAAAACTTCGTGTAGAAAGTATCACTGTTAAACTATAGGCTATGGTTGTGTTCAAAATTCTCACCAAAATTTGAGTATCTGTAGCCTGTTCTTGGACCATCTGAATTGCTTTTGCCAGGTCTTCTTCACCCTCTGGAATGCTATAATTGTCATCTGGTATCTAAATAACAGAGAAAGAGAATGATAGGAAGAGTTAGCAGGAATATAAAAATACCTTATTTCATTTTAGAAATAAATTTTCCTAACAAAACAAAGGATCAAAGAAATACACTTTATGTAAGACACCATGTCATTCTGAAGATCCATGAAAAATAAAGTAACAAGTAGGCAGCCCTCTGACTTCCTTATAAACATCACTCAATGTTACTACTGATGAACTTGAGGTTAGCTTACGGGCAACTGCTTTTACCTATACTGACAAATGTAGTCTAACAACTCTGCTGAAAAAAAAAGAACATTAGGCCATCTAAATGCCACCATTCTCTCCGCATCCCAGATTTTCTCCACCATTACTTTTCATAACTACTAGCAACTGCCAATATCTAATAAATTATGTCTAATATTAAAAAGCAAAACAAAACTCACTGCCTGAATGTTAAGCTCTCGGAAGAATGCAACTGACTCTAGTTATGACATTAATGAGAGTGAACACTTATTGCATGCTTCTCATGTGCTGATCACAGCTTTAAGCCTGTTACATTTATTAAGTCATTTCATGTGGTATGTATTAATATTATCTCCATTTTACCAGTAGTAATACAAAGCCTATCTTCTGTGTTTGTCCTGTCTCCTGTTTGCCCGGCCACAAATGCCAGGCTTGCTTCCACAGTTTCATTCACAGCTTCTGTCATCTTGGAGTGACTCTGCCTTCCAAGTCTCAGATGTAATGATAGGTTCCCTTGGAACAATGAATTAAAGGACAGGTTTGAGACAGTAACTATATTAGACTAAAGTATTGCTAAGTTGAAGGGAACCATAGGATCTGAGCTCCAGCTAGGTAGTAGGAATCTGGGAAACCTAGACTGGATGATTGGGAACGCCTACTGGACAAAAACGACAGACTATAGTGTGGATCCACAAGGCAGGTGATGAGAAGCTGACTCTGAAGGACAATTAACAAGAAAATCAAAAGAGCCAGATGTGTTAACCAATTTAAATTTTTAAATAGAATTTTCAAACCTCACTCTTAACCAGCTGATTAGCTAAATTCAGTTGAAAAAGTAGCATCACTTAAGAAAAAAATTTTTTAAGAAAAATAAAGTGAATATTTCACAGGAATAACTGTAATGAATTTATAGAATATGTAAAATGAACAAATTACCTCTTCATATTCATAGTCATCTTCAGATGCTTCAGTTATGGTGACCTCTAAATGTACTGTTAAGTCTGAATCTCAAAATAATGGAATAAAATTATTATATTTAAAAATTGAGATAACCTTAAAATACAGTACTATATCCAAGTATCTCACCAAGTTAGTAAATACACATAAATTAAGCTATTTTTAAAAATTTCTCTTCCTCATACAGCCTACATTTATAGATGTTTTAAGACAAAATATCTTAATTGTTATTTTAAATTATTATTCAAACAACCCAAACTCATGAAAAACTATATTTTTAATCTATTTACTATCTAATGATTTCCAATTTGATTCTAAGAAGGCTTACAAAAATGTACATGGTATCATAACATAAATTAGAAAGAGATAAGAAAAATGATGGACAGGAAAACTATGACAGTAAATTTTCAAACACATCTCAAACCACAGTGAATTTTCCGGAGTTTCTTAGTCATTCACAATGCAGTGTGACTTCTTTATTTGGTTTAAAGTATTGTGAATGAAAAAAACAAAGCACACTAAGATTTAAATATAAGTAAAATATAGATTTCAATGTTTTTATCAATAAAAGATACTTACACCTCCACTCTCTTTCTTACATATCTCAATTTTAAAATTATCTTCTCAGAAAAGACAGCCTAATGTTTAAGCAAATATAAACTACTTAATAATCATAACTCAGCAGTTCATAAATTATCAAGATATATCAGCATTAAAATATCAGTGGAAATGATTCTAATAAAAAATTCTAACAGCATTGTTCTAAGACCTTCAAAAATTACAAGTTAGTCTAATTACAAATGAAAACTTCAAGACAACATTTAATTTTAAAAGAAATCAAAATACACGCCAGTAATGCTATTTTGTTGATTGGTCAGTAGGTTTACATTTTTTTTCAAATGCACAGACTTTATTAGGCCAAGTTTAAAAGGTATAAAATTAAACACTTCAGTGCACAGCAATGGTTATGAAAATCAAAGATTAGATTAGCCTAGTTTTCATTTTGCTGCTGGTTATAAGAAATTTCTCTGTCATCCCATCCTGCAAGAGTAACCTGACGGTGTGTATAACAACTTCTGTTGTTTGTAATAAGAACTGATAACACACACATAGTATTTAACAGGAGCCAGGCACTGTCCTAAGGGTTTTACATGTATTAACTCATTTCATCCTCATCCTACCAATGAGGCTGAACTATTATTATCTCTGTTTTACAGATCAGGACTCAAATGCACAGTTACACAATCAGGACCTAACAGAGTTGGGAACCAGCCCCAGAAGCTTAGGTTTCACTATACTATACTACCTCTCTTGTTAACACAAATTAACATATGTAAATCATTTAGAATGGTGCCTGGCTTATAATAAATACTATACAAGTGTTTGTTGTTATTTTCCCTGTTCTGGAAAGAGATGAGAACCTGCGGAGAAGTCTCCTAAGTCTCCCATGATCTAGTGTTAAGATGAATGGATACATAAAAGACATTCTGAATCTTCCTCCTTTTCTAGATTTATATATTTCTGACACATGTTCACTTAATGATATAAAATTTCCTTAGGTTCAGCTACAGGAAGTTCAGCCTCTTTTTTATGGAAAAATATGTCCCCTTCTGAGAAACAACTATTAGAAGCTGATTTTGTAGGCAGTCACTTGCCTGTAAGTCTCCAGAAAAGTAATGCTATCCTTCATCACTGCTTATACCATAATAAATTTCACAAAGAAGTTAACATTCTAAAATGATCTGGATAGAGTTTATAATTGTAAATAAGCCAACTGCTTATTTATTGTGAGGGAGAAACGTCAAAGCAAAGCTTCTTGAACATGGCTCTATAGAGGAAAAGGTGATTTGTCCTCAAAGCTTTGGAAATGTAAAACAACACTTGTATACTGCTACCAAAAAAAAAATATTCTAGGGAATGGATTATAATCACTAATAATATATTGTTTCCCATAATCAAAAAAGAGTAAGAGAAAAATAACTACCATTTTATAAAGTTTAAAAAGTATTGTCACATGGATCATAACCATAGGTACTCTTAAAACCCTGTGAGATTGAATGGCAGATACAGTAATCTCTAAATTGAAAAAAAGTAAAGGAAACTAAGTCAGGAAGATGAATAGATTTGGCCAAAATCAAAGATATGAGCGACAAAGACAAGTTTCTTAAATATAAATACCATGAATTTTCAACTACACCGTGCTGTTTCTACAGTGACACAACAGCAATGTGCAATTTTTACCAATATCCTCAGTAATGAATTCTCACCTATTTGTTTTCCAAACTCTCAAGTGTCATATTACAAACAGATAAATCAAATCCTTTAAACAGCTCAGTCTGAAGACCCTAAAGGAAGGAGAAATATAAAAGAGCTACAGGGCTATCGACCCAAAGATTCAATAAACCAAAGGCAAGAGATTAACCAAACAAAAGATCAGGAAGAGTACAAATACCCAAAACAGGAATCAGGATCCTCCTTAATTGATACTGTTAGTACCCACAATATGATGTGAACAGAAAATTTTCCTTCTCAGAAGCAACTTAGTTGAAATGTGATGTTGCAGCATTACTAAAGAAGGAAATGTACTTTGGCATGTATCTGTCTAGCCGGCTGGCAACACATGGACAAATGCACAAACAAATCCCAAAACAATTCTGTGGCAGTTTACAGACATGCATACAGCTACAGGGAGATAAAAATAAATGAATATGGAAATTAGCAGAGAAAGGGAAACAGTAGAAGTAAGATACAGTACAGGCCATAAGGTCTCATGAACTTTGTTATATGCCACAGGTTTGACTCTAAGCTTCCCAGCAGTCAGGGTAAAAAGGGAAATGTAATCAGATACCAATTCAGTATCCATCCAATGAAAACAGATGAGTTTCTCAGCAGATGTACAGCAATCTCTGATTCTGACGCCTGAGAGAAATCACGCTCTTAGGTTTTCATAAACAGAAAACTTTGGACTGTACAGATATTGATCCCCTTGGCCCTTGGGACAGCCAGAAAGAGAGAGTGAAGCAGGATCTGATGGAGCATCGTGTGTGAAAAAGGTTGGAAAGCACTGCTTTAGAAGCAATATTGGTAGGGTAGAAATGCACAGTTTGTCAAGAATTGCCTGAAAAATAAAACCTTTAATTTTGATTCTACTTTTACTGGGCAACTTTCTCATCTGTAATCTAATCTCTTAGGTGATCCTATTCTCCAGGAAATGTCCATACAATTAAGCTGGTCACAATTTTCATACAAAGTTATTTTTCCACTGCAGAATAATAAACTGGCATGCTGGCTTAATATCAGTTTCTTCTTGCCAAGCTGACTCTGAGCCCCTACAAAACTCCCTTCCCATTACCTGCCTAGTTTTCCTTCAAAAAACATCATTGAACTCCAGTTCCAAAATTCATTTTTTTCTACTCTGACTATTCCACTCAGATCTGGTCCTGCATTTCTAGAGCTTGAGCTTGACTTGACACTTAATTTTGTGCCTGGTTTTCTAGTCTGATCTTGCCCAGGGTACTATCTGTGGCCCTCTTTCCTCCCTGGCCTGCACCCACAGTCCACAGCACCACCCCCTTCCAGGCCAGGTACTATATCCTATAGTCATGGCCTGGTCTCACACTAAGGGTCATTCTCCATATCTCCACTTGCTCTGGAAGGAATTTAGTAGTACTTGTGAGTTTGCATACTATGAATTAGTTCCCTGGTACTTCATCACCACCAGTGAACTAGTAGTTTCTACATGAACAGAATCTGCACCAGATCCTGACCTTGCAGATCTTGTCAGAAAATAGGCCAATATACACCCACACTGAAACTGCCATGAAGCCCTAAATCCACTGAGTACTACAGAAGATACAACTGCAAGAAGCTTCAGAGAAGCATTTCAGCTGGCCTAATGGAGCAGAGTTTGATGTGACAGTTGGTATGATGGGGTCACAAACAAGGTTGTGCAAATGGACCACAGCCAGAAAGAAATGAACAATTTTCAGATGAGAGCAGCATACAAAGTTCCTCACACACTGGTCTCCTCCACTACTGCATCTGTAGGTAGTGATCACTGCCAGTAGCACCAGCTTTATAAAGAACTGGAGTGAAACATAAAGCTAATTATATTTTACATGATTTCCCAAAGCTGATATAGACAGAAATTGCTTTGTAATCTTTGATATCACTGCAGAATCAATGTACACAAAGGCAATCTAAAGTCTAGCCTGTATCCTCCATGATCAACATTTTACTCACTAAATTGAAATAAAAGAAATGTAAATACCAAACATTATAGTCATGTTCCCTTTCTTAGGAAAGCCAGTTTAAATAAAGTAAGTTAACTGAAAATAGACCAAAGGTGGCAAATAACTGGCACACTTGCTGTCATAATTCCCATTGCTGTTTGCTTCCTTCAGTCTTTCCTACCAAGTCTTAATACCACATGCTACGGAACCACTACCAATTCAATAGAATTGGCAAATGTGGAAATTTATTGGCCACTCCTGCCTAAGACAGCTGTTGCCTATCTTCTGCCTCAGAACCTGGAAAATAATTTTCGTTCAACGTATAAGGTTCTCATAGTGGATGGCGGTGTAAGTTTTTCCAACTTCTAAACCAGGAGACCCAAAGATATGGGGTCTATATATTATACCTCTATCTGAAAACATAAAGGCTAGAGGTTAAGATATTTGTCTACAGCCTTGCTACTCCAATTATAGTCCTTAGATCAGCCACACCAGCAGCACCTGGAAGGAAGCCTGTTAATGATGCAGGATCTCAACCCCTGAAACCCGCACTTACTGAATTAGAATCTCCATTTCAAGATCCATATCTTGGATTCATATACACAGTAACATCTGCCTAGTCTAGAAGACACAGAACAAAATATAATTTTTTTCTCTCCAAATAATCTATGACTTTTGTGCATGTAGAATTCAGCACTCCAGGTTTAGTAACATGCCTCTACACTCTACATTCAAACTGTCTATCCTTTTTATTTGAATATATGTAGGATGCAATTAAGCACCCATGAGCAAATCCAGTTTTCCAATGATAATAAGAAATATACTACTTGAGAACATAATGATTATTAAGGATTTTACTAATATTTTCTTACTTAATACTATAAATATTCCAGAGAA
The DNA here is from genome assembly GCF_008692025.1 of Phocoena sinus. Lineage (NCBI taxonomy): Eukaryota > Metazoa > Chordata > Mammalia > Artiodactyla > Phocoenidae > Phocoena > Phocoena sinus. Next base: position 23,873,476 of record NC_045769.1, read on the forward strand.
GTAACATCTTAGAGGAAAAATAACTAAGTGTTAAAAGCAGTAAATAACAAAATAACTTTTAAAAATAACAAAAGTTCTGTTTTAATTAAACAAAGTTATCAGTAAACATTACCACTGCAGTGAGGTACTGGCTAAGGATATTACTTAAGAAGAAAAGTATGCATCTTAGATGGGGTATTGGTTTAGTGTGATCACCATATTTCAGTGTCTGGAATCCTTAATTTGCATTTTTGAAACAGTTGACTTTGGCACTGCATCCAGAGTTGGTTAGCCTCAAAGGACAGGCTTAAACTCAGTCAACCCTCACTAACTGCTGTTGGGGCCAAAGGAGACCTTTTCAGGGGTCAGCAAATTCTCAGTCAAATTCTTAGCGTTAAAATGTCTAGAAAGTTAAAATAATAATCAAAAGCCAGTTAAGGGAACAGAGAATCAGCACAAAGAGAGGTAGGTAACAAAAACAATACTACTTTGGGGCTCTACTTCCCTGGAGTCCATGCATTTCATTACTCTTCCTTGAATAAGGTCTTTCTTTAGACAAGTAGCAAAAAAATCAATTAAGCATTAGCTTTCTTAATACAATTCATTCCAGCCTGCATCTCTCAGCTGGAATAGGCACTCTTAAATGTCTGCAAGCCACACATTAAAAGGCAACCCCTGATCACTACTATGAGTGAAAACCTCTCTCAAGTTGTATTGATTTTTAATAGAGCATTCATTAACGAAAGACGACCAATCTTCTTTACAATTACTAGAGATACCTACTTGCCCGTTTACAGATCACATAGTTAAAATCTAGCCTTATATTTTACAAAGCTGCAAATATCTTTCTAAAAAAGAGTTCACTAGAGGATTCATACATTCCATGATTAGATTTCTTAAAGTTCTGGAGATAGCTAAGTAAGATAAGAACTATGTCGTCTAAGTTTGCATCTCGCCCTATACAAGTTTAAAAATTAAAAGCAGTGTGCTCGCTTCGGCAGCACATATACTAAAATTGGAACAATACAGAGATTAGCATGGCCCCTGCACAAGGATGACACGCAAATTCGTGAAGCATTCCATATTTTTATTCACTTTGTTATAGAGCAGAAATTAACTCACCGTTGTAAAGCAATTATACCCCAATAAAGATGTTAAAAAAAATTAAAAGCAGTGATATAAACTATTGTGATAGAAATCATTTTAATGCTGACAGATATAAGATGCCTGGTTATCACTAGTATGGGCATTGGATAACTTTACCGCGGGCCTCACTGTTGTGGCCTCTCCCATTGCAGAGCACAGGCTCTGGACGCGCAGGCCCAGCGGCCATGGCTCACAGGCCCAGCCACTCCGCGGCATGTGGGATCTTCCCGGACCGGGGCACAAACCCGTGTCCCTTGCATCGGCAGGCGGACTCTCAACCACTGCGCCACCAGGGAAGCCCTAACTTTTTACTTTGATGTAGATTAGCGCTGAAAGAGTCGTTGAATTGTTTTTGAATTTAAAAAGGAAGATTACTGGAAAAGACAGCTTGTTAAGAGCTAGGAAAACAGAGTACAAAACCTCACTTAAGACACTAGAGCACCCACATATTTCATTCAAATTTATTTCAAACTATTCGAACACATTCCTGTAAAAATCATGTTTGCACTGAATGAAATACTATATATTTTCTTTGAGCTTTTCAACCAAGTTCTTCAAAGCTCCCTGTAGCAGGGATGTATACTGGGCCTGAGTCAGGACAGGTTAATCAGTTTAAAAGCCTATAAAATGAATCATTGCTGGATCTCTGGAATCTTGAATTAAATCCGGGGGGATTATATTTGGACAAAAAAATAAGGTAGATTTTGCAGTTTCCTTGATACCTTTAAGAATAAAACAGATTACCCATCTCTCTCCTATCTGCCTGAAGAATGGAGTAGTTATCTTTTTCTCAGGAACCCTCCCCCTCTCCTCAGTACCATTAATTTAGAGAAGGGGAGCTCAAAAGCTTTACACAAGAAATAGTGAACCTAATTATCCACATATGGCTATTCAATTTTTCTGGTTATTTCCAATGATAATCGCTCATCACTGTCTGATGTTTCTTCCTAACACCTCTGAGCCTCGTCAGGTCATGAGGTTACCATTTAGTTGCTAAAGGCGGAGGGGGGGCGGGGTGGTGGTATTTTTATCATTAAGTAGCCCAGATTGAAACTACCCAGTAAGTAGATGCTACCAAAACAAATCACTTAAGCATTAGACAATTGGACCATCTACAGGATCCAGCTGGATATTCTGAGCTTCCTCCTTCCTCTCCTTAAAGCCTAGAGGCAGCGGTCTTTTCCTTAACCTCCTGATGTTGCCCTACGGATTTATTTTCACGGCATTCTGAAGGTTTGGGGGCTTAAGAAAACCCCTGAGGTAAAGGAGGGTTGGATTAATTTGTTGTGCTACTTTAAAATAAAGTTGCAAAGTTTACTGAGTGGTGACTACTAACTTTTTCCAACAGGAACACATCAGCCTACAACTACTACAAGGCGAAAAATTACAGTGGGTAGGTATCAGGGGGTCGCGGTGGCGTTGAAACCACCTAGAGGTCCAATAGGCATCTCTACCGGCTGGGTGACCGCAAGCTTCACAGGGCACCCAGAGCGGGAAGCCCCCGCCCTCGTCCCCAACACCCGTTACCGCGGCCAGCGTCTGGGTGCCGCGCCTACTCGGGAAGGATACGCTCCAGGTAGTAGGCGCCCTCGGCGGCCACCGCCTCCGCGGTGTCCCCGGCAGCCGTCGAGCCCACGCCCAACGCTTCTTCCAGAACCCGCAGGGCCGAGGAGGGCATCCCTTTCTGAGAAGCCATCTGAAGCGCTCCGGGTGCCTGCCCCTGGCTACCGCACCGCGTCCCTAAGGGCAACCGCGAAGACGCTTCAGTACGAACACACACGCAGCTCTCGCGAGAGCCTGGCATCCTTCACCCCTCCCACCGCGCGGGCTCCGGGCCCGGAAGGGCTGCCCCGAGCCCTAAATGGGGAAGTCCTCCTCGCTTCCTACGTTACTGGGGCAACCTCGTTGCCTAGTTACCCTGAGCCCTCGGGATGCAGTTCCTGAACTGGGCGAGATAAAATGAAGCAATGGGCTTGGTTTGCACACCTTTTCTTACCGAGATGGCTTGGTTTTCTTCAGTTTTGACCCTAGCATTTGTTTTTCACTTTGTTTTCTTCTCTAAATTGTCTTTCTGTTGGTTCTTACATGTCAATCAGTCCCCAGATTTTTAGGTATGTGTATAGAGTCCTAGTTGTCCCCAGGGAAAACTAATGGAAAAGAGGAAGATCCTCAGTACCTGTAGAAAAAAAAAGTCCTAGAAATCATAACTGAGAGATTGGCCCAGGGGAACTACAAATAAAGAACTAGGATGGTCACCCTAGTCAATTCCATTCTCATACTCATTCAAAATATTTATCTGGACGTCTACTTTCTCTTTGGTTTTATACTCTGGGACTTGGAATTGTAGTTGTAACGTTGATTCTTACCAAAGTAAAGCCATTTCCATAAGAATTTTGAGGTACGAATTGTCCTAACATAATGTATAATAAATGATATTTGCCCAATCATGTGCAGTCCTTTTGCTATGACAGAATCTTCCTCGGGTTTATATTGTGTATGTATCAGAACCATCTACAGGGCCCTTTTATTTACGGATTCTTTTTCATCCTACATTCTAATGAAAATTGGATGCCAAACAGCACCTCATTATAAAAATTCCCATTTATTTCCAAAAGAAACATAGTGGCAACTTCTAATGAGGTGATTAAGAGCTTCAATGCTGGAACAGAGAGGCTGCATTCAGAGCCTGGCTCCACCATTACTAGCTATGAAACCTTGGGCAAACCACTTAATGTAATGCCTCCACTTAAGGCCCCAGTTTCCTCATTTTTAAAATGGGGATATTATTACCTACCTCAAAGTATTGTTGCAAGAGGTAAAACAACATAAAGAGTTGAGAACTCACCAGCCACATGGTAGACACTAAGAAATAGCTGTTATTTGTACTTAATTGTTTGGTTTGGTTTTGGGATTTTTTTTTTAGCATACTCAAACATCACAATTAGATGTAATAGTTAGAGAATTCATCCCTAGTAGTATTTATTCTTTTAATAACTTACTCCTTGTCATTGACTTCTCATATCAAACATATCCCGAGTGCTCTTTAAGATGCAAGGAAGAATTATAAGGGGCTGAAAATTCAGGGAACTCTGAAATTGGGGTATCCACCGCTTTTCTCAAAAGCCTGATCTTCCTTCCAAAGGGAGGAATTTCCTCATCCCTCAAGGTTGTTTCCTGTAAGCACAAGCCTGAGATATGACCTGGGTGAGGAGTGTCAGGGCCTTGCACACTCAGCAAGACATGTAGAAACGTGAGAGAACCATAGAGGAGGGTGTCTCTGAACAATTAACGTATACTTTGATTTTTTTGTCTGTTATAACAGCTCTTCTCTTAATTTTTAGAGGTAGTATGTCATGTTCTACAGATAGGTTTGAATCCTGGCACTTCTGTATGACCTTAAGTAACTTAAGCTCTGAGAGCCTTAGTTTCCTCTTCTCTAAAACAGAGACTTTAATATCCACCTAAAATATAGATTAAATGAAATAAAATATGTAAGAAGCACTGAAGATCATGAAGAAGCAAAGCCTCTACCTACAAAAGTGAATCTTGCTCATTCAGAAATTTGAGCTTTTTTCTTTAAAGTGTAATAGACATCTAAATTTCCATTCCTCATAGAGCTTTTTAAAATGGTTTCATTGGATATAGGGCTTAAAAATCACTATTAAATGCAAATAAAGTTGCCCCGCCCCCCAAAAAATGTCCAGTATATTAAATATTTTCAATAAATGTCAATAAAATTTACTTAACTTATTGAGAGAATATGCCAGTCTCAACTTGGATATTATATTTATAAGGAACTTACATATATAGAAAATTTTTTAAGACAAAACTTAAATATTTTTAGAAATGTCCAGAATTCAAAAACGGAGATATTAAGAGCCATAAGAAAACAAATAAATTATGACTAGTATCCACCATTTAAGGCAGAGAAGAAGTGGAAAAGATTCTTGTCAGAAGAGCTAAAAAAAAAAAAGTCATAACTTAAAGAGGTATCATTACTCCACTCCTCAAAAAAGTGTTTTTTTAATTCTGGAAGTCTCATTTTCTAAGTGTTACAAATAACCAAAATTTTAACTCAGAACTACCAATTTGATTACATCCATTTCATGACGTTCAAATTTAGATGTCACCCAAGATGTTTTTGGCTTCCCTACAATTTAAACACATTTCACAGGACCAGAGCAGCAGTGCATTTAAAATTCAAATTAGTAGTGTCTTTAATATCTTACTTTGTAAACCTTTAGATTTCTACAATGGATGAGTAATACTTTTTAAAAGCAATTAAATAAAAGCAAAAGTAATCTTAACAAATACAAACAGAACCAATAATTTCCTTCAGATAAAAATTGGGATGTAACCTCCTGTAGTGATTGCTAATATCTTAAAACCAGTATGTCTTTGCAATGGATGAATTTGAAAATAATCCTTTTACATTGGAATTCTTGTTCCATTAATTGCTGGTTTAATTTAAAAGAAGTGTGAAAGCCTTACTAAGAAAAAGCAAAAACTTCAGATCACAGTAGTGGTTTCAGTTATAATGCTATCCTATAGTCCTTCCATTCTATAGTCCTTACTTTTAAAAATATTTTACAATATTTTAAGTGTAAAAAAAAAAAGAAAATTGCCTTAACATTTTGATAAATGAACAGCAAGCCATCTACTTTCCCTTTGAATATGCTCCTGAAAGAGGTAAATAAAGAAAACCAATGGAGACAGTCAAAATGAAGCAACAACCACAAAAGTCAACAGTTTTTATTTCCTCCCAGACTAAATGCTCCATTATTGTAAAAGTGAAATTATTTTTAAAAGCAAAACCAGAAAAGAATCTGACAATGGATTTACTTTTCACATTTATAGTTTCAAAGGAGAAAATATTCATATGTAAAGGTATAGTAAATTACTATTCAATTTTCAGAAGTTGAGTGTTCATTTGCTACCAATAGAGCCCAAGCCATATACTGATGCATCTTTTTATGAAAGTAACTATCTTATTTTCTTTCAAAAGCTCACAGTAAGTGGTAGCCAGTTTTAGAATTTCAGAATTCATAGAAGTAGTGGTAATTGACTGTGGTCAGCCATACAGCTATATTTTCCCTTTTTTTCACTAACAACTGTTCACAAATTCATATCTCTTGTTTTCTTAGCCCATGTAGTTCAAATAGGATCAATCCTCTGACTTTAGTGATGAGCACATTACCCAAGCTTAGCATAATAAGATTTCATTTCTCTTGGCTACAGTGATCAGCTGCCAAGTTGGCATGTGACCTAAGAAGAGCCAATGAGACATGGTGGGAAATTGGAGATTCTGGCAAAAGGATTTATTTCATCCCTTGGGATTTAAGTTCTAGAGTTGCTAGTCACTTTGCAAACATGAAGAAAATTTCTAAGACTTGGGTAAAAATGGAGGACCGAGGTGAAAGAAACAGAAAACCTGAGTCCAGATAAAGTCATTTGAACCTCTAGTATATACGTATATATTTTCTTGCTCTGTCAGCTGATAGGGTCTAGAAGCAAAAACACCCCCATAAGCAATGATCAGACCTACCACCCAGATCTTGGTTTATTAATACCATTTTCCGATAAAAAGAAGAGCCAATGGAGAAAAGGCTGGATATAGGGCTGGTCTGGGAATGTACAAGACTGGAACATCTTATAGTGCCAGAAAGTAAAAAAGTGCCCCCCAACTAAAAATCCCACAAAAATGGGGTATAGCAAAAGGACACAGTAGCTAAGTGAAAGAGCTTCCCAAAATGTACAAAGCTAGAACAATTTGAGCAACAAAATTAATAAAGTAGTATTGGAAAATAACCCAAAGTATAAAATAAACATCTATAATTTCATACTGATATAAAGAAATGATTTCATAAATAAATAAATAAATAGAAGAGAATGGACACATCTCCTGTGAAGAAGAATTCCAAATAATGGATGTAGATACACCACATTCAAGGAATGGAGCATAACTCACCACTCCTGAAGGGTGCACTGCCCATGATGATGACTTTCTTCTAAAGAGTAGAATATGGAAAGTGGGGGGAAAAATTAATTTACAGTGGAGAAACCTGACAAACACTACCTCAGAAACCCATAAACCCAGACTAGTCATGAGAAAAACATGAAATAAATCTCAACTGAGGAACAGTCTACAAAATACCTTACTGGTATCACTCAAAACAGTCAGCAGCATGAAAAACAGAGAAAGTGTGAGCCAAGAAGCTCCTAAGGAGGCCGATGATTAAATGTAATGTGGGATCCTAGAACAACATATGGACATTAGGTAAAAACTAAGAACATCTGGATAAAGTTTGGACTTTAAATAATAATAATGTATCAATATTGCTTCAATAATGTGATAAAAATGTACCATATTAATGTAAGATATTAATAATAAGGGAAACTGGATGTGGCTATATGAGGACTTTCTATACAACCTTTGCAACTCCTTGGTAAACCTAAAACTATTCTTAAAAAGTTTATTTTTAAAAGATTACTTGAATCTTGATTCTAGTGTTGCCTTAAACAAAACTCATCCCTTGACCCTTCTCTTATTTGGAACCATAATTTTTTTTTCCTTTAGCAAGTTTCTGTTGGGCTTTCTGTCACTTGCAATTCAACAAGGCCTAGCTGATATATTGACTCTATAGAGAATCTTTTTTTAAAAAATACATTTGAAGATATATTTTACTGCCAAGGGTGTTTTTTCAAAACTGTCTGATATGACATACATATTATGCATTTAGACCTGAAAGAACTTTTCTTTTTCCCACACAGGGGGAAGAAATACCGTTTGCTTTCACACATAGGAAAAGAACCAAATGGCCTATTTTAGAAGGCACTCTCCTCTATCTTGTCCACTTGTCAAGCACTTCCTCATCTACAGACTGAGAAAAGAAAGATAGAAGTGGTGAGGGAAGAAAAATGGCAGTGGATGGAAGGAGAGAGGAATTGCACGGAGAGTGGTGAGGGGTTGGAGGTAGAAGTTGAAGAAGGGGTAGGTAGAAGAGGAAGTCTCACTTGGAGAGTATCACAAAAACAAACAAAACAAAGCAAAACTCATGATACAGAGAAAACAACAGTGGTTGCCATGGGGGAGAGGGTTTGGAGGGTGGGTGAAATGGATGAAAGAAGTCAAGACGTACAAACTTTCAGTTATAAAATAAATAAATCATGAGAAAGTAATGTAGAGCATGGTGACTAGATTCTATAGTACTGTAGTACATGTTTGAAAGTTGCCAAGAGAGTAAATCTTAAAAAGCTCTCATCAGAAGGAAAAAGCCTTGTAATTTTGTATGGAGTCTGATGGTAACTAGACTTATCATGGTGATTATTTCATGGTATAAATAAATATTGAATCATTACACTGTACACTGTACACCTGAAACTAATATAATGTTAGTTACCACAATAATAAAAAATGATACATTTCCTTAACAGTGTATTTCAGACATTGACCCACGTCAGTAGATAGAGAAATGGCACATTCTTTTTAGTGGCTATATAGTACTTCTCTCTATAGCTACATGATAATTTGTTTAAGCAGACTTCAGGGCATTTTCTGCTTTTATTTCAAGCCTTGACACTTCACCCAAACTGGGAAAGAGAACAATCGTCTTCTGTTTGTTCTTACCAAATCTGACTAGAGTGGAAAGCTCAGGAATATAACATATGCATGCAAGGAAATGTTCTTCCTCTCATTTTCTACCTCTGGTATTCCTTCAGTCAATTCACCATTGAGTATTATATGGAAGCGCTCCTACACACATAAAATAATTTAACATTTAAAGTTTTCACAATTAGTCTGTGTTTGTAAATGTTTTTTAAGATCAAATGCAACACAATTAAAGGTTCAGAGAGAATTCAAAATTTCTTTCTTCTGGCAAAATTTCCCAACTTGTTTTCTTATTGTTGCTATTCATGGGTGTATTTCTTCAAACTAACAAAAAAAAACCTCACTAAATTTTAAAAAGCTAATGCTTAAGTTGTGGTGATTGGTCAGTTTTAATAAACAGAAGTGTTAGAATTATTTGCATATTCAGCAGAGCTCATTTTGTACCATTCTTTGTAACATTAAAGAAACTGCAAAATTGTAAGAAGGGAAGACATATAGCTTCTCAAGGTCGCCTTTCTAAATCAACTATAATATGACTAAAGGTTAGCAAATCAATGAGTAAACCATGTGACTTTTCTTCCTTCATGATTCTTGGCACAGTTGTGATATGTGAAATGTCTTATGTAGATCAATGGATGTAACTAAACATGAGGATGCAGAGTGTGGCAGGAATTATATATGTGACTATAGCCCATATCAATATATTTGGATATCATCCTAAAATTAATAGGAGGCCACCAAAGGATTTAAATAAGAGAGGAAAATGGCCAGATTTTAGAGTGTATAACCTCTTAAAAAACTATTTGTAACTTATGCTTTTAATTAAATATATAATCATAAATAAATGCGTTTACATGTATATATATACATATATGTGATTATGTATGTATTAAATACAGCCTTTTTCATTTCTTTTTTGTTTGCATCATCCTTCCCCATCCCCTCACCCTTCCACCATATCCGCTCACTCCCATCAAGATTATCCATGTTAAAAATATGATGTCTTTCTATATTTTCTCATTTATAGCCCACCATGGCCTCTAAGCAGCACTTAATATCCTTTCTGAGTGTGCCAGATTACAAGGTTTATTGCCGTCTCCTGATACTGAGGAGTTTCTCTAGTTATACATGTAACTAAGTAGGTCAAGAAGCCCACAACTTGATTACAAACCACAACTTGACCACCAGGTAACTGCTTGCTCTCCAGAGGGAGAGAGGCTAGATTATTTGTATAAATAAAGTTCACTTTTTTAGTGGCTGTACACTATTCCTTAATGTACATATAATACTATGTATTTATTATAATACTATTTATTTATTTAACTTTCCACCATAAAATGCAACCATGAGCAATAATAAATAAAATCCATGTACATGTAACCTTAAGTAATATTGCTTTGATTTCTGTGGTATAGATTCTGTAGAACGGTAGAAGATCTGCCTCAAAGGTATATTTATTTTTAATTTTAGTAGCTGTTGCCAGATTATTTTTGCCCAACATTTTAAAACCTCACTTTTACATCTGCAGTACATACATGTATAGATTTCCTTTAATTTTTGACTCTGCTGGGGGTAAAATGACATCTCAATATTACATTAATTTTTACTCCCTGACAACTAGTGAACTGTAGTGTCTCTTTCATGTCTGTTGCCATTTCAATTTGCAATATTGTAAAGTGTCTTTTACCCTTTACCTCTTTTCTATGTTTTTTGTCAAACTGTGAGAGCTGCTTGTAATTGATTGACATTAGGTCTTAGCCTATCAATTTTGTTACAAATATTTGTCCACATTTATCATGTTGTTATTGGCATCATTTATAATATATTTTAAAATGAAAAAACTTTCGATTTTCTTATAGTCAGTTATGGCTATATATTTTGTCTTCTGGGTTTACAGTTTTGATTAAGAATATTTTGCCAGAATTTAGGTGTGGTAAACACTCTCTTAAAGTCTTAAAACTCTCAAGTTTTTACTTCTTTATTTTCATTTTTAAGTCTTTAATTCATTTGGAGTTTATTTTTGTGTAGGAGATAAATAGATTCCAATTTTATTTCTTCCAGGTGGATAGCCAGTAATACCAGAACAAAAAATACCAGAAAAATTTTTTTTTCTTTCCATTTGAATACATAATTTTATAAATTAAATTCTCATTTTTGCTGAGATTTATTTGTGAAATATTTATTCTATTCCTCTAACTTGTTTGTTTCTTTACCAATATTGTATTTATTTGTGTTTAGTCGTTTTTCCATTTTGCTGTTCTGATATCTGGAATGTCAAGTCCCTTTTCAGGTTTCTCTTTTATTCTTAGATCTTTTGGGCCAATAAATATTAATATTGTTTTATACATGATCCTCCCCCTAAAAAACCACATTGGGATTCTAATTAGATTAAATATATATATTTAATTAAATATGCATTAAATATATATATTTAGGAGAATTGACTTCCTAATAATAACATCTTCCTGACTAAGGACATAGTAGTCCTTTCCATTTGTTCAATTTTGTTTTATGTCTTTCAATAAGATTTTATGTTTTTATATCGAAATATTTCAAACATGCATAAAAGTATGACAAATCATTTAATCTGTACCTTTTACAGAGATTAAATATTTTCACCTGGGAAAATATTTTATATATAGCAACTCCCAGTTATGATGAGTTCCTTGATTTAAATCATTTCATTTTGTCCTGTGAAGCATTTTTTATGATTTCATTTCATTTGACTTATTTAATAGTTATTGAATTTAATCAGTGTCCTCTAAAAACTATTTTCAGGTAAAAATTCTATTTAGTTTTTTTGTTCTAACTCACTTTTGATCAATATATCTGTATTGATTTCTTCCTCTTGATATTTTGCACTATAAAACACCACGTAAATAATAAAGAAACATGGTACATTCAAATAAAAAATTTAATAAGTTAAAATCCCAATTGATACAGGTTTAATTATTGCATAAGACCTTCTATTTCTACAGACTCCTTTTGCCTTCTGTTCATCCCTTCCTCCTTTCTTTGCCTTTCTCATATTTAAATTACAGGCTATCTGAAACTCTATACGTGACTTTTTTGGTCTTTAGAAGAAAGAAGTTGAGTCAAGGATGTAATACAAGAATGTACTCAACACAATACATTTGTATTGATTTCTTCTATGTACAGTGCTCAGAACTAGGCATCAGTGATAAGAGGGGAGTAGGAATTTAAAAATAAAGAGCCCCACAGACATAGAAAACAAACATTGTTACCAAAGGGGAAAGGGTGGGTGGGTGGAGGGATAAATTAGGAGTTTGGGACTAACAATACACACAACTATATGTAAAATAGATAACCAACAAGGACCTACTTCACACAGAGAACTATACTTAATATTTTGTAATAACCTGTAAGGGAGAAGAAACTGAAAAAGAATATATATACATATATATATAGACACACACACACACATATATATATACATATATATATATATCTGAATCACTGTGCTGTACACCTGAAACTAACACAACATTGTAAATCAACTATACCTCAATAAAAAAAATTTTTTTAGTGAATAGCAGACGGTTCCTTCTTCTGAAAGTTGACAATCTAATAGCTGATTCCAATTTGAAAAGTTACTCAAGAAAGAATGGCTTTTATAGCAACATATAATAGCATAAAATTGGAAAATGTTACCAAAACAAAAAGGGGGCAGAAGGGAAATACAGCTTGAGTTAAGAATATAACAAAGATTAACAAGAAGAAACAAATCCAAAATTTAAAAGAAAAAGTGTATCATATAATACATGATGGTATGTAACCATATTGTCCTAATAGGTGAGTTGTTTATTCAGCTGAGCAAACTGATGTTGTGACGAGGAGATAGTTATTTGCCCAGATGAGCGACTTGTTTGCCCAGAAAAATTGCTTTGCAAGAATCTCTTGAAGCAAACAGCAAAGATGTTTATTGGTTTGGAGTCTGACTTAAAATTTCCTGGCTCAAACGAAAGTAATGTTTACATAGGTAGCCTCAGATTACTGTGGGAGGTTCGGTCTGACTTCAGGAAAATAACCTAATTGCTTAGTCTCATTAGCAAAATGAAGCCCAAGCTCTTACTAGGCAACCGGAACATCTTGAACAATTTATCAGTCAGCCATTGCCACAAAATTGTGGCCTTACAAACCACTCCAAAACACAGGAGCAGACACACAATCAGACGTTCTTTCTTGCCTATGCATTTGTGAGTCAGTTGAGGTTCAGCTGATCTAGACAGGGTTCAGTTAGGCTTGATCCCAAAGTTTGGTTAAATCCAGGCATTTTTCCAGGTGTCTTTCATCCTCCTTGACAAGAGGTTCCACAAATATGTTCTTCTCTTGGCAAAAAGGAAGTGAACAAGAGGGCAAATTCAACCCCACAAAAGCCATTTCAGGCTTTTGCACAAGCCTGTAGTGGAAGCTCTGACAGTTGGGTTGTCTCTTATTTTAGTGCAAGTGCCTGACTTAAGCTTTGATTTCCCAGGCATCCATTTCAAAGAGGCCCCCACTTCAAAGATGGCTACCTTGAATAAATACATTGCCCATCACATGACTAGATAAAGAACCAGGCTTCACCATCCCCCTCCCTGCCCAGGCTCCTTTGTTTCAGAGATCTTGGTTGGTTTCAAAAACTGACCACTTGGGCCACTAATTTTTCTCTTCCGGCGCTTTAAATTCTTGTTCTTATGACTTAAATTCATCAATAAAGAGTGAACCTTCAAAACCCCACTCTTAACAGAAACCTAGGCTGATTCTCTCTCTTTTCTTTCTCTCTCTCTCCCCTTCACTGTGTGGCCCCAGGTGTGTCATGTAATTTCTAGGACTTGTAAGTAATAAACCCATTTGGTTTTTCTTTTTCAAATTTTCCTGACGATTATTGCTGAGGGCATCTTGCAATCACAATGAGAACCACAAGGGCCGAGCAAGGCCACAACATTGGTTATCTATAGGATGAGACCAGCACACAATAATGTCACCTCAACTAAAACCCCCATTGACCAAAATAAAACTCAAAAATCCAATCCAAACATTTATCCAAAATAAAGCTCAAAAATCAAGCCAAGAAAGCACCTGCCATGAGGCCATATTAAGAACTGCAGAGTTGGAACCCAATAATTCAACCTACCAAATATTTTGAAAGAAACACTCTTAAATTTAGCCTTCAACCAGCCTCGGTCAGAGATGGTTTGGCAAATTAGAAAGTCTCTGTGCAGGCACAGAAAAGTACTCAAATATAATTAACATGGATAGTTTCTCCCCTACATCATTCATTATATCCTTCCCACAAATCAGTTTCTAGCCTTTTAGAATTAGAACTGATGAAGTTTTGGGCATTGGACTGATTAAGAAAAATAGAAAATACTGAAGTACTGATTTCACATGAGATTGTTTCTATGTTAAATCACTTAAATGTACCCAATAAATCTATCAGCTTGTAATAAGTATGTAAGAATCTTACAGAGTTTATATAGCTCTATCTATGAGATAAAACAGCTTCAGTGCCCCTTGATTATTCAAGTAGCCCCAAAAGAGCTTTCACTCTTCACGCTATATCCTTCCTTCTTTCTTGCCAAGCTCTCAATTGCTATTTCTAAAACTACCATGTTCTTTTGCTCCCATGACCATACACTATGTTTTTGGTATAATTATAACAAAACTAATGAGTGCAGGGTGAATTATAACTACAGAATAATTATTTAAAATTCACATTAAAGTAATTAATAATTCAAGTCAAAGTTATCAGTGTACAGTTATAGTTTGTTATTTCTAAGGAAGATAGTCCTGAAGTGGTTTTGGCCATAAGTCCAAATATTAGCCCCCAAGAGATGAGGGTGTCAAATTATTGTACTCACAGTTTACCTGCAGCCAAGACACACTACTGATATAACAAACGACCTGGTGATAAAGCACTGTTTTCTAACTTTCTTGATAGTATCAATAATTTACTAACCCTAATTAATAAATAAATGATAAGAATAGATAGAAGAACTAGCAGTATTGCTGAGATACAATCTCATGTTAAGTAAATAACTATTCTGAAGCTAAATTTTAATTCCAAAAAGTTCAAAAGAAGTCATTTGCTCTACAAACAATAACATCAATTGTCCCACGTTATACCAGAATCTTCTATCATACACTTACAAACATTATTCATATTAAATGTAAAAACTCAGAAGTATATTGTATCACTCCTACTATTCACTTTCTCCATATTAACTATTACTTTTAAAAACTTTATATAATATTTCTATTAAATTTTAATAATACATTAAACTGGTTCATTTATTTTAAATGATCCTGAATTCCTCCTTATGCCTGGTGATGTACTAGGCATCAGAGATACAAAGTTGAAGAAAACTCACCTTGGGAATAATTGGAGCTTTAATGGAAAAGTGAACAGGTATATTTCTTTTATTCAATCATAGTGTGAGAACACCCTATAAAACCAAGACACTGCTAGGTACTGCCAATTGTCTAGGATGAATAAGACACGATTGCTGCCCTCTAGCAATCAAGTGGGAGGACAACAATTAGAATACACAGCAGAAAACAGATGCATAAACCAAATACTACAGGGAATTCAGAGGATGCACCTATCAGGCTTCACGAGGGATCTATTTTTTAACTTGTCTTAAAGAATGTAAAGTTTTTGGAAAACATGGGAAAAGAAAGAAACCATTGCTGGTAAAAAAAAAAAAAAGGCATTTAAGCAAAAGTAAGAAAACAGGAAAGAAAAGAAGATTGTGAAAGAATAGTAAGTCATTTGGTTGAAACTTTGGAGTAATAGAGCGTGTCTTAGTCCATTCAAGCTGCTATAACAAAGTACCACAAACTGGGTGGTTTATGAACAACAGAAATTTATGTCTCACAGTTCTGGAGGCTGGGAGGTCCAAGATCAAGGTGTCAGCATGGTCATGTTCCGATGAGGGCCCTCTTCCTGGTTCACAGCACTTTCTCACTGTGTCCTCACATGGTGGAAGGGGCGAGGGAGCTCTCCAAAGCCTCCTGTATATGGCACTAATCTCATTCATGAGGATTCTACCCTCATGACTTAAGCACCTTCCAAAGACCCCACCTACTAATATCGTCACCATCAGGGGCTAGGATTTCAACAAATGAATATGCCGAGGACACAAACATTCAGATCATAGCAGAGAGGAAGAATGAATAAGTAGTTGTAATAACTGTATTAAATACATAAGGTTTTTCTTGTTATATATTTGCCACTCCACAATCTAACCCCTTTTCTACATCACCCCTCATACACTCCAAGTTAGAGAGTTGTTTCTTTGCTGGTTTTAGGCTGTCTCGGGAAAGGTATCCACCATCCCATAATTCATGTAATCCAGCCTCAATGGCCTTCTTCTTGTTCCTCAGACAAAGCCATCTCATTCTTGCCCAAGATCTTTGTGCTGTTATGCCTTCCTCCAGGAAACCTATTACCCAGACAAACAACCTACATTTTATTTTCTTTATACCTTTTATTTCTACTCGTGAATTGTATACATTCACTTTTTTACTGGTTTAGTGCCTATTTTTACAACCAAACAGGGATTTATCTTATTCATCCCTGTTGTTCAGAGCCTAAAACAGTGCCTCAATCTTGTTAGGCCTTCAATAAGTATTCACTGAGTCAATGAAGGAATGAATTGGTGACTTTTATTCTCTAGCCTCTAAGAATCCCAAAGCCAGGAATAAATTTCTCAATAAGAGTCTTGAATAGTATCTTCAAAACCTAGTCACCAATCAAAATTAGAAGATTTTTATAATTTGCCATACAAAATGAAGTTCCTGGGTTTTATTATTGCATGTTCATACTTAATTCATAAGATTATTAATAATCATTATTTTTAATTAAAACTAGCTGAAAATATTTTTATTTTATCTTATGTACAGAATAGAAAATGGAAGTACCATGATATCAAGATACAAAATGAAAATAGAGATACTCTGGCTTATAAAAGTGAAGGATATTTTGTTAACCTTGTGATCTCCAACAGCCTCCTTGGATCAGTTTATGCAGTGTGTCTATTCTTGCTGAAATAAATAATCTTCCATGAAAGCTTATATAAGCAAGGCCCTTTGTTCCAATATCATAGTAGCTCCTTGGTTTCCTGGCCAATCCAGCCCCTTCCAATACTATAGCCACCTATATTCAGGCATTACTAGGTGAGGTAGAATTCAAGCTTTTGATATTTTATGTGCTGCAGAAATTAGGCTATAAAAAACTCTAGATGCATCACAGGTCCTGACTATTTCATGGCTGAGAGTGCCATTCCAAGTCCATGTCCTCCCCTAGGTGTCAGGAACCTCATAACAAAATCCTAAATTACATAAATCTCACAGAGCAGCTAAGGATAAAAAGATCTCCATCAACATATTCCCATAAACACCAACCAGGCTGTAAAAAAAGAAAAATCTCCTTGAGGGAATGCTTTGATTGAGTGAAACAATGAAAACTGTAAGTTATAGGAGAAGGTATTCTCCTGCATGAGGACATTTTCAAGGAGGAAAAAAGGCAAACAGTTCATCACAGTTATAAAAAAAAAAAACTTGGGCTTCCCTGGTGGTGCAGTGCTTGAGAGTCCGCCTGCCAATGCAGGGGACACGGGTTAGTGCCCCGGTCTGGGAAGATCCCACATGCCGCAGAGCGGCCGGGCCCGTGAGCCATGGCCGCTGAGCCTGTGCTCCACAACAGGAGAGGCCACAACAGTGAGAGGCCCGCGTACTGCAAAAAAAAAAAAAAAAAAAAAAAACTTTACTAAGCAAGTCAATCATCAAATGTAGTTTTACCCTCCTGTGTTTCAATATCAACCTATACAAAATCTGTTTGAACCATATACCTTCCCAATATAAGAGATTTCCTTTAAAATCTGATACAATATGAACTACTATTACTATAATATTAATAATAATACAGGATTTCCTCCAGCTTCACAAATGAGGAAACTGTGCACAAAGAGATTAAGAACATCCCTAAAAATGCCAAGCAACCAAATGACGGTGCTGAATTACAGCCCTGACCATAGGCTCCAAGCAATTTGATTTTCCTTTTGCATTTAGCACGCAACATACAGCCCCAGTTACTAGAGCCTCAACTTTCTTCAGTCCTAGAGAATGTCTTTATTTCATAACTCTCATCATCTCATGTCTTAAATGCTTACTGTCTACCAGATATAGTGCTAAATACTCTGTATGGATTAGACTCAACATAGCCTATACAGTAGATACCAACTCTCCATCTTACAGTAACTGAGGTATAGAGAAATTAAGTAATTTGCCCATGATACTCCTTTAAACATATGCTTGCCGAATGATCCAATTTAGTTACTTACTCAATGAAATGGGAAAATACAGCCACATCAGGACTTGTATATAAACATTCAAAGCAGTTTTACTTCTAATACCCAAGAATTGGAAATACCCCAAATGTCCATCAACAGATGAACAGATTAAAAAAACAATAGTACAACATTCGGTGAAATGCTATTCAGCTACAAAAGAAGTATATAATTGATAGACCTGCAGCAATATGGATGATCTCAAAAACATTATGCTGAGGGGAAAAAAAAAAAGCCAGACACAAAACATATAAACTGTGTGATTCCATTTATGTGAAATTCTAAAACTTGTCAAACTAAACAAGAGTGTTCTTAATCCAGTGGAAATGTACCATGCAATTAAGTGCTACAAAATACTTTTTTTCTCTGTATTGTTTTGGAGGGAGGGAGCATTATTAGCTTTAAGGTAAAAAAGTAAAACTAATATGTGGACTATTGCTAGGAAATTCTCCTTCCGTTTTTCAGACATCATGAACCCTTTATTCTCTACTTGTTTCCTGTGACCCAAAATAAATCTCCTGCTTCCATCTTCTCTCCTCCTCCATCTCCCCCAGCATGTTCCCCTGTGGCAGGAGCTATGGTTAAAATGGGTTTGTTTTAAACTAATGAAGTTAATGTTTCAGTTCTCTTTATTTGCATGTCGCTTCCAAGGCCCTGGGAGAGACCATCAGAATGTATTTTTCACTCAGGTAAATTTTTGTAAAATTTGCAAAAATAAGATGTTTTAACTACCATTAAAGAAGATGTCCATCTCTTTCCACTCCAATGTCCTCCCTGTCATATTTCCATCTTGTATAAGGGTGTATTGCAGTGGCCAGGGCATTTCGCTCCTTCTGAGGGCAAGGCAAATAGAGAATATATTTAGTTTGGGTAAAGTGGGCTATGTTCATGGGGTTAGCGGTCAATTCTGTGTATAATTACATTATTGCTGGCCTTCCTGGTGTACCATGCCCACTGTGTCCCCTTGTTCACTTACTCCAGGATGGAGACAGTAATGTGAAAAGCTAGAGGTTGTATTTCTATATGAATGTGTCCTATGGCACCAGGAACTAAAAGAATGTGTGAAGTGGAAGAAGAAAAGGTTTGAAATGTGTGGCTCTAGAAGCTAGTCTCTAGGGAATTCTTCCAATAATCAAAGCTGTAAAATTGTGAGCAAAGGATTCAGTTCTCATGGTTGATTAGTCAAAACAGAAATGTACTCCTGTCATGAATGAACTCAATAATGCCACATTTACTATGATTAATTATTATTAAACACCCTTCCCATTTTATCTCTTCTTTTGATGGCAATTAGGTAAAATAGAATTTATCAGAATTCCTGTATAAAACACCAATCTACAGCAATACTGAAAGCAGAGAAATGTCTGTATGCAAAATCACATGTTTTATGCATTGCAATATACTGGTTCACAAGAATAACAAGTTGTGAGGCTGAAGTAAACCTTACTGAAATATCAAGAATAACAAAAAAAATGTCAATTTACCCATAGTAGAGAAAACCTAAATGATCTATTCTCTCTATAAAAAATAATGTTAAAAACTGTAGAGGTTATCATAGAATACATAGCCAAAAATGGAGTCCAAAAGAGTGTTATAAACAGCTAGTTAATAAATGTATTGTGTTTTTCTGGATTTTATGATATTTGTAGTATTTGTCAGCTTTTAAAAATTTGTGATTTATCATAATTTCTTTTTTCTCCTTCTAAATAATCATTAACTTATTATTAAAGCTTAGTTTTATTTTTATAATTCTGTATTCCTTTCCTTAAATAGGGGACCCAAAGCGATATAACTTCAAGCCCTACAAAACTGAAATCTGCCCCTGAACATATTATAAGCATTCACACAGTGTTTTGGAGTCTCAAATAAGGAATAGAAATAATATTGGAACGATAGAGTACACGAGTATAATACAGCAGAGTTAGAGATTTTTAAAAACCTACACAGTAGTTTTTAAAGGGAGGTGGTCAGTTTCACCTCCCAGGGGACATTTGGCAATGTCTGAAGATATATTTGACTATAGTGGCTGGAGGGAGTATTACTGGCATCTAGTAGGTAAAGGTCAAGGATGCTGCTGCAATACACAAAAAAGTCCTCCACGACTGTCCAAATTATCTGAATTTGTCCAAGAATTGCCTGACCCAAAATGTCAATAGTGGCAAGACTGAGCAACCCTGGCCTATACTAAAACTGCCAGAGAGAAATGGACTTACAACCACTATATCACTACTGATACAAGGAAACAGCCATTCTGATATGGACCGGTGTGAATCAAAATGAGATTGTGGACCCTCCCAGACTGTAGAAGCAGAAGATGGCAGAAGGGGGAGAGGTAAAATCCTGAATTTAACTGAGTATAAATCTCAAATGCTTGAGAGAAATCTCAGAAAATACTCAAATTGCCTGGACATAACTAGATCACAATTTCTAAGTTCGATTCTATGGTTGCACATGTGGGTTTATAGCTTGTGAAAAATCATACATTGCATACATATGCAGTTTCCGTATTTCTCAACGAATCTTTCGTATTGTCTTGCTGACGTCTTTAGTAAGTTATTTGCTGAGCAACATACTCGCCTGTCTAAGGCATCGTTCTAGCTGTGGGGAACAAAATACAAACATTCCTTGACACATAAGGACTTTTCCTATTTACTTGCAGTATAGCATCTAGCACTTTCTTTTAGTATATAACACCTAGCACGTCTACAGAGATAAAAGCCAAGTCACATGGATGCTGATGAAAACAAAAACCAAACTGAAATAGAAATTAGAGATGATTTTGTCTCAAATAGCTCCACTTATTCATAAGGCTGAAGCATTTGACACCAGCTGCAGGCTATTTGGCATCTAACATCAATCCCAAATATTAAGAATAGCAGTAATTTTATCCTGATTCAGCCAGACCTGTAGGATAGTATAGTTGAATGATGCTAGGCATCTAAACAAAGTGCAATGTCTGATCTCTTTGAATATTCCTTGAAAATATGTTTCACCTTTGTTTATACCATTTCTGGTTGCATAGGTGATTGTCAAATCAGATATATATATAAAATTTTTTTTTTTTTTTTTTTTGGCGGTACACGGGCCTCTCACTGTTGTGGCCTCTCCCATTGCGGAGCACAGGCTCCAGACACGCAGGCTCAGTGGCCATGGCTCACAGGCCCAGGCGCTCCGTGGCATGTGGTATCTTCCCAGACCGGGGAACGAACCCATGTCCCCTGCATCAGCAGGCGGACTCTCAACCACTGCGCCACCAGGGAAGCCCTCAAATCAGATATTTTAAAGTTAGCTTTTATTCTTAGCTCTAGTAGTAGCTGAGATATGATGAACCAGAGAATCAAATGATGCCCTCTTTTGTACCCAGACTCCTTGTTATAAAATAAGTGTAGCAGATGAAAGACATCCCAAGTATGTTGAAGAAAGTTGTATACATACACACAGGCTCAAATATAATAGTCATCAGTCAATTTTCTGAGTTAGATGGAAGCATAACGGCAAGTAAAACAAAAACAGATAATCTCCATGAGGTTCTCTCCAATTATTCTCTTACCGATGCACTATTTCACACCATGAATCAACCGTGAAAATCCTAGGAAGGCAAACTAGATCTCCATGATTAAAGTAAAATGAAAATCATAGGATGGCAAACCCTATCTTTTTGATTGGAGCAAAACCAAAAAATTGCAGGAAGGGATTGACATGTTTAACTGTTCCTGTGAAAGGAACATTAGCAAGGAGTTTTAGAAAAATGCTTAAAAATCCATTTGGGCCTGTCAATAGCATCCACCTTTTCAAGCTACTAATCCATTAGTGACTAATGGTTGACTTGGTATTAAACTGGACAATAGCAAACCGTTGTAGGGAAAAGGAGTGAACTAAGTTTTGTTGTTTTTGCTGTTATTTGTTTTAGGATAAAAAGTAGTAGTAAATGGATTGGGGATTGACAAAAGAGCTGGTGGGAGGTAATTTCAGCATTTGTAAGAAAATGTAAATACAGATAATCTTCCTAATGAAAACTGACTGCAACCTTTATAACTGCCATGTTACACATGCAATGCTACTGAAAGGGATAATAAATATCAAAGATGAATAAACAGTACTGTTATCCTTATCATGAGGTGATAGATTTCTTTCCTTAGCATCATTTCTGTAAGACTTTGTTCTGTTGTGTCAGCAAAAGCACTGAAATCATTTAAAAGAAAACCATTACACATAAAAGAATTTTAGGCTACCCCAGTGGAGTAGTTAACAGCAAAGGTATGAGGGAATTTTTGTTCTTTTAAAACAGAGAGTGGCAAAAGAATGGCACTTTGATGTAATTTCAAATTAATAACAACTTTCAAGCTTGATTCTTGGGCAGTAGTCCTTCTTGCCTCTTAAATGAAAGAATGGGTGCCCACGAGAGCCTTTGCCCCCTCTGACGCAGTACATTGTTAGAAAATGACAATGGTGCCATCTACTGTCAATGTGTGGTATCACTCCTTTAAAAACGACCAGAAGATTTTTTCCACCAAGTACTATGATAAAATAAAAATCTTTAAATTGTGTGATAATAAGTGTAAATTTTCTAAAATACACAAGAATATGAGTTCACTTTTTGCATATAGGTAAGACATCTATTCTATGCTTTTTTCCCACCAGTTATTTTAGTACGCACTTATATATTATTTTAATCACTGTTTTACAGATGTTAAAGAAAAGTAAACTGAAAATAGACCTTACATGGTAGCAATAAAGATTTCATGGATAATTTTGGACAAATTGCTCCCTCTTCTTAAATTTATTTTTTCAATTAGCTTCTAGACTGTTTTCTAAATCTAATTAGCAATGAAATTTTCCTTGTTAAATTTGGAAAATTTGTTTTTGCAGACAACTGCACAAAGCGAGATGGTAAAAGAAGCATATAGAAGTGTTTATAACTTTACTGTATTGCTGCTAAACATTGCCAATAATGAGTTTTAAATGATAATTGAGAATCCCTTAATGTACTTTATGTATTAACTATCCTATAGAAGAGATAAAGTTTGAAGTTCCTGAATAAATAGACCACATACATGGAATTTTAATTAAATGGCATACAGACTAATTGCATTTGTTATGTAAGTCACACAGGGCTTATAAACCCAGATGCTGGCAAAAATTTACCAGGCTAGAAAAAAATAATAGGTTTTAGTCAACAAATACATTTTTAAAAATATAAAATGTGACTTGAAGTCACTAAACTTGCTAAGCCCATTGATATCATCAATGTTACAACTGGGCAATTAGTAAGAAAATTACTTGATTGTCTTCAAGCTTATTTTAAAAATTTAGAGTCAAGAATACTCTGCCACATTGTTTTTAATGCAGGATATTTACTGGACTGTGATAAGGGATGGGGACATCCTCATGTCACATGGACCTTGCTGGTGTTAATTTGACCACTGCCACAATCTTATCTTCCAATTAAAGAACACAGCTATGCTCCTTACTTATTCCAGTAGTCTTTGTCAATATAAACCAATATATTGAACCAATATAAATACCATAAGAAGTCATTATGACTAAAATTCAGAAAATTTCTGATTATGGAGTAGAAAATCTAGAGATGGATGGAAGGGGTAAGGTCTAACTGTGTAGGGATGTTGCTGATATACAGCAGAAAGCCCTGCTTTTGCTACCTAAAGATAGGTTTTACCTGGTTATTCTAGGAACAATAAAATCTCTCCATCCATTTCCACAACTTCAGACCAGTTTTTACCTTGCTCAGGAGTCCCCAAAGTCTATTTTCCCCATCTTATTTCACTCTGATTTCTCTAACCTCGAGCCAAAGCATTACTTAGGAATGTGGAGTATTGAAGACTGAAATTCACTCCCTGTGAGTTCTCTCCGGGACTCCCCTGGCCCACCAGTCACAGAAGTCAACTTGAATTAGTGTGCTGGCTTAACAGCTTCATTTGTTTTTTGTCTCATTTTTCTATTCACATTTTTGCTCCTCAAATTATCTTCTGTGGTCACGGGTATCTGTCCTGAGCCACAGTAGAAACTAGAATGCCCTCCTATTTTTTTGTTTCCCACCCAGTCAGTTTTTATCCACTATAAATTTGAGTGCAACTAATCTTGGTTCATTCAATGACCGTAAGCTTCTGTATAGCTATCAACTTGTTTAAAACAAATCCCATTTCAATAAAATCAACTGCCAACAGCAGGCTTAGTTGCAACAAAGCTCCTAACTGACTCTTGTTAACAACTTGCACCCAGGATTGACACTAAGGTGAGCCTGTTGGTTCCAGAAGACAATGAAAGAAAGATCTGCCTCAAAACTGGGCAACAAAGAAATAGGCAGGATGTGAAGAGAGGGGAATCTTTCAGATGATGGAACAGAGGAAAAGTCTATGTTTACAGGAGAAAGATTCTAGTGAAACAAAAGGTTTTGGAAGTAGAAATAGTGTTTTGAGAATTAGGTTTTCAATAGATGATGACATAAAAAAGGGAAGTGTTGATGTATGAGCACAAATAGGGGATGATCCCATTGTGTTTGTGGCATAGGGAAGCCTGCCCTGAGAAAGGTGGAGATGACATATTGCGAGGCAAGGAGCAACGAGTTAGCTATGTAGGCATCAGTGTCATGGGGACACTGGAGAAGTCACATCAGTTCAAAATTGGGTAATCAAGGCAGAGATGAGGTACGGGAGGGGCATGGGACATATCCGCATCCATGTGAGTGACTCAAATCAAAAAAGCAAGTATCCGAATCCTTAGGATCCAACAACATAGCAAAACAGGGTAGTGAATTCAAAACACAGACCAGAGTCTCAGCAGTATGGGAAAAGGCACGTAGGTAAGTCATCATATGGGGCTCAGGCTGCTGGTGGAGAGACCAGGCGACAGGAGTCCTGAGCCTAAGTTAAGAGTCCAGACAGCAGAGTAACCAAAATTCATGCAGCTATTTCTGCAATAGTCATAGGATCTCAGCAGCAAGAAAATCCCGATTTAAATGACCATGATAACTACATTCAGCCCCATCTCTGAAGACTCTGAACTATTTTTAACTTTCTGAAACATAGACCAGCCTCAGAGTGTATCCAGCCCAGGTCCTCACAAATAAAAATGCACATCAGTTTGCACATGATAAAAAATGGAAAGGTACAGAGTGGAGGTAAATATTACCGTAAAGGAGGTATGTTATGAAGGACTCTGAAATCTTGGAAAGAAGGGCTTCAACAGAAGCAGTTCAATGTACTTGTGCGTTACTCAGTTGGATACTGGCATGCAGGACCACTGGAGGACAGGAGGCCCAGGAAACTGTTTTTGGAGTACTAAAAACTAAGTTTCCATGGTTTAGCTCAAAGGCTCTTCTCTGCTTTACTCATTGCCATATTTTACAAAAGAGTCAAATATCTTCTGTTTGGAAGACAGAACTCCTGCTTGCCTTACCAGCTTTTCATGCCGCATGGAAATTCAATTGTTCCAAAAGGTGGATGCATTGAGTCTTCCTGTAGCGGAAGATACCTAATCCTGAGGCCTATTAAGATGATATGGGGCGGGGGAGGGGGGGCTTCCCTGGTGGCGCAGTGGTTGAGTCCGCCTGCCAATGCAGGGGACGCGGGTTCATGCCCCGGTCCGGGAAGATCCCACATGCCGCGGAGCGGCTGGGCCCGTGAGCCATGGCCGCTGAGCCTGCGCATCCGGAACCTGTGCTCCGCCGCAACGGGGAGAGGCCACAACAGTGAGAGGCCCGTGTACCGCAAAAAAAAAAAAAGATGGTATGGGGGAAAGGTACAAAACAGAATGGGGAGGGAATCACAAATCTCTTAATCTCCCCTACACTAATAATTTTAAATTCACTAAACTTCACGTTTCTTGAGAACAGGGAAACTGCCTTCTTTATTCATGAAATCCCAGCACTTTTTGCTTCAAAATAAAAGGCATTCATAATGTTTATTGGACTAAATTCTATTTTAGAATATTCTTTTGTTACAAAGTTGAGTTTTGGGAAAAAATTAACTATTTAAAGTCTGAACCAAGTATAATGTTTATCTCCTCAAATTCTTAATCCTACCAAAAAACTATTTTAACATTTGTCAATTCTGAGTACATTTCAAGTCTGAGTTTGATAAATTATGAAACAAATGAAGAATTAAATCTGCTCAGGGTCATTCATAGTCATAAGAAAAATAAGTGTTACTTTTAATCTAATAAAAGTATAACATGTTCATGGAAAACAAATTAGACACTAGAAACATTTTTAAAATTAGAGAGAACATTTTGATCTGTCCCTTTAAAATATATTTAACAAACCTATAACAATGTCCAAGCATTTAAATTAGAAAATTTCACTAACATCTCTACAGGAAAATATTTTCCAAAGAAAGAGAATTCCTTACTATATTGTGGGCATAGAGAAATTACACATACAGAATAGAAATCAGTTTATGTTACTGTCACTATAAATCATTTATTTTCAGAAAAGAAAAATTTGCTGATAACAATGACTTCAACTGCACATATGATTACCGATTTTACCTTAATTCTGAATTACACCATTTACAGTCACAGTTCATTAGCACCCCCTTGTGGTCATGGAAAAATATTTCTCATCAAGGTGCTTACACACCTGAGAGAACTTTTTAAGGTTTGAAGTGCCTTGCTTTGAACAGATGATTTTAAGCCCTATTTAAATAAAAATTTTATTTATTTCTAAATATGGGGCATAAGTACATTTGATATATATATATATATTACAATATATATATGCAAATAAATCCCCAAAATCATGCAGCTCATATAAATGCCATAAAATTTGTGGTAGCCTAAAGAACATCTTACAAGAATACCTCTTCTCTCTTGTACTACTTGCAAAATTATATAGAGGCTTTTCAGCTCCTCATAGCCATGATCTGAGAGCAGTTCCCAATCCAGATTGCATAATAGAATTAACAGGGGTGGTAATAATAATAATAATAATAATACCATCTCTGGGCATCCCACAGAACAAGAAGTCAGAATACCTGGATACAGGTCCAGGAATCAATAGTTTTATAAATGACTCAAATAAAACCAGTGTTTCAAACCTCTGATCTAAAAGCTATATGTAAGGATTCTTCAGTTGGAAGAGAATATATAAAATGGAGAGAAAAGATGAGTCCACATTACCTGGAAGTGTGAGAATGCTAAAATGTTGAGTCAATTTTCAACATTATCTGCCCTGTACAGGAGCTATTATTGAGGAATTACAAGAACCAGGACAGGTGTTTCTTCTCCCAGAGACTTTGAGACCATTTTACAAACGTACCAGATTCACTCATAAAAATATATTATTGTGCAAAATAAACAGTTATCATATAGAAAGAGGTGTGGAAGGACTACATTTTCTTGGAAAAATCACTACCTGATTTGCACAAGGTCTGCTGTCCTATTTCAGTCAGACCCTGGGCATATGGACAGGTATCTATTTTTAAGGTTCTTAGGTAATTAGTCTATATTTTGAAACATTTAAAAATAATCAGCATTTATACCTTTGATGTTTAAAGGTGTTTTGTGAACTTTTGGGCCATGTATGATTACCAAGCTTTTTTAATAAAAAAGGTGATTTTACTGCCAGTAGACACCTAAAAACATTCTATAGTTCATATTAATAAGACTGAATGTAATTGAATGTCAGCAGATATGGTGATTTATAAAGTACTTCATAACCTGTGTATAATGAAAATCCTTGGCACTGAATCCTAATATTTGATGAAACATCATAGTGGCTTTATTTCCAGTAGTCAACTTGACCTAGAACCTTCTATCATTTTTATAGTGGACTGCTTTACCATATTTCTACCTGACTCAAGTTTTCATCTATAATTAAGAAAAAAAATTGTACAATTTGAATTTGAGCTCCTTTTCTTCCTTCAGCTTTTGCTATATTTTCAAGGCAATGAAATGGATATTTTAGCAAATATATCAAATGTGTATATATGCCTGAACATAAACTCTTTGAAAGCAGACACCTGGGGAAACTGACATTTACCATACTGATACTACACTTGCCAAAAATATTTTTTAGAACTTGTCTTTGGAAACTGCTTTTCATACTGGTAGCACATTTTTGAATATCTATTCCTTTGGCAAAACTTTGCTTTGGGTGGTGGATTTGAATTTTTTGAACGGCATTAAAAAGTATTTGCAGCCAAGACTAATGGGTTTAAGCTGGATAATGAGCGATTTAAAATAAAATAAAACAAAGCAAAACAAAATAAGGTGTGGGAGGATATAATCCAGTAATCATAATGGAGGTGTTGTGACACTTGTAAAGCAATCTCAATGCTTTATATTCACACATTTATTAAAAATAATGTTGTAAAAGAAAAATGCACCATCTGACAACAACAAAAACTGGGGAGGGTATGCAACTGTAATTTAAAAAGCAAGCTCATAGTTGATTTCAATCCATTAAAAAATAAAATATTTTCATATTACAATAAAACACTTAATAGGATGCTTTTGACCAAGCATACTTCATAATTACCTTGATAATTAAATATTTCATATGAAGAAAACTGAGAGTGAACAAGAAGTAAAACACAAAATTGTTAAGATCTCTAACATTTTCCCATAGCTTTAAAATGTAAAATTCAAGCTTCAAAGAAAAATTTCTAAGTAATTCTGATAATGTTTGAAGGTATATTTGTATTTATTTTAATGTCAAAAACAGGCTCCCCAAAATTAAATCTCAACCATTCATTTGTCTGGGATAGTGTTAAAGTACAGAACCTGGTTCAAGAGTCTGCATTTCTAATGCGTTCACAGCTGTTGTTGATGCTGCTAGCTCTTGAATAATGCTTTCAGTAGCAAGACTGCAGACTTCAACTTACTCTAGATATTCTCATACAAAATTTGTTCCTTCTCTTCCCAGCTCTTTCAAATATTTGTCCCAATCTCTGGACATGCCATTCATTTTTTGCTTTTTCTCTCTTCCCTGTTTGGTATAAATAAATTAAATAAATTAATTAAAAATCTCCTGCTACTGTAGATTTCCTGAATCTATCCTCTCTGTGGCAGAAATTCTCTCAAAAACCTCTCCACCTTGGCCCATTCACTTCCCGTTCCCACACCTGCAGCTTTCCCTGGGCACCTGATGTCAGAGCTTAGTCTCCAGCTGAGTGTGATTCTGTGTAGTAAAAATGAAACTACACTATCAGTGTCCTGGGCCTATGAAAGTCAGAAAGTTCAATGATTCTGCTGTTAAAAAAATCAGTTCTGCTTAAAACAAACAAAACCCTGAGATATCTAAGGCAACTGTGCTCTAATACTGTAATTCATCTCTGAATAACATCATCTGATAAATTTTGAAATAACATTTCTTTTATGTTTTGGTTACTATAAAAAATATTGGTTCCCTTTATATCAGTTAGGGGTCCACACTAACTTTAAAGGTTATAAGGCAGAAACAGAACATAAAATTATAAATGTAATTATGACTGCATAGAGTGTGAATTGCTTTGAATTAATGGTTGAATTTTCAGATAATATAGGACTCTATCCTGTACAAAAGTTTAATTCAAAATTTGGTAATTGGGACAATAACAGGACAGAAAAGCTCAAACTATGATAACATAGAATTTCAAGACATCTTTGTAATGCTAAGTTTCGAAGAATGAAAGAAAAGACAAAATTATCAGTAAGGTAGGTACATGGAATTATGTGTTATTTGGTAATTCACTTATAATGGAACTTTCCAATCTGAAAAATCTTATGATTGTTGACAATCTATAATGAATCCATCTTAAAATCAACCATAGACATGTGTAAATTATAATCAGAAAAGTCAGTCAGTTCTGAGGCTTTCTGAAAATCCAAGACAAATTTCTGTATGTCTTTACTAGATGTGTCTGTGAATTGCTTCATTTTAACTCTCATTTTAGTTCTCTAGTAATCTGTCCCTAATTATTTAATTCTCTTTGTGGTTATGAAACAGCAGTGACAAGCAAACATGTCAAAAACAATTAAATATTTCTACATGCATCTCTGGTGTGGCATAGAGAGACCTGGTCTGAAAATTGAAAACAAAAATAGAAATATAGATCAATAGTACAGGATGGAAAGCCCAGAGATAAACCCACACACATATGGTCACCTAATTTATGACAAAGGAGGCAAGAACATACAATGGAGAAAAGACAGCCTCTTCAATAAGTGGTGCTGGGAAAACTGGACAGCTACATGTAAAAGAATGAAATTAGAACACTTGTAACACCATACACAAAAATAAACTCCAAATGGATTTAAAGACTTAAATGTAAGACCAGACGCTATAAAACTCTTAGAGGAAAACATAGGAAGAACACTCTTTGACATAAATCACAGCAAGATCCTTTTTGACCCACCTCCTAGAGAAATGGAAATAAAAACAAAAATAAACAAATGGGACCTAATGAAACTGAAAAGCTTTTGCACAGCAAAGGAAACCAGAAACAAGATGAAAAGGCAACCCTAAGAATGGGAGAAAATATTTGCAAACTAAGCAACGAACAAAGGATTAATCCAGGGAGGTGAGTGGTGGACACGCGAATCTTTACCTGCTGCTCCCCATCGCTCACATTACCGCCTGAACAAACCCCTCCACCCCTGCCCCCGGTCCATGGAAAAACTGTCTTCCGAGAAACCAGTGCCTGGGTCCAAAAACGTTGGGGACCACTGGATTAATCTCCAAAATATACAAACAGCTCATGGAGCTCAATATCAAAAACACAAACAACCCAATTAAAAAATGGGTGGAAGATCTAAATAGACATTTCACCAAAGAAGACATACAGATGGCCAAGAGGCACGTGAAAAGATGCTCAACATCACTAATTATTAGAGAAATGCAAATCAGAACTACAAAGAGGTATCAACTCACACCAGTCAGAATGGCCATCATCAAAAATCTAGAAACAATAAATGCTGGAGAGAGTGTGGAGAAAAGGGAACCCCTTTGCACTGTTGGTGGGAATATAAATTGATACAGCCACTGTGGAGAACAGTATAGAGGTTCCTTAAAAAACTAAAAATAGAACTACCCAGCAATCCCACTACTGGGCATATACCCTGAGAAAACCAGAATTCAAAAGGACACGTACCCCAGTGTTCATTGCAGTACTATTACAATAGCTGGGACATGGAAACAACCTGAATGTCCAATGACAGATGAATGGATAAAGAAGATGTGGTACATATATACAATGGAATATTACTCAGTAATAAAAAGGAATGAAACTGAGTCATTTGTAGAGATGTGGATGGACCTAGAGTCTGTCCTACAGAGTGAAGTAAGCCAGAAAGAGAAAAACAAATATCGTATATTAACACATACATGTGGAATCTTGAAAAATGGTATAGAGGAACCTATTTTCAGGGCAGGAACAGAGACATAGACATAGAGAACGGACATGTGGACACAGTGGAGGAAGGAGATGTTGGGACGAATTGGGAGATTAGGATTGACGTATGTACACTACCATGCGTAAAATAGATAGCTAGAGGGAACATGCTATAAAGCACAGGAAGCTCAGCTCAATGCTCTGTGACAACCTAGATGGGTGGGATGGGGCGAGAGGTGGGAGGGAGGTCCAAGAGGGAGGAGATATAGGTATACATACAGCTGATTTACTTCATTGTACAGCATAAAATAACAAAACATTGTAAAGCAATTATACTCCAATAAAAAGGAAAGGAAGGAAGAAAGAAAGAAAGAAAAAGAAAGAAAGAAAGAAAGAAAGAAAGAAAGAAAGAAAGAAAGAAAGAAAGAAAGAAAGAAAGAAAGAAAATTGAAAACCTAGGATCTAACTTTGGCCCCAACACTAATTAACTTGTGATCTTGAACAGGTCAACTAAATTCTCTAACTGCTGGTATCTGATTCTGGGAGAAATTTTTGATGCTAGACAGGAAGATATTAAGAATCCCAAGGGTCAGCTTGGAAAGTAAATCTCATTCCAACATTAAACCCAGCCTCTAAAAACTAGGTTATTGGATTAAGAACCTATGAACCTAAGAACTCTTAAGATTAAACATTTCAGTCCCCACTTTTGGTAGAGAATTCTTGTTTCTCCCTCACTGCTCTTGCTTCTGCCATGGTTCCCATCCAGGACTGTAGCTGCTATAAGCCTGAAATGCAGACTCATTCCCCACATTGGTCTCCTGATACTTTGGTCTCCTGACTTTCTTCTACATCCCCATGCTCATAACTATCTTCTTTACCTTGACTTCTAGCTGCCTAGACTTCTGCCTAATTCTTCTTGCCCAAACCCTCTGGATTCTGAGATTGCTCCATCTGTCTGGGTTCCACCAGCTGCCCAGCCACTCTTCATCACGTGGCCAGTCTCATTTAGTTTTTCAGGGTCCCCAGATCCCATCCAGGAACCAGCCCAGCAGAACAACACAGGTGCTGAAATAACACTCACCTGAAATATCAAGGCCAGTCGTGGGCTGGCGGTCTGAGGGTAACAAACTGAAGACACTATTGCCACAAGGCAAACAGATCAGGCAAGAAAAAAGAAGTGAAGGAGATGGATACGTTGCATCACTTCACTAGAATGCTTTCTTTATTGTCACAAACAGCAGCAGATCAAGAAAACAATTACAGTTTAGACAACTGCCTGCTGATATTAATCCTGAAATCATGGTCAAGAGAAGTTTATTTTCCCACAGTTTATTCAGCTTCTGCTTCTAGGTAAAGTGCCAATATTCATAACCATTATATCCTCCAGGAAGCTCTCATCTAAATATGTGGGAATACATTGAAAGGAAGAGCAGAAACAAACTTCGGCACTGACCATTGAGGATTTATTTGTATTAATCTACATACTCAAATTATTTCCTTTCCTTGGTCTCTACTGCATATTGTGCCTATATTTTACCAAAGCAAAAGCTCAAGTACAACCAATAATAAACAGAAATATGTGTAACAAGCCAATATTTAAACATTAGGACTGCCTCACATCTGCTACCTCTCATTTCAGCAAACACTACTTCTTCAGTCACTCACTATCATTTCTAATGAAGTGTGCATCTGATATTTTGATCATTTGTTTGTGTATTTTTAACAGTAAATCCTTAGAAATATACATTGTTTGTACATTAGAATATGGGTACCTAGATCTACAGAGTTAGAATGTCCAATTGTGAACTAGAATTTGCATTAACAAACTAAAGTCATTCTGGTGCTGCCTTTCCACAGAGGCCACTGGAAAACCACTGCCGTATATTCATTTTAATTTAGTCCCTGTGCCTAAAATGTTAGGGAGGCAAATGTTTGTTTGATGAGCACAGTGTTTTAAAACATGGAGACTGAATTTAAATACTTCTAAACAGAGTATGTCAATGTCTCATCCCAGCTCTCAAAACAACCCAGCAACTCCAGAAGATATTTACTTGCCTGGCCCTAAGGCACTTGAACTTGCTACCTTTGACTTAAGTTATCCCAGGAAAATTATCATTAACAGTTGCAGAGAGGTATTAAATAAATAAGGTAGACAAGTTATGTGCCTATTTATATTACTTAGTTCAAATAAATTTTCTTTTCTTTCAGTTCTGGAGCTATCCAAAAGTTGGACAATCAATACCCATTATTATTTAAATCTAAGAGCATGGATCATCTTTCAATTAAAACATTTTTTTTCAATTATGGATAGACAGCTACATTGGCACCATGGTTTTAAAATAAAGGCAACATACTTTTTAAAATTAATCTGCGTTTTCTGAAAATAAATGAAATCACTCTTGAATATGGGGCATTAGGTATATAAAACTTAAGTAATTTTGAAAATTCAACAAATATTTATTCAATATCTACTATTTTTCATATATTCAATAAAAGGTACTTCAGACCAAAATAGGGTGGCAACAGATTCAAATTAAAAAAATGCATCCTATTTCTAATGTCCCTTGGGGTTAATAGGACCTTTTATATACATAATTAATGCAGATATGTGTGTGCATAGATATAGGTTAATAAATATTTCACTTTTAAATACCTATTGGGCTTCCCTCATAGCACAATGGTTGGGAATCCGCCTGCCAAAGCAGGGGACATGGGTTTGAGCCCTGGTCCGGGAAGATCCCACATGCCACGGAGCAACTAAGCCCATGCGTCACAACTACTGAGGCTGCACTCTAGAGCCCGTGAGCCACAACTACTGAACCCACGTGCCACAACTACTGAAGCCTGTGCACCTAGAGCCCGTGCTCTGCAACAAGAGAAGCCACCGCAATGAGAAGCCTGAGCACCTCAACGAAGAACAGCTCCCGCTCGCCGCAACTAGAGAAAGACTGTGCATAGCAACGAAGACCTAACACAGCCAAAAATAAATAAATTATAAATAAATACCTATTGATTTTCAACTAACAAAAACTTCTCTAATTATAAATATTTTATGGTGTCTTGAAACATATCTGCCATTCTACACAGTATACATAAGCAGGATATTTACAAAAATAACCATGTTTTTGAAGAACCTAGGGGTAAGACAGGAATAAAGACACAGACCTACTAGAAAATGGACTTAAGGATATGGGGAGCGGGAAGGGTAAGCTGTGACAAAACGAGATAGAGGCATGGACATATATACACTACCAAACGTAAGGTAGATAGCTAGTGGGAAGCAGCTGCACAGCACAGGGAGATCAGCTCGGTGCTTTGTGACAGCCTGGAGGGGTGGGATAGGGAGGGTGAGAGGGAGGGAGACACAAGAGGGAAGAGATATGGGGACATATATATATGTATAACTGATTTACTTTGTTATAAAGCAGAAACTAACACACCATTGTAAAGCAATTATACTCCAATAAAGATGTAAAAAATAAATAAATAACTGTTTTAAAGTAGAAATGTCCAAAAAGAATAGGCAGGGCAGGTGTACTAAACAACACTCTCTCAAAGGAAAGAGGGGGTTTCAGCTCTGAATATTCACTAATTTGCAGGCTCAGTATTTTTTAAAAGGTAAGTATTAATATTTAGCCCTATAAAAATGGAACCAACAACTAAACAATCATTTTTGTCTTTTTTACTTCATTTTATAATATATACTTATTTTAAAATCAAAACCAAAGTCTTCAGCCACTAACACTGTTCTGATTTACAATAGCCAGGACATGGAACCAACCTGAATGTCTATCAACAGATGAATGGATAAAGAAGATGTGACACATATATACAATGGAATATTACTCAGCCATAAAAAGAAATGAAACTGAGTTATTTGTAGTGAGCCTGTTATACAGAGTGAAGTAAGTCAGACCCAGAGTCTGTTATACAGAGTGAAGTAAGTCAGAAAGAGAAAAACAAATACCATATGCTAACACATATATATGGAATCTAAAAAAGAAAAAAGGTACTGATGAACCTAGTTGCAGGGCAGGAATAAAGATGTAGACATAGAGAATGAACTTGAGGGCACGGGTGGGAGGGGGAACCTGGGGCGAAGTGAGAGTAACATCGACATATATACACTACCGAATGTAAAACAGCTAATGGGAAGCAGCCGCATAGCACAGGGAGATCAGCTCCGTGCTTTGCGATGACCTAGAGGCGTGGGATAAGGAGGGTGGGAGGGAGGCTCAAGAGGGAGGGGATATGGGGAAATATGTATATATATGGTTGATTCACTTTGGTGTACAACAGAAACTAACACAGTATTGCGAAGCCATTATATTCCAATAAAGATCTATTTTTTTTTTTAAAAGTAAGCCTTCACATATGTCTCTAGTTTCTAAATGCACAGTAAGGGAAATCTACCTTGTTTTGCACCTCCATGAGGACTTGGTGTTTATAACTGTTTCTTTCATTAATCAACCAATGTAGCCTAAAAACAATCTGCCTCTCTTTTTTGTTATTAGATAGTTCATTTTAACTCAGGGATAAAAACGAGCCATTACATTTAGTCTCATTCCAAAATATTCTGGGACAATCACCATTTTTATACTGTCAGTTTTACCTAATTGTACTTGTGTCAATGGGTCATGTAACATCTTGGTTCTGGAAAAACTGAACTTTCCAGTTTGGTAGCCATAAAAAAGTTTAAAATTACGTTATCTCAGGAGAAGTAATTGTTTGTATAATTTGCAGCTCATGGACATTGAATGTGAATGAATCTGATATTCAGACCCTTTAATATTGTGGCAGTTACTCTTGAACTTGCAAGATGGCTTTGGCAACATCCCAAGCCTCAGTGCAAAGGGTGTTAGGCATTTATCTATTCATATCCTAGGTTGAGCAACAAAAGTGCTTTTGTTCAAAGAATAACTAACAGATGAGTAATGAAGTCACTTACCCAAAGCCAAATTCCATTTTCAATAAGAGGAGGTTTGGATTGTATAATTTCATCAAACAACTATGTTGGAATTTAGATTTTCTAACCGAAGTCAGAAGGCAACTGTTCTTTCAACCAGAATATTCTTTCTCAAGAATATACCAGCAATCCATAAAGTATTTTTCATCTGTTCAGTTTTTTCAGAAGGGACTCAAACTTGTGTTATATTGTAAGCTTAACGCCTAAAACAAATTGATGTTTTCCCTGTGTATTGTCAATAGAGTTTTTTTTTATTAGAGTTTTTGAAAGCTGAGGGGGCTTCTCTGTTATTGCTTGCTTTTGCTTTGCTTTACTTTCTTTTTAAATGTTTTTAAATGTTTATTTGGCAAAAGAGTCACGGTGAAACGAGGAAGGCAATTCCTTAAGAATCTTTTTCCAAACTTAAAATTCCTGTGACCCTTACTCTGCTGTCTAAATAAATGTGCCCTTAAGTCATGATGCAAATGAAGTCAGGATCCATCCTTTATCAAAGCTCCATTGAGGTGTGCTCTTAGGGTATTAAATATACCTGTATGTTCAACAATGCATCTTTACTTATCATAAAAATACCCAGAGCTTAGAGAGGGGTAAATTGGTACTAACTTCTGTGTAGCACCCTTGGTGGGTTCCTCCCAGCTCAGGAAATTTGTCCCTTCTCCTAAAAATAAGAATAAGCTTTAAAATAAAATAAATAAAAATATGTCCTTCCTTCTTTCATGGAGACATCTGCAATTTTTGCCCATGGAAAAGTGTCAAGCTGGTTACGGACACATTTTTGTTTTTTTTGTTTGTTTTTTTTTTTGCGGTACACGGGCCTCTCACTGTCGTGGCCTCTTCCGTTGCAGAGCACAGGCTCCGGACGCGCAGGCTCAGCGGCCATGGCTCACGGGCCCAGCCGCTCTGCTGCATGTGGGATCCTCCCGGACCGGGGCACGAACCCGCGTCCCCTGCATCGGCAGGCGGACTCTCAACGACTGAGCCACCAGGGAAGCCCTATGGACACATTTTTACTACATGTATTTGCACAACTTTAGTTGTTTATGGGAATTAGCAGTGTTCCAGCCACAAATTATTTTTTCTCAGTTACCATTTTTAGGGAATTTTTGACAGATTTCTTTGCCTAATTTCACACACATTTTCTATTGC
The DNA here is from genome assembly GCF_008692025.1 of Phocoena sinus. NCBI lineage: Eukaryota > Metazoa > Chordata > Mammalia > Artiodactyla > Phocoenidae > Phocoena > Phocoena sinus. The sequence goes on from NC_045769.1 coordinate 23,911,003, forward strand.
CTTTTCCATCACTTTTCTTCTTTCCCCAGCAATATTTCTTTATAATAAATTTTGATTTTTACATGATTATGTTACTTTTGGTGTCATGTGTCTACAAGGTGCCTTTCTTGTAAACTCCAGCATCCATGATAGATGACTTCTCCGCAGGGTGTACCTAAGCAGCTAGCAGTCTTGGTCTCTGATAAATGAATCTGAAGCTTAAGCTGCTTTTTATTTTACTTGTTCCCTTTTTAGCCTGTTTCTTTATAGTCCACATTCCATTATTACTATTATTATTATTTCTCAATTTTGAAGTTTTTCTCATAACCCACAGCCAGTGAAAGGATTATTTCTAGTTTCTAACTATAAAAGATTGTTATTTATTTACATGGTACCCAGTAATCAGGATGTGTTCAGAACATGGCACATACAGTGAAAATGATAAAATAACCTTGTCTTAAATCTATAAACTTTTTCAGAAAGAGCACAAAAGAATAGTTACTAATAAAATTTATGTTTAAGGTCATAAACGGTGGATCAATGTATCAGTAAGAGCATATGCCTTTTCTTTTTTTCCTATAACCGCAGCAGTTTATCTAATAGTTTTTCACTATTCTTTGAATCCTCAGGTAATGACTATAGCTAAAGACAGGACATTAGGTCATCCAGTTATCTGATTTATTGTTATATGTTCCACATGTTTATATTTTCAGATTTTTCACTATGATGGCAGAAAATCTAGACCTGGAGGAGGCTCTTAGACAAAGTTTCTCTAACATTCATTTTTCCCTAACAGATACTTTGTGTGGTCTCTCGTACATTCATTGAAATTCAAAGTAATTAATTGGAGTAAAGCCTTGTATTTGTGCATGCGTTCTGAGTAATTAACTGAAGTGAAACACATGTATTGCTAATCTTGCATGCTGTGAATAAGATAGAAATAAAGACATCCATCAAACTAGATTATTTCATCAGAGAGGCACAGAAATATCTCCACAGCTTTTGGGCTCATTTCAATTGTATCAGAGCCTCTCATATCACAGGTTTAAGTGAGGCACTATTTTCCCCCATTAAAAGTAAAATATGAAAGTTTGAGAGTATACTAGTCAGCATGTGAAAGGAATCACGATGTATTTAAAGGACTCCTCACTAGTAAAATTAAAGAAACGAAAGGCATGTATGTGCTTATTGATCTATTCCTCAGACTTAGACATGTAAACACAAATCTGAGAGGAGCAGCTGGACCCTCATATCTATTATCAAATGTCCCCAAAGGATTCCTCTGGCCTCTCTAAATCCTTTAATTGATAGAAAGAATGGAGAATGACGGTGCTACCTTCCCTATGTGAAAAGGAATCTAATTGATGACCCACAAAAAAACGACACTTGCTACCTTTTCCTCAAGTTAACATTCCTCCTTCCAATAAGAATATAGGTTCTAAAAGTAACCTGCTTATTCAAAAAAGAAAAGACCCGCTTACTCTACCATTTTGTGGTTAGTTATTCAGAATTGCCCCTAGTAATATAAAGGATTCAGGTCATTCACTAGGACTAGAGAAGAGCAGAATAATACCAGAAGTTGTCTCAGAATAATGAATGATTTGACAAAAAATGATTTCTTAAAAGCCAAAGTTACCATTTCAGGAAATTCATTCTCCTGTGGTTCAGTGAGCCATGAGGGAGGTGGACTAAACAGAGTGAGAATAAATCAAAATCGGACCTTTCATGGACATAGAAGCTTTTCCTTAGGTAGCTCAAAAAGCTGCATGAAACACTATTTCTCGTATCAGTCATTGTGTGATAAATGTACTTATTTTCTTCTTAAAGACTAAGTGAAAAACTGTAAACTTAAGTGATTCAAAACAGAAATATATATCCATATCCATAACAGCTTAAACCAGCAAAAAACTTCCTATGTAATTACTTATAATTACTTTAGCAATTAGCTGTGGAAAAGAAAAATTTGATTTTAATAAATATTTTGGTTTTTTCTTCCTTCTGTTGTATATTTAGGGAATCATGTAATATCTATTCATTTTGATGGGTCTTCAAGTTGAACATAAAATAAACGTGACTTTAGATTCTCAGACTTCAGAAATCTACAGGTAGAGTTGTTCAACCACAAATGCAAAGAGGTAGGAACTTGCAGATTCACAACAAAATGGCTGAACCCTACACTCTGCATAAATTGGACAAGCAAATATTTATATCCTAAAAAACAAACTGGACAAAGTATTAAATAGTGATACTGAAAATGACATATATTTATTGAACAGAATTCAAATATTAAAGGAATATCTCTACGCTTTAAAATTTTAATTGTAATTGCTAGATCAAATGGCAGCATTAATGATACATAAATTGAAAAAAAAATATATGTTAAAGTAGGGAAAAATCCAAACAATAGGAAGTTGGACTATCTTATAACTAAAAATATTATTAAAATGCATAATATAGATATCTATTGGCCTACAACCACACATTCTAAAAGAAGATGCAGAAAAAAATATGTGTAATACTTGTGTAAAAAAAAAAATAATTCAATTCAAGAGATTTTGGGTTCATTCTGGCAGTCAATCATGTGATTGTCTCCCCCAGCATTTCCACTGAAATATTTCCCAATGAAATATCCATGGAAACATAACAAACAATATAATTTCTCAACAGCATGGAAAATTAAGAAGTTCCATCAGCTAACTGAACGTCTCTTGAAGGAATTCTTCCTAAGTGGAGTGTGAATGAAATAAGCTGAGAAATGATGAGAAGCAGCCAACTCATGGGGGGAACTTCTCTCTCCTCAGTGGCTATTCTCTGCCTCCAAGGACCCCCTACCACAGAGATGTGGGACCTCACAACAGAAACACCTCAATACTGTATTATTCATGACATCTCCTGAGATTGCCAGAGTTGTCGCCTACTCTTTCATCAAGGCCTCCCTTTTTACGACTCTTTGGAAGGCTGAGCTCACAGTCATCCAACATGCCCAGAGGCACAAGAAGAATGGCGGCTTACGAAGGGAAGAAACAAGAATACTTGGAGCATCAGAATTGAGAATACCAGGAATGAATTTAAAGAATAAAATTCCAGATCAATCAGAGCACTGCCCCTACTCCTTGGGGATAGAGGAAAGAGTGGAGACAGAGACAGTTTTCCCTTGGGAAGGGAAAGCAGCAGAGAATGTCCTCTCCTTCCCAGAAATCCTTTGTTACTCTTAAAGCAAAGCAATGAGATAGAAATAATTGTATCTGTTCCAGAGGGAGACTAACGAAGCTCAGAAGGATCAATACTTGGCCCCAAATCACATGAAGGTGATAATGAAATTCTGAACACACATAATCAAACTTAGTCCTCCAAATAATGAAGTCAGTGCTTTTAAGTATAGATGCCAAAGATAAATTTAGTCAAATGGCAGCATCAATGACCAATACATTGGAAAATACATATGTTTTTATATAGTTTTGTTTTCAAACTAATGGTTTCTTTATTTGACTAGTGGTTCTGGTGTCCACTGAGCCAGTGAAAGAGGTAAAATTATAACTACTATTACTTTTTCCCCCTAATCTCAATAGTTATTTCAAGGTTTATGACTTACAATAATATTATGATGTATTAACAGGAAATATATATATATATATATATAAACAAATAAAACCATTAGTCTTCTGGGAGTACCTCATCACCAGGATCTACCACTGTTTTAGTAGTTGTTTGGTGGTGGGATTTAAGTTGTCTCTACCATTCTTCTCTCAACCCTTTCAGAAGAGGAGTAATACCTGTAAGTACACAGACTTCTCAATACCTTGTTTTACATATAATACAAACTTTAAAGTATTTTTTAATTGAAGATTAATTAGTCCTAGGTGGTTTAGGCTTAATGGTTGTGGGATACCTTTTGAATTCCTCCTGAAATTCCTACTCTAAATGGTATTTCTACCTAAATTCCATTTGGTAGAAAAATCAATGCTTTCAACCGAGGGCAACATCATTTCAATTTTTACCAAATAGGAATTTAAGTGCTGCTAAATTCACTGCCAGGAAGGACAAACATAGACAAGGGAACGTAAATCTGAATCACTTTCCACTAACTACTGGAGATCATTTTTATTTTAAACAGGATACTCTTGCTGATAATCTAATACACAAACTTTCACAGAATGCAATTTATGCAATTAGGTCATTATTAAGTGTAGCGCCCTGTATCTTCTACAGACTACTAAATATGCCCTCTTGTATAGTAATCAGCGACCTGTAAGGAGGATGAAATGCTTTTTCCATAAGACAGGTAGAAAAGCAATTGGTCTAGGTTTTGCATTAAGTAGCCTTTGATTTGATGCTTGATATTGTTTTTAAGCTGTGTGACTGTTATGTTATTTTGTAGCCTAAACCACAAATGACTCCTGGCAAGACCTCATACCATTAACAACAAGATTAGCAAAGGAAAATTCAAAAACACTCATGGGGATTGTTTGTACTGTTTTTTGTTGGGTATGTTTTTGCTCAGTGGGATAGAAGACAGTTTAAAACAACACTGCGTGAAAAAAAGAAGCGATTGACCGCAGGTTGCAAGTATGCTTCAGTGAAGCAGAGGTTTCTACAGCTCCTCTCAGCAAAGGGGAGGTTTCTAACGGTCCCCTGCTGACTTCAAATGTGTTCACAGCCTGCACCCAGCAGCCACAGTGGAAACTTACTGGTGTGATAATAATCACTTAGAGTGAGACTGAGGTGCCGACCCTTTTCCCCCAACCAGAAATCCCCCGAGTAAAAGCTTTATCCCCTGGGGAGACACAGAGATACAAAGACATGAAAACAGGTGTGTGTTTCCCTGACACTTAGAAAAATTGGGTATGGACAGCTTTTCACTCTTGATATCTTCAGAATCAAAAAGTTACCACAAGCATAGCATTACCCGAGCTTTAGGCATCTAACTTAGAAGTGCCTTAAAAATTTGTTGAGAACATCTTTAATATGTGAAAAGGGATAATTTTTGTTAAAGGAAAAATTAGCTGCTGAGAGAGGGAGAGGGAAGGAGAGAGACAGAGATGGGGTGGAGAGAGAGAGAGACAGAGACTTTACATAAAATCCTGGAACAGCATACACCAATAGAGTCATAGTTATTGCCTCTGGCACATGGGGGCAGGGTAGAGTAGGAACAATTCCTTTTACTTTTTAAATTTCTGCATCACTGGCATTTGTTGCAATCACCATATAGTACTTTGGTAATTATTTTTAAAGACTATTTTTACGGTCACTTTGAAAAATTTCCTCTAATGAAGGCGAACTTTGTTCTCTAAGAAACCTGCCTTAACTTTTTGCCAAAGGTGAGGTTTAAGTAAACACACATAATAAAATGCCTTTCAAGGTTCAACTTCCTATGGATCATTAAATTCAGGAAGGTGATTTTTTCTTAGATTCAACATTTGTATATCACTTTTCAGATAACAAAGTGCTTTGCTCATTTGTGACCATATTTTATGCAGCAACAATCTTCTGGAGTGGATATTATACTAATTTTAAGGAGTGGTATAATCAAAGCAAATAGGAAAATGTCAAAGTCCAAGAAAACACCATATATGATAAAAAAAATACTTTTGCTACATTACACTGAGTTCTCATGGAATACAGTCAAACTCTAACAGAGAATCCCTAAATGCTAGTGCCTCCACAGTATCGATGATTCACTTCTTTGGGAAAATTTCATGAGGAATAAATAAATGTAAGACAGGAGAACACAAAAGCAGCTTTAGTTGGCAGACAGGTGAACTTGGTGCTGGGCCCTCACAAATCAAGACGTTCTCTCACACGTCCTTATTTTGCACTCCAGCCAAACACACATAAGATTGGAAAACAAAATTTCTAGGAAACCGATAGTATGTTCTCTCTACAGATGTGGCTGCCAGTGCTGGGGCAAAACTAAACTTTCCCTTGGATTACAAAGGTCTGTGAAACTCACCTTACAGCTTAGTGAAGGACACGTTTTAGAATCACTTGTAGATGGTTTAAAATTTATAGATCCCAGAGCAGATCAAACTGAATCAAAATTTCTGGGGTTCAAGTCTTAGCATGAAAATGCATGTAAAATACATGTTTATATATAGATCCCCAAAGGTCATTACCATGCCCCAATTGTAAGATGTTTGCAGAGAAGTTTAGAATAATAAAAAGAAAGCAAAAGTATCTGGTAGAGAAATAATTTTAAAAGTATATACTCCATGTTTCCAGTTCCCAAATTGCAGATTGTTTACCTGCAATTGATAAATTGAATGCAACAATCAACTGAAATTGTGCGCTAAAATAATGTTCATTCAAATCGTATCTGCCCTGGCATAAGGTCGCCATCGTAAAGTGGGTTATTTGCTAAGTTTCTTTCTTTAGTGTGCAAGCGTTTTTAATTTTGTAAAAGTTAAATGTCAGAAACTTTTTATGTAAAATCTAAAAAATTCATCAGAAAAGTAAATTCCAATTAAATGAACAGTTTTCTGTTTATAAGCATATAGATAGAACCCTATGTCTGTCAACAAAGCAATTTTATGACTAGCATATGTGACCTAATAGTATAAGCCTTGTGTATGCATATTGGTTCCGTCAAGAGAACTTAGGATTTTGTGGATGTTCCGTCATCACTTCCAAATTCCTGTACACGGGGGAGAAGGAGTTAATTCTATAAATACACATATATATGTATAAGAAATTGAGACATACACATATTAGTAAGTTAACAGGAGTCTGTAGCTAGGCCAGGAATAGAATCCAGGTTACATATTTTTAGACTAGTGCCGCTTTGACTTTCACACACAATATGATACTTACCCATATACTTTAAAAGGACACAGCTTTCAACAAGGAGAGTAGCAGGATGGAGAAAAATTGTGTAACCCTAGGACTGAATAAAAATCTGCGTGGCACAGGCATATGTATCTTTGAAGTCGTCTCTAAACCACCCATGCAATCCTTCAGATTTTTTTCTTCCTCCCCCAGCTCTGTTCTCCACTTCCCCACACTCCCCTAACTCTCAAGGACAACAATAACAACAGTTACTTATACTCTAGGCATGATTTTAGGCACTTCACATAAATTATTCTATTTAATGGTCACCATAATCCTACAAGATAGGTATTATTCCCAGTTTATAGGTAAGGAAACTGAGCCTCCATGACATACCAAAAGAGAACTTGAGTTCTTTGGACACATTCCTCGGGGTAATGAAAAGTTGATCAGTCAGCTTTTTCTGTTTGAATTTGGATTTACTTCACATTCTTTCAGGTGACCGACCAGATAAAGAAGGGAAGGATAACTCAATGGAGACCAATGGGACCTCAGAGTGTCGCTCCTAGTTCATATTAGGAAAATATTAAAGGAGTTATCAAGAGGCAATAGAGACTAGTATAAAAGTAGGAATTTCGGGATTCCACAGTTAGGTTGAAATTTAGCTAGCAATTTAATAGCTCTGCAATTTAATAACTTTTAGACCTTGGGCAAATGACTTAAATCCCTATTATTATTTCCTCTTCTTCAAAAAAGAAATTAATTGTTCCTATCTCACATGGTTGTTGTGAGGATTAAGAGAGACCATAATACATGTTAATATTTAGTTCTTCACATGGCACATATCTAGTGCTTGATAAATACCAGATGCTGCTATTCTAGAAAGGCTCACATCGTTTGAGCCCTTGGTGAGGAGTCTGTACCACTGGGGATGATTATCTTCTCTGTTATCAATAACGGTAGGCAGCCAATCACAGAACCACCTCTGGTCGATCACATTTCCTCAAATAGTATATTAATACTTAACATGACAGGAAGAAAGATTTTCTGCACATTTTATGTAGGTCTACATTGGTTTGGAGTTGTTAAAATACTCAACACTCATCGAGCACTTCCTATTATCCAGGCTCTGTTTAATTCTCGAATGCCATGAGGAAAGATGCCATCATTACAGAGAACTTCACCGTTTAATAAATAACAGCTAGTAAGTGTTGAAGCCAGGACTCCCATCCAGATCTTCTGGCCATAGGGTGCATTCGCTCTAGTGTTTCTTGCTAGGCTGTGTATTTGATAATTTCATTCCCATCCCTCTGCTCACACAAAGCATCTATAAACTTGCTTTATTACTCTCCATTCCCAGCATTTTAAAGCTTTGAGATGTCATATGGAAAGACATCATCTAGATGGAGTCAAGGAAAGGGATAAAGGAAGATCTTGATTTCTTATTGCCTGGCAAGACCTTTGCCTTGGGATGACAGCATGCCAGAGTTCCACACCTGATCACACTGTTTGTTTCTCTGTGCTCCTTATGTCAAGTCAGCACATTACCAATGTCCTTTGAGTCTAAAAAATTGAAAAAGAGTAACCATAAAATGTGATACTGCTCATTAAATTCAAGGTAGAATAAAAACCTTGTATAAATAAAATTTAGTGTTAATATATTACCCTTCATGGTAAAAAGAGTTAAGAAGAGTGCATTTTAATACAGTGAAAAGCTTTCAACATTAAAAATCAGGCTCCTGGTTGGGCGGTATGCGGGCATGCTAGTGTTATCACAGTACAGTGTCTTCATGAAAGCGTTTTGCATACCTGCAAATTAACCCAAGTTTCTAGCCACTTATATTACATAAAACAAGATACGTTTCAAGGCTTCCAGTGTCATCTGCAATTAGTTGATCCCAGAGAGTGAGAATATTAGTAAATGAGGATTGTAATTAAGTGCTCTTTCTTGCATGCACACACACACACACAGAAAGAGAACAAGAGCTTTTTCTCAGTATATGATTTATGTGACCACATGAGTTTAGCCTCATTTGTTCCTAGTCTTAGAGTTGTGTCTAAGACCTGGGAGGGCCATGAGGGCCCCAGTGGCCTAAGTAGTCTCATCCATTTACTCTACAGTGCTGTATATATATTGTCATCTTCAATACGTACCACGTGTCCCAAGGCTGAGAGGTACTGACTGAAATATCGTTCAGGGCTCTAGTTCAGTTTGTAAGTATATTAATCACACACACACACACACACACACACACACACACACATACATACACTTTCAATGAACAACATGTACAATTTGTAATTATGTTTCCCTAGGTTGTGTTTGTTCTGATTATTTTATTGAATTCTAATTTTATGTTTTTTGGCTCTTTTAAAAATAGGGCTTTAAATTATGGATTTTTTAATTTTTTGAGTAATTCATTCTTATTATTTTACAGAGGTATCTGTCCATGGAGAGGCTAGGAGTGGGGCATGGTCCTTCATCATAGTTTGATGACTACTCCAGGCTACATCTACCTAGATTAATAGGAAGTTGAGCCTCTGCTCTCCTTCCCTGATGGAATCTCCCCATGCTTATTTATATTCAGAGTCAGGCTTGATTTTATTCTTCAACATTCAAGCCAAAGCTCATATCTAACCCCTTGAAGTCAGAGGAATTATGGTCACTTCCTGATGGCATGTAGCCATGATACTGGTAGTGTCACCAAACCCAAAAGTGTTTTGTGTGAAATCTGGCTTGTAGAAGTCACGCTTCCACGTGGCTAGTGCTAGAGCATCTTCTCCTTGACTGCTAAAACCTTACCAGGGCTGCCAAGGTTAAATGCTATTTCTGCCCATTATAGTTTTGTGAAGCCTTGACTGTCAAAACACTTTTTTCATTGTTACCCTCAGCCTGGGGTGCCAGTGTTCAGGCTTGTTGGATAGCCTTACGTAGGCTGCCCACAGGTTAATAGGGACAGCGTGTGTTCAGTGTTCCTCATGGATTCCATTGCCTCATGGATTCAGGAACATCACTCTAATTCACCCACCTGACCTGGTATAGGGATTAACCCAACAGCCCCATTTCTTCCTATGTTAATGCTGACTTTATCTTAGAGAGCAATTGCCCTTATATGCCACAAGCCCTAGGTTGAGACTACTGCAGCTTATCCCAACAAATTTCAACAATTTCGAATCTCAGGTGGGAAGTGTTCAGGGTCTTGATCCCTTTTCTACCAAATAGCAATCAGGCTTGATCAGCTCCTTCGCCAGCAGGCTTCAAGCTTGGCTCATTAACAGACTTTTGCCACAGAATATACATCACATATATTAATTCTGCTTTCCTGGAAATCCCCTTACATATTTAAAACTTTTTGTTAACCTTAACATTTTTCATACATCACGGTTCATTTTAGACTTTAGCACCTCTGACATTATCCTGACAGTATCACTGTAATGTGTAAGTATGTGATCTTTCTTCTCGTGTTTTGCCAATTTAAAATCTGATCCTGTCAGTAATTTCCTGGGAAACTACACTGATTTTTTTCAATACTTTGTTCTGATTTTTTTTAAAGCAGCCAATATGCAAGTGCTTGGGTCACTTGTACCAATTTCCTTAATAACTTTCTTTACCTTTTACTGGGTGAAACTATCAGTGAGATAAGAATTTATCACATGCTCTGCGGTCAAGAAATGAGATTTTCAACTGAATGTGTTCTTGAAGTCTAGCTTTGTCATTTGCATTAGGTGAATTTAATCTATTCACTTTCCTTGGTCAGGTCCTCTCTAGAACATTCCTACAATGATAATAATAGTTAATATTTATTGAGTACTTCCTTTATGCCAGGGATTTCATGTTTAATCTCATTTAATCCTCAGAGCAACACTGTGAAGAAGGTATTATCATCATCCACATTCTGTAGGTGAGGAATTTGAAGCACAGAGAGATTAAAATAAATTGTCCAGAGTCCCCCAGCTGTGAGTGACACAGTCAGGATAGGAGTGCAGGCAATCCTGGTAACCGCTAATGATATACTGCCAAAGTTTGTTTCTAATCTCCTTTCAGCTTCACATAAATACTCTCCACCATTCTATTGATTTTCATGAGGAATATATCTTTCTAGCACTCAGCTCTACTCTACCTTTCATAATAAAATTCTCTTTCTGTGAAAATAAAGGAAACCTCATTTAAAGTGGAGTGGCAAAGTCCTGAAGGGGGAGCTCTCAAGCCTGATTCACCCACCGCAGCTTTCAGACCCCAAAAGGAAGAACGTTTCCTTCTGACCCAGCGACAAGCTGCCCAGAGCCTGAAGCCAATGAAGAACCACCACAGCCTTCCCCAGTTTCCTTCTTTCCTTTTTAAAAGCAAGCCCTTCTCCTGTTCTCCAGACTTACCTGTGACTCGCTACAGTTGGCTTGTTCCAGATTTCAATTCTCTGCTTTTCCTGCGTAAACTCATTTTGCTGGTAAAATAACTGGCTCTTTTGGGTTTTTTAAGGTCAATATTTCCTTTGAGTCAAGGGTATTCATATCTTTTCATGGTGTATTCCAGCAGTAAAATCCCTCCTTCCAAGCCTCTCAGGTTATATTCACTTCCTTATGTCACAACCTCAGTTTCATTTTGTTTATTAATCATGTTTTTCAACTACTCTGGACCCTAGATATTGCACGGGGGCGGGGGGGCGGGAAACCACAGATGGTCTGACTAGATTAATCTAATGAAATTCCCTCAAAAGTATATTAGGTTTTGATAAATACAGGGAAGATGATATCCCTCTCTCTCCCTATTATTTATCTTAAATAATTTTTAAGTGAGAATGTTGAAAGAAGTTTCATTTGTAAGGTTAAAGTTAGAAGAGATTGGAATTCATCTAATTCAACATCTCATATAACCTTTGAAAAAATGATACTTGAAAATGTTAAACGACCTGACTATGGTTAAAGAGTTAATTCCTTAAATTGTTTTTTCCTAAGCAATGCTTTCAGCATGTGATCAATAGTTAAAATGATATTTAGCTTTAAATTTATTTATATTAACTAGCATCTTTTAGTTAATCATTTCCTCCAATTTAATAGGTAATAAATTAAAAATATACTTTTTTATCATTTTGTATTGTTTTGATAGATATTGTTTTAATTATATTAATAGTGGTAGATTCAGAATGAATAAGTGACTAGGTATTGTGACATAAAAACTTCTACTTTAATTAGGCAACACGTATTCTGGAAAATACATGTGAAAGCAGTATACACAAAAATTCTGTAGTTTCTGATGAATAAAATTTTCTAAAAATGTCAAATATAGGCAAAAGGAGAATAATAAAAATAGAACACTGGTTCTAAAAGCAATCTCAACAAGAGGGAAATAACTATTCAGTGGAAAAACATATAACCACCTCTTTCTCAATTAGTTTTTCTTTCCCTGCTTTGGAAATACAACAGATTTCTTCTCTAATTTGAGTAACACTGTATTTGATAAGAGTATACACCCATTACCTGTGGTTGTTTAATTCATTATTTTGCCATAAGTGTTATTGATTGGCACACTTTATTAAAAATATTGTTTTTAAATGTAAGCATTGGCTTTAAAAATGAACAGAGCATTATGAAGAAAAGGTTTTCAAAATCTACAATTTGATGATAAAAATCTTCATGAGAAGGTCAATCTGAGTATCCAGGAAGTTGAGAAAATTAAAAATTGACAGAAAACTCTCAATTTTCAAATGTGACATAGTTTTAATTATAACCAAACTCATATAGGATCTTCATTTTTAAAAAAATTCAAAGATGATGTGGAAAACATCTGTGGGTTTCTTTTCCCCCCGTGCAATATCTAGTCTCGTAAGCCAACTAATATGGTGGGATTTACCTGTATTCTATTACACAAGGAGCTTATCCTCAGTAAGGAAGAGACTAGTAGCAGACTAAAAGTATCCACCTGATTTTAAGACCTATGATTTCAAACCTGGAAAGGGATATGTTTCAGAAAGGTAATAGTTTGCCTTTTAAAATTAAAAAAAAAAACAAAACAGTATTATGATCATTACAACCAATTTGGCTTCAAAGATGTCCTCAGAAAAGCTGGAGTTTCCATTGAAAGAAATACTATGTCCAGAATCAGAAGTGCTTGAGTTCTAGGCCTTAATTTGCAGCCAAAAATACTTTCAGTAAATTGAGGCAAGTCATTTACCTGTTTTAATAACTTTCTCATCTATAAAACTGAAATGATGCTAATTTTTGTACAGTCTTTATCATTTATTTTAGTTTTATTTCTGTATTCATGTCAAAAATAAATTTGAGGCAGCTTCCAAAATAAATAGAAAAACTTAAGCAGGAAAATTAGAACAAGAGGGAAAATATAGAGAGTTAAATTAAAGAAAGTCAGGGAAAATGTTGGTAGATAGTTTGCACGGCATTATATTTTGGTGTAATATTTTCCACAGCTAATAACTCTCATCTTAGTGTGAATTAATATATTTGTCTTTGCTGTCAAAGACAAGTTTTCATAGTGCGAAAGAGTAGAGAAAGCATAAAAATCCTTAAATTCCTAAGTGACATAAGAGAAGTAAACATTCTTTAATTTTCTTCCAATTTTGCTTCCACTGGACTATACCTGAAAACAAAGGAGCAAGTTTCTAAAACTTAATGTGGGCCAGTTGTGTTAGTCTCTGCCTATGTATGAAAATTCTCATATAATTTTTAAAATAAAAATGTCATAATTCCAAAAGTTAAAATATCTTTTCACTGATGCCGACGTAGTAAAAATTCATATAAAATACTTGCTTTTCTGACACTATCACCATTAAAACATATAGAACCTTCATGTGTAACTTTCGAATACTTTCATTTTTTGCCACTCTCCAGTTTTTTTCTTCATTAGCCCCAAAGTATAAGAAGCAGTTTCCAATGTCTTACAAATGCACTTCCTTCCAATCCAAAATGAGCCTTAATGATGTTAGCATTAGAAACTAGTTCCATAGCAAGTGTTACAGGAGATTTTACATGGACACACATTTCTAGAGAAATTATGTTATAACTCACAATAGTACAAAGAAACTCACATGAAATTATCTTTTGTGTCTGGTAGGAGAAATAGGAACACTTCAAATACCTTGAGGGTGTTTCTTAAGAGCTCTCCCTAGGTCAATTAAGTTGTATTATTTTGCTACCAGCTCATAATACTTTAAAGCAAGATTCAGAGCCTGGAAGTGATACTAACCTCTTCTAGCTAAGTGATTTAAATGATCATGGTTTTACCTCATTGTGGTTTTGATGTGCATTTCTCTAATGATTAGTGATGTTGAGCATCCTTTCATGTGTTTGTTGGCAATCTGTATATCTTCTTTGGAGAAATGTCTATTTAGGTTTTCCACCCATTTTTGGACTGGGCTGTTTCGTTTTTTGATATTGAGCTGCATGAGCTGCTTGTATATTTTGGAGAATAATCCTTTGTCAGTTGCTTCATTTGCAAATATTTTCTCCCATTCTGAGGGTTGTCTTTTCGTCTTGTTTATGGTTTCCTTTGCTGTGCAAAAGCTTTTAAGTTTCATTAGGTCCCATTTGTTTATTTTTGTTTTTATTTCCATTTCTCTAGGAGATGGGTCAGAAAGGATCTTGCTGTGATTTATGAATGGCCATCATCAAAAAATCTACAAACAATAAATGCTGGAGAGGGTGTGGAGAACAGGGAACTCTCTTGCACTGTTTGTGGGAATGTAAAGTGATACAGGTACAGCCACTATGAAGGATAGTATGGAAGTTCCTTAAAAAAATAAAAATAGAACTACCATATGACCCAACAATCCCACTACTGGGCATAGAAAGCAGAGTGGGGGGTGGTGGTGGTGGGATGAATTGGGAGGTTGAGATTGATATATATATACTAATATGTATAAAATAGATAACTAATAAAAACCTGCTATATAAAAAAATTAAATTAAATTTATAAAAAAGAGAGATGTACCACAGTGTTCATTGCAGCATTATTTACAATAGCCAGGATATGGAACCAACCTAAGTGTCCATCAACAGATGAATAAAGAAGATGTGGCACATATATGCAATGGAATATTACTCAGCCATAAAAAGAAATGAAATTGAGTTATTTGTAGTGAGATGGATAGACCTATAGACTGTCATACAGAGTGAAGTAAGTCAGAAAGAGAAAAACAAATACCGTATGCTAACACATATATATGGAATCTAAAAAAAAAAAAAGGTCATGAAGAACCTAGGGGTAAAATGGGAATAAAGACACAGACCTACCAGAGAATGGACTTGAGGGTACTGGCAGGGGGAAGGTTAAGCTGGGACAAAGTGAGAGAGTGGCATTGACATATATACACTACTAAATGTAAAATAGCTAGTGGGAAGAAGCTACATCGCATGGGGGGATCAGCTCAGTGCTTTGTGACCACCTAGAGGGGTGGGATAGGGAGTGTGGGAGGGAAGTGCAAGAGGGAGGGGATGTGGGGATATATGTATACATATAGCTGATTCACTGTGTTATACAACAGAAACTAACACATTATAAAGCAATTATACTCCAATAAAGATGTTAAAAAAAATAAAATAAATTCTCAAAAGAAAAAATAAATAAATGATCATGGTTTTCAAAAGATAAAAAAAGAATAGTTTTGCCACTATATTTTGTAATTTCCTTTCTCACATATAAAATAATTTCATTCCTCTAAGAAAACCTGCTGAGTTAATATGGAAGACATTTCCATTACAGGTACTGAAAAATCACAGTCACCCTTACAGTTCATAGAAAGAAAATCAAATTCTAGTTTAGTGGAGTTTTCATAACAGCCTTTTGGCTAATAAAGTTGAAGAATCATGATATATTTAAGAGATATTAATTCTAGTAATAGTCATTTATCTTTGACGTCAGAGAGAGGCAACGGCTTGGGAAATAGAAGATTTACGATGACATATTATAGACTCACTTGGTAGATGTTAGATTTTTTACTCTTCCTCTGAAATGACAGATAATGAAGCTTTATCAACTTCCTTTTATTAAGGCTAAAAATATATCCTATAATAGGATCATAAACATTTAATGAAACTCACAGCTGTACTGAATTTTAAAATTAGGAGAGGTTGGACAAGTAGCTCATAGAAAAGTAAATCATTTTAACTCATATATTATTAGTTAACAGCCCAGCTGTTTTAATTTAATATATCTCTGGGTCTGGCCTTTCAAAGTCCAGATGTATATTTCCACCTTCTGAAATGAACCCGATTTACAAAATGAGTTGATTTTCTTCCCAAGCACATCTATATATCTGAGACATCTCAGTGGAGAAGCTCAAATTCAGGAAGATAGAACAAGATGATTGATCTTTATTCTTCCACTGCCTTATGGGAAGAAGATTAAAATTCTTATTATCTCTGTCTTAAGTTGGGTTCCCCAGAAACGGACTCTGAAAAGAGGATTCATGTGAATGTGATTAATAGGAAGTTTTTCCAGGACAAACTGGTAGAGGAGTAGGGAAATAGGACTAGCAAGGTTAGGAGAGAGAGCAGATGTGTATTATCAAGCAAAGTCTTACGGAGGACAACCCTGGCTCTGTTCCACAAAGGATGTCTGAAGACAGTATAGGCCACACCTCAGATTCATCATGACCAAGGCAAGATAGCTACAATATTTATATCACTGCACCTGTCAGTCATTGGTTAAGATCTGCCCCGGGGGAGATATAAACTCCCAGGTACTTCTAATAAAGTAGAGCAAAGCAAGTTCTACCAGCCTGAGGACAGCTCTCCAACAAAGAGACACAGTGCTAGCAATATAAGAGTGAAAACACACCTGGAGCCAGTGTGCATGGGAATGTGAAAAGAGCCAAGCAAGTTCTGGCTGTGCACTGGCTGAGTCCACTTTGGAGTGGTCACTCCACTCCAAACAGTGGTCCACTCCAAACAGTGACCACACTGGTCACTGTTTAAATTTATTTTCCTGATACCTATCTTTATTCTTTTTATATTGAGTTACACATACATTGTCCTTTCCTCCTCCTGAGGTGGGAGGTATCTACTGCTGACAGTAGAGTGCTTTACTTTAAGTCAATGTTGTAGTTCTTTCCACTCTGTTCCGCAGCTTAATTAGGCCAGCTGATGTGTATTACTGGTCAGCTCCCTATTTTAAAAATTCGAATATGAATGCCTTCAGATAAGACATGTTTTCTCTAGTTCACTGGAATCTCTTGACTGTATCAGTTACAATTTGATTCAGCTGCCTGAAAAAAAAATCCAAAGTAATAGTGGTTCTCAAAGGATGGCCCCCAGACCGGCTGCATCAGTATCCTCTGAAAGCCAACAAATACATTATATGGTTCCCCTATGAAGTCATCAAGGACCCAGTCTCCTCCCCCTTCCGTGGTATAAGAGCACTGCTTTAGCAGCACCCATCACCTTCCCATGCCAAGCAGCAGGATGAAGAAAGATGCAAGAAAGAAGAGGCGAGAGGCTTATGCAAGGCGTTCTTTAAGGAGAGTAACGCAGATTATAACTCATTGTTACAAACCAGTAGCGTGTTGGTAAGTGTTTGATAAACAGCCCTGTAATTTTCATTTTATAAATTCTCCTGCCCTGCTGATTTCAAGCTACCGGCTTGACATCCCTGAACAAAAATTAGGAGCGATGTGCACCATTGGCTCTGTCAAGCCCAGCCAGCTACAGCACACCACTGTCCAGAACTCTAACATAGAGCCATCCGTAGCTACAAGGAAGGCTTTGAAATGAAGGCGTTATTGCAAGGAATCATGTACCAGATTAAAATTCAAAGTTCTATTGTTTAGGATAAAAAGAAGAACGACTATTGTGCAGACACTGGCTCTTTCTGCCACAACATTGCTTTCTTTTGTCCCACACTTGACCTACTGCATACATTTATGCTACCTGCTTGGATCCTGTAGAAATAAGTCTCTGCCTCAGATGGTGCCCAAATTATAGTTAGATGGCTTTCTAATACAGAAGTTGCTCACAAGAAAAGACTAGGGAATTATGATAGGTGCCAAAATAGCTCAGAATACATTGCATGTGATCATACATGAAGTGCAGCACATAAGTAGATAGATAAAGCTCACAGTAAGCAAAAAGTCATATTCTTCTTGGCAGTAAGAAAAAAATTAGAATATTAGTTGTCCATTTTGTGATGCTGTGAGAAGCCCATGGTGCACTAAGGAAACACGAACTCTGTTGACTCACAGACCTGGCTTCAAACCATGACTTCCATTTAGACTTTGTAAAAGTTTGTTCATATTCTTGAAAACTGTATCCTCATATGTAAGTAAAAAACTCATTAACTAAAATTACATGATTATTTGGCATATAATTTTTCACATAGATGCAAAAATCCCTTGCATGAAAGAGCAACAATAAAAAGAAATACTAGACAGAGTTGCATAGCAACCTTCCATAGGAAAGGGTACTATTCTATGTATTCATGGGGTCAGAGTATGTTAATGTAAAGACCTTTTCCTAGCTCACACTTTAGTGAAAGAATTTTCTTGTCGGACTTCTCTGGTGGCGCAGTGATTGGGAGTCCGCCTGACGATTCAGGGGACACAGGTTCGTGCCCCGGTCCGGGAAGATCCCACATGCCGCGGAGCGGCTGGGTCCGTGAGCCACGGCCGCTGGGCCTGCGCGTCCGGAGCCTGTGCTCCGCAACGGGAGAGGCCACAACAGTGAGAAGCCGGCGTACCACAAAAAAAAAAGAAGAAGAGTTACAAATCCCACCAAAAAAAAAAAAAAAAGAATTTTCTTGTCAAAAATAAAGGCATTAAAACTCTTCCGCCTTTGCCTCCCCTTTTACTAGCCAACACTTGTGACCATTCATAGTCCCCTTTCCCCATACATGTCTCAGTGATGACTGTTGCTGATGGCTCTGAATCTCAGAATCTATCTGAATTGAGTCTCATTCCTATGATTGTGGCTAAAGGATTTTTGTTACAGTTTACTAGGGGGATCTAAATTTGGTCTAGCTGAGCTTCAGTTCAAGGCTGCCACTTACTATTTAAATTAACGATTTAAAATTTACTATCTCTTTTTATTAGAGTATTTAATAAATTCACATTTAATGTTATTATTGATATGGTTGGATTTACATCTGTCATTTTGCTTTTTATTTTCTACATGTCTCATTTTTTGGTACCTATATTCCTTCTTTTTTTTTTTTTTTTTTTTGCGGTACGCGGGCCTCTCACTGTTGTGGCCTCTCCCGTTGCGGAGCACAGGCTCCGGACACGCAGGCTCAGTGGCCATGGCTCACGGGCCCAGCCGCTCCGCGGCATGTGGGATCTTCCCAGACCGGGCCACGAACCCGCGTCCCCTGCATCGGCAGGCAGACTCTCAACCACTGCACCACCAGGGAAGCCCTATATTCCTTCTTTATTGCCTTTTCTATATTAGGTAGATGTTGATATTTTCTAGTGTAACATTTTAATTCCTTTAATGAATTATTTAATTATACTTTTGTGTTATTTTCTTAGTAATTGCTCTAGAACTTACTTAGACAAACTACATTTTAACTTATCAGACTATGTCAGCTTTATACTGACTTAGTGTCAATAAAAGGTAGAAACTTTACTCTTATATAGCTTAATTCTCTCTCCACTTTTTTGGTGTTCTTACTGTTATACATGGTGGTTCTATACATGTTACAAATCCAACAATACATTGTTATAATTATTATTTTATATAATCTTATGTAGTTTAAAGAAGCTGAGAGAAGAAAGAAAACCTAGCATATAATTATAGAGTTTGTTATTTTAACCTCCTTATGTATCTTTTGGGTTCTCTATATTTTTTCTGGCAGATACGTATTATCATCTGGTGTCATTTCCTAACTCTAATGCAGCTTTGTTCTCACACTCCTCCTTTATGCTGTTATTGTCAAAAATATTACGGTTCTCTATGTCACAGATCTAACAATACAATTATGTTTATATTGTAAGAATGGAATTGCTTTTTAAATTAGTTAAGAAGGGAGAAAAATATGGAATTATATTCTCTTTTGCAGTTACCTGATTATTTACTGTAATAGATTCCTATGAATGCTGTAAAAAATTACCATAAATATAGTGGCTAAAAACAATGAAGATTTATTCTGTTACACTTCTGGAGGCCAGATGTCCAAAGTCAGTTTCACTGGGCTAAAGACATGATGCCAACAGGACTGGTTCCTTCTGGAGACTCCAGGGAAGATCGGTTCCTTGTTTCTTCCAGCTTCTGGAGGCTGCCAGTATTCCTTGAGTTGTGGCTCCATCAACTCAATCTCCACTTTTATCCTCACACTGTCAACCCACCTGTCTGACTTTCCTGCATCATTTTTATTGAGAACCCTTAGGATTAGATTAGGTACACCTGGATAATCCAAGATAAGGTATATAATCCTTATATACCTTATATAAGGTAACATTAACAGGTTCCAGGGATTAAGATTATATTAGGTCCACCTGGATAATCCAAGATACTCTCCCCATCAAGAGCTTTAATTTAATCACATCTCCAAAGTCCTTTTCACCATATAAGGTAACATTAACAGGTTCCAGGGATTAAGATGTGGACATCTTTGTGGGAGCCTACCACAATCTACCATTTGGCCCCCAAAGATCCATGTATATATTTCATATGAAAAATACATTCCCCCCATTCAAATATCCCCAAATCTCAACCTATTATAGCATCAACTCAAAGTCCAAAATACCATCTAAATATCACTGGCTCAAAAGTCCCAAATTTTGTCATCTAAATTATCTAAATCAGGTAAGATTAAGATGCTCGGTCTGATCTATTTGGGGGCAAAATTCCTCTCTATTTCTAGACCAATGAATCTAAAAAACAAGTTATCTGCCCTCAAAGTACAATGGTGGAGCAGGCATAGGATGACATTTGTTGACACTTCCATTCAAAAATGGAGAAAGTTGAAGAAATGAAGGAGTAACCAGTGAAAGGAAGAAAGGAGTCACCAGTACCAAGGAATTGAGATTGATTATTCCTGAGTACATGCAACCTCAATTATGTGCAAAACCTTTATGAATCCCACAGTTGATTGTGATCCCAGGAGGGCTTTTCTTGGATGTCTCTTTCCCTGGTTCTATACTAAACTCTGCAATTTTGCTGGGATCAAAGCTACCAGCTTCCTCTTAATGGCTTTCCACCAAGATCTCCCTTGTTCATGACAACAGACTTAGTTTAGGTAAGGAGTTCTTCACTCTGTTCCAAATAAGATCAGTCCCCTGAGGTAGAGCTGGGGAGCTTTTCTTCCTCATGGCCTTCCTTGTGGTTCTGCCCAGGTGCCACTGCACCAAAGCTGGGGTAAGGGTGTGCTTTTCCAGGAATGATACTCCTGTTCGACAACTGGTCATGGAGGCAAGTGGCGGCTGTCCCAGTCTTCTCGGCTTGACCCTCTCAATATGGGCTTTCAACTCCACGAGTGAACTGGGAAAAGAGGAGGGGAAAGGGAAAGGTTACAATCAGGAACTCAATATTCTCCATCCGTTGTGCCTGGGGCAGAGCTTCTGCCTTACAAATGGGGGTTGGGTGGGAAGGTGAGTGCTCTCAGCCATGCCTACTTCTACACCGTGGACATGCGGGGAAATAAGAATTTCTGGCAGCCTGCTCCTCACAGGAAGATAAAGTAGACCCAGACAGGGAGCTGAAGATTGGGAGCCCTCTTTTATTTTTTGTTTTTCTTGTAAAATTCTTTTTCTTTAAATCATCTTAAAACCATTAATAGATTCTGGTTTGGCTTTTTATTTATTTATTTATTTTTAAACATCTTTATTGGACTATAATTGCTTTATAATGGTGTGTTAGTTTCTGCTTTATAACAAAGTGAATCAGTTATACATATACATATGTCCCCAAATCCTTTCCCTCTTGCATCTTCCTCCCTCCCACCCTCCCTATCTCACCCCTCTAGGTGGTCACATAGAACCGAGCTGATCTCCATGTGCTATGCGGCTGCTTCCCACTAGCTATCTATTTTACGTTTGGTAGTGTACATATGTCCATGCCACTCTTTCACTTTGTCCCAGCTTACCCTTCCCCTGACTGTGCCCTCAAGTCGATTCTCTACTAGGTCTGTGTCTTTATTCCTGTCTTACCCCTAGGTTCTTCATGACCTTTTTTTTTTTTTAAGATTCCATATATATGTGTTAGCATACAGTATTTGTTTTTCTCTTTCTAACTTACTTCACTCTGTATGACAGACTCTAGGTCCCTCCACCTCACGACAAATAACTTAATTTCGATTTTTTTATAGCTGAGTAATATTCCATTCTATATATGTGCCACATCTTCTTTATCCATTCATCTCTTGATGGACACTTAGGTTGCTTCCATGTCCTGGCTATTGTAAATAGAGCTGCAATGAACATTTTGGTACATGACTCCTTTTAATTATGGTTTTCTCAGGGCATATGCCCAGTAATGAGATTGCTGGGTCGTACGGTAGTTCTATTTTTAGTTTTTTAAGGAACCTCCATACTGTTCTGCATAGTGGCTGTATCAATTTACATTTCCACCAACAGTGCAAGAGGGTTCCCCTTTCTCCACACCCTCTCCAGCATTTACTGTTTCTAGATTTTTTTTTTTTTTTTTTTGCGGTACACGGGCCTCTCACTGTGTGGCCTCTCCCTTTGTGGAGCACAGGCTCCAGACGCACAGGCTCAGCGGCCACGGCTCATGGGCCCAGCCACTCCGTGGCATGTGGGATCCTCCCGGACCGGGGCACAAACCCATGTCCCCTGCATCAGCAGGTGGACTCTCAACCACTGCAGCACCAGGGAAGCCCTGTTTCTAATTTTTTTGATGATGGCCATTCTGACCGGTGTGAGATGATATCTCATTGTAGTTTTGATTTGCATTTCTCTAATGATTAATGATGTTGAGCATTCATTAATGTGTTTGTTGGCAATCTGTATATCTTCTTTGGAGAAATGTCTATTTAGGTCTTCTCCCCATTTCTGGATTGGGTTGTTTGTTTGTTCAATATTGAGTTGTATGAGCTGCTTGTAAATTTTGGAGATTAATCCTTTATCAGTTGCTTCCTTTGCAAATATTTTCTCCCATTCTGAGGGTTGTCTTTTCGTCTTGTTTATGGTTTCCTTTGCTGCGCAAAAGCTTTTAAGTTTCATTAGGTCCCATTTCTTTACCTTTGTTTTCATTTCCATTTCTCTAGGAGGTGGGTCAAAAAGGATCTTGCTGTGATGTATGTCATAGAGTGTTCTGCCTGTTTTCCTCTAAGAGTTTGATAGTGTCTGGCATTATATTTAGGTCTTTAATCCATTTTGAGTTTATTTTTGTGTATGGTGTTAGGGAGTGTTCTAATTTCATTGTTTTACATGTAGCTGTCCAATTTTCCCAGCAATACTTATTGAAGAGGCCGTCTTTCCTCCACTGTATATTCTTGCCTCCTTTGTCAAAGATAAGGTGACCATATGTGCATGGGTTTATCTCTGGGTTTTCTATCATGTTCCATTGATCTATATTTTTGTTTTTGTGCCAGTACCATACTGTCTTGATGACTGTAGCTTTGTAGTATAGTCTGAAGTCAGGGAGCCAGATTCCTCTAGCTCTGTTTTTCTTTCTCAAGATTGCTTTGGTTATTCAGGGTCTTTAGTGTTTCCATACAAATTGTGAAATTTTTTCTTCTAGTTCTGTGAAAAATGCCAGTGGTAGTGTGATAGGGATTCCATTGAATCTGTAATTGCTTTGGGTAGTAGAGTCATTTTCACAATGTTGATTCTTCCAATCCAAGAACATGGTATATCTCTCCATCTATTTGTATCATCTTTAATTTCTTTCATCAGTGTCTTATAATTTTCTGCATACAGGTCTTTTGTCTCCTTACGTAGGTTTATTCTTAGATATTTTATTTTTTTTGTTGCAATGGTAAATAGGAGTGTTTTCTTAATTTCACTTTCAGATTTTTCATCGTTAGTGTATAGGAATGCAAGACATTTCGTGCATTAATTTTGTATCCTGCTACTTTAGCAGATTCATTGATTAGCTCTAGTAGTTTTCCAGTAGGATCTTTAGGATTCTTTATGTATAGTATCATGTCACCTGCAAACAGTGACAGCTTTACTTCTTTCTTTCCAATTTGGATTCCTTTTATTTATTTTTCTTCTCTGATTGCCATGGCTAAAAGTTCCAATACCATGTTGAATAATAGTGGTGAGAGTGGGAAACCTTGCCTTGTTCCTGATCTTAGTGGAAATGGTTTTTCAGTTTTTCACCATTGAGGACAATGTTGGCTGTGGGTTTGGCATATATGGCCTTTATTATGTTGAGGAACGTTTCCTCTATGCCTACTTTCTGGAGGGTTTTTATCATAGATAGGTGTTGAATTTTGTCATAAGCTTTTTCTGCATCTATTGAGATGATCATATGGTTTTTATCCTTCAATTTGTTAATATGGTGTATCACATTGATTGATTTCCATAAATTGAAGAATCCTTGCATTCCTGGGATAAACCCCACTTCATCATGGTGTATGATCCTTTTAATGTGCTGTTGGATTCTGTTTGCTAGTATTTTGTTGAGGATTTTTGCATCTATGTTCATCAGTGATATTGGTCTGTAGTTTTCTTTCATTGTGATATCTTTATCTGGTTTTGGTATCAGGGTGATGGTGGCCTCATAGAATGAGTTTGGGAGTGTTCCTCCCTCTGCTCTATTTTGGGAGAGTTTGAGAAGGATAGGTGTTAGCTCTTCTCTAAACGTTTGATAGAATTCACCTGTGAAGCCATCTGGTCCTGGGCTTTTGTTTGTTGGAAGATTTTTAATCACAGTTTCAATTTCAGTGCTTGTGATTGGTCTGTTCATATTTTCTATTTCTTCCTGGTACCATATCGGAAGTTTGTGTATTTCTAAGAATTTGTCCATTTCTTCTATGTTGTCCATTTTATTGGCATATAGTTGCTTGTAGTAATCTCTTATGATCCTTTGTATTTCTGCAGTGTCAGTTGTTACTTCTCCTTTTTCATTTCTAATTCTGTTGATATGAGTCTTCTCCCTTTTTTTTCTTGATGAGTTTGGCTAATGATGTATCAATTATTTTTATCTTCTCAAACAACCAGCTTTTAGTTTTTTTGATCTTTGCTATCATTTCCTTCTTTTCTTTTTCATCTTTTTCTGATCTGATCTTTATGATTTCTTTCCGTGTGCTAACTTTGGGTTTTTTTGTTCTTCTTTCTCTAATTGCTTTAGGTGTAAGGTTAGGTTGTTTATTTGAGATGCTTCTTGTTTCTTAAGGTAGGATTGTATTGCTATAAACTTCCCTCTTAGAATTGCTTTTGGTGCGTCCCATAGGTTTTGTTTGGGTCGTCATGCTTTCATTTTCATGTTTCTAGGTGTTTTTTGATTTCCTCTTTGATTTCTTCAGTGATCACTTCGTTATTAAGTAGTGTATTGTTTAGCCTTCATGTGTTTGTATTTTTTACAGATGTTTTCTTGTAATTGATATCTAGTCTCATAGCGTTGTGGTTGGAAAAAATGCTTGATACGATTTCAATTTTCTTAAATTTATCAAGGCTTGATTTGTGACCCAAGATATGATCTATCCTGGAGAATGTTCCATGAGCACTTGAGAAGAATGTGTATTCTGTTGTTTTTGGATGGAATGTCCTATAAATATCAATTAAGTCCATCTTGTTTAATGTATCATTTAAAGTTTGTGTTTCCTTATTTATTTTCATTTTGGATGATCTGTCCATTGGTGAAAGTGGGGTGTTAAAGTCCCCTATTATGATTGTGTTACTGTCAATTACCCCATTTATGGCTGTTAGTATTTGCCTTATATATTGAGGTGCTCCTATGTTGGGTACACAAATATTTACAATTGTTATATCTTCTTCTTGGATTGATCATTATGTAGTGTCCTTCTTTGTCTCTTGTAATAGTCTTTGTTTTAAAGTCTATTTTGTCTTATATGAGAATTGCTACTCCAGCTTTCTTTTGCTTTCCATTTGCATGGAATATCTTTTTCCATCCCTTCACTTGCAGTCTGTATGTGTTCCTAGGTCTGAGGTGGGTCTCTTGTAGACAGCATATATATGGGTCTTGTTTTTGTACCTATTCAGTCAGTCTATGTTTTTTGGTTGGAGCATTTAATCCATTTACATTTAAGGTAGTTGTTGATATGTATGTTCCTATTACCATTTTCTTAATTGTTTTGGGTTTGTTATTGTAGGTCTTTTCTTCTCTTGTGTTTCCTGCCTAGAGAAGTTCCTCTAGCATTTGTTGTAAAGCTGGTTTGGTGGTACTGAATTTTCTTAGATTTTGTTTGTCTGTAAAGGTCTTAATTTCTTCCTCAAATCTGAATGAGATCCTTGCTGGGTAGCGTAATCTTGGTTGTAGGTTTTTCTTTGTCATCACTTTAAATATGTCCTGCCATACCCTTCTGGCTTACAGAGTTTCTGCTGAAAGATCAGCTGTTAACCTTATGGGGATTCCACTGTGTGTTATTTGTTGTTTTTCCCCTGCTGCTTTTAGTATTTTTTCTTTGTATTTAATTTTTTATAGTTTGATTAATATGTGTCTTGTCATGTTTCTTCTTGGATTTATCCTGTATGGGACTCTCTGTGCTTCCTGGACTTGATTAACTATTTCCTTTCCCATGTTAGGGAAATTTTCAACTATAATCTCTTCAAATATTTTCAGTCACTTTCTTTTTCTCTTCTTGTTCTGGGACCTCTGTAATTTGAATGTTGGTGCATTTAATGTTGTCCCTGAGGTCTCTCAGACTGTCCTGAATTCTTTTCATTGTTTTTTCTTTATTTTGCTCTGAAGTAGTTATTTCCACTATTTTATATTCCAGGTCACTTATCTGTGCTTCTGCCTCAGTTATTCTGCTATTGATCCCTTCTAGAGAAATTTTAGTTTCATTTATTGTGTTGTTCATCTCTGTTCGTTTGCTGTTTAGTTCTTCTAGGTCCTTGTTAAACGTTTCTTGTATTTTCTCCATTCTGTTTCCAAGATTTTGGATCATCTTTACTATCATTACTCTGAAATCTTTTTCAGGTAGACTGCCTATTTCCTCTTTGTTAGGTCTGGTGGGTTTTTTTTGTTTTGTTTTGTTTTTTGCGGTACGCCGGCCTCACCCTTGTGGCCTCTCCCATTGTGAAGCAAAGGCTCCGGACACGCAGGCTCAGCGGCCATGGCCCACGGGCCCAGCCACTCCACAGCATGCGTGATCCTCCCAGACCAGGGCACGAACCCGCGTCCCCTGCATCGGCTGGTGGACCCTCAACCACTGTGCCACCAGAGAAGCCCCTGTCTGATGGGTTTTTGCCTTGCTCCTTCATCTGCTGTGTATTTCTCTGTCTTCTCATTTTGGTTAACTTACAGTGTTTGGGGTCTCCTTTTCGCAAGCTGCAGGTTCGTAGTTCTCATTGTTTTTGGTGTCTGTCCCCAGTGGCTAAGGTTGGTTCAGTGGGTTTTGTAGGCTTCCTGGTGGAGGGGACTAGTGCCTGTGTTCTGGTGGATGAGGCTGGATCTTGTCTTTCTGGTGGGCAGTTCCACGTCTGGTGGTGTGTTTTGGGGTGTCTGTGGCCTTATTATGATTTTAGGCAGCCTCTCTTCTAATGGATGGTGTGTGTTCCTGTCTTGCTTGTTGTTTGGCATAGAGTGTCCAGCACTGTAGCTTGCTGGTCGTTGAGTGGAGCTGTTGAGATGAGTCTTGGAGTTGAGATGGAGATCTCTGGGAGATTTTCGCTGTTTGATATTACGTGGTTCTGGGAGGTCTCTTGTGGACCGGTGTCCTGAACTTGGCTCTACCACCTCGAGGCACAGCCCTGATGCCTGGCTGGAGCACCAATAGCTTTTCACCAACATGGTGCAGAATAAAAGGGAGGAAAAAAAAGAGAGAAAGAAAGAGGATAAAATAAAATAATGTAAAATAAAAGATAATAAAGTTATTAAAATAAAAAATAAGTAATTATTAAAAAATTTTAAAAAAAAATAATAAAAAAAGAAAGAAAGAAGAGAGCAACCAAGGCAAAAAAGAAATCCACCAATGATAGCAAGTGCTAAAAACTAAACTAACTTTTTAGTTTAGACAGAACCCTAGGACAAATGGTAAAAGCGAAGCTACACAGATGAAATCACACACAGAAGCATACACACTCACAAAAAGAGAAAAAGGGGAAAATATATACATATTGTTGCCCCCAAAGTCCACCTCCTCAATTTGTGGATGATTCATTGTCTATTCATGTATGCCACAGATGCAGGGTACATCAAGTTGATTGTGGAGATTTAATCCGCTGCTCCTGAAGCTGCTGGAGGAGATTTCCCTTTCTCTTCTTTGTTCGCACAGCTCCCGGGATTCAGCTTTGCATTTGGACCTGCCTCTGCGTGTAGGTCGCCTGAAGGCGTCTGTTCCTGCTCAGACAGGACGGGGTTAAAGGAGCCGCTGATTCGGGGGCTCTGGCTCACTCAGGCCGGGGGGAGGGAGGGGTACAGATGCGGGGCGAGCCTGCGGCTGCAGAGGCCAGTGTGACGTTGCACCAGCCTGAGGTGCGCCGTGTATTCTCGCGGGGATGTTATCCCTGGATCCCGGGACCCTGGCAGTGGCGGGCTGCACAGGCTCCCGGGTGGGAGCTGTGGAGAGTGACCTGTGCTCGCACACAGGCTCCTTGGTGGCGGCAGCAGCAGCCTTAGCGTCTCATGCCCGTCTCTGGGGTCCGCGCTGATAGCCGCGGCTCGCGCCTGTCTCTGGAGTTCCTTTAAGGCGCTCTTAATCCCCTCCTCATGCACCAGGAAACAAAGAGGCAAGAAAAAGTCTCTTGTCTCTTCGGCAGGCCCAGACTTTTTCCCCGCCTCCCTCCTGGCTAGCTGTGGCGCACTAGCCCCCTGCAGGCTGTGTTCACGCCGCCAACCCCAGTCCTCTCCTTGCGCTCCGACCGAAGCCCGAGCCTCAGCTCCCAGCCCCGCCCGTCCCGGCGGGTGAGCAGACAAGCCTCTCGGCCTGGTGAGTGCCGGTCGGCCTTGATCCTCTGTGCAGGAATCTCTCCGCTTTGCCCTCCACACCCCTGTTGCTGTGATCTCCCCCGTGGCTCTGAAACTTCCCCCTCCGCCACCCGCAGACTCCACCTGCGAAGGGGCTTCCTAGTGTGTGAAACCTTTCCTTCTTCACAGCTCCCTCCCACTGCTGCAGGACCCGTCCCTATCCCTTTGTCTCTGTTTATTCTTTTTTCTTTTGCCCTACCCAGGTACATGGGGAGTTTCTTGCCTTTTGGGAAGTCTGAGGTCTTCTGCCATCGTTCAGCAGGTGTTCTGTAGGAGTTGTTCCACGTGTAGATGTATTTCTGATGTATTTGTGGGGAGGAAGGTGATCTCCACGTCTTACTCTTCTGCCATCTTGAAGCTCCCCCCGGCAGTCCCCTTTTAGATGCACACACTGGGATAGAGTTCTCACAACGCCAAACTGAATAATAGAGTGAGTCATGGTTCAAGGGCTACAGACTCATTGCTCTTACTGAGATTTAGAAGATTTTCTTGAACAAATGCTTCCCCATTTGCTTAAATGCCCTTAGGACAGTTTCCAGAGTTTTAAATGAGTGCTTTTTATAATTTTCACCAGTTAAATTTTTTTTTTCCTGGAGAATGTTCTCATTCTTGTCATTTTGGAAGTTCTGTCCTCCAACCTCTTTAAGCCTCGTTTCCCTCATCTGTAACATGGAGACAATGATAATAGTTATATGTGGACTAACTGAGACGATGTGTTTTCAGTGGCTGGGAGATACTAAATACTCAAAAAAAGTTACCTATAACTAGAAAGCATGCATTTGTAGTCTTCCATTTTAAACAATTACATACTGATAAGATTTCTTAGTTAACACAGAAGTAGCAGCAATGTATTATAGGCTAGGAAAAAATTAGGGGATCTGATCCTCAAGTTATGGAATATTCCATATATGTAGATACTCAAGTTCTAATTTTATTTCTGTCATGGGCTCCTAATGAAATTTTTGATAGTTTTTTTTTTTACTTCACAAAAATTGCTTCATAATTAGTCTTGTTCTTTACCTTCAGATCTTATAAAATGATCAGATATGGAACCTGCCCTAATGAAGAAATAGCTTTCTCAACGGACAGTACTCTTTTCTTCATGTGAAATGTAAATAGAGAAAACAGTATTGAAACACATTCTTGTCAGGAAATAGCAGTTAGTTAAATACCTGCATCAATATTTGTGATGTGAAGACAAAATGTTCTACAACGAGGAGGTAGTCCCATGTTCCTTCTTGGAATGCTGAAACTCTATTTGACCCTGGAACAAACCTGAATGGAAAACAGTCAGTTACTTCAAAAAAAGATTTGCATTGTAGCTTCTGGTGACTCACTTAGCAGCTGGACTTGCCCAAACTGGTTCTAGCTATTCCTTGTTCTGTGTTAGCCAGACAAAAGATTATCCAAAGTAAGCTGGTCTTGATTTCTAATATGGACTAAACCTCTTACTTTTTTAGTTATGTAGATGGATTTGTACTCATTAATGTTCCAAGAACATTTCTTCTAAGAACAAATTCTATGTATTTTTATGTAATAAAACCTGGACTGGGGTAAGTTAGAAACACTGCATTAGAACTTCATGACATCAGTTTTGCAATTCCAGTCTCAAATTTAAAAACTTTCATGTTTCTGTGAACTTAAAACCCTCATACATTTAAAAATACTTTGCCCATTTCACTATGTTTGGTGCCTGTCATTCCATGAAAACATAACTTATCTGATTTAAAACCATTAGCTCATTTATATGCAAATAGTATTAGAAGAGTTATTATATTAACTATGATGAGTTATGAGGAACTTATTGTTTTATTTCTAACTGTGTAATTCTTTGAGATAAATCTTTGGTAAATGGAGGAAGAAATTGAGAACTGACTGAGTATGGCTGTCAATGGACTAGTCTTTCAACACTGGAAAAATGGCATCATGAAAGATTATATAGACCCTAAAAGGAAAAGAAAATGTAAGATCTCCTGCACATAACCCCAAAATTCAATCCTTCCATAATTGTACTAGGTCAGTACAGAATCCCGGCTACACTACATTAAAGTTGTATTTGAAGGTATACCAAGACAGCAGTAATGTGTGTGTCCAAAAAGCCTCTACAATAGTTAGCAAAGGGCACTGATGCAGTGTCATTTAAAGAGAATCTGACAGATCTTCATAGCTTCAAAACAAGCATGAATCAAATGAACAGCATAGAAGAACTAGTAGAAGACATAGGATTACTTTTCAACTGTACCTTCATATAGACCAACAAATATACATCATTAATTTGTTCTAGATATATCCCCATATTTATTCCTAATACTGTTTACTTGTACCTTTTCTTTTTGTTCTTAATAAAATTTGCCAGTCTCAACTAGTTTTTATTTTATCAATCTTGTTTATATTTAATCTGTGCATTTCCTTATTATTTTCTACTTTCTTGCTTTTATTTTGTTGTTCTTGGTCTAACTCCCTCACTCAATGCTTATTTCATTATTTTTTTCTATCTTTCCTGTTTTCTCTTAGGTATGTATGTGTGTGTATATATATATATAAAGAGCTAAAAATACCTCTCATATAACGGGGTCCCACAAATTTCTAATGTAATGCATTCACTGATATCCAGTTCTAAATGCCACAATTTACATTATTATTTATGTTTTGACCACAATTTTTTAGAATTTTAGTTTGCCAAGATATGCCTAAGAGCTTTCTTTCCCTATTTATTTTATAAATTAATTGCATTTTGATCTGAAAATGCATTCTACATTATATAAATTTCTTGTTATGTATAGAAATTTCCTCTGAACTTACTAGGTGGATTATTTTTATAAATAATCTATGTATGATTGAGAAGAATGTGTATTCTCTATTTGTTTTGAGAGTGTATAACTGACCAATAGATTGAGTTTTTAAATGTTATTCAAATTTTCTTTACCATTACCATTTTTTGCTTAGCTTGAATTTATTGACGTTGGAGAAGGTATTAAATTATCCAATTATAATGGTGGATTTGTTAATTTCTTCTTACAATTCTGTTCATTTTTACTTTGTATATTTTGAGGCAATGTTGTTATATGCCTTTAAACTCAGAAATGTTTTATCTTTCTGGTGAATTGAAACTTTATAATTAAACATGTACCCTATTAACACTAATAATTTTTTCTTAAGGTCTATTATCTCTTGTGTTAATACCTATGCCAAATTACATTTTTTAAAAATATTTATTTATTTATTTGGTTGTGTCTTAGTTGCAGCAGTCAGGCTTCTTAGTTGTGGCAAGTGGGCTCCTTTGTTGTGGCAGGCAGACTCCTTAGCTGCAGCTCACTGACTCCTTAGTTGTGGCATGCAAACTCTTAGTTGCAGCATGCATGTGGGATCTAGTGTCTGGACCAGGGATCAAAGCCAGGCCCCCTGCACTGGGAGTGAGGAGTCAACTTCTGTGCTACCAGGGAAGTCCCCAGATTACTTTTGATGATTATTTTGTGATATTCCTTTTTCTATCACTATACATTCAATCATGTTTTAAGGGAATGTTTTATGCAATCATGTTTTAAATGAATTTCTTGTAAACAAATATAGCTGAGCTTCCAAAACAATTTGTTTGGGAATCTTTGTCTTTTAACTAGCAAGTTTTACTAATATACATTATGATAATGTTACCCAGTTTAATTAGATTTGTTTCAACCATTTTATTCGAACTTTCCATTTACTGTGCTGTTTATTTGCTTCTTTTTTCCACTTTTCCTGTCTTCTAATGTGTGGATGATTTTTCTTTCTTCTTTTTTCCCCTTAACTGGTTTAGAAGTTTATTTATTCAATTGCTTTGCCCAACATTGCTACTTGCATTTAATTCCTTCTACTTAGTTCAATTTCTCTCTTAGTACATAGTTATTTCAGCAAGAGTCCTTGAATGGTAGACTTTCATTTTCTTTGTTTAGAAATATATCTTGAATGCTAGCTAGCTATAATGCAGAAATGGCTGGAACTTAAACTCAACAATTAAATGAATATCTTACAGTATGAAAATATAGCTTGGATTAACAGTCTTGCCAAATATTTTGTATGAAATTTAGAGTTTGATGATGAATGAATGGACCTTAAAACAATGGAATGACCACATCTGAGTGTAATCAGACAACAATGAGGGTTGGAGTTGTCAAATTTCCCTGAACATCCCTTGCCAGAAGAAGCAATCATTCCTCTATCATATGAGCAGACAACCATTTCCTTGTTTGAAGATCCTGTAATAAGCTCAGTAACACAGTTACCCTGCAAAGTAAAGCCTATTCTTCTCAATACCCTCCAACAGCCTTCATCATCTCTAGACCTATAACCACAGTCAAATCCAGGCATGTCTCAGAGAGAAGTACAAAGTCTGACCATACCTAATGAACTGTGAGATTTTGCTAATTTATATTGACAAATTTCTGAGGAGTATGCATTCTAACAAGGTTAGATCAAGTGGAATGGAATAAACATTGACTCAGATCAAAGTTATCAATATGATGTACTTGTCAGAGGTTATGAGTTTAATGTATAAGTTTCAACAGCTGAATCTAAATGTTTGTTTGCTTAACTGAAACCTGAACTCAGTGATGTATTATGTCTAATGTGGGTGAGAGTACAGAATTTCCTTTAGATAACGTAGAGGAAAAAATCCAGAAGCTTAAAGAAGATGAGAATGTGAGAGTGGATATATCATATGTGTCCTACACACCCACCTTCCCATTATGTCTCTCAGGAGGGCTCACGGGGTACTCCCTTCTTTTAGTCATTACGAAATGCATAAGAAGCCACCAGCATTCTTGAATAGCACTGTAAAATCTGACCAATGTAGGCCAGGGAAGATGGTGAGGAAAGTCATCACTGAAATGCACTTCCTGACTTCAGAGGGTCTTATGGGATCTTGAAGTGCTAAAGCTAGGCGTGTACAATTACCTAGTAGATAGCAGACATATAGGTTGGCCATATCTCTTATTTGCAATGTATATTCTACTTTGAGACATCTGAGAGTTTTCTTAAACAAGACAGGATTCCCCATGACTCCCCCCTACACACACACATATATACATTTGCACAAAAATGTCTGGTGCAAGCTCTTAAGATAACATTCTTGCCCCTATTATGAATGTGAAAAATACTTTGAAGGAAATATCAAGACAACTTGGTGACTTTAATAGCATCTTAAGTAGGACTCTTTCTGTTGCCCCAGAACTGGTTACAAAGACTTCAAAGTTCAAGAAAAGAATCCTCAGGTAAGCTTACTCCCTAACTTAAGTAACAAATAGTTGAATGGCTAGTAGGAGCCATTCTGGATATAAGAGGCAGCTGAACCAGCAATTTTCTCCCCACAAGTATCATCCCAGCTGCAACCTGCCTTATTGTCTATATAATAGAAAACACAGGTGGAGTGAAGTGCTATGGTTTTTATTAACTATCCCTTTCTCCATAGGTGGTATAAGACAATGGTCTAGGAGGAGCGCTTCCTTTCCCAAAGACCAATAAGAGAGGAACTCCAAGAAAATCATTCATAAAAATTTGAAAGTGCCTGCCAAAAATGGAGAGTGACATCTATTCTCAACCAGTTCAGCCAATGGATTTGTTGTTTTCTCTTCAGCCTAACAGAGCCAAGAAAAAAGAACTGGAAAATGATAATAGGACAAAGACAAGAAGGTAAGGTAACAGCCAGGTCTTCTACTGTTTATCATTGCAGGGCTGCCTAAATTTCCTATGAGCCAGTAAACGCCAATGAAAGGTTTGCTAGTAGGTAAGAAGAGAAGGCCTTCCAGGTGAGGAGACCAGCAGATTGTAGCCATGGAGGATAATTACAGGAGCTGAAGTGTTCTGGAAAAGGAAAAACCTGACCAATGTTGGTGCAGGGAGCTCCAGGAGAATGGAATCTTCTACAAATGTCATTAAGGGATGGCAAAATTTTGATTGTTAGTTGTAAGCAGTGATTCAAGAAAAATAAAATCTTTTTTGTGCTTACGTCTTATTGAAGTCAAAAAATTCAATAAATAGGTTATAAATCCATAGAACGCTGAAAGTGATTCAGCCAAAGAAAAAATAAAGACGACTGAGGTTTCAACTGTGGCGGACTTGGAAAACAATGATTCTCTACACCAAAGGAAAGAGAGGGAGAGGATCAATGAGGAGGGTACTAGAAAAACTGGTGGGTTCGACACTTGAATTCCAGGGAGGGCTGGGATTTCCAAATGGAAATATCCAGGATGTAACTGGAAATGCATGAAAGAAGGTAAAAAGAAGGTCAAGGAGTATGGATATGTTCATGGTTCAGAAAGAAATAATCACTGAATATATGAAAAGGAATGAATTTTCCATGGTAAGGAGCTCATTAAAGACATTCATCCATCTCTCTAAGTCATCATGCAGGGTTCCTTTTGTCTACCTCAGGATGCAAGGGGAAAATTAAAATATTTAAATACTGCATTAAAGTAATGATGCAAAAATCAAAACAGAGTGGCCAGTGCCTTTTAACTATTCTTATTACTTCATTGATGAAACCCTAAGCTCTCACGTTTGATGATAGCTATTGTATTTATAATAAAGTTCCTTCTATTCTGTATGAAA
This sequence comes from Phocoena sinus, assembly GCF_008692025.1. NCBI lineage: Eukaryota > Metazoa > Chordata > Mammalia > Artiodactyla > Phocoenidae > Phocoena > Phocoena sinus. The sequence continues at coordinate 23,946,325 of NC_045769.1, forward strand.
AGAGCATTTCTTTTTGAGAAAGCCAAACTTTGTTGAAAGATCCTGTCACTTAATAACTCCAGTTTGCTATTTAAACAGCCTGGATTTGTCCTTAATGACCAGACAAGTGTCTGTCACTGTAAAATTGGGCAAGTCAACCTTTTAACTTTTGCAAAGTTACAGTTAACTTTCTGAGAATCATTCTTCACAGAAATGAGGGAACAAAAGCTTTAAGGGCCTTATTTCCTAGGTATATAATCTTTCTCAACCAAAAATATATGCTGTAAGTATTTCCTTCTATGATTTTGACTATTATCACTTGAACTTCATTCATAAAAACTAAAAAAAAGATTAGATTATTTACTTCAAAATGGGCAAGCATGTGTGTCTGAATGTTCACGGTGTTTAATAAAGCATACTGTAAGATGAATAAAAGAAAAAACATCTTTAGTCTGAAAGCAAGAGTGTTCCCCCCCCCGTGGCACTTTATGACATCTGGCAGCTCATTACCACACTTCATAGAGTCTCGTGTCAGCATGTCAGATTTCCCTAAATTTTGACAGAATTAAAGTAGCGCCATTTGATATAATTGATATTGTACAGTTAATCAGGCAGTGGTTCCATAACAGAGTAACATTCTCAAAATGCTTAATTACTGAACTGTGAAGATTTACTGCCATCTGGAAGTTCCTTCCCAAAGTTCTGTTCCTGAATTTTATGTAGGGTTCACAAAAATAACTTGGTCCATTTAGAAATCATGCCCTCGATTTGAAAATTATAATTGTTATTTTTGGAATCTCATTTGGCCTAGAGATCATAGAAACCTTATGAAAAATAAAGAAGCAATGGCAAATGAGAATGAAGGAAATAAAAGTGGAAGCTCAGGAAATTATTCTCTTGATCTACTGTTTAAGAATACAGACTCTGGAGCCAGATGGCTAGATTTCAAACCCCAGTTCCAGCACTTACTAACCATGGGAACATGAGCAAGTTATTTAAAGTCTCTGTGCCTCAGTTTCTTTGTCTGTAAAATAAGGACACTAATAACACTTAAATGAATAGAGTGAAGATTAAATGTGTTAACACTTGAAAAGTGCATGTATTATGCCCGGCACATGGTAAGAACAAAATAAATACTCACTGTTACTGTTATTATTAAGATTTTAAAATTACTTTGTCCTCAGAATTGTTCTCATCCCAAGAGACAAATATACAAATATTTGTAAAGATTCTTCTTGTCTAGTAAACTTCCTATGACCAAATATTAATAACTTAAATATAAAGTACCACCATCATTTCTCAGGAATCTTATAGCCAGGATCGCTACTTTTGAGTGAAAGTTTGAGTTGGAGTCCCTCTAAATTTCATCCTGGTGTAAGAGTCTATGATTCTATAAAATCAATCATAATAGGTGTTATGGACTAAACTGTGTCTTTCCAAAATTTATATGTTGAAGCTATAACCCCCGATGTGATGGTATTTGGAGATGGGACAGGGGCCCTTTGAAAGGTAACAAGGTTTAGATGAGGTTGTGAGGGTACGGCCTTCATGATGAGATTAGTGCCCTTGTAAGAAGAGGCACCAGAAAGCTTGCTTCCTCTCTCTCTCTCTCTCTTTGTCTCTCGATCATTTGAGGAAAGAGCAAGAAGGCAAGGCGGCCATCTGCAAACCAGGAAGATAGCCCTCACTGCAGAATCTAAGTGAACCGCTCCTTGATCTTGGACTTCCCAGCTTCCAGAACAAGGAGAAATAAATTCCTATTGCTTAAGGTACCATCAAGAAATTTCTATTGTTAAAGCTATCCAGTTGTTTGTTATGGCAGCCCAAACTGACTGATACAACAAGGTAATTGATAAGAAATTTTAGAAAAACAGGCTTTCACCCAAAAGAAACATTACTTTATCATCCTCTAATATTCTGGTGCAATATCTATGAAGAAGGACAAGAACAAGCAGAACAAGTAGAATGAGAAGAAGCAGAAGAAAGAGAAGGAAGATAATAATAATAATAAATAATAATTCTCTATTGATAGAAAGTTAGAAATAATTTCTAGAGAGGAAGTAACATGTTCTGCAGCCTGAGTAGAACCCAGTAGAATATAGCAAGATACATAGGAAAAAGGAAAGGATAAAAGAAGTATATAAAGCTTAGTCATTCCAAAGAATGAGAAATTATTGATTTAGACAAAACAGAATTGATATTATAAAACATGTTCATACATTGCTGTTATAGCCAGATTTTCCAACTTAAAATGTATTGTGGATATTTTTATATCATGATGCAGCCTTTTATTATTGTGTTTTTCTCAGGGATTCACAGTGTTTCACTGAATGGACATACCACAACTTTTTTTAATAGCTCTTTTTTGGAGTATAAATGCTTCACAATACTGTGTTAGTATTGTGTTAGTATTCTGTTGCACAACAAAGCGAATCAGCCATATGCATACACATGTCCCCATATCCCCTCCCTCTTGAGCCTCCCTCCCATCCTCCCTATCCCACCCCCTAGGTCATCACAAATCACCAAGCCAATCTCTGTATGCTATGCTGCTGCTTCCCACCAGCCAACTATTTTATATTCAGTAGTGTACATATGTCGACGCTACTCCCACTTTGCCCCAGATTTGCCCTCCAACCCCTGTCCTCAAGTCCATTCTCTATGTGCACCTCTTTATTCCTGTCCTGCAACTAGGATCATCAGTACCATTTTCTTTTTTTACATTCCATATATATGTGTTGGCATACAGTATTTGTCTCTCTCTTTCTGACTTACTTCACTCTGTATGACAGACTCTAGGTCCATCCACCTCACTACAAATAACTCAATTTCATTTCTTTTTGCGGCTAATATTCCATTGTATAGATGTGCCACATCTTCTTTATCCATTCATATGTCAATGAACATTTAGGTTGCTTCCATGCCCTGGCTATTATAAATAGTGCTGCAAAGAACATTGTGGTACATGTCTTCTTTTTGAATTATGGTTTTCTCAGGGTATATGCCCAGTAGTGGGATTGATGGGTCATATGGTAGTTCTACATTTATTTTTTAAGGAACCTCCATACTGTTTTCCATAGTGGTTGTATCAATTTACATTCCCACCAACAGTGTAGGAGGGTTCCCTTTTCACCAAACCCCTTCCAGCATTTATTGTTTCCAGCATTTATTGTTTTTGATGATGGCCATTCTGACCGGAATGAGGTGATACTGCATTGTGGTTATCATTTGCATTTCCCTAATAATTGTTGATGTTGAGCATCTTTTCATCTGCCTCTTGGCCATCTGTATGTCTTCCTTGGTGAAATGTCTATTTAGGTCTTCCACCCATTTTTTAACTGTATTGTTTGTTTTTTTGATATTGAGCTCCATGAGCTGTTTGTATACTTTGGAGATTAATCCTTTGTCTGTTGTTTAATTTGAAAATATTTCCTCCCATTCTGAAGGTTGTATTTTGTCTTGTTTATGGTTTCCTTTGCTGTGTAAAAGCTTTTAAGTTCAATTAAGGTCCATTTCTTTATTTCTTGTTTTTATTTATGTTACTCTAGGAGGTGGGTCAAAAAAGATCTTGCTGTGATTTATGTCAAAGAGTGTTATTCCTATGTTTTCCTCAAAGAGTTTTATAGTGTCTGGTCTTATATTTAAGTCTTTAATCCATTTGGAGTTTATTTTCTGTATGGTGTTAGGAAGTGTTCTAACTTCATTCTTTTATATGTAGCTGCCCAGTTTTCCCAGCACCACTTATTGAAGAGGCTGTGTTCTCTCCATTGTATGTTTTTGCCCACTTGGTCATAAATTAGGTCCCCATATGTGTGTGGTTTTATCTCTGAGCATTCTATCCTGTACCATTGATCCATAATTCTGTTTTGGTGCCAGTACCATACTGCCTCGATTACTGTAGCTTTGTGGTATAGTTTGAAGTCGGGGAGCCTGATTCCTCCAACTACAGTTTTCTTTCTCAAAATTGCTTTAGCTATTTGGGGACTTTTGTGTTTCCATACGAATTGTAAAATTTTTTGTTCTAATTCTGTGAAGAATGCCATTGGTAGTTTGATAGGGATGGCATTGAATCTGTAGATTGCTTTGGGTAGTATAGTCATTTTCACAATGTTGATTCTTCCAATCCAAGAACATGGTATATTTCTTCATCTGTTTATATCATTTTTGATTACTTTCATCAGTGTTTTATAGTTTTCTGAGTTCAAGTCTTTCACCTCCTTAGGCAGGTTTATTCCTAGGTATTTTATTCTTTTTGTTGCAATGGTAAATGGGAGGGTTTCCTTAATTTCTCTTTCAGATTTTTCATCATTGGTGTATAAGAATGCAAGAGATTTCTGTGCACTAATTTTGTATCCTGCTACTTTACCAAATTCAATGATTAGCTCTAGTAGTTTTCTGGTAGGATCTTTAGGATTCTCTATGTATAGTAACGATACTATACATCTGCAAACAGTTTTACTTCTTCTTTTCTGATTTGGATTCCTTTTTTTTTCTCTGATTGCCGTGGCTAAAATGTCCAAAACTATTTTGAATAATAGTAGTGAGAGTGGGCAACCTTGTCTTGTTCCTGATCTTAGATGAAATGGTTTCAGTTTTTCGCCATTGAGAATGATGTCGGCTGTGGGTTTGTCATATATGGCCTTTATTTTATTGAGGTAGGTTCCTTCTATGCCTACTTTCTGGAGAGTTTTTATCATAAATGGGTGTTGGATTTTGTTGAAAGATGTTTTGCATCTACTGAGATGATCATATGGTTTTTATTCCTTAATTTGTTAATGTGGTGTATCACATTGATTGATTTGCGTATATTGAAGAAGCCTTACATTTCTGGGATTAACCCCACTTGATCATGCTGTATGATACTTTTAATGTGTTGTTTGATTCTGTTTGGTAGTATTTTGTTCAGGATTTTTGCATGTATGTTCATCAGTGATATTGGTCTATAATTTTCTTTTTTGTGATATCTTTTCCTGGTTTTGATATCAGGGTGATGGTGGCCTTGTAGAACCAGTTTGGGAGTGTTCCTCCCTCTGCAAAATTTTGGAAGAGTTTGAGAAGGATAGGTGTTATCTCTTCTCTAAATGTTTGATAGAATTCGCCTGTGAAGCCATCTGGTCCTGGGCTTTTGTTTGTTAGAAGATTTCTATTCACAGTTTCAATTTCAGTGCTTGTGATTGGTCTGTTCATGTTTTTTATTTCTTCCTGGTTCAGTTTTGGGAGGTTGTGCTTTTCTAAGAATGTGTCCATTTTTCCAGGTTGTCCATTTTATTGGCATACAGTTGCTTGTAGTAACCTCTCATGATCCTTTGTATTTCTGCAGTGTCAGTTGTTACCTCTCTTTTTTCAGTTTTAATTCTGTTGAGTCTTCTCCCTTTTTTTTATTGATGAGTCTGGCTAATGGTTTATCCGTTTTGTTTATCTTCTCAAAAGAACAGCTTTTAGTTGTATTGATCTTTCCTATTGTTTCCTTCATTTCTTTTTCATTTATTTCTGATCTGATCTTTGTGATTTCTTTCCTTCTGCTAACTTTGGGTTTATTTGTTCTTCTGTCTCTAATTGTTTTTGTGTAAGTTTAGGTTGTTTATTTGAGTTGTTTCTTAACGTAGGATTGTATTGCTATAAAATTCCCTCTTAGAACTGCTTTTGCTGCATCCTATAGGTTTTGGGTCATTGTGTTTTCATTGTCATTTGTTTCTAGGAATTTTTTGATTTCCTCTTTAATTTCTTCAGTGATCTCTTCATTGTTTAGTAGTGTATTGTTTACCCTCCATGTGTTTGTATTTTTTACAGTTTTTTTCCTGTAATTGATATCTAGTCTCATAGCAATGTCGTTGGTAAAGATACTTGATATGATTTCTGTTTTCTCTAAATTTACCAAGGCTTGATTTGTGACCCAAGATATGATCTATCCTGGAGTATGTTCCATGAGCACTTGAGAAGAAAGTATATTGTGTTGTTTTTGGATGGAATGTTCTATAAGTATCATTTAAGTCCATCTTGTTTAATGTGTCATTTAAAGCTTGTGTTACCTTATTTATTTTCATTTTGAATGGTCTGTCCATTGGTGAAAGTGGGTTGTTAAGGTCCCCTAGTATGATTGTGTTACTGTCAATTTCCCCTTTTATGGCTGTTAGCATTTGCCTTATGTATTGAGGTGCTCCTATGTGGGGTACATAAATATTTACAGTTGTTATATTGTCTACTCGGATTGATCCCTTGATCATTATGTAGTGTCCTTCTTTGTCTCTTGTAATAGTCTATTTTAAAGTCCATTTTGTCTGATACGAGTATTGCTACTCCAGTTTTCTTTTGATTTCCATTTGCATGGAATATCTTTTCCCAACCCCTCACTTTCAGTCTGTATGTGTTCCTAGGTCTGAAGTGGGTCTCTTGTAGACAGCATATATACGTCTTGTTTTTGTATCTATTCAGCCATTCTTTTTCGTTTGACAGCAGCACTTAATCCATTTACATTTATGGTAATTACCAATATATATGTTCCTATTACCATTTTTTTAATTGTTTTGGGATTGTTTTTGTAGGTCTTTTCCTTCTCTTGTGTTTCCTGCCTCAAGAAGTTCCTTTAGCATTTGTTGTAAAGGTGGTTTGGGGGTGCTGAAATCTGTTAACTTTTGCTTGTCTATAAAGGTTTTAATTTCTCTGTCGAATCTGAATGAGATCCTTGCTGGGTAATCTTGGTTATAGTTTTTCCCTTTCATCACTATAAATAGGTCCTGCCACTCCCTCTGGCCTGCAGAATTTCTGCTGAAAGATCAGCCGTTAACCTTATGGGGATTCCCTTTTGTGTAATTTGTTGTTTTCCCCTTGCTGCTTTTAATATTTTTTCTTTGTATTTAATTTTTGATAGTTTGATTATTATGTGTCTCGGCGTGTTTTCTTTGGGTTTATCATGTGTAGTACTCTCTGCACTTCCTGGACTTGATTGACTATTTCCTTTCCCCTGCTAGGGAAGTTTTCAACTATAATCTCTTCAAATATTTTCACAAATATTTACTCTTCTTCTTCTGCTACCCCTATAATTTGAATGTTGGTGCGTTTAATGTTGTCCCAGGGGTCTCTGAGACAGTTCTCAATTCTTTTCATTCTTTTTTCTTTATTCTGTTCCCTGGCGGTTATTTCCACCATTTTATCTTCCAGCTCACTTATCCATTCTTCTGCCTCAGTTATTCTACAACTGATTCCTTCTAGAGTATTTTTAATTTCAGTAACTGTGCTGTTCATCACTGTTTAATTGCTCTTTAGTTCTTCTAGATCCTTTTTAAATGTTTCTTGTATTTTCTCCATTCTGTTTCCAAGATTTTGGTTCATCTTTACTATCATTACTCTGAATTCTTTCTCAGTTAGTTTGCGTATTTCATCTTCATTTATTTGGTCTTGTAGGTTTGTACCTTGCCGCTTCGTCTGTAACATACTTTTTGTCATTTCAATTTTTTTTTTTTCTTTTTTGATGAGTGGTGCTTTACTCTTGTCTTACTGGTTGTTTGGCCTGAGACGTCCAGCACTGGAGTTTGCAGGCGTTTGCATAGAGCCGGGTCTTTGTGCTGAGATGAGGATCTCTGGGAGGCCTTACTCTGTTTAATATTTCCTGGGGGGCTTCCCTGGTGGCGCAGTGTTTGAGAGTCTGGCTGCCGATGCAGGGGACACGGTTCATGCCCCGGTCCAGGAAGATCCCATATGCCGTGGAGCGTCTAGGCCCATGAGCCATGGCCGCTGAGCCTGCGTGTCTGGAGCCTGTGCTCCGCAACGAGAGAGGCCACAACAGTGAGAGGCGCGCATACCGCAAAAAAAAAAAAAAAAAAAAATTTCCTGGGGATGAGGTTCTCTTTTAGTCCAGTGGTTTGGACTCAGAGCACCCACCACAGGAGCTCAGGTGCAACCTCTGATCTGGGAACCAAGATCCTGCAAGCTTCGTGGTGTGGTTAAAAAATCTAATAATAAATTTTAAAAAAGAAAGAAAGAACAAAAGGAGCAGTACAATATCAAACAATAAAAAACAAAATAAGTTAGAAGGATAAAATATGTATTAGGAAAAATGAAACTATAATTGAAACAACTGCAACAAGGTAAAATAAAACCCCAAAAAAATAAAGAAAAAAAAAGTGGGAAACAAGCCAAAAGGAGAGAACAATAACAAAGTATAAAAAGTAAAATAAAATTAGAAAAATAAAAGATTTATTAGGCAAAATAAAAATATAAAAGAATCAACAATAACAAATAAACAAGGTAAAACAGAACCCCAATCTAAAAGAGGAACAAAGAAAACAAAAAGCCTTTGCTACGGGGGCAGAGTTTAAGTGGGGGATGGAACTTAGGCATGGGTGGGTTTAGTGTGGGATGGGACCTAGGCAGGTGGGGAGGGTGATGTTTGAGCGTGGGGTGGGATCTAGGCTAAGGACCCACGTAACTGGAAATGGCCCTGGTGGCAGGGCCTAGGCAGGGCGACATTCAAGCGTGGGGTGGGGCCTCTTCTTAGGACCTGCACGGAAGCAGAGAGGTAGCACGTCCAAAGGAGGGCCTCTGGATTATGGAATTCTGGAGTTTGGAGGTAGGGCTCTGGGTAAGGGTGTGTGGGTGGGGTGTAGGCTCAGCATGTTGGAGGGGTTCTATGAGTGTAGAGGTAGGACCCTGGGTGGGGAAGTAGGTGCACGGTTTGGGCTCTGTGTGACAGGAGGGAGGCTCTGAGGGCAGATGATTAGGTCTGGGAGCCCAAGTCTCCTTGGTGCCTAACTGGACAGGGAAGTCACTGGCCGCATCCCCTTCTGTTCCTTCATACCCCCCAACACTGTCTACCCCAAGTTCTCCCCCGTCCCTGCTGGACCCCTAACATGGGTGGGTCCCGCTGGGTGTAGGAACTCCTCCTCTCCCCCAGCCACCCCTCAGGGTGCTAGTCCTAGAGATCAGACCTTTACTTTTGCTCTCCCTTCCCTCCCTCCCACTCCCTCAATACTTGCGTGGCTGGAGGGGGCCTCGGTGGGCAGAGGATCAGGCCCAGGATCTCAGCAGGTTCCTGTGGCCAAAGTGGGCAAGGGAAACCTGGCCATGCTCCCCTTTGATCCTCTGCCCTCCCAATGCTTCCCCAATTTTCCCCTTCGGGTGTTGGGATCCCTCCCCCTCCCCCAGGTGCCTCTCAAGGGCACCAGTCCTGTTCCACCTCCACTTATACTTCCCCGTCACTCCCCTCATGCCCCACATCCTACTTGGTCACTGGGTGTTCCTCCCATCCCCTTAGGTGTCCATGGTCCCCCACCAGTGCTTGGTAGGTGCCCTAGTTGTGCAGAGACGCAAATTCCATGTCCTCCTAGTACGCCATCTTGACTCTGCCCCCATGGGTCTTTTTCTTGTGTTTCCCACTTAGAGAAGTTTCTTAGCATTTGTTGTAAAGCTGGTTTGGTGGTGCTTAATTCTCTTAGCTTTTGCTTGTCTGAAAAGCTTTTGACTTCTCCATTGAATCTGAATGAGATCCTTGCTGGGTAGAGTAATCTTGGTTGTAGGTTTTTCCCTTTCATCACTTTAAATATGTCCTGCCACTCCCTTCTGTACTGCAGAGTTTCCACTGAAAAATCAGCTGATAACCTTATGAGAATTCCTTTTTATGTAATTTTTTGTTTTTCCCTTGCTGCTTTTAATATTTTTTCTTTGAATTTAATTTTTGTTAGTTTGATTAATGTGTGTTTTGGTATATTTTTCCTAGGGTTTATCCTGTATGGGACTTTCTGTGCTTCCTGGAATTGGGTGACTATTTCCTTTCCCATGTTAGGGAAGCTTTCAACTATAATCTCTTCAAATATTTTCTCAGACCCTTTCTTTCGCTCTTCTTCTTCTGCAACCCCTATAATTCGAATGTTGGTGCATTTAGTGTTGTCCCAGAGGTTTCTGAGATTGTTTTCAATTCTTTTCATTCTTTTTTCTTTATTCTGCTCCTCAGTAATTATTTCCACCATTTTGTCTTCCAGCTCACTTATTCGTTCTTCTGCTTCAGTTATTCTGTTGCTGATTCCTTCTAGTATATTTTTCATTTCAGTTATTGTGTTGTTCATCTCTGTTTGTTTATTCTTTAGTTCTTCTAGATCTTTGTTAATCATTTCTTGTAGTTTCTCAATCTGTGCTTCCATTCTATTTCCGAGATTCTGGATCATCTTTACTATCATTACTCTTAATTCTTTTTCAGGTAGATTGCTTATTTCCTCTTCATTTATTTGGTCTTATAGGTTTTACCGTCTTCCTTCATCTGTGACTTTTTTTTGCCTTTTTTTTTTTTTTATGAGTGGGATTGTGTTCCTGTCTTACTGGTTGTTTGGCCTGAGGCTTCCAACACTGGAGTTCGTAGGCTATTGGGTAGAGCTGGGTCTTGGTGCTGAGATGAGGAAATCCATGAGACGTCACTCTGATGAATATTCCCTGGGATCTGAGGTTCTCTGTTAGTCCAGTGGTTCAGACTTGGAACTCCCACTGCTGGAGCTTTGGTCTGACCTGGGCTCAAGAACCAAGATCCAACAAGCCATGTGGGATGGTGAAAAAAAAAAAAAGAACAATAACAAAGTAAAAAATAAAATTAGACTAGGAAACTAACAGATATGTTAGAAAGAATGTAAAAATAAAAATATAGATGAATCAACAACCAGGGGGTACATCAGTACCACAATAGTAGAAAAGAGGAGGAGGGAGAAGGAAAAAACAAAAAGGAGGAGGGGAAAGGCCTTGGCTGTGGAGGGTGGGGCCTAAGCAAGGGTGAGGTTTGGGTGGTGGGTGGGGCCAATGCTCAGGACCCACAGGGCTGGAAAAGGCCCTGGAGTCTGTTGTGGGGTAGGGCTTAGGCTCAAGGAACAGAAGGGGCCCAGTCGTGCCCCTCACCCCTGGTCTCAGAGGGCAGGGTACCTCACCTGGGAGCCCAGCAGGCTTCCTGGGCTCAAGTGGGTGGGGCAAACGCCCTCCTCTCCTCTCCTGCTCCTCTGGTCTGGGAGGGCCCCTCCCCCCTCCCTCTCCTGATCTCCCTAGCCTCTCTACTATGCCCCCAATAACCCACACAGCCTGGAGGGGGCTCTGGAGGGCAGGGGATCAGCCTGGGACCCCAGCAGCTTCCCTGTGCCCGAGTGGGTGGGGCAAATGCTCTCCACTCCCTCGCTCCTCCTGGATGGCTCCTCCCTCCTGCCTCCCATGTTCTCCCCTCAGCCTCCTTCCTATGCCCCTAAGGACCGATGTGACCTGGAGCGGGCTTTGGAGGGCAGGGGATTGGCCTGGGAGCTCGGCAGGCCCCCCAGACCCAAGTGGGCAGGGCAATCACCCTTGGTCCTCTCCTGCTCCTCCCAGAGGGCCCCTCCCGCCTACCACTCCTCATCTCCTCGGCCTCCTTCCTATGCCCCCAGCACCCATGTGGCCTGGATGGGGCTTTGGAGGGGGGTACTGGCTTGGGAGCTCAGCAGGCTCCCCTGCCTGAGTGGGCCAGACAATCACCCTCTGCTCTCTCTTCCCAGAGAGTCCCTTTTAACCAATAGGAATGAAAACTTGTGGATATATGCATATCACTTTTCTATCCCAGGATGGACAGACCTAATATGAACTTCATAAGTTTTCTCAGATGGTCCTACAGGATTTAGCAACCAGCTGTCCATAGTGATTTTCCTCTTTGTCTTTTTTACTTCTCTTATCCAAACTTTTCCAAATAAAGCACGTATACATAAGTCTTTGTTTAAGGTTTTGCTCTGTGGAGAAAACAAATCAAGAAAGATGGTATAAGGGGGACTTCCCTGGTGGTGCAGTGGTTAAGATTTCGCCTTCCAATGCAGGGGGTGCAGGTTCGATCCCTGGTCAGGGAGCTAAGATCCCACATGCCTTGGGGCCAAAAGACCAAAACATAAAACAAGTAATAATGTAACAAATTCAATAAAGACTTTAAAAATGGTCCACATGAAAAAAATCTTAAAAAAAAAAAAGAAAGATGGTATCAGGAATGACCCTAGAAATCAGATCTTCACAATAGGATTTTGGAGCTGGATTATTCATTGGTCAGACCTTAATGAGCACACACACACACACACACACACACACACACACACACACAGATGATAGAATCCCTGTTATGCAATAGCATCACAATTACTAAGGCTTTCTCCTTTGGTTGATTGAGATGAGGTATAGGTAGAAGGTGAAACAACTGAATAGTATGGAGACAATTATAACTATAGCTATTATAAATATAAGGATTATGGAATAGGCTAGTTTTTGTTAACTATGCTAGAAACCTTCAAAAACATGAAGCCTCATTATAGCCAATCATCAACTCTAGCAAACTGTGAAACTCAGAGATGGCAGCTTTGCAGGAGAGTTTCATCTCCTTCAGCTACAGGGTCCTCTTGGCTAAAAGTCAGGCTCAGGATACAATTGTAAGGGTGGCAGAGTTTAAATAAGATTATGAGGCAGCGTCTAGACAAATCTTCTACAGCAGAATCAGGGCCCATATAGGTTAAGGGTTGGAGCTGAGAACTAAAATGAGAACATCTGGATGGAAATGCCAGAGAATCACAAAACCTCATATTCTCCTAAACCTGCTATTTTGCTAAAACAGTCAGAAGAGCAGACTCTTCCCTTGTAGGGAGAACCTGCAATGATCTCACCTGAGGCTGGGGCCTTAGAAGATGATGCAAGACCTGCCCTTGAAATGCTTCATTGCCTATAGGACAATAACCAGGGTCAAATCTCTGAGTGGCTATCACGTACAGTTCCTGATCTTGGGAGAAATAGCTTAAACACCAAGAAATTGCAGGACCTGAATAATATATATTAGCAGAATTCAGGACAACATGTAGAAATGGCTTATAAGCCTGGTTAATAGAGTTGTTGAAATAAAAATCTGGTTTGGGGAGAATTTTTGACATAACCCATAACTCAGAATTACAAGTCTTGTCAGGTATATCTGGAGCTGGTCTTAATAATCTCCTGGGATGGCTCCTTGACACTTATCCTAAAGGAAATGAGATGACTATATTTGCCAGAATTTCCTCGGAATGGTATTAATAAAGCAGTAAAAAGTCATTCATAGAGGAGGAAATAGAAAAAATATATTTATCATGTGAGTCCAGAGATTACATGTAACGGATTATATTTTCCAAAGATGACCAAAACATTATCTCTTATCCCACATGTTGTTATAGAAACTTGGCCCTTTCCTATCAAGAGGTGGGAGTTTCAATCTAGGCAGGCTTGAGACTTCTTCTATGAATAGAATGCAGCTGAATTGACACGACAAGATTTCTGAGGTTAGGTTACTAGTTAATCTACTATATACACGCCATCACACTAATTGAACTTAGTGAGGAGCTGATTCCCTAGAAAGATCCATGGCTGTCCAGGGTTGGATGATAAAACCCACAAAAATTCAAGACCCTGCTACATCCATAAATTTTGTAGGGGCTTATTGATCTGGGGCATGTTAGGATATCCTCTTCAAGTAAAGATATGAACATGTGGCCCTATGTCAACCACTCTGTTGCACCTATACCTCTTTATCATTTCAAACCTATTGCCTCAAAGGTGTGGATGGTCTTCTCTATAGATCAACTATACAAGAGGAGGAGGAAAGTAATTGAGACTGGTTCACAGATAGGTCAGTACAATATTTTGATGTTAGCTAAAAATGAACACATGCTGTGTTATAGCACCACTGAGTGATAGCCTAAATGACACTGGTGCAGGAAAATTCTCCCAGTGGGAAGACTATGAGAAGTACACTTGGCTGTTCAATTCTAATGGAAGGAAAAGTGGCCTAAGGTAAGGACATATATGGAGCCCTAGGCAGTGGCAAATGGCTAGGCTGGTTTTTCAGTGATCTAAAAAGAACAAGTTTAGAAAATTGACAACAAGTAAATCTGTGAAAGAGGCATATGATTGGTCCTATCACACTGGGCACAAAGCAGGGGGATATGTGTCTGACATCAGTGCCCTACATAGCACATCCACCATAAAGAATAGGGTGACTTATCCTGTGGATATCAACTTGACTCCCTCCTAAGCTGTGCTAGTGCTTAGAAATACAGTAACTATAGGGGCAGTGGCAGAGACTCTGTGTGAACCCAACAAAACAGCCTCCCTTTCATCAGCACTGACCTCACTACATACACCACTGCTGAATGACCAAGCTGCCAGCAGCAAAGATCAACAGGTGATATAGCATCATTCCTTGAGGAGATAAGCCAACCAGTTTTTGGCAGGTTGATTACATTAGATCTCTTTCCACTCTGAGAGCCAAGTGCTGGCTATGGATTAGGGAAATTTTGAGCTGGTAGTGAAGAAGGGAAATGATAAATAGCAATCACAATCTCAGGACCAGCAGCAGCAGTGGAGATCCTAAGGTGTTTTACTTTTGTTTGCTCATTTTTCACTCATCTTCTTTTATTAAGTCTTTGGAGAGACTGCAGCTGTCCTTCACTTTGCAGGGGTTCCTGGCAAATTTGACTTGTATTTCTCCTCTTTCAGAGAAGAAGGGAGGGCAACTTATCTTCGCCAAAAATGAAGCCCCCATATCATAGTAGGGGAGATGTATGTAATGGAAGACACAAGCCGACCTCAGTGTTGCAAGAGATGGACCTCGTTGGATGTCTCCTATGCACTACATCAGGTCCTCTCAGCCTCATATTCTAGACAATTCAAGGGCATTGATCAGTTTCAGACAAGTGCAACCTGACAGCATCTCACCACAGGCCCAGGTAGAATGACCCTCAGCTGACTGAGAGGATGGGGGATAGGGAGGGGCTGTTCAAATGCAACCTGAAAGGTGGTAGGACTGACTCCCTGTGGGGTGGACTTTGCCTGGTGAGAGACGGGAGCAGGTGCATAAATGTACCTTTAGATGGAAAGCCTGAGACATACTTCATATGGCTTCCCAGATGGTCTATGTGGTATCAGACAACCTCTTGCTCATAATAGTGACTGAATCAATCATGCAGCCTTGTGCTGGCTCTGTTTTCCTTCCTTTGCTCTCCTGTCCTCTCTCCTACTCCCTGGGGTAGTGCTCCAATAAAGGACTCACCCACAAAGCTTTGTTTCAGGGTCTGCACGAGGTGGGGGTCACACAGGCAAAGACACTAAATTTCTTCACATATTTATGTTTCCTTAGTATAAGTTCATGTATCTAGAATTGCTGAGTCAAATCACATTCTCTTTTTTTTGTTTTCTTTATTGGAGTATAGTTGATTTACAATGTTGTGTTAGTCAAAGTACATCCTTAAGGCTCAAATGCATATTGCCAAACTTGCTCTCCAGAAGGAGGTTGCAGTTCACTGTCCTGTGTTCACTTTCATGAGGAATATATAAAAGTGGCCACTTCCTCACGTATTGATTGGAGTTATTTTTGCTATTCTGTAACTCGACGTGTAAAAATGGCATATCTTTGTCTTAATTTTTATTTTTCTGTGTAAGAATAAATTTGGACTTTATTCAATAAGCATATGCTTATTGCCCACTTGTTTATATTTGGAGAAGTTTATATCCTTTGTCAGTGTATTATCCATTTTTATGTAATTCCAAGAGCCCCTTATTCATTAAAGTCATGAATAAATCCATTATCTTTTGCATATAGTGAATGTATTTTTCCTGTTTGTTTTGCTTTATGATGCTTTTAGACATACCCACATTTATTGTTGTTTTGGAGGACTATCTCACTGATCTGACTCTTTCTGTATCAGTCATAATGTTTTATCATGACAGTTTTAGAGTATTTTAATATTTTACAATACAAGCCTCCTATTTTCTGAATTTAATTTAAAACATTTTTGGCTATTTTTCTTTTTTTTTTGCCGTACGCGGGCCTCTCACTGCTGTGGCCTCTCCCGTCGCGGGGCACAGGCTCCGGACGCACAGGCTTACTGGCCATGGCTCACGGGCCTAGCTGCTCCGCGGCACGTGGGATCTTCCCAGACCGGGGCACGAACCCGCGTCCCCTGCATCGGCAGGCGGACTCTCAACCACTGCGCCACCAGGGAAGCCCTTTTTGGCTATTCTTATACAGTCATTCTTTCTAAAATCCCACTGGCATGTTGTATTTAACAAGTGACTGCACATCTGAACTAGCTGTTCACATGACTTTTTCATTTTGACTTATTTACACTATAAATTTTAGCAATTTAGTCTCAAATTAAACAACTGTTTAATGTCTTAAATAAACTCAAATGGTCTTTTTCTTTCTATTCCCACTATTGCTCCCTTACTTTGGACCCTTATCATTTTTGTATCTGGTTTATTATAATAGTCACCTGAAAAGACTCACTACCATACAATCTTGCCTGTTCTCCAAAACCATAGTGTTTTCTTCAAAGAATCAAGTCTGATGAGTTTTCCTGGTTCTCCACACCCTTCAGTATGAAGTTCATTAGCATAGTGTACAAGGTCCTTTTATAATCTAGTCTTTGGATCTCTTTCCTACCCCATCCTTCACCATTTCTTCTCTTCTCTCCCATCCCAACCTAAAGTGGACGCCTTTAGCTATTCCCAGAATAGGCAATATACTCTGCCTTTGGTGCCTCTGCTCAGGCTGCTGCTTCTGTAAGGAAACATCTTATCCTTTCACTGTTCCTCTTTGCCTGTCTAATATCTATTCGTGATACTTGGCTCAGCCTTCATCTCTAAGATGCCTTTCTTTATCCAAGCTTCAATTTATTTTCTTTCCTATGTATTCCCAGCACATCTCATACACACTGCTATTTTTGCAGTGCTCATACTCCATGCTCATTGTTGCCAAATCTTCGGAGCCAGGGATGATGGATCTTTTTACGTTTGTATCTCCAGAGTCTAGCACAGTGTCTGGCATATAAAAGTCAGATAATATATTGTATAATTATTGATAGAATGAATATCTCTCAGTTTCCACATCTGAAAGATGAGGATGATATTTCAACTGAACAATGTTATATAATGGTAAAAATTAAATATGTAAATGAGACGGCTTTGAACACTGTTAACTGGTATACAACTACAAGGTGAGAATCAAAGATACAAAGTTATATTCCCAAATGATTAGAGAAAGTTGTTACTTCCTAGATTAAAGAAAAAAATACAACCATTTACATACTGAATTTTGTTTAAAACACATTGATTCTCAAGGATAATTTTGAGTTTATATACATTTTATTTGGGATTTTTTCATTAGTAGGTAAAAATATGCTGAGGATATATAATCACAGTTATTTCCACCTAACCTTTATATTTTGTGACATCCTCAAGTTCAGAAACTTTTCTTTGTTAAAAGGTTATATTCTACCAAATTTCTTTTGCAAAGTAGTTTTATCAATTGCCTCAAAATAAGAAATCATTTATATATTTTTTTTACAATATGAAAACTGTGGATATATTCACTTGGGAGTGCTTTTAAAGGGCAAGTCTGCATTCTAAATAACAAGTTACAGGTATTAAATGAGTATAGTAAAAATCAGAAAGTCTGATCATAAATGTCTAAAGTTGCTGACAGTCTTACTACATAAAAAAAGGACTATGCAGTGGAAAGCTTTTGCAGCTGCCCATTAAAAAGCAGTTTATAAATGGACTAAAAAATTGTGATCTCCTAAAAAAATTTTTTAAAAATTGAAGGCAAGTTTTTATGTTAATAAATGTACCAAACTGATTTACAGAGGTTATTCAATTTTGCTGAAAACTTTAAAATATTTTTCATTAGTAATATATGTACATATGCTTGTTTTAATATAAATTTTATTTTTTAATTCTTTAAAAGTTATTTTAATGAAACATGACTATGATACATTTATTAGAAGCAAGGTTTTTTTAAACACAAATATATAACTTAAGAAACAGGAGGGGAAAAAAAAAAAAAAAACAGGAGGGGAGATGTGAATCCTGGGCCCATTTTCTACATATTCATTGACTAAACATTTATCTAAAACATTCAGAAAATTTTCAGAAGTGTTCACTTCCAATTTTCTTTGATTATGATCTTCTAAAAATGTACACTTCTCATATTAAATTTTACTTTTGAACTGCTTAAATTACTCTTATATTTTTGCTTCTTTTTAAATGTCTTAATATCTTCAACAACTAGCATTGCTTTGATCTCTCTTTTGAACTTCTTTGCTAATGTTAGATATATGTATACTATATTTGAAGGAACAATTTTTATCTTTTTAAAAAGTAATACAGAGAGGGCTTCCGGAAAGATGGCGGAAGAGTAAGACGCAGAGATCACCTTCCTTCCCACAGATACACCAGAAATACATCTACACGTGGAACAACTCCTACAGAACACCTGCTGAACGATGGCAGAAGACCTCAGACTTCCCAAAAGGCAAGAAACTCCCCATGTACCTGGGTAGGGCAAAAGAAAAAAGAATAAACAGAGACAAAGGGATAGGGACGGGTCCTGCAGCAGTGGGAGGGAGCTGTGAAGAAGGAAAGGTTTCACACACTAGGAAGCCCCTTCGCAGGTGGAGTCTGCGGGTGGCGGAGGGGGAAGTTTCAGAGCCACGGGGGAGATCACAGCAACAGGGGTGTGGAGGGCAAAGCGGAGAGATTCCTGCACAGAGGATCAAGGCCGACCGGCACTCACCAGGCCGAGAGGCTTGTCTGCTCACCCGCCGGGACGGGCGGGGCTGGGAGCTGAGGCTCGGGCTTCGGTCGGAGCGCAAGGAGAGGACTGGGGTTGGCGGCGTGAACACAGCCTGAAGGGGTTAGTGCGCCACGGCTGGCCGGGAGGGAGGCCAGAGAAAAGTCTGGAGCTGCCGAAGAGGCAAGAGACTTTTTCTTGCCTCTTTGTTTCCTGGTGCGCGAGGAGAGGGGATTAAGAGCGCTGCTTAAAGGAGCTCCAGAGACTGGCGCAAGCCGCGGCTAAAAGCGCGGACCCCAGAGACGGGCAAGAGACGCTAAGGCGGCTGCTGCCGCCACCAAGAAGCCTGTGTGCGAGCACAGGTCACTATCCACACCTCCCTTCCTGGAAACCTGTGCAGCCCGCCACTGCCAGGGTCCCGGGATCCAGGGACAACTCCCCTGGGAGAACGCACGGAGCGCCTCAGGTTGGTGCAGCATCAAGCCGGCCTCTGCCGCTGCAGGCTCGCCCCCGCACTCCTTGCCCCTCCCTCCCCCCCAGGCCTGGGTGAGCCAGAGTTCCCGAAGCAGCTGCTCCTTTAACCCCATCCTGTCTGAGCGAAGAACAGACGCCCTCTGGCGACCTACACGCAGAGGCGGGGCCAAATCCAAAGCTGAGCCCTGGGAGCTGTGAGAACAAAGAAGAGAAAGGGAAGTCTCTCCCAGCAGCCTCAGAAGCAGCGGATTAAAGCTCCACAATCAACTTGATGTACCATGCATCCGTGGAATACATGACTAGACAACAAATCATCCCAAATTGAGGAGGTGGACTTTGAGAGCAAGATTTATGATTTTTTTTGCCCTTTTTCTCTTTTTATGAATGTGTATGTGTATGCTTCTGTGAGAGATTTTGTCTGTATAGCTTTGCTTCCACCATTTGTCCTAGGGGTCTATCAGTCCTTTTTTTTTTTTTAATTTTTTTCTTAATAATTATTTTTATTTTAATAATTTTATTATATTTTACCTTATTTTATTTTACTTTATCTTCTTTCTTTTTTTCCTTCCTTCCCTCCTTCCTTCCTTCATTCCTCCCTCCCTCCCTCCTTTCTTTCTTCCTACTTCTACTAATTCTTTCTTTCTACTTTTTCTCCCTTTTATTCTGAGCTGTGTGAATGACAGGCTCTTGGTGCTACAGCCAGGAGTCAGTGCTGTGCCTCTGAGGTGGGAGAGCCAACTTCAGGACACTGGTCCACAAGAGACCTCCCAGCTCCACATAATATCAAATGGTGAAAATCTCCCAGGTATCTCCATCTCAACAGCAGCTACCAGCTTCACTCAACGACCAGCAAGCTACAGTGCTGGACACCCTATGCCAAACAACTAGCAAGACAGGAACACAGCCCCACCCATTAGCAGAGAGGCTGCCTAAAATCATAATAAGTCCACAGACACCCCAAAACACACCACCAGATGTGGACCTGCCCACCAGAGAGACAAGATCCAGCCTCATCCACCAGAACACAGGCACTAGTCCCCTCCACCAGGAAGCCTACACAACCCACTGAACCAACCTTAGCCGCTGGGGACAGACACCAAAAACAACGGGAACTACGAACCTGCAGCCTGCAGAAAGGAGACCCCAAACACAGTAAGATAAGCAAAATGAGAAGACAGAAAAACATACAGCAGATGAAGGAGCAAGATAAAAATGCACCAGACCTAACAAATGAAGAGGAAATAAGCAGTCTACGTGAAAAAGAATTCAGAATAATGATAGTAAAGATGATGCAAAATCTTGGAAATAGACAAAATACAAGAAACATTTAACAAGGACCTAGAAGAACTAAAGATGAAACAAACAACAATGAACAACACAATAAATGAAATTAAAAATACTCTAGATGGGATCAATAGCTGAATAACTGAGGCAGAAGAACGGATAAGTGACCTGGAAGATAAAATAGTAGGAATAACTACTGCAGAGCATAATAAAGAAAAAAGAATGAAAAGAACTGAGGACTGTCTCAGAGACCTTTGGAACAACATTAAATGCACCAACATTCGAATTATAGGAGTTCCAGAAGAAGAAGAGAAAAAGAAAGGGACTGAGAAAATATTTGAAGAGATTATAGTTGAAAACTTCCCTAATATGGGGAAAGAAATAGTTAATCAAGTCCAGGAAGCACAGAGAGTCCCATACAGGATACATCCAAGGAGAAACACACCAAGACACATATTAATCAAACTGTCAAAAATTAAATACAAAGAAAGCATATTAAAAGCAGCAAGGGAAAAACAACAAATAACACACAGCGGAATCCCCATAAGATTAACAGCTGATCTTTCAGCAGAAACTCTGCAAGCCACAAGGGACTGGCAGGACATATTTAAAGTGATGAAGGAGAAAAACCTGCAACCCAGATTACTCTACCCAGCAAGGATCTCTCAGATTTGATGGAGAATTAAAATCTTTACAGACAAGGAAAAGCTGACAGAGTTCAGCACCACCAAACCAGCGTTACAACAAATGCTAAAGGAACTTCTCTAGGCAAGAAACACAAGAGAAGGAAAAGACCTACAATAACAAACCCCAAACAATTAAGAAAATGGGAATAGGAACATACATATCGATAATTACCTTAAATGTAAATGGACTAAATGCTCCCACCAAAAGACACAGATTGGCTGAATGGATACAAAAACCAGACCGATATATTTGCTGTCTACAAGAGACGCACTTCAGACCTAGAGACACATGCAGACTGAAAGTAAGGGGATGGAAAAAGATATTCCATGCAAATGGAAACCAAAAGAAAGCTGGAGTAGCAATTCTCATATCAGACAAAATAGACTTTAAAATAAAGACTATTAGAAGAGACAAAGAAGGACACTACATAATGATCAAGGAATCAATCCGAGAAGAAGATATAACAATTGTAAATATTTATGCACCCAACATAGGAGCACCTCAATACATAAGGCAAATACTAACAGCCATAAAAGGGGTAATCGACAGTAACACATTCATAGTAGGGGACTTCAACACCCCACTTTCACCAATGGACAGATCATCCAAAATGAAAATAAATAAGAAAACACAGCTTTAAATGATACATTAAACAAGATAGACTTAATTGATATTTATAGGACATTCCATCCAAAAACAACAGAATACACATTCTTCTCAAGTGCTTATGGAACATACTCCAGGATAGATCATATCTTGGGTCACAAATCAAGCCTTGGTAAATTTAACAAAATTGAAATTGTATCAAGTATCCTTTCCAACCACAGCGCTATGAGACTAGATATCAATTACAGGAAAAAAATCTGTAAAAAATACAAACACATGGAGGCTAAACAATACACTACTTAATAACGAAGTGATCACTGAAGAAATCAAAGAGGAAATCAAAAAATACCTAGAAACAAATGATAATGGAGACATGACGACCCAAAATCTGTGGGATGCAGCAAAAGCAGTTCTAAGAGGGAAGTTTATAGTAATACAATCCTACCTTAAGAAACAGGAAACATCTCGAATAAACAACCTAACCTTGCACCTAAAGCCATTAGAGAAAGAAGAGCAAAACCCAAAGTTAGCAGGAGGAAAGAAATCATAAAAATCAGATCAGAAATAAATGAAAAAGAAATGAAGGAAACGATAGCAAAGATCAATAAAACTAAAAGCTGGTTCTTTGAGAAGATAAACAAAATAGATAAACCATTAGCCAGACTCATCAAGAAAAAAAAGGAGAAGACTCAAATCAATAGAATTAGAAATGAAAAAGGAGAATTACAACTGACACTGCAGAAATGGAAAGGATCATGAGAGATTACTACAAGCAACTCTATGCCAAAAAAATGGACAACCTGGAAGAAATGGACAAATTCTTAGAAATGCAGAACCTGCCAAGACTGAATCAGGAAGAAATAGAAAATATGAAGAGACCAATCACAAGCACTGAAATTGAAACTGTGATTGAAAATCTTCCAACAAACAAAAGCCCAGGACCAGATGGCTTCACAGGCGAATTCTATCAAACATTTAGAGAAGAGCTAACACCTATCCTTCTCAAACTCTCCCAAAATAGAGCAGAGGGAGGAACACTCCCAAGCTCATTCTACAGGGCCACCATCACCTTGATACCAGAACCAGACAAGGATGTCACAAAGAAAGAAAACTACAAGCCAATATCACTGATGAACATAGATGCAAAAATCCTCAACAAAATACTAGCAAACAGAATCCAACAACACATTAAAAGGATCATACGCCATGATCAAGTGGGGTTTATTCCAGGAATGCAAGGATTCTTCAATATATGCAAATCAATCAATGTGATAAACCATATTAACAAATTGAAGGAGAAAAACCATATGATCATCTCAATAGATGCAGAGAAAGCTTTCGACAAATTTCAACACACATATGTGATAAAAACCCTCCAGAAAGTAGGCATAGAGGGAACTTTCCTCAACATAGTAAAGGCCATATATGACAAACCCACAGCCAACATCGTCCTCAATGGTGAAAAACTGAAAGCATTTCCACTAAGATCAGGAACAAGACAAGGTTGCGCACTCTCACCACTCTTATTCAACATAGTTTTGGAAGTTTTAACCACAGTAATCAGAGAAGAAAAGGAAATAAAAGGAATCCAAATTGGAAAAGAAGAAGTAAAGCTGTCACTGTTTGCAGATGACATGATACTATATATAGAGAATCCTAAAGATGCTACCAGAAAACTACTAGAGCTAATCAATGAATTTGGTAAAGTAGCCGGATACAAAATTAATGCACAGAAATCTCTGGCATTCCTATACACTAATGTGAAAAATTTGAAAATGAAATCAAGAAAACACTCCTATTTACCATTGCAATAAAAAGAATAAAATATCTAAGAGTAAACCTACCTAAGGAGACAAAAGACCTGTATGCAGAAAATTATAAGACACTGATGAAAGAAATTACAGATGATACAAATAGATGGAGAGATATACCATGTTCTTGGATTGGAAGAGTCAACATTGTGAAAATGACTCTACTACCCAAAGCAGTCTACAGATTCAATGCAATCCCTATCGAACTACCACCAGCATTTTTCACTGAACGAGAAAAAAAAGTTTCACAATTTGTATGGAAACACAAAAGACCCCAAATAGCCAAAGCTATCTTGAGAGCGAGAAACAGAGCTAGAGGAATCAGACTCCCTGACTTCAGACTATACTACAAAGCTACAGTAATGAAGACAGTATGGTACTGGCACAAAAACAGAAATATAGATCAATGGAACAGGATAGAAAGCCCAGAGATAAACCCACACACATATGGTCACCTTATCTTTGATAAAGGAGGCAGGAATATACAGTGGAGAAAGGACAGCCTCTTCAATAAGTGGTGCTGGGAAAACTGGACAGGTACATGTAAAGTATGAGAATAGATCACTCCCTAACACCATACACAAACATAAGCTCAAAATGGATTAAAGACCTAAATGTAAGGCCAGAAACTATCAAACTCTTAGAGGAAAACATTGGCAGAACACTATGACATAAATCACAGCAAGATCCTTTATGACCCACCTCCTAGAGAAATGGAAATAAAAACAAAAATAAACAAATGGGACCTAATGAAACTTCAAAGCTTTTGCACAGCAAAGGAAACCATAAACAAGACCAAAAGGCAACCCTCAGAATGGGAGAAAACATTTGCAAATGAAGCAACTGACAAAGGATTAATCTCCAAAATTTATAAGCAGCTCATGCAGCTCAATAACTAAAAAGCAAACAACCCAATCCAAAAATGGGCAGAAGATCTAAATAGACATTTCTCCAAAGAAGATATACAGACTGCCAACAAACACATGAAAGAATGCTCAACATCATTAATCATTAGAGAAATGCAAATCAAAACTACAATGAGGTATCATCTCACACCAGTCAGAATGGCCATCATCAAAAAATCTAGAAACAGTAAATGCTGGAGAGGGTGTGGAGAAAAGGGAACACTCTTGCACTGTTGGTGGGAATGTAAATTCATACAGCCACTATGGAGAACAGTATGGAGGTTCCTTAAAAAACTACAACTAGAACTACCATATGACCCAACAATCCCACTACTGGGCATATACCCTGAGAAAACCATAATTCAAAAAGTCATGTATCAAAATGTTCATTGCAGCTCTATTTACAATAACCAGGACATGGAAGCAACCTAAGTGTCCATCATAGGATGAATGGATAAAGATGTGGCACATATATACTATGGAATATTACTCAGCTATAAAAAGAAACGAAATTGAGTTATTTGTAGTGAGGTGGATGGACCTGGAGTCTGTCATACAGAGTGAAGTAAGTCATAAAGAGAAAGACAAATACCGTATGCTAACACATATATATGGAATTAAAAATAAATGTGATGAAGAAGCTAGGGGTAAGACAGGAATAAAGACACAGACCTAATAGAGAATGGACTTGAGGATATGGGTAGGGGGAAAGGTAAGCTGTGACAAAGCGATAGAGAGGCATGGACACACACACACACATATATATATATATATATATATATATATATATATATATATATACTACCAAGCTTAAGGTAGATAACTAGTGGGAAGCAGCCGCATAGCACAGGGAGATCAGCTCGGTGCTTTGTGACTGGCTGGAGGGGTGGGATAGGGAGGGTGGGAGGGAGGGAGACGCAAGAGGGAAGAGATATGGGAACATATGTATATGTATAAGTGATTCACTTTGTTATAAAGCAGAAACTAACACACCATTGTAAAGCAATTATACTCCAATAAAGATGTAAAAAAAAAGTAATAAAATTGAAAAAAAAAATAATACATATATAATGTAACTTTTCTGTACAGTGCTTACCTCAAAATGTCATGAATTAAAATAATACCAAAAACAAAAAAACAAAAAAAGGAGAGACTTCCCTAGTGGTCCAGTGGTTAAGACTCTGCGCTTCCACTGCATGGGGCACCGTTTCAATCACTGGTTGGGAAATTAAGATCCCACATGCAGCGCAGTGCAGCCAAAAAGAAAAACTAAAATTTTAATAAATTAAAAAATAAAAATAAAATAACGTATTCCTCAGGGAAAGCAAAGCACTTCTGTTGGATATGTGTGAAAAGAGTAGGCAGTGGTTGTAATGAAGCTTCCAAATATTAAACTTCCCTTGCACTTATCAAGTCTCATCTGTCAACCTTTTCCATTTGTTTGTTTTCATTTCTCTTTCTGACTTCCAGGGTTTGGAATCCACTTTCTGCAGGGCCTATAACCCCTTATACTCTTCATTCCTTCTGACTGATTTTCTCTCTTACAAAGTTTCCAGCCCTTTCTTGCTGCATCCTTACTACCAAAACACTTCATCCAACAGATATGAATGCAAACTTGAAGATGTGGCTGCACATCTGCACATACCTTTTTACAAAGGAAAACAAAGATAGTAGGGTAGTGGAGAGTCTGATGTCTAATCAAAACGTAATAATCGTTCCTTTCTTGTTGATTTCCTCTTCAATACTAAATGTAAAAGTCAGACATGTTCGTACTTCAATGGACTCATGATAAATTAAATAAATATTTTTTCATCATTTGGCACTAGGCTTGCTGAAAGTAGTTTAGTATGCTGCTTCACTCCCGTTTGAAATGCCAGCATGGAATTTTTAGCATCATGGGTATGTTGTGGGATCAACACAACAGACTGAGTATCGAGTTCATAAAAAGTGAACTTTGCATATTTTTAAATATACTTTTTACTTGTTAGGAAGCAAAAAAAAAAAAAAGATTAAAAAAATAAAATTGACGAAAGTCACATAATATAAGGCATAATGCAGATTTCCAACAAAGAGGTTCTATACTGTATATAATATGGACACTTTTTATCTTTTGAAAAACAAATATGTTCATTAAAATATATATATATATATATATATATATATATATAACTCAGCTTAAAAACTTGCTTAGTGAGCAATACTTCCGAGAGCAAGCAAAGAAACAACACCTCATGGAGTAAGAAAGAGAGAAATTATTTAAAACTTTCTTTACTCTTTTTTTTTTGGCTGCACCACACAGCATGCGGGATCTTAGTTCCCCAACCAGGGATCGAACCTGTGCCCCCTGCAGTGGAAGCCTGAGTCTTAACCATTGGACCACCAGGGAAGTCCTCCAAAACTTTCTTTACTCTTAATAACTGGTGTTACCAGTTTTGAAAATCTGATGTACACGTCTTCACATTAGGAATAAACCTCTACCTCAAAAGATACACTTAAACAGACAAATTCTTGGCTGGTGGCAGGATGCCTCTCCTCCATCATCCAACTGTATTTCTCAAGCTCTTTCTCATCAGTGTCAAGGGACCTTTCTTAGTTACAACATTCCATCTATAGTTAGCATACAACCTTCACAGGAAAGCTCTAAGTTCATGTTCCCCAAATGTTTAAACCCACAGGCCTTATAAGGCCTTTTCTCCTTATTTTCTGAGGTTCCTCAGGCAAGAGTCTTCTGTCTACTTTTATTTTCTGTCATTTAAAAAATATGCTTTCTGTATATCTTTGTTTTTCATAGTCAGGTGGCAATGTTTAATGTTGCTGTTGTTGTTGATATATAATTTCCATGATATAAAACGCATGGACTTCAGAGGTAGAGTCAAAGGAGTTTGGCAACGAAGTACACCCATGTAAGCACTACTGAAATCAAGATATAGAACTTTTCCATCACCTCAGATACTTCCCTTCTGCCCCTTTCCAGTCAACATCTCCCACCAGAGACCACCCAGGCTGTGATTTCTTTCACCTTAGATTATTTCACCTGTTCTAGAAGGCCATAAAAATGGAACCACAGAGTATGTGTTCTTTTATGCGTTTCTTCTCTCAACTCAGCATAATGTTTTTACAGATTTTACTCTACATATCCATAGTTTGCTCCTTTTCTATCACTCAGTAGTATTCCATTGTATGAATATACCACAATTTGGTCATCCTGAAGGTAGACTTTTGAGTTGGTTCTAATGTTTTGCTACTATGCATAAAATTGCTGTGAAGATGTTTATATGTCATTTTGTGGACATATGTTTTCATTACTTAGGGCAAATACCTCAGAGTGGTATTGCTGGGTCATAGGTTGCCTTTCTGTATATTTTAAATGTAGTTTCTGTATATAGAATATGCTTTTTGTTTCTACAAATGTTTTTTTTAAGTGAAAATAGCTTTCTTTCTAATTAGCAAAATATTGTATGTTTAACATAAACAATTCAGACTATATATAACCCCTTTGCAACATATTTACTTCTCTTTATATTTTTTATAAAAATGGGAACTTACTCTAACCTGCTTTTTTCACTTAACATTTCATCTTAGAGATTCTATGTCCATATCCAGAGAACTGATCTACTGTATATCTCTTAATGACTGAAGAATATATCACTGTATAACCAGCATCTTAACTGGTTCATTCAATCCCTTATTTATTAACATTTAATTTGCTTTCTATTTTTATTATCTGAAACTATCTTACATGATTGTACATACATTTTTTTCACCTATTGGACTATTTCTTTAGGATAAAATCTAATAAATAGGAAAACATACACATGCTTTTTTTAATATGTCACAGATTGCCACATTTCCCTGCACAGTATTTATACTGGCCTACTCTCTCCCCAACAATGTGAGACAGTACTTGTACATACTTGCAACCCCATATTGTCACCAAGGGTGGGACTTTACAGTTTAAAAAAAAAAAATCAAATCAATGAAAAATGAGATTTTCATTATTTTATTTGAATTCCTTTTATTTCTAGTGAAATTAATGACTGTTTTCTGCCTTGGAGGTAACACTTAGAAAATATTTCCTGTTTATTCCTCATATGGCAATTTTTATCTGTACATGCATCCCTGATGTCTCTTCCTCTTCTTATAGGGACAGCAGTCAGATTGAGTTAGGGCCCCATCCTTATGACCCCATTCCCTTAAATATCTCTTTAGAGGCCCTGTCTCCAAATACAGTCACATTAAGGCTTCAGGCTTCAACAAACAAATTTTGAGGATGCAGTGAAAAGGTGGCTATCTGCAAGCCAAAGAGTAAAGCCTCAGAAGAAACCAACCCTGCTTGCCCCTTGATCTTGGACTTCCAGCCTCCAGAGCTGTGAGAAATAAATTTCTGTGGTTTAAGCCACCCAGTCTGTGGTATTTTGTTCCCGCAGCCCGAGCAGACTAATACATTTCCTTGTATTAGGAAATGTAAAATTATTAATCTAAATTTTCTTCTGGTACTTTATGATCTTATTTTTTTCAATTTCAATCTCAATTTCAATCTTTTAGTTTTAAAGTTAGGATTTATTTTTGGGGTAAATGGGAAGTAGAGTTTCAACTTTATATTTTTGCAAATGCTACGTCATTTGTTCCAAAACATTTTTTGGAAAATCCATTCAATACATTGATTTGAATTGTCACCTATAATACTTGCTAAATTCCCACTTGTGTCTGATTCTGGACTCTTTAATCTCTTCCATTGATTTGCTTATTTATTCCAATGCTATTATTACACAATATCACACTGTATTCCAATGCTATTATTACACAATATCACACTGTTTCAATTGTCACATCTTAACAATATGGTTTAATATGTCTTTGATAAATTCCTACTCATTTCTCTTCTTTCTCAGAATATTTCTAAATAATACCACACATTTACTCTTCCAAATAAATGAGGATTGTGTTGTCATGCAAAAAACAAAACAAACAAACCAAAAACAAACAGAAGGGATCTATGTGGTATACTTATTTACAAATAAATTTGTAGAAAATTCACACCCTTACAATATCTGTCCTCCCATCAAGGACATGCAATATCTCTCCATTTATTCTGATATCTTTTTATCGCCTTCATTTAGTTGGTTGGTTTCTGCTTTGTCTTCACACAGATTTGGTATATTTCTCACTAAGTTTGTTCTTGGCATCCTTTGTATTGGTCCTGGACTTTGTATGGGAGATAAGATGCTCTGTTTTGTTGGTTTGAGTCTGAAATTTACCCCTCCTTCTCAGGCCTGGCTTACTTCTCAAAACACCATTTTTGAAGAACTTTGATAGGCTTCCAATCAATTTTGTTCTGGAGAGCTCCATCATTTAAAACACAGAACCAGAAATTTTGAAAGAAGAGGCTTCTCCCTGCATCGCTACATCCACCTTGTCACTGATTCTCAATAGCTGCAAACGTGACCTCAGAACAGGCCTGCAAAGCTTTGGTTGCTTAGCAACAAATGGGACTAACTCCTCCTCTCCCCATTCTTCTAGAAATAAAGGCTTAAGCCTCAGGGCCCTGAAGGGAAACATCAGTTAGAACTCCTGGTATAGGGCCTTTCTTCCTTAATCTGCTTTTGCTTATTTCCACAAGCCCATTCTGCATTCCAAGCTTTGGTCACAGGATGAATTTATAAAGAGAAGTCTCATCACGCATGGGAGGGAAACTGTACAGGAAAGTACCTCAGAGAGACCAGGGTTCCAAGAATTTACAGTCCCCCCCACCTCCCCGTTCTCTCGTATAACATTATTTTCTGTCAGGCTCCTAATCTTAACGAAAGAAACTTGACTCAATAGAGGACTCTGCAGCTGTCACTTAGTGGTCTCTGAGCAGGAAGCAGGGGCAGAAACCACTTCCTGCTACAGGGTTAGACTATATCCATGAATTTCCCTGTTTGTCCCCCACCAGGTAGCCCAGGACAAGCTTCCTTCCATGTGCTTCTTTTCATGCTATACTTCATTTAAGGCTACAAGGAGTTACCAGTTCACTCCAACAACACTCTTCCACTCCGTTCACTTAATTCCCCAATTTTAAGAGATAAATCTGATCTTCTCCAAAGCCTTTTTCAGCCAAGACACAAAGCACAGGCCACTAGCTAGACCATGGCTTGATGGTCCGAGGTTAGGTGTCCATATCTCATTCCATCAGCTGTAGGCAGGGACAGGCCAGGGTCCAGAGATGAAGACCATGACCTTTATCCTGTAGTTGGGATAATATTACATGGACTAAATATTCCTAGGTAATAGCAATCAGCTTTTCTACCATACTGTCCATTTTCTTTTAATTTTTGAGTCATTTTGACTTAATTTGAGGGTTCACCTTTTAAATAAATGAGTTGTTTAAGCCCACGTTCATTTAGATTTAATAATAGTAGTATTTAATTTAATAATTTTAACTAAATGTATTAAATTATTTAATGTAATAAAAGCAATCACCATTTATGGAACACAGTAAGTGCTAGGTACTGTCATAATCCCTTTTTATATAAGTGACATATTATCATTTAATCCTCACACATAGGGTGTTTATTATCCTCATGTGATAGATGAGAAAAGTGAGGCACAAACAGGTTAAGAGATGTGTTCAATAGCACACACCTAACAATAATCAGTGATCCAGGATTGGGACCCAGGGTAACTGACTGCAGAGCAAGCTTATTTCTGTCATCTTAGTTTCAGTTTTCCATGCTTTATGTTGTCTCCTCCATTTTTAATTTGTTGCTGTGGTCGCTATTTTCTTCTCCACCTCCTCTGGTCTCCTTACTTCTGTTCCTCTCCATTTCAGACCTACCCCTTCACAGGATGGGTATTCCCTCCTTCATCTGAAGGAACTCAGGCAACTATCAAAAAGCTGGATCAGAAAAACAAAGTGAGGAGGGGCTGGGTGCTCACTTTACATTCCAGGGATGCCAGCAGGGCCTTGGAATGTTGTTGAACTACGGTGGGAAAGAGGCTCCAAGGCCCCATCCTTTCTGAGTCCGCCTGCAGCTTCATTCTTTGTCCCTCTGATTCCTGCCAGAATTTCCTTTATTTCCTGTGAGACTGTTATACTCTCCAAAAAATGGCATTTTCCTTTAATTTTCTTCTCAACTCTATTTGAAAGAAAATTTTGGACGTCTGTGGTCTGCATCCACATAATAAGCATCCTCTGCCCTTTTCACTTCACCTTATTACTGTGGTTGCTTTACTTTGATCAAAGAGGTACTTTTTTGGTTGGGGGTAGAGTATACATCTTTATGCTGCCATCCTGCTGGATCTGTTAGCTTCCTTGTGATTCATCCTACTTTAGATAATCTTTTATTCATTTCTAACTACATGAGAAATATTTTTCAGCTACCCAATATCATCATTCGAACTATGCCTAAATATTTTAGGAATGAACAATCAGCAAGAACGAATTGTTTCTGTACACAGACTCCGTTTAACTAAGGCACCTAGAAACTAATGTTAAAGATGAATAACAATAATGATAATAATAAATGGTAATGTTAATATTTTATATCATAAACTCATTAAGTATTTGTATAGATTATAAATTAATACTTATCTACCAAGAATCTAAATGTCATTATAAATGCTATGGATTTATCAAAAAATCCCATCGAGACCAGGAAAAAACATTAAAAGAACATTAACCTGCTATATGGCACAAAGTTCACCAGTTTCTCATTTATAGTTTGTATTCTAGGATGTAGGAACAAATTAGATCCTGGATGTCTGACAAAATTTCACCGACTCCAGTAAAAGTCAATGGAAGTTTGCATGAGTCAGATCACGTACCTTAAGTTATTTAAACACTGAGTTCACATTTGGACTAATAGAAGAGAAATTGATTAAGGTCAAGCAGTTTATAATTAATGTGTAGACCAATAAGCACGACAGAAAGTTTAATTTGAAAAGCTACTCTAGAGTAGGACAAAATAATTTAAAACTTAACTGGGAGAGCCCTTAGTGAATCTTACATTTTATTGAAAAAGGTAAACAGAACAGTGTAACAATGTCTTCTTTTAAAGGTATAAACTACTAGCTGAAAAATGTTCATACTCCATGTGGAATCATCTGCCACAAAAATGCACTCCTGTGGTTCTGTTAATAAAAGTAGGAAAAAAATGTATATATATGTTCCATTAGTGTTACACAAACTAGTATAAGAAAAGCTTCTTAAGTCTCCCTGCTACAGAAATACAGTAGTAAAATAGTCTAAATATAATACTACTAGATCTCATAAAACACAGAATCCTTTCTCACCACTAAAGTCCTAAAAGGGGAATGAAACATCATCAGAATTATTTCTGGTTTTGAAAACATAAATTATGAAAACCATTAGGATTGTGTTTTTACCAGCAACTGCTTTCTACATATCTGGGAATTTGGTATAATTTTCACAAATGAGGTAGCTAATGCAGTTTTATGATATAACTTACCTCAAAATAGTACCATACCTCTCAAGGAGTATCCTAGGTCTTGGAGATATTGAATGCCACACAGGAAATTATAACTATGCTCTGCGGGAAAAAGAAAAAAATATTGTAAGACATGTAAACCCATGAAAGGAAAGGCAGATGGAACAGAAAGAGAAGAGAAAGGAGATAAAAATTCAAAAAGAGAAAAAATTATGACCTCTATTTAGCTAGAAAGTCATCCTTCTGGTTTTAATGTGAAGTATTTTCTATTGCTTCCTCATTATATTTCATACGTTTTCCAGACAAGAAAAAAATCACTTAAAAAATTATGGCATATGGCTGAAAGCTAACCTTTTGCCCTCAGTGAGAGGGCAATTAACTCAGTGTTTAGCACCCAACTGTAACTCTGTGATCCTTACATTCACTTGATGACAAATCTGGTTCATGACTATTTGGAATATAATTTTTCTACACTGAATCATTTCCATAATAAATTATTGATACTTTTGTGGCTCTTTTTATTATACCTGAAATTATTGCTTTACTTAAAAAAATTAAGGTAAAATGAGCCATCCATATTTGGAAAAGGATTTTTTAAAATCTTTTTAAACCTGGTAGTCTTAATTCTGAAGACTGATCAAAGTTAATATATTGATATTCTTTACACACCAAAATTGTCCTCCCCAAGACAATACCTGAAACCTGCTCAACTTGGTCATTTCAAGGCAACCTGGTAATTTCTCTTGGAAAGACAACTCTTAAGCCACCCACACCCCAGCAGCTACATATAGTATACAAAATTCTCAACATGAAAGGTAGCATAAAGTAAA
Source organism: Phocoena sinus (assembly GCF_008692025.1). Lineage (NCBI taxonomy): Eukaryota > Metazoa > Chordata > Mammalia > Artiodactyla > Phocoenidae > Phocoena > Phocoena sinus. Next base: position 23,979,892 of record NC_045769.1, read on the forward strand.
TAAACAAAATGAAAAGGACCCAGAAAGAAAAACTACTCCTGTTTAACAAACCAATGTCAGAATGGCCAGACAGGTAGTATAAGTGACTGACTAGGGCCTGTGTAAGTACACATGTGTAGCCTAGTGGGTAGTGGGTAATGGGTACTGTGGTAAATTAGAGAGAGCAAGTCCTGTCTAAAGGGGTGGTATGTTAAAATGTACATATTATATACATCTTTTATACAGAGCCACTCATTAACATTTATTATCACTCTCATTCCTCAGTATCCTCATTTCAGTCCCATGGCTTTAAAATCATGATATACTAATGACAGCCCATGTTATATCCCTATCCAAACTACTCAGCTGAACTCCATATTATCATACCCAGCTACCTGTTTAACATCTCCACTTAGACATGTATGAGGCATCTCAAACATAACACATTCTGGATCCTTGATTCTCCCTCTAAAGTCCAAATAGGATCTCCCCACATTCTTTCCCATCTTAGTGAATGGCTCCACCACTTGTAGTTCTCAAGTCAAAATCTTCAGGTAGTCCTGATGCTTTCCCATCAGCAAGTCCTCTGGGTTTTAGTTTAGAAATATTCTCAGAGTCGGACCACTCCTCACCATGTCCATCATTACTGCTCTAACTGTATCTGTGTCCTGGACAATTGCAAATAGCCTCTTAATCGTCATCCTGTTTCCACTCTTGTTTCCTCATAGCCTCTTCTCCTCCAGGCAGCAGATAGAGATTCTTTTAGATACTAAAAAAAAAAAAAAAAAAAAATTAAAGTGTCCCAGAGACATTTAGCCCCAAGATGATTTCAGCTGGGGGTGGTGGGGGGAGGCATTTCAATACTCTTCTACCTCAGAGATTTGCCTTCTTTGTTTCATTACTCTGATGGACACCAAATATGCACCAAATATGCACATCAATCTCATCATGACCACTGCCCTGGAGCACCTTATCATTATCTGACATACTATATGTGTTCTCTTGTTAATTGTTTGTCTCATGCCTCTACAATGAAAGCCCCAGAAGGGCAGGCTTTGTCTGTTTTCTTCACTGCTCTATCCAGAGGCAAGAACAGTGCCAGGCACACAGTGGTTGCTCAATAATGGATGGATGGATGGATGGATGGATGAATAAACAGTTAAGATCTAAATCCAGACATGTAATCCCAAAGTTTATGCTTTCACCATGAAACAACTTGACTCCTAGAAGGTGCCAGGTCATGAAGGGCCTTAGGAGTTAAAAAAAAAGTTGCAATTCTATTCTGAGAGCAAGAAGTTATAGAAAGGTTTTTAAATGGAAGAGTGACACAACTAGATTCACATTTAAGAAGCTTACTTTGACAGCATCCCTGGAGAATATTTGGGGTGGAAGGAAACCACTTAGGAAGATTTGCAATAATCTCAGCAAGAGATACTTGTGACTTGGAATAAGGTTCTGGAGATAGAGATGGAGAAAAAAGGACCAATTAGAAAGCTTTTTTAAAGATAGATTCGTCAGGGACTGGTGACTGATTGGCTGTAGGAGGTAAGTGAAGTGAGGGGCTAAGGATAATATATGTAGTTATGGGTGTCATTCTCTACAGGAGGTTGACTTGGGGGATAATTAGTTCAGTGTGGTCATGCTGAGTTTAGAGGACTGTAGGACAACCACATGAAGTTGTCATAAGGCTAGTAATAGAGAGGTCTACCTTAGGGGTTTAGATTTTGGAATCATTTATTGTATAGATTATCTTTGGAGCTGTTGAAGAGGAGATCATTCAAGCACACCATAAAGATAAGAAGTTGAAGAGAATTTAGGATAAAAATATGAAGAAAAACATGCAAAAGACAGGCAGAGGAAGAAAAGCTTGCAAAGAATAAGAGGGATTGGTCAGCAGGTAAAAGCAAAAGGTATTGCTGTTTGCCCAGAAAGAACTAAAGCAGCATACTGAAGTGTCTAATATATTCTCAAGAAATAGTGCGTACCAGGAGACTCTAAATCAAATTATGCCATCATTCAAAAAAGCTAATGTGTAAAACCATCAGAACAGAGGAGATGGACAGGCTGGAAAGACATAATGGGTTGATCAATAAAATATCATGCTTGGTATTAAATATGGTGTGGGATAAATAAGCGATAACGGATATCAAGGTGCTGGGAAATATTGTGTAGAGAAATGATGACAGAGGAAATAAAAGATAGGGAAATGAAATATCACACCGAGGCTAACAGCCTATATACCTATTCTACCTCAATCTTTCCACGATACGCAGTTTACTTGTAATTGTGCAACACTTTGAAATCTCTGGAGATTGCTCCTTATCAGCACATGTGGGGGGAGGGAGTTAGTTGGCAAACTTTTATGTGGGTTTCTCTGTAACTGTATGGTATACAGAGTTGTGTTGCTCACTGTTAATTCTTATGATAAAGAGGTAGTGATTCTAATAGCAAATCAACTAATTTTCAATGACTGTTTCAGAGAACTATTGCGAGATCTCTGAGATTGCTCTTTGAACAATTGCCATTTCTCAGCATAATTTTACATTATTGAGATACTCAGGATAAAGGCTGAGATTACTTTTAAAAATATGTCTTGTTTAGTAACAGTTCACGTTTATTGAGCAACCAGTACACACTTGGGAGTCTTTTAAGTGCTATACGTGTATCAACTAATTTAACCTGCACAATATTATAAAGTAGACTTTATTATTATTATTATTATTTTGCCATTTTACAAATGAAGAAGCTGAAGCACAGGGAGTTCGAGTGTTTTGCTTGTTCAGTGGCACAGCAAGGAACTCTTACAGTCTGACTACGGTACCATGTTCATTTCCCTTTTGGGTTATTTTGCCTCAGTATTTTATCATGTTGGCCATTTGTCAACATTTATTTTTTGGTGAGCGCTAAATCTCGAATACCACACCTCACAAAATGACGCTGAGTGTCATCTCCATCATTTTATATGATGCAGTATTAATTTTTTTATGTTGACAGTAGAAGCAAATTTTCTTGTGTTGCTGTTTGAAACTGAACAATCACACAGAAACTGAACTCAATAATGAAGCACTTACATATAGATTTTAATATGAAATAATATAAAATTGTAATCAGTATTTAATCTCTTACAAATAATGGACTTATTTCCATTTCCTGGTGAGAAAACCTCAAGAGATATCCTCAGTTGACAGAACCGATGACTGGGAAGGAAACACAGCTAGGCAAGTATTCTCCAAAGTAGTTCCTGATTGCCTAGTCTCTCTGCACTGAAATCGTTTAAAGGATTCATAGCACACCTTCTAAGTTCATCTTCCTATATTTCCCTTTAGCTGCCATAAATTTCAAGTTTTATGTAATTTCTCATACCTTGATCAATGTATTCACTGGCTGATAGGCATTTCTGACTATAATTTTATTCCTAGAGGATATTGATAATCTAGGTATATTATATTTTTAATATCTTATATGAAAAATACATTTAAATAAATTTCTACTTAAAATACAAACAAAATTAAGTATATATTTAATTTTAATATTTTCCATAACTGGACTTTAATGTCATGTACATCTGATAAATATAGGTAAAATTCTATACATAAAAGGTAAGATAAGAGTTTGTGGTGATTATGCCAGATAGCAAAGTCCCTCCCTGGTTTGATGCTAAAATATTGACTAGATCCCTGTAATTAAAATAAATGAGAGTTGAGTGTGGAGTAAATAAATGAATGAATCCTTGTATTTTCAGTTCTATTCTAGATAGAGAGATACATATGTAGAGAGATACTAGAGAAAAGTAAGTACATTCGCAAAAATACATAGTCAGATGTGCCTGTTAATGAGTGTTGCTCAGGGAGATTTATATCAGAAGCACATGACCATTTGCAAATGAACCTTGTCCTTAATCTAGCGATAGAACTAACATGACTTGGGGGGCTTAATTCATAAGGTTGGTTGGTTTGTTCAGACAGTAAGTACAGGAAGGACTGGAGGGAGGTTGCAACAGTGTTGGAATTGTTCAGTGTCTTGACTGTGGTGATGAATACAGGAATGAACACAGGTGAGAAAATCGTAAAGAACTCCAAACCATGTACTCACACTCACAAATGAGGACAAGTAACCTTGAGAATCTGAATAAAATGGCTGGATTGAATCAATGTCAATATCCTGGTTGTGATATTATATTATACTATAGTTTTGCAAAATGGTACCATAAGGAGAAACTGAACAAAGTGTGTAAGGGATCTCTCTGTATTCTTTCTTTCTTTTTCTTTTTTTTTTTTCTTTTTTTTTTTTTTTTTTGTGGTACACGGGCCTCTCACTGTTGTGGCCTCTCCCGTTGCGGAGCACAGGCTCGGGACGCGCAGGCTCAGCGGCCATGGCTCACGGGCACAGCCGCTCCACGGCATGTGGGATCTTCCCGGACCGGGGCACGAACGCGTGTCCCCTGCATCGGCAGGCGGACTCTCAACCACTGCACCACCAGGGAAGCCCCTGCATTATTTCTTATAACTGTATGTGAGTATATAATTATCGCGATGAAAATTTCAATGAAATGTAATTACATAATTTAAATTAACTGTATTAAACACTGAAGTAAAATAAAAATCAAATTAGTTTTTTAAAAACCTACTTTTCGTGAATTAAACATTTTTCATGTATTAAGTATATTTTAAAGGCCACTGTGTTTACTTTATTGAAAAACTACCTTACGTTTATGTAATTATTTTATTTTTGTAACTTTGGTACTCTCTTCTAGGGCCCTTTCATTTGTTAATATTCTCATAGGTAGACTTATTTGTTGCAGGGGCATGTGACTGAAAAAGTGACCAGCCAGGATTTATCTTTACCAGGTAGGTGGGAAGATTATATTTTTATCTTGAAGCAGCAAATACAATGTTTTATTGAAACTGAAAGTAGAAAAAGTAATTTTTACATGGAGAAAACTATAATTGTTTCCCAACTTGGATGGTAATAACATCAAAACGATACTGTAGAACAATAAGAAGGAGAAGGAGGTAGAAGAGGAGCAGGAAAAGAAGAAGGAGAAGGAAGAGAGGAAGAAGGAAAAGAAGAAAAACAGTACTCATTAAGTATTTGTTAAAATTAAGTGCTTTGCTTTTATGAACTCATTTGATCCTTATCAGAATCCTATAAGATTGATAGTATAAATATCTCCATTTTATAGATGAGAAAACTGAGACCAAGAGAAATAATTCTGCCACGGTCAAATATCTAGTAAGAGTCAAGGCTTGAATTAAAAGCAAGGTAGCTTTTAAGGTAGCTTTTAAAAGCAAGGTAGCTTTTCCTTTTGGCCTTTGGCTATCTTCAATGTATCCAAATCCTAATGTAAATCTTTCCTTTACCTAAGATAAGACTACATTAGCTAACTAAAATGTCAAGATACTCAGCTTTTGGTTAGAATTACATCAACAGAACTGATAACACTGATTAATGCTTGTTAATCTTTAGAACTTTAGGTAAACTGTCATAACATCTTAGAAATTTTTGTGGTTTGTGGGGAAGAAAGTGAAAAACAGAAATCACTATCACAGCCTTTCCTATAGCAAGGAAGAGAAACAAGCAAACAAGTAAAATATGAAACATTAAAAGAATGATGTTTTCATACTCAGTTTATTTAAGTTTTTGAATTATTAATATGTGTTAACTGCAGTATGATGCTAATGAGATCAAATGCACATTTTCATAAGTTTAATTTATTCATTTTAGAAATATCTATTAAGCACTACTATATGCAAAGTAGTATTCTGAAAGCTAGGAGAAACATAGAAATATGTAAATTTCAGTCCTTGACCTCAAGGAGCTCAAAAACTGTGCAGAAAGATAGGAAATATAGGCGAATAAATTCAGTGCAAGACAGCATGTGTTGAGATTCAAGTAAATGGGAGAAATAAAATATTTCAGTAGATGAGTATAAGTATAATTCAGAAAGGTGTCCCAGTTATAATACTTAACTAGCCTTGACAATAAAGGCAATGTATTGACTCACAAACTCAAAATATCACTTATAGTATAAGTTGCAGCCAAGGTTTGATCCAGCAGCTCTATGGTATTCACCAAGGAGCAGTTTGTTTCTTTCTCCAGTTTTCTTTCTAGTGTGGCAAGTTTATTCCAAGGCTAGTCAATCTTGTGGTTACAAAATTACCAATAACCACAGTAAGAGGGTGGGAGTGAGAGAAAGAAAGAGGAGAGAATGATTGATTGACTAAATTTCTTACTGCAAACAGTAACTAAAGTCTTGAATTTCCTTCTAATTGAACCACTTAAGTTCTCTACTGACTCTTAACCAATCTCTGACCAGGGGAATTCCATGTATTAAGTTGGCTTAGGTCATGATTCACATGACCCATTATCCATGAACCAATCTACTATAAGGGGGTCCATGACTGTAACACTCAGATTGGAATCAGCTAATCAGAGTACAATCTTAAAGGAGCTGGACTAGCCTAATTTCACTCAAAACATGTGGCTTCTAGACAATGAGGGTAATGTAGAAAGAGTATGAGGGGGCAGCCAACTACATCTACTACAGTACACTCCATGCATCCATACACGCCCTCATTTCCATACAAAAGCCTTCTTGGAAGAAATAGCACTCATGGTGACCACTGAAGAATAAGAAATAAATACACCAATCCATTCTTTTCTTGATGATTTCAAGGGGCACTTCTAAACCTTTTAGTAAGTTAAGGACATCATTATATTCAATTTACTGGAGTGAAGGAGCAATGAAGTATCAGTTATTCAAATCCCCCAGACAGTCATTTAGTTTCATATAGAGAATGGTGTTCCTAGAGACAGAGTTGTTTTGGCTCCCACATCTCTTAAAGAATCTCCCCCTCATTCCCCACTTGCCCAAGGAACCTCCCAAAGTCAGTTTCCAAAATTGAAACATTCTCTTCAATATATTGAAACTGACCCTAGTGTGTCCATGTTTGTAGAGAGGCTTGCCTCTTCTGACGTCCTGTCCCTGGAAATGTCTGTGATGTTCTTCAGAAGGTTCTGAACTAACTTCTTACCCTAATTCCTATTGCTCACACCAGCTATCTAAGGTCCAAAACTCCCCTTCTATATCTTCCCAACTCTCAAATTTGATTCTTTCATTCTGTATCCATTTCCCACAGTGAGTCCATTCTTTCTACTGTGCCGTATAAAACTTCTACTTCACTTATTTAAACTCCCTTTGCACAGTTCCGTATGTATAACTGTCATTGAAAAGTAATCATTTTCTGATCTTATTTCATCACCCATTCCCCTTAAGCAAGAGTCGATTTTTTTAGAAAATATCACAGCGTATATTTTGAAGATTACACCCTTGTTTGCCCTTCTCATAATCACTCAATGTAGAAAAGAGAAATTGACGGGTCCTTGGGTCTCCAGATTCTTAACTCACATTTATCATTCAATTTTTATTCCTTTAATATTTAGAACATTCAGATGTATCATTTTTTAACCTTTCTGCACTTCCTTTTTTCTCTCTGCCTTCCCCTCGACCCAAGAAACACTGACTCTTCTCTTTTATATTTAGAATTTCAGAGTTGGGCTCACATTTTTCTCTTTGTATTTAAAACTGTGTACCATCATCAACAATTTCGAACTATTTGTTGAATGCTCACATTATATGATGAATTTTAAATTCTTTGCTTTCTTTTTTTTTTTTTTTGCGCTACGCGGGCCTCTCACTGTTGTGGCCTCTCCCGTTGCGGAGCACAGGCTCCGGACCCGCAGGCTCAGCGGCCATGGCTCACGGGCCCAGCCGCTCCGCGGCATGTGGGATCCTCCTGGACCGGGACACAAACCCATGTCCCCTGCATCGGCAGGCGGACTCTCAACCACTGCGCCACCAAGGAAGCCCTCTTTGCTTTCTTTAAATCCATTAAGCTGTATGTCTTCTCTGTAATGGCACTCCACCAACATGATCTACTCTTTGCAGAAAGCATTTTCATAGGGTCCAGACATACCAAGATTTCAGTCTTCATTCTCTCCCTCTTTGACCGGAAGTTTACCTACCATTTGTCCCTCTCCCACTGTACCTATTTATTTTCCCTCCACCCAGAGCTTAGTTATTTGATCCCTTCCACTTCACCCAATCCAGCCAACCCTTCCTGCTACTACCTTCTAAGTCCCAGGTTCCTTCCCCTGTCCCACAGAGTAAAGCTTTGACTGGCCCTTCAAGGCTTTTCTTACATGTTTCTAATTTTCATTTTCTTCTCTTACTGTTCCCCAGTACAAATTATACTTTCCAGTTAAACTGTTAATTACTACGCCATGGACACTTGAGTGATTATTTTTACTTTGTAATCTGTGTTCACCCTCTTTCCTGTAGGAAGAAGTAGGTATAGAAGTAGTTTATTCGTACTTCTGTATTTATCCAAATCCTTCCCACTCTCTAAGGAATCATTCAACTTCCACAAGATGATCCCTGTCCACTCAGGCGCATAATGGTCCCTCTCTCTTCTGAACTCCCGTGGCACATGCCTGTACAACTCATTTCGGGAACTTATCATATTGATTTTATGATTATTTAATTTGCTCTTATTCTCAAGAACATAATATCCCTGAGGGCAGGCTCTGTGTCTTATGTTTATTTGTATCTTCCATACAGTGCTAAGACCATAGAAGGGCACAACACAGAACTGTTAAATGAAGTAAATGAAGAATAACTTGGTTCTAAGGCAGCAAACCCTAGTTCTTACGGCTATACTACATTTGATTTAAACTACATTGTTTAGTGACAGAATAATGGAACAATGTAAAAAGAAAGCACACAGTTCATTTTATTAAGCTTTCTATGAATTTAACATAGTGATCAAGCTTGCAGGATCTAGAATCAACAAAATCTGGGTTTCAGTCCAAACTTGTTAGATGTGTGTATATGGGCAAGTTTCTTAACTTTTCTCTAAGACTCAATTCCTCACCTTTAAAATGGAGATTGTAATACTACCAACTATATGGATTTTTTTTTAAGATTAGAGCAAAATATTTCATATGCTGCTGAGCACTTAGTAAGTATTCAATAAATAGTACATATTAATATTATTAGCAGATATCCATAATATAAAGGGGAACTATTACTCTAAGGGATTACTATGTGGCTATGTGGTGGCTACCTAAAAACTGAAAAATACTCTCCCCTGGTGCATACTGAACCTAAAACATGCCCATCCTTATTACATGAAATATCAACATATATGTTTTGCAACAGGTTGCTTGCAAAGACCTAAAGACTCATGATGTAAAACAATGAAAACTGTCCAAAGAAGCATCTTTTTTACACCAAGTTTCATGTCCCACAACAAGTAGCTGCCTAAGCCACGAGAATCTTCTGTGGAGATGATAGCTCCCTGCTATTGCCACATGTAATCAGCACCACTGACCTCTACTGACAAGCCTTTCTGTGTACAATCTCCTCTTAGCCAGTGGCCATTCTCAGCTATACCTCAACATTTGAATACTCTAGATTTCAGTAAGAAATGGTTTCTGTGTTCTATGTAGGGGCTATTGAATATTGTTTGCTTCTTGGACCACGTGTGCATTTTTCCTACAGAATCCCAAGGTTTAAAAATAGGGTGCAAAGTCATGAATTTCTTCCTTCTAAGGCTTCTCTCTTATGTTGACAATTCAGTAGCCTCTTCCTACTCTTTACACAGAGTAGGTATCACCAAGTTTCTTCAGAGTGAGTCAATCAACAAATATCTACTGAGTGCCACTATGTGTCAGGCACAATTTCTACATGGAGAATAAGGACCTCTGCCCCCAAGTAGTTTATATATATATATATATATATATATATATATATATATATATATATATATATATTTTTTTTTAGTAGTTTATATTTTAAAGGCATGAGGTTTGAGTGCCAAAGGGGCAATCACAGTCCCTCATTTTGAGTTTATTCAGTCTCCTCTTTGGGCTATTGGGTAGCAAGCTTCTAAGCTACTGCAAACTCTTCGAAAGACTGGTGACCTTCCTAGTCTTTCAAAGATTGGTCTACTCCTCAAAACGACTCTGCTTTCTTGTCCTGGGGCTAATGAGGAACGCCAGGTGATAAATAGAAATTGTCAGTCTCTTGGGTGTATTGATGACAAGCTGTATCTTAAGTGAAGTTGAATGCTTATCAGCTCCTAAAATATTTGCCCAGAGGGGCAGTTTTAAACTCTCCTAAATCTACTTAAGAAGGCCAGAGGTCACAGCTCTGAATTCTAACTAAGCAGGGTGTTTTTATTACCCAAAATCCCTGGAATATAGCAGTGGTATCTCCTTACACAAATATTGGAATTATTGCCCTGATCTGTTGAAGCAACATTAAATGCATATGATTTCAAAAAATAAAAAGCAAACCAATCTAACCAAATAAACAAGCAAAAAAATTTTTTAAATGGGTTTGGGATTGGGTGAGAAATTATACAGTCCACTTTTTATATTATCCTTGCAACTATTTTTCCATAAATCTAAAACTGTTCTTAAATTAAAAGTTTATTTAAAAAATGGTTCCTGTCAAAAAAGATAGAAGAAAGTTGCAGATGTCATTTGTCTCCCTTTTTAGTTTTTTTGTTGCTTTAGATCCTTTCCTTACTATGAAGCCATTGGGTTGGAACCTAAAATCCTGTTCATTGTATAAACTGCATTATGTTTCATCTTTTTCTTTTTAAAACCTCTTGCTTGATTTGCCAAGAGTCAGGCAGATACAAAAAAGTCATTCTAACTTTCATACCAGATTAAAGAAAGACTTAAGTGCATTGACATAATGTGTTGTCCCTCATATATAATCATAAGGCTGACATTCTGCCAATAGCACTCAGCTTAGAGCTGAGCGGTGGTGACAGGCTGATGCTGAGCTCTCCACAAAGAGCCAGACAACACGTTCAGTGGAAGATGGGCCTGAAGCTTGGCTGTGAGTGGGACTGGGGCGAAACCTGATTCTGGTACATCTAGATGAGAGTCAAAATAGTATGAGGCAAACTAAGCACAAGGTATGAAATTCTTCCTGCCTTTGGCCAGAATGTTTACCAGGAACTGAGCTGGGACTAAGTGTGCCAACTGTGGTCCAACAAAGTAGTGTTTAATCCAGTGGTTTCAAAAGTGGTGTGTGTGCACCCTCAGGGGTCTGCAGAAAACTTTCTTGGGGTTAAAGGAAGAAAACAATAGAACTTGTATGTATTTTTATCTAAAAAGAAATCCATTAAAATTTACTGATATTTAATATATACGGGTTGACACTGGCACCTCACTAGATCTTTTCAAGCAATCTTCGGTAGAGGGGAACATTGTTTCTTCACAACTTGCTTCTATTAAAAGGTACTTTCTTAGGCAAATTCTTAGTCTCTCCACCCCTCCGACCCGATGCTGTCAGTGTTACCTTAGTGGTCTTCTCTCCTGGGGAGGCCTGCCCCAGTCTTCATTGGCTCCTCCAGATCTATTCTTTTCATCCCTTCACACTCTCCTCTGTGCCCTGAAAGACTGACTTCAGTGGGCTACACCCAAAGGCCCCTTTGATGCTCAGCTTCTGGTTGGTGACATTTTCTGTGATAACCAGTGGCTATACTGCCCAATAGACACTTGCAAAAATATAAATCACCAGTTCCTTCATGGTACAGGTAGTGTTTTAACAATGAACAAAATCGTAATTACATTTTCAAAAAAGCTCATGCTACAGAGGGCACATTTTGTAAAAGAATTTTTGGAATGATTTCTACCATAATTTTTTTTGTAGCTTAAATAATGTAAATAAATCTGTCATCTTTAAAAATACTTCTCATATCCTCATACCTAGAAAATTTTAAAATAGAATTTTCTGACTTGCTTAAAAATATTTCAGTGAGTTTGAAGTGCATTTGTCAAAATTAGAATAATTAGTCTTTTGATTGTTTTGTAAGAACCACTAACTGACATCAGGGAAGATGGAAATTTAAATTTAGAAGTCAAATTTCAACAAAATCCTTATGTGAATTTGTGAACAAAATTGAAAACTGAGTATCAGAATTTTTTTTAGTGCAGGCAAATGTATATTTCTTCCTTTTGGCTCTACCTCTGATTGTGAGGGGTCTTTTTCAGATGTGATAGACATTAAACATAAGTATTAAAATAAACTGAACTTCTAAACAGACCTTTTAATTGCTTCAACAACAAGTTTTAAACCGAGATTTTCAAAAATACAAGTTTTGGTAATACAATATAAAATAATTTAAGATGGAAGGAACCTGGTTCTCTTAATCACTGTGTGGTATGTCACTCCTCACAAACCTACAGTGATGTGTTACATGAACAAAAATAAGCTTTAGTATATTAAGGCACTGAGATTTTAGTGTTAGTTACAGCAGCTATCCTATCTAGATAAGAACGGAAATTGGTACTTTGACATGTGCTGCTGTTGTAACAATACCCCAAAATAAGTGGCATTGATTTAGTGACTGGCCAGCAGAAAGTGAAGATATACTATAGTAGGCTGAATGTCTGGAGAGTTCTGCCATGCCTCAGCACATTTTCAATAAGGCTGTCATGGGAGAACTTGGAAGGCTGACCACAAATTACTGAGACTGTAGGGAAAGTGGTTGGAACTTTCAATGCAGTACTGTGTTGGCCAATTATCTAAGCAAGAAAGACGTGCACTCAGGTGAGTTTGGGCTGATTTTCAGGCAGAGAATGGCAGGAGTAGAAAGTTCAGGGATCAAGGGCCTTCCATGGTTGAAAAGCTGATAGCTTTGGGACCTGAAGTAAAAAATGACCCTGAATGACAAAGGGCCAGAGAGATTTTGCAAACAACTCAGCCCTTCAGTAAATATCAGATTAAGAGAGGGTCTTTTCCACCATAGCATATTGCTGCTGATTGCCTCGAGGTACCTGCCCTTAAACTGAAGGAAAAACATGGGGACCAGGAAACCAAGAATAAGGCAAGTTTAATAACTATGTCGAGTAAAAAAAAAAAACACTTGGCACATGGAGCTAACTGGAAGCTAATAGATCGGAAACTTACCAAAAATTTTTTTTTGTAGAAATTGTAGAACAAGGAAACCTTGAGCTAGGGCTGAAAAAAAGTCTTTAAAACCACCCTTAGACAAGAAGAGAGATATGAAAGTCCCACAATGGACGAGGAGGGGACATTCCTCAACAACCATCTCAGATATTTCTGAGGAGGAGGATGGTTAAGGAAGAAGCTCTCAGAGACAGGAGTCAAGGGCCACAGAAAGCAGAATCAGGGACAGAACAAGAAACGATCTGCATCTTGGGCAGTCCCCCTTCACAGTGCCTACCCAGAAGGATGAATCACTTCTATGGGTCATTGGCTGCTGTGTGTATCCTATTCCTCCCTTTTCTGACTGGAAGCTTTAATTGCAGTTACACTGGGGCAAGGACATAGCTCACTGGACCCAGGGAAGGCTACATAATTTGCAGAGCCCAGTGCAAAATAAAAATATGGGGTCACGGGGAAAAGTTGCTATCAAGGGTACTAAAATATAAAACCTTATCCTTGGGACTTCCCTGGTGGCACAGTGGTTAAGAATCCGCCTGCCAATGCAGGGGACACGGGTTCAAACCCTGGTCCAGGAGGATCCCACATGCTGTGGAGCAACTAAGCCCGTGCACCACAACTACTGAGCCTGCGCTCTAGAGCCCGCGAGCCACAACTCCTGAGACCACGTGCCACAACTACTGAAGCCCGCGTGCCTACAGCCTGTGCTCCACAACAAGAGAAGCCACTGCACTGAGAAGCCCATGCACCGCGATGACACTCGCTGCAATTAGAGAAAGGCCTGCGCGCAGCAATGAAGACCCAACACAGCCAAAAAAATTAATTAATTAAAAAAAAATCCTTATCCTTTCTTTTACAGCATGTTTTGACTTATGGTATTTTGTATTTGCTCCTTAATGTCATTCTAAATAAGTATTTAATTTCATTTTACTATTCATCTCTATATTGTACAATGCCAATTTTAAATGCAAATATGAGAGCATTTAACTCATGTGGAATTACTGAAATTACACAACTCTTGTTTTGCAGTGTGAACATGCGTATGCATTTTGTTCTTGCCGGAACAGTGGAAATGCTTCATACTACGAATTCAACTGTTTTTATTTTGCTTATCCACGTGTGCACATTCTTTCAATACTCTCTACCTTTGGCTTACTGGTGAGTAAGGAAGGAATGAAAGAAGGAACTATGGTTTGCTCCATCTTTCCCTTTCCTTCTATGACATCATTTTTGTATAAGTGGTTGGCTAATATAGGGGGAAATAGCACAAAAGGATATACTAATAATGTTCCTTGGTCTTTCGTATTTCTTAAAATACGTTGCCTCCTTTCTGTGTTCAAAGCAAGTTATTGGTTCAGTCAAAGCATGGTCTCTTAGTGACTGGTTGGGGCCTTCAGTGAACTCACTTAGGGAGAGGATGAGTAAACTCTTTGTGTGAGGAAAAGAGGGAAATGAATTTTTTGTTAAATAAAGAGATACACTATTGTACTCAACAAAACCCATTTCTTTTTTCCTTCAGGGCACACAGTTAGACTACATTTCCTAGCCTCCCTTGTAGTTAGGTGTACCATTGAATACTTGAGATCTGTCCAATGGAATGTAGGCAGGGGGATGCAGAGATGCCCAACAGTTCTGTGCCTGGCCCATAGAAACTTTCTCACGATCCTCTGCTCTCTTCCTTCCCTTGGTTGCTAGGGAAAAGCAGAGGAGTCAGCAGAGGCCTCCAATCACCCAAGGGGATGATTGAGCAAATTTGGAAAGGTCCTGAATCTCACCAAATGCTTTGAACAACAGATGAACTTATAATGTGTTAAGCCTCTGAGATATTTGGGCTTGTTCGTTATGTTGGCCTCTTCTGAATAGAAGAAACTTCTACCCTCATCATAAGCTATTTTTAACAGGGACTTATCATCATGGAGGTTTAAGTGGCAATTAGAGAAATCAGGTTGTCAGCTGACCTTGGAGTCTGGATAGATACATGGGTCAATTCAGGGATGTGAAGGAGATTTTGATGGTGTCGAATCACTGGGTGCAGGAAGCCACTGGCTGATTACAAAATCTGGGAATAGAACTAACCACGGATGTGCATGTTAAATAGTTATCCTTTTAAAGCTGGTAGGCCAGGGTGGAGGGGGATGAGGGGTAGGGTTAAGAAGATTTTTTAAAAAATCCATGTTATATATATTTTCTGAGAGGCCTTCAGTGATACCTAAGTAGCACCTCTCTACCCCTACTTTAATTCTTACTTTGACACCTGTTTATTTCCTTCATGACATGTAATACAGATTTTAATTATACATTTATTTACTGAATTCTTCATTGTCTGTTTCATCCAGTATGTGTTTCATAAGGTCAACTTGGTCAATTTTATTAATTCCTGTGTCTAATAGAGTGTTTATCACTGAACCAGTGAATAAACAAATAATTATACGAATATATGTCACAACAATACTCACTCATTGGGACATTTAATTGGGACTTTAGACCCTTTTCACTTGGTTCCTGCCCTGTCCCCTGGTACCACGGTGAATGGGTCTCCTATGTCTGAGCTCAGTCTTGCTTGACTGGGTCCCTGATTCACGCTCTTGGGCCTCTACAATATTGCCCACCTCACTGCTTAGACCTCTACCATTTGCCTGCCGTTATGACCTTTGCCCAACGCCTGCCCTGCCTCTGCTTAGATAGATCCCCTAGGCCTTCTTCCCTTGATTTGGTTGCTTTGTCCTTAGTACTTGTGCCCATCTTCTCATTCCTGACCTAGCTTCAGACTCACGATTTTGTGTGTTTGCTACCAGTATAACTGACACTTGCTTTAGACCCAGGATCATGTATCTTATTGCTGCCATTCTGAATCCAAGAGCTCCCAGACAGCAGCTGCCTCTGAGCCCTCTCTCTCTAAATTTCCCTTAGCATTCAACACAGAACAGCTTATTCGGGCTCAGCTCACCAAATATCCTGAACTAATGTGGTTCATGTCAAACGTGTACACTTTTTAAAATAAAATGGACTGTTTAAATAAAAGGGGAAACGATTTAATTCAAAACTAAGTAGTGCTGGGAAAAAATGTTGATACTTTTAATCTGACAATCTTAAAGAAGGGCTTGGGAGGTCAGGGATTGTGTATGTACTACCTTAAATGTGCTATGCACAAGTGTGCTATGCACATAGCAAGTACTCGATAAATATTTTCTTATGGATTCCTTGGTTATTGTGACTAAAACTTCATAATTTTGACTGATATTGATGTAGTAGAACGTGCCACAATCAGTTCCTGGTCCCAGTCCTCTTTAGTAGCCTTGGCTCGCTATCCAAATGATTATGTTCTGAGGTCTCTTATTGCCACGTTTCATCACAGTAGCGACAGCACTGAAGTGGCTGAGTGGATGTAGAGACTGTTCATAAAATCATTTCAAGTAAAGGGCTTCAAGATCCTTCCAGCTGTTATTCAAATCTATATCATAGGGCTTTCTTGGTGGCGCAGTGATTGAGAGTCCGCCTGCCGATGCAGGGGACACGGGTTCGTGCCCCAGTCCGGGAAGATCCCACATGCCACGGGGCGGCTGGGCCCGTGAGCCATGGCCTCTGAGCCTGCGCGTCCGGAGCCTGCGCTCCGCAACGGGAGAGGCCACAACAGTGAGAGGCCCGCATACCTCAAAAAAAAAAAGAAAATCTGTATCATTATTTACTATAGAACATAAAACACAAGGTGTCATATATTTCCTCCCTCATTGAACTAATACCAGCCAAGCCATGTACAATACAGCTAATCACTTAGAATTTGTTTCTTCAAGCATCCTATTCTTTCACTAGATTGTGGATAATCAGAATTGACAGTCTCATGGACTTTAAGGGAATTAAATGCAGTAAGCTAAAGCTTTGGTGCTTTGCAATGAATAGGCCACAGGCAGTGGGTGCAGAAAACTGGGAAGTTATTATGTATCTGTTTTGAGATAAACACTTTGCTGCTGCTGACAGTCTGTAACTTTTCATTATATTAAAGAAAAAAAGTAAGCCCAATGGGTTGCCATGGAAATACTTATGATGTCACAGAGGATGATGACTTCTCATAATCTACAAGTAGCAAGAGCAGATGTGCTTGTAAGAAACAAAGATCTTGTTTTCATACAAATGTTCTTAAAATAAAACACAAAGGAAGAAAAATACCCAGAGCGCATAATGCAAAGGAAAAGAATTGCTTCTAAATAGAATGTTTTACAAAGTTTTCATAAAGCTTCAGCTGCTCCTCAAAGCACAACCAGCTTGAACATGGATAGCAGACGTGAAATTACAGTGCTCACAAAATTAGTATTCAAGTTGCACAATCTCCCCTTTCAAAGCCTTCAAGCATACTTTATGCATGCACAATTACAGAAGCAGGTAATGAGGGAGATTCTGATTTTCCCCCTATTGTTGTTATTGTACTTAGCCAGATAATTCTTGATAAAAATTGCTTTGTTAAAAATAAAACTAAGCAATATTTATTAGTTCTATTGAAAAGATCTTCTGGCTCTTATTATAAGATACTTTGAATAATTTTTCTAAGACACATTATTCTGTCTATGGAGATGGGTAGCAACATATCAACTTTTAGTAAAGAATCAAAACTCAGTAACAATAATCTGCAGGCTATAGTAATTTTTATAATTTTATTATTTCACATCACAATTAATTTCATTTCAATTATTAGAGATTTTTAAAAAGGATTTTCAAAGTTTATGGCTATGACCTCCTAAAATACATAGATAGGATAAATAATATATCAAATGAATGAGTTGTGTCAAAATATATTACACTGCTTTCATATGTCACTTTGAATTTAATCCTACACCTTGGTAGGCATTGAGACCCTCCCAAGTTAATTCTTCAGATTCTCAAATCAGACTCCCACAGTGACCTCAAATATTTCTTAGAATTAATCAAAGTTTAAAAAATAAAAATGAATTATGATAAAGTTTTCACTTCTTGCAATAAGAAAAACTCCCCATCCAACTTGCAACATGGATTTGCCAATAAAATTTTTAATTCTTATATAGCTAAATGAGAGATATGAGCTGAGTGGAAAGGAGAAAAACTAACAATTTTGACAATTCCTAAAATATATTGCTCCTAAATAAATCTACTGTAAAACAATCTTTTAAATGAAAACATAAAAGATAAGCCTAAGATACACTGAGCTACAAATCTGCATTACTATTAAGTGGTAGCATATACAGTAAATTTTACTTTCAGTTTAGTGTCCAAAGTAACTTTTTATTTTCATTAAAATGAAAATTAAATGTGTCAGTTTTATTGAGAGATAAAAATACAAGAACTACATAAAATAAAAATAAATAAAAATTAAAGATTAAAAATTGAAAGTTCACCATGTTCTCTAGCCTGAGTTAAAAGAAATTGAGAATAAGTAACAGGTGTTTCTGAAAGCTAGACTTTAATCCTAGTTTTAGTTCTGTGGTCATAGTGAAGTCATGCACTATTTTAAGCCATAAGTTCACATTTTAAAAAGTATATAATATGAATACAGGACTCTAAATCAACACCAATGTTTGAGGTGTACAGTGTTAACTGAAATACTGTGATAATATAACCCCTAAAAAAGAGGACTAGTGAGAACTGAAATAATATGATCACATAACTTCTAAAAAAGAGGACTAAAAACACTTAAGAGGCTTTTTATAAACTCTGCAAAGATTTAGGAGAAACCAAAGAGATGTTTATGTAATAACTGCAAAAGGCAATAATAGCTTGGTTGATTTAGCCAAAGTTCAAAGGCCTAAATTTTTAAAAAGGCATAGATATTTGAAAATAGAAAAAGAAAAAGGAAGCTGCATTAAAAGTGCTTTTTAATGAACAAATGACTGGGAAGCATTGGAGTGTTGTATACTACTTTATTGATGAAGGATTCCATCTCTATGATAATTTTTTTTAACAAAGATAGTAGCAAATCTGTGTAAATCACGGTATTAAGAAGTAAGGATGTTAGAAAAAAATGACCCAGTCTTTCTCTAAAATTGCTCTAATATAGTAAGGGAGATAGGATATTCATGCATGAAAAAATATATTTTATTATGAGTTAAATGATAACATTATTGATGTCAATAGTGGAGTGTAGATGCTAAGTAAGTTAACCTAAGTGAAATTACAAAGCGTGTATTTTTAATGTATGTAATGTATTATCTATGGTAACATAGATCAGGGGCACAAATAAAAAACTTGATTTAATGATTCAGTATAACTAAAGTGGCTTATGAATAAGGTGCGATTGAATTCATTGTCTTTTCATATACAAAATTTTTTGTCTATAGAGTTTTTTGTAACTTTGATTTCATTAAAAATGCTTAAGTCAAAATTTTTCATTTGAAAGACCCCCCAACAAGGGAAAACGAACAAAAACTGGACAGTTTTTAGTCTTTGCAAGAGATAATTTGCAAGTGACATGAGTATGGGTGAGTTTAGCTGCTTGTTGCTAGGTGAGGTTTTTCTACGCAATGACGCAGATGCTCTAATTTTCAGTTGACTGAGGTCTGCACAAAAAAATCTGAACCAGACATATTTTATTAGGAGGATGATGTTTTGAAGAAGAAGCATGAGATATGGGTATTCTGACTCGTGTGGCGTAGAATATGTTTATTTTTCTGATTTTCTTAAAAAAAATTGAAAGGTAAAAATATTGGGAAGGAAATCAATAGAAACATAAGGTATAAAGCAATGGTCGGCTTTCATATCACTACAATAATTAACTGTACTAACTGCAATCACACTGATTTAAGAATGTCCTTTGCAAAACTGCCATTCGGAATATTTGCTTGCTTAATTAAGAAACACGATATAACCCTTACCGGTAGCAGAGCCAGTCTCAGCCTTGATTTGATCATTTATAAATACTACCTCATTTAATCCTTATTTAAAAAAAACAAAACAAAATAAGAGTTAAGTTATATTATTACTATCCACTTTTAACAGATGAGGAAAGAGATTAAGAAACATGTCCAACTGTTAAGTAACACAATAAGTGACAGAGTTGGGATTTGACCCTAGGCCTTCTTGATCATTGTACCACCAATGGCACTTTTGTCGGCATCAGCTGGGTCAAATTCATTTTGGGGCTCTGAGCTGGGAAATTCTGTGTGTTTGGGCTGATAATCTCACAGCTTCCTAGATAATTAGGGCTATGTAACCTATAGTGTGTTTCCTCTTTTGCCTGATTACCATGAATTCAGAAGTAAGCTTTGTGTTCAATTGCAGCATTTTGGAACCGGCATATCTTGATACTTTTTCTCTCCCCTTTGATTTCTTTTATGTTATATATAGGTTTTCATCTTATTGTTCTCTCGATTTACTTTGAGTTCAAATTCTTTTAGGAAGTATTGGGGGATCAATCAATAATCTACTTCTAACAGTAACCAGAAATCAGTCTTGAACAGAACTGCTTTCCAATTGATAAAACAAAAAACTATAGAAGACCAGCGGTGGATACTACGAATCTTTTAAGATAAGGTGTGGCTAAACTAAACTGAAATTTCACCTGAAACCAGTCACCTTAACTGCTTTTAGTATTTAATGAGAAAAGCACACAGATTTAGTTAATTTTGGCCTTTTCAAAGCATTCATTCTTTCAGTAGCACTAGAAGCAGCTTTGGTTACTCTATTCCACTCTATTTCATTTTTTAAAAATTGGTGGTTATAACACTCTAAATATACGGCCCACTAATAGGTTACAACCTGACATCTGAAAGACACTGTTATAGGAAATATTTTTCAACCTGCTACAACACTTCCAATACTCTGATATTCCTCTAGAATGGAGTGGGAAGCTAAGGGGGTGGGGTGGGTACAGCTTAGAGTTTTCTTACACAATGAAAAGACGTAACTAAATAGGAATATATTAAACGTGTGGATTGCTTAGAAACAGAAAAAAGTTTGTGAGTCACAGTTTTAGACAGTGAGACTGATTTCTTAACATGAGGTAATTCTGAAAAACTGCATAGACTTTTAAATAAATGATTCATATTTTAAATCAATGCTGTAAGCTTTCTACTTTAAGGATTCCTATGGAGAGTCTATTTGTAAATTGGAATGAATATTTTTAGAAAGTGAAAAAAACCACTCATTTTAACTTACGTATTTATTTATCATGACCACTGAAGAATGTCTACAGCTCAGGGAAATAGCTTTATCTATATTTCCATAAGCTACATTGACAATCTTTATGCATCAGTTGTATTACCATATATTACTTGTAGACTTAAATGCAAACGACCTCATTGACTTAAAGGTCTCCTATGAAGATGCTGTTATGGGGATTTCTGTGTTTAGTGAAAGTGGGACCATTTCCTTTGTTTTAAAAAAAGAATCTTCAATTCTATTTTGGTTACACCTTACATTGGTCTTTGAAGGTGCATTTTAGCCTGGAGACACCAGAATATTTTGCTTTTAGCAAGGTTGTTAATTTCTATTTGCTTTTTGGTATTGTCATCTGACTTAAGTTCTCTAATTCTTTCACCATCAGCTCTCAGTGTATAATGCTTGGCAAAATCTAGTGACTTTGATGAATAAACCAGGCTTCATATGTTCCAGAGACCTTAAGCTGCCTTGTTTTCTTACCCTAATTTTGAAGGAAGTAATGGAGTTCAGTTGGCAGAGAGAAAGCTGAATCTGTCAAAGTTCAGAGGAAAGAATGCTCAAAATGTAAGTGCAAGGGGAAGCAATTGTCAGGAGCTATCATCCCAATTAAGAGCCATCTTATGGCAATAATCTGTAGGAAACTTGCACAATGTTAAATGTTTGTAAAGGCCTGTTACTCCAACCTTTCATCTGTAATACAATAACTGCTACAATCTCTGGCCACAAAGTAAAGATATAAATAATAACAGGCGTATTTAACTTCTGAAGGCCTGATTGTCCATGTGACTCCTGATTAAAGGAGTCAGAAAGTTGATGAGAAAATTTAAATGGAGATGAGAGCTCCCGTGATCAACTCCTCTTTTGTATTCTCAGTTCAAATACTACTTGGTATCTCCTGTCCTCTGATTCAATATCCCACTGCCCCATCCCCTCCCAAACTTTTCTTATTATGGCCCTTGGAACTCTTCTCTCAAGCAAAACAAAACAAAAAACAAACAAATAAGCAAATCCATACTATATTTTCTCACTTATTTAAAAATAATTTATTTCCTAAATGAAGGAGCTTTTCCTTGGGGCCACTACTCCTCTTTAAGGCAGGGTGAACATGCTACTTAACATAGAAACCAGGACACTTTTAAAAGAGTAAAAGATGGCACTATTAATAATTGTGTCAGGACCACAGGTGTAAATTAGGGTTGTTATTGGCAAACCAGATGATATGGTCACCCTAACCATAGTCCTCTCAAGTGAAGGCCACTCATTTTCCTATTATCTACCTAGGTCAGGATTAGAAAATGGGGTCAGCATCCTGCATACAATCCAAAGCCATTTTTAAAGAATATTTATACTTCTTTATGAAACTGCATTTCCTCTGATGCTCCTTCTTTCCTGCTACCTCTTCACTGCCTTTCCTTCTTGTTGTTATTCATCAGCCGCCTCTCAGTGACTCAGTCTTCAAAGACTTCAGCACCTAGTTCAGAATCTTGCTCTGTTCTCCCCAAACCCAAGATAATCTCCTGATTATCCTATCACTTTTCTGATAATCCAACCCCTAAAGGCCAGGACTTCTCAACCTCCAGTCTGGATCCTGGTATCTTGTTCTCCATCAGAGATATCAAATTTCTCTTCACAGTCTTCTGTACTTATATATGTCTCACTCAGTATTCCCTCTTATACAAGTTATTCAACCCCACTGGAATCCTAGGTCCGTGTATCATTCTACTTTGCCCTATTGGTCAGTACCCAATCTATTAGTATCCTTCTCTGTATAGCTTACTCAGTCATTCATTGCTTCAATCTATTTCTTTTAATTAAATTCAACTTCTTTGATCCAGTGTCTTCCAGCTCCCTACTTGGTGAAATTTCTGCACTGGATACGCCTGTGGTTCATTTTGTTTCCATATTCTATCTGGGCTGTGAGCCCAGCTATAGTTACAGCATGGAGCATATTGCTGGCTTATTTGTGGTCACCAGCCTCAACTGGTTCCTCTATTCTGCCCATCAATTTTCCATACTTTTTTAGTTAGCCTCTCCCATATCCTTCATAGCAACTATTTCAAGCTTATTCACTCTTTTTAAACTTTGAATCCAGTCACTTTTTCTTTCACTCTCAGTAAATAGCATTGATATCTTCTTCAAACCCTCCCCAACTTCCCATCATGTCAACTAACCAACTTACTTACACCTGCATCCATCCTTTCTTGCTTCTTTTAAGTACAAGGGGTTATCTCTTTCCTCTCTGGAGCTAATTATTTCACTTGCGCTCTCGATATTTTTTTCCTATCCCCTCAGGGACCTCACTTCTCCAGTTTGCTTCTATCTTCAGTCTCTAAATTGCTATTGACAGTTTCTCATCAGCATTGAGGAATGCCTAAGTCTTACATAAAGAACAAAACAAAACAAAACAAAACAAAACTTCCCTCATCTCCGCATTCTCCTCCAGCTACTAGCCTCTGCCTTTCCTTTTATAGCCAAACCCATGGACATTTTTGCTCCATACTCACAGCCTCTCCTCCCTCACTTCTTATTCTCTCAGTGCTCATCTGTTTTTTATTGTCATCACTACAGGCAGCATTTGTTGTGGTTAATTTCATTCTCTCTCTTTCTTAGGTCTCCTGGTTTCCCTCTCAGATCTCTGAATGGTTCCATTTAGACAGCTTATCTCAAAAATGCTGCTGTCCCTCATGAATCTCCATAAGCAAGTTGGCCTGTTTGAGGCTAAATATCCACTGAGGTCCTAAAGTAGGCAAAAGGGTGAGTCCATAATATTCTGAAGGGTCAGGAGAGAAGTCTGGTTAGAGGATAAGGGTCATGTGTACAATAACAAGACCTTAGGGAGCTTCACTCTTCAGGGTCTGGCCTTTAGCCATGTGGGAATGCAGAAATTCAAATTCATAGGTGCACTATTGTTCTTAGAAAGAATAACTGAAAATGTCTAAACTCATAAGACATGGCTATACAAATCCCAAAAACATCATTTACTTGTAAACAAAAACAGAATTGCCAAGTCTATTCCTTCCCCACACAAAAAACGACATGGAGGTTGGAAATATTACAAAGTTGCTAATGTTGGGTTTGGAATTGATCAAGGGTTCTGTGTATGCTAATCTGCCTGATGGTACCAGGTCTCAGAGCCTGCAGTGTTCACCTCCACATCAGGAATGATCTCTGAAGGCAATATTCCCAAAGACTTGAGAGTCGGGTACCCCTCTCTAATTCATATTACATTGTGAAGAAAGATGATTCCTGTTTAAATATTTAACTAGTTTTCTGTTAAGCATTCATTCTCTAAAATAAATATTAGGAAGTGTTAAATTATTTTTAAGAATATATTATGAATATACCAGACCCCTTGTTCATCTCATTTGTTGGCTATTCCATAATGTTTGGGGAAGCTC
The DNA here is from genome assembly GCF_008692025.1 of Phocoena sinus. Classification (NCBI taxonomy): domain Eukaryota; kingdom Metazoa; phylum Chordata; class Mammalia; order Artiodactyla; family Phocoenidae; genus Phocoena; species Phocoena sinus. Next base: position 24,004,378 of record NC_045769.1, read on the forward strand.
TTCTGGATTAGAGCGGGTTATTCAAAATGCCCTAAAGCAAATTTCCCCTAATAAAAGTATTATTTCTTTTTTTTTTGGAACAAAAAAACCCCTGCTATTGAGAGAACAAATATGCAACTTCTACACCTATTAGCAAACTGGGATGGAAAAAACTAATTAAAATAATATAGTTTTATTCGTCTACTCCAATAATCACTGTATTTGTAAATTAAAACTGAGATAAAAATTCTAATCTCACAGGCTTCACTTAATGAGTCCTAGCAAAATGTCCAAACTGACCTTTACTATAAACTGAGAGCTGCTCTCTGCTAAAATAAAACCTGTTTCTTGAAATTCAAAATGTCATTTAAGAATACCATAACTATTGAAAATCACAATGTTCACAACAGAAAGTCAGTCATTCATTCTTTGCACATATAGGTGAAGTACAAAAGTCTACGAAAGGGAGGAGTTTGACGCTTATGTTTCTTAGAGCAATATATCAGAAATGATCCCCTTTGAAACAAAATGTGCAAATATGCTTGGTGATCCAGAATTTAAAGTTCTTGTCTATAGCTCTACTTAATTCTTTAGAGGGCAGTTATCTTTTAATTCACCTTCAGTGGTTCTCTTGTCATTCGCTTGTTCAGAAGGGCTCAAGGTAGGTACAGATGAATATCTGATGTTAAAGTATTAGATGTCCAACAGGTCGAGTTTCACACACAAATAGGCACTGGATTTGGTAGACTCCTACGCTGATACCACATTTGAATAACCTCCTAAGAACACTGTGGACATTTGGTTTTCCTTTCAAGTGTTTCAATGTCAGACAGTATGTCACTAAAAGGGCTGGATTTAACTACAGCAACAGGCTTGTATGATTGATAAACATATTTGGTTATTAAGGAGACAGTATAGCTTAGTGGTAATTACCATAGGGTTTCTACAACTTAAAACACATCTTTAAATCCAGCTCTGACATTGTGGGACTCTGGACTAGATAATAATGTCTCCAACCTTCAATTTCTTCATGTGAAAGATGGGGCTAATATTACCTCTCTTTAAAAATGACTGTGCGGGTTATGATGCCTGACATAAAATAAATGCGTATAGTGATGATAATAACAGTACATACGGCTTTCCTAATCCCACCGGTATCTCAACTTTGTTGAAGTTAGTTGTATCATCAATCTAAAGTGCCACATTACATTACACAGCATTCTTTTTATTAGGACCTAAAAGAATTGTATTGCTATTGAATAACTGCTCAGTTTTTATCTTATGGGTGCCGTGGAGAATGTACCTGAGTAGGGTTTACTTGTTTGCTTTGTTTTGTTTTGTTTTGGTTTTGGGTTGGCTGCTAGAAAGCTACAAATCTTGTGGCCTGACTTAAATGTTTAGGTGGGAATCATGATATGTAGTTTTAGTACTATTCTCATTTCATGTTTTCATTTATGTTTTGCTTTCTTCTTGCACCTCTAAATTTAATTTAATACCATATATGTAAATGTAATTTAATACTATATATAATAATTATATAAATGTAAATATATATCCTTATAAGGTAACTTAAACCAGTCTAGAACAAGGTAGAATATAAATAAAAACATTTATAATAAAAAAATTAAAGTGCTGTAGATTATGCATGAGGATTTGCTTCTCAAAAAGAGTACACTTGAAAGACACAGTCTTCCAATGAAGCAGTTTCTGGAATATGGTTTATAGGACTTTTGATGATATCCTTAGTCTACTAAGTGGGACTTCCCTTGGTGTCCAGTACTTCTCCATGATGTCAAGTTTTCAGTACCTTTATGAAGCTTGAACATAGCTGCTGGGGGAGAGATACTGTTGGTGTTATTCTCATCTTCATATATCATATCTTGGGACAGCTCAGAATGCCAAACTAACCTCTATTTTAAGCTAACCTTTCTTTAAATCACAAGTCATGAAAATTAGGAGAGTTGACCTTTGATTTGACTACCTGTAAATGACCTTTCTTTGATTCATTTCCCTCCTTCCACACCTCATGCCCTCTTTCAGAGTCATCAAGCAGGAAAGGGCTCCCCATTTCTATCCCTGTATGGCTTTTAATTCCCTACATTGCCACCATCTGGCTATAAAAAAGAGGAAAGTTGAATCCCTGGATTCTTTCCTTCGCTTTCTGTGGTTAATGAGTTCTATTTTCTTCAGTCTATATAGGATTGTTTAAATATGTGATTAGACTTTGCTGGACTGTGAAAGAACTTTGTTTTACAAAGAGTTGAGGCTTCTCACAAACACTGGGCATGTAATTCCATGAGCCTTTCACAGGTTAAAAAAAAATCAGGATCACATGCCTGTTGGCACTGGTTTGACTACCAAATACTTCTCTTGAGATGCAACCTGCCATCACTCTGCTTTAGACTATGGATATCTCCAGCAGAATCCAACCATCGGTGTTATAGATCTTTAAGCTAGTTGGCCCTATGTTCACCTCCCAGTTCCAAAGTCAAATGATCACTTTTGATTTTCCTTCTACTCCCAGAGAGTGTTTATTATTCTGTACCTAAACTAATGCTCACCAGTTAACGTGTTCTCTTTTTACTGTTATCCTCTATTTGTGAGCTGTGTCTTCAAAAATTTGAAGCTTTTTTTTTTCTTGTACTAACACTTTCCAATAACCTCATTATACTTTTTGTGTTTGATGATTTCAGGATTTCCTAGAAGAATCTTCTTCCCCATGCCTTTTAGAGTTGTTTTTCGAGCATCATCTATCTGCACTTGACCCAACTCAAAGTTCCTTCATTTTTGCACTAATAGCACTCATTTCCTCAAATGCTGAACACATCTGCATTTTAAAGCAACTATGAAAGATTTCAATGACATCTTTAAAAATATGTGCTTTCATTTTTTTTCCAGAAATCTCTCCAGTCCTCACCCCTTCAGTCTAACTCCCACAACTTATAATTCTCATTTGGGGTAGAGATAGCTTATCATCTGCTCTATATCAAAATGTGCTTTCTAGAAGAAATGTGATATTATTCTTTCAAAGTGTGAATTTAAGTCATAATGTTACCTTTTCTAGGGACATGGGTATTTGCACAAGAGCCTTATATAATTGCAAAGTGACACTCTTAAGAACTGTTAAAAGAAACTATTGTTCAAGGTGGATGGAATGAGAAGACCCCTACCACGTGGGACTCGAATGCCAGCTGGACAGACCCCAGACTATCAATGTAGTCACGGAGGCATAGTTAGGAGGTATTAATACACCTTACTTATGAAATGGATGGAGTATCTTAGAATGCTTTTTTTGAAACTATGGTTCCATTTATGACTTCCTTGCTTCTTCATAGTGCCAATCTAGGTCGCCAGGAGAAAGTGAGACCATTGTTCCATATCCTGCTTAAAAAGAGAACACCACTTCAAAGAGAACACCACCACCTGACAAAAATAAAACAAGTAATCAGTTTTAAAACACTGTGCCTATGTGTGCTTGGTAAACTTAACTTTTTCAGGGATTCAAGTTATTTTAGGGCACCTACTCTGGTTGATTATGTTCTATATCTAGCACAATAAAGCCATCTAAATAATAAGTACATAATCAGTTTCCAAAAATTTCTTCTTTGATATTAGGAAAGTACTGCAATGTTACAAACTGTCCCTTCCTACCCTCTGCTAAAAACAAAACCCAAACTTAAAAACATAAAATTAATTGCTTGAATAAAAAAAAAGGAACTTTTATTCAAATTCTTTTAAAGGGTACTAGGGCTTTTAAATCTAAAACAGATAAAGTATCCAAAGAAAACAAGACTAATACCTTATATCTTTTAGCTACACTGCCTTTTAAAAATGTTCTTTTGCTAATTGCACTTAGTAGTTATAGAATTAAATCTGTTGCATTCTTTGATAGTCTGGTTCATGAACTATCAGGTATTAACATGAAATAATCTGTTTATGAAACAGAGGGGTCACATAAGTGTATTTTACTCAAAATTATTTTACCCACTTTTACTATTCATACTTATAAAACTTTATATTATCTACCAAGGCATTCATGTTCTTCACGTGGATCATAAGACAGAGTTGACCTGTTAAGGTTATTTGTAACATGACTTATGAGCCAAGATTTGACCAAATTCTTTACGGAATTAGAGTGTATCTTGGATGTCCTATACTTTTTGGCCCTGGAAAATAGTTTTGACACATGGAAGCTAGGTGAGTATGGGACTTGCTCCATATTCCTCCATTCAGTAAAATGTTTACTGAGTACCAACTCCTGCCAAATACTGTGCCAGTTCTGAGAAAACAACAGTTAGCAGGACAGACATAATCTCTGTCCTTAAAAAAGATGACATTCTAGTGAGGGAGACAGATTTTCTTTTAAAAACTCAACAAATGAATAACTTATTTACACACTGCATAATGAAGGAAATGTGCAAGTGCTAAGGTAGGGGTTGGTGCTGGGAAGGAACGGTTTCTGTAGGATGGTACAGAAAGGGGGAGGAAGAACCAGTGATATGACAAATGGTGGGGGTGGGGTACGTTTTCTCCCTGCCTCCTCACCCAGCCCCCAAAGTGAAAATTTAACTCTCCAACTGCATATAGTAGCCAAAGGATATGCTACTGCACTTGCTGGGGATATATTTTTTTATGCATAGTATAACTATAAAAGTGTGTACAGTTATGGCAAAGGCTGGAAGTACAGATATGCTCTGACCACTATAAAAATACTGTTGAGAAAAACTGTTAGCAAAGTGAATTTCTACAGTTTATACAAAGGTTCCTTCCCAAAAGTGGAATTGTGAGTTTCAGAGCCAGGATTATTTGACCACAGAGGATGAAACAGAACCCCCAGTCTTTGTATGTAAACATAATCTTGACTTCTTTGGAGTAAATTGGATATACCGTGATCTGCAAATTAGAAAGGAACATAGGATGTTAAGAAGAGGGAAAAGTTTCCCCAAATGGTCTAATTCTCACAAGTAGTCATGAGATCTTTGCCATTCTAAAATCTGGGCACCATTGCTCCCTGCCCAAGTCCCCCATTTTGGGGGAGACAGGGCCACCAAATGTCAAGTGTCTGAATAGTTAGCCACTAGAGGGAGAGAGTGTACCTTTGGTGATTAGGGAGCCAATGAAAGTAACATGAAAAGGATAGGCTTTCAAGGGAGCTAAATTAAGCTCTAATCAGCTAGGGGCAAAGACTATCAGCTGTGCTAGCTTTAGGGAACTTGATGATTCCTTAAGACTTCACAATGGATCCACTTCTAAAGAATTAAATTGCTTAAACTATCCAGATACTTCATCTTAATTTTGCATATGTTTTAATTCATCTTTTCTAAGAGCCTCCATAACTTTGCAGATACTTAAACGCTTTGGCTTACTTTTTAGGGGGGATTTGTGGCAATTTAGAGAAGTTTAGAGAACATAACATAAAGGTTATATGTTACCCTTTGTATATTGGGAAATTATATATTATGAACATTCCAATTTTCTATAGTAATTTAAGATTAAAATCTTTGCTATCTATTGGGGTGATTAGAATGATTTGTGGAGTTCTATGTTTGGTTTTTCCCAAATATGACTTTAGGAAAATTACTTTTATTTGGATAATTGACAGGTTAAAAAACAACCCCTGCTTTACTAACGTGTAACTCACAGGTGTTCTTAAAATCGTCAGAAAATTGTTGCTAGCCTGAACCCAAATGATTTGCTCTCCAATGAAAGTTGGTTAATCTTGTTTGCAGCACGGCACCAACTATCATTTTCCATAATTTAAAAAACAAACCTATTGGTACAACTGTTGTTAAATAAATCCAACATAGGAAGTAAACCTTTAAAAAGTAATTCATTAAAAAATTTAAATACAGGATTATACAAGTCACATGATGTTGATTTAGTGTCTATTAGTGTGAATAAATTCCTTCCCAGTCCCGAAATCTAAAGACATTATCCAAAATTTCCCAGTATACAGAGTGATGCTTAAGATGTAGGTGATGATTTTATTGTCAACGTATCATTTCTCTTTCCTCAGCAGAAAAAAACCTCAGCAACTATTTCTGGGATTCTTGAAAGGAGTACAGTGACTGCTCCTACTCTTTCAGCATTGATTTTCTTCACAATCTGTGATATGGTTTCTCAGAAATGCTGTTTGGCAGTCCTGATAATTTCATGTGTTTTCAAACTTAAGCCACCCAGACTACACAGTGCAGTATTTTCAGCTCCTTTCATTTTCCTTTTCCCTTTAATTATAGAAGTCTCTATTCCCTCTTTTTGCAAATGTGGTCAAGAAAGATGCTAAATGCGACTGTTTGTAGAAAGAACGTGCATTTGTTTTTCTCATGACGATCCACATAAGTTCTTCCCAAATACAAAAGCTGTGCTATAACTAACTGATGATACTGATGGACAACACTTTACTCCTAATAATTTTTTGGACTCTCCCCCGTTCCTTTGACTTTGGTGGATGTGCCACGTGCCCGGTGGAGATAAAACAAGTAGACACTCTAATTTTAAACTTGCACTGTAAAGCACTTTCAAAATAGTAATAGTTGAGCTTCATTTCAGACCTGCCTTTCCTTCTCAATCCATTCCCCAGGACCCCTCTCTGCTTATTCGTCTCCTGGTCTATCGGGGGCCGTTTTCTGAAATCGCAAAGCACAGTTTATTGCGAAGCTGAGTGGGTGGGTCCACGCGCACACCCAGACTCCGGCCAGGACGCAGATCCCAAAGCTCCGCGTCGCGCGCCTGGATCGCGGTCCCGCTCCCTTCGTCCGGCCTCACCACAAATCCCAGTTTGAAAGAAAACTTCTCGAGGCCGAAATGAACCTCCCCTCGCCGTTGCAATTCTTCCCTCCGAGCCGACAGAAAACGTGAGATTTACTACAACTCGCGGGGACTGGATGGGGGCTGCCGGAGCACTCTCGGAAGCGGGTTACCTGTTCCCCCCCCCCCCATTGGGGGCGGGGTCCGCCGTCTGGGGGCACCGGGTCAGGGGCGGCGCGGGTGGGCGCGAGGGAGGGCGCGCGTCGCGGAGCCGCCGGGGCAGCACTTGTCCTGTAATCGATTGCCGAGCGCGCCGAGCGGCGCAGCGCGCAGACACGCGCACACGCGCCCTCGCCAGCCCGCGCGCACACACACACACACACACACGCACGCACACACGCACAGGAGCCCAGAGCCCGCACACGCGCGCGCGCGCACGCACGTCCTCCCGCCCGTGCCCCGGGCCCCGCCGCCCGCCATCCGCCGCCGCCGCCAGCCGGCCCTCCGCCCGCGGGCGTCTGCGCGAGCCCGGCCGGCGGGGGAGATGTGCTCGGGCTCCGGCGGATCGGTTTCTCGGGGTTTGACCAGCTGTCCCGGGCTAACCCTGCTCCTCGCTGAAGATGGAGGAAGTAAAAACAGGATTACCCTTAGCTACAGATCCACTGCCTTAGTTTCCACCACCAACTGCAGTGCACAAACACACGTTAGGCACAGGAAAGAAAGAAAGAGAGAGGACACACTAACAGTAAACACAAACAAAAGGGTGATGGGAATATTTTACTGCATGCACTGCTGAGGTAAATCTCCGCTTGCCTTTTGCGTGGTGAAGAACAGCTCTTGTTTTGTCTTCTGATTCATAGGTTATATATAAATATGTGTATCTGATTTGCAAAGGGGGGGAGTGTTTTCAAAGTTAAGTGTAATTATATAGTATCTCGTTTTGCACTGTTATGTGATCAAATGACTTGTTGCTATTAACCAGTAATAATAATAATACTATAGATATTTTTCTCTGGGAGGGATGGATTGTGGTTATGATTAGGGTAATGATTTCTGTAAAGGACGCTCAGGGAATCGGGTTGAAGATGATGTCTTCTGCCTTAATTTATCGTCCCCTCCTTGTAATCTGTTTCTGGGATGTTAATCGATTAATCAGTTCTCATCTCTATAGCTGTCATGGATTTGGACTTGTTTTGCTTTGTTTAACTTGAATTCCAAGAAAGGTTGGGTAGCCTGGAATAAATTACAGCTGTCCAGATAGAAGGTAATATCCAGATCCTGTTGGAATTAAACAACAACAACCTGGTATGACATGTAAAAAGGCAGCCGTTAAATCACTTTGACAGGTTCTGGTACGGGCAAAAGAGATGGAATTAAGATTTAATTTATTATTATTATCATTTTTTTTGCCAAGGGCGAAAAGCAGTCCTGTGAAGTTGGCCTAGGTTCTTTGCTGGGTTCTCCCTGACTGTCCCTCCCCTCTCAACACCCCCCCACCCCCCCCACCCCCCGCCTTTTCTTTCAGTTTTCTTGTCTTAGCTTTTGGTCGATTCTTAAGGAACCGGTGGATCAAGTTTTTTCTCTTCTTGTTAATCGCATTGCTGTAGCACTGACTGACCTCTCTCTCTCTCTTTTTTTTTCCTCTTTCCTGAAAGTACGTGGTGCCATTCCTGAGTGACTTTTCCTACTAGACCATCCCAAAGGGACGAGGGGGAGGGGTAGAAGGAGGAGGAGAAGGGGGGTGTTCCTTCTCTCTCATTTCTTGGTTTTGTTTATCAGCCGATCTGTTTGCTGGATTTGGGCTCCGAATGACCCACCTGTAAAGTGCTTTTCCTTCCTCCTTGCCTTGAACTCTGCAGGGGGCTTGGCTTGGAAGGGGCAAGGGAGGGAAAGAGAAGGGGGAAACACAAAAAACTTCTTTCTTTCTCTCTCCGTTTATCTTCAGCCCGACATTGTCACCTCCTCTTTGAGGGGTTAGAAGAAGCTGAGATCTCCCGACAGAGCTGGAAATGGTGATGAATCTTTTTTAATCAAAGGACAATTTCTTTTGTATGTACATTTCGTTTCTCTTTCTCCTTTTCTTTCTTTCCTTCTCTGAGAGTTAATAACCATTTCATTGATGGGGCAGACTTCTTTCGCTTCTCCCTGACGTTTCTTTCTTAATATGTGTGTGTTAAATGTGTACATTTTTAAAGAGATAAACTCATTTGTAAAATATCCGAAGAAATTGCTCCCCTTTAAACTTTACGGATGCCTTTCTTTAAAGCCTTATGTAATCATAATTTGAAAGAATTTGATAACAGTACAGCAGGTTGAAATTTAAGTGTTATGTAGTGACTGAGTTGGGAATTTGATCTGATTATTCCATAAAGGAAGAAAGAAAAGTTTTTTTGGGGGGGGGGTAGGGAGGGTGGTGGTGAAGAAGGGGAGGGGAGGGAGAAGGGAAGTGGTTTTGGAGACAAGAAGTGAAGCTGCCTGTTTTCCAGTAAGTAATGGAGAAATTCCAGGAGCCAGGGCTAAATATACTTGGCGATCAATACAGAAATGGCTCATTGTGAATAATTTAGCTGCTGGTGCAGTGAGAGTTTTGAAACTAAAGGCAAAAAGGATTAGGGCCAAAGGAAAAAAAAATAAGTAAAAATCTTCTCAGGACTTGTCAATTCTTTAAACTTTTTTCTTCAAAGAATACAGTTAGCTTATCGATCTTTTCGTTATGTGAAATCAAAGCTAGGGGGTGTCATCTCATACAATTTACTTTTGTTTCTGAGAATTAAGTTCTTGTTTTGTGTCATTGGTGCACAAAAAGAATTCCCCAAACTTTGCAAAAGTGATCCCCTTCCCCTCTTCAAAAAGTGTATGAATTTTTCAAAATTGGAGTGTGTTAAGTAGGCTCGGCATGGTATCCAACCATGGTCTGGCAGGAAATTAAGGTTACATTGAACAGGTGCTTACACAGAACTTGGGGTTGGCTAAAATGTCAATACAAGCCTGGCAGTTGGGTAACTGCTGCAGAAACCTTCGAGACATACTTGGGCACGAAGTTTTTTTGTTTTGTTTTGTATTTCTTCTGTTTGTTTGTCCTCCCCCCTCCCTATTAGAACATGATGAACCAACTTGCAACAATTGTGAATAGAGCTATCTGTATACTCGGGAAGTCCTCAAACTGCAGCTTGATTGTAGGAAGTAGTGAATGGTAAAATACTTCAATCCCAGTTAAAGCTGGCACTTTGGAGGTGTACCCCCTTCCTATTTTTTTCTCTAAACCGAGTAAATTCTGATTAAAAGAGTCATTCATTTCTTGCTGCAGCCCATCTCATAGCACACTTATCTTTCCTATCCTATCTCCAGCAGGAATCAGATCATTTGCAGAAAGAGTTCAGTGACTTGCAAATGAGCACATACAGTACACTGTAGTATGTTTCTTGGGCACAGGTTGCAGCAGCAGCAACATGGGCTAACTGCTTGGAGCTTCAAATAAGTTAAGCATTTAATGGCAGATACTGAAAGGAATCATTGTGTTAAGGGTATAATCTTTTGTATTGCAGCACTGCACTTTGACTATGGAAACAGAGGCTATTGATGGCTATATAACGTGTAAGTATTCATTTTCATTAATCTGTTATTGGTAATAAAATTATGTTTGCTACCTGTATTGTAATTTCTGAATTGGAAGTTTTTGTCAAGAACTGTAAACTCTTACCTCCTATCTGTTCACAATTTCACCTTGTAAATGAGTTTGAGAAAATAGCACTGAAGTGAAATAAGAAGGAAGTATAGATATATACCTGCTATATTAAGAATAGTAGCTTAGCAGATCAACAATTTGCTACTTTATTTTTTTTTCATTTACTTTAAGTCTAGAATAGGTCGGGTTACATATATGTCTACTAATATGGCACGTACTAAATACTTAGTACTCTGTAACCTATTTTTCAGACACATAATATGAAAGAGAATTAGCTCACTCAAGTTGACATTTTTTTTTAGCAAACTCTCCTTTCAAACATCTAACTCTCAGATAGCCAGCATTTTGGAAATGCTCATTAAAAATACTGTGTGCTTAAGGATTAAATTAGATGTTAAAAGAAAACAGTTTTTTCAACTAGAAGATACTTTAGAAATCAACTACTCCAGTCTCCATTATTTTACAGTTTAGATGAATGTGATAATGAAATTTTGTAATTTTTTAATCGTGGGCTGGTTGTTGCTTTTCGTCATTTCGTTCATTTATTATGTATTTCTAAATAACATTTCCGTATAGTTTCTTTTTAAGGGAAAAATGTATTTCATTAAAATCATATATGCATACCCCTGCATATATGATTACAAAGTTGGTAATTAGATTTTAGATGACAATGAACAGAGACCAAAAGATTTTATTTTGTGAAAACAGGTGACAATGAGCTTTCACCTGAAAGGGAACACTCTAGTATGGCAATTGACCTCACCTCAAGCACACCCAATGGACAGCATGCCTCACCAAGTCACATGACAAGCAGTAAGTCTTCATTTTATGATTTTTTTTTTTCCTATTTCTCTAGCGATAGACTTGAATTTGTTAGGTCTGTAGGGTCCTCTCACACTGTGGTGTAGCTGCTGCTATAGATTTTGTTAAAGAAAGAACAACACAGATTTATTCCTGTTCATTTTGGTATCGTAAAACATGAGCCTGCTTACTAGTCTGAACTATCCCAAGGTGGCATTTGGGAGCTGGTGCTTACCTGTATCAGGTAAGAAATGTTAGGCTTTTCTGGTTATTCTTTTGTCTTGCCAGGTTTATGACTAGTTTTGTTTTTGTTGCTGGGTAAAAAAGTATGGAAACACGTTATTTCCAAAGGACTCTTCGAAGTAAAAAAAAGAAAAATTATTTTCTATTACCTTGGCACAAAGCTAATCCATCAGTGGTAGAATTGCAGTGTTAGTTGCTTTTTCTTTTTTTTTTAAACGTGTGAAAGTTTTGTGTCCAAAGCATTGGAAGTGAAATGTAATTGAAAATTTGTGGAACTCATTTACATCCGTTTCTCTGACAAAGTGAAAGCATTTTGCTTTAGACTGTCCAGAGAAGAATTGAGAAAATTTGGAAGGATGTTTTGAACTTGCAGGAATAGACAGTTTTGGCTACTGTTTTTGATAAAGGGTCATTCATTGATATACGAAACATTGTTTTTGTGTAATAGAAAAGCAACTTACATGCTGTCAGTGACAGAAGACAAAATACTTTATTAAGAATTTGGTTTATTTTCTCTTAATTATAATGTTTCATAAGTTATCAAGTGCAAATGCTCTGTTACTCCTACTTAAACTTAATTTGAAATCCTGTGTTTATACTTTTGATATATGTTATATTCTTATACAGAAAGGCCATCTGATTTACATGTAAATATAATTTAATTTAAAAGCTTTCTATTTGGGTGACATGTGAAGGAAAAGCATTTTCTTTCCTTTTTAAATGAAGATTTAATAGCTAAAGAAAACTGAATCATCGAGTGAATTATGAGCATATTCTTAATATGTTAATTCTGATTATCCTGAGACAACAAATTTTCTTTCCACTTCCCTCTTACGGTTTCAAAACTTGATGTTATTGTGAAACTACTAGCTTCATAAGTAGTTAAGACTTCTGAATTATAAGCAAGAGTATATAGAATACTATTGAATACATTTTGCAATTTGTTAACTTTAAGTGGTTCTAGTTATTGACTTGAAATTTCGACTGAACTATGTGAACTTACTTTACTTATTTAAAAGTTTTCTTTATTTTTATTAATGGGAAGCACTTCCTAGGAAGATTTTATTCTAGAAGCAGTCATTGAAATGCCTTTATCATGTAGGAAGAAAATTAATAGTGATGGAATGTATATTAAATTATAGTGCTAATCTCTTGTAATGGATCTTGTAGGATTAATTTAATTTTTCTGCTAGTTGGCTATTGATTTGATAAAAGTTATACTACTATTGCAATGTAGGGAGTACAATTTTTACATTTTAACATTTAACGTTACTAGGTCCTTGGCAGGATAGATATTTTATTTTTCAGATAATTTTCATTTAATTTCCTAAAGAGTAAAGATAGATTGATATGCAGTTTCTGTTAGCTTAATATTTAGCTATTGTCTTTAGAAACATTGAATATAAGGGGTACGTAATATTGGGTAATCAGACTTTGACTGTCATCCCCCAGCCACTGCTAGAATATCAGCTGGAAAATACTTGTTAATTGGTTAATTAGCTCCTCTATTTGTGAATTTGATTTTGGTTTTGCAAGTAGTCCTTTCTAAAAGGCAGTTCACTCATTTATTTTAAATAAACATTGCAGAGTATGGGCATGATCAGTTTGGACAAATAAGAACTGTGCTTTTGATATTTGAGTTTTTCTCACCCAACAGCAGTAAAATTATGTTTGGTAAAGAGGTTTTGTTCTTGTTTCTTTTTTTTTTAACTTACTAGCCTGTGGCAATTCCATGTTAGTATGGTTTTTAGCTAAGCTGCATGTGTTTTCATGTTCTTTTCCAAAGAGTTGCAGGTTAAATATTTTGGCTTTCACTTCAGAGCTGTCTGTTGCATCCTTTACGTAGCCTCTATTTACAGTATCTAGGTTACCCACTTAGGTGTTAGATGGAGAAGATACCCATTTTTCCTCTCTGTTAGATCTAGGAGAATATCAGCATTTTAGATTGCCAAAGCAAATAGTGCTAGAGAGGGACTCTTGTCTGTTAATTAGAATAAAAGACCTACAATCGGTCACTCAGATGTTTTTCTATGACTTGGAATAATTTTTTGTGCGTGTGTGACTTGTCAAATCACTTGTGTCTGAGATTGCTGGTTTTTCTAAATCCCTTTATATGCATTGCTGACTTTATTATATGAAAATAACTTATTTATTTCCTGCATTTTTTAATATCTTCAAATAATATTCCTAAAGGGCTGTGACTTCCAAAAACAGAATGGCAGTTTTGGTTGAAAGTATTAGAGCTGAAAGTAAATGTGAAAACCTTTATGATAGAATAAGATAGGTTCCATAGCAGCAAGGAGGACAAGAGTATATGTGTAAGAGGTAAAAAAGTTATTTTAAAACAGTTTAGAAAAAAAATAAAAGGAATAAAGCCTTTGATTTTATGAAATAACTGACGTTCTAGCAGTAAAGTAACACTACCATGTGATAGCCCACTTATTTTGGCTTTAGGAAAGTGGTCAGTTTTATTCTAAGGTCATAGTCATTTGTTTAGGTTATCCGATGACTATTCTAAGATGAAGGGTGTCTGTATAACTCGCTGCCAGCTATTGTATAAAAAATAATGACAGCAGCTATCATTATTTGACAGTGCTAGAAGAGAGCATCGGTGACTTGGGAGAGAACTAAAAATGTTACAGTGCCTGGCAGTCTTTGGTTTTAAAATTCAGCATGTAAGATAAAAAGAAGTAAGAGGTATCAGTGAACTTAACATTTTGTAATGACTACATCCTATATTTTCAAGTAGATTTCCTTAGAGAAATTTAGACCTTTTCTTCTAGAATAAGGATCTCTTTGATAAGAAGATGGGCATTGTTGCCCAAGATCATTAGTGTACATATTGAGTCTGCTGACAATCTTCGGTGTCAGGGATGACAGTATATGCCTTGATGGCTACTGGAAATACACAGTGTTAAGTGATTTTAAAAATAGAATCTGGAAGTTAAGAATCTGAGACAGACAACTCAGACAGAACAATACAAAAATAATCCATATTGTATTTCGGTCCATCAGATGAGACTTACTTTGTGATTCCTTATGTTTCTGGGTTAGCTCATTCCCAATTCTTGTATAGTTGCTTCAGTATCAGTTTCAAACTGTGCTATACCTGCTGCTGAGTATTTTGAAAGATTTTTAAGGTTCAAAAAATTGTCATTAATCTTATTTTTCTCATTATCATTTACTTTTATAATGCTAACAAGTGAATTTTCTTTGGAGAGAGCTAATGGTGTGAAAATACATTGTGACACAAATTTTGTTTGTATTACTTTAAAACCTTTACATGGATCAACTTTGCAGTCAATACCATTTATCAGTCAGTTTGATGGCCAGGTGGCATGTATGGAATTGGAAGAAGTAGTAATTCTAGTTTTACAAGACTCTGACCAATAATCAGGTCAGGGAATCTAGTTTATTCTTTTTAGAGTGCTTCACATTCATTTTTTTTCTTAGCTAGTTTCCATTTTTAGAACCTAGTGAAGCATAAGTATAGTATGATTTCTATTTTTCTTGTGAGGAAATGGAGGTTTGAAGAAACCAGTTGGCCTCTTAGGTCCCTTAGCAGAAGGATAAAGTTGTCAGGATTGGGATGTAAAACTGATATTACCTTGTGGGTTAGTCAGATCACTTTATTGATAACTCTTGAAAATGTCATTATCTCAGGGTGCCCACCATGTCCAGTACTGACCCATGTTTTAGTGACAAAAACAGTATTACAGAAGTAGAATAGGGTTATTATGAGGGTGGAATGATAACAGATAATCTTGTTAAGCAGATGCTCTACTGCACTTTTAAAAATATAGCTTATGTTTTGGGACTCACCAGCTTTCTGAGTTGTCATCTATATCTTAGTTTGGCAGTCACCCTTGGTTGGATTTCCATAGGACACACCCTAATATAACACCAGATGGACCTGATGTAAAAGCTTGCTCTGTTTTCAGTTGTAGTACTTAGTTTTGTGTGTATACCCAACATACCTTACATTTAGTTTTTACTTGTCGGCAAATTAAAAAAAAATAAGTTTGACTTGATTTCTTTACACCCATCAGAGGTAAGTGTCATGGACATGTACCAAAAGGAAAAAAAAAAAAAAAGGAACTAAAGGAAGTACGTATGAGCAGGGAATTAACAGCAAAATTTCTGTATTTTTTACTTTGCAGCTCATTCTGCCCCCACCCCCCCACCCCCCATCTTTTAAGTCTGCTTTGAAGTAAGAATAAATGTCTGTCTTGGAGAAACAAAACAGCTTACTGTAGAAGTGTTGTTTATATTGCCTCTATCTTTGTCCAAATTTGTCTTCCCCACTGGAAATATATTAAAAATGATGTAATGTGATTGGTTAGGTTCTTTTGGGAGTCTTCCTTTGAGCCGTAAGGAATTGAGATCCCTGGGTCCCATCCTCTTCTCTCCTGACTTTGAATATCGATACATTTTGATTTTATGATGTTCTGAAAGATCAATAGCAGGGTCACAGTCCTAAGATGAGGTAGACTATGTTGTTTTTCTTTGCTTTTTTCCTTTATATCTGTTTATATAATATATATTTATTGACCTGTTAGTATTTTCCTTTTGTGAATTAATCAAGACTCAGGATATCTCTGCTGAAATAGGTAAAGAGTATTTAGGAACTATTTTCCCTTATTATAAATGTGTAATCACAACTGGAGTGAGAGAAAGAAGGGGGGCATAATTTATTGAATATATATAGGATGCCCAACACTATACTAAGTGATCCATATTATTTCACTTAGTCTCCACAACAGCTCTGTGAAGTTACTCTGTTTATACTACAGAAAACTGAGGCTCAGAGGCAGTAGATTGCAGGTGGTTAACAATATGGGCTTTGGGGTTATACAGGCCTGTGTTAGAATTCTTGCTTTGCCACTAGCTTGCTGTATGATCTTAGTCATGTTACTTCACATCTCTGAGCTCCAGTATTCTTATCTGTAGAATTGGGATAAGCAATACCTAAGTCAGTGGGCTGTTGTGAGGTTTATTTTTTTATCTTTATTTTTCTTCTTTTTCACTGTGCTGCGTGACACGTGGGATGTTAGTTCCTAGGCCAGGGATGGAACCCGTGCCCCCTGCAGTGGAAGTGCAGAGTCTTAACCACTGGACCACCAGGGAAGTCCCTGTTGTGAGGTTTAAATGAGGCAATATTATGCAAAATACTTAGCGCAGTTCCTGACACATGCTAAGGTCCAATAAATAATCACTGCTGCTATCACTCAGAGTAGGTAAGTTTCTTTTGCACCAAACCATGATTCATAAGAATGTTTTCTTTTTATTTTTCAAATCAATATCTGTTTGAAATTCAGATCTTTTGCTCTTTCCATTTTACTACATAGGTCCAGGGAATGGAGATAGGCATTTCTAATAATTTAGGGTAAAAATGAAAGAAAACCCCCCTCTATTATTTAAAGCATCTGTGAAGATTTTGGTTAAGAAAGAAGTAGAGTTTGTCTATGTGCCCGAGATTCTTTTTATTGGGTTTCAGTGTTCCTGAGCTAAGTTTTATATTTTTGGTTACATGTAAAGAAAATCATTGCTTATCATTGGTGCTCTAAAGCCACCAGTCTTTAAGAATGGAAAAAGTCCTCTTAGTAGAGTAACCTAGCCATATCTAGAATCAATTCTTTCTTTGAAAATCTGTATCTAAAATTTCACCGTATTTGTTGCTTCTGGTAGTACCGTCGATTCTCATTTGATGATACTTAATCAAGTTGTAGGCCTGATTGTTGCTAATTATGCGTTTTGCGGGTAATAGTTTAGGTGTTTTAAATTTGAAGTAAACTTAAAATAAAATTATCACAAGCATTTGACATGTTGCTATATTGTTCTAGTTGATTAATTCAACAAATATTTGTAGGCTATCTTTTATGTGTCAGGTACAGTAAGGTGAATCCAAAGGTGAATAGTACACTATTTTTGTCCTCCGGTAGCTCATGCTCTGGTTTGAAAGAGACATCTGAACAGGGCATTATACTATGATAACCTCAGTGTTCTTATTATTATGGGGAGTGAGGGGTGGTACTAGTTTGAGAAGACTTCCTGGAGGGAGATGCCGCTTAAGCTGAGACTTATTAAATGAACAGGATTTAGGAGAGAAGCAGAAGGCTTGTTCACCAAACAAACCCACAGTGGGAGCTGAGAAATAATATGATATGTTCTGGGAAATACAAACAGATTGGTATTTCTGGAGTGCAAAGTTGGAGTCTTAGAATTTGAAGCCAGAGATGACTCTGGAGAATTAACCAGGGCAAGATAATGGAATATCTTTTATAAGAGGAAACTTGGATTTCATTTTCAAGGGAGCACAGGATTTTAACAAATAAGATTACTTCAGTCTTTTTATTGACATGGATCATACCAGCTACAATAGGAGTAAAATGATTGTGGCTGGGGAACACTCTAGGGGCAGGAGGTTCTTTAACAGGCTGTTGCAATGACAGAGTGAAAAGTCATGAGAGCCAGTGGTAGTGAAGATAATAAGGAAGAGAAGGATTTGGGAAATAATAGCTTAAAGTGGACAGGACTTGGATCGTAGGGTTAAGGATAGGAGAAAGTTCATGATGATTATTAGACTATTGGATAGATGGCAATAGGTTCCATCAGGGAAGATAGGAAATACTGGAGCAGGTTTCCAGGAAAAGATTTAGTTTAGTTTAATTCTGTATACAGAGAGTTTGAAGCACCTGTGGAATTTGGGAGAGGATAGCAATCAGGCAGGAGGATAGTTTAGACTAAGTGTGAATTTTCCTAATTAGTGAAATCTAATATGTAGCTTGTGGTTTTGTTACTTTCCCTCCTGTATTACTTTAACAATAGTTTAGTATTTCTTTAAAAAATTCTTCCCTAAGTAATTCTCAGCATTTGAGCAGTGACCATATTTCCCCAACTGCCCCCATTGAATCAAAATTCTATATGGAAATGTACGGTCACAGGTTTTAATGAACTCTTTTTGCTTAATGGAGTCCTTTTATGCTAGTCTCAGAAGTTGGATTAGTTGATGTGATTGACTCACTGATTTTTAAACAAAACATGCTAGCCTTCTCCTTAAAATTTCGTGGTCTATTTAATATCATAACTTTGATGGTTACATATTAAAAAAAAATCATATGCCATACACTCCAAGGCCTCTACTGTAATGATTTGTCTTTATTCTGTAACCTATTTCTCATCTAATACATAGCTTAAAACATATGTTTTAATACATATGTTTTAATACATAGCTTATGTTTTAATACATAGCTTAAAACATATGTTTTAATACATATGTTTTAATACATAGCTTATGTTTTAATACATATGTTTTAATACATAGCTTATGTTTTGATACATAGCTTAAAACATATGAGGAATCATTTGTTAACTAAGTACTAGCCAGTTCTGCTACATTAATAGCCAAAGAATTTAATGATTTTATGCAGAGCCTTTTTGAAAACTTTGAGATAAATATACAACATGACATATATCATTTGGAAATTATTTGGTACATAATTTTTTTTAAAGTTTATAACATTGTGCCCCTTGGGATAAAATAATGTAAGGGGAAAAGTGTGGTATAGAAAACATCTTAATCTATTTCCTTAAAACATATATTATAGAACACCATCTTAGAAATTAAGCCCTGATTACCCAAGACACCATGAAATTTCAAATGAATGTTAATGATGAAAATAAGTTCATCTGAGATTTCCTGTATGTGGAGATTCAGAAGTTGCTGTGGAGATATTTTTATCTTTTAATCACTGATCCAGCAAACATTTATTAAGCATTTTCTTTGTGTGATGCACTGCTGATGCTGGGGCACAAAAACTGTGTTAGGGATTTTTTTTTGGAGTGGATGTTATCTTTCAAGGTCCAAGAGAATTCATATTTTATTTGAGATATTAATAATCCCATTGCATTTAGAAGCAAATAAGTGTGTTGTGCTCACCATAGTTTATATCCATTGTAGAGAAATGAACTGCTTCTCACCTTTTACCTCTGAGAATTCTTCAAAAGTGTATAAATTTGAAGACACACAATGAAACAGAGACAAAAATACAGCCAGCTTCTAAAATAGGTTCCCACAGGAGAACATTTCCCCAAGAAATTTTCTATAATGTAGGATTTTGTTCTCAGCCTTATAAGTTCCGAAACTTGATTGGCAGCATGCACAGAGCGGCACCGCATCTCAAGGTTGACTCGCATTAAACAAGTTTACAAAATTGATGTTTAAAGTTGGAATACCAATTTATGTCTATACTTTCATTAAAAATAAAACAAACGAACAAAACCTGAACCAACTAACATAGGATCTGGATCACCTCAGTTGGCTTGACCAGATCTGTTTTTGTGTGTGTACTGACCTATATGGGTAAAGCAACAAAGGTCATTTGGTTAGCAAGGAATACAAACAAAGGGAGTTAGTTACATAATTCAAATGTTTAATGGCATCAGACTAAGAGACCCTAATATGTTCAGCATCACAATAGAAATAGCAGTGCCATTTGCATCAGTATGGTTGAAGTCTTTTGTCTAATTCCTTCTTCCCTGAATGGACATGGATTTAGATTCCCTAGATATAGCCTCAGCCAAAATACTTGTGAGAGTCATTTTTTTTCTTGGCTTCCTTGGCTAAATCCCGCAGATTCAGTTTTTAACTTATACATGTAATCAGGTTATAACCAATTCTTGTCAGCCTAGGATCCATTCATTTTCTTTAATGTAATTTTACATTTCTGCTTAGATTTGTTAAGTGTTGATATAGCCTAACTCTGTGAAAGCTATCTTATAATACCTATAAAGGATACCCCAACTACTATTACCATAAATTCAAACTTCCATTCGCAGAAATGTTGATGGGTGATGTGGCCAGCAGTTTAAGAGGTCTTAGTATCTATTTTAGATGAAGATGGAAAATAGCACTGCCACCTGAGAAAGGCACCTTACGTTAGCTGGGGATCTAGGAGAGCTTCTAATTAATAGGTCAGGAGGAATAAACATCACACTAGTTTCATGAAATCTCTGAAGTAGTCCGGCCACAGCAAATGAGACTTTATAGACAAGTATAGTATTTTAGGTTAGTTAATAGGGAAGGCTGTCTTAATTACTGAGTGTGAATTTAAGAATATTTTTTCAAAGCACACAGCTTTATTTTGGGGCCACATGTTGATTATAAAGAAATTAGAGATTTTCCAGATGTGAATCTTTGAAGAAA
Organism: Phocoena sinus; assembly: GCF_008692025.1. Taxonomy (NCBI): domain Eukaryota; kingdom Metazoa; phylum Chordata; class Mammalia; order Artiodactyla; family Phocoenidae; genus Phocoena; species Phocoena sinus. Next base: position 24,025,038 of record NC_045769.1, read on the forward strand.
ATGGCTATGCCTTATCTATTGGGTTGGCCAAAAAGTTTGGGTTTTTCCTTAAGATGTTACAGAATATTTCTTCATTCCCAGTATACAGTATCATACTGGGTCATTGTAGGAGCCCAGTAATTATTTATTGAATTAAGGAACTGCTTGTGATTCACATATTGCATATGTGTATTTAAATAATGTGTTTCTGATCTATTTGAGGAAATTTGGAAAGTTGATTTCTTAGATGTTGAAATAATTCTGAAATCCCATTTTACTTGTGATTTTTTTTTGTTAGGGTATGTATTTATTTCAACCATGTCTCAGTCTCAAAAGGATTTTGTAATCTTCAGATCAGCCCCAAACAGATGATCTTCAAGATTCTAAACGTCTCTTTAGTTTTCTGATTCCATACTAACATAGTCAGTGGAATTCAAGTTAGTGTAAATGTTTCAGTGAATATGTTATAGTCATCATCGTCTTCATTACTAATATCTTTATATGACACATTTAGTGTTTACAGATTTCACACCACATATAATTTTAAAATCAGTTTTTCTATCACTTATTTAAAACTGCATGTACAAAGTGGAATGCTTCAATTAACTTTTCTTATGCTCTCCAGATATTTTGAGGAGCATATAATTAATCAGTGTAAAGTCACGTTCTAATAAATTAACATTCTGGTGTCTACACCTTTGACATTTTTGTCATTGCTCTCTTATTATCATGGAAGCTGTAGCTCTCCTTACACCTGACGGTGTCAACTTTACCTACTACTTACTAAGACATCAGTATGCAGGGCTTGGCCATATTTTGAAGTGCTGGGAAGCTGCATTGCTCTGTTTCTGTCGAATTAACTAAGAATTTCTGGCTGAGTTCTAAAGAGGAATTATTCCTTCTGCAACTATATAAAACATTTCCTGTTATGTCATTTTCATGAAGAGCCTTGTTGTTTTGTTTTTGTTGTTCAAAACAAACATTTTAGCAAGTAGTATTTACATATGGAAATATATTTCTTTTGTAAGACATGTCTTTCAAGCCTTTTAATCAGACTTATGTCAGTATCTTTATTATCCAGATGGTCTGAGGTAGATTGCATTATTTTCATTACGTTTGTTACCTTCTTGATGGAAAAGTAGCATTTGTATACCTTTTCGAGCTGAGGATTTACGTTTAACTCCTGATTGAAGTAGGTTCATTTATTTTTACTAGAAATGATTGCTTAGATTATTCATATATCACTTAGAGCTTGGACATTGGGCTGTTTAAGAATTTTTAGGTATTGAAAATAGGTAAGTAGTACTTAATCATTTTTAGACTGTTTTAAAATTATAAGTACTTTAAGAACACTGATTCTAATATAGTATTTTGAAATATAAAACAAATTCTATTCTATTGCTGAATGTTGCAAAATATTTGAAAGTGGTAATAGATTTTGTTTGAACATAATTGAGAACTAGAAAAAGAAATACGAGATATTTTTCTGTAAGTCTTCTGTTTTTTACTCAAAATATGAATTACACACTGCCATCTGTCTGAACTATGACAGGTTAATGACCTAATTACAGTTTTTGGATTCAGTTTTTTGGGAACAAAAAGAAACACCCCTGCTCCCCAAGAAAACAATTTAAAATAAATTATTTTTACATATATTGTGCTAACAATAAGGCTATCTTTTGATGAATTTGAGTAGTTTTAGTTGGTCCCACAGTTTGAGTACAATAACTGGTAACAGATTTAAAGATCTGTTATTTTTTAAGCAAATCAGAGAAATTATAGTTAACTAAACAATTGCTTTCATACAACTGTATGTGCAAGAGAGAGCCATTTATGTTTTAAAAGTGTGTGTGTGTGTGTGTGAGAGAGAGAGAGAGAGAGAGAGAGAGAGAGAGAGTGAAAGCAAAGAATAAGTAAGGAAAGAAGGAAGGAAAGACCAGACTATTGGTCGTGTTCACTTTGGCTTATGTGAAGGTAAATAGGGTGTTTTATCATTTATTCTAAATAGTTCTGCATTATTTGGATCTTTTATAAAAGATCTTTTACTTGTATAATTAAAAAAAAACGAATTCAGTCAACCATCTTCTCAAAGCACGGAGCTGTTTTGTAAGAGAGACAATGATATCGCTGATAAGAAAGGTCTAACCTTGAAATTTCAGTGATATAATAGACTCATGAAATTGGACTACTGCTGTTGATGATAAAAACTGAAGTCAGGGGTATTCTCATATACAAATGCTGTCAACAGACTCACTGAATATTATTTTAAATTTATTCTGAATATAAGGTGTTTTCTTAATGGCTGTAATATGGTGGAATTTCCAAATAAAGTTACATACTCTGGAAAGTTTTTTGAGTGATATTGATTCATAGCATGAGATGCTGTAAAGTAAATAATGTTCATATAAGTGTACTTCTGGCAATGGTAAGGAGACATGTAGCATTACGATGCCAAAAGAAATCTGAGTAGAATAAGTTAAAACTTATCCTTAGGTTTTCTGTTCTACCTTGTATATGATAATAAAGTTTACTTTTTTTTTTTTTTTTTTTTTTTGCGGTACGCAGGCCTCTCACTGTTGTGGCCTCTCCCGTTGCGGAGCACAGGCTCCAGACGCACAGGCCCAGCGGCCGTGGCTCACGGGCCTAGCCGCTCCGCAGCATGTGGGATCCTCCCAGACCAGGGCACGAACCCATGTCCCCTGCATCGGCAGGCGGACTCTCAACCACTGTGCCACCAGGGAAGCTCAAGTTTACTTTTTTAAAAGACCCTTAGTCTCTTTTCATGTTCATCAATTTAAAATTCCATTGAATGTTGCTCTTTGAAAGGAAAGAGTAGAGGTATGGAGTATAGAGAACAGAGAAGAGAGCTAGCTCAAGAAGAGAGAACACAAATGGCGAATCCAGAAGTGAGGGATAAGCCACAGAACCCACTTGAGTTAGCAGATCTACTGGAGAGAGGAATAGGCAAATGAAAAATAGGATCTTTCCCTTCCTTTTTTCTTCTTTCAGAAAGCATAAATAAATATCTGAATTTATAAGTTAATTAAAGAAGTTACCTCCTGCTTGAGTGATGAAGAATGTGGCCATAAGATTAAAGTGGTTTCTGGTAGAAGATAAATGATAAATTTTGATAGTCAATAGAAAGAAGTGTACTTTTTCAGATACCTGAAAGCCAGGGAGTGAAAGATGGGGGTTGACTGGTTAGAAGAACTGTAGTCCTAAGGGTTTCAGCCTAGAAAGATTGGAAGATTGAAGCAGTAGAAGTCGGTAGTATAAAATAGATTGTTTGCTGTCATAACCCAGTGGTGTTACTGATGGCCATCTTGGACTCACCTATTGCTTTTATCTTTTGCAAAAGTGACTGAAATATGTGCTGTGTCTGAGAGGTATCCTAATTGGTTGTGTTCCTAAATTATAACGGATGCAGTCAACTTTGATCTTGTCCCTCAATTGCCTTTTTACTTCATTTCAGTGGGAAAGGCCGTTGGGGAGTTAGGGAGACCATAAGCCTGCCAGAAACAGTAAGAACTTTCTCTGCTTTCTTTCTTTTTTTTTTTTTCCCTCATGGGAGGCGGCAATGAAGAAGGAACTTGATATTGAGCAGATGAGATGGGGTTTTGCATCCAGTTTTTGTTCTCTGATCTCTTGTTTTTCTATTTTCCTCCTGAAGTATCTAAGACACAAGCACTGAGTGTTTCAAAAGACTTTCTTCAGATCATACTCTGTCAGAGATTTAGAATTCCCAGGTTGGCTGTTACCTACTGGAATACTCTTCTAAAATTAACCTTGTGATAATACTGCAGTAAAAATTTATCAGACGTGAGATGAAGTTTACACATGTATTATTATTGAAGGGAAGGTTTGCTAAGCCCATAAATAATAAAAACAAGATCAGGGTATATGTTTAACTGGCTTAAGAAAAAACAGTTTTTAAGCCTATTAAAAGTCATATATTTTATTTGTAAAATATTTTAGACTATTCGAAATGCTTTCACATCTAACATACAATGTGCTCATTAAAACTGGATCTTAATATTTATTTAAGCAGTCTCAGAGGAATCTGTTCTTCCTGGCATTACTTAAGCCTTTTATTTGTTACTAGAAAATGATAAACATATATTTTTTAAAAATACAGAACTGAATGAATTTTCCTCTTCCCCTCCCTATGTGGTAAAAGAAAAGTGAGCCCTGATATATATCAAATGTGAGACCTCTAGACAGATATTTCATCTCTTAGAATCTCAGTTTGTAAAACAGGGATATTAATAATCTGCTTTCTCAGAGTGGCAAGTGTTAGAAATAATACATGTAAAGCCTCCAGAATGGTGACTGGCATGGAGTAAGTTAACCAGAATGGTAGCTATTATTTTATTGTTAGATGAAAAGAGTATGAGAAAAAACTTGAATCAAATAACCGAGAAAAATATCCCACATACATGTGGTATCAACTAGTCTTCTAGAAAGGATGTGCTTTTACTCTGCTTTTAATCAACAACAATTAAAAAAAAAAAAAAGTAGTCCAAAGCATTGCTGATAAAACTCAAGATATCTGCATCCCTGAGTGGATATTTTTGCTCTTCATCTGTCTGAGTGCTGTCAGATCGTCCTTGTTTGAAAAGAAATGTGTGTGCAGATATGAGGCAATTATTAATTCTGTTGTATTCAAATCAATTACTAAAGAAATGAAGCTAAAATTACCTAATTAATGCGAATCACAAATAAACCTGCTCTGTTTGTGAGGGATGTAATTGAAATGGTAATTATGCGGTAGGAATGCACTTCATTTGAAGGTGGCAGTTCAGAAGACGTGTTTGGTGGCAGGATTTGACTGCACAGTGCGCCTCCCTCCTGACCTGGCCCAGAGAGGGGTCTTGTTTACTTATTTACTAGATATGTTGGTGAGTGAATTCCAAGTATGGTTCTGAAATTCCATGAATTTCCATACTCATGGAGCTCTGTGTCCTACATCATTACCCATCTCTCTGTTGCGTATCTGGAATTCTCAGAACTATATATCAGTCCCCAGTAATGTCCATTTTTTTCCTCTGTGAACAATCAAGAAGAAAAGTGGATATTCTTTTGAGAAGATTTTATAGCAGAATACATAATCAACAGGCTACTCATAGATCATTGGTTAAAAGATGCTGAAATCTTTGTGAATCCCAATGAGATCATTTAAAGTTACACATTTTGCTCTTCACGTCTGAAGTGTAACTTTTCCTGGGTCTGGATTACTATGAGCATAGTGTCAGTGCAGTCAGTCCTTAAAACCAAATTATCCTTTTATCCAGGAATAGTTTCTCTATAAAAACTAGGAAGCCCTTATCACTTCCTATCTTGTTTTACCATTACTCCATTGCTTGTGTACATCTTATCGCCCCTGTAAGACTGGAATCTCCTTGAGCGCAGGGAAAATGACTATAATCTCTACAGCCTGAGGGTAGCCGTCAGAGCCTGACTTCAGTGCTGATCAGACTTGGGTTTATGACTTGGGCTGTGCTATGTGTTAATCTCCAATTCCTCCTTTGTCAAATAGGCAAAGTTAGTGCTTGTCTCTTGGGGTTGTTGTGAGGATTAATAAAACACTTCAGTAAAGCTTCTATCACAGTGCCTAACACATTTCAAGAAATATTAGTTTCTCTTTTCCACAGAAGTTAGCTAGCATGTTGCCTTATACGTATGTGTCTCCATCAAGAAGGCTGCCTATTAATTTTTAACTACATTATGAGTTAATATGAATTGCTTATTTGGCTAGACACCTTAGAGATGTAACTCAGTTATTTCTATAAGTTATTAGTCAGATTAACCCCACAGGTTTGGTCACTTCAGCACTGTGTGTACTAAGGATACATCACCCAGCTAGTCTTTTTACCCACAAGGCAGTTTTAAAATAAATGGTCTAAAGTTAACACTAGCTTAGGCTCTTGAACTCTCTTCACAGCACTCACTCAAGCAAAATACTGTGTTAGACTAAAAGCTTCAAGTGCTTAGAGGCCTCACATGACTTCATAAAATGCATCTTTTTAGGCCAATGTTGCTCTACAGTACAGAGATAGATTTTATAAAGATTCTAAAAGATCTGTAGACAATCTTTATATATATATATAAATTCACCCCAAGACATTTTGGTTATTTGTTTTTAAGAAGTGTGAAGTAAGCGAGATTGTTGAGAAAGTTTATAGTTTTAAAGTTATTATTATTCAATATCCTGTGATAAGCCATAATGGAAAAGAATTTTGGAAAGAATGTGTACGTGTGTGTTGATATACATATATATATATACACACATATTTCTGAATCACTATTGCTGTACAGGAGAAATTAACATAACATTGTAAATCAACTATACTTCAATAAAAAAATAAAGTTATTATTATTATTTTGTCTAATGAAGGTTTCTAATTTCCACGATCCAAAATCTCTCAAATCATAACCTAGCCATTTAGTAGACACACATGAAAATGGGAGTAATACTGCTGCTGTTTTTAGTGAACTCTTACCCAGTAGCTAAATCCCAAAGATCGTTTAAAAACCCATGAATTGGGCTTCCCTGGTGGCGCAGTGGTTGAGGGTCCGCCTGCTGATGCAGGGGACGCGGGTTCGTGCCCCGTTCCGGGAGGATGCAGCATGCCGCGGAGCGGCTTGGCCCTGTGAGCCATGGCCGCTGGGCCTGTGTGTCCGGGGCCTGTGCTCCGCGGCGGGGGAGGCCACAGCAGTGAGAGGCCCACGTACTGCAAAAAAAACCCCCCCAAAACCCAAAAAACCCATGAATCAAATGCCTCTTCCTTGAAATTGTACACATTTCTGCTTATGCTAGATTGTGAGGCCAGACCTTAATTTTCTTAGAGCAATCGTGATACTTATCACCTTTGTCCATGATACAATTGTTATAACAGTACCTAGGATCAGATACTCAACCTTTAGGAAAGTTTCTTTTTCCAGTTTTTATCTGAATCCTTTCTTGAAATAATTGGTTAAATGTGTCTGCAATTTTAAAAGAGCAACCAATCGTTACTTAGTTTTACAGACATCTGTAATCATGCCTATAGCTACAAAAAATCAGGTGGTGTATTTAATAGCTTGGAGAATGCTAAGTCTTCTCATTGTTTACATTGTAACATCTTCTTAAGAACTAATCATTTTATTGCTTCTCTACCTTTGGTTTTTCTTTTTCTTTTCTTTTTCCTTTCTTTATTGTTACAACAAAATTGTATGTTATTTGGAAGTTCATGAAATGTAGTTTGCTTGGTATAGGTTCTGTAAATTAAGCCTATAATATTTAACTGGCATATATTGGAAAGCAATGTACTTAATCCTAACTGAACTGAAAGTGCTTGTATCTCTATAGTAGCAATTTAATGATAACAGGTCATCTGCATTTTTATGCTGAAAAGAACCCTTTGTGGTAATAAATCCGTAATTTTCTGTTTGCCATTTTTTTTTCTTTTTTTGCGTTACGCGGGCCTCTCATTGTTGTGGCCTCTCCCGTTGCGGAGCACAGGCTCTGGACGCGCAGGCTCAGCGGCCATGGCTCACGGGCCCAGCTGCTCCGCGGCATGTGGGATTTTCCCGGACCGGGGCACGAACCCGTGTCCCCTGCATCGGCAGGCGGACTCTCAACCACTGCACCACCAGGGAAGCCCGCCATCTTTTTCTCTATTGTGTGAGCAGTTGGAGTTGAATTACTGTAAAATACTTTTGCTGCTAGCAAGTTGTTTTTAATAAATTAAAGTGCATTGTTACCTACTTGGGTGGCTCTTCAGGATGGTGGGGAACTTCAGCACTCCCCCAAATGCTTGCTTTGCAAGTGTGGAGTTCTTGGATACATTTTGGATACTGATATATTTTCAGAATCATGTATCTGGATGCACACACCTCTGGCAATTAAGGCCTATTAAGTTGTATTTATCACTTTATAATAAAGCCTTTTTTTGTTTTTTTTGCTTTAAAGTGCACTCGTGCGTTGAATTTGGTGTTTTACTTCTTTGCTTCCCCTGAGAGACCCTGGGCTTGGTCATCAGTACTTATTTCCGAGTTTCTACTTTTACCATGTGTTTTGATTTTCTAGGTTACTGACTATTGAGATAAAGGAAATGGTCCAGTTAGTTGCAATCAGAAAGCTAGAAGCTTTTTTTTTTTTTTTTTTTTGCGGTACGCGGCCTCTCACTGTTGTGGCCTCTCCCGTTGCGGAGCACAGGCTCCGGACGCGCAGGCCTAGCGGCCATGGCTCACGGGCCTAGCTGCTCTGCGGCATGTGGGATCTTCCCAGACCGGGGCACGAACCCGTGTCCCCTGCATCGACAGGTGGACCCTCAACCACTGGGCCACTAGGGAAGCCCAAGCTAGAAGCTTTTGATAGAAAAGTGAGAAAAATGTGCTGCCCCTGTCTGAGAGAAAGAAATAGAGAGGGAGTGGCTTCATTAGAAGTGTCCTAATCAGTGGCTGCCAATTACTCAGTGAACAGAAAACATCTGGTATTCACCTACATCTATTAGCAGCCCTTATGTTTCCATCTGCAGGTCATTGTCTCTTTCTCAGTTTCTTTTTTTAAATACTGCAATGCTTTGACTTTCCACTCTGTATCTGGTACTGGTCCTTTCCTCACACTCTACATCTATTCCATCAGAAATAGTTGGCTTCACTTTGAAAATATATCTTTAAAAAATTTTTTTAAAAAATTTATTATTTTTGGCTGCGTTGGGTCTTCGCTGCTGTACCTGGGCGTTCTCTAGTTGCGGTGAGAGGGGGCTACTCTTCGTTGCAGTGCATGGGCTTCTCATTGCGGTGGCTTCTCTTGTTGTGGAGCACGGGCTCTAGGGTTTCAGTAGTTGCAGTGCGTGGGCTTAGTAGTTGTGGCTCACGGGCTCTAGAGTGCAGGCTCAGTAGTTGTGGTGCACGGACTTCGTTGCTCCGCGGCATGTGGGATCTTCCCGGACCAGGGCTCAAACCCGTGTCCCCTGCATTGACAGGCAGATTCTTAACCACTGTGCCACCAGGGAAGTCCCCCAAAATATATCTTGAATTTACAAAATGTTCACTCCTACATCTCTAGTCTGAGCTGCCATCACTTCCTAGTCTTCTAAACCTAAAATATTACAAAAATTTGTAGCTGGTCTTTCTGCCTCCATTCTTTTTCCTCTTTTGCCCCATAATCCACCCAACAGTCAGACCTGCACTTTCTAAAACTGAAACCAGATAATAACCATCCATTGCTTTAAACACAAAACTTTTCTATTAAAAACAGAATAGAGTTGAAATTCCTTTCCACAGTCTGCAAGATCCTGTAGGACATGTGGCTCCTGCCTCTGTCTGAGTCCTCCTCCATTCTTCTTCTTCTTCACTAAACTCTCAAAATATCTCCCCTCTTTGTTCTCCTCGGACAGGGCAAGTTCATTCCCATCTGAGGGTTTGGAACACTCTTCCATCATAACTTTGAATGAAGCCTCCTTCTTTTCTGCTGTCACTCAACTGTTGCCCCTTTGGAGAGGCTTTTCCTGAGCACCCTAGATAAATAAGCCCCTCTCAGGCATTCTATGACATTACCCTATTATATTTTGTTGTACTTAATAGTATCTGAAATTATCTAGTTTATTTATTTGTCTCTTCTCTCAACACACGCTTGAAGAACATTTGTCTTGGTCACTGATGTAACCCCAACACTCAGAATTGGGCCAGGAAAACAGTAGATGATACATATGGGCTCAAGGTCTCACTAAATGACTGTCCTTTCCCTTCCATAAATAGAATTCTGCATGCGTGTGTTTATGTGTGTGTGTGTGCATGCATGCCTGTGCGTGCACATGCACCAGTATGGTAAACACAGTATTTTATATTGTAATATCTATTCCAAAACCTGTACTTTAGAAACCTGCACATTGAGGCCCACATGGGGAAAGAGCATAAGAGTGATTTAAAACCTTATGTTCTTGCTCTTGGCCTGGTGTTGCTTCCCTTACATAATTTGCTCTTTCCTTCTTTTCATTCATGTGTTCATTTGCTTCATTCACAATAAATATTGGGTACCTGTTTGCTCTGGAACATAGCAGTTTCTGTGGGTGCAGCTGTTGTTATGCTTTGGGGTGGGGCCCAATGGAAGTGGTTAAGATTTTCAAGTAACATAGACCTGGGGTCAAGTCCTTGCTCTGCTCCTTACTTTAAGGTAAATGTAGGGAATTGCTGATATTTGACTGTTCTACTATGTGACCTTGGGAGTGTTTCTTGGATATTCTACGTTCATTTCCTTCAGCTGTAAATAATAATACCTGTCATAAGATTTTAAGAAATAAATGCACTAACTTACATAAAGCACTTAGCTCATTTTCTGGTGCAATTAACTGTTATTCTTTGTAGTTTATAAATATTTGCATATTATTTTTATACTTACTAGATATGGTTCCTAAGATATTACTTGAACTATAAGTAGTATCAACTCAGTGTAAAGTTATCTCTTGCCTTCTAGAGAATATGAGTATTTTTCTTACTTGATTGTTATAACGTTTAGAATATTCTTTTCCATTAAAAAAGCAAACAAGTTTGCCATCCACAAATTCCACTGTTTCACAAATCCATTGTGGTGTTTCACAAATTTATTTTATTTTATTATGGTAACTTTATTTAGCTTTTCTATTTGATTTTATATTATACTTAATAGTATTTTAATTATTATGGTTGATTATCATGATAATTTAATAGTCTCTTAGTACTTAGGAAAGAGAATCCTTTATAAAAGCAATCAAATCTCATTTCTTTAGTTCCTAGGATGTTTTGGAAATACATTTTTTAAAGTTAGTTAATTGGGTGGAAAAATTACATGTTATAATTTTCAGGAAAGAAAATTGATATATCTAACCAAAAATTCTGATAATATTCAATAGATTAGAAGCTAAAGAGAAAATGACAAGTACACCATTGATTGCAAATTACTTTTATTTAGGTTGGATTAACTATCTTCATTCTGTGACTATATGTGCATACTCTAGATCAATAAGGTTCAGAATGGGATTAACTATCTGGAAGGAAGTGGTGTTATCTAAAACCTACAGCTGGAAAATACAAGAATTAGAAATTATTTGATTAATGCTGGATCACATAATTATCCAATGATTAAAGACTGCTTGGTGGAACTGACATAATGGGGCTTTCTTTTTGGAAAATAATATTTGAATTATAATGGTGTTCCACTTCGTATTTAGTAAAAATGCAGTTCACTAAGAATACACTTAAGGTTTAGACAGAGACCTAACCTCTGTAGCTTAGTGGTTTGGCACTTCTGATGCAGATTTGGGGAGAGGTTTGAAATTAGGATATAAAATCAGAACAGCATGACTTCAGCTAATGTACTGTTTGCCCTTGACCCCTTCTCCACTACCTGGCAGTAATGATAGGCATTTGACAAGTGTAACTACCTAATGCCCATTTTATTTACAGTTTTCATAGCTAATGAATAATAAGAAAACGTTCACCAGGACCTGACTGTTTACCTCTCTAATAGCCATTTACAGATGGTGCATGTTGTGGCTGTCACAAAGCCATGTCCTATAATAATAATTTGATTGTAATAATAATTTGATGTAAGTATCTGCTCACCATTCTGTATTGTGGTTGGAGCTGGAGAAATAGAAAACTGGTCATTTCGCGGCAGATAGCAGTAAGTTTCAATTCAGTCAGAATGCTGTATGTACTGTGATAGGTTTATAATTATTACACAAAGATTGATGGTTTTTTGGTGAGTATAAATTTGTACAGCAGTAATCCATTAAGAAATCAATAATCATTCCATTCTGATGGGTAGTTCCTATTCACTGTTATAAATGTGCACTTGGAGCTGAAACCAGTGCCTTTTTTTTTTGAAATTGTAGTTGATGCTGTTGGAAATGAGGGGATTATTATAACACCTTTTTCTTCAATAGGTTCCTTTTTCTTTGCCTGTGTTCTCTTACCCCATATGGCATACCTAATGAAAGACTGCATATTTTCATACCATTTACAAAATTTATTTAGACCTCTTTTAATGTTTCGGTCTCCTTTTCTCCATCTTTTACTTAATTGTCTAATAATGGCAAATCTAAGTTTAAAGTACCTCAGTGTTTCTTTTTGTAATGTGTAGGTGATTTATTAGCAAACATACATGATCAGGAAAGTGTGGTAGTTTCTTCCCTTTAAAATAAAATTTTAACCTCAAAGCTATAATCTCATAAAAAGCAAACCTAACATTTATTTATTACACATACCTGTTAAGTACTGTGCTAGATGCTTTTGGCGGAAGCAAGGATTAAAACAACATTGACCTTGCTCTCAGACAAGCTTATATTTTAGAGAAAGGGAGGCCAAAATCAGCACAAATAACATAAGGATGTGAAGAAAGAAGAAAAGCGGTGGGGGAAATGTCAGCTCTGAAACCATTCATTACGTAAGTTCCGAAATGGAACTTTGGTGTTATGGTATGGTAGTGCTGGGGATGATGGGGTGTGGGTAGTGAGCTTCATCCCACAGGGGATGTGGCCAGTGTTACAAAATTCTGCCATGGTCTGGGACTGAAGAGTAGTCTAAATAAAGATTCTAAATAAAAGTGACATAGGGACAGAGTAGAAAGTTAAAACAGTAGAGAAAGATATAAAATGAAAAGTAAAAGCCCCACTGCACAGGTAATCCCAGCCCTCCGTTTCTCATGTTACTAATTTCTTAATTATCCTTCCATAAGTTTTGGAATATTCTAGCACGTTAAGTCTAGTGCTAGTTCAGCTAGAATATAGACTACCACATCTATATATTTTTCTTTTTTCTTTTTTTTTTACTACCAGTAGGATTACACTGTGCATACTGATTTATGACTTGATTTTGCATTTAGGAATTTTTTTTTGGACTTTTTTTTGTTCTTGGGTGCATATAATTCCATTATACGTTATACCCTGAGGATACACTGTGATTTACTTAGTCCTTCAATGATGAGCATTTAGTTTGTTTCTAGGTGTTTGCTGTTACATAAACAGTGTTACAGTGAATGGCCTGTCCATCCATTTACCTTTGCACAGCGTCCTTAGGATAACTTGGCTGCAGAATTGCTGTCATGAAGTATGTGCAATGACCATTTTGGTGGATAAAGTATGGGCAGATTGCCCTGTGAAAAGGTTACCAATTTACACTACAAGTAGTCTTTGGATCATTGTTTTGTCACCTTCGACAGCACTGAATTTTATCAATGTTGGTTAATGTGATAGGGGAAAATAGTATCTAAGGTTATTTGACATTTCTTAATTATGGTTACTTAAACAGTATTTTGTATGTTTGTTGGTTGGAATGTCTGTGTTTAATTTCTGTCCATGAAGAACATTTCTACTTTAGTATCCAGAAGAAATTATAATTAAAAACTCTATTAAGAACTAGGAGAAAGGAGGAAAAAGGTTTTATTTGGGGTCCTTGTCTCAAGGCAGATTTAATGGGAAGATACTGATTGATGTTAAACAAAAACTTCCAAAAGTTAAATATGGCAGAAAATGTAGCTTTTATTCCTGTTTCTGCTTTCATTTCATTGGTTCATCTTGGTAAATCACATAAGAAACTCTTCCAAGGTATTTAGCATAGCGCTTCAATAAAGTTCTAAGGTTAACAAAATCTTAATTGTTATACCATGGAACCTGGCTATCTGTGCAGCAGCAATTCTTTTAGGAGAAAAGAGTGCATATCTAAAAAGTAGAAGTAGCAAGCGGAGGATACAGAAAGAAAAATAAGGTGTTACTTAAAAACTATTTGATTAATTACATTGGAGGCTCTAGTTTTTGAATAAGGGGGATGCTTTTCATGAGGTTATGCAAGGGGATAAAGAGCTGTCTCCATAGGACCCGATTTCTCCTTCTTTCCTATTTCAAGACTAATGGAGCTCTCCAAGGCTTTCAGTTCATAAGCAAGTTGATCTGTCTCAGAACTCAGAGGCTAAGCCTACTCCTGAAAAAGACTGAAGTCTAGTACTCCTTTTGTTTGTTTACTTTCTGGTGCGCTTTTTCAGGAAACTACTAGGTTTTTCTCGCACGGGAAACTGAAATATGCTGGAGAGCAGAGAAAGTTCATTTCATGACATCTGTGTTTTTTTATACAATTATACATCCAAATGTGTTCTGTAGTTTTGTAGCTCCCAGTCTGTTCCAAGAACTAGATTGATGGCAGCCTGTTAAAGAATATGCTAGAGGCCACTAGGGACCTGGGCTTGTTCTTTGACTCAAAGAGCATGCTGAGGTAGAACAAATTTGTACCTTATTCCCTTCTGCAGAATGGTGGTTTGAGGATGTAGCTGATTCAATCTCTGCTTTTTGCCTATAAAATCACATTTAAAAATATCAGGCTTCTACGTTCTCTTCTGGGACTGCAAGTGTGTGTGTGTGTGTGTGTGCGCACGCGTTGTGTGTACACTCGTGTCATTTATTTCACCACTGAAAATAACCTTGATGAATCAAACACTTACTTGGAAGTGACCCCAGAGGTCATTTAGAACAACTTCCTAAACAAAGCAAGAATATTCTTGGCAGCACGTGTGACAGGTGGTCTCTGGGATTTTCCTTGACCACTTCTGTGCGAGAGAAGCTGTTGTATTGTTGGTCAGCTCTGATTCTTAGAAAGTCCTTTATGCTGAGCCTTCATCTGCCTCTCTGGAATGTTACTGCCTTTTACTAAGACACAAACTAAATATCTCAGGGGAATTTTAGATGCTTTGTTCTGTATTAGTGCTTGTAGTCCTAGGTTTTCATGTACATTTTTAGAGTTTTGCATTGGCCCTGTGTTTAAAAGAGTGTCATAATTTATTTTGAGAAATAATGCCATAGTTAGCATATGTATGTCCTGTCTCTTTCCATCTTTGCCCAGACAGCTACAAGTAAACCATCTAAGTATGGTTAAGTAACAAACAAAAACAAAACAAAATAAAAAACCCTGACTTTATTTTCAGTAAGTTACCTCTTAATAAAACTATAAATAACTTTTAAGTTATTTAAATAAATTTAAGGAATTTCTCTTTTAAACCTTAAATAACTTTTAAGTCTTTTGACAGTTCAGATTAAATTATATTTAAGACGATATTTTGCCTGAAAACTGGACATATTTTGAAGACACAAATTCACTGATTATGTTTCCATTTCAAAGGGAATGCAAAATTTTGACTTCATACATAGATGTTTTAGCAGTTATATTTACCTGAAAGCTTGTTGCTCTAAGACTTAAAAAGGAAGAGGCATATAGAGAGATGTTGCAAAACTCAAATAAAAAATGGGAATATCTTTCAGGCATTCATTTAGCTTAGGATGTAGAAACTTACCAAAATTTTCCAGCTGAAATTTATTATGAAAAATTCCTAGGTGAAAAAGATAAGACGGGGTTTCCTGACAGGGGTTCTAGGCATCCACAGTTGTTCCTCCACGGGCATTAGCAATATTTGAATTGGCTTATGACTTCGTATTTCTCCCCTGGCTGAGTGGCAGTTTTACTGTGCCTTTATTGGATTTACTATGGTAATTGGATATGGAATTGTGCCGGGAAGCATATATTTCAATATGTGCACCTTAGCAATCTAAATTGTTAGGATGGTGACTCACTCACATTTAACAGGGAAATTAGCTGGCTTTGTCTGTGTGTGAACATTTGGGGAGGAGCTGACCCTAGCTTCGGAGACATAGCAGTGCTCCAGATCACCTGTGGCAAAATCTAGCCATGGGGATTTCTCTTGATTAACCAGGCGAGGCTTTGTCAGACACATCTTTCCTTTATTTTGGAGAATTATCTGATTAGGGGATTCCCTAGCTAAAATATGATTGGGTATATGTTTAGGAAATCTGTTAGCCCATTTAATTATGCCACTGCCGATTTGGTAAGAGTGCTTCAGCAAGTTCACATAGCGCTGTTGGGTCTCCCTTCATTTCAAGGAATATTGTGAAATTCTCGGGAAGGGATAATCCTCATACCCAAGTTGTTTTAAAAATAGTTGTGTTATGCAGCCTGTTTCCCAAACTTGTTTGATCCTAAGAATCATCTGGGATGCTTATAAAACTAGAGGCCCACACTTCACTCCAGGTGTACTGAATCAGAATCAGCAAGGAAGGAACCCATGTCAGGCAAGTTTCAGAAATGCTATCAAATAATATCTGTGCAGGAAATTGGAAAGGACTGCTTTGAAGACACTGGTTGCTCCAAGGAGCCAGAGGATTACAGCATGTTACTATCAAACACTAAAATGTCCCTTACTTTTCTGTGATGGTACAAGAAGAATATGCCTGACTGCGTCCTTAGGGTTTTCGGGGGGTGGAGGGAAAGCCCTTTTCAAGAAAAAGCTAAAAATGTAAAGATATATTACATTGCATTATTGCAGCAGGTAGAATGTCTTTACTCTTTTTCTCTCGTTTTTTCCTGTCTCTACCTGCCTTTGGTCACTTTCCTTTTTCTTGGCCTTCCAGGTTACTTTGTTTGGGACATTTAATAAAACCATGTGCAACATTTTCACACTGCATTTTCTGAGACAATATTTTCTCTCTCTAGAGAAGAGACAATACTTCTGTCAGTTGTATTCCTTCAGCCTGTTTACGAAAAACCAGACACATGTTCCTGTTTCAGCTCTGGAGCTTGTGCATCTGTTGACACTTCAGAAATAATCAGTTTAGATTTCAACAGCTGATTAGCGCTGCGCAGTTTCTAACCAAACTGAGAAGGAACTCTTAAGAATGTTTCCATTTTGCTACTTAGTTGTCTGTAGGAAAATATAATAATGGTCATTTTAAAGCAATGCTGTGGTTATAAAAGGCCTTTGCTACAATGATATTTTCCTTTATTGTACCTCAAAGAAGCTGACTAGTCTGTTAAGAGCAGTTCTTCCAAGGCTAATTGCAAAAATTTCATTAGGGTCCTTTCACTTACAGCAACTCTGAATGTTAGAAAAAATATTGATGGAATTCCAGTAATATCCTATATGGTCTGCTAAACAGTTTCACAGAGACTCCAACTTCCACACTGAGTTACTACTGAATGTAAGAAATATACCTAATGGTATCACTGTGGCACCCAAGTACTGATGTGCGTAAGATAGGGAGCCATATCCCCATGAGCTGCAGCCAGAAGGAAAGAGGAGAGGCATGCTTTAAATGCACTTGTGTGAATATTTACCTACTTGACCTTATATTTCTCTAATAGCCTGTAGCAATACACTAGAAATAGAATCAGAGAACATAAGAGAATTGATAGTAATAATGGAAAAGATAGAAACAGAATCAGAAAGCATAAAACTTATTTATAGAATAGATCCTATAGGTTATTATGCCCCATAATCAGTGAGTACTTATTGAATACTTTATGAAAAATGATAATTGAACAGAGAATTCATTCTTACTTTAAAAAAATGAAATTTCACAGATAGAAATCAAAAATAAGTAAAAAATTAAATGTCAGTTGAATATTTTAGATGTGAGTTTGAGATAGCAAGCGTAACAGTTTCCCAATTATATCCATATAATTAAGGCAGAGGATCCAGTGATTTTTGGGGAAGAATTGGAGGTTGTCTGCAATTCTAGTTCGATTCATAAAATTAATCATTTTCTTTCTCTGGCCTTGTCACATTTCTTTCTGTAGTACAAATCTGTTTATCATTCCCCTGCCTTAACCTTCATGACTCCCCTTACCTACAGGGAGTTAAAAAAGAGCTATATTACCTATAAAGAACTAATAAGCTCTTTTGTATTTTATACTACACCCTTTGTTAAACAACATAATCTATTAATCTTCATTTCCTGAAATTCCCGTTCACATATACCATGATTCAACCACAGACACTTGCCACATTTGTGTTGAACATAACAACTTCTTTCAAATTACCTTATCTTTGCCTGAGCCCTTCCCTTTTCCTTGAATTTCTGTCCCTTTTTCTTGACTCCCAAGAAACTCCCAATCCTTAAAGAGCAGATGTATGTTACTGCTTCTTTAAAGCTTAATTATTCCCCTGTAATCCTGTAGCATTGAGTGTGTACATATTTCTATTATAGCATCTATCGCATTCTATTGTTACTGTTTTACGTCTGTCTCCCATATTAGCCTCCATATTAGCCTTTGAGATCCTTTGCTGCGTAGACTGTGTCTTGTTCATCTCTGTACCTGTGATCTTGCAACTGCACCAGGTACAGAATAGGTGCGCCCCTCTCCAATGTTTTGTGAACAAATAACTAAGGGAGAGTGAATGGGCTTTCATGAAGAGGGCTGTAGCGGGGACTGCCCTTAGGGGAAGACAGATGGAATCTCCTTTAGCTGGGGGTGGGAATCAAGTAGTAAAGGCCAATTTTGATCTGACTTCACCTCTCCTTATGTGAACAGGATACAGTAGGAATGCATAAAGGATGGTGACCTCCGAACCCAGATCTGTATGGATAGTCTTGCCCTCAGCACTCAAACCTCTTCAGGCCTTGCTTGCTGCTTGTTCTTGTAGTTTGGAGGTAGCGAGTATGGATAGGTCTGTTGCTGGGCCTCACAGTAGGCTAGAGTATTAATAAGCAAAATTCCTATGGACTTCCTTCTATGTGTCATCTGTAACAATAATAACAGTGGTACACCCTTTATTCTTTGTCCCTCTCATATTTGTTCTCTCCCACACTTGCATCTGTCCTGTTTGTGCTGGCTCATAGTTTTAGACTTGTAATGAAACTTCCTCTGACTAACCCTAGGGAAATTTGTTTCAGCTCAGGCATTTGCCCTTTGTCAAGCTGACCTATTTCATTAAAAAATAAATGAGGTTGTGGTGGGAAGAGTACTTAGAACGCTGCAGGAAGGGGCATGCCACGGGTGCCCCAGCAAAGGTTATGTAGATCAGGCTAGTTTTAGTGAAGCATATGAATTGTCTTTGGGCCTTTTGCTATTCTTTCTTCTTTCTTAGCACTCCTTTTAGAAACCCACTTCCCTTGTGGCACTTTCTTGTTGCCTCACTGCCCCACTCAGTCCTGCCTTCCTTGCAGGGTTGCATGATGCTGCTACTGGTCTCCACAATCCCTCTCTTTCCAAATCAGAACCTGTCTATGGCAGTAGGAATGCTTTTCTCAGCTTTCTGTCCTGTCATAGAACAATTGGGTAAAGTCATTCAAGCCGAGATTTTAGAGAGTGACTTAGTTTAATAGATTACAGTTGTATCAGAGTAGCATGTGTGCTTTAGTAGAGGCTTTTCTAGAAATTCGGTCTCAAGTTGTTGTAATACAGTTTTGTTTTTGTTTTTTTTTTTTGCGGTACACGGGCCTCTCACTGTTGTGGCCTCTCCCATTGCGGAGCACAGGCTCCAGACGCGCAGGCTCAGCGGCCATGGCACATGGGCCCAGCCGCTCTGCGGCATGTGGGATCTTCCCGGACTGGGGCACGAACCCGTGTCCCCTGCATCGGCAGGCGAACTCTCAACCACTGTGCCACCAGGGAAGCCCTGTAATACAGTTTTAATAATGGGAATTTCAGGCACCAGATCATACGGGAAGGTATGGAGGAAATGTTTGGGGCCCATGAATATTTTCCTTTTGTTTTCGATCAAATTAATAACATTGAAGTAACTTTTTCCAGCTCCAAACTGGTATTTGACCTGTGTTGAGACTTTTTGTTTCATGAGTACAGAATATCAGCAATAAAGACTAACTTTGTGGTTAAAAAAGTTGGAGAATATTAGGATCTGGAAGTGACTCCTTGGCCATTCTTTCACCCTGTGCCAAATAATTTTTGTGGGTGAGGAGGTCTCAGGTGATATCTATAAGGCCGATGAGACCTTGAGCTAATAGTAAGATTTGAAACTACGTTTGTCAGTTTGTTGGACTTGGTATAATTTACTTTTGTTTGTTTTGTTTCAATATAAGGAACTTCTGGTTATAGTTTGATAAATTCAGGACACATTTACAAATGTCTTTGAATACTGCATAAATATACACTTGATAATCTTACACCAGAGACCTCTGCCTAGCCCTTCCGTATGGATAAGCAGTGCTCTGTCATGTGTGGTGTGGAAAAGGTGTGCTTGATTTAATAATTTCCACACTTGTCAAAACACTGCCATGGAAAAGAATTGCAACTGTT
Organism: Phocoena sinus; assembly: GCF_008692025.1. Lineage (NCBI taxonomy): Eukaryota > Metazoa > Chordata > Mammalia > Artiodactyla > Phocoenidae > Phocoena > Phocoena sinus. Next base: position 24,045,075 of record NC_045769.1, read on the forward strand.
TTGGTAAAGCCTCCGTAAAGCTACAGCTTTTAAATAAATATCCATAAAGATAAAAATGCCATAGGTATAAACATATATTTTGCAAAAGTATACAAAACTTTTCTATTTTGGTATCTAATGCGTTTTCCCTAGGAAGGAGGGAAAACCTAGTCAGTTAGTTGGCAGACACAGAACAAGATATAACAGGGATTGTCTTTGTCTGTTTATAAGTCACTTTTCTTTTTTACTTAAAATGTCTTTTTTGCGCCATATCCTGATTATGGTGGTTTTGATTATGAATCAATACATGTTGTAAAAAATTTTTTGTTTGATAATTTAAAAGTAAAATGTTGGAATAAAAGAATGCACTTTTCATTTGAAAACATGGTAAAATGGTGTTAAATTTCCAGAATAACCAATGAAAAAGCTTAGTTAATGTGACATTTATCTTATCAATAGAATTATGCAGGCTAGCCATTTCTGAGGAAATACTTTTCAAATCACAAATCAGAACTTGAGGGATACATTTCTCCCCATATAGTCAGGAGTTCTGGTGATAGTGGCGATAAATGCACTTAGAGTGACTGTGGTGCTAGAGGTAGGGGTTCGGATTGAGAGTTGAAAGAGGATTGACAGAGTAATTGTTCAAGACCCTGGCCTTAGCAGGGCAGGGGTGTTGATATGCCTAACATTTTGCTCATAGCAGATGCTGAACTAGTGACTAGATGCTGGGGCCTTGCTTCTGCCTCGGTTGAAATCGTGGCTCCACTTATGAGCTGTGCAACCATGGATAAGTTACTTAACCTCTCTGGGCTTCATTGCCCTCTGCCCTACACTTCTATTACGAGGCCGTTGGGAGGATTACATGAGATGATGCATGAAACGTTAGCAGCATTTGGGGCACCTAGAAAGTGATCCTGTGAATGTGAAACGCTATTATTAAATAACTGTTGGATGAATGGCAGTGGCTCCTGTGGCTTTCTGAGTTGGGGAGGTGGTGTTGAATAATGACGGCTCCTTTACGTGTAGGCTTGTTGATTGAGGTCAGGAGCTTTTGTGAAATTAATTTCTTTCTTAGTACAGCACAGAATACTCAGATGTCTAAAATTGTGATGTTTGTTTCTTCTCTTTCCTATATACCTTTAATTCTAAGCTTTTTTCATACTGAACTTTAAACGCCACTGAGTAAAAATTATTAGGTATACCAGTTCTGTGGAGGATTTATAATATGGGTTAGTTTACCTGGATTGTGATTATTAGATGTGAAAATCCTGATTTTAATTAAGTATATTTTAATGATATGCACTTTATTGTAAATATATTTTATAGAATGAGTATAATTTAATAAGGAGAAAAAGAAAATATGTGTAAGTAAAAAAAGGGGTGAAGCACTCATAATCTCACAATTGCTGCAAAATAATAATAGCAGAAATTCTTATATAGCATTTACTGTGTATTAGGCACTGTTCTAATTGCTTTGTATGTAATTTATTTAACAACTTAAAGTATATCCAGGTCATTTTCTATGCCTTTGTAAACATAGAAATGGCTAGGATCATATAATAAAAATTGCTTATTGTATGATTGTTTTTCCCTTAACAGTATGCATTTTAAATACTGTTTTCATGTTATTAAGCATATATATATAATAAAAATGGCTTATTGTATGATTGTTTTTCCCTTAACAGTATGCATTTTAAACACTGTTTTCATGTTATTAAGCATATATATATATATATATCATGATTTTTAACAGCTACTGAGTATTTCATGCTGTGGTAATGAACCTACTAGTACATCATTTTTGTGCTCCTGTAACCAAGGGAAAGTTTACCACTTAAGATGTTGATAATATGACTTTGTTTTTCCTACTATAAGTGTTTACCAGAAAGTCAACGAAGTATCATCTATTATTCTTATTAAAAGAGGTTCAGGTGGTATTCTGGTATATCTAAGAGTTTCACCCTATTTTTTGTGTACAAAGTGAGAAACCTCTGTTGTTACACAGGTATTTTTTTCTGTCATACACCCAAGCATTGTGATTCTGAGATAGCTATTCATTTCTAAAATGTTGTAAATTTAAATAAGACCTAAGTATTTATTATGCCATGTAAATAATTAGACTTTCTGGGTTTACTCACATTTGGCAAGTAACATTTCTATTATCTTTTGGTTTTGATAAGGAAACACTTGGTCTAATGCTAATATGACCATTCCGTGGTAGTTAATGGGACATATTTGTTGAGATCCACATAGTTTGAGTTATGCAATGCCTTCACCTATCCGTTTAATTTATTTTTAAGGCAGGAGATGAGAGTAATGGATTGGTTTCAGGGTGTGAACACCAGTCTCTGATTGTAATTCGGGAGATATGTGGATCTGAAGTTGATGGGCAGGCTGCCTGCTTAGCCAGGTGAGCTTCCATTATCTCAAGAACCTGTGCCGATTAGCCTGCTATCATTTTGAGAGACCTCACTATGAAAACAGACATTTTCCCAAGGTGGCGGAGAAATAAAAGGAAATATTCCATCCAAGGTTTAATTCTTTCATTGTTTCAAGCCTATAGAATTGCATCTAACTAATAGGATAGCATGTTTATTCACGAGAGGGCTAATGTCTTATTTTCCTCTCCAGTCACTGTTTCCCTTCTTCCTACCTCAAATTAAGACCAGTTCATCTGTAAGGGATACAAATGTATAATTTTATTTTCTTAGGCCAGTGCCTTGCATAAACTAAAAGTTCAGTAAACTTACTGAATATTGAATGAATGAAATTAATTTAAGAACTATGTAGCAAGGTGAAATATGATTTATAATAGTATATGTGATTGTATATATTTATCCTCCAGCTTTTTCATAGCTACCATGCCCTGGTATTACCTAATTTAGCTGTGACTTTGCCTTCTTAGTGCTCAATTGAATCTACTGTTTTGCAGCTTTTAAGAGTTAATATGTTTTTGCTTTAATTCTAAAAAGCTTTCCCTAAGAGGGTTTATGCTTTTGTTTATAAACCTCTTCAGAGGTTTATTCTTTGATCAAAGTCATATTAAATCAGACACTGTGGAAAATCAAATCTTTACACCTTTCAGGAGACTTTTTAAGGAATCTCATAATTTGATTTTCACATTCTTTTTCATATACTTTATTTTGTGACAGTTCATACATTTGGTTCCTATGATGTTGTATACCACATAGTCAATTAATATGATCACTAATAGTTACATCTCTCAAGTCCATGTAACAGTAAATCAAGGGGTAAAACATGAAAGGCAAAGAAAAAAATAGGCCTTTCTTACTTAATATTTTATTTAATCAAAATACTATTTAATTTTTCTATCGCAATTTATGTTTAGGATCTATCAAATTAAAATGATCAGAGTTCTTGGCAGAGTAAAAAAAACCATCCTATTTCCCTACAACACACACACATAGGTACACCCTTTTATTTTAGAGGCAGATTAAATTTTAGATTTCTCTGAAGAAGATGCCATTTTTTCAATAAAACCTATTGTTATCATTAGCAAATAGGAGCACTGAAAATATGTTGAAAAATTTCAGTCAGCTGTTATTTGAACCTGAATTTTGGAGTTGAGTATCAATGTTGAAGGAATTCAAGAAGACATTGAAGGATAGAGAGCATGTTTCCAGCTGATGTATTAGGCAGGACTGATTGTTATAGGTGTATTAGGGAGAAGGCGGTGCTGCAGTTTCAGTGAGAGACTGGGGTTCTTCCAGCCAGCTAGTGCTTGCCGTCCTTGTGATAAGTGTAAAAATATCCATTTACCTTTATTTCTTTCAAACTTGGTTACCCCTTGCCCCTCCTTGTCAAACAGATGCCCAATTTAAGAACACAATCCCAGTCAGATTTAGGAACGTGCTAAAACTAAATAAAACAAATACCTCCCTTCACCCCTTCACCCAATTAGGAAAAAATGTTCCAAAATATCAAGAGTTACAACTGGAAAAAAAAAAGAGAGAGAGAGAGAATAGAAAAAACAAAACTTTTTACTTCAAAAGGTAATTGACTTTATGGGCTTCCCTGGTGGTGCAGTGGTTGGGGGTCCGCCTGCCAGTGTAAGGGACATGGGTTCGAGCCCTGGTCCAGGAAGATCCCACATGCCATGGAGCAGCTAAGCCTGTGTGCCACAATTACTGAGCCTGCACTCTGGAGCCCGTCAGGCACAACTACTGAGCCTGTGTGCCACAACTACTGAAGCCCGTGTGCCTAGAGCCTGTGCTCCGCAACAAGAGAGAACACTGCAACGAGAAGCCCACTGCAACTAGAGAAAGCCCGTGTGCAGCAATGAAGACCCAATGCAGCCAAAAATAAATAAATAAAATAAATAAATTTATTAAAAATATATTAATTGACTTTCAAACATGGCTTTCTTTTGTTGAGAAACAGACACTTGTATAGTTAAAGGGTTTCTTGAGATTGTACTTGAAATTAATGTAGCATATTTACCAGAGGTAGCCTAACTATTAGTATCATTTGATATGTATAGTGGTCAAATTCCAGCAAGTTGATGGAAATATGAAATTTTGTCTAATAAATACCTTTTATCCATTGCCTTCAAAGTTCACTCTGGAGAGGCCCTGGAATGCTGGGAGTTGAGGAGGAAATACAGTAACTTTCCTCCAGGCTGGATTTAAGGTGTTTTTATACCTAAATACTGTAAAAATTAGGTTACTTTTGGCCTGCCATTTCAGACTGAGTTAGAGTTACACCATTGTATGTCTTCTGGATTGTCCCTTGCTACAGCCGTGCCAAGAGCCAGCATGGGTGTGCATTATTAGTCTTGGTGGATAAAATAGAAAGACTCACATTTTTCTGTTATTCTGAGGATGACCACTAGATACCTACATACTTTCATACAGATGTTTACTATATGCTTATTTCCATTTCGTTTTGACTCCCCTAAGGATTAGCATGTAAATCTGAAGAAAGAAGGATATTTGTTCCTACCACCTCTTTTAGTGCCACCAACTTCTCCAGTAGGAGTTCTGGGTAAGAGACATTGAACCCATGTATTTTAGGAACTAGGTCGCCGAGTTCCTTATGAACACCTGTAATTATGTTGAGGGTCTCGTTACCTCTTTTACTACTCAATCAGAAGTAGTAAGGAGTTAGGGGATAGACAATAAGCCCGAATGTTCTCATAAGTATCTTTAAGAAACATAGCATAGAAGTGTTTCTTTATCAAGTTTACAGATTTGAAAATCTGGAGCAGAAGACTACATCTACTAGAGATATTAATATGGTTCTATGAAATAGTCAAAAATATATATTTGAGTCACAATGTATGGTAACTTCTTTATAGTGTACTGGTAAATTATAATTACTTAGCATGGTTACTGGTTTATAAAGTCCTTAAAAAGGACTTATGTGTATCTGTATATAAAAGGGAGAATAAAAAGGAGACCGTAATGCTTATTTAATTCAGCACATATTTATTGATTATATCCAAGGCCTTGGAAGGAAAGACACAGTCCAGATGAGATGTTTAGATCATATTTGCTGTTCATCATTGTTTCTAATAGATCTTAGGAAGTCTGTATTTTGAATGATTTTTCCTCAGTTTCTATATTATGGATGATGTTTTTCTTTTGTCAACTGTAGGGTTAAGGGAAATATTTTAACAAACCAGTCAAATATATTATTGAAACATGCATTTACAAGTATTAGCTCTTTTAATCTTCATAGGTAGATACTGTCGCCCTCATCTTAAAGATGAGATACATAGCTACAGTTAAAAGCCATCAAGAGGTATAACTGTGATTCAAACCTAGTTTGTCTTGCTCCAGAATCCATGTTCTTAGCTAGTATGACAATATTTCCAAAACTACAGATTGCAATTTATTAATGGGTTGCAAAATCAATATAGTGTTTTGCAACTAGCAGTTTAATAAAAATGATATGGAATAAAAAAGATAAGAATATAAGATATATTTGTGTGTAGTAAATGTACATTATATGTAGTAGGTATAAATATTGTTTTATGAAACCATTTTTCATAAACATGCATATATATTTAGACACGCATAGATACGCATATATATTGAGTTACAATAAAAAATGTATATCTTATTGTGTATCTAGGTCAAAAACTGCAAGCCACTGAACTACACTATAGAGCCAGTCAATGCCTTGAAAAAAGAAGTAGGCGTTCAGTAAATCTTTATAAAGTTAAATTAATGTATTATTACATTTTTAAAAACCCATACACAATATTAGGCTAACAGGCTTCTGCTGAGCCTATAATTCCTCTGAGGAGTAGAACTGAAAATGTTAGTCCTAGAGTTCCTAACCAATGGACCTGTAACAGTCTAGTGTAATCAATTAATTTATATCCAGTCCCAAATCTAAATTCAAGTCCTTTTCCCTAAATCTTTCTGGTTGGTAATTTTTTATTATTTTAAAACTTGGCCTCATACTTTAATGCTGTCAAATAAAATGGTCCAAAATAAGTGGCTGTTCCTAAAAAATCACAGCAGTCTAGGTTCCATTAAAGTAATAATATTGTCAACAAGAGGGGTTTATTTCAGCAATGCAAGAATATTTCAATGCTAGGAAATCTATTTATCATATTAAACTAAGGAGAAAAATCATATGCATGTATCTCTATAGACACTGAAACGATATATGAAAAAAATTGACAATTAATGACCATTCTTCATACTCAGTAAAATAGGATTGAAAGGAGACTTCGTCAATGTGATAAAATATATCAGCCCAAAAGTCACGATTGATAGGAACACATGAGGCATGCTTATTAACGTCGGAAGCAAGGAAAAATTTGGTTCACTCTCTTTACCATTATTTAATATTGTGCTGGAGGAAACTGCCAATGCAGTTAGATAAAAGAAAGAAAAGCGGATATAAAACTGTGCAAGGAAGAGGTAAAATAATCACTATTTACAGATTATAAGATTTTATGCTCACAAACCTCAGAGAATCAGTTGAAAAATGATCACAAACAATAACTCCATAATAGGGAAGTTCAAAATTAATATACCTGTTATTTAATGGCATAATATTTATATTAAATAACATGAAAAAGAATACTTAAAAATGGGAAGAACTACTGTATTCTTTGATTGGTACATCATATAGTCTGTATCTCATACTGAACATACAGCAGCATCCATATCTCATACTGAACATCAGGATAAGCTCTGATTTGGAACACAGATTTAAATTTGAAAGAGGAAACCATAAAAGTAGTATAAGAAAATATAAATTTCTTATGGTCTTAGTATGGAGAAGGCCTTTTTAATAAAATTCAAAATCTAAAAGTCAATTAAAGAGATTAATATGTTTGAATTTATAAAAATTTAAAACTTCAACATGGCAAAAAAATCAGCAAAACCATAAATAACAAGTTGAAGGTAAAAATTGCAACTCATTATGAATAAAGATCTGATCTCCCTATTATATAACAAAACCTAATAATTGACAAAGAACACCTACTGGACATCTGGTCAAATTATCCTAACATATAGTTCAAAGGAAAATACCTGTGACTTTTATACATATAAAGAGTTTCAAAATAGAAAAAAATCTATAACTACACTTGACAGCATTTATAATCCAGTATATTAGCAAAAATCCAAATGTGTAATAGCATACTCTATTGGCAAGGCTATCAGGAAATAGGACTTATACCTTGTTGGTGAGAGTATAAGTTGGTATGAATATAAGTTAGAACAAATGCATATAAGTTTTGATTTAGTATTTCTATTTCTATAAATTTATCTAACAATATATTTGTAAAATGTTAAATGTACAGATTTATTCATTGCAGCATTGTTTTTAATAGTAAAAATGGGAAACAGTTTGCAAATAATGTCCATCAGTAGAGTACTGGTTAAATAAATTAGGTACCTCAACAAGGGGGTATTATGTAGGTGTGTAAAATGAGGAATATTATGAATATGGAAAGATTTCCAAAATATATTGCTAAGTTAAAAAAAAAACAAGGACAGAAAACATAAGCTACATTTGTGCAAAAAAGAGATAAATTGCTGATCACTATATTAAAAATATTGGAAAAGATGTGTAAGAAAGCCAAAAAATGTGTTTTGAGGGTATTTTGGTAGAGGGTTAAGGGTTGAGAGCTGAGCAGATAGAGGAATGGATTGGAAGTAAGACTCTTCACTATATACTTTGTTAAAGCAAGACTTTTCACTGTATATATATACCTTAAAACTTTTTTAGAGCCCTGCAAATATATATTACATTATATATATATATATGTGTGTGTGTGTGTGTGTAGTCAACAAAAAAAAGAAAAAATAAGCACTGAAAATTAAAAAAAAAAAACCTATTACTCAGTAATTTTCCTCAGAAGTGGGACTAAAAATGTCATCCCCATGGTTCCATGCAAGTGTAACTGTAAGAGACTAGCATAATCCATCCATTTGCTTTCCCTCCCCCCAGCATAGATTTAAATTCCTCACACTAAAATCATTTGTTCATAGTTTTATTTATTGTATATATTCAATAATTTTAATTGCATTTTGTCTTGGCTTCCACACTTTAAAACCATCAGGCAATTATTATCCAAAAATATGTGTAAGTGGTAGTTTAAAAAACCAATTAAACAAAAATCAGGACTGGAATTCATCTTAAAAATTCCTGGACATTACTATACAACATGCAGCTCTGAAAATTATAATATTATTAAAAATCTCTGAATATATTTTACCTTATTATGCTTATCTCCTTGAAGTATAACATTGTCAAATTGCCATGCTGTAACATGATGGTAATAGTGCTAGTGTTAGGAGTTTGTTTTCATTAGGGTTAAAATTCAGTTAATAAATGTGAATTTACAAGACATAAATATAAATGAGAACATCGAACATTATTCAACATGGGATTCAAGAGCTACATCTTAACGTTTTGGTAGGATTCATTTATTAGCTGTGAGAATTATTTAACCTTTCAGAAAGCTGGTTTCTTAATTTGTAAAAAAGGTACCAATATATACTTACCTCATAGGGTTGTGGTCAAGATTAGAGTGAATGTCTTCGAAAAAGACTGCTGACTATAAGCATTTATTAGTTTTGTGGTTATATTAATCATGATATGCAACCCTAAAATTCCAAGATGAATTTTAATAAGGCAGTATGCACAGTTTGCCCCTACCTATAATATTTGATTTATTTGAAAGGGAAGTTGATTACAAAAATTTTTACTGTTGTAAGTTTGGTTTTAAATTCATTCTTCATTTACTGAAAGTTTGATAGGATCAATTATTAAAATCACTTTTAAAATCATTTCCTGAAATAGAATATTTCATATGGAGAATGAGCTGTTCCATTTAAATTCTTTGAAAGATTTTAAATAATGGTTGATTGTTTTAAAAAACAGCATATCCACTGGAGAGAATAAGATACAGCTATTAAAAATAATGTGCTATAAAGATAATTATGGCATAGGAATTCTTCAAAATACGGAAATTTAAAAGGCTGCACAAGTTTAGCAGGATCTCAAATTTGTATATAAAACCCCACTTATATATAAGTGTATGTATACTTCTTAAAAATAGGAAGAATATACATCAAACGTTAATAATGGTTATCTTTGAGTATTGGAATTGTGATATTTGTTTGTTTTATATTCTTTTCTAGATTTCTGAATTTTATACAATACACATGTATTGCATATACGTATAATATTTAAAAAGCAGTGTGTTTTTACATCTACTTTGAGACTTAATTTCAGGATGAGTAGAATCTAATCACATACCTCCTAAAGAAAAACAGTTCAAAGCTTTATTAACTTTGTTAGTGGAATCTTATTCCAGAAGAGTAGAAGTTGGCACCTGGAAGCACTCTTGGCACGTTTTCTTATTGAGGAGGGGTTTATTTTGGTAAAGTAACACTACCACTGTAGCCTGATGACTACTGAAGTGGGATCAGATCTCAGGTCACATCAGTTCAGTAGCTCAGCATGTAGCTCAGCTCTCTGAAATTGTGGGCCACACTAAGGGTTTTTAGAAGGTGATCCCGATGTCTTTTCATGCATCTAAATCTGCTTATGGAGACCAAATACGGATCACAGGACATTGGGGATGGTAAAAGTAGTACATTAAGCTAATGTAAGGAAGTTATTTTGTGCTATGTAAATGCAGGTAAAATTTAAAAGAAATATGTAAAGTTCTGCCAGCATTCTGCTGAATTTAAACAAATCCCCTGCTTTCCAATGGAATAATTTCACATCTTATATAGTCTTCATTATTTCATTTCTTAGCAGCTAGTGTTGTTCTAGTTGACATCAGACATAATACTCATTATGAATATTTTGGGGAATATTCAGTGAGCTACACACTGAAAAGGGATATCTTGTGGGTTTCTATTTAGTAATTTCAATCATTTTTCCTCAATTTATATTCACTTCATCCTTCTGACAGTTCAAGTTGGTGTCCCTGTTGTCTTTATGTTACCTTTTGCCTAATTGAGGATCATGCCCCTGAATCTTTTCATTTCATTTAATCATAGCTTTTGAGAGATATTTCAACCCCCTTCATTTTAGAGGTATAAAAACTGAGACCTAGAAAAGTTAGGGAATTGTCCAAGGCTGTAGTTAGTAAATAGATAAACTTTAAGTCTTCTGACTTCTAATTCAGGCTGTAGTATGCTCTACCATGTTCCAGTTATTTTTGAAAATTCTCAAAAATATTGTCAAAGAAAGGCGTAGGAGTATAGAAATATGTATGTGTGATGTATGTTTAATTGTTTTTCCTCCCATAAGTATTCCTGAGAAAGATATATATATATATATATATATATATATATATATATATCTCATGGAAAATTATCCAAATTATCACTGAAAACCTGAAAACTCTGGCACATGAAAGTAGGAATATAGTTCTCATAATAACTGAACTTGATTCACAATTCACTTACGTACCTATTAAGTTCTAGTCAGAGTCTCACAACAGATGACCAAATCTGCTCTTTCTATAGTGAGATAAATAGAGACAATTCTACAATTAGAATTTTGAGATTCTAATGGAAACTGGATAAATGCATGTATGCATTCATACTTAAAATGAAGCATGAAATATATTTGGATTCAAAGATTCCCCTCTCGCAAAAGCTGCCTTGAAGCCATGAGACCTTACAATTATCATCTCTTGACATAAATATAATGAATCACACCCAAGTAAGAAGTAATTCTTCATGTTCTTGCTCTGCTAAGCCTTTAAGTTCTCAAGGGCAAGGGATTACAAAATATCTTCAGAGGACCATTATTTTGGTTGTCTTTTACTAACAGTCCAAGTGCTTTGTGATGACCCCCTTTCCATATGTATCTGAGAGAACCCTAAAGTGTTTCTGAATCTGAGCAGGCTAATTTGGCCCCCCATATGATATAATTATTTCTAAATTCATAATTTTTTCCCATTTATCAACCACCTGATATATCTCTTCTTTACCTTATGACCTGATGAGTGCAATGACGGAGATATTTCAAATGAAAATTACATTATAATTTAGAAAAACCTTTTAGCTGAAAAGTATTTAAAAATTAGATACTTTTTAGCTCTATTGTGCAAGTATTATATATTAATCACATGTTAAATACATGGATTATTTAATGTGTTCTCATAGTACTGAATATGAACAAGATATGTGACAGTGAGACTTCAGATACTTTACTTTTAGATTTTCCAAGTGGCAAAGGGCTTTTAGATATTTGGTATCAGAATGGAAAACCTACTAAAAACAAACATATTTCCTTAAGAGTGGTTAGACCACCTTTTCATTTAGAAAAAGAGTTTGGCCCCTTCTTTCCATAAATTACTATTTTAGAAACTACAAAAGAAAATTTTAAAATAGGATCAATGTTAAAATATTTAAATACTAATTATTTGATTTATTATCATCAGTCATTATAGTAGTACGCTGTTTTTAAAAAGAAGTGGTCAATGATGAAGTTTAACAATTTAAATAAAGTAAGTTTAGGTAAATTTATACCTTTAAAAGGAAAAAAATGGAATCACTTAATTCTTATCACTATATTTCTGATTATGAAAATATATAGATTGGAGAAAGTGTTCTCAAACAGATTATACATTTATCTTTTGCCCCAGAGATGTTATATTATCTGAAACAAGCAAAAGTTAAATAGTGTAAAAGAAGTTGTTTCAAAACTCTTAAATCTTAATGCCAACATTACAATGAAATAGAGTTTTGTGATAGAGTTTGGTTAAACTGTAAGCTACAGCACAGCAGTTCAGCAGTTTAACTACAGAGATTTTGAGCATCGTGCCAATCTATCAGTAGCTTTTATTGAAGAAGTTATTTTTCCCCCCAGAATTCTGATTTTCAGTGCTTGATAGGATCTTTGCACTTCTGTCTTTGGATTTCGGTTACAATTTTATAAGTTGGTAAGCTTTCTGTAAATTGTGTTGTTTTTGTTAGGGAAATACACACACATGTATTATACTTATTGAAATGTTTTAGATAAAATCATTTTATCAAGTGATTTGGGAAAGTTTGAGTATATCAGAGGTGATATAATGTATTATGTATAAACAAAACTTTCAGGTAAGAAAAAAAACAGTTCAGAAATTAGAATATTCCTTCATTGTGTGTGTGTGTGTGTGTGTGTGTGCGCGCGCGCGCACACATGTTTTCCCTCACTTCAGTGGTATTCTACCCCTTCCTTCCCAAACCTCTTGTGTATTTTCACTAATAGTGATGTCAGGTTCTTTAAGAGAGCGGATGGAAAGGAAAACAGCAGAGGAGGAGAGGATTGGATCTTCGGGGAATGATTGGGAGGGAAGGCAGTTGGGGAATTGCTTTCTATGGGTAGCTTATGGAGGAGAGCTCTGCTCTAGGAGAGGCGCCAGGTCTTCAGGGAGGTTCAGGGGAATAAAGGGTCAGGAATGACTCACTTCAGGGAGTCACTGGAATTGAAAGAAACACAGCCATGAAGGACTTCTTTTGGATTCTCCTCAAAGGAGACCAGTGAGGGAAGGCAGTGAGCTCCTCTGAGAAAATTCTGGGATAGAAGCAGGGAGGGGGGAGGAGTGAAATCTCTCCACTACTTTTGTTGTTGGCTCCACTTAGATGCCTGGTGTGAGGAAGGATCTAGAGAGTGGTAGTTACAAATTGGTTGGCTGTGTAAATCTGTTTGCGTTTGTGAATGTTGTTCTGATTTCCTCTTCTTTTTACCGTCTTATCTGAGTCTGGGAATGGCTGAAGGCTTTATTGCTATCTGTGTGTTGCATGCTATGTGGATCTTTTAAGGTGTGACCTTATCAAAGTTGGCATCTAAATGCAAAGGAAAATGCTGGGCAAGCTTGTTCTAGTTGTGGTTCCTGTCACCAGACCATAGCAACGTGGAACAATGGATACATTACCTGAATTCACTGGGTGTAGGCAGAGTCCCTGCTTCCATGCTTGGTCTTATCAGTGTTTAAAATAGCACCCAGTACTATGAGTACTATCTATCGAGAGAACACCTCCTTTTCCTTCTCTTCTTTTCCCTGTGCTTTGTGCATATTTTAAGGGGGAAGGCTTTTGTTTGAGTAGTTAGAAAATGTGGAAAAACAAGATTACAACGTCGGGGTGAAAGTAGTACAAGATTGGAAGAATGAAACTCTTTTTCTTCACTCGGAGTAAAATGATACTCTTGGCTCAAGGCCAGAGAAACATAGGAGTTAGGATGGTGCGGACAGGCCTGGCAACAAGTTTGTTAAGGAATGGGCTGAGAGAGCTCTATCTCTGCCCCGTGGTTTACTGTTGTATTTGCCTTTTAACTCTTTGTTTTTTTGTCTGTTGGAAGCAGAGGTAGAGAGATTACAATAAGGTTCAAAACCACAGCAAAACAAAACTTTAAAACACTTGTGGGGTAGCCTAAGAGATAGACTAACAGGTTCTGTTTTAACCATGCTGATAATTTTTTTAAAATTTGATTTAGAATATTTTATTTTTTTTAATTGAATTTTATGTTTTTTTGAATTTTATTTTTTTATACAGCAGGTTCTCATTAGTTATCCATTTTATACATATTAGTGTATATATGTCAATCCCAATCTCCCAATTCATCACACCACCAAGATAATTTTTTTTTTCCTGAGGGTTTTTGCAGGGCATGGAATAGTTAACCCTCTTTTTCTCCTATATTTTACTCCTATACTTCACCTATAGTGCAAATAGAATCTGAAGTGAGAACTAAAATAAAGGAAACAAAACACAGTTTTATGCAGAAAATATATACATATTCTGAATGTGCCCTTTATAGGACATAATTAGCATTCCTTTTATTCAGTACATTTCAAAATATACTATTCTTTTTATAATTTTAACATTTTCCTTATAAATCTGATGACTTTATTTGTGATTATTAAAAAAATTTACAGTGTGTTTTTCTGTAATAATTGTTCTAAGTTATAACAACATTTTAGAAATCTATATACACTTTATAATAGTTATTTGTTAAGTTCCCTTCAAATATTGTATTAATTATCCAAAGTTTATAAAACAAGCATTTATTGAAGATCAAGTTGTAGTTTTAAGAAGACCTTTTCTTTCAGGGAATGAAGGTAACAATAAGAAAGTTTAAAGAGAGTTCCTACTCTTTCCTTAAAAAAAAAACGCCTATTCATCTTTTGTCCTCACGCACTCCTTCATTTATTCTTTCATTCAATGTACGTTCATCAGGTGCCTGCTAAACTTATATTAAGCCTCTCCTTTTTAGTGTGTTGACTTGATAAATCAGTTTACCTTTTGTAAGCGTTAATAAGATATTTTTATAGGCAGTCCAGGCTCTAGAGACAGTCAGTCATAGGTTAAAGTCCAAGTGTCTCTGTTAGCTGTGATAAACATGTATACATGTCTGTCTGTCTATCATCATTGATCACAATCTATCATCATTTACTCCAAAAACTTGCTAGCTACTAAGTGACCTTGTGTGAATAAATTAATACCTCTGAGTTTCAGTTGATATACCTATGTAAGGACAAGCGATAATACTTATATTTGTTGACTTTGTCAGAATTAGATGAGGTATGTAATGAAGCCTCCTCTATAGTATTTGGAATAGTATAGGAGCTCAGTTACTTATTATTGTTATTGTTTATATTCTCATTAGCATGACTACTCTATGGGCTTGAGGCTCCAATTATTTTCTTGCCTCCATGCTGTCTTACTCTCGTATTTTTCCATTACTGCCTACTCCACAATATTCTAGAGTAGAAAAAAAATCTGTTTTCAGCTGCCCTGTTGGTCATACTTGCTTCCATCCTGATGCCTTCATGCATGCTGTTGTAGAATAGCAGGAATGCTGAGGAAGCACTGCTTTTTTTTTTCTTCCTCTGGTACAACTGGGAATGTGACAGAAAGAGTGGAATACTTCATTATTAGTCAAGTCAACAGTATATTTTTCTACAAACTCAATATAACTGAGGCCTCCTTCTTTTAAATAATATATATGGTCCTATCAAAACTTTTAGCTCTATGCTGTGGGTCTTTATGTATACTTTTTGTTAATTTCTGATAATGAGTTATTGGTATCTTCAGAGATTGACTTCTTATTTCTGTTTAAAATGCCATAATGATTTTATGTTGGAAACAAAGAAGAGGTTCAAAAACAACCTCCAGACTTGTCCTGGTGAATTGTGAAGTGCTCTGGTTTATTTTTGTTTGAACTGCATTTTATGGTCAAGTACTGTACTGCACTGTGCGTTGTAATTCAGCATTGAAGATTCAATCTGAAAATTTTTTCTTTTTCCACCTTCTCTGTATTCTTCAAGAGCTTATTACCTTTGCTCCAGCTGGAGAAAAGTTGGGCAAACAGATACCTTGACAGCTTCTAATCATGTCTTGGCTTTCCTGGGTACAGAAAATTGTCAGTTATTTCTAGGATAGTACATCTGTGCCATCTGAAAGATGCCAGTCACAAATTATAATATAATTGAAAAAATGAAAATCGCCACAACTTTAAAACTATTCGTTATATTTATTTTATTTATTTATTATTTTTGGCTGCATTGGGTCTTCACTGCTGCATTTCTCTAGTTGCGGCAAGTGGGGGCTACTCTTTGTTGCAGTGTGAGGGCTTCTCATTGCAGTGGCTTCTCTTGTTGCGGAGCACGGGCTCTAGGCGCGCAGGCTTCAGTAGTTGCGGTGCACGGGCTTAGTTGCTCCGTGGCATATGGGATCTTCCCGGACCAGGGCTTGAACCCGTGTCCCCTGCATTGGCAGGTGGATTCTTAACCACTGCGCCACCGGGGAAGCCCCTAAAACTATGCATTCTATGTGCTTCTATCTTGGTTTTACCAAAAATATGAAAAATCTATGTAGCAGATTCAGGTTTACAGCCCGGAATTCACTTCCTGTTGGCTTCCATGGTGACAGTGTTCTTCTAAGTGCCAATTTTGAATACTGGTAACTGGTTATGGATCAGTTATCTGAAATGGTAGGTTCATTTGTTAAGGGAGGAATGACATTATTTCCTGTCCTTTGGACAGAACTAAAGTGAGAATAAAGTGGTAAGAATGTTCCTTTGCACTTCAGGTGTTAATGTGCTATCATTTGTGCTACTGATTTGATTGCCACAGCCACTATCATTAGCATCTTGGACCAAACATGGAACAAGCTGTACTCTATTGCATGTATGATGGAATACAGAGACTGATTAAAAGTACTTTGAAAGGCACTGGGTTATTTTTTGATAGCTGACTGTGACCTTATACACTGGGGTCTTAAAGTTACTTTCATTTGCAGATGTTAAACATTTTTAATCATTGCTTCTTGAAATGAAATATAAATTTAATTTGGACCTAGGGAAGGCTCTTCTCCATTTGAAACTCATTTGTTTTTGTAACCTCAGAATCATCTTCAGAGTAGGTAGTGTCAGTCACCAGAAAAACCTCAAGGTGAAGAAAGCTAATATAAGTCCTTTTTCTAGGGCATTCTTAAGGCAGATTGGAGTGAAGGTATCTATTCCATTTCATTTCTGATGTCTTTTCTGGACTACTTTAGGCAAGGAAGCTTTTAATTTGACATCTGGAAGAAGAAAAGCTCTTTTTTTAAAACATCTTTATTGGAGTATAATTGCTTTACAATGATGTGTTAAGTTTCTGCTTTATAACAAAGTGAATCAGCTATACATATACATATATCCCCATATCTCCTCCCTCTTGCGTCTCCCTCCCATCCTCCTTATCCCACCCCTCTAGGTGGTCACAAAGCACCGAGCTGATCTCCCTGTGCTATGCAGCTGCTTCCCACTAGCTATCTATTTTACATTCAGTAGTGTATATATGTCCATGCCACTCTCTCACTTCGTCCCAGCTTACCCTTTCCCCTCACCGTGTTCTCAAGTCCATTCTCTACATCTGTGTCTTTATTCCTGTCCTGCCCCTAGATTCTTTGGAATCTTTTTTGTTTTTTTTTTAGATTCCATATATATGTGTTAGCGTACGGTGTTTGTTTTTCTCTTTCTAACTTTCTTCACTCTGTATGACAGACTCTAGGTCCATCCACCTCACTACAAATAACTCAATTTCGTTTCTTTTTATAGTTGAGTAATATTCCATTGTATATATGTGCCACATCTTCTTTATCCATTCATCTGTCGATGGACACTGAGGTTGCTTCCATGTCCTGGCTGTTGTAAATAGAGCTGCAATGAACATTGTGGTACATGACTCTTTTTGAATTATGGTTTTCTCAGGGTATATGCCCAGTAGTGGGATTGCTGGGTCATATGGTAGTTCTATTTTTAGTCTTCTAAGGAACCTCCGTACTGTACTCCATAGTGGCTGTGTCAATTTACATTTCCACCAACAGTGCAAGAGGGTTTCCTTTTCTCCACACCCTCTCCAGCATTTATTGTTTCTAGATTTTTTGATGATGGCCATTCTGACTGGTGTGAGGTGATACCTCATTGTAGTTTTGATTTGCATTTCTCTAATGATTAGTGATGTTGAGCATCCTTTCATGTGTTTGTTGGCAATCTGTATGTCTTCTTTGGAGAAATGTCTATTTAGGTCTTCTGCCCATTTTTCGATTGGGTTGTTTGTTTTTTTGATATTGAGCTGCATGAGTTGCTTGTAAATTTTCGAAATTAATCCTTTGTCAGTTGCTTCCTTTGCAAATATTTTCTCCCATCCTGAGGGTTGTCTTTTCATCTTGTTTATGGCTTCCTTTGCTGCACAAAAGCTTTTAAGTTTCATTAGGTCCCATTTGTTTATTTTTTTTTTTTTAGTTTCCATTTCTCTAGGAGTTGGTTCAAAAAGGATCTTGCTGTGATTTATGTCACAGAGTGTTCTGCCTGTGTTTTCCTCTAAGAGTTTTATAGTGTCTGGCCTTACATTTAGGTGTTTAATCCATTTTGAGTTTATTTTTGTGTACGGTGTTAGGGAGTGTTCTAATTTCATTCTTTTACATGTAGCTGTCCAGTTTTCCCAGCACCACTTATTGAGGAGGCTGTCTTTTCCCCATTGTATATTCTTGCCTCCTTTATCAAAAATAAGAGAACATAGGTGCATGGGTTTATCTCTGGGCTTTCTATCCTGTTCCATTGATCTATATTTCTGTTTTTGTGCCAGTACTACACTGTCTTGATTACTGTATCTTTGTAGTTTATTCTGAAGTCTGGTAGGCTGATTCCTCCAGCTCTGTTTTACTTTCTCAAGATTGCTTTGGCTGTTTGGGGTCTTTTGTGTTTCCATACAAATTATGAAATTTTTGGTTCTAGTTCTGTGAAAAATGCCGGTGGTAGTTTGATAGGGATTGCACTGAATCTGTAGACTGCTTTGGGTAGTATAGTCATTTTCAAAATGTTGATTCTTCCAATCCAAGAACATGGTATATCTCTCCATCTGTTTGTATCGTCTTTAATTTCTTTCATCAGTGTCTTATAGTTTTCTGCATACAGGTCTTTTGTCTCCTTATGTAGGTTTATTCCTAGGTATTTTATTCTTTCTGTTGCAATGGTAAATGGGAGTGTTTCCTTAATTTCACTTTAAGAGTTTTCATCAGTAGTGTATAGCAATGCCAGAGATTTCTGTGCATTAATTTTGTATTCTGCTACTTTACCAGATTCATTGATTAGCTCTAGTAGTTTTCTGGTAGCATCTTTAGGATTCTCTATGTATAGTATGATGTCATCTGCAAACAATGATAGCTTTACTTCTTCTTTTCCGATTTGGATTCCTTTTATTTCTTTTTCTTCTCTGATTGCTGTGGCTAAAACTTCCAAAATTATGTTGAATAATAGGGGTAAGAGTGGGCAACCTTGTCTTGGTCCTTATCTTAGAGGAAATGGTTTCAGTTTTTCACCATTGAGAAAGATGTTGGCTGTGGGTTTGTCATATATGGGCTTTATTATGTTGAGGTAAGTTCCCTCTATGCCTACTTTCTGGAGGGTTTTTATCATAAATGGGTGTTGAATTTTGTCCAAAGAGAAAAGCTCTTTTGGATGGGAGAAATAATAAGTAATGCTGTTTTTTTAATTTATTTATTTATTTATTTTTGGCCATGGCATGACATGTGGCATCTTAGTTCCCCTTAGATCAAAACTGCGCCTCCAGTGGAAGTGCTGAGTCGTAGCCACTGGACCACCAGGGAAGTCCCAGTAATGCTGGCTTAGAGACTATCTCTTACCTTCCTTTCCAATCCCAAGCACTATATAGTGTTTTAAATAACCAGCGAAGGTGGCTCTGTTGCTCAATGGATAGCATGTTGGACTTCTAAATAACCATTGAAAACATTTCATGGTTTCTGAGATTTTTTTTAGATAGGCTTGAAAGGTATGAAGTGATTTACTGATTAAACCAAACTTTATCATTATAGACACAAGAATGTTCTCTCTCCACCTTGCATTGTTTCATTGTATTATTGTCTTCTTAGGGATAGGGATATAGGAGATTTGTTTTTCGTTAATAAAGGGATATATGCATCCCTTTATTTTATACACATATAAAAATATATAAATGTATTTAAATATATATATATAAAATATATATATATGTGTATAAAAGGACAGCCCTAATAAAGTTCAACTGTGTAGGTAGAGTCTATACTGTTATTTGCATTAATGCCAAAACTGGTAAGAGGTTGTGTTGAAACCATAAAAGAAGAGAAAATACAAGGCATAATAAACATTATACATTCTATAAGAAAAACTAAAAATCTTAATATATTATTGACTTTATTGTCTTTATACTGTTGGGGTTTCTCTTTAACTCTATACGGGTACATAGCACTTTTTTTTAGTACTGTCTGGAGGAGCAACAGGTTCTGTTAAAGTCGCCAAATGTTCCAAAATATATTGTAGTTAGATTAGTGTGAGGGACTTCATTTAATAATTTAAATGTAAATTTGTGAGGTTACTCTTACTGGTTGTTTATCATAGTTTATTTAGTGACAATTCTACAGTATAGGAGTTATTCTATACTGCTCTGTACTAAATCAATATTAAGTTAAAATCCAGTTCCTTCATTCAATAGCCTTTCAAGGTAGTAGATTAAAGATGTTTTTACGAAGGGCTCAAAATGGTATACTGGCTATTTTATTGTTTTTTTTATATCTCATTTGAATTATTGTGGTCCATGTAAATGAAACATCATCAGTAAGAGAAGGATTTTTATTTTTTAATTTTAGTTGGTTTTAGTATAAAACAGTCCCTATCCATCATTCCTAATATCAGATATTCTTTATAACAGTTCTACTTAATGTGCAGTCTATGGACCAGGAAGTGTTTGTTACTAGTTGGCCTTGAGATAAACATAGAAGTTAAGTGTTTACAATTTTTGGAAAAAATTGACAGAGTAATAAAAATTTGGAGCTTATATTTTGTATTTTTCAACTTTTGCTTTTATTGTATTAAACAAAGGTATTTGTCTGTGACAAATTGGGAATTTTTAAAAAAGGTGATCCTTCACAGGTCCTTTGAGAAGCATTACTTTAGAGGACATAACATAAGGAGAGTCACCTATGTGCTCTGTGTCAGTTACCTTGAATGCTATGCATTAAAATATAAATATACCCTAAACCAACCTATATTACTAAGTAGAATACCACATAATTTTTATAAATGAAACAAAAATGAAAATGAAAGCCAACTCTTCATTGCATCTAAAGGAGCAGAGCTTTTACTATATGCCTGATAAGTATCATTTATTAAGGGCTTAACATGTGCCAAGTACAAGGGGTTTGCTTTATCTCATTTAATGCTATAAAATCACAGTGGGGTGGGTTTCATGTTACCCTCATTTTAAAGATGAGTACTGGTTGTGGGAGGGATTGTTAAACACATACATTTTGTATGTTAAGATAGGAGACGGTGTTTTCTAATTTATATCCCAGATTTTTAGGACATTCTTTTTTAGCAGTGGAGGAAAGAGATTATGTTAGTTTTAGTAGCTTTTTTTTCTGTGTGTCGTGCTCTAAAATCAGGAGGTAGTTAGAGGTAGAAAAGGAAAACTCAGGCGTTTCCTCCAGTCGTAAGTTGTAGAGCACAGTAAGATGAGTATTCATCATACATGTTGACCTCAGAGTCTGTTACTACCAATTATTGATAAATGCAAAATTGTAGGAATAATGTGTTCAGATTGTAGTTGATACTGTTCATAAGGTATGGTCCCTCTTCTCAAAAAGGAGATGAGATGGGATTTTTGAAAGGCATCCCAACTCTTCATATGGACACAGTTACCCAGCTCTCAAGAAGCATGTATATAATATTTGCATCTCATAAAGTAATACTTAAAGTATTTTTCTCCTTCTCCAACCTCTTTAGTAATCTATTTTCTCTTTATCTTTGCAAATGAAAAGAAAGAAGGAGTGGAGGGAGGGAGGGAGAGAGGGTGGGAGAGAGGGAGGAAAGGTGACTTTCCGTATGTAGAATCCCCAACCAAATAAGCCTCTGGATCTTCATCAGTGATAGGTAAACTCAGTTGGTTTTCCAGATGCTTTTCTTCCCTAAAACTCTATAATCCAACTAGCTAATATTATATTTTGTTTGTCTCCATTTGGTCATTCTACTACTGATCATTCATGTGTCCATCTGCCTGATCACCTTTGGAGAGTGTTTAAATATTGAGGATGAAAACTATCTAGGGCAAGGCTAGAAGGGGTGACTGGCTCCCGATTCTCTGCTGCCCTTGAAGGCACTGGATAATGGAGAAACAAGTGCCTGCATGTGTTGGATTTTGTTAGTTGGATCTAGCTGCAGCAAAGAGATGACTGAGGTCACGTCAGTGCCTTGGAAGGCTGGGAAGCTGGAACTAGAGCAGCTGAGCCAATCCTCAGACAAACAGGTTTTAACCAGGACAGAGTGAGAGAGCGCTTTGCTTTGGAGTGATTCTGCCATATTTTACTCTGTTCATTTTTGTATAGAGTAGATTAGTTGTGAAGACATTTCTTCTTACGTAGCAAAAAGTGCTCATTTTTATGTTAGTCTTTAAAGTTTTTTTTTTTCTTTAAGATGCAAAGGGAATATTAGTTATGTAATTAAGGTAGTGTGATGGGAAGACTATTTGCGACAACAGCAAGGATGACTGTTGACCATCAGCATTTTGTTTAAGGTTAAATGCGGATTAAATGTGGTACCTGCCTGAATGTGTTTAAATCTTTTCAGGTTATGTAACATCAGACTCAAACCCCTTTTAACTCTAGAGTGAGATTTTTCTTACTGTTCCTAAAAGTGACGATTTGGATTCTTAGGCTCAGCTTCTTCACTGGCTTCCTTTGCAAGTCACTTTACTCCTCTGTAGCTTATCTCCTTTTGACTTGAGATCAGTGGTTCTTAATTCTGGCTGAACATTAGAATCATCTGGGGATATTTAAAAAATACTAATGCTTGGCCACACCCCAGACCAATTTAATCAAAATCTTCAGGGGTGGGTTCAGGCATCTGTAATGATCCTTTAATTTCCCTGGATAATTCTGATGCACAGTGAAGGTCTAGAACCAACAATATAGTATGATATAGCTGACCTAACTTCTGGGATTTTCTGAGGTTAATTACTACATGTTAACTGCAAAAATGTATAAGTCACAGTGTCTTTCGTTTTTCAATATTGAGTCAGAAAAGTGTCCTTTGATATGATCCTGTACTTTGGCAGATTGTATCTAACATTAATAAGGTATAAAGATACTTGGTGATGTATCGTGGAATTATATCATATTTTATCACACATTTAATTAAATGTAAATAATTGATTTGTCAGCAAGTATATACTGATAGAGAGGGAAGGGTGGGAGAGCAAGGAGTGAAGGGAAGGGCTTAACATTTATTGAGCATCTCTGTGCTCTATGTGCCAGGTCCAGAATACAATACTCTCTAGTATAAGAATCACTATTTCCCCTTATACCCAAAGAAATAAGGATGAGAGAGTTTGTTAATTAAATTTAATTGTATCTTATTAAGTCATAGAATCTCATGGATATGATTGCTCATAAAAGTCACCTAAGTAACTCATGTGCTGCACAGAAAGGCTAAATGTGGAGGTTTCTGGGTACTTGAAAAATATTAAATCAGTTATGAACCTTGGGATTTAAAATATTTGTCAGCAAAAGTAATTGTGATTAAAAAAGTCCTGAGAAAGAGAATTGGTACTATATATTTTATACAGTGTAACTATTTGCTTAACTGTGCAGAGTTTAATTTTTTTCTTATCTATTTGGTGATTATAGCAGAGATGGAACTTTAATTTTTTAGATATGATTATTCACTAATAAAATGTTTTAAAATGTTGCATGTCAATTTATATTACAAGTCTGATTATTTCCAACTACTGAATATTTCTAGAACCCCCATATTTAACTTGAACATCTAAAATGATTCCACAGTTGTATTAAATTAGCAAAATAAACCATCTTATTATAAAGTATACCATCAACCTTGATTTTACTACATATTCAATGTATTATCTCAGTCTTAAAATATAAAGACAGTAATAATTCAGCCGTTCAGTGACTGACATTAAGTTGGCAGTTGTCAAAAATTTTTTAATCTTAGGAGTTAATAGCTTGTATGACAAACTCATCTTTATAATGTTTTAAAAATTACAAGAAGAAAAAAAATGTTCATCCCTATTTGTGAGCATGAAATACACATTAAAAAGTGAAATATCATGCTTCACCCAGGATATTAAAAAAAGATTAAAATTACTGAGATTATTTTACATTGCTAATGTTGTGTTGCTTTGATTGACAACATTATTGGTAACATTGTAGTTTTCACACAATACTCGTAGGAATATAAATTGGTGCTTCATTTTGGAAGGAAATTTTGTAGTATATATCAGGACGCTTATAATGTCCTCACTGGTTTTTGATCTACTAATGCCTCTTTTAATATTCTAATATTAAGAAACTAATCAGAAGTACAGACAGAAGTTGATGCATAAATATGGTCACTGAAGCATTATTTTTGGAAACAATGCTTAGTAAATTATAGTTGCTACATAAAGGGAAGTATTATGCAACATTAGAAAATTATGTGATGATTTTCTTAATGAAATGGGAAATGATTAGACCATTTCAGAGGAGTAAATAATATATAATGCATATTATATATGTATATAATTTACATATAGTCTCAACTCCTTGAAAAGAATAATAATACATAATTTATTTATCTATCCATTTGTGCTCTCAACTCTCTTTGAAAAGAAGCAACAAAAAGAGATATGATAAAATGTTAAAAGTAGGGGTAGATTTGTGGATGCTGGCTTATCTATCTCTGTATATACTGATTTTATATAATGAGAACTTGTTGCTTTGATAATCAATGAGAAAAAAAAAATCATAGTTTACATGTAATTATCAGCAGTTTTATTTGGGGGGCCCAGGCTTGAGTCACAATTCTTAGAGACGTTTTTAGATATTCTTAGGTGTTTTTATGGTCAATGTTTTGGCAATTGAGTTTGTGAAATTTACATCACGTTTGGAGTATAATGCTCTCTTGATCAAGCACCTCGTCCTCAGAGAATGGGTGCTGTTTTTTGAAATTTCAGCTATACCTTCTTCTCCAGTACCTTTTCTGGGCAATTCTGGGCATATGTTCCAGGTTATCTTCCCGTAGGCTGCATGATATTTAGTAGTGATTGTAACTCAGAGATGGGTTACTTATGAATATCAGTTGATACTAAGGAAACTGCAAATGGGATTCTTATACTCCAAGGCATAGTATTTACATTTTACTTTAATATCTATAATTCTCTCTTTAGTAAATGGAAACAATATCCTTAGATGAGCTAGAAATACTAAATTAAGAATTTTTCCTGAGTTTTGCTTCTGCTGAAATACATGCTATAACTTATTTTTATTTAGGTTTAGTGAAACAGCAAAGTGTGCTTCTTAGCCCAAATTGAAATGTCAGACTTTTCCACTGTAAGAAACTTCAGCAAAACTAGATAAAAAGCAATCTCAAGGTTATGCTAATTTTAATAAAAAATACTTTTAAAGAATTAATCTTTAAAATGTTTATTGTGTATCATTGAATAATTAAAGAGGTTGTTGTATAATTAAAATGAGTAATATATACATGGTTTTAAATTTCTGACTCCTCAGTGTTTAAAACTGTTTTCATTATCAGATAAATCTTTATTGTTGTATATCTCTTCATTGAAGAATACGTTTCTATAATTTTTCAGCTTATGATATTTTACTTTATATATGTTCTCTCACAAGATCATTTTATTTAGTCATACATGTATGCATTTCTCATTCATTCATATATCTGTTCATGTAACAAGCATTTCTAGAGTGCTAACTGTGTGCTGGATACTTTTCTGCTAGGTCACAGATCTTCCTACTAAAATATTTCAGTTAAATTAGTTGGGTGACTAAATTAGATATAGTTCTGTAATCTTTGAATATGATTTAAGTCAGTGGTTCTCATTTAATTGGTCAAATATCAGTGTATTAGTCTGCTCAGGCTGCCATAACAAAATACTTTAGGCTGGGTGGCTTAAACAACAGAAATTTATTTTCTCACATTTCTGGAGGCTGGAAGTCTGAGATCAGGATACCAGCATAGTTGGGTCTGTTGGGTCTGGTGTTGAGGGAATCTTCCCAACTTGCCCATAGCGGCCATCTCACTGTGTCGTCATGTGGCAGAGAGAGAGGGAGAAGGAGAGGGAAAACCCTCTGGTATCTCTTCTTAAAAGGACACTGACCCCATTATGAGGGCCCCACCCTCATGACCTCATCTAAACCTAATGATCTTACAAAGGCCCCATTTCTAAGTACCATGAAATTGAGAGTTATAACTTCATCATATGAATTTGGAGGGGGGTGGTGGATACAATTTAGTCCATAGCAATCAGTGTATTTAAATGATTTACCCACATGATTCTGGTGTGCCTCCTGGATTAAGCATCACTCTTTTGAATGAATGTTGGGTTTACTGAATGATTTATTCACTACTTGTGAATAACAAGTAACACCATAATTTTTAATTTAATGGTATATTTTGGTTGATTTTAATTTATTTTATTCTAAAAGCTATTTCTCTATCAATCATTCTTTGTAGTGTTCAGTACTTAAAGAGCTTCTCTATAATTATCACATTTATCCTTAGTTTTCCTTAGTTTTTCCCAAAGTCTGAAACTTTGAGTTCAGGTCTGAACTTAAGATGAATATTTCTAGCTATATTTAGGATATTTAGAAATAACTATAAATAACATTTTAAGCTCAAAATACTAAAAACTCAGAATTCTTATATACCACTTCACTCAAATTCTCTTTCCAAAATATCTTATCTGTCATTAGTATAGCCCTGTGTTCCATATGGTTCTTTAGGCTTGAAATCTTGGAATCACTGATTACTAAATGTTGTTTCTCATACTTAGCCTGTCCTCTAGTTTCTTATTCTTTTCCTGTAAGATATCTCTTGGTTTGATCCTGACCTTTCTCATCCTACTTCTCCTTGTCTCATTCTAAGCTTTCTTTACTCGGGGCTGACATTTAGCAAGCACTTGCAGGTACAGTTATGCTGGTTGCTAAAATACTAAAATGCTTTTGTGCAGGTTTGATGAATAGCTTTTAGCCCCAAGTTCCATGAGTATCTAGATTCTATCCATGAAGAAAGCTTCATGAGTACCCTGTTGACTAACATGCTATCAGCTAGTGAGCCGGCCTGTCTCAGCTTATGTATAGCATCCTCCATCTTCCTATGAAACTCCTCTCCCAGGCCAGTGGGGGCACAGACTGCCTCAAAAAAGATTGTACCCGTGGTGGCAGTGCTGGTAATCTGCCCACCTCTCCTAGCAAATGCCAAGTACCCATGTGGACTCCTGAAGCTATGATAGTCCCTTGCCAGTTCTCTCCTGCTGATGCTTGTGGGAACTGCAGCCTCTCTGCAGTGTACCAATGTATGTAACTGTTAGATATCGAGACTATCACTCTGGTCTTTACTTCATAAGTATTATGGTAGGTTAGTAGCCTCTTAGTGGCCCTTTACCTTTAGCTACTTTCCCCTCTAACATATTAATTATAGGCAGATGACTCTTCCTAATTTCATCACTCCTCTGACCAAGAGGTGGAAATTAGAACTCAGTTCAAACCCTTTATCAACTGACCTTACCATTTCTGCTTAACTTGTTATTTCATGCCTCTCTTAAAAGAAGTCAGATTGATCTTTTAACACAAGATGTTCTCATTTCCCTTTTTATGTTTCCCTGTGTTCTTCTTCACACCTTGGAAATTCTCTATCTTGTGCTATTCCAAGTCAAACATTTCCTATAAGTTCTATCTTAGTTCTATCTCAGGTAATTCCTCTTTGAAAGTTTTACTTACTTCTCAGATTTATAATGACCTTCATGTCTTATAATCCGTATCAGCTTACGTCTTATAAAGCATTAATTCCAGAACTAGAAAGTTAGAGTTCACGTAGTTGATGTTTCTAACTCAGCAATCCTTTCTGCAAAACCTTTGATATGCAATGAAGATGTTTTCCAAGATTGCAAAACTGGTGGTTCTGTTTTGGGGCACTTCTAGTTATTATTTAGTTATTTAATACAATATTTCCTGCTGTTTGCTATGTGCCAGGCACTGAACTTATTCTCTAGTAATGAACAGAACAAACATGGCTCTGGCCTTACATCAAAAATGTAAGCATACACAGAAATACCTAATGATGGTTTATGATAGGTGATATGAAAAAAAAAGTATAAGAAGCCTGTGAAAAAGAGTATTAGGGCTTTAGTTTATATTAAATATTTAGAAGAGGTGAAATTTTAGCTAAAGAGTAGGTAAGGAGGGGATCCTCACAGAGCAGTGGAGTATATATGTGTGCAAGGCCCTAACGAGGGAGATAATGTTTTTGTTCATCAAAGCAATGAAAGAAGGCAGTTGGAACTAGTATTTGTGAGCGAGATGAAGGATGAGACATGTTGTGGCTGGAGAGGTAGGAAGGACCCATATGATAAATACTTTCTTGTAGATCATGGGAGGAAGTGTGGATTTTTCTTCTAATGCAAATGAGCAGCTATTGAAAGATTTTGAACACTGAGTTGGCAGGATTTGATTTATAGATTTTGGGGGGGGGGTAGCAAGTATTTAAATTTAGAAAGGCTGATTTTTCTGTATTACTTAAATGACTTTTTTAGTTAAATGAATGTAGAGCAAGAACACAGCCATTGTCTTAGAACAGAAAGCTTTCTGACTTCATTAATAAAAGGCCACCACTCTCTGAGAATACAGGTGTGTTCTGCTCTGTAAAGCTGGTTCCTGGGGAGGAGGCGGTCAATTTACATAAGATGCTCAGGGCTTTCTGGAAGAGAAAGAACTAATACCTGGTCTCTATTGGGATGGAGCTATGTGGCCCTGACCAAAACCCAGTCTCAGGAAAGGTCAGTGAAAATCGTGATATAAAACTACCTTGAGGAAAAATTTACTTGAGGACAGAAAGGAAGAACACAGGCTGGGGACTAACACTGAGAAGAGCTTTTGAGCTCATGGGGCTGATGCTGGAAAGTTGTGTAGATGTCATCAGGGTAGTTCGTATGCTGAGGAAGAGCAGCCAATTATGGTAAGTGTAAATCATGGCTGAGCTGGTCACCAAGTGAAACCAGATCATCAAGCCACTGTGGCTTGAATAGGGACCCAGGATGATGGATGCCATGACAGATGAGACCAGCGTTGATGGGTGATAAAAGACCAGTAGTCTTGAGAGTAGCAAACTGATTAATACTTCCTACTCCTCCTTGCAGTATGGCATGTAGACTGCACTTCTAGGGCAAGCGAGAGCCCTAGCCTGTTATATTTAAAGTAAAAATTTAAGTATGACCATAATCATACCTTGAAATGGTACAGAAGGTCATTTTGGTTACAGTTTATAAAAGATGGCTTAACTAGTTTTTGAGAAAATTGGAAAATGCAAGAGAAGAAATGGGGAAACTAGTGGATATGAGAAAACCAGCAATAATAGTTAAGTAAAATATATTAATTAGAACTAGAGTGATAGCGGTAGAGAGAAGTGAAATATTCTTTCTTTCATTAAGATGTCAAATTTTTCCTGCAAGAACTTCATTGCTCCTACATCTTACATATTTCTACCCTTGAGCTTTCATATCTACCTTCCCTTGTTCCTTATCTCTTGGTTAAACATCTCTAGTTCCTTCAGTGATTCCTCAGTTAGATGATTTCTGGAATCCAGACTCAGCCATTCAGAGGATCAGGTATCCTTGTCAGCTTCATGTCATCCACAGGTTTGACAAACATGCTTTGCATATTTCTTTTCAATCAGGTTAAAGTAGCCCCATGGCATACAACTTGAGACTTCTCTTCAAGTTAACATCTTTTCATTAATCAACACTTTTTGGGTGTGGTTGTTCAACCTGTTGTGAAAGTACCTAACTCTCATGTTATTTCCTGCATATTTCTCCATTTTGACCTTAAGAATATTGGGAGAGGTTTCTTCAGATGTATAAGTTCAGGATGAACAAAGTCCACACATTTTAATCTACCAGCATAATAAGTGAATCAAAATAAAAGTGTTGTTCTTAGTGAACCCATATTGGAACTTTTAAAAAGTTGTTACACAAACTTTTGCCTACTAATTTTAATGGGTTCATCGTAAGCTTATTTGATTTGCAGAATTCATGTCCTTTGCCTTTAAAAGTTATAAAATTACCCCACCTGTGGTGCTTTGGCATCTTTCCTCTTCTCTAGAATCTTTCAGAAGATTTTTGCAGTAGTTTCTTGATCACTTCTGCATTTCCTTGACCTCATCTGAGCTTGTATTAATCTTCTAATGCTGCTGTAACAAAGTACCGTACCACAAACTGGGTGGCTTAAATAGTGGAAATCTAGTGTTTCACAGTCTGCAGGCTAGAAGTCTGAGATCAAAGTATATTAGCAGTGCTGATTCCTTTTGAGGGCTGTGAGACAGAATCTGTTCCACGCCTCTCTCCTAGCTCCTGGTGGTTTGCTGGAAATCTTTGGCTTTCCTTGGCTTGTAGATACATCACCCCTATTTTTGCCTTTGTTTTTACATGGCATTCTCCCTACGTGCACATGTATTCAAATTTCCCCTCTTTCTAAGGATCCTAGTCATATCAATACTTCATCTTAACCAATTACATCTGTAATTTTTAAAAATCTTGAATTTTAAAATTAGTTTATTTCTTGGTGAAAGTGAAGTACAATATAAATACATTTCATTGTATAATTCTGTGTATGGCCAGGACATCAAATAAAAGTGTGAATGCCAACGAAAATGAGCCTGGAGCTAGTGACACAAAAGACCATGTTTATTTACTCTCCATTAGAAAGCTTTAAAAAGAAAAGAAAAAAATTGTGCTTCACCTATAGGCAGAATCTAAATGTTACAGGTATCACCAGCCCGTGACTTCCACATAGAGACACGTATACTTTAGTGAGCAGATTAAGGTGGCTTGGGGTTCCCAATGCCACTCCCACTCGCCTGGTTCGTGGAAATTAACCTTCTTCATAGTGTTCTTAGTTACCAGTTACTTCCAGGAGTCAACTATCACTTCACAGATGGCTGGAAATCATTCTCTCAGCTGTCACTACCATAGACTTCCTGCCATCTCTCCTCTGACTCTCAAAGGTGTACATCCAAAACACAAGAAGTTCATTGACAAAGACCCTTTGCTGTCATGAGGACAAAGCCAGTGCTTATATCAAGGATGCCATAGGTGGCTTCTGAGATTCGTTTGTAGGAGCCCTCTCCCCAACTCTGTGCCCTACTATGTCATCTGGCCTTCAACAAATGCTGCTAGTATTCAGAATATCACAAAGTGCCTCTTGATTGGTTTCTGGTCGTAATCTCTTTTCTGAATTTCATTTCTCATGGAAAAAAGTTCTATCTTTTTTTTGGCCCTTATTCTTCTACTATAAGCATTTACTCTCAGGCAAGGAGTCCCACGGAGAACAGATATGAGGCTGTACTTTGTCCTCGATACTTCTGTGTTACTAACCCTTAATTCAGTTTCCTCCCTCTTCTTTCCTTTATGGGATGAAGGTGTTCATGCCCATGAATGGTTATAGACAGAATTGGGGCGAGAGAGTAGAGATTACTTTTTGGCCCCCAGATCTGTCAGCCAAAAATGTTCTATTACATAAAGCACTAGATTTACTAAATGAAGATGCATTAGTATTATTCTTGGGAATTCTAAAACTTTGCATATTTTTTGTATTTGAGGAACAGCAAGACCAGTGAGGATATAATGATGTAAATGAGGAGAAGGAAAGTAGCGGGTGATAAATATTTCCAAAAGACCATTCTGGATACTCTGTGGAGAGTGGACAAAGGGAGCAGTAGTGCAAGCAAGGCAACCTTAAGGAGGCCTGGGGGAAAGTGATCTTTGTGCAAGATGGTGGTGGACCAACTCAAGCAGGAGCAGTGGAGATGGTGGGAAATGTCAGCTGTGTTGTTGTAAGTAGAAGCTTTCAGACTTGCTGATGGATTGGAGGTGGTATGTGGGGGGAAAGGAGGTGTCAGGAGTGACTGCTAGTTTTGACCTAAGCAACTGGTGAATAGTGATGTCATTTACTGGTACAGGAAGGCTGGGAGGAGGGTTGGGTTTGGGGACTGAAGTGAAGAGCTCTGTTTTGAACAGGGGAAGTCTGAGCTTCATTTCTATGAGACATGAAGATAGAAGCCTTGACTGTTGAACAAAGGGTCTTATCCAAAGATTTTGCTGCTTACTAATTCTAAGATATGCCTGTTATTTAGTTTTTTAAGACATGGTGTCCTCATCTATAAATGGGGATAATACTTGTTGGACTGGGTTGTTTTGATGACTACATTAGACAGTGTTTGCAGAAGCCTTAGTACAGTGCCTGGAATGAATTAGGAGGTATAAGTATCTTCAGTTACTGTTATTATTTCGGACAAAAGCAATATTATTTTTTAAACTGATTTTAAATATTTTGGGATGAGCTAGGGTATGAATGAACAAATAATAATGGGTGTTTATTGCACATATATAGATTGAAAGGGGTCTTTTCTTATTTAAATTAGTTGCGTTTTTGTACCTCCTAGAACTGCAAAGTGTTAAAATCAGTATTTTGAATTTTGTAAGCACATGGGGGGAGTGGTTTCTGAATTGGAAATATGGTCAGTGATGTAAGTTGGTATTTGTTGCCTCATATGGCCTGGCATACATTTATGCAAATCAAATTCCCACAGAAATAATGAGTCAAATACAGCTGCAGGCAGTATTTAGATCACAATTTTTTCACTGCTCTACAGTTAATCTCACCGTACGTTGTGTATCAAGACCTTTGATGTGCTTAGGTTTTCCATTCGTTTGACCGCCTCTAACCTTTGTTTTAAACCTCAGATTACTATTTTAAGTGTACTAGATTATGGAAACTTCTTTCAGAACAGAGTAAATGTATACTAGAGAATATTATGTTGAAACTCTTCCTATTACATTAACAGAGAGATCTTTAAGGATCTAGCAAAGGCTAGATCACTTAATAAAACCACAGCCCCTTCTTTGGCAATCGTCTTGAACATGGAAGAGAGCCAGACGTGGCCAGTATAATGTTAGATTCCATTCCATCAGCATCATAGTTAATAATAATTGACTGACAGGGATGTGAAGGGTGCCCTCTTTTCCTCCCTCCTCCACCCCCATTCCAGGCTAACCTCTCTAAGGAATATGCCATTCCTTTCCCCATTCCTAAAATTCTTTGCTCCAGCACAGCCAGGGGCTGCTGGACCGGTGCCTGATTGTATAAGGGGTGGGGGGTGTCTCTCTGAAAGAGTTGTTAGTCCCTGTAGTTCCTGCTGAGGAAGTCCAGAAGTCTCCAAACATCTGTAGGGATATGGAGGAAAGGTGAGCTGCCCCTGCTGTGGCTAGTGTTTTTGTGTGAAAAATAAGCAGACTCCTGTCACTCACGTGAACTAGCTTAATACCACATAGAGATCACTTCTGCTTCCCGGCAGCCACAGGTGACATTCGTGTCTATGGAAAATTAGAGCTGTTTTAGTCTATTTTTTTTGTGAATCGTACCTCATGTCCTATATTATTTTGCACTGTTCAAAACAGTATTTTCAGAGAGTTTAGTACTACTAAATTAGTAACATTTGCAGCTTTCTTCCAGCCTTTTTTTTTTTTTTCTGTTTGGACGCAGGTATTTGCAGGATAGGAACTATTCAAACAGTTACAGCATTCCAGAGATTCTTTCCCTGGATTCTACATGCTTACATTCAGAGTTATATTTAAACACTGAGAAGTATTGCTGAATATTGAAGAACATAAGATTTATTAGTATAGTGTTTAGGTGAAAATTCAAAAGTTTTTTCTAAGTCCAGGTAATTCCTGTTCTTAATGGGGTGATGATGCCTATACTAATCAGTCTTGAGGTCTACAATTCAGTGAAGTTAATATTTGGTGTTGCTTGCAGTTTGGGTTAGCAATTATTCTTTACTCCACATCTCACCACTACAGAGCTACTTGCTAACTTTTAATCACCACCTTCTCAAGTTTAAGAGCTTGGCCAGAGTGATCCCGGAAAGTCTCAACATTTTCCAGTGAGTAAAGTCCATCTCTTTTGGAGATCTTGACACCTATCATTAACAAGGTGCAACCTCCTTCAGGATAATTGAGAATAGAGACCTGCTCTTCTGTATACACAGCAAAACATAGAGGTTATACATCAGGATAAGATAATTTTTAAACAGAGTGCATTGTATTGACCAGCAGGCTAACCCTACATCATCTTGCCTCCTTCATTCTACAGATTATGTTGTGGGTTTCAAATGTTTTTCTCAGGTCAGTTTCCCTATCATTAATGCTGCAACACCTTTACAGAGTAGATATCCACTCTCTCATTCTTTTATTACACCACAGTGAAACCAGCACGCTAAAACTCTCATGGGTTGATGAATAAACTCCAGTTTTACTGGCTTTTGTAAATAAGACTTAAAAATAGTTCCTAGAATCAGAATATGGTGAATAAAGTCCTTAATCGTTTTTTTTTTTAAAACTAAGCCTCACTTAAATGAAATCACACTGAAATATGTTAATATTTGATGTAAATATGTTAATATACATGCCATTCATCCTCTAAGATATCAGTGGTGTCACTTACCTCGTTGGCAGATTTGGCTGGTAACATGAGTTATGTGTCCAAAAGCCTTTCTATTTGATAATATATGTAATCCAGAAAATATTTAGTTGTTCTTTAGCACCTTTTAATAAAAGGAGTTAAACTTCTTCTTTTAAAAAATGCTTCTTAAAATTGCTTTTATCACCTGTTTCTAAGTGTTACTATAACAATTCAGAAAGATAAGTTGGGAAAGGATTCAGTTTGATTCAGGAAGCATTTTCTGCATTTTAGTATGTGTCAGCCACTGTGTTAAGTGTCTGGAATGCAGAGTGAATAAGATTGTTCTCAGGTCAGAGTTTAATAGAAGAGACAGTCAAATCATATCACTCCCCTTACAGTCAGGGTATAGATTCACTATTCTGATAGCAGCCATTAATTTTGCCAGAATTCATCAGAAAGGGATATTCTCTCAGGAAATGACATTGGGGCCGTACCTGGAATGATGAAAGCAGGAAAATGAGGACAAACAAGGACATCCAATGAAAAAGAATACTACGTTAGCAAAGAGCGTTGTACCAGTGTGTGGTGGGGAAACAGGGAGGAGCTGCAAAAGTTGCAAAATATGACTTCCACAAAGGTTCATGTTATTACTATTTTTCAGTTTAGAGAAGTCGTACCGATGTTTCTTCATGTATGAAAGGCATTCAAGTAATGCCCATCCCAACAAAATCTTGGGGCTTTGTGGCAACTTAGGAAATACTTAAAGAAGAGATGGTGAGGGGACCTGTTTTTCTCAAATGCTATATAGACTGCAGAGGTTTTCAAACCTATGTCATTTACACATTCGTTCATTCATTCATTTATATGTACAACAATGTTAACGGACTATCTGCTGTATACCTAGTACTGTCCTTGGTGTTGAGAAAACATCAGGTGACTAAGATAGATGTGATACCTGCCATCATAGAACTTTAAGGTTGGGGGCAGTCACGATTTTTCTCTTCTCAAGTATACTTCTGTTTTAGAGTGACAGATGGTTTTTTATTCATATATTTTATCATTTTAAGATAGTTTCAAAATATTTTTGTTTACTTTGTTACTTCTACAAGATCTCATATATGTTCATTTTCGTGTACCAAGCTATAAAAAAATAATTACTAAATACTTTTCTAACACTGACTATAGGAACCAAACTAATAATGGGTGAGCAAATGGAAGTTTAGGGGAATCCTTTGGAGAAGGAGAGGAACAGAGAACTAACATTTACTGAGTACGATTGTGTGTAAGGCCCTATGTGAGATGATTTCATATACTTTATACCATTTAATCCTGAAAGTATCTCTGAGAAGTAGCTGTCATTATTTCAATTTTTTTAAATCAGTGAAACATTCTAGGGGAGAGAAACAGGTGAACTAACTTGCTCTATGATACACAGCTGGTAAGTGACAGCTTTGGGATTTGAAATCAAGACGGTTTGATTCCACAGCATGTTCTCAGTTTACTATGGCTTAGACAGGGGTATTTGAATAATTGGTAAATGATAAGCATCAGTTTTGGTATTTAAACCAAGGCCTGACTTACTTCAAAATCTGCTCTTTCCACTAGAGCTTGTGCAGGTTACTTAAACTTCAAATATTGTAAAAGTGGAGTGTTTTCAATACTTAATTTTAATATTTCTTGCTATAGTTTTTGATATTGTTTCACTTATATGACTCATTTTAACTGAGGGTTTGAAAATGTATTATTTTGTATCAAAAGTATAAAATTACCATCAGATAAACAGACACATGAAGGAAAATAAATATAAAATGGTTTGGGGAGACTTAAATGACTTGCTAACTCTGCAAAGCAAAACCTCTCCTTTGAAAGT
Organism: Phocoena sinus; assembly: GCF_008692025.1. NCBI lineage: Eukaryota > Metazoa > Chordata > Mammalia > Artiodactyla > Phocoenidae > Phocoena > Phocoena sinus. The sequence continues at coordinate 24,081,429 of NC_045769.1, forward strand.
ATATTTTGCAAACATATTTCAGAATGAAAAAGGAATTCTTGAACAGTCAAAGGTAGTGAAAATGTCCCCAGCTTTTATGAATATAGTAAGTTAATTTGCTGAAAATCCCATCCAAAACAATTGTCACTAAAATGTATGAGTCCTTTTAGTATTTGTGTAAAGGTGACAGCAGATATTTCTTGTTCACATACTCACCAAATTTTGAAAAAGGACATTTTTAACTCTTGCCTCATAAGAGGTAAATTTATGTGATCTAAATATTCCTTCGCCTATTTAGGGCTTTGAGTACTTCGAATAATCTGGAATACTGACTATGAATATAAGAGCCAAACCCTATAGCCTTAGAGTTTTAGAATTGACTTGGTCCAAGGATTTGCTTCATTGCCATCATTGGCACTGATTATAATCTCTTCACTTCTGGCATTAATATAACATTACAGGATAAGCTAGTGAAAAAAGTACAATGGTAAATAAAAGAAAGCACTGATCTGACACTTGTACTTTGTATATTTGTTCATATATTTAGGTAGCTGTTTAATTTCGTTAATTTGGCTATAAGATTCTTGAGTATAAGGATCATTCTTTATCATTACTTTTATTACTCACACTTAGCACAATAACGTATATATTAATTGCTGCTGGAGTTCATGGCAAATTGTTTCAACATGTAGTGCACAACACTGAGTAGAACAAAACGAGAAAAATGAATCTCCGTTTGACATGTTACTAAAAATCCTAGATTTTTCATAATTACTGGATAACTTGTAGTCAGCTTCACTTACCTTTAACTTGATCTGGTGTTCCACTACTTCTTCAGAGGCATTATTAGGTCTATGGTTTAGTTCTAGTTTAGTTCTTATTAAAGTATATTTAATGATCTGCCTGACTTTTCAGCCTGACCTCTGACCTTAACAGCTGAATATCCTTAATAGACTCAGATTCTGGACCCTAACAGGGAGGACATTAGGAGCTGTGTGGTGGCCCACTAACTGAATGCAGAATTATATTTGTTAGTCCTGGTCTGACCTTGGTACCTCAGTTCCTTAGGGCCTGAGTTTGTGGTTTGCTTCCAGGGTTTTGATTTTCTTGGCCTTAAACCCCACCTTCCCCATGGCTAGTTGCAGACCACCAATTGTTTGCACTCCATTTTTCCGTACTCTACTGCATTCATACACATTATTCCCTGTGCCTGGGTGTCCTCCCACAGTTTGGCAGACTTCATGTTTTAAGATGAAGTTTTGTCATATTCTTTGGGAAGCCTTCCTTAACCCACCCATACTTCCTTGGTCATCCCTTCCTTTACACTTCCTTCTATACCCAAGTCCACTCATCTATTTGCAGTCATCACGCCATATTCTCATTATTTGTTGACTTTCTGTCTCTACTAGACTTTGAGCTCATTGTAGTTCAGTAAATATTTAAAAGAATGAATGACTTCTGCTACTTCATTTGGGATCATTGCCAGTCACCTGCTTTGCATCTGCTTCATGGGTATTATGGATACTGGAGTGGAATTGAATCTAATAATGATACACTCATATAATTGTTATTTTTTCCTTCTATTCTGGCTAATATCTTGATTTCAGTGCACCTTTGGGCCATGTTCCAGTTTGTTGATTGCTAGGATAACACTGTGTTGTGAGTCTTCCTGAACTACCTCTTATGCTTTTCCCAGGCCTGATATGTCTGCTCTTGAGTTTGTGGGCAGTGATTCTGCCTCATTCATCTTTCTAGTCTCTGGGCTTACGACTCTACCTAACTTAATAAATGTTGGACAAATGAATAAGAGCTCTAATTCCTTTTTATCAGTTTTAATAAATTTACATTTTAAAAATCCAGCCTAACACTAAAAAAAAAGTCTTTATAAAAGGGATTTTTAATGATTAGGACTAATTTAAGAATAGGTCAAGACTATGCCAAACATTCCATCTTCGATTAAATTTTGGATTCTAGAGAGAACTTAGTAAATGGTCTTATTTTCCCCCCATGTGTGTTGCAATTGTCAAGGTGGTCAGAATTAGCTAGGATTTTGAGTCAGTGATATGCAGCATATAGTTTTTGTTAAATTACCATCAAACCATTTCTTACCATGGCTAACTCAGATATTTTATCTTAGATTTGTCACTGTTCTGAAAGTTAATTAAGTTGGGCTTTAAAAGTATCAGGTTTATGAAATTTTACTAGATTTAAGAAATTATTTGAAAGTATTTTCTAAACACTTAGTAGTTCTCACTTATTTTACATATAGTTTTAATCACTTGTATTTTACCCATATCTCTTATTGTCATATGTTGTTAAAGTTTTCTTCTTTTTGATCACTTATTTTCTATTCCAACAATTTTCAAGATTCTTTCTGAATTAAATTTGCTTGCTGTATTTTTATAACTGTTGCTCCAGGACTGATTGATCAACTGACTGATTTTCTTACCTATTTTCTCTTTACTTTTAATATGGAAAATTTGAATATATAGAGAAGTAGATGTTTAATGAACCTTCTTGCATTCATCACCTAGCTTCAATAGTTATCAATTCATAGTTAGTCTTTTTTTCAGGTATTCCACAAATTAAAGTAAATCTTCAACTTCTTTGAAAGTTCACTAATAAAATGTTTGTACATTACTGGGTAAGCAAAAAAGACTCTTCTTTACCTGTTACCACATCAGAACTGAATATACCAGATATATTTATACTTACGCTTTATAGATACTTCAGGGTATAGAGTAGCTCAAGCTTGGTGCTTTTTTCCTCTCTTAAGAGTATCTTTATTCCTTTTGTTCCTTTGAACATTCTAGTTGAAAGTTATAGGAAGTGAAATTGGGGCACAAGTGGTTTTTAAGTATTAATCAATTTTTTTGCTAGAAATAGCTCATCAGTTTATCAGATTAGGTAATTGGTTTCGTAAAAGCTTGTGACAGGATTCCAGGGAATAGAGGCAATGATAGGTGAATTTTGATTGGGGCAGGTGATGGAAAAGCATATACAGAATCTTGTTCATTTAGGATGTGTGTGGAAAGGACAAAGTGGACATCAGAGTGGAGAGTGGATAAACATATGCGCATTAATTAGGTGCTTTAAAGGCCCTAGTATTTGGGTGGAAGTGGAAGTAACTGCCAAAGGAAGAAGACTCTGGCTATTTCACTCATATTTTACACAGTTTTAGTGGGACTGGCAAACATATCCTGCCCAATTGTGGTGGGACAGTATGAGCGTCCTCTCTTGGTAACGTGCAAGAAATTTATGATGGAGGTTTATGGATGGAGCCTGTTGCTCATAGATATTCCTTCACCTCACCCTTCAAATAAAGGAAATCAAAGAAAACAAAAACCAACAAATGCAATAGTTTCAGTTTTTCAATAGACTTAACCTCATGATGATGGACTAGTCCTTTTTTATCAACCTGATATTTCATAAGTTAGTACCCACCATGCAGCTGCTGTCCTTCATAGATCGGGATACAGAAAACAGAAAACTCTTAGAGAATACAGTTTGGCTGTGAGGTTGACATGGGAGAGAAGGATGACCTTGGTATAGCAGGAAATTACAATAGAGTCCCATTCTGTTTGGTGGGTTTTCTCTCTGGCCCATGCTTATGTCAACTTTGAAAACATAAGATAGCCAGTTATCTCACCAGAAAAATGAGTTTATTCAGAAATAGCCATAGGAATTGCAGTTCAGGAAATGCAAGCTATGGCGGGCCATAGGCAAATGCAGAGAACAAAGGAGGGGAGCTAGCCTTTATAAGGAAATGTGGGCGGGGGGAGTTGGAGACATGTTCTAAATAAAAGTTCTTCGGAGGAAAGCAAGAGTTCAGCATGGTGATGGCCTCTCATTGGCTGAGATATGGCATTTTCCATTGGCTGGGCTTGTTTCTGAACAAGAAGAAAATTTTCCTTCCTCCTGCTGGGGTAGTAAAGTAGAGGCACCTTCCTGTTGGAGATACAAGGTACAACTCTTCCTGTTTGGAGTAACTGATGACAAGTAGTAGGGCATGAGAGCTCCCTCTACAGGTATTCCTCTAATTTTAGTTGAGATTGCCTTTATTATTTTCACATTTTCCCCTTTTGATCAAGAACTTTTATTGAAAGCATTGCTGATCAAGTGTCAGGTTCTCTACATCTAGTGGTTTGTCCCTTTGTCCCAGAAAGAGCCTTTCCTGCTTGTCCTGTCCCACATCGGAGGTAATGTACATGGACTGGAAACCGCTTGAGGCCACATTTGAGTAACAAGTTGGGAGAACTCTAAGGCATTTCTTATCCAGTCTGTATTTCGTCAAGGTCATAAGTGTTGAATCATCTCAAAGTGCTAAACTAGCATCACCTTATTAGGTATGTCATTTTTACAAAGGTTCATCAAACAGCGGGTACAGAACTTAACAAGTATGCAGAGCAGAATTAAAAACAATATAGCAAACGTAGTTTGCATGATGGTTCTAAACCAGGAGCCCAGATCTGAAGGTAACAAGCTAAATAGATCAAAAGACCATGAATTGTTAGGTGAACTTTATTGTAGCCAATGTGCTTGTTTCCTAATTTTATTGTGTTTTTACCTCTCCAGAGGCATTTATCCATGTGCAACAGGAGGTGCTGGCTATCACACAGACACTTCCTTGCTTGGCAAGTAGATAATCAAGCACTATATGATTATCCAAAAGTATTTTAGCCATTGAGTCCAACAGTCTTTGCTGAGCTAAAACTGCTTTGGCTGTGGAACTGACCAGCTTTCCTAACATTAGGGAGAGATTTCTGATCATTTATTCCATTGGCACATACTCCCATCTATGCAAAGAAAGCTCTAGCTATGGTGGCAGACACAGAACCACATATACTTCTTGGAAGTTCTCCTTTAGGGTGATTTGATTATAGAGGTTTAATGAGATGGACCAGTGGGAAGTTTCTATTTTGTTATGGAGAGAGAATAGGACAGTAAATACAGCAAGGCACACTGTCCTTTTTTCCTCCTGCTGTCAAGGCAGTGAGTTGCCTAAGCATAAAGGCCATTACCAAAACCTCCACATTTAAAGATGTAGCCAGGAGGTTTGCAAAACTGACAGTGTCTCTGGACCCATTCACTGGTATAGAGACATTAGCATCATTTAGCCAAGGCTCAGACATTATATTATTACATATCAAAAGGCTGTCTAAACATATGGGTATGTCAGCAAGCTTACAAATGGCCCAATTTATATTGGCCGTCCCACAGAGTTTTTATGTAGATATCTGAGAGCTCTTATTTTCCCATCCCAAGGTTGGGTTAGATTGAAGCAAGGGAGGAATGAGGTTAGTGGGCTTAGTACCCTCACTTTCTAAAATGGGCCTGGGGCACAATTCAAGCATACAGTGGCATTTAAAATTCCAGGGAATTACTCATAGGATCATTACTATCTTGGACAGATCTAGGTTTCTGATGATGGATCCAAACATTGGAGAGGTTCCCCCTTTCTCAATAGGTTGAGAGATGCAAATAAGGGCATTGTCTTGCCAAGAGAGAGGGAGAAGGAGCAAGAGCGAGCAGAGGTGAAAAGATTTACAGGCCTGGGCCAGACATCTTGGGAAAGCTGTCTCTGTCAGGTGTCATCTGCTTCAGTTCCTGGAAGTCTTTACTTTCAGGTCATCAATTGACGTACAGGTCCAGTTGGGGTCTTGTGTTTACTTTAGGTGTGATACGTGAATCCAAGAATCCATTCTCTGGAGTTTGGTGGCACAAGGCTTAGTTAGCAGTACCTGATAGGGGCTTTTCCAGCAAAGCTGGAGAGAGTCCTTTTGGAGGTGTCTTTTCCAGTAAACAAATCTCCAGGTTGCAGAGTGTGGTGTTTGGGGTCTTCATCTTCCGGGAATACACTGTGAGCAGGATTGTTCCACTGAAGTGTGGTTATTTTTAATAGAAGCAATTAGGTCTTTACAATATTGAATTCTATACCCCTTTTTTCAGCCGTGTGTCACAGGAAGCAGGAACCAGGTGCATTAGGCATCCTGTTACCAAGGGAACAGATTCCCATCGGACCTATGCAAATACATACTGTCCTGAAAAACAAGAACATTTAATAAGAGTTTCAGAACCTTTGAGGGATCGTGGAGGGAGAAAAGGATTAATGCTTCAACGTTTGTCATGAAGATACATTTTACCAAATTGCGCTAAGTTATAGATAGCTTAAGGGAGAGGAGAAAAAGGAGCCCTTTAAATCTGGAAAACAAAACATTAAAGCAATTGGTTTTCTGTTAGAGTTTAAGAAATTCTTACCCAGTTTGTTATTAAGATCTTAAATGTAACAAAACCCTGTATTCTAGAGTACCTATCAAAGTATTTTCGTGAATTTCTCTGAAGAGGAAACACATTTGCAAAAGTATCAGAGTAAAGCATAACTGTTTGTAAATGAAAAAAAAAAGATTTTAAATGCCCATTATTAAAGATCTGATGAGAGTTCATTATAATGGAATTGACAAGAGGATCTGCTTATTTCTGTGACATACATGTTAAAATTACGACTTGATAACACATATCAGGACATTGCAAAATTTCAGGAGTTTCATGCAGTTTTGGGACACATATTAACATGTGTTAATTAACAGATACAAAGTTAAAAGTTTAGTATTCCTTCTTATTTGACAAGCTTCCCATGTGATTTAGCATATCAAGTAAGCCTGATTAGTTTAGAAATTTACCAGGTGAGACAAATCCTTTGAGATTTTTTCAGGCGCCCTCTGGAAGAGCTCAAAGTTAGTTCAAGGTCAAAAAGACTTCATTTAGAATCTGATTTTTGGGAATTTTGTCAAAAAATATCAAAAGATTTTGGACCTATGACCAAATAGTATTTCAGATTCTTATGAAATGATAGTTAATTATCTATATGACCAAAGTAACAGTAAAAGGTTTCAAAGACACATGCACAGATTACATAGTTGTAAGCAAAACTTAGTTCTTTTAATATTGAGAAGACTCAAATTTCTTAAATAATTAGAGACCTGATTAAGACATCGTGAAGCATGGGAAATAATTTTGATAAAATACAAATCTTGTTTTCTAAGCAAATATTTAAAGGTAAGGAAGGAAAAACCTTTCACAATCTCTTATCAGGCACAGACCAAAAGTTCAGTAAACCTTGTCCTTTTAGCAAATGAAAGAAAATTGCATTTTACTTTTAATAAAATCAGTAGTGTATTTTAAACCTCTTAATTTTAAACCTCTTGTAATAATTCAGTTTTACCCAGCTTGACCACACAAATAGTTACTTTTTTAAAGATTACTTTTTCACAAACATTCTACAACTTACTGTTTTCATTTAGCCTTTGTCCTGTCTTTGTTGTTGTTGTTGTTTGCTTGTTTGCTTGTTTTTCTCTTTCCTATTCTGAAACAACCAGCCTCACTTTAGGACAAAATTACTTTCTTTTCCCTCAACAAAAGATGCATTTCCATTCTTTATATCTTTTCTTTCCAAAAACACACATCCTGCTTTCTTTGCATACAGAATTGTTTCCCTTATTATTTCTAGCTTTAAACAATTGTGAATGGTTTGTTACTGGCAAATTTTATGAATACATTTCATAATTTCTAAATATATATTTTCCTCATAGTAAATTTTCTAATGTGACACAAAACATGTTTACCAATAGAACCAAATATCTATAGTTTATTTGAAAAGGGAGCCAAACGTGGATGAACCTATTTTTAGTAATGTTTCAGTATTTTATCTTATTTGGAAATGATCTAGATATTTAATGACTAACCATCAGTTATTTTAAGTTAGCAAAACTGTAAGGTTTTAGGTTACCAGAAAGATTTGGGGAAGCTACTATCTCATTTGCATCCCCTTAATGTTCTTGTTTTCAACAATTATGTTTAGATTACTTATGAAAGTTTTATCACACCAAGTGATTTTTCTTGCTGACAGATTTTGTAATGGATGTAACATGAACTCATCTGACCAATAAATTCAGGTAGAATGAAAGTTAAATGTCTTCATTTTCAGCATGGATAACTCTAAATGAAAACATGCATGTTAATTAAACGAACAGCCTTAAGCTAGCTTTCACTTACTAAAATTTATCCCAGATCATGTAAACACAAAAAGCATCTGGGCCAGTCTCTGTTATATTTTAGTTCATATAAGGCATGTGTTCATTTTTTTTTTTTTTTTTTTTTTTTATGGTACACGGACCTCTGCTGTGGCCTCTCCCGCTGCGGAGCACAGGCTCCGGATGCGCAGGCTCAGCGGCCATGGCTCACGGGCCCAGCCGCTCCGCGGCATGTGGGATCTTCCCGGACCGGGGCACGAACCCGCGTCCCCTGCATCGGCAGGCGGACTCTCAACCACTGCGCCACCAGGGAAGCCCCATGTGTTCATTTTTAAGGTAGTTAAATAGAGTCCTTTTACAAATTAATTCTAGCAGCACCATTCAGAAGTACCATTCAGAAAAGGGGAAAAAAATACCACACATCTACAACACATATATACACATATATATAGACACACATGAAAATACAGACAGATGCAGACCAGAGACCTTATAGTTTTGTTTTAAATTTTAGCCTTGTCTCAGGTATAAAACTCAGTAGAATAGTCAGATCCAAATTGTGTTCCTGGCCGATGGACTAAGTTAAGTTTACTTGCTCAGTTGTCCAAAGTTTGTTTTTTTTTAATTAAAGATTTTATTTTTTGCATACTGTAAGTATCCCCTTAGAGGATACTTTTGGAGCCAATTTGTCTTCTTGAGAGACTTCTGCATATAAATCAAAGAATGCATTTCATTGTCTCCGGAGAGATTTGGAAACTTCTCTTTAATGGTGCTCTTTAAAGTGGACTTTCGTAAAACAAAGTTTCCCCATTTTGAATGAGGTGAGTGACTTATCAAGCAGCTTCAACAAATAGACAGTAACAAGAAGCAAGTTTTCTCCTAGGAATTTTGGAGTATATTTGTCTATTATCAAAAATTTAGGGAAATGGCTATTTAAATTTTTCCTTCTAGTTGTTTCTTTGCTCCAGTTAACTTAGAAACAGTAATTAGGGGTTTAGAACTTGAATTCTCAGGGGGTTTGATTTTTAAAGGGGGAAGTTTTTGCAGAGGAGAAGAGAGGAATATGGCACCAGGGGCAGAACCCGAGTACAGATAGCTGTCACCTACCCAGGGACAAAGAAGATGGGTGAAGGGAAAAGAAAGACTCAGGAGCCATTTTGTCTTCCTTCAATTGTTTGTTTGTCTTAGTTAACTTAGAAATTCTGTTTTTCAAAGAGGTGATTTTGGGGTCTTGGATACGTTTGGAAGCCTCCAGGCAGCAATTAAAATAGAGATTCCATTTTAGTTTGTTTTATTTTAGAACCATGGCTTTCTAATTTAGTCCTAAGAAACCCAAGTTTGGTGAGGTGAAAAGTTCCCCATAATGGCCAATGGTGTTCTAGATTACTCTTGGTCAGGTTGCTCCATTTAGCTAAAATGTGCACATCGGAGGGCCCATAGTTCTTAAACATAAACTTGGCCAAACATAAACTTGGCCAGGGCCCCTGAAGGAGGGTTGCCCTTAGAGCATTCAGGTGATTGGGATCCCACTTCTCAAATTTTCCCAAGAACAAAAGAAACTTCCTAGCTAGCTCAATTCCAAGAGGAACTGTGCCAATGCATTAGTGTGCTTTTGAAAGGAAAATAATCAATATTCACCAAGGATGAAGTCTTGACACCAAGGGCCAACTCTTTCATAATCCTGAATAAAGTTGGAGAGCTCAGAATGCAGTGAGTGGAGCTTGGAATCCAAGAGGAGACTTAACAAACTGAAAGTAGGCATTTACTCATGCAAACAATGAACACAGATGGCTCAATGTGCATACCTTGCTCAGTTTGGGGATCATTATCCCTTGGGTGGGGTGGGGGGTGGTCACTGCTTTCCCATCCCACTTTTGACACCAAGTAATGTCAACTTTAAGATAGCCAGTTATCTCACTAGCAAAATGAATTTTTTTTGAGAATGGCCAGAGGAATTGCAACTTGAGAAATGAAAGCTGTGGTGGACCACAGGAAATCCAGAGAACAAGGGAGGGGAGCTTGCTTTTATAAGGAAAAGAGGGACTTGGCAGGGGCTGTTCTAAATTAAAGTTCAGTGGGGTAAAGTAAGAGTTCAGGGTGGTGATGGCTTCTTATTGGCTGAGCTGTGGCATTTTCCATTGGTTGGGCTTGTTACTGGCCAAGAAGAAAATCTTCCTTCCTCCTGCTGGGGTAGTAGAGGCACCTTCCTGTTAGAGATGCAAGTAAAGTAGAGGCACCTTCCTGTTAGAGACGCAAGAGATCCTTGGATTCTACCTCTTCCTGTTGGGGTAATTGATGATGAGTGATAGGGCTTGAGAGCTCTCTCTGCAGGTCTTCCTAACTTTAATTTTAGTTGAGGTTTCCTTTATTAATTTTTACTTTTATGAGGCAGATAATTGATTTAATGGTCAAAAGTAGGTAGCAACTCACTTTATTTCACCAAAATGTAAAATTTCCTTTCTGGCATTACTTTTCAAAGGGAAAATAAAGCACAGTATTTGGATCAAAAACAAACCAACAACTAATAAAATTTAAGCCATGGATCTTCAACTTACTTTGTGATTTTACTAAAATCAATTGAATTTTGTGGGATTCAGTGTCTTTTTTTTTTTTTTTTTTTTTTGTGGTACGCGGGCCTCTCACTGCTGTGGCCTCTCCCATTGCGGAGCACAGGCTCCGGGCACGCAGGCTCAGCGGCCATGGCTCACGGGCCCAGCCGCTCCGTGGCCTGTGGAATCCTCCTGGACCGGGGCACGAACCCGTGTCCCCTGCATCGGCAGGCAGACTCTCAACCACTGCGCCACCAGGGAAGCCCGGGATTCAGTTTCTTTATATGTATTTTGGAAATATTTATACCTCAGATTGTAGTGTGAGATCTAATGAGGTGGCAGATTTGAAAATTTCTGTGAACTATATGGAACTAAGTATGAGTTCCGTTACAACATAAACAGACAAAATAGTCTCATAATCTGTATAAGACAGATTTTGTTTCTGAAAACAACTTAATTCTTTATATGGACCAAAGAACTAATATAACATAAAGGGGGAAAATTCCCCCTTTTTAAAAAATTGTGTATTTTTCTTTAAACATTTTAAACAGAAGTTAGAATATTGCTATGCATATTTTCAAATTTCCTTAACAATTTCAGTTTGTTTTTTACCCTTGTAAAATCCACATAACTAAACATAAGTTCACGTATTTATGAATTGTCTTTTCAAAGGACACATGGGTAATCTGTTTACAGTTGAAGATTTGAGGATTAGAATATGTAGATTTATCAGGGGGATCCCTAATAGGATCATAAAGCTTTAGAGCTGGAAAGGAATATAAGATCTCCTAACCTAACCCACTGGTGTTATAGATTTTAAAACAAAAGCAAAATCTAGATTTCAAACAGAAATAAAGATATAATTTCATCACTCAAACTACCTGTGAACATGATTTTTTAAATATAAATACACAGAATAAAGTCACAACTAGAACCCCAAGGGTTAGTTAAAATAAACTGACAAACTAAAGATGTTAGACTGTTTTCCATTTTTGTCATTCATATTCATTTGCTATTTTCATTCATTTTGTTGTTTGCCAGCATTCAGTATTCTAAGAGGTAGTTAGTAACAGTGATTTAATATAAATTCTTACTTTAAATTTGGAAAGTTCTAGAAATTGACTTTTTGTGATGGGAAAAGATCAGTATTATTTTACTTTAACAATGCAGTACTGCAAATTAGCATATGAAACACTTTCGGTTTTCAAGAGTACCTTTTAAGAACTGCTAATACAAACAAATGACAAATTAGTATACATATTAGTCCTCCATTCTGATGTTCATTTGGTGTTAGAATTCTGGAAATGGAGAATTATATCACTAGGAAGTTATTAAAATAAGCCTTCTCTATTACCAGATTTGGTGAATCTCACATCATGTAAGATGGATATTTCTACCATTCTTAAGTAGCCTACGTAAAGATATTCCACAGTCCTTTTGGTAAATTCCTGCCAATATGTAACCATCTTTTAGTCTAAGGTAACCAGAATTTTCCTTGAAATGATTTTTATTTTAGTTATATGCCTCCTGGTTTTGTAAATTCATACACTTGATTTTTTATAGTGAATTGTAGAATTTGGATGTGGAAGTGAGCCATATCTCAGGCTTTTCCTAATTAAAAATAACATATAGAAATTTTTCTGAACATTTGAAAATGAATAACCATTCCTTAGTATTGAGGAAAGGAAATGATAGTATTCTATTTCTCCCCAATTATATATTAAATATTTAATTCCAAAAAATTGTAATAACTGTAGTTAATACATTTGTCTTTAGAGCTAAAAAGCACTTCACATACATTATCTCATTTGATTTAATTAAAAGGCTGGGGCTTCCCTGGTGGCGCAGTGGTTGAGAGTCCGCCTACCGATACAGGGGACACGGGATGGTGCCCCGGTTCAGGAAGATCCCATGTGCCGCGGAGCTGCTGGGCCTGTGAGCCATGGCTGCTGAGCCTGCGCGTCCGGAGCCTGTACTCCGCAACAGGAGAGGCCATAGCAGTGAGAGGCCCGCATACTGCAAAAAAAAAAAGGCTGTAGTGTACAAGTGCTGAATAGATAGATTGGTAGATGCTATGTCAGTAAAACTAAATTGCAAGCTGTCATATTTTTCATATTAGCATTATATGCTTAATACACACTGTCTCCAAATAGTTCTGTGTCTCATTTATGTCTTATGTATATCTTATATTTAGGAATTCTATTAATATTATTTTAGAAATGACATTATATAGTTGGAACCCTTTCATGTTTCTGTGTTTTGGAACATACAGAACATATGCAAATGGGTTTTTCTATACAACTGAAAAACTGTGTGGTAATACATATGACACCTTCATCCCTGGCAGATTTGTAAGTTTTGTAGTAGGGTTTTTTGAAGCTTAATTCATTTTTTTCTCCCTGTTTATAAAAATCTAGTTTTAGTTTAAATGTTTTCATTTGTAGAAAAGGTTTGAGAAAAAAATCTGTATTATTTTTTACAAATAGCAATTTAAAAAACATAGTTTTTGTGTCTCTATGTGGGTTAATATATGTATATGAATGGCTGTGATGCCACATCCCCTATGCTTTTTGCTGTGTTTTTTTACCAGAATTTGGTAAAGTCCCGTGCCCGGATGGTGGTGTATTTTTAGGGTTTGCTTTTAATTATTTTATGCCCATGAGTCATTTGACAATTTTCATCCCAGGTGAAGAAGGATCATAAATTTTCTTTCCATATTCTTCAGGTTGTATTTCAGTGCTTGAACTATACCAAGATAGAGGTCACATGAAAACGTTTTATCTGTATTTTTTTTTTGCGGTACGCGGGCCTCTCACTGTTGTGGCCTCTCCCGTTGCGGAGCACAGGCTCCGGACGCGCAGGCTCAGCGGCCATGGCTCACGGGGCCAGCCGCTCCGCGGCATGTGGGATCTTCCCGGCCCAGGGCACGAACCGATGTCCCCTGCATCGGCAGGCAGGCAGACTCTCAACCACTGCGCCACCAGGGAAGCCCTTATCTGTATTTTTTACCCAAGTGAGGATGATTAAAATATGTTTACTGTTTTTAATATAAACTACCTAATGGTTATGTCAATATGTTAATGAAAAATTAATCAAATATTTCCTTTGAGGATACTAGTTTCATTTTTAAAGAAGGTTTTTATACTACCTCAGAAAAGCAGTATTTGTACTAGGATTCTCAAATGGCAGTTGATAAATAATATATATTTAGGTGAAATCCAGAGCAAATTGGGTGTCATGTTAAAAGAAATAATAAACTTCTACTAATGACATTATCAGAACATCTACCTACATTTGAAGTCACATAGGGCATAAAAGATATGTATTTTCTACTGAGTGGCCTTTTTACTTATTTCTTGGTTAATTTTAAATATTACTGCTGATATGCTAATTTTAAGTATTTAAATGAACATTTTGCTAATGAACATAAACATATACAGCATGTGCCAATGGATTATTTCACTAATACGTGGCATAACTTTTAGGAAACTTTTCCCAGTGAGATCTACTATTTTATATTTAATGTTAATGAATGGGAATTAAACGTACATTAAAATACTGATAAGGCTATTTTAAACCAGAAGAACAAAATAAAACTTTTTAAACTGAGCAAAATAAGGCAGTGGATTTCAGCATTTCTCTTTAGGTGAGACTATCTCAATCATGTTAATAATAAGGCATCAGTATGGAAGATGGCTGAGAAACAATTTGTATGCCATTTTAGAATTGTTTCCTAGAAAAGTATACAAATAGTTCAGATCTGAAATCCCTAAAAGTTAGTTTTAAGAAAACACAATGCTGTTTTATGATGAGGATCCATGCCTGTCTCTCTGGCCTGAGTACATTTTGTGAACCTTTAAATAAAATTGTAATCATAATTTTCTATATTACCACATTAATATGCTAAAAAGCTTGATGAGTAAAATTTTTACAGAATATGTAAGGAAAGGATTTCTTTCTAATTGGAATCATTTATGAAAATTTGATATATTATTACTCTAGCAAAACTTGGTAAATATTGAAATACAGCACAGAGTCTAGATTCCATGTGAAATTTAAACCATAACTTCTATGCAGTAATTAATGCTATGTTAGTCTTAAAAAAAAAAAAAAAAGTAAACATCTCCAGTCAATTGGATTTAAGAGTTTTGTTGTGTTTTTGTAAATTCTAACTGATGTTCTGTCTGGACTTTAATCTTTGATATAAATATTTGTATATAATACTTATAAACATGTCAGAATAATTTTATTTCTTTGTATTTAGTTTTATATTAGGTTACTAGTGAAGGGAAAGCTTGGGAAACAAATACTACTTATTTTGTTCATGTTTTTAGTAAGAGATTGATCTACATCATCAAAGTTCTTTTTTTCTTACTTTTTGCTCTTTTATTATACTGTTAATTAGTCTGATATTTAGATCAGTGCTCTGGACATTTGCAACAAAATAATGAAAATTACTGTTATTTTTTAAGTTTGAGAGGATGTTAAAAAACAATTGCGGAACTGGAGAAATATTATAGAAACTGGATTAAATAGTTGTGTTTCTCTACTCTTGGGATTAATAAGTGAAATTAAAATTCACTTTTTCTCAGCCTCTAGATTTTGTTTGTTTTAGAGACAGTTCTTCACATCATTCTGAATAACTTACGTTATTTATAAATTTGTACATACGTCTGGCTCTTTAGATGTCAGTGTGGTTCTCAGTTTCCTGATTTGAATATTATGTATTTAATATCAGCTTTGCAGTTTGGAAAGGTAAACGTGTATGTTGGTTTTCTGCTGATTTTCTTGTGGTACAAGAGGTACATCCTTCAGAGGTGTAATATGCTCTATATGAATTTGCCCATCAAGCATTGAATAATTCTCTTGCCACAACTGTAAGACATTTTTATGATTATGAGAAAACATCTGTAGAATACTTCCCTGGAAGTGTTTTCTGTTTGACTTTTGTAAAGTTCTGTGGGAAATATGGAGTTAGTTTATTTCCATTGACTCATTGGGAAACTGAGATACAAAATGTTTACCTTCATTTTTACTCACTGAAGTCCCTCACTAACAAGTAGGATTAGAATCTACTTCTAGTCCTGTGGTAGGTTTATTGTATATCATTACCTAGTACCATAATAACTACATTCGTTTTTAGTCTAATTACATTAGACTAATTGCATTAGACTTTATCAGGTTCATGTGTCATTTGAGTTGAATTTTCATATCATCTTCTAGGCCATACTTAATTTTTATTGGGTTGCCATGCTTAACACTTAAACAAAAGCACAAAATAATAAGAAGAGAAAATGAAGTCTAATGTGTCTAATACACTAGGCTTGAAAAGGTGCTCTATAAATAGGGATAAAAAGATAAATAAATATGACCCCTTCTCTTATCAGGCTTACTTTTAACAGTGCTGAAATTCACTAAGGTTTTATAGAAGTTTGTAATTAAAGTCAAGATAAGTAGACAGGTTTCTTTGCTTTCTCTGTTTTAGATTGAGCTGCTTTGTGACATATTCCACGATAGGATGGGTTCAATACCCAGTAAAAGATAATGATAATAAAGCCTGCAGCTGGTGTAGAAGTAAATTCTAGACTATCTACCCCATTATTCCTTATAGTACCACATATTTTGGCTAGTTTTACTCAATATACTTGTTGGCAACAGAGTGAGTTTTTTAAAAAAAAGCAGCTGATGGTACTATTTGAAAAGTTCAACAGTGGAAGCAGAAATAAAGCAAAGGAAAGTAATCTCAAAACTAATCTTTTTTTGACCAATTAGTGAGAGGAGTTTCTTCTTTCTTATTTTTCATTTTTAGCTGATTTGATTAGGAAAAGAAAAGAGATTTTAATTTTACCCTTGTCATGCAAGGCCAGAATTCACTGTTTCAGAATGGAACTGACAAGTGAATTTCATTAAGACTGATAATATGGCAGCATAGTGAAAGCTTGCAACTCTTATCAGCGTGTAGATATTTTAGCCCAGCTATTACTTTTTGACCAAATGTTCTATTACATGTCAGAGCAATCTTGTATCTAATGATGGTTAGTATAACGGGTTGAAGACGTTTTATTTTAGGTTTTCATTCAAATCGTGTGTGTGTTTGTGTGTGCTTTAGTTTTTTAGGGTTTGCTCAAATTGTGGGGCTACCTTCATGGTGGGAAATGGGAAAAGGCAATTTGATAATTTGTTTGTATATGTGGTAAAGGAACTCTAGGAATTATTGAGACCTGCCAACTGATACTTAAATATATATTTTCAATGGTAAATATTCTGCTTTGTTAGTTGTTTACATACTGAAAACAAAAATTCACATCATTAAAACAGTAATGAAGTGAAGTTATTTCTGATAAAGGGGTATATGGTAGGGCTGCAAGTCCTCAGTTCCAGGAATTTTAGTGAATTGCTCTGAGCCTTTCTTGTTCCAAATTCTTTGCCTTTATACTAACTCCCTTCCTCCAAACAAACTCTTGAAAGATTGCTGTCTTCCTTTGCCTCCACCTGATATGAGCAGAATATGAAGGCAAAGACTATCTCTGATTTTGTCACTCTGTCTTTAGTGCTTAGCAGAGTACCTGGTGGAAAAGTTATACCCAGACATAGCTGCAGAGTAAATGAACACTCACACTCTTGCCACCTTAAAATCAGGCATAAAATACCAATTCTTAGACCCATTCATTGCATTCAGTTTCTTTTCTCTGCAAATTCTTTGCACTTTTATGTTTGTTGCATTTCATTCATATGCATGTTACTCAGTAAATGAGTTTGTGTTTTGTTTAGTGTTGTATATATCTTTATTCTGTACTCTTCTAAGGTCAGTTACTAACAAACATGTGTCTGTATAGTACTCAGTAAAATGCGTCTTAAGATGGCAGTATCAATAGAGAATGAACCTTGAATTCCCATATTTGTGGAAGTTGGTTTTTTCCCCCATTTGGTTCCTGTATCTGTGGACGTTGGGTACCTCCCCCCACTTGGTTCCCTTTGTACCCAGTGAAATACATCATGAGGGTATTTGGCTGGTTTCAGAGACACAGTATTTTTCAGCCTTATGATGTGGTCCTGATCGTCAGCGTCCTTTTCTATAAAATGAAGCTAATAACTACCACAAAGTTTGGGAATTAAATGGCTAATGTTGAAGGACATGCAACAAAATGGGCCTTCTCTAAATGTTAGTACTTCTCCCTGTCTTTTCACCAACTCCTTCCATTGCTAGTAGCCATTACAAACTGGCCCACATAATGAATGAATTCGTATGGCCCCACTGGAACTAGATTTAACCTTAGAGATCCTTGTATTTTTCTTTTTCAGTAGTAATGTTTTGAGCGACCCGGACACCATCATTGGCTCTCCTGTCTTCCTTTTCCTCCTCTCAAATTCTGTATCTTGTCACCGAGACCTGTATTCCCCTAGCACTCTGTTTCTCTCAGAGGACAACTTACATTGTTGCAATCGTCTCTGTCTCAATCATATTATAAGCCATGCTTGTCTTGTTTGCCCTTGTATCTCCAATACTTAGCAGTGTCTAGTGTATAGATTGTACTCTATAAATATGCACTGAATGAATGAAGGGGTTTGCTTATTTATTTTTATGGGAAAGGGATGATGTGAAGGCAGCATCAGGAAAGCCCGTGAATTCCTTGATCTTGGAATACAAGCCAGTGCCTTCCCAAACACACACTTTATATTAGATGTCAGCAATAACAAGATTTTTAATATCTGAAGAGAGAAGTATATTGTCTGTAAAAGCTATTCATCAGGATCCTATACCTTAATTTGTGTTTCCTTTGTATGGTTAAAGATACGCCATTTAAACCTTATTTGATCTTTATATATCTCTTACTTAATAATGTACCTCTCTTTGCCAAAATTGAGCATAGTTAAAATTATAAATCATATGCTTTCTATATTATCTGAAAAACTACATCAAGATTTTATTGCATTCCCATTAACCTTGAAATCTCTAATTCTGGTGTCAGCTGGGAGTTAAAAGCTTCATGAGTTTAAGGAAGGTAGTTCAAATTTTGGAGAGATTTTTTTTCTCTCTGAGTGTGAATGTTGAACCAGACATTTAAAAATACATTTGATCCTGAAATACATGAAAATAACAGAGTATACAGGGTATATATATTTTTAAATATTATTGCACAATTAAATTAATCATGCAACAGATTCAAACTATTAGAGATAGCACTAAAGGAAGAAAATAAAATTAATTCAAATGATAGTATCAGATCAAGGAAAGGAAAAATATATATAACTTATACTTGCCAGGCACATATTGTTAACTTTGTTCAGGTGTCAGCTTTTGTGGTTTGTTTGAGTTTCAGCTTGTCTCAGAAGGTGTTGCTACACCATGAAGGTGTTAAGGCAGTGTAGTAATGGAACAGAAGATGAAACGGAAGGCTCATAAAATGTCTTATCATTTGGGCCTTCCTGGAGAAACGTAGCTTGAATTTCTGAGTGGTCAGCTTGACATTTTAAAACAGGGAGAAGTTGTGTCATTATTTCTGGAATACTCCAGTAGTTAGAGGAAAAAGATTTAAAGTTCATCGCAGTAATTGCTGACAGCTTCCACAGAATGAGGTGCTTTTGGTAAGCATGTGCTGCCTTGCACAGAGGCAGCCTGCTAGGAATGTGGAAGAGGACAGTAAGCTGTGAGATGCATGTGACAGAAATCATAGGTTTGGGTAATCTTGTGCCCCTGAAATAATTTCACCCATTTTGAAGGTGGAAAAGAAGTAAAATGCCTTGTAATGGTTCAAGCAAAGAAAAACTCTAGGCTTCTAAAACTAACAACTTGTATTACTTTCAGAAATTTAACCTATGAAACCTGGTGGCCGGTTGTCACAGGGAGCAAGGTAGCTGGTATCACTGCGCTTGTACAGTCCCCGTGAAGTGCTGAGGCGATCCCTACTGTCACACATTTCCCCCTCCCTGGAAACCTGCAATTTGCCTCTTAGTCCCAGTTGGGGAGGAAACTTGCAAATAGCCGCAAGCCATACGTAATGGCAGGGTTCACGTCCTGACAGGGACGCGGTAGAAAAGAGGAAAATTTCAAGAGTCTTTATAGCATTATTTGAATCAAGGACCTCATGCTTTCTGTGAAGGTTGTAGCACTCTTTTTTTTTAAGTTTTGAATATGTTGTGTTTGTTTTGGTTTTTTTTCCCTTCTGGATGCCAGCCAAGTATTCACCTCAAGGAAACACATGGGGATGGCACACTCATCACATTGCACTATCTTCTACTTAAGCAGCTAACATTTATTGCTTAATAAAGAACATCCTGCACACATACCAACAAGGTTTTCAGTATATATACTATGTATATGTATAAATACGTATATTCACATTTCAACATACTCTTACCTGTGGCCTTCAGAAATTCATTAATGCGTAGATTTAGGGATGCTGTTTTAAACCCAGAGGTTTTAAATATATGATCTAAAAGTAAGATTTTTGTATGAACCCCAAACCTAGGAACATATTTTGTATAAAGAAATTTATTTATTTTTAAAAGCTTCCTGAATTTCTTTCAGCTTTATTGAAATGTAATTGACAAAACTGTAAGATATTTAAAGTATACATTGTGATGAATTGATATGTGTATACATTGTGAAAGGATTCCTTCCATGTAGTTAATAAACAGTCCATGCCTCACATATTTATCATTCTGTGAGTGTGTGAGAACATTTAAGTTCTACACTCTTTGAAAAATTTAATTAAACAAAACAGTGTTATCAACTATAGTTACTATGTTACACATTAGATCCTCAGACCTTATTTATCTTATAGCTGAAAGTTTGTACCCTTTTACTAACCCTTCCCTGTTTTCCCCTCCTTCCAGCCCCTGGCAACACACATTTCTACTCTCTATTTCTATGAGTTTGACTTATTTTAGATTCCACATATAAGTGATACCATGCAGTATTTGTTGTTCTCTTTCTGGCTTATTTCATTTAGCATAAAGCCCTCAAGGTTCATCCATGTTGTCACAAACATAGGATTTTCTTCTTTATTATAGCTGAATAATATTCCGTTGTATTTATATTCCATGTCTTCTTTATCCATTCATTCATTGAAACCTTAAGTTGTTTCCATATCTTGGCTATTATGCAAGAGAAAGAAGTAAAAGGCATCCAAATCAGAAAGAAAGAAGTAAAATTGTCTCTATTTGCAGATGACATGGTATTATATATAGAACACCCTAAAGACTCACCTAAAAACTGTTAGAACTAACAAACAAATTTAGTAAAGTTGCAGGGTACAAAATCAGTATATAGGAATCAGTTGGATTTGTATACACTAACAATGAACTATTAGAGAAGTTAAGAAAACAATACCATTTATAACAACATCAAAAAAAGGAAATACTTAGGAATAAATTTAACCAAGGAGGTGAAAGATTTGTACACTGAAAACTATAAAACACTGATGAAAGGAATTGAAGAAGACACAAATAAATGGAAAGATATTTTGTGTTCATGGATTGGAAGAATAATATTGTTAAAATACTCATACAACCCAAAGGATTCTACAGATTCAATTCAATCCCTATCAAAATTCCAATGTCACTTTTCACAGAAAGAGAAACAAATCCTAAAATTTGTATTGAGCCACAAAAGACCCTGAATAGCTAAAGCAGTCTTTGAGAAAGAACAGCAAAGTTGGAGACATTACAATTCCTGATTTCAAACTATATTACAAAGCTATAGTGATCCAAACAGTATGATATTAACATAAAAATAGACACAGATGAAAGTAAAATGATCCAAAAAAAAGCCCATTCATATATGGTCAGTTAATTTACAACAGAGGAGCCAAGAACAGACAGGTAGGTCAAAGATAGTCTCTTCAATAAATGGTGCTGGGAAAACTGGACAGCCACATGCAAAAGAATGAAGCTGGACCACTGTCTCACTCCCTGTACAGAAATGCATTCAAAATGGATTACAGACTTAAATTTAAAACCTCAAACTGTAAAATTCCTAAAAGAAAACATTGGGGGGTAAGTTCCTTGACATCAGTTTTGGCAATGATTTTTTGTATAAAGAAAATTATATTTAGATACTAAGTAGCTGATTATTATTACTGATTACACAAATCGTTTTTTACATAAAATTTCAAGTATAGTTTGCTTGTATCCTGGAATCACGTATACTACAGACTGAAGGGACCTCAAGAATCATGGCCTCAGACAGGTAGGCTTTTAATTATTTTAGCTGCACAAATAAGTAGCATTATCTAGGTTTCACAGATGAGGAAACTAAGTCTCTTAGAAGGTAACCCGTCCAATTACAGGTGACAGAGATGTGAGATCAGCACAAAATCATAACTTAAGGAGAAATAAAACTCAGTTTGTATAAGTTTTAGTCTACTTATGATATGATTAGAAAATATCAAGTATTTTAAAGAAAGTATTTTTTAAATGAGTAAGGGGCTCCTTTGCATCTAATAAGTGTATTAGCTTACTTTTACAAGCTAAGACAAGCTATTTGTATGCCCCTTAATGATATCAGACATATCTGTTTAATTTGCTTCCTATGATACATAGAACTATGTCATCATTTTAATTATGTTTCATATACTTTAGCTATGAGCTTTAGAAAGCTGGCTAAAGGATGTTCTAGAAATGGAGAAAGACAACGCATTGAATAATCAAAACTTTGTTTCACAGATCAATGACTGCTTAAAGTAACTACTTACAATTCAGAAAAAGCTGTCCTTTTGAAAGAGTGATCTTATGAGAGTATTTCTTGATTACTTATGCTCTGCATTTTGCACTGAGATGTTATAGTAGTAGCACATGCTGGGGGAAGGGCTTTCAAGTCATTGTATTTCACATCATAATATTTTACTGTGCACAGTTGCCCATATATAAACGCAGAAAAATACATATACATACATATATGCATAAATTTCACAAGTGCCATGAAAGCAGGGACCATATCTGTCCTATTCACTGCTGTGTTGTGGTACCTGGCACAGAGCAGGTGCTCAGTAAGTAATTTTGAATGGATGAACGAGTAAATTCTAAGGAGATCCCTATTCTGTACTGTGGTTGTTGAAACAGTCTGTTAATAAGTTGACAGCACTCATCTTTGAAATTACTACCTACAAGCATTAATTCCCTTGTGCCTTACTCTATTTTAAACTTTGATTTTAAAATATTTTCTATTTATGTTACCCATTGAATATATGCATTCCAGAAAAAAACGGTGTCACTCAAAACCAACATGTATTCATGCATCTTTCTTTTCTCTTCATGCTCGCCCCCCTTCTTGATTGCCATCTGTCTTCTCTTTATTATATAAAGCATATCCAACCTGTAAGTACTATCTTAAATGCCACTTCGTGAAGCCTTCTCTGTCATCCCCGTGCTTCCCTGGAGTAAACATACACCCACCCCCCCCAGTTACATTTGTTTGATGTCCTACATTTTATGATATGCTTTCATATGGTAGCTCTGTTAATAAGAAGTAAAATAGCTGTAAGGGTGTTGTATTGTACTTAATACTCAGAACAGCCCTAGGAGACAGGTAATATCATTTTCTTGATTTTATAGATGAGAAAAATGAGACTGAGAGAGGTTTCTTAAGGTCATGTGGCTAATAAATGAAAGGGCCTGGCCTTAAACCCGAGGGTACTGAGTCTCTTAGCCATAGGCTCTAACTGCTTGCACTAACTGACTAGGCTTCCCCAATTTTATGACTTTTATACAGAGGATATTATTCCCAGTTTACATGGTAGGAAACAGGGGCGTGTTAAATTACTTCTTAATGTCCACATATGTAAAGTACTTAAACACAGGTATTCTAATCCAGCATTTCCATTATTCACCTAGTACCTCCTATGTTGCTTTGTAATTATTTTTTTTACCTTTTAACAAATGCACTCTATATGACTGACTATTCATTAGGAGTAGGAAACAGGTATGAACATTGCAAAAAAAAATTGCTGCTGCTACATTGCAGAAAATAAAATTTGCTGGGTGGTTCAGATTCATTTTTCTTAATCACTACTACAAATTTTCTCTTTTTTGCTACTACTTGATACATTTTCTTGATTATACATTTTTAACCAAACAATCCTGCATCTTGGGGCCAAATGTTGACTCTCTTTATTTCACACAAATAGTGAAGGGTTTACGGAAGAACATCGGGGAAAGAACTTCTGTAGCCTTGATGTTTGTTCCAGATTTTGGCAACCAGGGATATTTGAACCCAGGGTATGGAAAGCTGTTGGGTTCCTCTGTCACTTCAGTTCAGAGGCTCAGTAAAGCTGTTGAAGTGCATCGCCTGGCTTTGGTTCTTCCCTCTGTTGCCCTTGCTCCGTAATAGAAACCCTGCTCCATTTCTTATCTCTTTCTCTTTAGCGAGCTGGCAGCACTGCCTTCTGACCTGGTTTAAACGTCCTCAGTGACCTCTGGCAATCTAATGTTTGGGTCCCTTCGGGAATATGCCCACTCAGCTGGATTTTATAGTAACGATTTTACTTCTTACAGAAGTTTGGTTAACAATTTTGTACTCCCCTTATTAAAGAGAGAATTTCACAATGTTATTTGCTTCACAAACCTCCCACAGTTATGTTAAGCAGATGGTTGCCAAACACCAGTTCAAACTAGATTGCTCTTATATGAAATAAAATCCATGCTCAGAAAATCTGGCAGTGGAAGCTGGTCTTCCTCCAAAACAGGCTTTCAGACAAATTTCTCTTTACTCAAAGCTGGCAAACTACTACACCTGTATTCAACATGCAGTAAAGAAAATGTCAGATGGCACACATCGATTCAAAGTTACTCTTCTTTAACATACTGACATCCTTTTTTCTTTACTGGTAACTAGTAACTGTTTTGCTTTTGGTGACATAGGGGACATAGCAAGAATTTGGTCATCAGTTCTTGGTTCTAATTTCAGATCTGGCTCTGAATAGATGTGTGACTTGGACATGTTACCTCACCCATTCTGAGCTTTAGTTTTCTCATCTGTAAAATGAGGGTAATATTGTATACTTCACAGAGCAGCTGTCATGATTAATATCAGGTGATGCATGTAATGCACTGAAAGTCTTTCCTTTTATACAGTGGTCCTTTAGTTAATGTTATGTTGATGATGTTTTGTGTTTAAAACCTAATTCTGTGATAATTATTTGTCACTTGTGGTTAATTTATGCATAGCCTATGTAACTTAAAAAAGAAGTATGATAGGTAAATCAGCAACAGCAGTTCAACAAACATTTATTGAATGCCTGGTACGTGTAAGGGGAAGATGGTTTTACAATTGTGAATAAAGACAGCATTTCTTTTCAAAAATCTCACACCACAGGGAGCATAGAGTTAAGGCAAATATACCAATGAAAGCACTGTAATGTGTCTTTGTGCTCAGGAAACACTTCATGAAAAAGGGTGGAAGATAAGTCAGCTTCGAAGGTATGCTGATATTGACAGAAGTAGGGGAAAGATTCCAGAAAATAATAATAGGGGCCGGGGGGTGGAAAAATAAGTAGAGATGTATAGGATAAGTTCCAGGAAGAATGACTAGAAAATGACTGGAAAAAGTATGAATAACTAAGGAACTAATAGGACATACGGCCAAGAGCAATGATGGAACTGTGCTGTGGTGGTCCTTAAAGTCCATACCAGTACCTTTGTATTTAATTTGTAGGCAGTGAGCAGTCATGGAAGACATTTAGAAGAGCAATATGAGCTCTGCTTTAGGAAAATTAATCTAAAAACTGAACATACGATGAATTGGGGGAGTAGAGTGTGGCAAAAAACTGAAAAGAGACCCAGCTAGAAAGTTGTTGAAATTGTTCCAGGTGAGAAGGCATGGGGAATCTTAAAGAAGTTCTGTGTTGCCCACGAAAATGCACAAAAAGGAGTTGGATATGCAAGACATGGCACATATTGAATCTCTAGGACTTGGCAAATGCAATCATTCATTTAAAGGATGGATAAAGGGATAGACTGTTGTTTGCCTGTGGCATTTCTATTTAAACTAGGCTTAGTTTCTCCACGTTGTACAGCTCATGAACTAGTTGTCTGCCAGAAAACAGAAACTTCACCCTTGGGCTACAGTGGTGCACTGTGCTGGTCAATAAAGATGGGTAGTCTGATGATGGGCTGCTGTTTATGGTCGCATGCATTGTGGGAGACCATTAGGGAGTGAGATGTCTAGGCTCCTTAGTTTTACTTTTTTTTCCAAGGGGGTAGAGAGGATACTCTTTTGGTATTTATTTTGTTGTGAAGATCTCTTTAAATGTAAATGAAATACTGCATGAGCTACTCATAGGTATGATTTATCTTTGTAAAAACAATTGACACAAGACTGTCAAAATGTGACAAAGGAAGTCCTAAAATGCCATCCTCTGTAACTGTTGGTTTAGAGATTAAAGTTGATTATATTGATTTTTTTCCTCAAATGGCTGTCTTTACCTACCACTGATAAGTCATAGCATGACAAGGAATATAGAAAAAGCAAGGATCAGGAAAATGATTGAATATTGGCAGATTCTTCAGGAATTAGTTGTGCTACATGGACCTACCCCTGCCTTAAGACCAAAGCAAATCTAAAAATTAGAAAGTAGTTCTTTTGAGTGGGCATATGCATCCCAGACTTGATAGAAAGTATTAATTCTGTAGTTCAGTTTGTGGAAACTTCTTTTTATTTTATCTGACTGATGTGGTCTTGAATTCCTGGTATCCTCTTTAACTGATGGACACAGTTTTACAGCATCTGAAAGATCTATTTGCCTAGGACTGGTATTTGTCCTAAATATAATACTAATACTAGTTGTTTAATTGGAGAGGCAGTATCATGTCATAGGAAGATGCGAAGCTAACAGACAGAAGATCTTGAGTTGCTATCAGGCTCACATTTACTACCTTTGCATCCTTGGGAAGGTTATCTAACAACCATGCCTCCATTTGTTTATCTGTGTTTGCCCTACGTACAATCCACTGTGGTTCTGAGTATCAAATGAGACAATATGAAGTTTTTAAATCATGAAGAATTATAATAAGTTGTTATTTTTCTATTATTATTATTATTAAAAGGATTCTAAACCCTTAGCGTAAAGAGACTATTTTATCTAGCCTGCTGTTTTCAGGAGTATCAAGTGTTATTTTTCCCATATTTCAGGTGATGCAGGTGGCTGAGTCAAAATAAAAGAAATTTCCCAAAAGGTCCCAGAACTAGTTAAGTGGCAGAAAGGGAGGTAAAGACCCTGATTTCCTGCAATCAGGTGCAGAGTAACTTTCTTCCACACTTTTTAGAATAGTAGTCATATTTCAGAAACCAGCACTGTCTTGATCTATTACCCTACTAGGTTTGAGAAATACATAGTCTAACTATATTGGGGAAAGGAGAGAGTGGGGGGAGGACGAGAAAATGAGGTGATGTGATGTGCAGACAGAATGCTACCTACAAATGGCTCAGCTGCAGTTCACTGACACCGGTGTCTAGACTTGTCCAACCTTTTCTAAAACGAATACTTTAAGGATGTTATGAGGCAGCTGCTTTGCAAGACTTATGCATTTATTTACTCACAGTTAAAAGGAACAAAGTTTTTATATTGTGTGAAATTTTGTTGAGGAAATTTGTTGAAAAATGATTGCACATACCTTAATATAATTTTTGTTGTGAGGATTTTACTTTCATTGTTTAGACGGTTGTAAGTTCATTAGTAAATAATTGTGCTTTACATCAGAGTTTTGAAAGCAGTTTGTTTTTTTAACACATTATTTAAACAGCTGCTGGGCTGTTAACATGGATTTAATCATGTTTGGTGTTTCTTTTTTGAAAGTTTAAATGAGAGAGAGTTGTATTAGCTCAGAAGCAACTTCAACAGATTATTAGATAGACATATTGATTCAATTAGTATGTATAACACCGTTTCAAGTATCTGGCATAGCCCTGGAGAAATTAATGCTTATAAGTAATAACACCCCTTAAGTGTCCTCTTGAATGTTCACACAACAGAAACCAAGCATATGAAAGTCCACTTATACATCACACCTGAAAGATTTTTTTCCCGTTTGATAAGAATGGCATTTTAGCTCTCTTTTATTATTAGCACTTGAAAGAAATATTTAACTCCCGTAGTATTTGCTTCCTTTAAAAATTAAGAGTTGAAAAATATAATTTGGAAATTAAACAGAATAAATCACAATAAATATATCCTTTCAAATACAGCAAATAAATCATAATCCCTTTGGATTATTTCCCTGGCTGGGGAATTTCAATAATCTGTTCGTGGATTAGTAGAATCAACTCATACTAATAATAAAGTTTTAAGTTGTATAAAGTTTAATTTAGATTTTTAAAAATATTTTAATAATGGTATTTTAGGTTCTGGTTACTATGATTTTTCAAAACTTGACATTTTAAAAAAGATAGGATTATCTGTGAAAACCTCATTCTAAGGATGAGGATAGAATTTATTCCTTCAATTTGGTAATTCAAAATTAACTGGATATACTTCACCATATGTGTAAAAATGATCTTTTCCCCCAAATTTTAAAAATTGAGAATTTTGTATTATTTGAAGCCATCAGGTGCCAGACATTGCAAAATCATATGCCACCTTGCATAAGTGGGTAATTTGGTGAAGTTATGGTGTAAAAAATAGGAACTGTCCAATTTCTAAGGAAAAGCTTCTTCACATTTATGTCCTGTTCAATAAATTCAAATTACAGGTTAGTAAAATATTTCCTGTACTTTTACTCATAAACTCTTTCATGACCTGGGTATATACCATCCTGCTAATATAGGTTTCTTATTTAAGTGAAAAATATTCTTCAGCTTTTAGTCTTAAACCTTCATAATGAATCACTTTTAGCAGAGTATTAGGCAAGCAATAAATATTTGCTGGTTCAATGAGTTTTAGAGAGAATTCCATTTTGGTCCTTGTGTCTTATTGGTTGAGGTGGGTGAGATCTATTTTGTGAGGTCTATTAGTGTATGTAACAACATTGTACATTTCATTTTCCATTTTATTTTTAAGTGGTATACATTTGGGTTTTGAATTGTCTTTAATTTTCGAAGTATAATGAGTAGTAAAGAAACTTTCAGTATGAAATAGACAACCAAAATAATGTTGTTTTAACAGCTTCACAAAATAACATAATTTTTTCCCCATTTGGTTTTCTGCCTTTTTTAAAAAAAACAAAACAGTGATCTATATATGTTTAGCTGTGTAAATACCCTTATTCAGTTATCCTTTTATTTAATACCATGTTACTGAATTTAAGGCAAGTCTAGTGTAACTTTATCCACTCAGTATTATGTATCTCGAAACAATGATAATTATGAAGGCTTTGAGTGTAGAGAGCACAGTATGGTTACTGAAGAAACTTCTACAATTGAAATTTGTTTGGCCTGGGAGTCATTTATAAGAGCTCTTGTGTGAGTCTCTTTACTTCTCAACATTGGGATGATTACATGTAAATGGGAGGTGATTAAACCATGCGTGTTTTTTTTTTTTTTGCGGTACGCGGGCCTCTCATTGTCGTGGCCCGTCCCGCTGCGGAGCACAGGCTCCGGACGCGCAGGCCCAGAGGCCATGGCTCACGGACCCAGCCGCTCCGCGGCACGTGGGATCCTCCCGGACCGGGGCACGAACCCGTGTCCCCTGCATCGGCAGGCAGACCCCCAACCACTGCGCCACCAGGGAAGCCCCCACCATGCGTTTTTATAGCATCTATAAACTATATCCTAAAGTTCAAAAACAGTAGTTTGAAAGCATAAAGAAGAGGGGGATAAAGCTTTAATTCATAAACATGTTTGCATTATGAAGCAATTTTTTGCATAAATATATATGTGGAATGTTTTAACATGAAATATATTCAAAGCTTTGTCTATGTAAAATTGATTATGAAAGTCTTTTTGATTAAATGTTATTATCCTTGAACCATGTTCACAAACCTCCAAGTCTACTAAAAAAAAAAAATCACTATAACAATTAACTTTTTCTTGATGCTTTAAAATTTGACTTTTCTTTGTTTTAAACTGTGAACTATATCATCTCCTTTGAGAAAAAAAGATACCTATGTTAAGCATATTTATTTATTAAAAATATTCAAATATCTACATATTATAGTTATTTGTGACTACAATATCAAAGAACAGATTGATCAATTAAAATCTTATTTCACATCTTTTCATTGCTAATCATTCATTCTGACAAAATATTTTTATTAAACTGTTACTGCTTGTCAGTATATAAAAGTATACGTAAATTCCCACAGATACGTTTAAATTTTACATTCTTCATTTCATAGCAAGAAAATAAGCTTGAAAAATAATTGTTGGTATTGAGATTTATAATAATAAAATTTCTTTTCACTCACACTAGCAAGTTCTTATCTTCATAGAAATTAGCCATTTATGAGGATGCCTTTCTGTTAACCAAATTGTAAAAGAAGTATTATATGAAGAGTTAAAATTTAAAGATTTGGTAACTTACGTACTATGATTATTATACAATGATTAATAATTATAATAGCTTTATATATTGTAACTACAAATAATTATGATATAACTCATTTGTTAATATATAAATTATAGAGTATAAATTTACCAGACATTTGAATTTAATCATTAATGAGTTAAAATATTAGGTGCTCTGTGTTAATTAGAAACATCCTAAACAGTAAAAATAAATCATAGGAGAATTTCTTTTATGTTCTTTGAGTAGGGAAATTTTTTCTATTTAACAGTTAACATTCAGACCACTTTAAGTAATCACTTTTTGTCCTAGAATTTCAACTTAATTTTTGTAGGATGGGTTAAATATTAATTAGAATGGAATTTTGTTTGTACATAGGCCATATTAATGCAAAACTTAATCTATGCTTTAACACATTTAACAATAAAATGTTTCATTTTATTGATTTACTATATCAATAAATATACTCTGTTTACTACAGTAATAGTGTGTACACATCCATACATGGCAAACATATAATTCCTTAGAGTATAATATTGTTAGAGAAAAGATGACTATAATTTTCCACTTTTTCTGTATTTCAGTGCTAATAAACATTTTTTTTTGGATATTCATTTCAAGTATATTCTTCTGTGGTATAAATTCTAAGTATAATTTTAATATCCAATAAATTGTTAAATGACATATTTAGCCATGTTTGAGACTATGTTTTGATGTCCATATTATAATATTCTCACTAGGGAAAAGATGATACTTTAGTGTAACATCAAGTCATATCCTTCATAATTTGGTACTGTTTTGAAATTTAAGAGGCCTATAGCTTCAGACCCCAAACCCACTCTTTTAGGTATACATTTCTTCAGTTCTCGAAATGCTAGTAGACCTTATACTCATTAAAGGTAGCTTATCAGATATTGACTAGTTCAGGAATGTAAATGATGGCATTGCTGCGAAGTTTGTGATCTTTAGGACATCACTTAAATGTGCGGGAAAATTTGCTCACAGGTTGGTGTATGAAGTCATGCTGCATAAAGGCATACTTTTCATTTGTTTTCTCCTTAATATTTCTTTTAAATGACTGACAGTTGTGGATGAAATGTGGGACTACATAGGGTAACCAATAGTATTTTACATTAATTAGAAAATTTTTCCTTCTCAGAAAAAATATGGAAAAATTTCTTGGAATATGGAAAAATCTATTGAAGCAAGACACAGAATCCAGAAGCCATAATTGAAAATGTTAAAAATTCAAAATTTAAAATTAGCATACATGCCAAAAAATACCCTAGAGTAAAAAGATAAACCGAAATTTTTGCAAAACATATCAGACACAGCGCTAAGTTCCTTAGTATATAAAGCATTTAAATTCAGTGAGAAAGGCTGACAACCTAGTAGAAAAATGGGCAAAGAACTTTGATAGGCAGTTCTACAAAAAAAAAAAAAAACACACACACACACATTTAAACATAGAAAAAGATGCCCAACTTCATTCACAATAAAAAAAAATGCATATTAAAAATCTGAAGTACAATAACCAGTGTTTATCAGATTAACAGTTCTGTGTGGTATTATACAATAGTGTCTATAATAGCACTAAACAAGAAGTATTCTTAAAAGCCTGGATGAATGAATTATATTTGTAAAGTCGATTTTATGCAGGTATTAGAAAGAACAGTGTAGATTCCTGTGTATGGAAAATATTGAACAGATGTTAATTGAAGAAAGGAAAGTTAAAGTCAGATAAATTGTACAGTCCAATTTGTGTAAAAAGAGAGACTATATATACACACATGTACACACATACATATACACACACACAGTTCTAAACAGAAGACAAGGATAGTGGTTGTTTTTGAGACCAGAACTGAAGAATGGGTGAACTTTGGGTAGAAAAGGACTTAATTTTCACTTTTTATCCTTTATGACGATTAATTTTTCATTGTTATGTTAATGGATACTTTAAACATATTTTTAAAAAGCTTAAAGAAAGAAGATTCTAAATCAAGTAAAATACCTTGGGGAATACTGCCTGAAATACCTCCTATATGCCACAGATTTCTTTAGCATACTGGGGATATTAAGATGGAAAAATATTGTCTTTACTCTTCTCAAAACCCAGTAAAGCAGTGCTAATTTGTAAATAGGGTAAAACTCAAGGGAGTAGATATTTTATTAGAGATCAGGCAAGAAGACTGTCTATCCCTTTGTAGATCTTGGGATAGTTTACATACTATAAGTTAATTGATCTTTACAAAAACCTTATGGAATAAAAAGAGCACTGTATGTCCAAAGAAAAATAATGGTAAGCCCATTTTTTATATTTACTCATTTAATGCTTACATCTGCCCTAGGAAGTGGGTACCGTTATCGTCCCAGCGTTGTAGAGGACATAGAGAACTTAAGTAACTTGCAGAAGGTGACACTGCTTACTAAGTGCCACTGCTAGGATCTTCACTCTTAATAGCTAAACTATACTGCTTAAACTTTATTCTGTAATCTGAATTCATCTCCACAAATGAAAGACGTAAGATTCAGAGGTTAAATACTTAGTTCAAGATTATACTGCAGTAAATGTCAAAGCTAGTTCTCCTGACTAAATCCAGTGATCCCTACATTGTACCACACTGCCTGTAGTTCACAGGGGAGTTCCAAAGAGGGAGAAAGGGAAGAGTCATTTTGATAATATATACTACCTATCATGAGTACTAACGACAAATCACAGAAGGGGTGGTTTCTCTAAGAAAACAATTGCAGTAAAAAGAACTTACTTCCTTTTTATGAAAATAGTTCCTCTATTCAAGCAATACCAAATAATTTGTTTTGCTTAGTAACTTTGATATGGTTTCTTGAGGCATTTTCAAGATCACTGGATAAAAAACTGGTATTCATTTAAAGCTTGTTTCTCTTGTGAAAGGACTCTGTCAGCAATCCATAATGAGGGCTGGGCTAACAAAATTCCAACTTTTCTGTGGGATGATCCAAAAACAGCAAACAGAAGGCATTGAATTTCTTAACAGTCACAAGTGCGTGCATGCATGCTATGCCATTCCTGTCATTCACTGCTTTTTGGTGTGCATAGATTAAAGTTGGAATACTTTGATTTGCAGACTAATATGTTCCATAGAGAACTTTTTTCACACAGGAAAAAAAAAGAGTAGCTTAAGAGCACGTGAGGTCTGTGCATTCTGCCCTTCATTTATACAGCTCTCAACTGAATGTATGTGTTTAGTCTGATTTTAGGATATTTGCCTTGACAGTGTGCCTTCATACGTCTAAGCTATCTGCTGGATTAAGATCCTGAGTTGTTTCTCTTGATAGAATAAAAAGAAAATATGGTTCTGATGAACCTAGGGACAGGATAGGAATAAAGACGCAGACGTAGAGAATGGACTTGAGGACACAGAGAGGGGGTAGGGTAAGCTGGGACGAAGTGAGAGAGGAGCGTTGACATATATACACTACCAAATGTAAAATAGATAGCTAGTGGGAAGCAGCTGCATCGCACAGGGAGATCAGCTCAGTGCTTTGTGACCACCTAGAGGGGTGGAATAGGGAGGGTGGGAGGGAGAGGCAAGAGGGAGGGGATATGGGGATATATGTATACAGATAGCTGATTCACTTTGTTATACAGCAGAAACTAACACAACACTGTAAAGCAATTATACTCGAATAAAGATGTTAAAGAAAAAAAAAACAGGTTTATGCAAGTACCCTAATGGAAAACAGAGACTATGAAGTGTATATATAATGATTGTTACATTCAGAAGAGGTGTAGCTCAATGGGTTAAGTAGTATCTAATCTTGTCTTTTTCATAATCCTACCTCAGTCTAGTAGACTTAGTGACAAACTCAAAAGTATAACAATACCAGTTGATACTGAGCTTTCCTAAGCCATCTTCACTTTCATGCCAGAGCTTCACGGAAATATCATAGAACACAGTATGTACTAACATTGCATGGGGGATGGACTATATTCTACTTAGTATAGCATCCTCAACCATGTTAATAGAATGGCAGTGGGTGGAAAAGAGATGTAGGTGACAACACATAACATGCATTTAAAATGTCTTCCTTTCTTCTTTTTAAATTACAGCAAATTCAGTAAAGCTAGAAATGCAGAGTGATGAAGAGTGTGACAGGAAACCCCTGAGCCGCGAAGACGAGATCAGGGGCCATGATGAGGGTAGCAGCCTAGAAGAACCCCTAATTGAAAGCAGCGAGGTGGCAGACAACAGGAAAGTCCAGGAGCTTCAAGGCGAGGGAGGAATCCGGCTTCCGAATGGTAAACTGAAATGTGACGTCTGTGGCATGGTTTGCATTGGGCCCAATGTGCTTATGGTACATAAAAGGAGTCACACTGGTAAGCAGCTGAAAGAATAACCTGATGACTGCCTGTGACATCTGATGTTGATATTACCTGACATCTATTCTCTTTCCTTTTTATTCAGGGGTGGCAATGGTGAAACTACCTTTTCAGAATTCTGCTAGTATTGGATTGCTGAAAAGCAGAGAGTAGCCTGGGTCTTGACTTCCAGCCTTCAAATCTGAATAGCATATCAAAAAAGAAGTTTGGGATTCAGTTTCCACAGTTCTTAATATAGCAAAAATATGATAAGGGTTCAAAAGGTATAGGAGAATTTCATTGTGTAACTTGATCTTTTTGTATTCCTATACATATTTTACCATACCCATGGGCAGGTAATAGAGTTTGCTAGCTAAACGTTTATACTATAACATGGTACTCATGCATTTATGTAAGGGTTGATCATTTTCATCTTGTCTAGTTAACTTCTTGGAATACAATTTCCAATCAATCTTTGCCTACCATGGGTCTCTGTAGGAGGCAGATATTTATCTCCCCCAGTTCCAGGATGTCACCATCTTCCTGTAATTTTTAACTATAACTCCTGCAAGGAGATACGTAGGGTAGAATACAGCAAAGGGTGGTAGGAATGTGTAATCACAGAATCAGGTGAGGAAAGAGACCTCAGGTTAATTTAATATACACTTTTGGACCTTTGAGTAATGTGAAAAACCAACTCAGTGAGAAGGCCTTATTTAAACCTCTTTAAATTTAAAAATTTAAATTTTTTAAAAATTTCTTTTTAATGTAAAACACAAGAAATGAGATTGTGGCAAGGTAGGCAGATCATTGACCCAGAAAAATTCAAATTTATATGAAATTTGATTTAAAGGTAATGATAGCTTAAACTATAATGCAGAGTAGTATTATACAGCAAAATAGTAATAACTCATACACTCAAAGTTTTAAAATATGACACTCTTTTGGAAGAAAGAGAAATCACAGTAAAGACATTGATTTAAAAGATTGACTTCTAGATAATCAATTTCATAAGTAGATGCTTAAAACATGAGAGATACCAGGGACATTGATGTCTTCTTCGTCCAAACCTCTCATTTACACATCAAGAAACTGAAGCCCAAAACAGTCAAGTGATTTATCCATGATCCCTTATGTGCTTAAGGGCATTGTGAGGCTAGGATCAAGGTTTCCTGATGTCCAGAGTGGTTTTGTTCCAATTTTCTATGCTTGGTATATCAATGTATCAATATTTTATGATGAGGTATTACTATAAGGCTGATATTTTAATTATAGTGAGAAATTACACATTAAAATCAGTGTTATCTTAAACAAAATCATCAGCTTTAGGGCTTACACTCTTATCCAACCACATAGTCGTTACACTTTTACTTTTTTGTTTTGAATTTCCTTTTTAAATAGCATCATGATTTAAAAATATTTTTAAGTTTATAGTAATATTTGTATTACTAATGAATTTTTTTTTAATTTTTAAAAATGTCTCATGGAAAAATTAAAAGATCAAGCTTGGTACCATATTTGATAAGAAAAAAAGGAAAAGGCTGTAAAGTAGTGAGGCTACTTTTCTTCTATGCTCATGAAGTAATTCCAGCTGCAGTTCTAAAAGAAGAGTTCCACAAAGTTACAATGTATTCATCATCTCAGAGTGATTATATTGAGGAAGATAACACTCAGATGTCTAACTTCTCCCATCTAGCAATGTAGAAACTAAACAAAATTAGTCTAATGACTTTTCAGTTGAATTGCATATAGTGTTCATTTTAAGGCTGAAAAATATATTTTAAAAAATTTTGTAAGATATTTAATAAGCCTTTTATGGTCTGAGTTAAGAATATTCAAAGAATCTGAATATACTCTGTTGAAAATTTAGGTTAATTGATGTTTCACTGTAACTGCAGTGATTTTCATGAGGATTGTTGGTTTGTAAACACAGTTAACAATTGCATACCTACTGTACTGTCCACTTCATATTTTTTACTCTAGTAGAGTTGAAAACCATCTAACTAACATGGAAAGTGTTTCTAAATAGTTATACAGATTTCCACAAGTCCTAGGAGTATGGGATTCACTCAGCTAGTAAAGGCAAGGAAAATAGACTGAACAACTATTTAAAGTACTCTTGGAACTCTATGAACTTTTATTGTTAATAAATATTTATTAGAGTACTGGAAAAATTATTACACTTTCCTCAGATCTGGGAGGTTTTTCTTAAAGTTACTAGCCATTCGTAGAGGAGCTTGGGATACCTGCCATACATTGTTAACCGTGAAATTGTGATGATGTGTCTTTAAATTAGCCATTTTTATATGTATTTCTGATGACCCAGTTTATACATCTGAGTGGGTCATGACATTTTCAACTCCATTTTAGCAATATGAGAATAGAAAGTCTACTTGTATTTCTTTAGATTGGAAAATATATATATAGTCAGAATATAGTCATTAACCAAACGTTTTCTCCTTAATTTGATGAACTGTCTTCATTTTAGAACTTCCCCCTCTCACCAACTGTTTATAACTTGCTCGTATCACAGACTTTGTCTTAAATCCTTAAAAGCCTTTGAGAAACATATGCTTGTTTCTATGAGCGTTTAGCTCATGGAATGTCTAATATAAAATTGATAGTGGAAAAAAATACATAACCACCCAATTCATTAAACTGACATGGAGTATCATATCTAATTCACTTCTTCTTCTTTCTCTTTCATACTCTACTAAAGTGCCAATTCCAGCGTCTTTTTTAATGGCTTGGTGCTATTTCTTTGGTATTGCTACTTTAGTAGGTAATCAGGTAATATTGTCATCGGATACTCCAGGCACTCTTCACTGGGAATACAGGGAGAAGAAAAGAAACAGGGGTAGTAAATCAATTCATGCATAAACACAAATTGATACAAACACTATAAATGTAGAATATACTTAATTTTGCATCTCTTTGGGGTAGAGTACTGTTATCTTTGTAACTAAGTTTTCAGCATCATATTTTGTCCATTGCAGCTTTGTAGAGCCACTCTCTTGCTCTAAGGCCCTCTCTACACATGGTTGGGATTTTATTTGTAGGTGGCTGTTCCATGCAACACAGGCACACCCTCTGTCTTTGATTCACCAAAGCAAATTGATGCATGTATACTTGCATTTCAGTTGAATAAACACAGATCTAGAAATATGTTTATGAAAGTATCTAAAATATTGAAATATAATTTATTCCATAATAGGTAGATAACTTCACCCAGTGAATAAAATGGTCCTTGAGTAGATTAGAAGATTTAAAACAAAACAGATTGAGAATGGAAATAAAGAATAGCATGGCTACGTGACTACATCTTAATTGTTCTCCTGGATCCAGAGTTGTTAATCCAGACTTTGGTGCCCACCCATGGGAGGATTAGTTATCACAGATACAATAGCCTACTTGATGTTTTTGAATTGGACTTACTCTTTAATGTCACTAATGTATTTAGTAAATTTGTGGGTTTCTTCTGAAATTTGCTTTTATTTACATCTGAAGAAAGTGATTAATATATATATATATATATATTTTAGACAAGGTCTAAACCAACCTGAAAAGGACCAATTGATTCAGTCTATTTATTAAAGAAAAAACAAATTATTATAAAAGAAATAACCAAGATGTGTTGTTTCAAGTTACATAGACATTATGGGTAGTCAACTGTACCTTTCAGTTAGTTATCAGATTTTACACATACCTCTGAAATTAATAGGCCAGGAAAATCAGTATTTCTTAAAGCTTCATCTGATTGAAATCAAAGTGCATTATTATCATAGTCTCTTTCCTCTTATCAAAAATGGGCACATGACTGATTACCTTCATCTTGCTTCTTTCTTTACTTCCCATGGCCATGGGAACAGAATTAGCAAACGCCTTCTCACTAAGACTTATTCACTCAGCAACACGGCAGTGTCTCTGGATATAACTAGACATTTCTCCTACCCCTTTAAAGATGATCATATAAATTCAGAAGTAATTCTTATTAAAAAATATTTGAGGATATCTAAAATATTTTATAAATGTAACCTAACAACTAAATTACCCTGTCATTAGTCTCATAAAACTCAATTAAGTAAATTAAAAATTATTTTTTAAAAATGATCCTTATTATAATTTTTTTAGATTAGCATTATTCTGAATGATGAATTCAGTAACCTAAATTAGGAATTTTTAAATATTTCAGCTCAAAGACTTTAGGAAGCTTAAAGAAAATCAAAGTTAGCATGCTACAGGAGTATTTTCCAAAGGCAAAACATGATTTCAAATATTTTTGTTCACCACATTAATTTGTTTTTAAGTTATTGAGTACTAATTTGCTATTGCCTGGGAAACCCTACATAGATTTCAAAAGTAAAATCAAATGTTTTTAGTAAAATGTGTAATTTACATTTGCTATTAACTTTTTAGAGAGTAAGAAAATTTCATTAATAAAATCCTCCTGCCTTTTTATTACTAATTTCATGACACAGGTGGGGAGAAGAAAATTCTGATTTTAAAGTTTTAGACTGCTGTTCCATTGAAACAAGTAAAAGAATTAAGTTGTATATGTGTGTGTGTCTGTGTGCGTAAGATTAAAAAAAAATTTACCAAAATTAGGTTTATTTTTAAACTTTGATTATTTTATAAGATATCATATGAGAGGTTTTAGGTTGTGCCTCTCTTTTAAGCTGTATTTAGTGTTGATTTGTCAGTTTTACCAAATGAATCAACCAAGTTAAATTAGATAAAACTTAAGGTAACTTTATCATTATGAATAATTCTTTTTCAATCATCAATATAGGACTTTTTGTAAACTTAGGTCCTAAGTTTCCTCTCCAAATTTCTTAAGAAAAAAACCTTAACCCTTGCTACACACACACAGATTACTCTTTTTGGGTATATATCTCATTAAGTTCCAAAATGAGCAAGAACTACAGAATTCAAGATACACCTGATCTGTCAGTTTTTCAATTTCCTTGGGCTTTATAATCTATATGATAGAATGTGCAGTGGTAGCTGCCAGAAGGTGACCAAAGTTTATCTTATATATGCCTCCTAGCTTTCTTTAATAAAAAGAATCATTGAGTCTGCATTATTTTAAAGGCCCCCCAATACAGTGTGGTTTCATTATTCACTATTATTATGAATGCTTCAGTTAAAGATATGAAACATGACAATTCAGTGTAAAATTTTTTGAAAACTATTAAAATTACAGTCATTATCTAACCTCAAGTACAGAAATGGTCCAGTTCAACCAAAAGGGAATTGTTTTTTCATTCAATTTTTATCCTAATGTTGAGTTTTAATATATTTGTATTATTTATATGTTAATTTATATTTTATGTCTATCTTTAGAGATAGACATGTTTAAAGGGAGTATTTCATCATGGTTTAATGATGTTATACGTATGATCCTACTTGCCAATTTTACTCCCTCATCAAACTACGTTTTTACCTTCAGTGACATTGTCAACAGCCAGTTGATGGCAACAGACAGCAGATAATTCTGGCTTAAACAATTTTAGGGCAATATGAGTAGTAGGAGAAAAGGTTCCTATCAAATAAATGATTTTCACAAGAAACAGAGAATATATGTACAGGAAATGTCTGGATGAATAATTTTCTTTTGATTTTCTCTGATTATATCAGGAAATTTTGCCACAGGTTTTATTGTTAGTAACTAGGAGAATCCAGAGACCTGGGCTATATTTTGAGATTTTGTGGTAATGAGCTTTGCAACCTAGTTCATTCATTGAACCTCTTTGGCTCCCTGATAACAAAATTATCAGCTAAATTGGAGAGTTAGACTAAAGATCCCTTTCAGCTCAAAGTTTCTGTGATTTATTTTAAGAGATAACATGGTACAGTAAAGAGAGCAAGATTTTGTAGTCAAATTGACCAAGAGTCATGATCAGCTCAAAGTTTCTGATTATAGCTGTGGCTATAATCAGAAACTTTGATACTTGAACTTCCATTCCTTCATTTGTAAATTGAAATTATTAATACCAAATTAGTAATGCCATCGTGAGGTTTGAAATATTGTATGTAAAGCAACCAATAAAGTCAGTAAAGTGATGGCACCTAGTTGTTCAACCAGTGGTCAGTGCTATGATTGTTACTCTTTGCAGTCAATGACAGGAATCCTGTAAAATTTACATGAAGAGCTGAAACGGCACTTGACCTAAAGTTTGGGACTTTGGTATTAGCAAAGCAAATTCTAGGAAGATAAAGGTTTGGAAGACTTAGGAGGGAGATGGACATTCTCAGCACAGAGAACGGGCTGTAGTTAACGTTGTACAGCAAATTAGTCACTTGCACATAACCTACTTGATCGTCCCCACCTCTTTCCCCTTCTGCAGGTGAACGTCCCTTCCATTGTAACCAGTGTGGAGCTTCTTTTACTCAGAAGGGCAACCTTTTGAGACACATAAAGTTACACTCTGGAGAGAAGCCGTTCAAATGTCCTTTCTGTAGCTATGCCTGTAGAAGGAGGGACGCCCTCACAGGACACCTCAGGACCCACTCTGGTAAGTGCCACCAACTCTTTGAGTAGAAGGTAAAATATGAGAACTCGGGAGACTGCTATAGCATAACACAAAGTAAC
This sequence comes from Phocoena sinus, assembly GCF_008692025.1. Classification (NCBI taxonomy): domain Eukaryota; kingdom Metazoa; phylum Chordata; class Mammalia; order Artiodactyla; family Phocoenidae; genus Phocoena; species Phocoena sinus. The sequence continues at coordinate 24,122,357 of NC_045769.1, forward strand.
TTCTAACTTTGGTGCATAGCTGGGAATGAGCTAGACAGTATTTTTATTTGTGTACACTGAATAACTGACAAATCTTGCAGGATGCATATGGCCCTTCTTTTTTAGACTTACAGACTTGGCAGAAAGGAGTACTGTCAACTGAAGAGTTTCAAGCCATTGAAGAAAACAGCTGTTACATAAATTTTCTATGATTTTTAAATTTTACAATTATTAATGCAGTAATTATGGTTAATCCAGAATAACGGAAAATCTAGTAAAATATCATCGTTACGTGCTGTTGTTACCATAGAGGAGAGGAAAGCTGTGATATTATTTTGACTGATATGGTACCTGGGCTGGGACCTCAGTGGGAAGTCAAATATCACTATTTTTAAACTTGAAAATATTATGCTCATTAGAAAATTGGCTGTGAGAGTGTTTATGTTTAATTTTAACCCTCCTTGTTTCTTTAACTCTCAAACTGTAGTCATTGGATGCTCTCTGAAACTTTTCTCTGCTTCATAAATCATCATTTAAAAATCTAGAATAAGTTTGATTTTATTTTAAATGCCAGAATATAGTGCATGCTAGCAAAAGAATGATTAGATACCGAATGAATTTCATTTGGCTTTAGCATGAATTGCCATAACTAAGAAGTTAAAGGTGGAAAATTAATATAGAATACTCTTCAGCCAGTTTTATATGCTCCTTCTGTTCATAATGACGTATTAAAATTTAATTTTAATATGAAGATATGATGGAAGTGATATCTTCATCTACATTGACAAATTATATTAGAGAGTGCTGTGGGTTGTGAGGTAATGCTCATACTATCTTTCTTTACATTTTTCCTGTTAATCCTTAAGGCTTTACACAGTTTTTTAACGTGAATGTGAAATAATGTAAAACTATTCTAGACATTAACTCTTAAATTTGGGGCTGTTACAGAAAAATGAAATTAAAGCAAATATTAAACTGTTTTAAGTATATATTTTATATTCATCCCTGACTTAAAGCAGTTCACTCATTTCCAACTATCGCACATTATATTTTATTTAAAAATTATGCTGTGAAAATTATATCTTAAAGTGGTATTGTTTTATTATAAAAAGTATTCTTTATTGAAAGATATTTTTAAGACCTGACAGTTATTTCCTTTAGGTAGCCATGCACTCTGGCTTATTAAAGTATTATTCAGTTGACCAAGGATTATATAAAACATAGCTTTGCATGAGGATGAAGTTGAGGCAGAAATATAACTTTAAACATCTATTTCCACTGGTCACAAAATTTACAAAACTGTGTTGTTTTTACTATCACGGTTTAGTGTATACATGTAATTTTGCCTGGTGATTGCTAGATTGCTCTTAGAAGGTTCACTGCCTGTTGACACCTCTGGAAGGCATTTGACAGTCATCTCAATTTGTTTCCTTGATTTCCTTTTTGTTCTTTCAAGAGATTTATCCCTGTGGGTAGTGTCTAAGAAGTCAAGACACCTTGGTTTTTGTGTTAGACTAAGCTGGACAGCTACAGTTGGTTTCGTTATGCAGATTAGGCATGGCCCATATAGGGGCTCCCGGTTGGTGGCTAGTGGAATGAGGGGAGGGAAAGATGTCACCCAAGGTAAGCCCCTTCCACTGGCTTTGCAGGGCCAGACCCTATAATTTACGTGGTTCTATATAAAGTTTATGTGCATAAAGCAAAGCTGTTTCTATGAAACTGTAAATTTTGTAAATAAATACATTTCTACTTTGAGGTTCAAAAAAAAAAGACATGGTCCCTTTAATTGCTATTATGCTGATTTTGCATTTTGGTATACTAAGTCATGACTTTTGCAGATATATAAACAGATATGCTCAAATTGGCTAATAAGGGGAGTTTAATGGAGGGATGAGAGGGGGAGAGGGGTATCATCCACTTACTGCATCATCCGGGGGTGAAGTCAGTTCAGACCTACTTCCAACACTAACCATCACCAATGCTTTTCACAATATATATGGCTTTCTTCTTCCACTGCCAATTTCATCTTCCTCTTACTTTCACCCTCTTTTTAGCCCCTGGTCTGGACAGGGTTTTTTATGGGTGATCCTGAATTCCTACAACATTGAGTATTTGGTGGCCCTTCCTTCCTTGGATTACTGTAGTTTTTCAATAACCAGCATTATTGGAGAAGTTTTTGTTAGAGATGCCCCACTAAATCTCCTGAGTTTCAAACATAGTTGGCCTTGCCCATATCATATAACAACAACCCCAGATCATTTTGGTAATCTGGAAAAATTACCAGCCAATAGCCCACTTCTCTTCCTGTTAATTCAGCAGCTTAAAATGCCCCAAATAGCCAGGGAGTAGTCTCAGCTTCCAATACAATGGTAACAGAACTCTGATCCCTGGTGGAAACATTCTTCCTTTGGGCACTGAGATCTCCAAAACCACCAATCCCAAGATTTCAGCACAGGAAGTGAAAATCCCTTAAATGAGTTATTTGAGGTATTTGTGTTGTGTCCACTACTACCTTAACCTCTTTGTTCTCAAACTTATGCATTCTGGCAATGGAGGAGATAGATGACTTTTGGCATTTATCACATCCTATAGAAGACACCCAAACTTCTCCCAGCTAGCAACTATACATGAACCACTCCACTGGTAGGCCACGTCACCACTCTATTTGGCCAAATGATTCTGGATGACGTGGCATGAGGTATGGCCAGCGAAATCTATAGGTTTGAGCCCATTTCTCTATTTCCTTTGCCGTGAAAAGAATTTCCTGGTTAAAGTCAATATTTTAAGGAATACTATGATAATTGTTAAGGCATTCTGTTAAATCCAGGCGTAGAGGCACATACAAAAGTACTGAAGGGAGGGGAGGTAAATCTATATACCAAATATCTATCAATTCCTATGAGAATAAATTTCTCCCTCCTTCAGGTTGAAAGAAGTTCATTGTAACCTGCCAGCCATTAATTGACTGGTCGATCACCTTGGAGAATAGTGCTGTATCAGTGTCTCAGCATTGGAAAGTGGTGAACTCAGCAGTTGTGGTAGTTAAATCAGCCATAGAGAGGGGGAAATCTATGTTGTTGAAGCCATACATAGTTTCCACCCTTGTTCCCATTGTCACTTTGTACGTGGGCCACTTGAGCAAGCACCAGGGTAGCTAGATAGAGAATCTGTCATCCATAAAACAGATTGGGTTATTGGCTTGGGTCACCCATCACATAATCTTGTCCAGATTACTAAGAGCGTTCTCCACAATGGAAGCCCTCCAGAGGGAATTCACGTAGTAACCATGTTGTCACACTTTGTACCAATTCTGAGAGGCACATCTGCATAACTCTCCCAAACCTTCAATCTCCAATCTTCCAGTCTTGTTCTTCCAAGTCCTTGACCATATGGCCATGCCATGTATCATTACCTCAGCTGTCTCTTCTTCCATGCAAACCGTACAATCTGAAATTCTGCTAGGGGGTTATCTTTCGCTACTATATTCCAGGGGCAGCCCCCTTCACTGGGCCTATAACACAGTAGTTGCAGCTAATACTAAATACCATACAATCCATTTACAAGCTGGGTTCATGTGGTTTTATCCTACATTAATTGGTCATTGAGAACAACCCATGAGGCCAGATTGTGAGAGACTGTGAAGCAGTAGTAGCAGGTATCAGAAACACGTGAGCTACTTGCTCATGATGTATACTTGGGCTTCCCAAACCTGTGTGATCCAAGTTTCATTTAATAATGAAATGCTCTTGTGCACGTCTTATTGTATGATATGTTGAATCGGATTAACACATAGTTTGTTTTGTCTAGTTTGGGCCACGTAGTCTTTTGGAGTCGCATGGCCTAATACTCAGTCTTAACAAGAGTCCAATAACAAATTAAGAGCTGCTTTTCAAATGGCAAATCATTACTGAGAAGATCACATATCTTTACTCCACTAGGGATTTGCATTCTGATGCTTCAGTGGCAGATGTCATACACCATCTTGGCTTACCACAGATATTTCCAAAAATCATTACATTTCTGGATCTTAGAACCAAAGGTCTAAATAGCAGCTTTCATTACAGCAGAGGTACACTGCAGATTCATTTCTTGCCCCAGTCCCCTCTCAATGTTGGCAGCCTTGTTGATTATCTAGTACATGCATCAGAGCAGAACACCCAAACGTGGTATATCTTGCTTCTAAAATTCAAAGAGGACACCACATTTTCTGTCTCCTTCTTCATATTGAAAGGTACAAGGTGCAACAACTTATCATTTATTATATAGAGGCTCTTATTTCAACATGCCTACATTGCTAGGCCCCTAAAATTTCACCAATGCTGCAAATCTCAACTTTTCATAGAGATTATCTCCTATGCCCTAATATATGTCTTACTGAGGCATCTTAAGTGTTTACTACTTCCTGACCCATCACCAAATCCAATTAGTATGATACTATGAATGTAATGTTCCAGCTTGATGTTATGTGAGATGTCAAGATGAACAAGATTTCTTTGGACTATATTATGACAAAGAGAGAAGAGTTGACCTAGCCTTAAGGTAAGATAGTGAAAGTATGTTGACCCTGCATTATGAAGACAAACTGCCTCTGATTATCTTTGTTGATAAGGAATTACTTTTAAAAGAAATTAAGTGAGTAGCTCCATACATGGTATCAGGTACTATGTTAATATGCTCCAGCAGAGATACTACTACTAGAACTGCTTCTGTAGTTGGCATTATGTGATTAAACTGTCATTCATCCATAGAACCATCTAGGTCTTGCATTAGCCTAACAAACAGCTTAAACGGGTATGTAGTAGGAATGACCACCCTAGCATCCTTCAGTTTTAGTTTATTATCTTGGAAGAAATGATAGTTCTAGGGCTGCAGTCTCCTATATGGTAGCCAGTAGTCACATGTGGCTGTTAAGTACCTTCATATGGTTAATGCCACATGTTGAAATTATATTTATTAAATATATAATGAAAATTAATTCCACCTGTTTAAAATGTGGCCAATAGAAAATTTTAAATTATATATGTGATTCATATTTTCATTGGACAGCACTGTTCTTGGCTTTTTATAATAGACCTCCTGCCATGGGTCAGGGAACCAGTGTAAGGGTTCTTCCCATTACTAAATGCATTTATTCCTATGATACTATAAGATGGACTTGGGTGAAGTCTCCATATATATCTTGACCTCCATAAGCTCCCAGTTTGACTGGTGGGCCACAGTGGTATTTTGGGTTCCAGGGATTAATGTCAATTCAGAGCTAATCTAATACAATTGTCTAATAACCTGCAGAAGGATTTAGTATTTTCCTTCTCCCAATTCACAGTCACCCTCATAAATGGCCACAGGTGATTCTGGAATGGCTTAGAGGAAAATTCATAGCATACAGCGGTGGCCAGGTTTCAGGGCCCTTCTGAAAGGGACTCTGGCTCCACCTAAAATTATGTGACTCTGGATATGTGAATAGACTTAGGTCTGGGCAGTGGATAAGAGATCATGAATCCCACTATGACGACTAAAGTTGGGTTTTTGCCCACAAGACCTAGACTTTTTCTGTCCATGTAAGATAGTTAGCAGCTTGGCAGTCTAACCATCGTTTTCATTCTTGGAGGATCTGTAATCCATTAGCCATTTCCATAGAACCCTGTGGCGCAAAACACATTGTTATCCCATCCCCGTGGCTTATTAAGATAACTGCACTTCCTGAAATTAATTTCTACCACAAAGCCTCTGCCATCTCAGAAGATCACATTGGATACATTTAAATTAGGGAGCCCAGATCTGTTGGTAACATCTATCATTGTTCTCTCCAGCCTAGAGAAGACAGTTACCAGGAAGCTTTCCAAGCATGCTGGTTCTTTCCTCACTAATGTAATTCTTTGGTGAGGCCCTTCCAAGGGTATGGTTAGGGGAGGACTGAACGGGGTCATTCATAATAGATCCTTTCCAATATTCTTTTTCTGTTGTTGTTTGTTTGTTTTTGGGTTTTTTTTTTGCAGTACGCGGGCCTCTCACTGCCGTGGCCTCTCCCGTTGCGGAGCACAGGCTCCGGACGCGCAGGCTCAGCGGCCATGGCTCATGGGCCCAGCCGCTTCACGGCATGTGGGATCTTCCCGGACCAGGGCATGAACCCATGTCCCCTGCATCGGCAGGCAGACTCTCAACCACTGCGCCACCAGGGAAGCCCTTTTCCAATATTCTTACTTGAGCTTTTGGACTTCTACTTTGGTGTGCCAAGAAAATTCTGCCCTTTCACCTTTTCACTGTGTAAGCCATCATTGAATCAAGGATTCAATAACCCAGTCACTCCCACGTGCTCAAGGCAATATATTAAATCCCAAATTCCAGATGAATGCACCTATATTGATAAATTTGGCCTGATCTAGCATTTTAATTCATCTTCTTGGTATAAAACCCTTAGAATCAATCCATTTCCTTACATGCTCTCTGGACTCCTTACTGATACAAATTGGTAAAGTTTTGCAATTCTTTCAGTGTACAGGCTGTCACCTCCTAAATATCCCTCGATTTTGGCTATATTAATATCTAACTTGGTATGAGCCTGGAGGGCCATGAGTGGTAACAGAAATGAGTCCTGAAAAGAATCGCCATTCTCTGATTGGGTTCCCGCCTCAGCTGAAGCAGTTGGAAGTCCTCTTACTATATGGAAAGGCTGATTTACGGGACTGTTGGTTTCCTTAAATGGAATGGTGGGGAGTGAAGACAAATGTGTCTTCTGGCAAGGATGGTTCGGGAGGGTTTAGGGGTTCAACATTGTGAACCTCAGTATTTGATTAGATCGTAAAAACCCTTGTTTCACTCTTTCCCTATCATTACCCTGTTACCAAGACCAAATGGTATTGGCTTTGCCCATTTTATTTAATACGGCAATTTCATAACCCTTCAAATCAGATTCTGGAGTTGGTCTTCAGCCTTATTTGCCCTGAGCCGTAAGTAAATAAGGACTCTCTTAAAGCTAACAGAGAACTTTGATATTTCACCGCTGTTCTGACTTGAGCATTCAGGACCTTCGATTTGTCCTTTCTCCTTTGTATAATCCTTCAGGCCATCAGAAGTAGCCATGTAACACTACAGTCTTCACATTAGACACCACCATTGTTGCTTCAGCAAGTAAAGACCACAACTCCTAAAGCTTTGCCTCGCATCTGCACTTCATACTACCATCAGTGACAATTTGAGTAATCATGTTGCTAGCACATGTCTAGAATTACCAGGATTTCACTAACTTCCTGATAAGGAGGCCATTGCTATTCTCTTCAAACATGAGAAACTCAATGCCAGCCTGCCATTTTGTCTGAGACCTTGGGCCACTCATGCTACCAATAACTATCAATCAGAGCCCTGATAGGAAAGCAGTAAGACACTCAAATGGGGAAAATGTGGAGACATTCATGAAAGCACTAATATTTACAAGAGAAGAGGTAGGCATAAAGAAAACCAACAGGGGATGGTTGCAATCCCATGTCTGAAGAGGTCACTGGAATTAGGAGATGTAGGAGACAGTCTTGAAACTGATTGTACCCCTGCTAACCTGTGACTGAGGAATAAACACCTTGACCTCACTCTTTCCACCCCTCCTGTCTTGCTGATGCCTTACATTAAATGAGCATAACCAGAAGCCAGAGAAAAAAGGAGCCTATTGATGAAGCCAATAGAAATTAGCCTCCTGCAGGAGTAGAGCAGAGCAGAGTGAAAATGGCTGTAGAGGTGAAAGAAAATATGCCACAGATTGATTAAATTTAAGAGCTAGTGCTTAAACTTACTAGTATAGGGTATTAAGTGTAATGTAATGATTTTTAATTCTAATTTCTGTTTTTTTATAAATACTATTATTAATACGAAGCATCTTGCTTCCTTCTCTTCCATCCCAGCCCCTACTTTGGGTAATGAGTGCTCATTGTTTTATTTTATCTAGTTAGCTATTGTGTTCTACAGTACTAATACTGCATCTTTGCTTCCTGTGTTTTAGATTTGGAATTTTTCCATGTAGTAGGTTGGTAACAATGAGCCCAGTATTGATGTGCACTTACATATTTCTGTGAGATTTTATATCTATCAGTTTAAGAAAAATATCTGGAATACAGTATACATTCAATAAATGCTAGCTCGTTCTTTCTTTCCTTCTTTCTTTCTTTCTTTCTTCCTTCCTTTCTTTCTTTCTTCCTTCCCTCCCTTGTAAGATCCCATATAAGCTGAAAGTTTCTATTTGGAACTCTCTTGCATACTCTAGAGGACACCAGGTAGTGTCTTGATTTTGGTTGCATAGCCCCAATAGTTAGGTTATTGACAGGTAATGTCTGGCATTTCTTGAACTCTCCATAGGCATGAGGCACTGTGCTAAGCACTTCCTATGGATTATTCGTTTAATTAACACTCCTTTACCGGACATGAGCAAAATCAGGTAGTTTATCAATTAAAAGCAGTACGTCTAGCAATATGGGAACTTCTTTTCATAAAAAAGGTCCTTAACATTTAAAAATATAAACATTGGGGTGGCCAAAAGTTTGTTCGGGTTTTTCCATCAGATGTATGTTATTGGCCAACCCAATATAAAATATGCATTTAATCCTTTTTTTTTTAATATATATATATAAGGCCAGGCCCTTTCCTTTCAGTGAGGAATTTAGTTATGGAATTCCAAGTAATTTTCCTGGCCTAAACCATACTCATATCACATCATCTCTAATTCCATTTTCAGTTTCTTTAAGAACTTAAAGACCTTGTGAAGAAATCAGACTTCTATTAAAGTTTTTAAAGATTTTTCTTCGGCTTCCCTGGCGGCGCAGTGGTTGAGAGTCCGCCTGCCGATGCAGGGGACACGGGTTTGTGCCCCGGTCCGGGAAGATCCCACATGCTGCGGAGCGGCTGGGACCATGAGCCATGGCCGCTGAGCCTGCGCGTCCGGAGCCTGTGCTCCGCAACGGGAGAGGCCACAACAGTGAGAGGCCCGCATACCGCAAAAAAAAAAAAAAAAAAAAGATTTTTCTCACTAATTTTTAAGATTACCTTTGCCTACCTCCAATTCATTAGTGGTTTTTTTAAACTCACCTTTATTGAATTTTTCCAGAGTGGTAAAATTAGTTTTTATAGAAAGAATTTTCTTTCTGTACTTATTTTATTGGAATATGTATATTTGAATAATTTACTTAATTATGATAACAGGTACAGCTGGCATAAATAGGTTTGGCTAGAATCATAACTGACTGAACGTGAGTATCCAGTTTATGTTGGCATACCAAAGAAGGGCCTGGGAGCACCAGAATTTCAGTATGCTTTTCAAAGGGAATGGAGAGACAGAAAGCTTCTCGCTAATATTATTCCTAGTTTACAGGTGAGGAGACTGAGGCACAGAGAGGTCACACGGGCAGAGCCTGAATTCAAACCAAGACAGTCAAACTCCAATATCTGTACTACATGCTATGGAATAAATGATACAGCCCCATATGTTTATTGCATCCTTTGTCTTGCTGAACTCTTTTAACTCAATGATAAAGCAAAAAAGAGTACTGTCTGGAAGTCAAGAGGTCAAGACAAGTGGGTTTTCGAATGGGCTCATTGCAAATTAGCTGTGTGACTTTGTCAAATCACTTAATTTAATCATTTAGTCTTAGGCTGTTCACATTATATGATGCTAATAACAATCTGTTATCTTTTCTCCTGAGATTTTGCTGCCCATCAGTCACTAAGATCAAACCTTAAAGAGTAAAAGGGTAGTCCCCACTCCCCAGTTTTTTTTTTTTAGTTTTCTATTGTTTGTTTTAACTTTCAAAACAGATTTGCATAAAATGGAATAGGTCTTAAGATTTTCAGATGACCTTCATGGCACCAACATTACTTCTCTGCTACCATCTGCTAACGTAAATCTCAGAACCTTGATATAGACAGTTTCTGATTTTGCACTTCTAGTTCCAGATATAGTTTGTTCATTTAAAATGCATTCCCTTTTAAAGAATATTTTTGAAAAAGCTGTGTTGCTGAATGCCAGCAGAAGTGTGAAACAATGTTGACTTTTCCCTCCCCCACCTTTGCCACTTAGTACTTGAATGATATTTTTCACACTGGGATGGAAGATGCAGTCACACATTTGATTGCATGTTTTAAATTTTGATTAGTCCTTGATAACATTCTTTTAATTTTGAAAGGATGCCCAATTTTATAAATAAATAATAAATCAGGGCTCCTTAAAGAGCAAAAATATTTTGGTAGTGTTTGCCAGTATTTGCTATGGAAAAGTTTGTTTTCTAACAATAATTTTTTTTTTTTTTTTTTTTTTTTTTGCGGTACACGGGCCTCTCACTGTTGTGGCCTCTCCTGTTGCAGAGCACAGGCTCTGGACGTGCAGGCTCAGCGGCCATGGCTCATGGGCTCAGCCGCTCCGCGGCATGTGGGATCTTCCCGGACCAGGGCACAAACCCATATCCCCTGCATCGGCAGGCGGACTCTCAACCACTGCGCCACCAGGGAAGCCCTCGAATGATAATTTTAAACAGTATAATATTATTTCTGGAAATAGATTAATATGATCATCTTTTTTCAATAGCAGATAATTCCTGTCAACAACTCCTAGATTTTATTCCCAACTTCTTAAGATAATAACAGGAGAAATCAGAACCTTTCTTACTTTTGTTATGGCAGTGCTATATCCTATTTGTGAAATATTGTCCATTTAGGGAAAAAAAAGTGAAATAATACAATCTAAGTTTTGTTTGTACAACAGTCATCAGTGTTTAATTTTTTTAAAACTATTTTCATGTATTATGGGTTAGAGCTATTCTGCTGATATTGATGCTGGATATTTCATTAGAATTGCTTTATTTTATTGCAGTATGTTGGCTAAATTTAAGATATCTAGCAATTGCAACCCTCTTTCTACTTTTGCCTCTTTGGAACACTCAAAAAGAAAGAATGACTGAGGAAGGAAAAAAAAAAACCCAGATCCTTTTACATGTGAAATTTAAATGACGAGAAGGAAAGGAGAGAGAAATAAAGAATTGTATCATCAACAATATATCAGCTGGAGACCACAGTCAAGTTTCTAGTCCACTGAGAAAGTAAACTACACTTTATAAACATATCCCAACCTCATATTAATATATAAGGTTGTAGGAAAATAAAAGAAAGATACTGGTTTGTATTTTAAACTCTATCCATTAATCTGAGATTTACCACACAAATCATCTAATTTCCTTTATGCAAATTTATAACATAACATAGTATTTATGTCAGTTTTTTGTGCTGAATCAGTGCTCCTGCTATAAAAAATGTTTTATTAGTTTTGTCAGATTTTTAGTTTAGCAAGTGATTATAGTCCTTTCATTCTTAGAAATTTGATTAATGTGCTTCATACGTTAGGTATTACTCCTTTTAATTGTCTTTATTATAGCCAGTACACTGGGGAAATAGTGTTACAATTAAGCCCTGGACCCCTATTAATCAAAACAATACTTAGCATACTTGTTATTTTTTAAATCTAGGAGGAACTAGAATTACATATTTTTTCCTAATTAACACTTCAGGTATATTTCTCACATACTCTAATGCAGTGCCCAAATATTTAAAACACAATAGAAGAGTATGTATTTTTAATGTATGGAAACTTATGTAATATATATGCATTATACATTCCTTTGTATCAATTGTAAAGAGAAAAAAGTAAGTAAGAATGCCTCTTGTGCAGTCTCAAATGTTTTTATGCCATATGTAAAATTCAGTTTTGGCCATGGAATTGTACTGGACTTACATTCTTACAAAAAAATATTCTTTGCTTAAAAATGGAATCTTTTCACTTGAAAATGAACAATCCTATGTCCCAAGGAAACTTATCCACTGTCTCTTGTATTCCTTAACACTACTGTATTTTTACATTACTTATTATAACATTAAGGTACTGTTCAGAGATATATAAATAAAATATCCTTGAATAAGCAGATAAGTGTAGGAATTTTTTCTGATTTTTTTTTGTTCATCTCATTTTAAGAAAATAAGAATTACTTTGTGTTTTCAGTAAGACCTGTTATAAAAGTCAGAGGAAAACCTTATTAGTTTTCAGTTAAATCAGTTATTTATTACATAATTATTTGGATATGTCACCTAAAAATAAACACTTTTTAAAATTAGTTTATGTGATATATCTATAGCATATAACCCTAGAATATATCTATTTGAGAAACCTTCCAGTGTCATAGTCTTTTGACTTAGGATCAATAAGCCTACATTATTCTGAGCAAATGTCTAGTTTATTTCCAAACACCTCAGTTATGTTAATTTTTACAACATGATTTTGTAATCTATTCAATGTTTGACAAATTTCACTTAAGTTTTTTCTTTATGTCTGGTTGTCAAGTTAAAGCTATTTTGTCCTATAAAAAGCAACTGGACCAGATGTACCATATAAATATCCATCTGTTAAAACAACATCCGCCTCATTGTACATTTTTAGTTCTTTTATATAAGGACTGTCTTTTTGTTTTTTTAAGACCCTATAATTCCATGTACTATATTTTATCCATAAAAATAGCTCAGAAATATGGAATACTTGTATTAGTTTTCCTAATACTAATTTTTTAAAAAAATGTATCAGTTTAATAGTGTACTGCTGCAAACTCAAAAGTTTGCCTTTTATTTTTAACTCTATTTTATATTTTGTTCAGTTACTCCTTTAACTATCATGAGAATATACCTATAGAATATTATGACTCACCCTGCTTTTGAATATATTTGGATGTTCACATTTAGTGGACTATTAAACCAGCTAACAGGCATTTTCAAGGTATAAACTACATGCTCTTAGAGAAGCTGGTAAGAAAAGATAGTTTTTTCCTCCTCTTCAAATTTCTTGAAAATAAATTTGAAAAGTAGCATCTGACTTGGTTTGAGATAGTGCTAACCTTTAACCATACTGTTAAAGAAACAAGTTCATGTCAAATGCTCTAGTTTTAAGTCTTCTCATATGGGACAGTCTGTTACTTTGCCATGAGGATGATATGCCCTCAGATTTACTGTCATTTCTTACTAAGGGACTCACTACTACTGTCGCATCATTTCCTTAAATTATTGACTGTTCAGGAATTCCATAAACTAAAAGGTACTTCAAAGCACATGTGGCATTTGTAATCACTAACTTTCTTGTCTAATACACCCTTTTCATCTTGTTTCATTTATCTTCCTGCTCCTTGTCTCTCCTTCCGTTTTTCTCATAGGCTGTTTTCCCCCTAATCCTTCAATGTTTGCTTCAATATTACTTTGCTTTATTTTTCTGAGGTAAACAAAAAGTACATAAATAAGTACCTTAAGTTTCTATTACATATGAAATCTTTTTATAACATGGATTTGCTATAGGTTATAGACCTTTGGATATTAATAGTACTGATTATTTTGTGAAATAAGTGTTTAAAAGGTCTGAAAATTAGGTATGTGGCTAAAAGATTATCATTATCAGTTATTTCCATATTGACATTATTTTAAAACCAGATCACCATGACTTTTCTAACAGATTTGCTAAAGAGATCCATTCAAACAATACTAAGCCATAGACCAGTATAATGATAGACATATTGGATTAAATGATGCTGGTTATAGAAATTGAATTTAGTGTAGCTCATTCATAGCAGTGATGGTGCATTTAGTGTAGTATAATTTGCCCCGCAGACTTCCCTTGAGAAGGAACTGTTTTCACCTGATTGTAGACCTGGCACCTGGCCCACTCTCTGGGTGATCTCCCAAGTGTGAACTTTGCCCACCCTTCACCCCTCCTTTCCTTCCTGGAGGTGGTAGATAGAGGAGGATTACACTGATAATTACACAAGCAGTGTCAGTTGCACATGTGATTTGCATAACTGTGCTGTGCTGATTTCACCTATCAAGTCCTGACACTTATGCCAGTGGTGCCTCTCTGTATGCTTTGCAATAAACACTGAAGAGAGGGGATGGGATTAGTGTCTTCATTCCTGGCTCAGACAGACACAACACACATGCAAGGCCCTGCCCATTGAAAGCTGACCAGGAGGGAAAGCCACTTTCAGTCAGGCCAGCTGCTGTGACCATCCATGTGATTTCTACCCAGTAGAACACAAATAATCATTATATACTCTACCTTATATGGGCCTTATAAAAGAAATTAAGTTTTTAATAGCATACACGGTCTCATCTGTTTCAAATAGTGGTATTCATGCTTCTTTAAATTTTTGACACTTATTTCTAGAAGGAGTAATAGAAAAGCAGTCTTTCTTCTCTAACACATACTCATCTGATGTGGCTCTCCATGTTGGCTCAAAGACCAAATCAGATTAGTTTACTTCTGGAATAAGCAGGAACCATGGACGTATTTCTTATTCTTCTCAGTTTTCTGTAGACAAGTTGAGTAGTACAGTTTTGCATCCTACTGGATGTTACTGTGGACAGCCTGAGCTTGTGGCTGTTTCACATTTTCCTTTCCACAGTGCTGAGTCTGCAGGCCTGGCATGTTTGGAACTCCATGGCAGAAACAGGAGGGCAGCATGCCAACTTCTTTACTTACCCAGTGTCCAAAAATGAACATCACACTGTTTTCTGTTTTGTTTTGTTGAGGGTTTTTTTTTTTTTTGTAAGCTAACCTCCACCCTCTCCTTTTATTTTTCCTACTTGATCCGTGCATGTGAGTCAAAGAAACCTGTTCATCCACGGCCTGTACTGTCTTGCCAATCTTGTAAGAAAACTCCCAAATGTTAGAAAACCATACAAATGAGGTAAATAAAACCCAGTACCATTCATTATAAGCATATAAAATATACTTAGAATATAATTAAAATTTTATTTAAGGTATCATAAATCATCAGTCAGCATGGTTTCTCTCTAAATTGTACAAAAATATAATAAGCATATAGATTAAAACGAAAGATCCTAAATTCTGCATCTCAAAATAAAAGATCTTACTATATTCTCCTTTGCATCTGTATCCCTTATACTGTATCGATTGAATGAATGAAAGAATCTATGGATGCTTTCAGTTGAACATTCTTACATTAACTAGAAAGTTAGTTTTTTAAGATTACTGGAGATCAGTTGTGGTTATATGTGTTTCCTAGCAGATGATAAATGTCAGTCCATTGTAAAAATTAAAGTTAATGGCTAACATTTAACGGGCTCTTATTTTGTGACAAGCACTTTTAAATGCCTTATTTTACAGATAAGTAGAGTCAAAATTAGAGAGAGAGAGAGAGAGAGAGAGAGAGAGAGAGAGAGAGAGAGAGACTCTAATATCCCCACAATCTATAGTTTTGAATATTATGTGTATGGTCCTTATGTCAAGCTTTATCTTATTACGGTTATTGTTCTTTTACCTTATATTTTAAATTTATATTTTGCCAACAATGTATTATTTGGATTAGATTTTAAACATACACACAAGCACACAAAAGTGTTTGACATAATGAAACTAAAGAAACATATCATGCTTAAATAAACAAAAATGTTCCGTAATGCTTGAGGACATATAAAAATTTAGAATAAAATAAATAAATCTAAGAAAAGAATAACTCATCTATGTGAGAGTGCTTTTCAAAATTATGCTATGATATAGTAAAAATCTTACCATTATAACTACATATGCATATTTCGTACAATTTCCAATATATTCAGGAAAGGCTGGGGTATAAACTGCTTTTCCTGACTCCAGAGCCCATGCTCTCAGCTACCACACTCCTATTTTCCAATCTGCTCTTCATATAGCAGCCAGAACATTATTTTAAAAACTAGTTTAAATCATGCTATTCCTCTACTTAAAATCTTTTAATGGCTTTCCATTGTTCTTATAATAAAATTAAACTGTTAATCATGGCCAGCGGAAGTTCTGCCCACCTCTTCTGTTTCAGCATATACCACTCTACCCCTCATGCTGTGTTCTTTGCCATGTGAGGTTCCTTAAGTTTTTCCCTACCCTTTTGGATTTTGCACTAATGATCCTAGAAGTCTCTACCTTCAGCTTTTTCCCTAGTTCTTGACATGGTTGCTTCATTATCCTTCAGATATTTGCTTCATTGTCATCTCCTTGGAGATAATGCCCTTCTATAAGCACCCTATCTAAAGCATCCTCCTAGGTCCTCTCTATCTTGCTGTCTCTATCATAAAGTCTTATAAAGCTTGAACCAGAATCTGTGGTTATCTTTTTTGTTTGCTTATGCATATGTTACCTGTCTCCCTCCAGCTGAATGTAAGTTTGTGAGACTGTTTGTCTCCTCTGCCTTATTTATTAAGGTATTCCCAGCTCCCTGAATGGTGCTTGGCACATAATAGGTGATCAAAAAGTACTTGTTGATTAATTGAATGATGAGGGCCTTATGGTATAATGTACTTGTTCTAAAAAAAGTCCCCATAAAAAGGAAAGGGAGGGCTTCCCTGGTGGCGCAGTGGTTGAGAGTCCGCCTGCCGATGCAGGGGACACTGGTTCGTGCCCCAGTCCGGGAAGATCCCACATGCCGCGGAGCGGCTGGACCCGTGAGCCATGGCTGCTGAGCCTGCGCGTCTGGAGCCTGTGCTCTGCAATGGGAGAGGCCACAACAGTGAGAGGCCTGTGTACCGCAAAAAAAAAAAAAAAAAAAAAAAAAAAAAGGAAAGGGAAGAAAACACTGACCTATTCTAATTTCTATAGAGTCAGCTAATGCATATTTTTAATGTTTTTCAGTGTATGTACATTTAGATTTTTTCTTGTGAAATTAGATGTAGCTCAAGAGTGCTCTTTTTACTCACTCCTGGATAGTAAACATAACACACATGAGCGATGGCCTCTTTCAGTTGAAAATCCTTTGTGTTATGTGAAGAAGCTTTAAAAAGCTCTAATAATGAAACCACATTTATTCATTCAACACATATTTCTTAGCTATGTGCCAGGCATTTTTCTAGCACTTGAGATACAGCAGTGAAGAAAAAAGATCTTGCCCTGTGTAACTTAACATTTTAATGAAGAGAGATAGGCAATCAACAGTAAATGTAATAAATAAGTCAACTATATAATGTGTTAGGTGATGAAAGCTACAGGCAGGAAAAAAGTTGCCATTTATTGAGCATTTACTGTGTCAAGTACCTTGTTAAGTTTTCTATGTGCATATTTTTATATTTCTCACAAAAATCCTATGAGTTAGGTATAAATAGTTCCTTATTTAACTTAACCTAGGGTTCACACATAGACAGTAAGTGTTAGGGCTCTTATTTGAAAACTAAGTATGAAACCGTAGTATGGATATATGTATATATATCATTATTTACCTTATGTGAATACTCCATAAATTAGAGATTATCTACTTTCAATTTACTTGGACCCCTTTGATATCCAAATTTCTTTCTTACTTGCATTGTTACAATATCTGAAAGCCTTGCTTACTTCCCTGAGTTATTATAACATTGGAAAGTCAGATGAGAAAAGTAGTTTAAAGCAAGAATAGAAATCATATCAAAAAGGAAAATTTCTGTGATGGGATTATTAATTTATTTATTCTATAAGCCTAGAAATTTCTTCCTTGACTTTATACTTTTTATTCCCCATGATAAATGATTTGCACATTTATAATAATGAAACAGTATCAAATACATCTGTTTGTCTTGTGTCTTAGATTTCTACTTCACCATCTCCTTGCTGTATTATAACTTTTTTTCACATTTGTAATTTCAGTGACTCCTTTTCTTATATTCATCAATCAATCAGTTAAATAATTATTGTTACATTTGCTATGAGAGACGTGGGCATACCTCTAAGTTCAATGGTTTATGAATATTATGTTTATTATGATTATACATACCACACTTGAGGTAGTTGGTAAATATCTGTGGTATGAAAAACTGACTTGTATATACTTTTAACAGCTACAAAAATGCTGAGATTTCAGCATCTTTGTTTTTTAAGTAATTAATTTATAGACAAATATAGAAAGAAGAAATAATTACACTCTCTATGATAAAGAAGATCCTGGAAAGCATAATTGTTACACTGCCAAAATATTTTACAATGTGTATTTCATTCAGTTGCATTTAGCTTCCTTTTTTCAGGTGGTCAGTTGAAGAAATCTTGTGAAACTTGTTACTTAAAGAGAATGATAGAAAAGTAGATGTCAACAATATACATTCTTATGAAAGTAATCTTGCATGAGACTTCTTCTTTTTACAACTGTGCCTATTTTTTTCCACACTGAGCTAAAAATAAAAAGTAGATTCTTTTGCTTTCAATTGTCTGTGATAATTTTCATTTAAAATGCTCATCCACACTTATGTACTGTTTTTCCTGATGTTTGTGTCTTTATACTAAGTTTTTAATTTAATTCAAAAATTAATCATTCTACATTATAAAGCAAATGGAAATATTTGAATGGTTAAGTAATGTCAGCTCGGAGACTGGTTCAAGATGGCAGAGTAGAAGGACGTACGCTCACTCTCTCTTGTGAGAGCACCGGAATCACAACTAACTGCTGAACAATCATCGACAGGAAGATACTGGAACTCACCAAAAAAGACCCCACATCCAAAGACAAAGGAGAAGCCACAATGAGATGGTAGGAAGGGTGCGATCACAATAAAATCAAATCCCATAACTGCTAGGTGGGTGACTCACAAACTGGAGAACACTTATACCACAGAAGTCCACCCACTGGAGTGAAGGTTCTGAGCCCCACCTCAGGCTTCCAAACCTGGGTGGTCTGGCAATAGGAGGAGGAATTCCTAGAGAATCAGACTTTGAAGGCTAGTGGGATTTGATTGTAGGACTTCACAGGACTGGGGGAAACAGAGACTCCACTCTTGGAGGACACACACAAAGTAGTTTGCGCATCGGGACCCAGGGGAAGGAGCAGTGACCCCATAGGAGACTGAACCAGACCTACCTACTAGTGGTGGAGAGTCTCCTCAGAGGTGGAGGGTGGCTGTGGCTCACCATGAGGACAAGGACACTGGCAGCAGAAGTTCTAGAAAGTACTCCTTGGCGTGAGTCCTCCCAGAGTCTGCCATTAGCCCCACCAAAGAGCCTGGTTCGGTCACCTCAGGCCAAACAACCAACAGGGAGGGAACCCAGCCCCACCCATCTTCAGACAAGTGGATTAAAGTTGTAGTGAGCTCTGCCCACCACAGCAACACCCAGCTCTACCCACCAGCAGTCCCTTGCATCAGGAAACTTACACAAGCCTATTATATAGCCACCTCTACCAGAGGGCAGACAGCAGAAGCAAGAAGAACTACAGTCATGCAGCCTCTGGAAAAAAACCACATTCACAGAAAGATGACAACATGAAAAGGCAGACGGCTATGTACCAGATGAAGGAACAAGACAAAACCCCAGAAAAACAACTAAATGAACTGGAGATAGGCAACCTTCCAGAAAAAGAATTCAGAATAATGACAGTGAAGATGATCCAGGACCTCGGAAAAAGAATGGAGGCAAAGATCGAGAAGATGCAAGACATGTTTAACAAAGACCTAGAAGAATTAAAGAACAAATGCCTAGAAGAATTAAAGGAAAAACAAACAGAGATGAACAATAAAATAACTGAAATGAAAAATACACTAGAAGGAATCAATAGCAGAATAATTGAGGCAGAAGAATGGATAAGTGACCTGGAAGACAGAATGGTGGAATTCACTGCTGGGGAACAGAATAAAGAAAAAAGAATGAAAAGAATTGAAGACAGCATAAGAGACCTCAGGAACAACATTAAACACAACAACATTTGCATTACAGGGGTCCCAGAAGGAGAAGAGAGAGAGAAAGGACCTGAGAAAATATTTGAAGAGATTATAGTTGAAAACTTCGCTAACATGGGAAAAGAAATAGCCACCCAAGTCCAGGAAGCACAGAGAGTCCCAGGTAGGATAAACTCAAGGAGAAACACGCCAAGACACATAGTAATCAAATTGACAAAAATCAAAGACAAAGAATGCGGCGAGCCGCTTCTGACCAGCAGAATGACGAATCACCACACGCTAGATTCTTCTCGCATCACACTTTATTGGAGTACAGCTTGGTTTCGGGCGGATGGAAGGAAGACCCCGTACACTCGAGCCTGTCTGCTTATATAAGGGCTTAAGGACTCGTGTAAGTCCCTGATTCGTCCGTATGGTTATCGCATTTCGCAAGCCGGACTTTGGATAGGCCACTGCTTCAAAACCTGATTAGCATATTAGGTGCATACGCCCTAGCGGCATACTTAGTGCATGCGTAATGGCTATCCGGCCGCGCCCTACATCTCCCCCTTTTTTCTTTTCGACCATTGCAGCGGACATTGACCTGTACCAGTGCTCATACCGGGGTATGTACACGGTGTACCGGTAGTTTCCGCTTGCATTCGCAGACACCCTCCTGCGTGCAATGCTCGCAATCGAACTGCAGGGTGCAAGGGCTGTCTTCACGTGGCATGGGCTCCTCATGGAGGTGCAATGGTAATGAGACCTCTCCGTGCAGAGGCAGCCCCTAGGGCCGATCCCCTATAGAGGTGCAATGGCGGCAAGGCCCCTCTGTGCAAGGGCGATCATATGTTTTTTAGGGTGGAGAGCCAGGCTGCGGGGGACTCGCCTTCACTGATGGCCACAAGCGCCTGAGTGAGCATTATCCTATCTCGCCGGGTTCGAATGCGAATACGACAGACCAACCAGAGACACAACACTATCCCAAACAAACAGCAGGCTGCGAACAGTCCCACACCCACCCATTCCTTAAAAAAGGAAAATGCTCTAGCTAGCCATGCGGTAAATTCTCCAAGAGTCACTGGATCCACCCTGGTTGCATTCAGCTGCAGGATATTCAACTTCTGCTTAAATATCCCCTGGCAGCCTCTGCAAGATCCTTAAGTATTTTATAATCCACCATCTCATAATATCTTTGACGCGTGGCTGGGTCTTCAAACACCGGAAAAGCTGTGGGTACCTGAGACCAGACTTCTCTGGGTATGAATGTACACTTTGGCGGTTCCCGAACCGCAGCGCCGGGGGGGGCGCTAGCAATAAAAGCGGAAGTCTGAGTACATGTTAAAGCTTTTGATTTAGCAGAAGCACAAAATGGCGGACGAGCACCCGCAGAGGCACAAAATGGCGGACGAGCACATGGGAAACTGCCATATCGTCCTCTTTCATATTCGGCAGCTGCTTCTTCCAGATCCGCCTCCTCCTTGGGATTCAACTCATCTTGAGACAAATAAAGCGCTTTAAATTCATCTAAAAGTGGATACAATCCTGGCGTTGCATCCGATTTTTCTATTTGTTTTTCTCTCTTTTTCCTAGGATTCTTAGGCCTATCTACCGTAGTCCCTATATTTTCACTTTCTGACGCACTACCTTGATGTATGCTAAGAGCTTTACGGCCCATCTGTACAATATCTTCGCATTTCCCTTCTCTTAAGCACGAATGTATCATTCTCCATAACGGAAACGTGCCTCGAGAGAGCTCCCCCATTTTGTGACGATCAGCCAAGTCCTTCCCCAGTTTTTCCCAAGATGGAACAGTCAGGCTTCCAGACACCGCAAACCATGGGGCGGCACCATCAATATCCTGCAACAGTTTACTAATAGTTTTATGTGAAATCTTAAGTCCTCGATCGTTCAGAAGGGCTTGGATGGGCTCATGGAATCCAACGGTTGGTTCCGCGGATGAACTATTCCCCATAGTTCACTCTCATATATGAACAACTTGCTAAAGCGGGAAGATCTCTGACCTATCTAATGGCCAGGGGAGACACACTCGGTCGGGCTGATGGCACCGTAGCCACACGCAGACAAAAGTGCGACAGCTACGAAGAGAACGAAAGCGAAAATAAAAATCTCGGGCTCTATTGCAGCAAAAAACATACCTAAACTGGACTACTTAACGGCGGTTCACTCCGTGTGTCGAGTTCTGAATCGGTCCTCCATGCGGGGCGCGCAGGTTCCCGGGTTTCGGCACCACTTGCGGCGAGCCGCTTCTGACCAGCAGAATGACGAATCACCACACGCTAGATTCTTCTCGCATCACACTTTATTGGAGTACAGCTTGGTTTCGGGCGGATGGAAGGAAGACCCCGTACGCTCGAGCCTGTCTGCTTATATAAGGGCTTAAGGACTCGTGTAAGTCCCTGATTCGTCCATATGGTTATCGCATTTCACAAGCCGGACTTTGGATAGGCCACTGCTTCAAAACCTGATTAGCATATTAGGTGCATATGCCCTAGCGGCATACTTAGTGCATGCGTAATGGCTATCCGGCCGCACCCTACAAAAGAAAATTTACCGAAAGCAACAAGGGAAAAATGACAAATAACATACAAGGGAACTCCCATAAGGCTAACAGCTGATTTCTCAGCAGAAACTCAACAAGCCAGAAGGGAGTGGCATGATATATTTAAAGTGATGAAAGGAAAGAACCTACAACTGAGATTACTCTACACCGCAAGGATCTCATTCAGATTTGACGGAGAAATCACAAGCTTTAGAGACAAGCAAAAGCTAAGAGAATTCAGCACCACCAAACCAGCTCTACAACAAATGCTAAAGGAACTTCTCTAAGTGGGAAACACAAGAGAAGAAAAGGACCTACAAAAACAAGCCCGTAACAATTAAGAAAATGGTATTAGGAACATATATATCGAAAATTACCTTAAACGTGAGTGGATTAAATGCTCCAACCAAAAGATACAG
This sequence comes from Phocoena sinus, assembly GCF_008692025.1. Classification (NCBI taxonomy): domain Eukaryota; kingdom Metazoa; phylum Chordata; class Mammalia; order Artiodactyla; family Phocoenidae; genus Phocoena; species Phocoena sinus. The sequence continues at coordinate 24,144,971 of NC_045769.1, forward strand.
GCTTTCTGAAAGGATACAAAAACAAGACCCATATATGTGCTGTCTATGAGAGACCTGCTTCAGACCCAGGGACACATACAAACTGAAAGTGAGGGAATGGAAAAAGATATTCCATGAAAATGGAAAGCAAAAGAAAGCTGGAGTAGCAATACTCATATCAGATAAAATAGACTTTAAAATAAAGACTATTACAAGAGACAAAGAAGGATACTACATAATGATCAAGGGATCAATCCAAGAAGAAGATATAACAATTGTAAATATTTATGCACCCAACATAGGAGCACCTCAATACATAAGGCAACTGCTAACAGCTATAAAAGAGGAAATCGACAGTAACACAGTAATAATGGAGGACTTTAACACCTCATTTACACCAATGGAAAGATTATCCAAACAGAAAATTAATAAAGAAACACAAGCTTTAAATGACACAATAGACCAGATAGATTTAATTGATATTTATAGGACATGCCATCCAAAAACAGCAGATTACACTTTCTTCTCAAGTGCTCATGGAACGTTCTCCAGGATAGATCACATCTTGGGTCACAAATCAAGCCTCAGTAAATTTAAGAAAATTGAAATCATATCGAGCATCTTTTCTGACCACAGTGCTATGAGATTAGAAATCAATTACAGGGAAAAACACGTAAAAAACACAAACACATGGAGGCTAAACAATACGTTACTAAATAACCAGGAGATCACTGAAGAAATCAAAGAGGAAATTAAAAAATACCTAGAGAAAAATTACAATGAAAACACAATGATCCAAAACCTGTGGGCTGCAGCAAAAGCAATTCTAAGACGGAAGTTTATAGCTATACAAGTCTACCTCAAGAAACAAGAAAAATCTCAAATAAACAATCTAAACTTACACCTAAAGCAGCTAGAGAAAGTAGAACAAACAAAACCCAAAGTTAATAGAAGGAAAGAAATCATAAAGTTCAGAGCAGAAATAAATGAAATAGAAACAAAGAAAACAGTAGCAAAAATCAATAAAATGAAAAGCTGGTTCTTTGAGAAGGTAAACAAAATTTATAAACCATTAGCCAGACTCTTTAAGAAAAAGAGGGGGAGGATTCAAATCAATAAAATTAGAAATGAAAAAGGAGAAGTTACAACAGACACCACAAAAATACAAAGCATCCTAAGAGACTACTACAAGCAACTCTATGCCAATAAAATGGACAACCTGGAAGAAATGGACAAATTCTTAGAAAGGTATAACCTTCCAAGACTGAACAAGGAAGAAATAGAAAATATGAACAGACCAACCACAAGTAATGAAATTGAAACTGTGATTAAAAATGTTCCAACAAACAAAAGTCCAGGACCAGATGGCTACACAGGTGAATTCCATCGAACATGTAGAGAAGAGCTAACACCCAACCTTTCCAAACTCTTCCAAAACACTGCAGAGGAAAGAACACTCCCAAACTCATTCAGTGAGGCCACCATCACCCTGATACCAAAACCAGACAAAGATACAACAAAGAAAGAAAATTACAAACCAATATCACTGATGAATATAGATGCAAAAATCCTCAACAACATACTAGCAAACAGAATCCAACAACACATTAAAAGGATCATAAACCATGATCAAGTGTGATTTATCCCAGGGATACAAGCATTCTTCAATATATGCAACTCAATCAATGTGATACACCATATTAACAAACTGAAGAATAAAAACAATATGATCATTTTCAATAGATGCAGAAAAAGCTTTTGACAAAATTCAGCACCCATTTATGATAAAACCTCTCCAGAAAGTGGGCATAGAGGGGACCTACCTCAACATAATAAAGGCCATATACAACAAACCCACAGCAAACATCATTCTCAATGGTGAAAAACTGAAAGCATTTCCTCTAAGATCAGGAACAAGACAAGGATGTCAACTCTCGCCACTATTATTCAACATAGTTTTGGAAGTCCTAGCCATGGCAATCAGAGAAGAAAAAGAAATAAAATGAATATAAATTAGTAAAGAAGAAGAAAAACTGTCACCATTTGCAGATGACATATACTATACATAGAGAATCATAAAGATGCCACCAGAAAATGACTAGAGCTAATCAATGATTTTGGTAAAGTTGCAGGATACAAAATTAATGCACAGAAATCGCTTGCATTCCTATACACTAATGATGAAAACTCTGAAAGAGAAATTAAGGAAACACTCCCATTTACCATTGCAACAAACAGAATAAAATAGCTAGGAATAAAGCTACCTAGGGAGACAAAAGATCTGTGTGCAGAAAGCTATAAGACACTGATGAAAAAAATTAAAGATGATACAAACAGATGGAGAGAGACACCATGTTCTTGGATTGGAAGAATCAACATTGTGAAAATGACTATACTACCCAAAGCAATCTACAGATTCAATGCAATCTCTATCAAATTACCAATCGCATTTTTTACAGAACTAGAACAAAAAATCTTAAAATTTGTATGGAGACACAAAAGACCCTGAATAGCCAAAGCAGTCTTGAGGGAAAAAAACAGAGCTGGAGGAATCAGACTCCCTGACTTCAGACTATACTACAAAGCTACATTAATCAAGACTATGGTACTGGCACAAAAACAAATATAGATCAATGGAATAGGATAGAAAGCCCAGAGATAAACCCATGCACCTATGTTCCACTAATCTATGACAAAGGAGGCATGGATATACAGTGGAGAAAAGACAGTCTCTTCAATAAGTGGTGCTCGGAAAACTGGACAGCTACATGTAAAAGAATGAAATTAGAACACTCCCTAACACCATACACAAAAATTAACTCAAAATGGATTAGAGACCTACATGTAAGACTGGACAGTATAAAACTTACAGGAAAGCATAGGAAGAACACTCTATGACATAAATCAAAACAAGATCTTTTTTGATCCACCTCCTAGAGTATTGGAAATAAAAAAATAAATAAACAAATGGGACCTAATGAAACAAAAGCTTTTGCAAAGCAAAGGAAACCAAAACAAGATGAAAAGACAACCCTCAGAATGGGAGACAGTATTTGCAAACAAATCAACGGACAAAGGTTTAGTCTCCAAAATATATAAACAGCTCATGCACCTCAATATTAAAAAAACAAACAACCCAATCCAAATATGGATAGAAGATCTAAATAGACATTTCTCCAAAGAAGACATACAGATGGCCAAGAAGCACATGAAAAGCTGCTTAACATCACTAATTATTAGAGAAATGCAAATCAAAACTATAATGAGGTATCACTTCACACCAGTCAGAATGGCCATCATCAGAAAATCTACAAACAACAAATGCTGGAGAGTGTGTGAAGAAGAGAGAACCCTCTTGCACTGTTGGTGGGAATGTAAATTGATACAGCCACTATGGAGAACAGTATGGAGGTTCCTTAAAAAACTAAAAATAGAATTACCATATGACCCAGCAATCCCACTACTGGGCATACACCCAGAGAAAACCATAATTCAAAAAGACACATGCACCCCAATGTTCATCGCAGCACTGTTTACAATAGCCAGGTTATGGAAGCAACCTAAATGCCCATTGACAGATGAATGGTTAAAGAAGATGTGGTACATATATACAACGGAATATTACTCAGCCATAAAATGGAACGAAGTTGGGTCATTAGAGACGTGGATGGATGTAGAGTCTGTCATATAGAGTGAAGTAAGTCAGAAAGAGAAAAACAAGTATCATATATTAACGTATATATGTGGAACCTAGATAAATGGTACAGATGAACTGGTTTGCAGGGCAGAAATTGAGACACAGATGTAGACAACAGACATATGGACACCAAGGGGGCAAAGCGGCGGGGGTGGTGGTGGTGTGATGAATTTGGAGATTGGGATTGACATATATACAAAATATGTATAAAATGGATACCTAATAAGAACCTGCTGTATAAAAGAATAAATAAAATTCAAAACAATAAAACTAAAAAAAAAGTAATGTCAGCTCTGTGAATTCAATGCTAATGTCTGCCTTGTTCAGGGCTGTATCCACTGCACTTGAAGACTCTCAATAAATGTATGTTAAATGAGTGATAAAAGAATTATATGGCCTTGCTGAACACTTAGCAAATCCTATAAAGAACAAACAGTAAAGTACATTAAAGCTGGCAGTGTGTACCTATTTTATTATCATAGTTCAGTTTTATCAGTGTACATCCATAGAAAAATAGTTACTTAGGAAATTAATACTTGTTATAAAATACTTTTATATTTAAAATAATTTGGGGAAAACATTGGGTTAAACAGATTTTATTTGCTTGTTTTGTTATTGAATCTAAACATCAAAAAGAACCCTGGTATGCTCATGTACATTGTGACTCTCTCTGAAATCCACCTAACTGTCCTAGCTCACAGACATATTTGAACATTTAACATTCTCCTTCCTTGCCATTGATAAACTCTGCCTAGAGAGATAAAAGTTATTTTACTGTAATAACTTTTATGGACACCTAATTATACTGAAATAATTTAGCATAACAGAGGTTCTGTTTGAAAAATAGCTCACTTTCAGGTAAGAATTTGTTTTCTTTCTAAAATACTCTTTCTACTTAATCAAAAAAAAAAAACAAAAAAACAACAACTAGTCATTAAGACTTCTAAAGATTTAGGGAAAAAAATAGATGTAGATATTTCTCAGAAATTCTGTATCAGGCAGAATTTTGAAACTTAGAACAGTAAAATAAATCACAAAGAGGAAAATTACCAACAGTTTTAACTCCATGAAAATTCAAAACATCTAAACATCAAAAAGCCATAAATTAAGTATTTATGAGAAGTCAAAGGTTTATTAGCCTTAATAGATACAGAGATAAAAAGAAATATGATTATATTTTGTTTAGCACAGAGATTCCCAAACTTTCTTGGTTCACAGTGCCCTTGGTGTCTCAGTAAGTTTTTCCAGTGCCTTTAGCCCTAAAAGAAATATACCTAACAGTTTCATTTATTAAGTAGTCAAGTCTAAACGACTTAAGTATCTCTGTCCCAACCACTTCATAGCCATTTGAAAAATAGTATACCTAAATTGAAATGCAAAAAATGTTTTCATTTCATTCTTAAAACAGTCATACTTACTAATGGGATTGTACACCCTGTTGGGAACTGTACAACTTCCCCAACTCGGGAATCACATTGGACACCGTCCCTCTCATTTCCTGTTCTACACTGATTTTCACAAGGTACTTGCCTTGTGTTGCAGCAACTGCTGAAACCTAGCTTCACAAAGATGACATCATTTAAAGGAATGTATTTTGTTGTAATGTTGAAACTGTGAGCAGGTAGTTCACATGGCACCTGAGGGGTGTAGTTTTATTATTTCCCTCAAATTTTAAAATATCCTGTGCTTATCTTGCTTTAAAATATCCTGCCCAAGAGTGTGCTTCTCTGTCCCCAGAGTGCCTTGCTACAACTGGAGGGTCACCAGGCCTAGCACAATAGTGGAGAATTTATTATTTTAATGAGAGTACTCATTGTTTAGAGTATTGTGAAATGGCTCTCTTATATACTACTAGTCTGAATATGAATTGGCAAAACTTTTTTGATGCAGCAATATAGCACTAGGGATCAAGAATATTAGAATTTTTTTATGTACAGGGTTGATACAATAAAATCAATCACTAATTCAGATAAAGTATAACTTGGTATTTAATCCAATTAGTAATATAATTACAGAAATAACGACAGTTGTGCCATATTTCAGGGCTAATCTTTCTTCAGATTAATTTATAATTCTTTAAGCAATCGCTAAGAAAATCAGATATCAAATTTGTGCATTTATTTATATATTTATAGGAAAGTGGGTGTATTTAATTTTATTAAGGAAAAATGAATGTGATATATGCATAATGCTCTGTTCCTGATTTTATATGTGTCATGACAAATATATTTTCTGTATATAAATAATTCTTTGCATGTTTCTGTATGTGTAAACAAACATATATCTATATAAAGAATAAAACATTTACCACGTGAATTAGTGCTATTGTAATTGGTTTTATAGGTTTCACTAGGATAACTCTTGAAGTGACATATTTCAAGAAAATATAAGTGAACATGTCTTGGTTGTGCTATATAACTTCATAACACCCTATGAATTTATGGTAAACATTTCTACTTCACAATTCTTTATGGCTATTTGATTTTCTCTTACTTCTGGGTAGGTATGTGGGATTCTTAGGAGTATAGGTGCAGGTATTTCTTATTTCTAATTCCTCATAATGACAGATGGAGAAAACAAAAAAATTTGCTAGAATTTTCTAGTAATTGAATAGTTGTCAGGATTGTCAAGTTTTCTTTACTGCATCTTCAATTTGTAGTTTATTGTTCAGGTCAGTAGTCTCTATCTATATCTCTGACAGATTATACTGATAATTCTTCCCTTTTTTGGTTAGTGTAGGATTTTTATGAGGGACAGTATGCCAAGGAAGAGACTAAGTGTTAACTTTCGAGTGTTTGGGAACACTGACACAACTATCTTCTGTGTTTTAGGACTCTTGCTATTATAACGAATATTCTTAGAATTATATTTAAAAGAAACTTTATTTCAGTTACTTGAATTGTATTGATAGTAAAACCTCCAAAGTTAGTGGTATTTAATTTCTTGGTATTTAACCCAATTACTAACATAACTTTTGCTTCCAATCATGATGAAGTATTAGGGACTAGATTTACCCTCCCACCTTGAACAACTAGAATACCAGACAAAATATTAGATGGCTTTTAGACATTGAACAAGAGGCACTGTAGGACTGTGATTCCTGAGAGAAGAGAACAAAGGCAGTGAGGTCTATGATTACCCCAGCTTACTATCTAGAAGCAGTTTCCAGCCCACAGTGCAGGGACAGCAAACCCAAACAGAGCCAGGCAATCTCACTGTGAGGAGACAGAGATCAGAGGCCAGGGAGACCTATGTGCTTAGATATGCAAGGCAGAGTATCAGATAGGAGGAAACTGCACAGAAAAAACTCAAGTTTTTCAGAGGGCCTTCTTTACTCTTTGGTTAGTGATCTCTTTACATGTATGAGGAAACTACCTGAAGCTGGGGAAAGAACACCAGAAAGCAGAAGGCCAAACAATTCCTGGAGCTCATTTAGGGCTGGGAAGAGTTCATTCTCACAAACCAGTATAGAAAGACTTTGTCATATGCAGGGCATTGAGTTAAGACCTCAGTGGTATTGCCATAGTACTGGGGCTAAATAAGCCTTGAGACTAAAATGTTCTCTGGATCTGCCTTAAAGCATAAAAGCAAATACCAGAAGGATTGAACTGATTCCAAGTAATATAACTGCGTAGCAGAACAAGTAACTCATACTTCAAAGAAATCCAACAAAATCTAGGACCTACTAATGTAAAATTCACAATAGCCAGCACCTATTAAAAAAATTAACAGATATGCAGAGAAGGTGGAAAGGATTACCCACAATCAGTAGAAAAATCAGTCGGTAGAAACAGACCCAGAAATGATCAAATGGTGGAATTAACAGATAGGGTTGATTAAACAGTTATAATAAATATGTTCCTTATGTTCAAGAATATAAAGGAAACATGAACATGTTGAGAATGAAAGTGGTACTTGGAGGAAAACGTATATAATTAAGTGCTTGTATTAGGAAAGAAGAAAGGTCTCAAACCAATTAAGCTTGCTTCTAAAGAGATTATGAGAGAGGAGTAAATTAAATCTAGAGTATCTAAAGGAGGGAAATAATAATGAAAGAGAAAACAGACAAATAATAGAGAAAAACCAATGAAATCAAAGGCTGATTCTGTGAAGAGATTAATAAAATGCATAAGCCTCTAGCCAAGATCAACCAGTACAAAGAGTGAATATTCAATTTACCAACATCAGAAATGAAAATGATACATCACAAAAACTCCTATAGCCATTGGAAATACAATATGGAAATATTATGAACAAGTTTATGTCAGTAAATTTGAAATAAACAAATTCAAGCAGATGAAATAAATTTCTTGAAACATAGAAATTATTGAAGCTCACTCAAGAAGAAATAGATATTCTCAATAACTTAATATTCTTTCCAGGAATTGAAATTATATTGGATGGGCCAAAAGGTTCATTTGGTTTTTTCCGTAAGATGGCTCTAGTAGCACTTAGTTATCTCTAACTTTATTTGAAACAGTTTTGTTAGATTGTATGTGACAGCTGTCATAACAGCATGCATTTAAAAAAAAGACATCAAAGTTGGTCAATTTTTGTGTACCCATTTTAATATTGAAGATGGAAGAAGAAAGCAAACCTTTTGGCATATTATGCCTTATTATTTCAAGAAAGGTAAAAACACAACTGAAACACACAAAAAGATTTGTGCAGTATATGGAGAAGGTGCTGTGACTGATCAAATGTGTCAAAAGTGGTTTGTGAAGTTTCGTGCTGGAGATTTCTCTTTGGACAATGCTCCATGGTTGAGTAGATCATTTGAAGTTGATAGCGATCAAATTGAGACATTAACTGAGAACAATCAACGTTATACCACGTGGGCAATAGCTGACATACTCAAAATATCCAAATCAAGCGTTGAAAATAATTTGCACCAGTTTGGTTATGTGAATTGCTTTGCTGGGTTCCATGTAAGTTAAGCGAAAAAACCCTCCTTGACCATATTTCCCCATGCAATTCTCTACTTAAACGTAATGAAAACATCGTTCCGTTTTTAAAACAAATTGTGATGGGCAATGAAATGTGTACATTTGTACAACAACGTGGAACGGAAGAGATCCTGAGGCAAGTGAAATGAACCACCACCAACCACACCAAAGGCCAGTCTTCATCCAAAGAAGGTGATGTTGTATATATGGTGGGATTGGAAGGGAGTCCTCTATTAAATGAGCTCCTTCTGGAAAACCAAACAATTAAATTCCAACAAGTACTGCTCCCAATTAGACCAACTGAAAGTGGCACTCAATGAAAAGTGTCCAGAATTAGTCACTAGAAAAGATATAATCTTCCATCAGGATAACTCAAGACCGCATGTTTCTTCAATGACCAGGCAAAAACTGTTAACAGCTTGGCTGGGAAGTTCTGATTCATCCGCCAGGCATTGCACCTTCGGATTTCCATTTATTTCGGTCTTTACAAACTTCTCTTACTGGAAAAAATTTCAGTTCCCTGGAAGACTGTAAAAGGCACCTGAAACAGTTCTTTGCTCAAAAAAATAAAGTTTTGGGAAGATGGAATATGAAGTTGCCTGAAAAATGGCAGAAGGTAGTGGAACAAAAGGATGAATACATTGTTCAATAAAGTTCTTGGTGAAATTGAAAAATGTCTTTTATTTTTATTTAAAAAACCAAAGGCACTTTTTGGCCCACCCAATATTTAAAAACATTCCCACAAAGAAAATGCCAGATGACTTCACTTTTAAACTCTGTCAAACATTTAAGGTAGAAATAATGTAAGGAGAAAATTCTTCCAGAGAATAGAAGGGGGAGTGATACTTCCAAATTAATTGTATGAGTTCAGCATTACCCTGATGCCAAAACCAAAGACATTATAACATGAGAAAACTGTATAGCAATATCCCTCCTTAAGATAAATGCAAATATCCTTAACAAAATTTTAGCAAGTAGAATCCAGAAATATATAAAAAAGGATAATATATCATGACAAAGTGGGGTTTATCAATTCTCAGCAATAGAATAGAAAGGTACTTTATCAACAGGATAAAAACCATCCTTGAAAGACTTTCAACTAACATCACACTAACAATAAATGAATGAAAGTTTACCCTTAAGAGTAGGAACAAGGCAAGAATGCTCTCTGTACTTTTCTTGGGAGTCTTGTCAATGCAGTATGGCAAGGGAAAGAATACAAATTGGAAATGAATAAATAAAACTATGTTTTGTTTTAGGTGACATGATCACCTATAGCATAGAAAATAACAAGGAATTTACCAAACAACTAAAATTAATGTGTGATTTCATTAAGGTTGTAAGATGCAAAGTTAATAAAAAGAAATCAAGTTTATTTCTACATGCTAGCAATGGACAATTGGAAACTGAAAATTAGAAAGCAATGCCATTTATTATAGCATCCAAAATATATGAAAAATAGAGATAAATTTAATGTGAAATACTTAGGTTTATGTAATTATGTGCAAGAAATATTATAAAACACTGCCAAGAGATATTAAAGAAGACCTAAGTAAATGGAGATAGTATGATCATATTTTGAACAATTCAGTATTGTTAAGATGTTAATTCTCCTGAAATTTAGCCTATCAATTCAATACAATCCCAATCAGTATCTTAGCAGGATTTTTTTTTAATAGAAATTGACAAATTGATTGCAGATTTCTTTGGAAATACAAAACACCTAAAATAGCCAAAATAATTTTGAAAAATCAAGATTGGATGACTTATACTACCCAATTTAAAGACTAACTCTATTAGTAAGACCTACTTTTTTTAGATTTATAATAATGTTTATTGCAGATGATTTTAATTTGTATTCTTCATACATTTCAGTTTTTCCAAGTTTCTATTTATCTATTTATTTTTTACAGTAGGTCCTGTTGGTTATCTATTTTTAAATATAGCAGTGTGTACATGTCAGTCCCAAACTTTGGTTTAAGGTGATGGAAATTAAAATATTGTAATTGTGATGGTGGTTACACAACCATATACACTTCAAAATTCCTTGAATTATATACTTAAAGTGAGTGGATTTTATTTAATGTAAATTATACCTCAATAAAACTGATTTAACAAAGTAAAAATCTATATGTACTATAACTCAGATTTCAGAGGCAACAGATATTTGAGGAAGATGGTTGGAAGTGCCCATGTAAAGCTATGATCATGTGAATGAGCCCTACTTTAGCTTATCAAGTAAGGAAATTGGCAACTCTAAAATGGTTCTCTCTTCCCAACCTCTCCTTTTATCTTTTTCCCCATGAGTTCTCAAAGTAATTTTGTTGAAAAATAAATGACTTAAAGGCTTTAGCTATGTTCTGACAACATATTCCAGTTGGCTTTTAACGTGGTGTTGTGGGAAGTGGGAAAGATAGACTCCCACAATCAACACCCAGGCAAACCATTTATCTTTTGCTAGTGGAAAGGATTAATTTCCATGCTGTTCTTTCTTATGTGAAATAACACTATATAGCCCTCATAAAAGACTGCAACAGCACAACCAGCAATGTAAGAGAAATTGGTCAATATAAGTTTTTCCACTTGAATTTTGTTTTTACACCTTTACTGGAGTATAATTGCTTTACAATGGTGTTAGTTTCTGCTTTATAACAAAGTGAATCAGCTATACATATACATATGTCCCCATATCTCCTCCCTCTTGCATCTCCCTCCCACCCTCCCTATCACACCCCTCTAGTGGTCACAAAGCACTAAGCTGATCTCCCTCTGCTATGCAGCTGCTTCCCACTAGCTATCTATTTTACATTTGGTAGTGTATATATGTGCATGCCACTCTCTCACTTCATCCCAGCTTACCCTTCCTCCTCCCTGTCTCCTCAAGTCCATTCTCTACATCTGTGTGTTTATTCCTGTCCTGACCCTAGGTTCTTCAGAACCTTTTTTTTTTTTTTTTTGGTTCCATATATATGTGTTAGCATACGGTATTTGTTTTTCTCTTTCTGACTTACTTCACTCTGTATGACAGACTGTAGGTCCAACCACCTCACTACAAATAAATCAATTTCCTTTCTTTTTATGGCTGAGTAATATTCCACTGTGTATATGTGCCACATCTTCTTTATGCATTCATCTGTCAGTGGACACTTATAGGTTGCTTCCATATCCTGGCTATTGTAAATAGAGCTGCAATGAACATTGTGGTATATGTATTATGGTTTTCTCAGGGTATATGCCCAGTAGTGGGATGGCTGGGTCATATGGTAGTTCTATTTTTAGTCTTTTAAGGAACCTCCATACTGTTCTCCATAGTGGCTGTATCACTTTACATTCCCACAGCAGTGCAAGAGAGTTCCCTTTTCTCCACATCCTCTCTAGCATTTATTGTTTGTAGATTTTTTGATGATGGCCACTCTGACTGGTGTGAGGTGATACCTCATTGTAGTTTTGATTTACATTTCTCTAATGATTACTGATGTTGAGCATCCTTTCATGTGTTTATTGGCAATTTGTATATCGTCTTTGGAGAAATGTCTATTTAGGTTTTCTGCCCATTTTTGGATTGGGTTGTTTGTTTTTTCTGATACTGAGCTGTATGAGCTGCTTGTAAATTTTGGAGATTAGTCCTTTATCAGTTGCTTCTTTTGCAAATATTCTCTCCCATTCTGAGGGCTGTCTTTTCGGTTTCCTTTGCTTGCAAAAGCTTTTAAGTCTCATTAGGTCCCATTTGTTTATTTTATTTCCATTTCTCTAGGAGGTGGGTCAAGAAGGAACTTGCTGTGATTTATGTCACAGAGTGTTCTGCCTATGTTTTCCTCTAAGAGTCATTTAGTGTTGGCCCTTACATTTAGGTCTTTAAACCATTTGGGGTTTATTTTTGTGTATGGTGTTAGGGAGTGTTCTAATTTCATTCTTTTACATGTAGCTGTCCAGTTTTCCCAGCACCACTTAATAAAGAAGCTGTCTTTTCCCCATTGTATAGTCTTGCCTCCTTTATCAAAAATAAGGTGACCATAAGTGCGTCGCTTTATCTCTGGGCTTTCTACCCTGTTCCATTGATCTACATTTCTGTTTTTGTGCCAGTACCATACTGTCTTGATCACTGTAGCTTTGTAATATAGTCTGAAGTCAGGGAGTCTGATTCCTCCAGCTCCGTTTTTCTTCCTCAAGACTGCTTTGGCTATTCAGGTTCTTTTGTGTTTCCATGCAAATTGTGAAATTTTTTGTTCTACTTCTGTGAAAAATGCCAGTGGTAGTTTGATAGGGATTGCATTGACTCTGTAGATTGCTTTGGGTAGTAGAGTCATTTTCGCAATGTTGATTCTTCCAATCCAAGAACATGGTATATCTCTCCATCTGTTTGTATAATCTTTAATTTCTTTTATCAGTGTCTTATAGTTTTCTGCATGCAGGTCTTTTAGTCTCCTTAGGTAGGCTTATTCTGATGTATTTTATTCTTTTTGTTGCAATGGAAAATGGGAATGTTTCCTTAATTTCTCTTTCAGATTTTTCATCATTAGTGTGCAGGAATGCAAGAGATTTCTGTGCATAAATTTTCTATCCTGCTACTTCACCAAATTCATTGATTACCTCTAGTAGTTTTCTGGTAGCATATTTAGGATTCTCTATGTATAGTATCATATCATCTGCAAACAGTGACAGCTTTACTTCTTTTCCGATTTGGATTCCTTTTATTTCTTTTTCTTCTCTGATTGCTGTGGCTAAAACTTCCAAAATTATGTTGAATAATAGTGGTGAGAGGGGACATCCTTGTCTTGTTCCTGATCTTAGAGGAAATGTTTTCAGTTTTTCACCATTGAGAATGATGTTAGCTGTGGATTGGTCATATATGTCCTTTATTACGTTGAGGTAAGTTCCCTCTATGCCTACTTTCTGGAGGGTTTTACCATAAATGGGTGTTGAATTTTGTCAAAAGTTTTTCTGCATCTATTGAGATAGTCATATGGTTTTTCTCCTTCAATTTTTTAATATGGCTTATCACATTGATTGATTTGCATATATTGAAGAATCCTTGCATTCCTGGGATAAACCCCACTTGATCATGGTGTATGATCCTTTAATGTGCTGTTGGATTCTGTTTGCTAGTATTTTGTTGAGGATTTTTGCATGTATGTTCATCAGTGATATTGTTCTGTAGTTTTCTTTTTTTGTGACATCTTTGTCTGGTTTTGGTATCAGGGTGATGGTGGCCGCATTGAATGAGTTTGGGAGTGTTCCTCCCTCTGCTATACTCTGGAAGAGTTTGAGAATGATAGGTGTTAGCTTTTACCTAAATGTTAGAATTCACCTATGAATCCATCTGGTCCTGGGCTTTTGTTTGTTGGAAGGTTTTTGATCACAGTCTCAATTTCAGTGCTTATGATTGGCCTGTGTATATTTTCTGTTTCCTCCTGGTCCACTCTAGGAAGGTTGGGCTTTTCTAAGAATGTATCCATTTCTTCCAGGTTGTCCATTTTATTGGCATACAGTTGCTTGTAGTAACCTCTCATGATCCTTTGGATTTCTGCCGTGTCAGTTGTTACTTCTCCTTTTTCATTTCTAACTGTATTGATTTGCGTCTTCTCCCATTTTTTTCTTGATGAGTCTGGCTAATGGTTTATCAATTTTGTTTATCTTCTCAAAAAAACAGCTAATAGTTTTATTGATCTATCATTTCCTTCATTTCTTTTTCATTTATTTCTGATCTGATCTTTATGATTTCTTTCCTTCTGCTAACTTTGGGGTTTTTTTGTTCTTCTTTATCTAATTGCTTTAGGTGTAAGGTTAGGTTGTTTATTTGAGATGTTCCTTATTTCTTGAGGTAGGATCGTAGTGCTATAAACTTCCCTCTTAGAACTCCTTTTGCAGCATACCATAGGTTTTGGGTCATCATGTTTTCATTGTCATTTGTTTCTTGGTGTTTTTTGATTTCCTCTTTGATTTTTTCAGTGATCTATTGGTTATTAAGTAGTGTATTATTTAGCCTCCATGTGTTTGTATTTTTTCAGATTTTTTCATGTAATTGATATCTAGTCTCATAGCATTGTGGTCGGAAAAGATACTTGATATGATTTCAATTTTCTTAAATTTACCAAGGCTTGATTTGTGACCCAAGATATGATCTATCCTAGAGTATGTTCCATGAGCACTTGAGAAGAAAGCATATTCTGCTGTTTTTGCGTGGAATGTCCTATAAATATCAATTAAGTCCATCTTGTTTAATGTGTCATTTAAAGCTTGTGTTTCCTTATTTATTTTCATTTTGGATGATCTGTCTATTGGTGAAAGTGGAGTGTTAAAGTCCCCTACTATGACTGTGTTACTGTTGATTTCCCCTTTTATGGCTATTAGCATTTGCCTTATGTATTGAGGTGCTCCTATGTTGGGTGCATAAATATTTACAATTGTTATATCTTCTTCTTGGATTGATCCCTTGATCATTATGTAGTGTCCTTCTTTGTCTCTTGTAATAGTCTTTATTTTAAAGTCTATTTTGTCTGATATGAGAATTGCTACTCCAGCTTTCTTTTGCTTTCCATTTTCATGGAATATCTTTTTCCATTCCCTCACTTTCAGTCTGTATGTGTCCCTAAGTCTGAAGTGGGTCTCTTGTAGACAGCATATACACAGGTCTTGTTTTTGTATCCATTCAGCCAGTCTATATCTTTTGGTGGGAGCATTTAATCCATTTACATTTAAGGTAGTTATCAATATGTATGTTTCTATTACCTTTTTCTTAATTGCTTTGGGTTTGTTACTGTAGGTCTTTTCTTTCTCTTGTGTTTCCTGCCTAGAGAAGTTCCTTTAGCATTTGTTGTAAAGCTGGTTTGATGGTGCTGAATTCTCTTTTTGCTTCTCTGTAAAGGTTTTAATTTTTCCATTGAATCTGAATGAGATCCTTGCTGGGTAGAGTAAGCTTGTTTGTACGTTTTTCCCTTTCATCACTTTACATATGTCCTGCCACTCCCTTCTGGCTTGCAGAGTTTCTGCTGAATGATCAGCTGTTAACCTTATGGGGACTCCCTTGCATGTTATTTGTTTTTTCACTCTTGCTGCTTTTAGTTTTTTTTTTTTTCGTATTTAATTTTTGATAGTTTGATTAATATGTGTCTTGGTGTGTTTCTCCTTGGATTTATCCTGTATGGGAAACTCTGCACTTCCTGGACTTGATTTGCTATTTCCTTTCCCATATTAGGGAAGTTTTCAACTATAATCTCTTCAAATATTTTCTCAGTCCCTTTCTTTTTCTCTTTTTCTGGGACCCCTATAATTCGAATGTTGGTGCGTTTAATGTTGTCCCAGAGGTCTCTGAGACTGTCCTCAATTCTTTTCATTCTTTTTTCTTTATCTGCTCTGCAGTAGTTATTTCCACTACTTTATCTTCCAGGTCACTTATCCTTTCTTCTGCCTCATTTATTCTGCTATTGATTCCTTCTGGAGAATTTTTAATTTCATTTATTGTGTTGTTCATCATTGTTTGTTTGCTCTTTAGTTCTTCTAGTTCCTTGTTACATGCTTCTTGTATTTTCTCCATTCTATTTCCTAGATTTTGGATCATCTTTACTATCATTACTCTGAAGTCTTTTTCAGGCAGACTTCCTATTTCCTCTTCATTTGTTTGGTCTGGTGTGTTTTTACCTTGCTCCTTCATCTGCTGTGTGTCTCTCTGTCTTCTCATTTTGCTTAACTTACTGTGTTTGGGGTCTCCTTTTCGTAGGCTGCAGGTTCGTAGTTCCCGTTGTTTTTGCTGTCTGACCCCTGTGGCTAAGGTTGGTTCAGTGGGTTGTATAGGCTTCCTGGTGGAGGGGACTAGTGCCTATGTTCTGGTGGATGAGGCTGGATCTTGTCTTTCTGGTGCGGCCCAAATTTTTAATGCAACTATCATGAACCCATGCGTTTCGTGAAAATGTGGCTCCTTTCTTGACCATATAATTCAAGTAATGTGTGGCTCAAGTTTGCACTATCAGTAGAATTGGGAAGCAGACGGGTTCATTAACATTATTCCTTTTCTTCCAGTTGTAACACACAATTCCAGGGTAAAATGGTAACTTCTGGCTAAGTGAGGCCTCTTTGGGGTAATGGCAGATTGTTAAAGTCTTCTCTGCCCTCCTGTTCTCCCAGATGGCGATGCTGTGGGTGGCATCGCACACACTATCTCCAGGCTTGGGCTGTATCCTCGGGAACCTACTGTGGACATGTTGGGCTCACCCAGCATTTGGACCCCACTGGGGTCTCCCAGGATCAAGGGGTAACTTCTAGGGTTTCTCCTAACCAGTTGGGATGGCCCCATACTGACTCTGATCCACCTGAATTTTAAAATCCAGACACACAGGTCAGTTTGAAGTAGATTTGATGTAAAGTTTAAACTGGATCACTGTCCTCAAAAGATGTTATCAACGTACAGGAGTAAACTCCCATACCAAAATAAATATTTAAAAAAATTTTTTACCAATAATAAATGATACTTCATCCATAGGCTTTTCAGATTTTCGTCCCAACATTTCTTGTAAAAGAAAATTAATTTTAACTCCTTCAATAATATAACTAAGATTATTATGGTGGAGTTAAGAAAAGTATTCTTCACTTTGATAAGAAATTTTAACTCAATACCAGACTTAGAGAACATGATGATTTATGAGCTTCTATAGACCGTTGTTTTTCAACTTCAGTACATAAGCAACTACCTGGCAGGCTTGTTAAACATGAGGAGATCAGAGTACCTCTCTCAGAAATTCTAGGCCCTAGCATGGTGCCCAAGAATCTGCATTTTAAGAGCACTCCAGGTAATTCTAACATAGGAGGCATGCAGCTCATATTTTGAGAACCACTGCAAATGGTTACACTAAAACATATTTGAATATAGGTAGGAATGTTGTATTATAACAGACAAATACATAGCAGATTAGAGTAGAATAGAGGAAATATTTAGTTTTACATTTCCACAAATTCCCCTCGTCTTACAAATATGTGATTCCTTTTTTGGTGGCTAATCTTTACTAACATGTCATGCTCCTATTTATCTAAATACAGAGTTATGGCACACCCTTCCAGAGCCATAGCATACCAACATTAAAAGTGATGCTGTCTGTTGCTGTCTAAACATGATGAAATGAAAAGCTACATCTGTCTCTACTCTTTAAAACTACACTAAGGGCTTCCCTGGTGGCGCAGTGGTTGGGAGTCCGCCTGCCGATGCAGGGGACGCGGGTTCGTGCCCCGGTCTGGGAAGATCCCACATGCCGCAGAGCGGCTGGGACCGTGAGCCATGGCCGCTGAGCCTGCGCGACCGGAGCCTGTGCTCCGCAGCGGGAGAGGCCTCAACAGTGAGAGGCCCGCATACCACAAAAAAAAAAAAAAAAAAAAAAAAAAAAAACTACACTAAAATCACAGTAGACGTTTATAGAAGTATAAACGCATTAAGATCAAAGACAATGGGAGGGCTTCCCTGGTGGCGCAGTGGTTGAGAGTCCGCCTGCCAATGCAGGGGACGCAGGTTCGTGCCCCGGTCCGGGAGGATCCCGCATGCCGCGGAGCGGCTGGGCCCGTGAGCCATGGCCGCTGAGCCTGCGTGTCTGGAGCCTGTGCTCCGCAGCGGGAGAGGCCACAGCAGTGAGAGGCCCACGTACCGCAAAGAAAGAAAAAAAAAAAAAAAAGACAATGGGAAAGGACAGAATAGCAGCAAGAGGAAGATGGAAAGAAGATAGAGGGAGGGGTGGTAATAGACTTCCCAAAACAGAAGACTCGGGAACTTATAGTGATTATAGAAGGGAATAAAGGATGAGTAGCAAAGCCATTTGGTCCTAGAGAATCCTGAAAAGTCTCTGGACTTGGAAGAAACATGACTGTTGATGGTAGGGATGAAATTCTGGATTGAATATAAAAGGATTTCAAAATCTGAATACAAAACAGGCCACAGAACCACTCTCACTACAGCCAACCAACTACAGGAAAATGACATTTATTCTCTGGCGATACTGAATTGGAAAGGTTCTAGCTTAGAGACTCCAGGAAAAGTAGAGAGTAGGGGGAAAACAAAGGACTTAAAGCAGGGACAGTATATAAAAGACTACAGTTGAACATTTAGATTTCTGGCCCCGTATCTTGCCTTACTTCCGGAATACTAATATCTAGCTTCATATCCCCCCCATACCCCCAGGGCTGGAAATTGGAGGTATCTTTTCTAAGGGAATTGAGAGGTCCTAGAGAAAAGACATATATATTTATATTTGGGGGTCTGACAATGAAAAGGTTGCTTCATTACCTGGTCACTCTGCAGTAGTTCACCAGTAGTTCACAAACCTCACCTGTGTTTCCTGAATTTCCAATTAGCTTTTTAGTGCCTTACTGTTAAATATAAATGGACAATAAATATTCAGGCACCAGGCATTTAAGGAAAGCCTCCAATACAGACACCAATGTAAAAAAGAAAAAAAGCCAGAGAAGACAATATAAAAAGAACTTTTTTAAAAAGAAAAAATTATGCCCAGATAAATGTTATTGTACCTATGAAAAAACAGAATACTATTTTTAAGAAAAAGGAAAGAGGTCAGAGAAATTTATATTCGCCAGAAAATATTTCACAGAAAGATTCAAAGAAAAAGGTGAGGAATTTTTCTATAAGTAAACAGGGTAAAAGGATAATTAATATGAGGGGAAAAAATTTCAAGACTCAATCCGGAAGGTCTAACATCAAACTAATAGAAATTCCAAAAAGAGAGGACAGAGAAATAGATTATGTTTAGATGGGCGTGGGGTGAGTGGAAGACTATTTCATTAAGTGCCCTTTAGGGCTATTTGATTTTTTCTTTTTCAAGTATGGGCATAGTAACTATGGTAAAAAGAAAAATAATTATTAAAGTAAATAAGAAAAGGACTAAGAATGCTAAGGCAAACTAAATCAGCATATCATAATTTTAGAATTCAGGAAAAAATTGTTACCTGACAGCAGCAACAGAACTATTATTTTATATCATGGGGAAACTTTAAGATATATTGTTCAGTAAAATAAGCAGATTGTAAAATACAGCATATAAAATGACCCAATTTCATAACAAAATATATCTTTGCATGCATAGAAAAAATACATGATATAAAAATGTTAAAGATACTTATCTCTAAATGATATAATTATAAATAATTTTTGGCGAATTAAAATATTTTCTATATGGATGCATTGCTTTTAAAGTTCGTGAAAGATTCAGGGAAAACAAGTGAAAGGAAAATATTTAAAGAGTTAGGAAATGATGTCATTCATGAAAACACCACTTATTAGTTCTTGCTGTGAACAAATCACCATGCTAAACTCTTTGGAGGTTACAAAGATATATAAGACATTATTTCAGTCTCTCAAGAAGCTCATAATCTAACATGGGAGATCAAAATGAATGTATACACACAGTTGATTCTTGAACAACACAGGGGTTAGGGGCACCAACACCCCCTCCCTTGCAGTGGAAAATCCACATCTAACTTCACAGTCAGCCCTCCACATCCACGGTTCCACATTAGTGGTATTCAACCAACTGCAGATCATGCAGTACTGTAGTAAGTATTTGTCGAAAAATATTCACATTATAAGTGGATCCATGCAGTACAAACCCAAGTTGTTCATGGGTCAGATGTAATCACAAATAACTCGAGAGACAGAATGTTACAAGTTTCCTAAGTGTGAGGACCAATACAGTTACAGTTCTTTAGTAGGAAAGATCGCTTTTGGATGGAACATGGTTAGGGAGATTGGAAGGATGCGTAGGATTTCAAGGGGCAGAAATTGTGTGAAGCCATTCCAGAAAGAACTAAGACTCAGAAGTGTAAAAGCGGAAGGGAATCCTGGGGTAGAAGATGGGATGTATCCCTTGGGACCAGACAGTGTAGGATGCTGAATGCCAAGTACAGGGTTTTGGACTTTGTTCAGTAGAAGTGAAAAGTCATTGAAGGTTGTTGAGGAGAGGAGTAAAATAATTACACAAGGGAAGAGAACACCTGGTTTGAAGTATACTAAGCTTGCCCAGGTTCGTGGTAATGAACATTTGAACTTGGAAATTGGTTCTGGGAGTGAGAAGGAGGGATAAACTTGAGCAGTTATTTGGATGTGAGAAATGAGGTAGGAGACAACAATAGTGGTTGCCTTATCATGAGTCTGGTTTATTAAAACAGTGGTAACGCACAAAAGAGCAGTCAGAATAAAGAAGTAGTTTTGTAGAGGAAGATAATTTTGGATATGTTGAATTTTAGATTTTAGATTTCAGAGGAATATGCATAACGCAATACTCCAAAGGCATTTGGAAGTATGAGGTTGAAGTACAGTCATTCAGCAAATACATATTGAGTACCTCCTATGTTTAATAACTACAGTAAGCACTATCAATTCCAAATTGAATAAAACATGACCTCTGTCCTCATGACAGAGCTCGTTGTTTAGGACGAGGGAAACAGAGATCAGATGGATAATTACAATGCAGTTATCATAAGTAATGCATCAACAGAATATGGACAGAGCACTGTGAGAGCACAGAGGGGGGAAACTGTGTCCTTGGGTTCACCGTGATCACTTTTTAAATGTTTGTGACAAATAGGAGCTTCCAAACATGGGAAATGATTCCAGGCATGATTTGGACATTTCATAGAAATGAGGGCTTAATCTAGAGGGAAAAGGGGGAGACTACTGTACTGAGCGCAAAACCTGGAGGTACATATATATTTACCAGGTAGGAAAAGATTGAGAAGCCAGGGAGTGAGGATGCAGAATCTGATCCCAGAAGCTAAAACAGGAGATTCAAGACTCCTGAAACTTTGATAGGGGCAAGGAATTAGGAACATTTTGGACTGATTAAAGTCTACCGGATTTAGCACTTCAGAGACTATCGATGACTTTTTTTTAATTTTTTTTTTTTAACCCTCAGTATAGAACTTTATTAGGGGAAGGGCGATAGAAGGTCCCTGTGTTGAAGGTACTACATCATGGAGACCCGGAGCCTGGAAAAGATGGCACTGGGGAGTTAAGGGAGCTTTGAGGAGGGGTAGCAGAATGAAGGTGTTTCAGATAGTGAGACTGTGTAAATAATAACATTTGTAAAAAGAAAAGTAGCAAAAGACTGGTCCTTTTCTGTGAATATATATACATATGTTATACATATTAACTCATATAGTTGATACCTATTATACAGTTAAACTCATCATATATAGGGAGTAAAAATAAACAGTATTTTCATGACATTGATTTTTAGGAAAAATAGATGTCCATTAAAATTACTGTGGTAATCATTTCATGATATATGTAAGTCAAATCATTCTACTGTACCCTTTAAACTTATACAGTGCTTATGTCAATTATATCTCAATAAAACTGGAGGAAGAAAAAAAGAAATATCAAAGAACTGACAGGAAATGGTCTTGTAGGGATAGTAGAGCCATTGGATTTGGAAGGGACTGTTGATGATGCTTGAAAATAATTTTCCAAAGAGTAGCAAGGGCATGATCTAGAATTCGAAGGAGCTAAGAACTTGAGAGTAAATAGAAAGAGATGACGGCAGTTCCCGGAAACACTGTCTCTCCTCCACCCTCCCCCACATCCCCATTATCTGACGAACTTCTACTTTTTCTTCATTTATCAGCCTAAATGTTCATACCTCAGGTAGACCTTCCTGTCCAACCTTCTCACACTAAATTGGGGTCCCCATGTTATACTAGCTTACCATGCTTTAGCTCTGTAGAATTTACAATTTGTAATGTATTGCTTGTATATTTGTTAAATGTCTGTCTTCCTCAACAGACTGTTGGTTGCATGAGGATAGGCACCATGAGAATTTGCTCTCCACTTTACATTCCAGCCTTGTCCCAGTGTTGGCACCTAGTAGGCTTTCAATAAAGATGTATTAAATGAGACATGTAGAAGGGTAAGGTGGAACACTTCCAGAACAAATTTCTTGGACGTAGAATAGTTATGAGATGTCAGAGTCCAGCATGTCACCCAGTATGTGGATTCCTGGAATAGAATACAGATGAAGAATTGGGGAAATTGAGGTTATACTTTTAGAGCAATTTACTCCAATATCTGTTATACTCACAGAGAACAAGGATGGGATGAAGAGAGGAAGAGTGACGTTTTAAACAAATAGATGACAAAATGGGAGAGGCTGAAGTAAAGCAGATGGGGTTGAATTCTAAAATGAGGGGAGTAGAAAGCATCCTGTCTTTTCTTCTTTATCTGGGGAGTTGGGAGTTTATAGAGCATTGTGAGCCAAGGGAAGTGGACAAGAACTATATTTTAATTAAGTTAAAAAGGTGTCAATTGCTTAGAGAAATAAGGGGAAGAAGTATAGGAGGATATTATGTTCACAGTAAAACATAGGTATCACAGGACACAGTGCAACAGGACTTAAGAAGGGGAAGACAGAGATGATGGAACTAGTTTATAGTGGGCTGTTAACTACAATGTATATGCTTAACAAGTATTAGTTGCTTAATAAACTTGTTGAGAGAAAATTCATAAAAGGCTTTTTGTCATATGTAGCCCCATATCTTGGAATGCAATATATATATTTATACTATTTACATTAATATTTTTGACTAAAAGAATATTTTCTTGTATTTTTTATGCTCTCACACAATGCTGTAAGAGTCTTCACAATATAAAAAGCTACCTAGTTTTTACTTCCCAGAAATTCTTCGTTCTGAAAAATAGAAGTTACTTTGCCTAGTATTTTTAGAAATGACTGATCCTGCCTTAGATAGCTTTTGTTTTTTAAGACGGTTTACAAAAAAATTGTGATTATCAAATAACTGATTTGAATTTATATGCACCTCAAATACAATCTAAAGGTTTGTTTGGTTTTTTTAATCAATCTAGTGAAATCTTTATGCAGGTGTGAATACCTTGTCTTGTTAAAGTATTTCAATTTCATTTATGACCATTATCCTAGCATGGGTTTGTAAGGGACCTGGAGTTGAGGATGCTATCTTTGACCATGAAAAAGAGTTGTCTATTTGTCCTCTAGGCAAAACAAAATGATTCCTAAGGGAGTCAAATGAGAGCAGCTGACCTGATTCACAATGTGCTTAACTGAGGGCTTTGGCAACAGACCACCTGATGCTTTATGGTTTTCTGTATCCGTTCAACACCAAGAATCAAAGTGCTCTGTGATACCCTTGTGAATAGTCTTACATTAAAACACACCTCTTTCCCTAAATATGTTTTTTTTCCTTCTTAATTTTTTAAAGTTTTTTTTTTAATGTGAGCATTGAAGTATTTTACCAGGTATAATGAGATGTGGCTATTAGAAAATAATTCATTTCCTGAATGTGAAATATGTAATTAAGTATCACTGTCGTTGTATAACTAAATATGTTAGGGCTTTGGTGATTACTGTTAATAATCCTGACTCAAAGCACCTAGTAGGTTAATAATTCTTGGTAATATAAGAACAGTGCTGACTGATGTAGGAGAATAGGCTGATCTGCCGCAAAGTTTTGCATGTGTGAATAGTTCTTACCAAGGTGGAAAGAAAAGAGAAACTCTCTGCCTTTATCTGTGCTTTTTCTCATCACCTGAATTCTTTCTAGTCTTCTTGGTACCCATGAATAATCTTTTCATTAGACAATGACATTTCAAGTTGTTGGATTTTAGTTTCCTTCAGTAAAATTCTCTATTCTTAGCCCCCTCCCAATAAATAAAAATAATTCTCATCATGTATCTAGGACACTCCTGATTTGTCTTTTGAATGAGTCAGAGCTGAGAGAACTGTGTAAGAGTAAATGTTAGTGTTAAGAGTCAGGTAATTTGAAGATCAATCATCAGCCTCTCATGATCTAGGATACAGTCAGAGCGTGATTTGATTCATTATTTCCCCTGTCACCAAAGGTACGATCTGCCTTTTCTTGCTGTCTTTTAATCTTGGTAGAAGTTTATTATCTTTAATTGTCTCAACTGGAGTGTGGTGGAGGAAGAGATTTAAGTCTTAAAAGCATATAAATGCTTCCTCCAGACTATCAAAAGTTAGCTGGTAATTTTGCTTTGGATGAGACTTGACAGCACACTAACCTTGAGTTCTCTTCACAGTGGGTAAACCTCACAAGTGCAACTACTGTGGACGAAGCTACAAGCAGCGCAGTTCACTGGAGGAGCACAAGGAACGCTGCCACAACTATCTCCAGAATGTCAGCATGGAGGCTGCCGGGCAGGTCATGAGTCACCATGGTGGGTAGCAATGGCATTCACCATTTTCATTCTCCCCTACTGTTTTCGTCATTTGTTATGGGTTAAATAGTTCTCTCTACCCTTCAGCATGAAGGTAACATTATAGTCTATTTTAGAGCAATTTCAGGTCACACTCACTTTGTATGGGATTATCTTAAGTACTTTAAATGAGTTGAGCTTTGGGACACTTTGCAAACAAGCTATATTGAGTTTTTGTGATACACCCAAATTATTCCTGATAGCGTTTGTTTGAATTGCCATCATAATGGCGCCTGGCCTTGAATACACCAAAGTAAGGTACTCTTTACTCTTCCTTTACTTTGGCTGCACCAAAGAGTTTGAGATGGCTTCGCATAAGTCTATAGGTTTTTCTAAAAGAAGTAATTGTTTATTTGTGTATTTTCATTTCTCTTAGGTAAGTGATCAGTGATATAATTGAAAATGTCTCCAATCTGTCTTGTGATTTATCTTGGAAGTTACTGATTTAGCTTTCTACAAGTATGGGGAACAATCTAGACCAAAATTAGGTGCCACTTCCCTCCACAAAAATAAAAACCCAAACAAAACATCCTGATCTCCTACAATAGCGGGTAGGAAAGCAGTCCCTAAGGTTTATCAATTAATAATTATCTATAACTAAAAAGTTAATGTTAGTAAATCATCCTTTTTAAGGAGAGTTATGAATTTTAATTCTTTAGATTTGGGGCATCTCTTTGGTCCTACTATATTTTTATACTGATTGATTTTATTATTCATACAAATATATACAGAAATGTTAACTTACTGATACATTTATATCTTTCATTTAAAAAAGATTTGCCCAGTATTAAATAGTACAGTTGGGAAATCCTGTAGTCACTTTTAAAATATAAATATCTGTTTTGTATTTATAGGCAGCTCAAGGATTATCTGTGAGGTTTTTGTTTGTTTTATATAGTATGTACTGTGGAACCATGTTTATTGGACAGCTAGTGATTACTTGTTGTTGAACTGGGAATCTTTTATTTTGTTATCCTGAATAATTGAAGCATTTCTTTGTATTGAGGATAGGTTATATAATCTAAAGAATCAGATTTAATTCTATCATTGTTGTGAGTTGAGTCTATTTGTTTTTATATTATTATTATCAACCAACATTTTAAAAACCCTGTCCATGTTTTAAGTCTTTGTAAATTTGGTACTGCAAGCTTGCATTGCTGGGGCTTATGACAGTAGTATAGGATCCAGAGCATCGAGGTTAAAATGGTGGACCTAGGAGTCCAACAACTCTGGTCCAGATATGTGATGTCTGAGTTTGTCACTCATAGGCTTGGTGTGAATTAAAAGTGATTGGATGTACAAAAAAAAAAAAAAAAAAAAGTTCTTTTTACTATTTCAGGGCATTAAATATTAAGAAATAATAAATATTGCATCCCCTATAAAGTTATGTTACTTACCAGTATTAACTTAGGTATTTGAGGTTTCATTTACTTACTGAGCACATTGTTTCTGTTCAAATTGCTGCTTTTAGAGGTGGCTTGAGGCAGGGTAGCTGATGGAGGCATGGGGCATGCCAAAGTTTTCCAAAGACACCTTATGGCACCACTACTAGTTTTTCTGTATAATATTCTCTCATTGCAATTTTGACATTTGACTGGATTATTAGTTTTATTAACTAATTTTTCCATTCACAGTTATTTATGAAACTGTGTTGCAAACACATGTGAATACGAAAAATAGAATCTCTCCTAAAAGACCTTATGTTGTTATAGTGAGGTAAGGCATACATAAATAATTATAGTCAACATGTAACTATCTGTTGAGAGATTAATCAGCTGTAGAATAAGTGGTGCCAAAAAGTTTCAACAGGTATATTTTGGGGTAAAAAGACTTCTAAACAACTACAGCCTCAGCATCAACCCCCATTCCCCAGATCGCTTAGCCATTGACAGGCAAAGGTCTTTACAGATGGCTCTGAAACTGGAAGTGAGGAAAGTGGGAAAGACACTCAGGTACTGGGTAGAGCAGGGGACAAAGCCAAGATGGAGTGTGTGCGTGCATGGGAGGGGGCAGGTAGGTTTTGATATCATTTATAGACCCAAATATTTGTTCTTCAATAATGGATGGAGTTTTAACCACATAAGTTTATATTACTACTATTTCATGCTGTACTTTTTCTAGGTGTGGTGTTAATAATAAATTGAGATTATCCTTAATCTCTGCTTCCTTTTGTTAACATGCTTAATAGAGAATTGACCCTATGAGGTAGGAGTCGATAAATGCCATGAGAGAGACAATATGGATAAAATGCTACTACAGTTCATCATTAACCTTGTCTCACATACATGGCTTGGCATGTGACTCGTTTTTGACAGAGCCACAGTGAAATTCACATTTACACCTTCCCTCTCTTAGTATCCTGTTACATCGTATCTGTTATTCTGTCTTTTCTTTCAGAGTAGGTAGGGGGGTTGCCATTATTGTGGTCACCCATTAGCTCTTTGAAATTAATTACTATTCTTTCTTTTTCATATCTGACATTGTTATATTTCCTAGCCTTTCTTTTCCAAAACATGTTCCCACGTTGGCTCCTTCTAGTGAGGAAGCATCTGAAGTCAAAGAGACTTTCTTTCACTTCATTCAGGAAACATATATTGAGGGCTTGCTATGTGCCAAGCTCTGTGGAATGTTCTAGGAATATAAAGATAAATGGATACAATTTTGTTCTTATATTTGTAGTCTGGTAGGAAATACATAAAAGATCAATAAAATGAAGCAAACGCTCTAATAAAGGCATATACCCTTCTCCAGAAGCACAGATGCAGAAGTGACCTAACTGACTGGAGAAGTCAAGGAAAAGCTTCTTTTTTTTGTTTGTTTCGGTTTTTTTGTTTGTTTTTGGAAAAGCTTCTTAAATGAAGTGTTTGATCCATACACGAGGATGAGAAAAATTGCATAGGTCTGATAGATTCACAGAAACTACACATTCCAGGGAGAGAAGTTTCCATAGGCTAAGACTTGGAGGTATAAAAGAACATTAACAAGTTTCTAGACGTAGAACATAGTTGGAGTTAAAGGGGTGGTAGGAAATGAGACTAAAACAGTAGGTTGTGATGCAGCGATAGAGCTTTACATGCTAATCCAGTGTTTGAATTTCATTGGGGTATTCAAATTCCTGTCTTCTAAAGAACAGTGTCACCAATGTAGAATAAAGGATAGATGCCTGACTGGAGTGTGAGGAGAGACTAGGCCTGAGAATGCCAAGGAAAAGATGAAGGGAAGCAGCAGCAGAAAAGGATGAAACACTGAAGACATATTTACAAGTTAGAATCGAAAGTCCTCAAGTTTGATGGAGAAGGAGGAAATTGATGACTTGTAGTTTTGGAAATAAAGATAATGATGAATTGGGTTTTATGGCAGATTATCTTATTTGAAAGTTATTTTATGCTCATTTTTCAAGTCTTCTCAGCTTCAAGTAAAAGCTTTAAAAAGCAAAGTATGTAATTAGCTTTTCCTCCTTGCCTGAAGACAAAAATGAAAGTGTGACCCAGAAAAACAGCCAACTTTAAAGCAAGAATATATATTCTTATGTTTATGTTTTGAATTATTTGGTAAAGGGAATTTCTTTATTGCAAGGATGGAGACAATTGGGAACCTATAAACTTCCTAGTAAGCTTGTTCAACCTGTTTCCAATGGGTGACAACATTTCCTTCATTAAGATGTTTAGTGAACATCCATTGACTATTACATTTGTCTCACATCGTAAAGGGTACTAAAGACACAGAGTCAAATAAAATTCAGTCCCTACCTAAGGTCACTTACCAGCTATTGGAAGAAATAGACCAGTAAACCAACAGTTACAGCACTGAGTGATAAGCATTAGATGATAAGCACAGAGGACAGGTATCTAAATCACAGTGGGTGTCCAAGAGGAATTTCTAGGGAAAATTTTGAGTGGGGTTTTGAAAGGCAGAATAGCCAGCTGAATAAATGGAAAAGGGTGTTTCATGTGGAGAGAACAACAGCATGTGTGAAGAAATAGAAGTCTAAAAGAGCATGGTGGGTTAAGGACCTACCAGTACTTATGTATAACTAGAGCCCAGTTGGTAAAGGCAAGAGAAATTGGAAGGTGATAAGGCCTGAAAGAGAAGCAATGAACAGGGCATCAAAGACCTGTTGTGCTAAGCAAAGAATTTTGTACTTCACCCTAAAAAGTATTATTACATTTACATTTTATTGCTAGAAATGTGGGAGATAGATCAGAAGAGTCAAGATAGGGCCAAGTAGTCCATTGCAACAGTCTCCTGATTGGCTGAGTTGGACTTAGTAGCCGGCAATATGCAGAAGTTATTTGAGAGCAACTATAGATGTAGAATCTAAGGCACATAGTACCTCTATGCGTATATATAAGGAGAGGTGATAGGGAGGAGGAGGAGGGGTAGAAGACTGGGTGAAAGGGAAGAAATCTAGGATTTGCCCAACGTGTCTAGCATGGATGACCAGGTAGATGGTAGTGTCATTCACTGAGATGGAAATTAGGAAAAGAAGAGAAAGCTTGGGGAGGGAAATAGAGATTTCAGTTTTTGAACACATTATCTTTTAGGCACCTGTGAGAGACGGCCAAGTGAAACTGTCTAGAAGGAAGTTGAATATATAGATCTCGAGCTCTTGAGAGAAGTCTCAGTAGGCAATAAAGATGTGGGAGCCATCACTATATAGGTAGTAGTCTAAAGTAAGAGATTTTGTAAGGTTATATGGGTACAACTTTATACAGAGCATAGAGTAAGACATCTAGAAGACCAAGAACACATTAGGAAGGGGAAGAAAAGAGCAATGAAGCTGAGTAAGACCAGAGGATGGGAAAATGGAAAGAGTGATTTCAAGTGTGGGCACTGCCCAGTGTTGTCAAGAATATATTTAGATAAAAGCTTCTTTTATGTTCTACAACATGGAGAAAATTTGTGACAAAATAGAAGACATCTGTTTTGTTTGCCTGTCATACATGTCATACATGCCCTCATCCTCCTACAGTTAACAAGCCTTCTCTTTTCCTTTAGAGAGCTGTCCTCTCTAATCGGCTGAAGCCATGGCAGGACTGTCAGTCTAGGTGCCCTGCCCTCTTCTGGTGGGGGGTGGACGTGTGACCTAATCTAGGTCCCTCAGACTGTGTCTTCTTGGAATTTGAAATTTGAGTGGATTGTTTGGCAAAATAGCTATGTTGGGAACACTTGTATGGTTCTATCTTTATGATTAATCAATGTGGTGAGATAATGAAGTGATGCAAGGATCAATATTTTTATCATGGTTATAACTTCAAACATAAGGAAGATATTTGGTTATGAAGTTTGTTCTAAGAAGTGGAGTTTGCATATTGGTATTTTCTTAGCCTAGTTGAATGTCTCACAATGCGATTAATGCATTATTGACTAGACAACTTGTTTTGTGTTTCAAGCAATGTATATCTAGAAGCACTTTGATGAGTTGCACCCAGATACATGAAAGCAATTAATTTAGATTAGTTATGTAATATATAAAACGTGTCAGATCTTTTCTCAGTGGAGACCTTAAAAATATTTCAAACTTGTTTATACAAAGTCAACACTCAAATAGTGGCTAAGAGCCCAGGCTCTGGAGTCACACCACCTGGGTTCTACTCGTATATTCCCTGTTAACTAGATATAAACACTGAGAAAATACTTCAGTAAAAAAATTTGAAAAAAAAAAAAAACACATTGTAAATCAACTATGCTTCAATTTTTTAAAAAGCACGCTGAGAAAATTACATCTTTGGGTCTTTGTTTCCCCATCTGTATAAAAGAGATGGTAATTGTACCTATCTCAGTGGGTTGTTGAAGGCTTAAATAAATTATCAGATGGAAAGCCTTAAAACAGTACTTAGCACATAGGGTGAGTCTGTTGTTGTTATTATTATTGCTGATATGGTAGAAACAAGACTAATGTTTGATATGTAAAGGACTGTTGGTTGTGAAGTAGAAGTTAGATCAGAGCTCTGCCAAAGTCATTGTTTTCAGTTCATATGAGCTTCATTGAACTTGGGACAAATCACTTGAATTGAGGTGGAGGTGGTGTGGGACAGTTCCCACACCCAGGTTTCGTTTTGAGTGTTAAATGTGTGCAAATATGAAAATTCAAGGTGAGACTTAGAGCAAAACTGCCAAGTTTTAGACTATTCATTTCAAAACTAATTAGTATATTCAATTTGGGGGCAAACCCTGTTAACCAGTTTTGCTGTTTTTTAGCAAGATTGACAACAACAAACTTTTTTCTCTTTCCTTCTTTCGTTTCGGATCTTGGCTCATGACATATTTTCATCTTTGGTCCATTCATGGCCAGTTTTTCAGTTATATAGTTATTTTTTAATAATGTAGTAAGTGCCTGTGAATTCAACATCTAAAACAAAAGTTAAAATTTTGACAATAATCTGTATCTAATTGCATGGCCCCCCTCCACATCACCACTGCCATTCCATCCTCCTGGCCCCCCCTTATTTGAATTCTGTGGTCATTCTTTCTTTGCTTTTCTTTTTAAGTTTTTTTTTTCTCTTATTTTACTTGTTGCTAAGAGAGGACATGATGTTGTGTGTAATATCTGGGGACATCTTTTTGCAGTTGTATATCATGAATTATACCTGTATAGAAAGTGACCTATGTGTTTCTTTGTTTCTAAGTCTCCTCTTGGAATTTTTTCCCAAATTAACATCCAGTAATTACAGAATCCCTCGCCATTAAAATAGAGATTGAAGATTGAATTTTTCTGGCCCATCCACCTGGCTATACTAGGTTAACCCAAAACTTAGGTTGAATATCGATGTCTTTAAACATGCTTGAATTACAAAAACATTTTCTGATGCCATTTTTCATTTCTTCAAAATCAGCAACCTGTATTGGTTATTAAATAGGTCACCTGAATTGTGCACTGGATTTTCTTAACTTTCATCTCTTGCTTTCTCACTCTTAGTGTCTGCCCTTGTAAAGGATAATACATTGTGTTTCACACAGTGGGGCTATCCCTTTACAAACGAAAGGAGCAGAATAAATCATTTTACAGTGCATGATGAACAAGTAAAGATATCCTGAGATATGAAACCTTTAGATTTCCAAACAGTGCTGACACAAGTACAATTGGAGAAAGCAACAGTAAACAAGAAATAATAAGTTATGGTCCTTCCTGTGAATATTGGTTTTAATCAACTGATCTGGTCTGTCTCTGATATTACTCTATCTTTACTTAAATGTCCTTTGACAGTATTTTTATTCAAAAACAACTTTTATAAGTTCTGTGTCTACACCATAAATGTCAATATGTAATGTCAACATCTATGAATTAATATATTAGCCCACAGCAACTTAGACTGGAGAGTTTATGTCAAATGAATTAGAGCAGTAGTTTAGTAAGCAAATATGCCAGTTTAGAAATGGATTATGTTGTCCTGCTGAAGAGCTCTTTTTAAAATAAATTACAATCATAAAGCTGTCACCGTTTACTGTGCATGGACATGTTTAGAACTGGATCTCCTTCACGAAGACTGCTTTGTGCAGGTATGTAGCTACTGCCAATAGGGCTCGCAGCTCACTCAGCTCATCAAGTAGAAAATCTGTTACAGGAAAATACATGGGTGAAAAAAAACTGATTAAATATTATACTGCTCTTCTGTGTGTCTGTGTAAGGTTTCCTCCAAAACAAATTGACTTACTTAAATTGTTTTAGAAAAATAAACTCCAGAAGCCTTGAGAACAGTGCAGTCTTAAAGTAGTATTGATTTTAATCAATGCTAAAAACACTTTCAGAGGACTAAGATGAGACACAAGAAGAACATGTTGGCCACCAACAGTGGCAACAGTTTATGTCATTGATCTGAGAGAGACTCGGATAAAAACAAATCCTCTGTGTGTGTGTGTGTGTGAGTATACACACACTAGTGTTAAAAGTATACTTTAACACTAGAGGTTATTCTTTCTACTTAACTTTTATTCAAGCATACTAGCTTATGTTTGTATAACACATATTGAGATGGCAAGTCCAGCTTTGTATCTTTTTAAATGTTGAAGAAATTATCAGATTACATTTTTTGTATGGTTTTATATAGTACCTCCTATGGAAGATTGTAAGGAACAAGAGCCTATTATGGACAACAATATTTCTCTGGTGCCTTTTGAGAGACCTGCTGTCATAGAGAAGCTCACAGGGAATATGGGAAAACGTAAAAGCTCCACTCCACAAAAGTTTGTGGGTAAGCATTACAAAGGGTTTTATTTCTGTAAAAATTGATTTTAATGAGCAAAGGCATGTTCCCATGTGCTAGAAATATATATTGGTGTATTTCAGTTCATGAAGTAAATGCCCATCTCTTTACTCCATTATGCCACTCCGTGTATACCGCATTTACACACACACACACACACACACACACACACACACACACTACACACCCTTAGGCATATGGGCCTAAGAAGGAGAAATGAAGGAAAGAGTGATAGTAATCAATTACTTTCTCAAAATGAAATATTATATAAAGTGAAATAACAAATAACAATACTTAAGGGAGCCTAGTAGCCAGTTTTGTAATCTTTTTAAATTTGCATTAGCGCCAGGTTTTTAAGCTGTTTTCTTTACACAATGTTAATGCTTTTAGTATTTAATCTAGAATGAAGAAATCTTTTTTTTAATTCTGCATTAAAATACATAATGCAGCAGCCTACATTCAAGATGTTTCATATTTGGATCTATAGTTCATATTTTGATCTTTGTTTTCATGTGGCCTACAGTTTTGAACTGAAAAGATTAAATGTGATGTGTTAGACTTTCCTTTTTCATTTCCAAGCCCTCAGATATTCTTTGATACAGTATACAAAATGATGCCAACTCTGAGTGTAAGTTGTAAAGTATCTCTGAGGATACAGAAGCATCTAGTTTTTTAAAAAAAATGAATGAATAACAGATTCAATATAAAGAATTATCACTATATATGTAATATATATTCTTATAGACTTACATAGAGTAAAAATTAGAAGAGATAAAAATAAACAGATTCTCACATTCTAGTGTCAAAACGCATTATAGAACACCTTGTGAGGGTTGAGTAGTGACTGAGAGAAAATCTTTTCTTTGGTTATTTCAGGGAGGAAAGGGTGATACAATTGTCCTACTCCAATAAACACTTACAGAAGATTTCTTTTCAATCTAAAATTAAAGAACTAACAAATCACCAAAATATCAGTTTAAGACAAGCTGGAGAGATTAACTGACAAAGTTCATTGAAGGAATGCTGAAGGGTAGCCCCAAGGATCATAGTTTATACTAGGTCAGTTTAAAACTAGCCTCTGAGAGTATACTCAGATCTGCCTTGGGCCCTAAGTTACTTTTATTTCTCTGTGTCTCTTTCTTCCTGTTTATAAATAACTTTTTTAAAATATCATTCATCTGTTTTTAAAATTAATTTGATGGATGTCCATTAAATGTCTATGCCTCAACTAGAGACTAGTATGGTTGGAAAAATATGAAGTTTATTGCTATTCTATTTTCTGAATTTACTTAGTTCTGCTCTTTGTAATATTTTCATGTTTCCTTTGACTTAGAGATGCTACTCTCGATTTGATTAAATTCCTTAGAAAAGGGTAGATTTTTTAAAAGTACATTTTGATTCTAAAATAAGGACATTAGGTTTTTATTAGAATTTGATGGTATTTTTTCTTTATTTGGATTCTATCCTAGTGGTAATACACAGTTGACCTCTGAACAACATAGGGGTTAGGGGCAGTGACCCTCATACAGTAGAAAATTTGCATATAATTTACAGTTCGCCCTCCTTGTACACAGTTCCTCCATATCCACTATTCTGCATCCATGGATTCAACAGTATCTACTGGTGAAAAAGTCCTCCTATAAGTGGACCAGCGCAGTTCAAACCCATGTTGTTCAAGGGTCAACTGAATAACAAACAATTGCATAGTAACTGTTTTTATGATGTCTTCTGAAGTGAGAAATTTCATCATTCCACACTTATTGTAAATTTCTTTTTATCATGTCCCTCAGTTAAATATTGTTCTTTGATTTTATCAAGCCCTCCAGGCCAGTGATCCTTGAACTTTCTGTATATGTTTCCTCCTCTCTTTTCTTATTCAGTTTAGATTCTATGACTCTGTTGTCTTCTTGTCCTTCTACCTTTCTCCTAGTAAAACCCCACTCTCTAATGGAGCCAACTGAGCCTCTTTTCCACATCTACATAGCTGCTAGTAATTTTAGAGAAAATCCCGCAGCCTTATGAATTGGCATCACTGTAAATAAATGAGTAACTGATCTCAAATACCGGTCGTCCCATCCCTACTATATAGCAGCCTTCCTTTAATTCATCCCTGAATAGCTTTCTCTCCTACTCGCCACTTTGGGCATTTCGACCTTTCTCTACTCTCCCAAAACATGGTATCTCACTCCTTGGTGATATTACATCTAGATTCATAGGAAATAAAATCAGTTGAAATGATTTCAGTATAATATCACTAATCCTGTAGGATCACGTGTATTCACATGAATACTTTCTTTCCTTGATGAAGGAAGCATCCTGCTTCCAGATTCATTCCTCTTCTTGCACTCTGGAATTCTCCTATCCCAACCCCCAGATAACTTACACTATTATTTCCCCCCTTTCTCACATATATATATATATGTGTATATATATATATATATATATTTTTTTTTTTTTTTTTTTTTTTTTTGCGGTATGCGGTCCTCTCACTGTTGCAGCCTCTCCCATTGCAGAGCACAGGCTCCAGATGCGCAGGCTCAGTGGCCATGGCTCACGGGCCCAGCCGCTCCACGGCATGTGGGATCTTCCCAGACCGGGGCACGAACCTGTGTTCCCTGCATCGGCAGGTGGACTCTCAACCACTGCACCACCAGGGAAGCCCTCTCACA
This sequence comes from Phocoena sinus, assembly GCF_008692025.1. Classification (NCBI taxonomy): domain Eukaryota; kingdom Metazoa; phylum Chordata; class Mammalia; order Artiodactyla; family Phocoenidae; genus Phocoena; species Phocoena sinus. The sequence goes on from NC_045769.1 coordinate 24,180,700, forward strand.
TATATTTTTAACCTCTCCCTTCTATTGGCATTTTTCTTTTTGCATTCAATGTGATAAACTCTCATGATTAAAAAAAAAGTCTAACCCCCAAACCCAGGTCTCTTTGCAGCTGCCTACTTTCTCCTTCTCTTCAAGGATGTAGTTATTGAAAGAGTTCTCTACACTTGCTTTCTATAAGTTCTTTCTTTCTACTCATTCCCCAGTCTGTACAACCTGGCTTTCTTCCTTGTGCTCTGCTGAAATTATTCTCACTGAGGTGTCCACTAGCTTCAGAGTGTCAAGTCCAGAGGAACCTTTTTAGACCATCTTAAACCTAGAGAGCATTTGCACTGCTGAATAGTTAGTTCCTTTGGAAACACTCTCTTTCCTTGGTTTCTATGACATTGATCTCTCTTGCATTTCTTCCAGCTTCTCTGACCACTCCTTCTCAGTATTTTGTATGGATTTACCCCAACAGTTACGCAAATGGGACAACAGTAGTAATGGAGGCCTCAATTCATATGCCTAAATATTTTAATATTGTCAGTCAGGCTTAAAAACTATTGTGTTCTAACCTCCTAATCTGGAAGACGGAGTTCAAATAAATATAGAATTCTCAGATTCCGTGGAGTTCCACATCAGACCTTGGAGGCATGAGCAGAGCCACCACTCCCTGACCTGCAGCCAGGCCCTTCTTTTAAACCCACTCCTGATTCTTTCCAGTAGCAAAAAGGGGTCCTATGTACCTACGTGTAGACTTTAGTCTGCACATCCAAGTTCTTTTCATATCGCACCCCACACACAGCACACAAGAGTAGTGTATTGACCGTTCTTCAAGCCTAAGAGTGTACATACCGGCAGCACAGTTGGTACTCAGGACAGTGGACCCTATGAAGAGGACTGTGCGACACTTGGTGCAAGCTCCCAGCCATTTGGAGAAGGAATTCTGGGGTCCTGGGTACCCAGAGTATGGTCTAGGTTGTAAGCTTCAGGTAAGCACATTCCCTTGTCCCTGTACATTCCTTATTCCATGAGCAGCACAGCCCAGGGCTCTCTAAGCATGGGGCTCAAATCCCACTTGCCCTAGTTTATGGGCAGGCATAAAAATCTTGATGTTCTTCCAGGTTCTATTTTTGACCTTCTCTTTTTCACACTTTACCTATGCCTGGGTGATATCATCTATTCCCATGGCTTCAGAAGTTACTTTCAATCAACTGATGACTCTCATATCTATATCTCAAGCCCAGATCTCTCTCCTGAGTTTGAGACTATATCTCAGTACTTATTAGACATGACTTATTACTCATAGTATTCCCCAATCTGAATTCACCATCTTTTCTATCCCATTGCTATCCATTAAGTTCCCCAGTCCAGAAACCTGGGCTCCATACTTAATCTCTTTTTCTCATTCTCTGCGTCTAGATAATCACCAAGTTCTAGGAACATTTTCTAAAATTCTCTCCATTCCATCGAATTTTCTCCATTTCCACTGCCACTCTACTAGTTGAAGCCACCATGATCTCTACATCTCTACAGCAAGAACTTCCTAAACCATCTTGCTAAATAAATATCTAGTTAAGTCACTTCCCTGTTTAACCCTTTCAGTTCTTACTGCTCTCAGGATAAAATTCAAACTCCTTAATTGTTGAATGAGCCTTATATTATCTGATGCCAACTTTCTCATCTATTTCCATTCGCAGCCATATGCAAAGTGTAAGTAATCCCTAGAATGTGTCATGCCCTCTAGCCTCTGAGCCTTCCTACCAGCTGCTCCAACCCCCACCATTCCTTTACTTGGCTAATATTTGTCATCACATTCTTCTCTCTGATGTCACTTTCTTCAAGAAGTTTTCTTTTACTATGAGTTATGTATTCCTCTTATTTGACCCCATACCACATATCACACTGTATTATAAATGATCCCTAAGTTGTTGTCACTCCCTCTAAACTGTAAACTCTTTGAGAATATAGATTAGGTTTGTCTGGCTTAACTTTTAAACTCTTGACGTTGCAATATCTTAATTGTATGCTACAAGATAATTACTCATCATATTTTTTCTTCCATTTTCATTACTCTGACCATTACCTTCATCTCATTTAGGGGACATTTCTTCAAACCTGTAATAATACTAGCCACATGAAAGTATTTTTCCAGAATGCAGTTCTGTGGATCAGCATCACATGTTAGGCACCTACAACAGCATACTAAAGGTTTATAAGAACTTCACATATATTTTAAAGAAGGATTTATCTGTAAGATTTACCTATCAAAGTAGCTAAGTATTAGTAGGAGAACCCACTGTTTTAGTGGCAGAAGTTTTCAAAGATAAAATATTCTGTCCAAAGCTGGCAATATTTGAAGGAGAAAAATTTAAACTACTATTTCATGCACCAGACTCTTTTATAGTTAATATTAGATATTATGTTGAAGTAAAATACTGAAGTAAAATTAAATTAGTTGAAGTAAATGTTAAAGGGAAAACTACAAATATCCTTCAGTCAAGAAAATGTACAGAAAACTAACAATGGGTATACATACATACCAGCACGATTGCACATGTGTCTAAATAAGAAAGGGTTGATACAAAAATGAATAATTATCCATTTCAAGAAGCAAAACAATGAAACATAGTATTTTCCAAGTTTATAAGTAAGTGCTTTGGGAAATATCCTATTTTTATATAGCCCTAAATTTCATTCAGTTTATCAGACAATGTCAGCTTTTAACAGTATTTTAATTGTGGCATTTTAAAATTTTCCAGAATGACATGTATTGGATCTATGATCTTTCTCTAATATAGCACCTATATCAACCAAATTAAGCCTACACAATTGTGAGATAACAAGTGTTATAACCAGATCACTCTCGCTTTTATGATCTTTGAAGCTTGGTCACTGATGTTTAAAGTATGCAAAAACAAGTATAATCCCTGACTTACTTTCACCTGGTATTTCTTCTTTCTCCTATAGTGGCTGAGCTCTAGACAAGTGGACATTTTAATAGAGAATGAAAATAAGATAACACACAATTATAACTTTTAGGCTAGATGCATTTTCGTGGTGGCATTAGAACAAGTGCAAATGGCTTGTGAAATTTTTATTACTAATCCTTTTTGTAGGTGAAGAGTATTTGTGAGTCTCAGCAGAATTAAAGAGCTTAAATACTTGATCTAAAGAATAAGAGATACCATATTATGGAAAATGGAAGTGATGAGTTAACTTTGTACTTTTATATTTTTAGTCCAACCACTTATTTTGAATCTTTTTTTTCTTTTTTACTTGTCTCCCCCTCTGTCTTTCAGGGGAAAAGCTCATGCGATTCAGCTACCCAGACATTCACTTTGATATGAACTTAACATATGAGAAGGAGGCTGAGCTGATGCAGTCTCATATGATGGACCAAGCCATCAACAATGCAATCACCTACCTTGGAGCTGAGGCCCTTCACCCTCTGATGCAGCACCCACCAAGCACAATCGCTGAGGTGGCCCCAGTTATAAGCTCAGCTTATTCTCAGGTCTATCATCCAAATAGGATAGAAAGACCCATTAGCAGGGAAACCTCCGATAGTCATGAAAACAACATGGATGGCCCTATCTCTCTCATCAGACCAAAGAGTCGACCCCAGGAAAGAGAGGCCTCTCCCAGCAATAGCTGCCTAGATTCTACTGACTCAGAAAGCAGCCATGATGACCACCAGTCCTACCAAGGAAACCCAGCCTTAAATCCCAAGAGGAAACAAAGCCCAGCTTACATGAAGGAGGATGTCAAGGCTTTGGATACCACCAAGGCTCCTAAGGGCTCGCTGAAGGACATCTACAAGGTCTTTAATGGAGAAGGAGAACAGATTAGGGCCTTCAAGTGTGAGCACTGTCGAGTCCTTTTCCTAGACCATGTCATGTACACCATTCACATGGGTTGCCATGGCTACCGGGACCCACTGGAATGCAACATCTGTGGCTACAGAAGCCAGGACCGTTATGAGTTTTCATCACACATTGTTCGAGGGGAGCACACATTCCACTAGGCCTTTTCATTCCAAAGGGGACCCCTATGAAGTAATGAACTGCACATGAAGAAATACTGCACTTACAATCCCACCTTCTTCAGATGTTGACATATTTTTTTTTTAATATTATTACTGTCATTAATTCTTATTTTGTGGACGCAGTGTCATTTGCTCTGCCTAATTACAATAAGGAAGGAAGAAACAGAAGAGAGAAGGGATGGGATATTGTTTCTTGACAACTTGGCTTGTTTATTTTATGGGAATTAAAGAGCAGTTCATTTCTGCCATGCATAGATGTTAAGGTATATCATGCTTTGAGAAAAAAATAATCACTTGATTCGTAAAGATTCACACCTAAGGATTCTAATTTGCCACTGATGTTCAGGATTATGATTGAAGGCAGGAAAGATTAGCGTTTTCTGGGTAGGACTTTCACAGTTAAAATGGGATAAGTAATTTTACTGTTCAAAGAAGAATTTGTTTCAAAATGTAAACTTTTTTTTTTCCCTCTAGAGATCATGGAACACAAACACATTATTTTCAGTGATAACTCCTTGGATGAGTTGTTGTTGTGGGCTCTATGTTTACTTCCCCTATGGAATTTATAATACGGTATGTTGTACACTGTACCATATAGCAAAATTTTTAAACTACAGGTAGTTAAGGACAGCTACAAATACATCTGAGGTCCTAGGATCTTATTTTTCTAAACTTAAGCACTGTTTTTCCATAGTTTTGATGACTGGCATTTTATAGACACCCTGGCAGCCTTACTTTTAACACCTTTAATGAATAGTATTTTTATCTAGTTTTCAGAATAACATGGTCTAAGAGCGGCTAAGAGGCAGTCAGTAGTTTCCAGAAGGGACCTCTGCTGTGCTTAAATTTGCTTTGGGAAGTTTTCTTTTAAAGTTGTAATGTGATGGCAGCATAGTATATGTATCTGTTTCTAAAAGTACGCTTACGATTGTCACTTTATCAGCATTTAATCAGTGTTAACCAGTCAGCAGAAAAATATAATTAGACTAACAGTAGGGGGGAAAAAATCCACTCAGAAATCCCTTTTCTGGTATTTCTCTTTTCACTGGTTTTTCTCAAGCTGTGACCACCCAGTGTTTTGTCCATAGTCTGTTCGTCTTTTACTCTTCTAGTGGAAGGTCTATAAAAATCTTGCCATAGGCTATTTCTTTCAAAATCTCCTCAGAGCAATTGCTAATTTGACCTGAATGTGGTAACTTGAACCCCATAAGATTATGGAACTAGGGCTATTTATTCTAGTATTTCTTCAATAATAATATTTACCACTTTTTGGTACAAGGAAAAGGGAACGTCTGTGTAACCGGTACATTAACTATAGATAAGACAGAAAAGCAAAACTTATTTTTACCTTTCTTGGAGTCCAGAATGTGACTGAACCTCCAAGCTTAAGTGTCCACGTCCACATTTTTCTGTCTCAAAAACATGCAACTATTTATAAGTTCTTGTCAGAAATGAATCTCAATCCCTTACTACAGAATTTTTCTTCTTTCAATTCATACATACGTTGCCATATTTCATGTACAGATTTTAATTTCTTTTGTATGGGTGCTCCTCTGCTTTTGCTTTGCAGTCTAACAGCACTAGAGGGGAGGAACTGAATGGAACTGATTAAATTCATCTTGGGGGACACCCTTGGAGGGGGAACTTACTGTTTGTGTTTACGGAGGACAGGCCTGACCATGACTGGATTATCTGATAACCATTTCTGAATACTAAAATTACATTAAGCTGATAACCGCTGTAAAAAAAAAAAAATCATTACATGGGATGCTGAAACTGTGTTTCTTAATGATGCAAGAATGATGTGAGAATTAGCAAGACTAGAGAACTGTGGACAGATAGGCAGATCTGGCCCCAGTACTGTTCTTCACTCATTTTCTAGTTTACTATCTGCTTATGTAAGCAGCTTCTAAGCACTGACACAGCTAGAGCTAGGCAAAAATGGTTACAACGCAACTCTCTTTTACTAGCCCTCTGTGGTAATTATTTCTGGAGAAATGTCTAAATTGTTCCTTTAACTCTGAGAGAAGGCACCAAAACAGAAATGCAAACTGTTTTAAAGAGAACGTCCACTGTCACTTTTCCTGCATGCTTTGGTACATTACTACATCGTGAACATACAGTGTATTCAAAAGTGAAGCATGTCTTTGAGACTTCCTCACCCACCTGCCCCAACCACTCATAAATAATTGGAATTTAATTTTTTTTTCCTTTGAGAGGAAGGGAAATAATTTAAGGCTAGTGATTTTGTGTTTTACTACAAGGAAATATTTGGATGGCAGTCAGTATGTTCATAACTTTGGCTATGTGTGAGTTTCTGCTGGCATCATCTATGAATTTTTTTCCTGGTTACTATTTTTTATTTTCAGTGTATGAACAATCATGTACCTACCTGCCCTGGGATGAAACTGAATTTAGGTGGACCTGCAGAGGTCCATAGTACCCCCCATGAGGACAGTACTAATACACTCTCCTTTTCTGATTTCATCTTTCTGAGAATCTTTTTTATTGAAGGGACTTAATACTTTTGAGAGTGTATTTGCTACAAGTGTGTACTTGTACTTTCTTAGCTTTATATAAGGAACAAAAAGAGGTAAAGATGGCTCAGGGTATGGCAGGGACAAATAAGGACAAGATCAATTCGAATGTGTAGGTTAGACAGAATTTTTGTGGACACAGTGCTTCTGGGAAACCCTGGATGGCTATATTTGCATGCTTCTTCATGAAAGGAAATATGCAAGGTGGTAGCACCTAAAAATAGATATGAGAGTCAGACACCAAATAAATCAAGTTTTACATAACAGTTATATGCCCAGTTTATTTAGGTGAGATTTCACATTACAGATTATTTGAGGGGCATGAAAATAGGTTAGCTTCTGTATTTTCCAGTTTGGCAAAAATTCATCACATTGCTTTGCCCTAATTTTGCCCAGAATTTTATCTCCAGCTCCTGTTAGAGAAATGTGTTACCTCTCTCTGATAGTGGTCAATCACTTTTAAAAAGCCATTCTAATCTGGCTTGTTAAAATAGTGAAAGTGACCAGTAAGCAAACTGGAAGAGATTTTGAGTTGTTGAAACATGCCATTGAGAATTTTCTGGAGGGACAAAATGGGAGAACGAGAGACTAGGATTCAGATTTGGCTAAAAGTAGGGACTGTCTCTCCTACATACATACAAGCAGCTATATACATGCATCATAGTACACATACACACACATTCTTTTAAAGAAAATTCATGAAAAAAAGCACAGTGATCAGATGTGTTGCAAGAGCCTATAGAGAGTTAAAATTATAGTTAATACCCGAGCAACTTAGTAGGTTTACTTTACCAGATTGTACTGAGAAATATTAAAGTTACTAGTGTGTCTTTAGGACTAGTTGCAACCACTCAACTCAAACCGTGAGGCTTTACTGTGTACTTACAGAACAAATCAAAACAAATCAAATCAAAAAAAAAAAAGGCTTTAAGTTGATTTGATATAACCTCCAAAGTGAAAGAAACACAAATTACTTTTGAATAGGAAGATACAGAAAAGAAAAATTTTCAACTTTTACTTGTTGACAAATGGAGAAAGACAAGAATGTTTTAGTGAGCTTGGTATTGTTTTGATTTATGGTTTTTGTGTCTGAGTTGTAGACCTCACAGAACCATGAAGTTTTATGATATTTTATAAATGTTTGACAAAACTTACATCAGTGAAGGCATTTAGATGAAAATGATGTTTTACTTACTTCACAAATGTTATCTTTAAAGTGATTCCTTATGGTGGAAAAAGAACAGAAAAGACTGCAAAAATACAAATAAAAAACTATATGCTCCTGGTTTCAAGACAGAACTTAGATTATAGGAGGTACTGGATACATCATTTTTTAACTTTGAACTGTTCATTTTACAAAAAGGGATAAGTTACATTTGTGGTCATCTTTAGTTATATTTTATATATATTTTAGTAAGTACTATCTGTGTGAAAATTATTCTAAAACAGAAAATTCCCCAAACGCAAAAGTAAAGAAGAATGGGGGGGGGTGAAATTAAAGTCTGTATATATGAAAGTTATCTTAGAAATGTTTTTAAACCTCCAGTTTCTGCAAAATAATTAAAATATACAGTAACTGGTCTTAAGATCCTGAATTTAATGTATTAAATACTTATAAAATTTATTTATATTGGTGCCTTTTTAAAATGCATTGAGAGAGTGTTGGTTAGCCGTTGTAGCTCTACCACGCTTTTATTATGTATTTTTAAAAATCACTTAAAATTGATTACTATATAATTCTTCTTTGCGTTCCTAGGTCAAAACTGTTAGAGGAATTTCCAATACAGAGACTTTCAGCTTATCTGCTTAAAGTAAAAGGAAACTTTGAAACCAGATGTTAATATCTTTTTAGTTTGATAATATTTCTGAATACCATTACAAGATTATGCAGGTAAAATATGAGGTAGAGGGAAATTGTAGCTGTGAATTGCATTGTGGTATGTGTTTTTGTTTTGTTTTTAAGGAAGAATAAGTTCTAATATCATACAAGATTTTATTAGTGGAGTTTTTGGTCAATAAAATATAGTATTGTTTTGGAATTTCACCTGTAGACTAGTGTTCTGCTAGTCTTAGAACTTCTATCTTCTAACCTGTTAATGTTTTGTGGAATGATGTAGAGAAGCAGGTAATTAATTCTCCTTGAACAAAACAAAACTGAACAGTCATATCACATTGCTGTTCTCCAAAGCATAATCTCAAATGGTTTCCTACCATGGTTGTGTATTACTTGCAATGGATGTGTTAAAATATGACAGCTTTTTTAAAAATGAGCTGCTTGTTATTCAAAGCAAATGTCATATGACCAAGAAGCTGTGATAATCTAGTGTTTCTTTTTATCATAGTGTATTGCTAGGCCAAATAATGACATCTTGAATATTTTTACATTTATTGCAGAAACCTAAAATTTTGGAATTTCCATAAGGTTTTTATGTAACATTGTATTTTTAGCCTTTCAGTTTTCTCTTGCTGTACTGTAAGTTTGTGGATATTTTTCACACACACTCTTAGAAATAAGTTCCTAATTCTGTTTATGGGGTTCTTCTCCCGTAACATGGCATTTGTATATTTTCTGTATAAATTTGTTGTGAATTAACCTTTATCCCATACAGAGAGTGGTACATGAATGACTAGTTTTCTAAGATGTCCTTTTTATTGTGAATAAAGTATAAAATTTAGAGGCCCTCTGCTAAGCCACATAAAGTACAGCATAAAACTTCATATAGGTACAGATAAGCCAGTTTGCAGTTAATCGGGCCCTTCAAATTACCTCAAGTGACACACAGTAAGGAAAGCTTCTTGAACGGGTGGAGGTCACTGAATCCCCAACTATGCACTTATCAGGATTCTACTTAATTTACTGGAAATGGATTTTTTTTTTTTTAATGAATACACTGTAACAAGGGAAAGACTCTGGGTTTTGTTTTTTGTTGTTTTATTCTTCTGTGTTTGTTTTTTAAGTAGTTCAATTTCTGAAACTGTGATAAAACATTTTGACTGTCAAGCACGCTCAGATTTTAACATAAATCACTTCCCCTTCTATGTAGTGAAGTTCTTTGTGATCTCTTAAATTTTGTCTACTCTCCCCACCTCTTTTCTTTTCTCTGTCCACGTTCCCTCCATCATTGTCTCTGGACATCTCTGCCTCTCTCTCCCCCTACTAGTTTGAGGATTAAGTCAACTCTTATTTCCAATTCACAGGTCTCTTAAGTCTTAATTTTTTGTGTATGATTTTTGTTGGCTGTATAATCTGCTGACATGTTTTTTATACTCAAGTGTAGTTTTATAATTTTTTTAAAAAGGTAGTTGGATTAAAACTAGTAAGGTATATAACCCTTGTGTTACTTTCACTTTCAAATATTGGGTATCTAAAATATGACTTCAGAGATTATGTAATCATAATAACATGATATGTTTGCCTTCCTTTTTTGCTGGATTTTGTGTTATGATTCGCTTTTCTTCCTAAAATGTGTATTATGAGAGATTAAACAATTTTTTTGCAAGAATTTAGAAAGATGTTAAAAATCTGAAGCAAAAAGTCTTAACTATCTCCCAGTTGGGAGAAAATGCTTTAACATTACTATAATAATATTCCAGGTTTGGAGTGGGCTCTCCAGGCTCCACCTTTGCTCTTAATAGTTGACCTTTTAGACCATGTGTTATTTGCAATCCCAGAATGATTGCTTCTGCTATGTAGTTTAAAAGATGTTTTCTTTTCTTTCTGTACAAGTGCAATACTTTTCTTGAAGTCTTAAAAACTATGGTTATTTTTCTCCTTCTTTCTTTAGTTAAAGACACAAAGAAACCCTTGAAAATTATGGTATGTTAGTTAAAGGACACAACAAGCAAAAAGAAAAACACTCCACAGTCAAAAGATTAGAGAACGTGGAAACTACTGGTCTAATCTCATGGTATCTCTATTTAGGCTAAATTTTCTTTACAATTAGTAATCTTTTGCCTGAGAAATGTGTCCTAAAGTTGAAATTCTTAGAGACTGAATTTTTTTCTTAGACCCTTACCCAGTGTTTTAAATTAAGAACCTAGTATTTTTTTATTTCTCTATTCTCCTTTTGGAAATGAACTTTAAAATAAAAGTAAAGCACTTAGCTCAATTTTAAACACTTACCTATCACCTACTGGAGAAAATTTTTAAGAAATATTTGGAGCACTCTTGTTTTCATACAAACTTAAGTGAGAGGTATTTTTCATATCATACATATTTATATGTAGTATTCTGATTTTCTTTTTTTTATACATACCTGTGTCCCTGTAGTAAAACTGCTGTAATGTAAATACATATTTGGTTTAAAAGATAACATTTCTTTGGCATTTCTTTTAAAGGCAGTTACTGCATTTGTACAGTATATGTCTTGGCCATTTTAGATTTTTTTTCTTTAACAATACCAAAGGTAATTAGACTACTTTAAAAACTAATTGCTTGACAGTTTCTAGGATATTTTAAGTTTTAGAAGCGAAAAAAAAATAGGTCAAACCAGTAAACCTCATTTTTTTTCAAACTAATAATTTGGGAAAATAAAAACTATTGTTTAAAAAAGATATATATATATATATATATATATATATAAAAATATATATGTAAAATTAAAATTCCAGACCTTGTGTGTCAGGTTTGCTCAGTGTAATGTAGTTTTTTTAAGGCTCAAATACCATACCTCAGAAAATGAGGTTTACTACGGAAATACTGAAACAGTCTTTGCAGCTGTGTGACAAGTCACTCTGCTATATACCAGTTTGGAGACCTCCGCTAACAGTTTTGTCACTGCAGACTAAAATGTGGGACTTGTATTTTCTTTGTTTTTAATGCACACACATACATGTTCTGTGCATGTATGTGGGTATTGTGTATACGTGTATGAGTGTTGTATATGCATGTGTGAGTGTGTGTCTGTATGTATGTACAACTAAAGAAGCTGCAGAAACTTTGTAATACTTTGTGAAAAGGATTATATTATAAAGGTTTGTACTGTCTGAGTGCACAGCTACTGGAATAAATTTAGGGAATCTCAGGAACAAGCATATAATTTGTCCAAGATTTATTTCTTCTCAGAAGTGTAAGTGCAGTTTTTAATTCTGTATATTATTTAATATTTTACCAATAAAATAAACTTCTGACATAAAAAGTTTGCTATAAAAACTTTCTGGCGAAAATTCTGTACACAAACACATCTTTCAAATACAGAAAACTGAACTATTGAATCGTATCAGGCTTAAGTTATCATTGCCATTGTGTATACACGTCATGCTTTCTGACCCAGAGATTTGGGTACATGTGAGATCAGAAACCTCCATCATTACTATGTAGTCCACCAAAGCAGAGAACAAAGTAACCTATGTTTTGTCAAGGATGACCTCTCTTTTCTCTTCAGGCAGTTTTCATATATATCTTATTTTACCCTTAAAACGAATCTTAAAGGTATGTATGTCAGAGCCTATCCCCTATTTATAGAAGAAAAAAGTAAGACCTGAGGGAAGAAAGTTGGGACTTGCTCCAGAGTACAGAGTAAATTACACAAGCCGTCCAAGTAATGGTCAATGACCATATTAGAAACCAGCATTTCTTAGGAATCAGACCAAGATTAGATTAAGGGTTAAGTCATAGAGGTTGTTCAATCACATAGGCAAAAATGGGTTTTCTGTTATACTACCACTTCAGGTTATACCACCACCATGTGAGTTGTAATCTCCTCAAATTTTACAAATATGGTTTGTTTTAACATAAGGTTTGTTGTTACAAATGTCTTCATAACTGGAAACGTAAAAGAACACATATGATTATAAACTCATTTTATTGGGCTTTAGCTATCTTTTACCCCCCGTGCCAAGTTAAAGTCCACCATCACATTTGAGGTGGCTGTTAGAATTTTCCTTCATCCATAAGTATTAGAATTTTATGAACATTTATCACATTCCCCAATAATTTCACTTCCACATGCCACAGAGAATGAAAAATGCTACATATTCAAATGAAATGTTACTTCATTGACCAGCCTTTAATCCAAAATACGAACCTACCTTGTGGGGGAAAAGTGCAAACAAATGAAGTAGCAAGGTTTAAAAGTGTTAAGTTTATGAAGGATCCCTTCAAGATCAGCAAGAAATATCAAATTCTCCTGACTTATAGTATCGACAGAAGCAAAATGAAAAAGATTTTTTAAGCCTGCCATATGTTCTTGATTTTTCTATTGCAGTAGAGTCAGAGAAGTGATAAATAATTGAAATCTTGATATGCTTGTAAGACTTTATCAACATGCTCAAGCCCAAGGGTTCCCTGGGGTGTGAGCCACCTGGTGAAGGAAGTTCATTTTTAGCATTTTAGCAGCTCTGCCACTCTGCCTCTTGCTATTAGGGAGTACTAAGATGGACCCATTAAACATTCAACAAAACCTCATGTTTCGTTAATAGCCCTACTAACAGTTCCCGATGTGATTTTTTTTTTTTTTTTTTTAACTTCTCACTAGAGATACCAACAAGGATAACAACTGGTAAAACTGAATCTTGCTGCTTTTCTCTGGTTTGGCACAAAACTTGGGTGCTTCCATAAACTAGCCTAACAGGCAGAGGGGAGGAATTGATAAAGAGTATAAAGTACCCATAATTCCATATAAAAATGGGGAAAATAAAGGGAGATCCCAGAAAATAAACAGATGCTCAATCTGAGAAAAAGAAATGTTAGCCTTTTTCTTTTTGTCCTTACTGCTGCTCTACAATCCCAAAACATGTCTTAGATCAGACCAACTACTTCTAACTTGAAGTTTTGTCAGGCACAGGACAAATCCCTCAAAACACAAGGAGGGGGAAGGGTAAGCTGGGACAAAGTGAGAGAGCATTGACATTACATTTGGTATATACACTACCAAATGTAAAATAGCTAGTGGGAAGCAGCTACGTAGCACAGGGAGATCAGCTCCGTGCTTTGTGACCACCTAGAGGGGTGGGATAGGGAGGGTGGGCGGGAGATGCAAGAAGGAGGGGATATGGGGATATATGTATATGTATAACTGATTCACTCTGTTATAAAGAAGAAACTAACATAACATTGTAAAGCAATTATACTCCAATAAAGATTTAAAAAAAAAAACAGTAAAAACAGCTGCTGCACATATAGTGTTGAGTTGTTTGTTCTAGAAGCCCTTGAAAGAGCTATGTGAACCTGATCATCTGACCCACTGGAACATATGCAAAGAAGCAAGATTTTTAAATGCACAGGAAGAACCAAAGGTAAAAATGAAGGTAAGGGTGTATGTGTGGGGCACTACTGGGCCTTAGGTAAGCCTATGCCTAAAGAGGCAAGAGTCATGCAGTATTGTCATTTTACCTCAGCTGATGGAGATTGGGATCAGAATCAGCTGTCTCTACTGGGAGGGTTTTGTGAAATCCCTTGATAGGGAAGTAGGAGAATTTAAGAGGGAATGGGAATAAAGTCCCTATTATCTCAAAGCCCTGGGCCCTCGTATTGGTTCTGGTTTGGTGGATATAAAAGCTTGAGAGACTACGGCCCACACAGCTTTTGCAAATGATGGGGGAGTTTCTAACATTCCCCATTCAGAAGTAGGGATGGGGAGACCTAGGGCATTTGGCTATTAGAGCAATAAAAGTGGATGTGTATCTTGGAAGCAGAATATCCCAGTCTAGGGAGTAAGTGGCCTTATTTTCTTTCCTATTTTTTTCCTTCTTCCCCTGTTTTTTCTCATGATGTCATGTAGTTCATCTACATCTCTTTCCAGCGTCTTTCTCACTGCCCTCCTCATCTGTGTCCACACCAACCTTTTCTCTTTCCCCTCTCTTCTCAACATAACCTGTTGCACCATTTGCTCTGTTCTTCTTCACCCTGTCACAATTCTGATTAATCTGAAATACAGCCATTTTTAATATAAGTAATTTAGTGCAACCAGAATATGAGTTTTAAGTATGCTTTTTTACAAGGACTTTACAAATTAGCACAGCTGTTAACTGGATTTATCTAATTTACTCTCAAAGTTCTCATGGAAATTGTAGGCTACCTGATACTTTATTAATAACAGGTTCAGGTTGTTGTGATTTTGTTCATAAACACCCCCAATAAGTGAAAAAGCTAAAACTAGACTCTTAATTCTGTATATACTTAGTCCAGTGTTTCATTTCAAAAGAAGTTTATTCAGCATTTGATTGATAAGCCCCACTAATAAAGGGGTATAACAGATTTATAGTCTGAATGTTTGTGTCCACCCAAAATTCACATGGTGAAATTGCAATTTGATGGTATTTGATGGTTAATTTGATGGTATTAGGAGGAGGTGTCTCTGGGAGGTGATCAGGTCATGAGAGTGGAGCCCTCATGAATGGGATTAATCCCCTTAAAAAAGAGACCTCACAGAGCTCCCTAGTGCCTTCCACTATGTGAGGACACAGCAAGAAGTCACCAGCTATGAACCGGGAAGAGGACCTTCACCAGAATGCGAACATACTGGTGCCTTGATCTTGGACTTTCAGCCTCCAGAACTGTGAGAAATAAATTTCTGTTGTCTCTAAGCTATTCAGTGTGTGGTCTTTTGTTATATCAGCCCGAATGGACAAAGACAGCAAATATTATAAGGTAGTGATAACAAAAAATGTTTCAACAGTCATACCTTATAAGTAATGTTTTGCTTATTGTGATTTTTAAACAGAATGGTTCCAGATAAACTCATTGACATAGTCAGAAAGGCTAAGAAACAGCATTAAGTAGCAGGGCAAAAATAATCTGGAATTAACACTTTTCTGCAGAAATTTTAAAGATGGATAAATTATCCTAAACATGGTCTTCTGAAAACTGCCTTCATGCTTGATTTAAATAAGTGTGGGCTTTTGTTTACCAAGTTTCCTCCATAATTAATGGCATTCTTTGCCTATCCATATCAGTCTATCCATATCCTCATACTCCTTTTCTTTCCTTACTGCAGAATATAATTTCCAATATTTACGCTTGTTTTCCAACTCCTTTCTATTTAAAACTCTTGAGCTAACTTGTCATGAGTAATGTGAAGATATTTGTACTGGAAGCACTGGCCATGATATCCAAGTGTTTGCAATGATAAGTTGTCACTTTATGGTATCTTCCAAATTCTGTAAGGGGCCTAGATATTGTGCTTATTCTTGTTAGGTGCTAAAACCTATCTACTAATTTACCACTTTGTTAATTCTGTAGCCTAAGGGAGTTTCCAAGATTCACTCCAGTTCCAACTCTAGCCATTATGAAGTGAGTGATATATTTATGATAAAATCTGACCTGATATCGTGTACCCTCAGGATTGAGACATGTACAACCATCTGGAATTTCTTGGCTTTGACCTGACAAGTTCCCCAGTCTTCAGGAATGGTTGCTGTAGTTACGCCTACCACCATGTTCCCTTGTCTTCTACAATATAAGTAAGTAACCTGATATTTTGGCCTTCAAACACTCTATCCTTTGTCTCCCCACCTCACCCCACCTCCCTTCTTGTTTTATTTATTTGCATCAGATTGTGACATGTATATATATTACTATCATTTGATAACACTCAAGGGAAAAAAAAAAACTGGGACAGCAAATGACTCATGTTTTTCCAAACTCTTAGCCAAATTACTTTGTAGTCATCCTAACAAATAGTAGAGTTTGGCTATACCAATGTATTACACTAATATATTTTCCAAGTTACAAGTATAAACCCAGAGTCTTCTGCTTTCTCCCTTAATGTTTTGACAAGTCTGATTATAGCTAAGAATGTGATCACTTGATCACATAATGAGCATGGGAAAAACTCTGCTTCAGGCACAGGTAAAGGGACAACAGCACTTTATTTGCCAAGAAGAATTTAAATAGCTTTCTTGGGTCTTTGAGATATGAAATGAGTTGTCTAATTCTTTTGAATTAGCACTATGTTATTATCTCTCTTACATTTTTTTTTAATTGCAACTCTAAAATAGACACCGATATTATCTATTTAAACTAGAGTATGCTGAAAAACACTCTCTTCCTTAATTATAAAAATGTGGCTTGGGCTTTTTAAAAGTTATTAAACATCCTCTTGAAATACCTGCCACCATATTCAATATGACATTTTTCAGCGTTAATAACATTCTCCTTTGTGCTATATTTTGAACTCTTCTTAGAGTAATTTATCCTGGTCATAGTTTCTAACCTATAGAAAACTTAACTCTGAAGAGCTTGATATTGTGTGGTGACTTTGAGGCCATGTAGAAATTTGCTAACATATCATTCTATCAATGTAGATTATCTTAATGATGTAGTTTTTTTTTTAAGATGAAGTATGTTAGATATGCTTGGATGAGTTATATTATACTCCTGTGACTCAGAAAACATGGCACAATTATCCCAGTTTAAAGAAAGCCTCCCAAAATGACCAAGATAAATGGAGGGCACGTGTTTTCTTTTCTGTGATCCTGTGGCTCATATTAATGTCCGTATGCCTTGCCAGCCACATTTCCAATGTGTGTATAACCCAGCTACAATTATTAGTCACCACATAGAGGTTTATAAGTAGCTTTGGGTAATGCTAGTGTTCCATGGTAACCTAGCATATTCAAGCATCAGGATTGGTGATCTCTCAGCTGCTGCTTTTGGACAGTCAGTGTCACCTATAATACACCAGCAGAGGGTTAAGGTACAACTAGTATAATTTGTTCACTTGTTACATTTTAAGTTTGTAAACTTTCTGGGTTCTATTTATCTGCTGTTTGTTCTTTAGTTCTCTGGAGGCTGAGTTATAAATAACCCTTGTATTTCTCAGAAGCAAAGACTTTTTCTACTTTTCTCATTTTTAAGTAAGACTTATTTTCACTATTTTGAACCTGTGTAAATTACAAATGCAATAGTCTGGAAAAGGAAAAGAGCTTTAGCTTCTAAATTTGTTTTGGTCTGTGAGATCTAAATTCATCCCATTTGTCCAGCTATTATGGCAGAACTCCATAATAAAACTAATTTGGAGAAACAAGGACAACATCATCATTGGCCATCTGAATGACAGTAAGAGTGAATGACCTACCCCACTGCATTTATCACTATGTACAGAACAGGCCTGATTTGTGTGTGTGTGTGTGTGTGTGTTTGTGGTACGCGGGCCTCTCACTGTCGTGGTCCCTCCCGTTGCGGAGCACAGGCTCCGGACGCGCAGGCTCAGCGGCCAGCCGCTCCGCGGCATGTGGGATCTTCCCGGACCAGGGCACGAACCCGTGTCCCCTGCATCGGCAGGCGGGCTCTCAACCACTGCGCCACCAGGGAAGCCCAGGCCTGATTTATATGGAGTAACACCCAATTCATGGCACAGCAAGGTCTTTTGATATTTTACTCTAAGTATAAAGTTAGGCTACATATGGGTCTAAGTCCTTGATCATTTTATTAATATTAAACATAGAATATTTAGGAGATACAGTTATGAAAGCAGGTACACATTTTAAAATCTAGATTTAAACCTGATTCTGTCAAGGTGAAGGGAGTAAATTATTATCATTTGAAGATGTAAAGGATTTTTTTTAATTTTTTTTCTTTTGAGAACCTTGAAGAAATTACTTGGTAAATAGCTCTAGAAAAACAAAAAACAAGTATGAAGCAACATATTCACACTTTCATTCTAGGATTCTGGCCCAGTGAACATTATTTATTCTGGGATCCTTGACAAGGTCACTTTGAGTCCTTGAAGTTTAAGCAAATGTCTACAGAATTAGCCTGTAGGATGAGGCTTTAAGAGGATAGAATGTGCAGATGATTTTGTTTCCAAAATTAAATTTGAGTCTACTTTGAAAGTTTGAGGAGACCGTAAGCTCTGTCCCTTTCCTTTCTATACCATCTCTTCTTTTTGTGCATGTTTGGTTCCTGTTACAGTATTCACTAGTAAAATCATCTAAAATTTAAGGGATTAGAATGTCTACTGCAGGCAAGCCACTTTGCTGAGTACTACAGGGAGTTCATTCTTTTATTCAGTACTTCCAGTGTGTCAGATTGGGTGCTTAGGATATAATATTGAATATGACAAAGTCTGTGTACTCAAAGAAATTATCTTACACTGAGGAAGAAAACAAATAATTAGGAATAAAACATGATATTCATTACTATAAATGTAAAAGTAAACTGCCGTGAAGATAAATAGAAGGGGAACCTAATTTAGCACTGGAGCAAGAAAAAGCATCCTGGTAGAAGTGACATCTAAGCTGAGTCCAGAAGGATAAATCGAAGTAAATCTGATGAATGTGGAAAACTGAGAGAGGAAGATGGAAAGTGTGTTCTGTGCAGAGGGAAGACATCTACAAACTCCTGGAGAGGACGGTAGAGAGAAAACAGACAGATGGACAAGAGGAATAGGACAAAGGAGAATCAGAAAGAGATGACAGAAAGAGAATAAATATGAATGGTTACCTTCAGGAAATTACATGCTCAATATGGCTGGAGTGTATGATGAGAACAGAAACATAGCAAGAGATAAAACTGGGGAGGTGAGTAAGTAGAGTCAGATATTAGGGCTTTGTTTTTTTAATTCAAGGAATTTGAATCTATACCAAGGGAAACAAGAACCAATGAAGATTCTATTGGGGAGTGACATGATTAGGTTTGCAAAATTGCTTGGGCTTCAGTATGAGACTAGGTTGGAGGGATGCCAGACAGGAAGTAGAAGTTGCTACAGTAAATCCTAGAAAAAGATCATGGTGGCTGATGCTATGGGAGTGGTCTGGAAATGGACAGATGTGCTTAGACTCCAAAGATACTTAAAAGGTAGAAGTGCTGGACTGGTGATTGGTTGTATGTAGGTGGTGAAGAAGGATAAATTGAGGATGATACCCTAGTTTCTGAGTCAGAAAAGTAAGTACACAGTGGTGCCATTTTTTGATGTCAAAATCACAGTGGGGAGAAACAGATTTGAGGGGTAGAAAGAGGAGGAACATATTGAACATGTTGAGTGTGAAATACCAGTGTGACATCCAAATGGAGATGTCTAGTAGGAAATCGAAGATACTAGGTTAATATCAGGAGAGAGATCTGAGCTTAAGTTCATGTAAACTCCACTTGGATGTCATACTGGTATTTCACACAATATGACATATAAAATATATGGTATGCATACTATATATAGACACACACATATACTATATATATGGTAATATGAAACCACAGAATGGATGAGATCATGTAGGGAAAGTGTACAGCAAAAAAGCAAACTTTAAAGTTAAACTCAAGGGATTAAAGTGTAAAGTGTAAGAAGAGTTTTATCAAGGAATGCATAAAACAATAGAAGGAATGAGATGTACAGAAATGATTATAAAGAAAAGTTGTGACCAAGAATCAAAACACAGGTACCGGGAGAAGGTGTTGGGGCCAGAAATAGCCGCATAGAAAAGGTGGGATTTAAGAGAGATTTTGAGGGGCTTCCCTGGTGGCACAGTGGTTAAGAATGTGCCTGTCAATGCAGGGGACATGGGTTCAAGCCCTGGTCCAGGAAGATCCCACATGCAGCAGAGCAACTAAGCCCGTGAGCCACAACTACTGAGCCCACGTGCCACAACTACTGAAGCCCTTGTGCCTAGAGCCCGTGCTCTGCAGCAAGAGAAGCTACTGCAATGAGAAGCCCACGCACTGCAACGAGTAGTAGCCATTGCTCGCCACAAATAGAGAAAGCCCGCGCACAGCAACGAAGACCCAATGCAGCCAAAAAATAAATAAATAAGAGAGAGTTTGAAAATTCTGTTGGGAAGTTCTCAGAAAGATAACTAAAAAGTTAAGTTGAAATTGTGTTACAAAAGAATTTTAAGGGAAAGCTTCCTCAATTTTAAGTTCCTCTGAATTTGAATGTGTCTAAGAGAAACACAGAGCACAACCAGAGACCTCAAACAGGCACAGACACAGACCACCCCTTGGCCAGAGAGTAAATCCCCATATACCTCAGCTGGGGTGGTGGGTGGTGTCCAGTCATGTGTCTCCTTCTCTCAAGAAGGTTTGAACAGTTTTTTGTTTCTCTTTGTGATGTATACAATAGAATACCATTTAAAATTGTTATTTTATAGATGTGGCATATATGTGTTAAAAAAAATAGGTGTATGTTTGCAGTTATTTAAATGTGCCACGCATTATCATCTTATTTTGAGCTAGAGGTTTCATCTCAATTTACAGAGCTAGAAACAGGGGTCCTCACCACCAGGCTTTTGGTGAATCTATTTACATAAGCCTTTTTTCTCCACCACCAACTCATCACATGACTGGGAACTGGGGTTTCATAGTCAGATGGTGTTCAACGTCACACTAAGGCAGGATGTACAGTTATAGAACAACCCTGTAGCCCAACAGAGCCTTTAGACAATCTCTTTTACCTACATAGGCTTCTCTGGAACCACTTTTTAACCACAATGTGTTACTGGTCTTCTGGTAACCTGTGTGCTTTGTAGTAAAATTAACTATGTTTTCCCATTTATTATCATACAAATCTTCAGCTATGCACACAGATATAAACTAACTGGATACATAAAATATACGATGCCCAATATTATTATTTTCACAGGCTATGTAGGAGGGCATTTTACAAATACAATATAGAAAGAATTTCACATCATAATATATGGATTATTTAAAATCTATCATCTTAAGAGAGAGCCTCTTCTATTATATGTATATATTATAAAAACTAATAAAGTTAATTATGGGTGACAACATTTCACCTGAAATAGAAAGTTTATGACAGGACTTCTAGGTAACACTAAACCCACTCATGAGTTTGTAATTATTATGTATCATGGTGCTATGCAATAGAAATGTAATATGTGCCACAAATACAAACTACATACGTGACTTAAAATTTTTCTAATAGCCACATTTAAAATAAGCAAGTGAAATTAAATTTAATAGTTTTTGTATTCCAATATATCTAATATACCTAATATTAGCATAAAAATCTTATATTTTACCTTCGTTTTTCATGGTCTTTGAAATCCAGTTTTTATCTTACATTTACAATGTATCTTGATTTGGACTAGACATATTTCACTAGCCACATTCCAAGGGCTCAGTAGCAGATCTTTGATCTGTCTTAACAGTTAAACTCAATTGTATAAATAATCCTGTATTGTAGTAATGACCACAGCTACCTTTTGTTAAGTTATGTAACAGTCACTGTGGTGATTTCCATGTTTTTCTTTTTTCATCCTCAAACGAATCATATGACGTAGATGTTACTGTCCACCCCATTTTCTAGTTGGAGTAACGAGAGACTTAAGAGTTTAATGGCTTGCCTAAATCTATGGAGTTAACCTGTGATAATCCAGGGATACAAATATGAAGATAATTATATATCTCAATATATTTTATGTTTTAGATAATTTTGTACTTTTAATTTTCAGTGAAGATAGCCGATTTGATTTTAGGGGAAGTAAATGTGTGGAAAAGTGATTGAAGTGAAAGGTGGAAAGGGAGAGACCACTTGACCCGCCCACCTTGCTTGTGGATTAAGAATTTATAAATAGTAAAGAAAAACAAAAGAGATGATGTTACAAAGATAATGATATTGAAGAAAGTGACCACAGGGATGTATATCTTTGCTGAATAAAACTGAAAACGAGTAGAGTAGGAAAGGTAGTAGTATATTCTGGATGTGTTTTAATCAGATTATATGAAAGAATTTGTGGTGAAACACAAAAAGTTGTTGAACAGCTACATTATTAAGTATACTGAAAGTAAGTCAGTTATAAATGTGTTTAGAAGACTGGAGGATTGATTTTATGTCTGAATTTTCTAAAATATGAAGCTTTGAGTTTGAGAACTAAGAGATTTTGCATTAGATATGACGTCTGAAGAACTAAGATGAGCGTTACGCAAGTCTGATCTGGACAAAATCAGAGATGAATGCAAGAGTCAGTGGTATGGAGTTGGAGGTCCAGGAAAATCCTTAATATAAAGATGTTGTTCCTTTCTTCCCTTGAGTGTGCAGAGATTCTCTACTGCTTACAACATTGCAATGGCTCTTTCTTCACTCTATTCATCATCCAGGTTTGCCTTTTTTCATTTGTGTCAGTTCCTTCAGTAACACTGGCTTTTCAGCCTGCAAATTAGATCCCTTGTTCCAAACACTAAGCTATTTTTTTTTTTCCTATCATTCAAGATACCCCCTTGGGATCAATCTACTCCAGGAAGCCTTCCCAAACCATATATGGGAAATACAGTATCCTCCATGGAGAGAAACAGTGGCATGGATAATTTATACAAATGTTCTCATTCCATGGGTTAAGTAATGCCATAGGGCAAATTTATATCTTTGGGTCTGGTTTGCTTTATATAATCTCTTTCCCACCTCAGTTTCCACATTCCTCTAATTCAGACCACATACTCCACCTTATTTCTCAGGTTTGGATCATTTTTCCTGCACACTCATCATCTGCCCTTCCTCCTTGCTATTCACCTATGAGTCTATAAAAAAAATTTAAGCAAAGAGAATATAAATATTCACGGATAGCTGGAAAGTAAGAATTGATCGAGACCAGGAAATGCTTTACTTCTGTTCCTAGAAGAGGTTTTAATTTACTAGGTGGTTAAAGGAGACATAATAGAGTTGAAAGAGAGAATGAGCTTTGGGGTCCATGGACCAAGGAGACCCCAAGATTTATTTGCTTTGTAATATTGCTTATGCTGTTTAATCTTTCTGGCTCAGTTTCTTCATCTAAAGCAGTAACAAGTATACCTACATGACAGAGCTATTCATTCATTTATTTATTAATTAATTTTTCTCGGAAATATTACATGTGCTATTTATATATTAAACATAAGATATAAAAATAAAATTTCCTGACTTCCAGAGATATGTAATACATTAAAAGGCAATAGAAACAAAATGAAATGTTAGTAAGAGTATTTAAAAGAGGTTTAGAATACAGTGGAGACAAAGAGGGAAGTTACACATTTTACTCTGAAGGACAGAGAGATCAATCAGGGAAGTCAGGCTATAAATTAAGATGTTGACACTTGAGCTATTCTGGAGGAAAGACAGGCTATGAGGAGTAGGTATTCCACCTATTTATTAATATATTCATTTCTTCAGCAAATATTTGTGTGCCCAGCACATGTTGGTGAACATCATGGTGAAAAAAAAAAGAGATGGTTTCGAAGACATGCACGCTTCTCCTGTCCTCACAGTGCATACAGTCAACGTGGAAGAGAGACAACTGTGTTAACAGAGCACTCTTAACAGACCTCCACTTAACTGACTTGGCAAACTAATACTATCAATTGCCTTTGCAAAACAAGCTCATTAACATCCTGGGCTCAGTGAAAGCTCTCAGACAGTAGGCTACACTCCAGTAAGCCTACACACTTCTCTCATTGGTTGAGTTGCATGCTTGCCAAGAATTAGTTGTGTTTATGCTCAAACTATTTACGACAGTTGACTTATTATTGTAACCATGTAATATAATTAAACATTGCTTGCATAATTTGGTGATATAGACTGTAAAATGAAAGAGTTGTTTCTTTGAAAATTAAGTTGAATATTTTGGAAAGACTCAATAAAAGGGAATCATTAAAAACATTTCTACCAAAATTAGGTAAAGGATGTAAACCAGAAAAGACTGAGAAAAAAAGTCTTAATAATCCAGAAAATTGTACATTCAGATTGGTTGGTCAATGTCTTTAACTTTTCACCCTATTTTAAGTTATCACTGCACTTTAAATAAAGTGAAACTAGAACTTACACATGGTGCACTGTGGTAAAGAAAGACAATGGCTTTCGTTCAACGTACTCATCTCCAAATTAAAAGTGATAGCCCTACATCAAAAAGCTGGTGGTGATTGTGCATTTAAAGTATTAGGCCGAAAAATAATTTAAGGTATGTAGATAACATTTTTATAGTTCCCCAATTTGAATCTACTTTATTAGCAGTCATATGTGATGAAAATTTTTAGTAAAGAAATGTGATGTAATGATATGGCAAATACTGGGACCTTAGAAATCTACAGTGGGAAGACATAATCAATCCTAGAGAACAGGAGCTCTGAAGTAGGAGAAAGCCAGGCAAAGGAAGGAAGTAGGAATAAGGAGAGTATCCCGTGCAGGCAAAACAGAGACAAAAAAAAAACCACATGAGGAACTGAAAAAAGTTCAATATAGCTGGACTGTATGGTATGAGAGTGAACATGGCAAGTAGTCTGGGCTGGAAGGAGGGGCCAGATCCAAGTCTTGGAGAGCCATATCAATCATGTTAAATCTTTGAAACTTATCTTGAAGGGTTTTAAGTCCTGAGGGTTATACTATCAGATTTGAATTGAGGTAAAATAACTGGTTGAGTGTGGAGGATAATGGGTTAGTGAGCAGCAGAGTTGAAGGAAAAAGATAAATTAATCTAAGTAAGAGATGATGGCAGCCTGGATTAAGGCATAGCAGTGGATTTGGAGATATGTTGTGGGGTTTTAGAGGTATTAGTGAGGTATCATCAAGATATGATAACTGGTTGAAATGTAGGGTTCAAAAAAGAGTTGTAGAGGTCAAGTACTGATTCTCCTAGATATCTGGCTTAGAAATTGGGTGAATGATTCCATTTATAGAAGTGTGCAACTTGAATGAGAAAAAGGTTGGTTTGGGAGGGAAGGGGGATAATGAAGTCCCTTCTGGAAACACTGTGAATAATTATGTCACTTATAAGACCATCAAGTGGTAAAGTCCTATGAACAATTGGGTATATAGGGTTCAGGAAAGAGGTAAGGCTTAGAAGAGGAAAAAACAGAAAAGGATTTGTTGGTATTTGCATACAGATGGTAGTTGAAACTACAAAGTGTAGAGGATCTCCCAAAGATAGTACAATATAAAAAAAGAACAGAAAAACAGAGAAGAAAAGAAAACTGCATAGGAAAGAGTCCTGGGGGCAGAATATTGAAGTATGGGTAGGAAAAAAAGAAAAGCCAAAAATGCAATTAATAAAGGGGCAGCCAAAGAATCAGGAGGAAGGGGAGTGTTCCAAGTGTCCATTACTGCTGAGTGAAGATACTCAGTGGTACATAGGTCGTGAGTGCCCAGGATGAAGGGCACAATCAAGGGACCACCTGTAGCCTAAGGCAGACTGCAGTGGGATGAGGACTGAGAGGGGGGATGAAGAAAGGGAGATGAGAATGCCATTATTTTGTTGTTTCAAAAGTCATATGCAAGGT
The DNA here is from genome assembly GCF_008692025.1 of Phocoena sinus. Taxonomy (NCBI): domain Eukaryota; kingdom Metazoa; phylum Chordata; class Mammalia; order Artiodactyla; family Phocoenidae; genus Phocoena; species Phocoena sinus. Next base: position 24,206,405 of record NC_045769.1, read on the forward strand.
GAGGTATAGAAAGAGAAAAGCCTCAGGAAGCTAAAAAGGGCCAGGTCTGAAGGGCCTTTTGTGCCAGACCAAAGGGAGTTGTATTTTACACCATAGAAAATGCAAAACATGTAGTAAAATCTACATAATAGAAACTAGCTCACTTTGACAATCTTGAGGGGGATGGCATTAGTGTGGGGTAAGAAAACTGGTAAAGGAAGCTGGTTAACACAAAGCTTTCAACCATGATGTAGTTGCACACATATGTGCTGCAAGCAGTTTGCTATTGAAAATATAGTACTCAGATTTGCACCAGACTGAAATAAATGGGAACAGATTCAAATTAACCTCTTTAATAGTGCCACACTTACTATTATTCTAGTATGTTTTCTCATGGCATGGGAAAGAAAGGAGTGGAGTTATAGCCTAAACTTCTAGAACTGTACTTGACATTGACTATGACTGAGGGAATGAATCACGCATGTGAACATCACCCTGTGTGATGTCAGGAAAAAAATGGAGAGGACCACTGAGTTAAAGAAAATTGCAATCACTGAGGTAGAGATGACTAGATCCTAACTAGGCATTGTCAGCAGTGATGGTAAAGAACAAGGATTGTTGGAGTGAAGTTTCAGAGTTAGAAACAACAGGATTTAGAAACCAACTGGATGTGAGAGGTGAGACATTATCCCCCAAATAGCAATACTCTTTATTGTGTTTTAGTATATCAGGAACTCCAATAAGAACATGTGTAACATACACCATCCCATTTCATCTTCTCAATAGCCTTGCAGAGTAGGTAATTTTATCCTCATTTTACAGAAAATAAAACTGGAGTTTAGAGAGTTTAAACAACTCTTCCAGGGTCATCCAGATTTTAAGTCATAGAGGTAAGGTTTAAATCCAGATTTGCTTGATTCAAAATCATTGCTATTCATCCTTACCCTATGCTGTAGTGCAAGTCTAGAGTGAGTCTCACATTAGGTGTTTGGTTGTGTGATGGTAACATCAAATTCAGATAGTAAATACAAGATGAAGAGCAGGTTTAGGGGGGAAATATTGAGTTCAATTTTAAATATATTCTGTTTTTTAAAGCCTAGAGAATATCCCTGCTGAAGATATCTAATAGATAGTTACATATATAAGTCTAGAATTTAGGGGCAATGTCTGGGAGAAGATAAAGATTAGTGAGGCATTAGCATTTAAATTGTTGTTAAAGTCATGGGGATGGATGAGATTTCCCAGGGAGACGGCAACATGAGAAGAGAATCAAGTGGAGAGCTAAGAAACACTAAAATTAAAAAAGAGGTCAGAGAAAAGTATCAGTGAAGGAGACAGAGAAGGAATGTTAATACAAGTTAGAGGGGAGTAGCAGAGGGTGATATCACACCAAAGCAGGAAAGAGGTGCATGAGAAGGGAATGAGGGAAAATTACCCAATGCCACAGAGTGCTAAAAGATGACTGAAAAAAGTCCACTAGATTAAGAGGATTGGGAAATGAGAAATACAACAGCAGGAGATTTAATTTTAAATTATAACACTCAGTATTATCTAAGGTCTGGAAACATACAGCTTGTGGAAAGAAAAGTATCAACTTTTTGAAGGTCAGTTGCCAATGCATTGGAAAAGCCAGCATTCTCATTCTAATGATTTTCTCAAAAAAAAAAAAGATGGTATTCATTGCAGCATTATTTATGATAGTAGTTATATCACAGTAGTTAAGAGCACTCATTCTAGAACCAGTTCAACCTGAGTTGAAATCTGCCACTTACTAGTTCTGTGACCTTGGGTCATTTACTTAACCTTTCTGTGTTTCAGTTTCCTTATTTGTAAAATAGTAAAAGGATTACCACTGTCAGAAATGGTTGTTACGGCCTAATTGAGTCTTACAAGAATTAAGTGAATAAATACTATAAAGTATTTAGATTGAGTGTTTGTTAAACTAATATAGACAAAAATTAAAATATTTAACGGTAAGATTGATTAACAAAGTATCCATGCTTTATGATAACATGCAACCATGAAAAATGGTAACTATTTAACACTATGGAAAGGCATTAATAGTTTATTATTAGAAAAAAAATTATAAACCAAATGAAGGCAATGACTCCATTTATGAATAAACAATGTGTACATATGTATATAGGACAATTTTTAAAAAGCTATATATCAAAGTGTTTATTGCTGGGTAGTTGGATTATGCATTTTACTTCACTTTTAAATTTGCACACATTTCTAAATTGTATATATATATATGCATATGTATGTATACATACACGTACGTTGTTTTATAAGAAAGAAATTAAAAGCATCCTGGAAGTCAGGATATAGAATAAATGTATAATTTTTTTGGCAAAACTTGTCTGTGAAAGGAAATAGAGTAAGGGCCTAGTAGGTAGACATTTATAACCAATGGAGAAACAGCATATAGAAAATGTCTTACAAAGTCCTGTCACCTGGGAGGCTTCCCGTAAATGAGGGATGCTATTATTATTATATTATCATAATTGTTATCGATTACCATTAAATTTCTTCTGGCCTCAGACTTTCAGTACCAGTACAACTTTACTGAATAGCCAAAGGCAAGAGGTAAAATAAGAAAAATTTTAATTTGGGAGCATTCTAGAAAGATAATTTTCTTCGTAGGGTGTTCTGGACACTCTTCCTGGTGGTCAGGGCAGTGTCCAGAGCTACTTACCTATAGGGACAGCCTCAGGACCAGCGAAGACAAGACCCAAAGTGCCAGACAATGTGTAAAGTAGCCAAGATAAGAATATGTTGTTTTAAGATCTTTCTTTCCACCAGTCATTTATACAAACTTATTTATGATCTAACCTTTTGGGCTACAAATGTTCTACTTGATCTCTCAGATAGTATAGATTATAAACCCCAGCAAATGTATGGGTTATATCCATCTTACGATGCTTCCTCCTCTGCTAATCATCTGACATATTCAATAAACCTGACTTGAGCAATTACTGGCACGAGCAGTAAATTCACCACATTAAAATCATTTCAATTAGCTGCTAAAATAATTCTAAAGGCCTATTTTAAAAAAATAACTCATTTCATTTTGAACTTTTGATTTCTTGGTTCTATGAGAGACTGAGATACTTAAAGTAATAGTAAATAAAACCCCAGGAAAACCTGAAACCATGTCTCTTATCCAAGAACACCAAGAACAGAACTTGATGACCCTAGAAGTTTTTGATTTTAACAATTATATTTTAAAACCCACTTCTGAAGCAGTTATATCATCAGAAAGTAGAAGCTCCTATAATTGTAATCCTTTTTTTAAGGAAAGGATTTGAAGTGGAATAAAAACATAACTTTAAAAAGTAATCCAGAGTACGTTGTGCATATGCTTTAGAAAAAAGATAAACGTACCATTTAAAAGGAGTTAAAGTCAATGTCATTCCCTTCAAGTTTTGAGCGGGTGGCTTAACCAGTTAGCCATTGTTTTAACATTTTAAACTAGGATAATAAGCCTGTCCAGGTCACTTAAATTCTCTAGATATTTAAGTCTGCACATTTGAAAGAAACACAGCCGTGTTATCTCAACAGCCAAGTCTAACAATTTGAAAGTTCAGGTAGACATACAATACAAAAGAAGGACTTATCACTACATTAGTGGTTTGCCACAGCTCCATAACTAAGCCCCCAACTTCCCTGTCCCCTTTCTTCAGCCCTGCCACCCCATCCTAGCCTAGAGACAAACAAGCTCTCCAATCAAATTCTTATCAAGATGGAAACAAGGCCAGACCTGCTCTTCTAGATAAAATGCTTTGGCTTCTAACTGCCTGGCTGCTTATCTTTCATCTTGCAGTGTTAACCATAACCCCTTTCCTGACCTGCTCTACTTCTTGTTTTCAGATGAGCAGTAAGGACTGGGGAAAAAACATGCTTAAATGGACAAGTTCACTCTCTTACCTCCCACTCCATTCCTTTTAAAGTCTGTTCAAACCTTTCTATGTTCAAATTCTCCTTCTAAAATTATCAGAAATCACATTCCATGTACGACATGTAAATTTGATTTATTGCTGTCTCTTTTCAAACTGTTGCTCTACCTACTTTATATCATCACATACATCTTTTACTAAAAGTTAAAATTTCCTGTTGTTTTTGGGAGAAGGGGATTGGGTTTGCTGAGGAAAAGCCGAGCGTCCGCCCTTCCCCCCACTCCTTTTTTTCCCCCATTTGCCTGCCCAAGTCCTAATAAGCTGAATCATCTTCTTGGCTAAGCTGTTTGATTTGGCTTACCTGGATTCCTGTGTTTTCATCCAAACATAGCATTGCACTTTCCTGCTCTTTCCTGAGCAGGTGAAAGTTAATGCAATACAGACCTTGGATAATCAGGCAATGCTCAGGCTAGCTTGCTGCGTGAGGTTAACCGTGCCACTACCCTTCTTTGCCGCTCATTCCTCACACATGAAGTGGGAAGATAAAAAAAAAATAAGCTAGTCGTCTTCTACTCATGAGAATTCTAGGAAACTCAATTCTCCTAGACTTTGAAATGAAGTTGAACTGTGTGAGAGTGCACAGGAACCTGGGTTTAAAACACCATGTTCTGATTATGACAGCTTTACTCCACACAAGTGCACGTACCTGAACTTGCACATCCTTAAAAACATGCAGGTTTTCAAAAGAACTTGCGCTCCTTGGGGAAAAAAGCCCTTCTACTAATACAATGTGCTGGGTTAATTTTTTTTCCCTTAATGTTTACTGTTTAGCAGCATTTATAAATAAATCTACATTATGTATCAGAAAATTATCTCATCGGTGCCCTGCTCTGATTCAGGTCATCTATTTTATTTTCTTAGCTTAAAAAAGTTGAATCTGGAGTTGTACTGCTTCTTTTCATTTATTTGCTTCCTGCAAATTAAAATCTAATTGACCCTTTGAAGCCAGTTGTTTAACTGTGTCAGTGATATTAATTTTGGGAAAATAGTATTACTGAACTCAATTTTTAAATATATATTTATGTGCTTACTATCTATAAGGCATTTTATCAGGTGCTAATGGGGAAAAGATAAATACCTGCCTTTAAAGAATTACTAATCTTATGCCAGAATAACCAACCATGATATTTACCCTAACTATGGCATTTTCATCATGTTAATGATTCCATGTTTAGGATACCACATTCTTGAAAACCAGGAGAAGATACATTTCCTAGTTCATGTCCTTCTGTATGTATAAATAAGGTTCTAATGTTTCTTCCATTCTCAAGTAACTGATCTTCAAATATTACTTCCCTTGAACAATTATACTTATTAGAAAATGTTTTATTTCTTATCTCTTCTACAAAATATCACAAGTAAACTTTTATAGTTTGTTTCTATTTTGACAAATGTTACCTGCCCATGACTTTCAATTAGGCTGGCAAGTCTAAAGATTAATTGGGCATTTACCTAAGTTGAAATTAAGTAGATTCACTGAATTTTTTTTTTTTTTGCGGTACGCGGGCCTCTCACTGCTTGCAGAGCATAGGCTCTGGATGCGCAGGCTCAGCGGCCGTGGCTCACGGGCCCAGCCGCTCCATGGCATGTGGGATCTTCCCGGACCGGGGCACAAACCCGCGTCCCCTGCATCGGCACGTGGACTCTCAACCACTGCGCCACCAGGGAAGCCCCTCATTGAACTTTTAATCGAAGAAAGGGGATAGTTAGTAAGCTGTCACTTCTGAAAATTCTCCTTTAGTTGCCTACAGTCACAGGAATTTGTTCTCTTTACTGTAGAACACCAGTCTAGTTGGTCTACTTCGTATCTTAGAGACATGAGAGAACTTACTCTAGACTTCTATTTTTGTTTTTGTTGTTCTTTTAACCTATAGTAGGCTCTTGTATGAATATAGAGCAAGGGACAAGTTTAAATAAAATCATTCAATCTCAAATGATTGGATGCCTTTCGGTTCATAGAAAACTCTAAAGGTATAATTTAAATAGAGAGGACAGAGAACCAAATTCTGTGATGGTTCCTGGATTTCACAGCCTTTCCACAAAGTCTTTAAGTAAATGTTACTTAAAATTCTGTTCTACTTAGAAAATACTTGTTTAAAAACTAGCTAGTTTCACATGTAAATGAAAGTAAAAAACCAGCTAGACTGAAACAAGTTAAAAGAGAGTTAGAAGAAAACAAAGCTAGAAAGGAAAACTTCTGGGAAGGGGTTTGCCTTGAGAACAAATTTACTCTAGAAAGATAAATCCAAGAAAATGGCTTGGGGCAGGGAGAGTCTGGAAATGGGATGGTCTGTTAGGTTTTCAGTCATTCAGGAATGAGAAAAGTGAGAATATGAATGAACAATGGGAAAAGAGAAGAAGCATTATATGAAAATTATTTTGAATGAAAAAAATGGCCAGGGTATGGTGATTTATTGGATTAGGGGAAGTAGGATAGAGCTAAGTCACAGATGAAGTTTCAAGTCTGAGAGACAGAGAGGGGAATGGTGGTAGTGCTGACATAATGGAGTGGAAGGGAGAACTAACGGGGAGGGTCAGATGAGAATTTCAGAAAAGTTCAGAACTTGAAGAAATGAGATTTCCAAGTATAGTTATAGTCATCTTTACATTGGCAGAGCTATAGGCTTGGAAAAGGAGAAGCTGGGGCTAGCGGTTCTGCTTTTTTTTTTTTTTTTTTAAGCACCTTTAGCAAAATAAGTGTCTATGGGAATTGTGAGAAAGTTTCCAGAATTCACTAAGGCCAGTCATGTTTAGAGAGAAAGCTCAAGCTCAGCAGCAGTTCCAACAGGAGTAGCCACAGTTGGGGAATTTTAAGAATAAGGTGAGGAAGAAATTAAAATTTTATTATAAAACTACAGTAATGAAGACATTTTGATATTGTAATAACAAGCAAATAAAGCAACAGAATGAAATAAAGCTATTAGAATAGCTGAAATTAAAATGTTGACCATACTAAATATTAGGAAGGATATAGAGGAAATTACACTCTCAATACATTGCTGGTGGGAGTGTGAACTGTACAGCACTTTGGAGATTCGTTTACCAGCTTTTTAAAAGGTAAATATACCACCTATGATTTATGCATTTCACTCTAAGTTTTTTACTCCATAGAACTGAAAGCGTATGTTCAGAGGAAAACCTGAACATACATTTTCATAGAAGATTTCTATGTAATAACCCAAAACCGGAAATAATCCACATGTCCATCAAAGAGTAGTTAGAATTGACATGAGTGGACCAATTCTAGTATACTATTTTTTACAATGAATTCAAAGTCAACCATAAAAAAGAATGAACTATTGATATATGCAACAGTAATTCAGAATCATTATGCTGACTGAAAAAAGCCAGGTCAAAAAAAGAGGGTGAATACTGTATCATACCATTTATAAAACTTCTAGAAAATGAAAAATATACTGGCAGAAACCAGATAAGTGGCTGCTTAGGGATGAAGTGGGGGGCAGTTAGAGGAGTGGAATACAGAGGGTCATGAAGAAACTTCGGGGTGATGGATATATTCGTTACCTTGATTGCAGTGATGGTTTCATGGGTGTATAAATATATCAAAACATCAAGCTGTACACTTTAAATATGTTCTGTTTACTGTATGTCCATTATATCTCAATAAAGCTGCTAACGAAGATTAATAAAAAAGATTACATCAGCACTACATAGAAACCCTAAAATAGAAAAATAAGTAAATAAAAATACAAAAGGAAAAATAGGGGAGAAAAAGCTACTGAAATTTGTAGGAAGAGACTAAAGGAAACCAAGAAAGAAGCCAGTGGTTCAAGGAGGAGTGAGCAGTTTAAATTAACATGACACAGAGATACCAAGAATAAAGACTGTCTGATGTATCTGGCAAAGAAAAAAACCACTGCACGTCCATGAAAGGGTACTGGGGTGGGAGCTGAAGGGAGGCTATGTGAGGCAGAGATGATGGCAGCATACTGAGACCACTTGTTTAAAAAGCTCAGCAATGACGAGGAGAGAAATGGTAGCTGGAGGGGACAGCAGAGCAAACTAAAAGTTTTTGGTGAAGTATGAAGGCAGAAGAAAATAAATGTGGAATGAAGCAGAAACTGAAGATTCTAGAGATGAAGGCAAAACATGTGGTAACAAGTTTCTTGAGGAATTTGGAAGGGATGGGATGTAAGGCACAGGTGCCAGAGTGAGCCTAGGGAAGGAGAAATCTGTAATTGTTAACCCCTGACAGTCCTCCCAAAACGATGAGTTATAGAACACCTTAGTGGATTTTTTTTTAAACTTTGAGAAAAAACAATTATTTTACCAGCAGATTTCTTAGAGAACTTGGATGACTGGACATTCTGACATTTCTTAAAACTAATCTTGATAAAAGAAGATATCATATGAATCATCACCTCTGATCCCCCAAAATGTGACCTTTCCAGGCTGTAATCTACTGACCACAGCCCATAGGTCGTTGTCCCAAATGACATAATAGTAACTTCTGCTTCATTAGTCTCCGTATCTTGCTGCTTCAGGAAGGTTACTCTGAGTCAGATGTTTTAGAAGGAACAGAGAACGGGAGGAGAGTCAGGGATAGGCTGTGGGTTTCTGTGTATACGGTAATTGGGAAATCTCCATGGAGAAAAAACAACCATAACTGGAATGCTAAAAGGCATTGCTAAGGCTTACCGAATAGTGGGAAGGATATGAGTTTTAGAACTAGACAGACTTGGTCTCAATCCAGGCTCCTCCTCTTACATGTGCTCTGTGACCATAGGTAAATTTCTATTTCCATTCATCTTGTTGCCTCATCTACGTAATGGGTATATGGTATACCTCACAAGGTTGATCAAAGAATTAAAATCCTGATGGATTTAAGTATGTAGTAGAAAATAGGCAAGCAATATAGGGTAGCTATACTTCCTATATGATTATGTAGGAAGTGTTCTTAACCCATAAAAAAATACCCCCAACTGTCATATTTCCATCATTTGCTTACTGCAGATGGTCAATTAATTCCTGTTGACATTTAAGTGGTTAATTTAGCGGCCCTCTATGTACAATGGTGGCAAAGTGTCTAAAGGTCAGATAACACATCAGCAGGCAAGGATGCTGTTAAAATGCAAACAACTGGCCTTTTTCCACATCATGTTGCTTTCTCTCTTGGTGCATAGTGGGACTTAATATAACCATCCACCCCTGTTATCACACATGAGGAGACAGTAACTGTGAAGGGTCCTGTGATCCTAGAAGATAAATCCCCAGGGAGGAGTGGAATCGCTGAAACTCTTATATTTTGTAAGGCTGTGAAATATGGCCCATGCCCCAACATATGCTCACACTTTTACATTTCTGGGTATAGATCCTCATCCAGATGTGAGGTAAAGCAACTCAACTATTCACTGGGATCAAAGGATCATCTCTTTAGAGTAAATTAATCCTTTAAATGCATACCACATAGTACCTTGAACCTACTTTAATTATAGTATTATACCCACTGCTGAATTATGGCTTTTGATATAGTTAAACTGAACCTTTTCAGAACAACTTGTAGTATATTTCAGGCATTCTCTGAGAATTTAAAGGATCTAGACTTTGTGGACTAAATCTATTCTCCCTTTATCAAGGCCAAAGAAAAATTTTATGATAAATCCTTGGAATGAATTCACAAACCCAGTAATGAGATGTCTGAATCATGACTGAAAATGCAAATATGTAGTACTAACACATCATAATCACCTTAATCATTGGTGTTTGAGGGTAGGTCATCTTGTCTCCAGTTTTATGCTACAGTTAAGAATTAGTTCACGTGCAAAAATGGAATGTGGTCTTTGTGACCAGGATATACTTGCTAAAGATAGCACACCCCTTGCCCATTTGATCCTCCTAGTGGCAGTTCACTGCATACTGAGTTTTATGACTTAAGAGTTACAAAGGGTCTGGCATGAGCTTTTCCCTGCTCATGATATCATGACCGGAATGAGTTGATAACCCAATCCTGGGCTTTGGATTGGCTCTGAGCACTATTAAATTAAGTCATATTATCTTGAAAGGATCTGCCACAATTTTTTTTTTTCATTTCCTGGGTCTCTGGAGACCATATGATTGGACAGAGTATCAATGAAGCAAATCACTTTCTCTGAGTTAAAAGAGAGAACATCCTACATGAGTCAAAAACTACAAAAACTGCCCAGACTTAAACTGAGCTAGTTGTGTAAAGTTAACATTGCAAAGTTAATATTGTAAAATGAATATGACACATGTGTAATGATACACATTATTGTGCTACATGGTAATTAGGCATAAATGGTAAGCAATTAACATATATGGTTGAAATTAGTAGTTCTATACAGCTAAACCAAGTCTGAATAGATTTTTTTCTTCTTGCTTCGTTAATTTTCCATTTTCTATAAAAGTATCAGTAATGACAGCTGCTCTGACACCTTGCCTTAGTGATCTCAGTAGAACATTATTGTGCTGTTTTAAAAATGCACTACTTTAAATCACTCATTCATTAAGGGTTTGGTGCTGTTCAACCAACCCATAATGACTGCATCCATACTTATGATAAAGTTTTAAAGGGTGCTGAATAACATCATCTCTGGGTCTATGCTCTGTTCTCTGCACTGCCCTGCAGCCTGGGTGGCTGAACCGTGTCGACCCCACCAGGGAGACTCCTTGCTCTCTGACCTTCAGACAGGCATAGGACGGAGTGCCCAGAATGAGGGCGGGTGTGTATACCTCAGGCCCCGGCCCCGTGGGGTGTCAAAGGTTTCAGCTCTGCCCAGCTGCCTCCTCACAAGTATTCTGTCTACAGTTCTTGTCACCACCCCTTCCCCCCAACCGTTCCTTCAGGACAAGGGTTGTGAAGAGTCCTGCCTTCAAACAGATACTGGCCCTGTAGTTTCTTTCTACCCAGCTCATGAAAGCTCACATTACACTCTCTCAAGCGTTCTTAATTTGAATGTGCCATCTGTTTCCTGCTTCAGCCCTACTGATTCAAAAGGTATGATCTTACCTATATGCATTTATTTTGTCATAGTTAAATAAAACAAGGTTCTCATAACACCCCAGTATTTGTTTTACCTCTGTGGTAATTTTATCACTCTTGGTGTGTGGATTGTAGTAGATACTGAATATCTACCTGTCGACTGAATGTATGAATCTATGTAATGTGTAAGATTTCCTGAATTACGGTTTCTAACATCAGTATTACTCCAGTAAGACCATTAATGGTCAAATTGCATGTTGTGTATAGAGTGATGTAGCTAAAGAGTTATTACTTTGCCATAGCTGCTAAGAGAGCAGTGAACAAAAAACGGGCCCTAGTTTGCAGCTGTCCTTATGAATTTAGAAAGGACCTGAATACATTGTACCAAGACCTTATTTTCTAACTTGAGTTTCTTACACTTTAAATTGCCAAAGTTTTGTCTTTTCACTTACAGGACAACATTGATACAGTTGGTCAACCCACCAAGGTAATTTTTTCCTTGCAGAAAATATATGCTTAATAAATTCAGTTAAACAACTGATTATTGAGTGCCTAACATAGGTAAGATCACTCAAGAAGTCGTGTGAAGAATGGATTAGACGGGAGAGACTGAAGGCAAAAAGATTAGTTAGCAATCTATTGCTATACGCAATACAAGCTAAATATTGACTGAGATTTGCTATGGCTTTGCTTTGGCCGTTTCAGTCCTGCTTAGTTTTGAGGTGGGGCTTGTGGAGCAAAGCTGGTATTTGAGTTGTTCTGGCAAATTCTTCTGAATTACAGTGTTTACTTTCTTTTTCTGCATTGCCTTTTCTTTCTTTGGTCAACCAATTTAAAAAAAAAAAAAAAAGATATCTTCCAGGAACTTCAAGTTACTTACAATCTAGTTGGGAAACAAAATATTAACACCAGAAAAGTAATAGCGAAATATTGAAGCAGCAGAGGAGTTATCAGAGTGTGGCTTGCGATTAATACCCAAATTAATGGAATGATAAGTATCAGAAGTTTATGAGACTAAGAGGTGGCTGTAGGCTGGGTATCTTGGGAAATTTTCATGAACTTGAATGATAGGCTGAGAGCTGGAAAGAGAAAGGAAGACATTCATGGAAAGAGAAATTCTAAGAAAGACAGAGCTGCAAGAAAGTCTAAATTTTCTTATCTTTTCCTTTTATTCCTCTGCTCTTCAAAGTACAGAGCTGTCTGAGTTATAAGCAGGGTGGGGAGGTGTTACCTCTGAATGCGGGAGGCTCTTCCACTCCCTTTTTTCCCATTCCTCAAGGCTTAGCCAGACCTGAAATGCTTGTCCGACGTGTTGAATTATTACATGTTTTCAAGTCTGGCCAAAGTTCATGTTAAAGACCCACTTAAATTTCAAATGAGAACTAAAATTGAATATATTTTATATTTTAATTCTAAAATTCATAAGGATGCTATTTCTTCCAGAAGTTTTGTGTAAATGGAAGATCTCTCTATATTCTTTAAATTATTCTGAAAGCTATGAGGAAAAATTAAAATCCCTCATGTGAAAGGAGAGTTAGGGAGGAAAGTTTATAATTGAGTGCAGACTGGTTACATATACTGATTTGGTGGTCTATACATATGAGTAGATCCATTTGTTCCTTGCAACAGCCTTATGAGGCAATACTATCAAATCATCCCAATTCTGTAGACAGAAAACTATGGTAAAGTTACATACTTAATGTCGCACAAGTGAAAAATGAGGGAGTCAGTTATCAAACCGAAGTTGACTGACTCCCACTAAATGCCTTGAAAAGTTATGTAATTGATCTGGTTCCTTGTCAGTAAAATCTGGGAGGTTGAATTAGATAATCATGACATTTGCCCTCATGTTAAAAGTGTTTGGTTCACATCCTCAATTCCTGCTCTTTTCTCATGACTCAAGTTTGAAGCTCTCTGTCCTCACTCCCAAAGAAATTAAGTCTTCCTTCATAGAAATTTTGACATTAATTATTCTGGGTTTTTGAATGACCTAAAGAGGATTAGATTTCAGGTCCGTGATGAGCAACTTCTGGCTCGGATTTTCAGTCTTACGGACTTTTCCAAGTGATAGAGGACCTATATTTAGGATTCAGTTTAGAATGTTGTCCTGTATTATGACAATCCTTAACATGTTAGTAAATAAGAAGTGGCTCCAGTCTTTTTCACTGACATTTAATGGGTAATCTAAGTTTGAGTGAATATATGTACCCTCACAAAAGACCAAATGAAGCTATTCTTATGTTGAAATTTTAAGTGGACTATAAACAGTTTTTCCTGAATTGGTCTAAATAAAACAGACAATTCTCCCCCTTGCACCAGCTTGTGACCTATGTCTCACCAGCCTTGTAGGACACATGAATATTCTACATATCCCAGCCACCTCAGTATATGGGGGAGTATGGGCACCATGACAAGGACAGAAGCCACGTGAGGCCTGGTTTAGAAGCAGAATAAAACCTGCTTATTCGCCATGTCTTGGTTTTGACTAGAAGAATTTCAACCCAGCTCCGAGTTCCATGATTATCTGTGTCTCCTGCAAATGGTATGCAACAGCTGCCATTGCTGCAGCCTCTTGCATGGCCTCCAGTGCACAAGAGGACATGGGATAAGAGCAAAAAATCACTCACCACCACCACCTCCTCCATCTTAAACTTAATGAGGGAAGTTAACTTTCAGAGCCTGTCTCTTAGGTAAAAACATGGTGTAATAACTGAAATGTCTTTGGAACAAAGTTTTCCATTCCAGAATTAGATGCAAGGGTTAAAATGTAAATACCCCTGAAGAAAGAAACACAGATAGTTCAGCTCATAGAAAAGTGTAAATAGAGGAGGGGGCTGAGAGTTTTCTAGTGGAGATCCCAAAAGGAGAAAAGACAGAATTGGGGTTGACATCTAAAGACAAGTTTTGTGTACTTAATTATTTTTGTTTAATAAACTAAAAGATTCCATGCATTTACTATTTTCTGTCTTAAATAACAATAAAGAGGCAGCCAAAGGAGGCATTGATTGAATCTGCATGAAGCCAAGGGGTTATTCTTTACTTCACTGTCCAGGTTCCCCACAATAAATGTAAAACACCTAAATTTAGTACAAAAAAAAAAAAAAGACCCAGGATCTACTCCTTTTATGATACACAATAAATCATAGGAAAATATAGGGAAAAAACCTTGAGATAGGGGTGACTATTTGGGAATGGGAGGATTTAGCCCCTCATTTTGTTCAGGCAGCAGTGCTGACAACACACAGTGATGAGAGACGAGTATTGTCAGAATGTGGCCTTGGAATTCAGAGATGCTCTTCTGAGATGTGGGAAGGATGGACCAAGAAGAAAAATTGGTCTCTCCAGGAGAGGGTAAAATGGAATGTTGATGAAGTGCTAAAGTTAGAAACTTCAGAATATCTGATGTCTTCTGTATTTGCCCTTTGTTTTTCTTTCTTCCTGTTTTCCTTTTCTTTTCCCCTAGCAATCTACAAAAATTCTCAACCATTTCTCTCACCTTTCTATTTTTGTTTCTATTGTATGATTCAGCCTTCAGTATTTAAATGCATCTAAACGTAGTTGCCCTCTTCCTTGATGTTAGCTCTGGAAAAAACTGGCTGTGCCCCTCACACTCTAGTTGAGGTGACTATGATCTGGACTAAAGCCCCTTACACTGGATGGGGCCTGTAGGTCTGCCAGGAGAAATGCTGCTTGCAGCTGCTTTTTGGAAAATGTCAGAGTACTTCTGCTAGTTTGAAAAACTGATAATTAAATGGAGTTTTTCTGAGAGACTTCTAGGCAGTAGATGAATGTCTTTTATTTTATAGCAAGTTTTGACTTCACCAAAAGGCCAAGGAGCAAAGTTTGAATATATTGGTTAAATGTAAATTAGTGTTAAATACCCCATATAGGGATAGGATAGTGGATATGTAGGTCTTTGATAACTTAAAGGGGAAGGGAGCAAAGAAATATTTAAATTTTTAAGGTAAAACCTAGAGGAGTATTTAAGTTCCAATATGATTTATTCACAATGATTGGATTTAGTTCTCATACCTATGTATATCATTCTAAATATTTTTAGTTGCAACCAGACTACTAAAGACCTTTAAGGAGTTAAATACAAAATAAAAATATATTTGAGCCTACCATGCACATTTGGTCTTTTAGCTAATGTTACATGATGAGCATCTTCCTGGTTACCTATTAGCATACACTAAGATTCCACTGTGGTCTTGTCTCCAGAAACTTACCTCCTAAGAATAAAATATAAATAGATGTCACATTCACTTTATATGGCTTTTTTTTGTTGTCTTTTCTTTTCAAATAAAGGACATGTATTTCTAATTTCTAAATTTCTAATAGTTTCATCTTAGCTAAAAGTCTGCATTTTAGTCCTAAAAGAGATCCAAATGGATAATTGAAGAAATGTTTCCCCTTCAGAGGAGTAAATAGACCATGGGAAAGTTCATCCTGCCTCTCCTCTGCTAAGACTGGAACAATTTAGGGTCTCAACATACCACTTTTTGAGCAAGAATAAACATATTCTCAGTAGTAACATAAACTACAAAGAAATTCAGTTCTGTTAATTTAAGTGTCACATGGATTAGGACAAACACATGGAGTCTAAGGGCAATTCCATGTACTTCTATAAAGAAGACATGTCTACCCTAATTCTGAAGTTAGTTTTAGTCAGTCTACATGGTATGGTACTGACATGAATCAACATTTTCTAAATCTTGAGTGATGAGGAAAATGAACAAATTGGGTGGAGCTCAGAAGTAAACAGAAGATCCATAGCATGTACAGGCATGATCTGGACTGACATTAGTTAATATGAGCTTTGAGGGAGGAGGGGTCATATTTGTAAACAAACTGCAAACCGACGGTTGTAAGTAATTTGCAAGCAATGCAGAATGAAAGATGTATTATAAGTATACAAGGAACCAGCATAGAATTAGCATTTTTCTGTTAAACGTAAAAGAAAGCAGAATTGCTTGATTTCTCGTGCCTTCACAATTCTCCCTTGTCTCAGGAGTAGTTCAAGTTATCCATCCACCCCAGAATTCTGTATATTAAGTGTGGAGTGTGGGCTTTGTGCTTTGCTGAGTCCTCTACTGGGCTTTTTTCTTGACTTGATATTTTGACTATGTGAATTTTGACTAATTGCTTGGTACCTTCAGGCCACTGGTTTCCGCCAGCAGCAGAGTAAGTGCTTACTTGCAAAAATGTTCGTGTATGAAAATGTGTGTGAAACACCCACTTAAAAATAATGCATAACATAAAGAATACTTATAATTCTAAAATATTTTTAAGAAATTCAATTAAAGCTTTCAGTTTTCACATGGACTGTTAAGGTGATTTCACACCATCCAGAATGTTTCCTTCTCTTCTTCCTAGGGGTTAAATTTATAACAATTTCATGTAGCTTTGCATTCAGAATTTGAATAGGTTTCCGCAAATTCTCTACTAGTTCCTTCAGGATAGGATAAGCTCACTTTCACTTTTACAGCACTATGATGTTTTCATGGTTGTGTTTGGTGATTACAGATTTATTACCCTAATTATGAGCTAATGAGCAATGAGCTTTGCAAGGAAATTTGCATCATTTGCTTAAGTAGGACAAATTATCAGCTTAACCAAGATAAAACATCTCTTGCTGTTTGAGACCCTTTCACTCGCCAACAGAGAAGCCTATCCAAGCCAAGTTAAGTCAGAGAAAGGCACTGACTGCTACCTTGAAGACAATATCTCTCCTACAATTTTAAGGAGTTTGCTCGGCTGAGTCCAAATGTCTCTGGAACCCCTTTTAATTAGTGTTCTCTTTTAGCCCACTTCTACAACCCTCTCTTACTATTTCTAAGACAGAGGAATGTGCAGGAAGCTATTGACTAGTCTTCTTAGAAGCAAACAGGAGATTGGGAATAATTTAACATAAAGTAAATGTAGCATAAGTACAGACTTTTTACATCTAGTATTAAGCTTTCTTCTCTTAACACAAATATTTCATTTTAACTTTTTTTCTCTTGGAGCCAGAAAAAAATGGAGGTGTACATATTACTTTCGTTTCTCTTTCCTTCATGTTCTCTCATACAGAAAAATAACTTTGGGATTTGTTTTGGATTTAGATAATCACCACTTTAATAAATAAGTTAAAGGCTTATTTTTAGCATTTACTTCCTCTTTTGAAATGTATCCTTCTAATATTATTGTTTTGAAAATTCTGAGAAATGATACAAAATACATATAAGGGGACCACACTAGGGTGTCCTTAAGAGATTTAGTAGGAGAGGTAAGGAAATTAGTCAGCTAAATTAACTAGTTGTTTTAGAGGACATGAGATCTTTAGTGCCATCGCGTTATTGCCTCATTAGCTCCATCAGTTGCTTGACATTGTCATTATTCTACCCACTTCTTTCTGTGCAGTTTCACCGTGTCAGCTTTGATTTCCCCGTACTTATTTTTTTCCAGCTTAAAGCTATTATATCACCTTCCACGAGCATTGATTTTTAGTCAGGTGTCACAAATTTCCCACTCATCATTTCCTCGCAAGCATAAAACTGACTGTTTCGGCTACTCCTGCACCCTTTCATTATTTCAGAATTAATCACTTATTCCTATTGGCCAGGTCTAGCATCCTCCTTCCCTATTAAACTCAGTGTTTAATCTTTAAATGTTCTAATTGACAAACATTGAAATAACTTCCTATCAGTGTGCTTTGGCTGAAATCAGTAAAAGGGCAAGGAAGAGACAGATGATACAAGCATTTGTTTTGAACAATCAGACATTTGTAAAGCATCTATTATTTGTCCAGAATTGTAATAGATGATGTTGGAGGTATGAAAGAAATATAAAATATCACCACCACTAATCCTTAAAGTACAGTCACCCCTCAGTAGCCACAGGGTATTGGCTCCAGGAGCCCCCTCAAATACCAAAATCCAATGCTCAATTCCCTTATATAAAATGGCATAGTATTTGCATATAACGTACGGCATATCCTCCCGTATATGTTATAATACCTAATGCAATGTAAATGCTATGTAGGTAGTTGTAAATACCATGCAAATGTTTTGTAAATAGTTGCTGGAACACAGCAAATTCAAGTTTTGCTTGTTGGTACTCTCCAGATTTTTTTTTCCGAATATTTTTGAGCTGTGATCGGTTGAATCCGTGAATGCAGAGCCCAAGGGTATGGAGGGCCAACTGTATTTAAAGTCTTCCTATGTGAAGCAATTTTTTTTTGGCAGTATATGGGCCTCTCACTGTTGTGGCCTCTCCCGTTGCGGAGCACAGGCTCCGGACGCGCAGACTCAACAGCCATGCATCACGGGCCTAGCCGCTCCGCGGCATGTGGGATCTTCCCGGACCGGGGCACGAATCCATGTCCCCTGCATCGGCAGGAGGACTCTCAACCACTGCGCCACCAGGGAAGCCCTCGTGAAGCAATTTTGAAAGGAGGTTTAGAACCTCAACTATAAAGTTTACTCGTTTATGTTTAGCTTAGTTTTAACTTGTCTGGATTGCTTTAAATTTTAGAAAAATTCAGTAAGGCAGTAACTTGGGGTTATTTGGTTTTGTTTTGTTTTTTTTTTTTAACAATGTAAGAAGCAATAGTTTTTAGAACTTCAAACAATGAGTTGATATTTTATAAACAACTAACAAGTGTTGCCAACTGAAAATTTTACTGTAACTCTCACTAGAGGAGCTGACATGCCCATAACCAAAAATAGAACAAATCTCTTAAAAATTGGTAAGACATACCACTTTCTCACAAATCTTTTAGATTAAATTTTGATTAATAAACAAGTCTTTTTCCTCTAGAGAAATAAGAACAGAAGTGAACTTTAGCTTCATAGAAAATGACTAGTTTACAGTAGTATCTGTCTTAACTAGCATAAAGGCCATCACTTTTTAAGAAAAGATGGTATATGTTCACATGAAACAGCCACATAGAAGTCATGGCAGACATAGACAATATTTCTAAGAAGGAAATAGGAGATAATCACAAATAGAGTCACCTCACCTCGTTTTGTCAAAAGTTATACACCTGCAGGTTGGAAGTGATTTAAAAAAAAAAATGTGCTTTTAGGGGAAAAGAATGAGGAATGAGGGTCAGTAGGAATTTGCATCATGACCCATTGCAGTTCAGATATTTTTAAGCTTCTCTTTGAGATGTGTGGTAAAGAACAGTTTTGAAAGCATGTAATATGTATAAGAAATACTGTAAGAGGAAATGTTATTTCTCCAAAGCATAAGTAAGGGGTTAGATTACAAATGCTGACCAAACCAACCCGCAGGATCATAAAACTGCATAATCTTCACAAGTGGCAAGCCACTTGTCTGTCTCTCTCTTAAAAATAATTCCTCCTTTTCAGGGTCATTTCCAACTTTTTGTTAAGTCCATCCTGTTTCTAGTCCTGAAAGGCAGCAAGCTTTATTGGAAAGAACACCAAGGCGATAGAGTTGTCTGAATAGAAATTCCATGACTCTCCTTGGGCAGGTAGCAAGCTCGTTTTCTATAGTAAAATGTGAATACTTCTAAAGGCCAAATTTACCTGTATCATAGGAATGTTGTTAAAATCAAACAAGGTAATGGATTTGAACCTATACTGAAGGAGAACATTTCTCAAATGCCAAGTGATGCTCTATTCCCTCAACAAATTGTGAACATCTGTTTCTCTACATTTCCAAATCATGAATTATATGCTTATATTTGGTATAATTAAGCTCAGTTAAACTTGAAAGCGCCATGGGAAATATCATGGAAAAGGTGGTAAGATGCATTTTAGTAAAGAAAAACTTAAAGGACTGTCCATCTAACTGCTAAGCATTAATAATGCTTGATCGGATTTTTCAGAAGTTTTCTATTTATTTTTGCTGAATTATATTGGTTGTTGTAAATATGCCCTGTAATTCTCAACACAGTATATCATTTGATGTTATAGGAAATAACTACGAAGTTTCCTTGTATTTTTGTCCCATTGATTCTTATACACATGTAGAATACTTTGGTAAACACCTATCCCTCTGCAGCCTTCCCTTAGGGGAATTTCCTGCTTATACACCTTTTACCATATTATTCATTCTGTTATATAAAATGGCAGCATAGAAAACCTACTCTACAAATAGTAATACAATACCAGAAGATCATATAGCTAGAGTAGATGATTTTTCCCTTTTTTTTTTTTTTTGGTAATTACACTTAACAATTTTAGAAATTCCAATTTACTCTATTACTTATTAAGACAGAATAAAATGCAATATTTGGCAGAAGTTTATATATTCAGTACATATTTTTCAGCTGCAACACCTAATAGTGCTTGGCAGCAGTGGTTCTATTATTTGAAAGACAGCAAACATTTCTTACCCAATTAACGTGACTCGGAATTACTGTTTTATCTGATCCTATGTATATAGACAGACCCCACAAAAAGAACATAGTGCTATTAATGCATTGGCATTTCTCTTCTGGAGTAACTATCTTCAATCTTAATGGGAAACATCTTAAAGAAAATGCATCTTCAGGGCTTTCAACCTGATGCTCCTTTTAGAATGTGCATAGTGACCTAAACATCTATTTCCTCAATACATGTTTGTGGATTCAAAGTTAAAATTCTTTTATAACTAATGAATCTCCCAGTCAAGATATCTTAAGATAAAGGCCTAGCTTTTCCAATTAGGTACAGAAATATGAGTCTTGCTTAAGAGTATCTTGCATCTATGCTAATATTGCACAAGATTCCTAATCACCCACAAAATTTGCTCATCACCCCCATGGAAACAGGAGTAGATTAAAATTATTGCAGTAATGCCTCAAAACTATAGCAAATAATGCAAAATATTAGCTTCTTTGTCTTGGTATTTCTCCTAAAGTCCAACCATGAATGTCTCCAGAACTTTCTAGTTCTAACAGAATGAGACTCTGCCTTTCCTGGATCCTTTCTTCCTCTTCCTTTTTTAAAGTAAAATTGCTATCTAGCTATCTAACTATATATCTTAATTTTAAACTTGTCCCCCAAACCCTCAATTCCTTAATTTTACTTAAGACCTTCATTCTCACGTGGCTGCTACTTCACACTGGTTTTTTCCCTAAATCATTCCTTCCATCAAATAATTAAGCTGATGAACAATACTATATATAATGTGCAGTAAAGTTTATTTAAAACAGAAAAAGATATGAACTGAAACAACTATAATGAAAAATAATTGAATATATAGGAAAACATATGGAAAGTCCACTGCATAGTAACCAGAATTGAAGATACCCAATAATTGTTCAGCATTATTCTTCCATACTCTCCCCACTCATCCCTGTCAAAATATTTAATAATAAACTTAAGGCATTATAAGAAATTGAAATCCCTCTTGAAACAGACAAGATTATTATATTCCAAATAAAATTTTATGTTATACTTTATGCAAAATCAGCATAAAATCCATTTCCAAAGGTGCAGGGGAGAAGAGGAAAAAGAAGGGTAGAACATTTCATTTAGT
Source organism: Phocoena sinus (assembly GCF_008692025.1). Taxonomy (NCBI): domain Eukaryota; kingdom Metazoa; phylum Chordata; class Mammalia; order Artiodactyla; family Phocoenidae; genus Phocoena; species Phocoena sinus. The sequence continues at coordinate 24,227,777 of NC_045769.1, forward strand.
TAAGTAGACTAAGCCAGCCTTTGAACCCTAGCAGCAGTCTTTTCCTATTCCCAGAAAATTAAGGGATATCAGGCCCCAGCAAATTCCCTAATAATGTCAGTTTATTTTATGTATTGTATTTTGTTATTCTATATTGCTTTAGTTACATTTTTCATCTGGGTTCTGAATATCTTTGGTCTTAGCTACCATTTCTTGCTCCACCATTAATATTCAAGACGCTTTTTTCCTGCAGATATGTTCATCTAAATGCTACTACCTCAAGTCCATTCTCTAGTAGGTCTGTGTCTTTATTCCTGTCTTGGTTTCCATTGCTGGGATCACATAATTCTTTTCTGAAAATCCCTTAAGTGCCTGAAGTGGGTTTTGAGGTCATCCGTCAACATTCCCATTATTATTCCTGGCTATTGCTCTACTTCTGTTTCTCCTACTTGCTTCTTCATGACCTTCCTATAAACCTTTAGCCATACTCTCACCTACATTCATTTCTAAACTTTCAATACTCAGCTCAAAATCCACTTTATTCATAAGCTTTTCTCATTATAGTAAAGCCAAATGAAGCCCTTGGGCCATTTTCAGAGGGAACATTGCACACTTGGTTCCAACTTGACCAGTGCACCCTTTTCCTTACCTAAAGTGAGTTTAGAGATATGTTACATACAAACACATGAACACGATCACATGTATTTGACTCCTCTTTCATTAGATTATCTCAAGTGTAGAGACTGCCGTATAACACATACCTTAGGCTCCTCTCCATAGCACAAATGCATGGATATAAGCAACAAACTCTCAAACATATTTTAGGTGATTCATAAATAAAACATATGTTGATCTAGAACCAGGTGCATAGATCTATAGTTGAGATCTCAAACACTAGCCTTCTCTTATTTGTCTACAGCTCTCCAATTACCTCATTAATTCTGTCTCCCATCTTTCTAAAGGACCGGTAAGGATTACCAGATGTGTAGGAATATGACAATCTGCATTGGCAAGGGGGGCAATGAAAATGCAATCTTTGGAAGAATTGTTTTTCTGTATTCTTTCTTTTTTTTTTTTGCGGTACATGGGCCTCTCACTGTTGTGGCCTCTCCTGTTGCGGAGCACAGGCTCCGGACACGCAGGCTCAGCAGCCGTGGCTCACGGGCCCAGCTGCTCCGCGGCATGTGGGATCCTCCCAGACCGGGGCACGAACCCGCATCCCCTGCATCGGCAGGCGGACTCTCAACCACTGCATCACCAGGGAAGCCCATTTATCTGTATTCTTTTGTATGCTTTTATTGTTGCTTCTGTACTAGGTAGTAGTATTATCACTTGTAGTGTTTGGTTTACTTTTTCCATAGTCTTTCTAATCTTTGGTAACAAAGTCACATCTGCTTGAGCACCAGTTTATTAGCTTGGCCATAGACATCTTGGCACCAGAGCCCAACTTAGGATAAAACCACAAGTCTAAAGTCTTATTAGAAAATATCACTTGATTCATGGAGAGGCATGCTAGTCACAAGCTACTGATAGAGATGCTGTCTTGTTACCAGTTTGTCTTTGCACACAAGGCCGTCTCTATATCCTTTGCACACCACATGATGAGTGCTTTGGATCCCTGGTAAGTTAGCCTAGGTGTGAAGTAATTTCAAGTAAGGTGAACTCAAACGTTCAAATAACAACCAACCAAGATGACCGTGGAATTGGGAAATGGGATGCTGAAGTGGGGTAATTTTAAGTGGCATGAAGTCCCTGAATAAGATCAAAGAAAGTTCCCTTTTCAGCTGATACCACTTCTGGGGTGGGAAATGCCATCTTGCTGTGGTCAGGATTAATTGTCTGCACAAGCCTGAGACAATTCTTATCTCTGGTTCTACAGCATGAAAGCCTTTGAAACAGACGTGGGTTACCCAAGAGGGTGCTGGGACAGAGTGGATAGCAGAGGATAGTGGCAGCTCCGCCAGTTGAGTAGTTCTGGTTAGGCATGTTTCAGGGTTATGTATGATGGCATTAATCTATAGTAGGAAAGTTGGGTCTGGCTCATACTTCTGATTTGGAAAATTACTTCTAACATTCTCTTTCTAATTATACATCCAGATAATTATTTTTTTAAATAAAACTGAGGTCTGAGGGTTTAGCAAAAGTCAAAAGTCTCCTTCTCACCAAATATAGCTCAAGAACTTCATGTATACAAACTCACCCCTTCATTTAGTCAGCTGTAGTTCTTTAAAATATAATTCCATTACTTTGGAGATTTTACATTCAGTGTCCTAACTAAAAAACCCTTCCTCCTCCTTGTCTCCATCATAGGTCCATTTTGTGCCTTGCAAACTTTGCATATAACTCACTTCATAATTTTGTTTCCTATTCTCATGTCTTTATTCCTTAAAAATAAATACTGTGGAAACAAATAGACAAATACTGTTGGAAACAACAAAGTACCTCTCAGTGGTAAAGATAAAGAATGATAGGCAAGAAATAGGTGACAGACTTAAAATTCGTGGAAAGAGAAGATAACACCCTCCTCAAGGTGATGTTCATCAAAAATTCACAGAACGACATCAACAACAAATGCAGGGAATGTGTATGTCACTGGTTTAAATTTCATAGAAACCCAATGTCTCTTTGAATTCAGAGCTATAAGGGACCTTCAGTACCAAGTTGACCCATTTCTTCATCTTACCAATGGAAGAACTGAGGCTCAGAAATACCAAGGGATTATCCCCAGGCTATACAGCTAGTGAGATCTGCCTCCAGATCCTGCTATCACTTCAGTTCTCCTTGTAAACAACCACAAAGTCTCCCATAGAATAGTGAAAGAGAATTTAAAAAAACAGTAAAAAAAAAAAAAAAAAAAATTGGGGGACTTCCCTGGTGGCAGAGTGGTTAAGAATCCACCTGTCAGTGCAGGGGACATGGGTTCTATCCCTGGTCTGGGAAGACCCTACATGCTGTGGAGCAACTAAGCCCGTGCGCCACAACTACTGAGCCTGTGCCCTAGAGCCCATGCACCACAACAACTGAAGCCCGCGCACCTAGAGCCTGTGCTCCGCAACAAGAGAAGCCAGCACAATGAGAAGGCCACACAAGGCAACAAAGACCCAACCCGCCACAACTAGAGAAACTCCCAACGTAGCCAAAAATAATAAAATAAAAAAAAATTGGAGGATGGAAGCCTATTCAATAACCTGACCTAGATTCTAGTTATTCCAATCACATCACTTTTTAATAGAGTATTATAGAATGATTTTAAGTAAACAGGACACATTATTGTGACTCACCACAATCATATACAATCAGTTAATATCTCCTAGGAAGGAACTAGAGATTCAAAACTACATAGGCAGTTTTCCAATATATTCTTTTTCTGACACCGTACTGTCCCCAAATGATTATTTTTCAGGGCTTACAACATTCTGAAATTTTAGACCATTTGAAACTTAGGGCTTCCTTTTCTTTGAAAAGATAATTCCAAAGTAATCTGTTTTGGGAATCAAGACAGGACACTTAGGAAACTGCTGCACCCACAGAAAATTTTTTGCATGATGTCTGATAAGGCAGTTACCAATTGCTATCTTAAGATGTGAAATCATCTGGGAATCTCCCAACATCCCTTAACAAGCAACATATAACCAGGGCAAGAAACACTATTGCATTCCTCTTTAACCAACCAGGGCCATTTGATAATTGGGATATCATCTGGAAGGGACAGACATTCAGGATGCCTGAAATGTAAAGTATATTCAGGCTTGCTTGCCTGGACAAATCCCCAGTGGAAGAAAATGTATAAAGCAGCTACTTGGATGCCATGTAAGGAGTTACTAGCCAGCTGAGTGGAGTGAGTGACATTTGGTTGGGGAAGGGTGTGGGCACAGTACTCCAGGCAATCTGGCTCTCATCTTCTCTAGTATTTATTTGGCAAACTCAGCCATCGTTCCTCACTACACCCCCTCATAACTGAAGCAGTCATCTTGGGGTGAGATGATTTATTATAGATTTCACATTGCATTACCTAAAGAGCTTTCCATGGAGAACAGATCCTCCTGGGAAACATGGCCAGGTCAAAGAGGAAGCAATGGAAGCAGCAACCCTGAATGGGCCTGATCGCCCTCAACCAATTCTGGCTCCCTTGTGTTCCTGAGACCTTTCTTTGTACTTTCCATGAGCCCTAATCAAGTTGCAACCTCTTTAGATAGGACAAAGAGAACACATAATGAGACAGAAGCTCCATTTTCCTTAAGAAGCTGAGGAGCTATGAGGGCTAGAAGGAAGAAAGGCAGCCAGTCATCTTCTTTGTTTACGGCTTCTATTTAGGGGAAGGTCAGGGTTTCCTAATCTTGATAAAGGATGGTAAGGAGAGTGCCTATTCCCAGCTGACTCCTTAGTTTTTAGTTTTCTTTGTTTCTTCTGTGTCTGACCTGCTTTCTTCAGGTCAAAGTTAGGGAATCAGCTGTAACAGTGCAGCAGAGTTCAAAAGAAGGAAAGACGTGTGCACACACATATATGCACACACACAAATGGGGGCTGCTTTGCTACCCCGGTGTCACAATCAGCCTTTTGATTTCCTTTGTGATTTAATCAGGACCATAAGTAGGGCATGTGACTAGGACAAGGAGGTTACCGTTTGAAAGTGGTAATGGAATGGGTTACATTTGTTCCATTTCCTATGATCTTTACATTCATGAGATCATTATCATGAAAACGGATTTGTGCCGTGCCATTTCCTGTTCTTGTTACAATCTTTATCATGGCAAGAAGGTACCAGGTTTTAACGCCTGGTGTTATATTTAACTGTTATCAATAACTGCTGTGTAGTGTGACTTTTCATCCCATATCATGGCTGTGTGTCCCCAAAGTAAAGGTAGTGCAGTCTGGGTATTTGAATGATGATATACTGAGTTGTCTTGAGGCTCTAAAATATCAGGGGAGGGACACACATCTTCCTTCTATATCCCAACCTAACCAACAGGAGAACTTTCACAAGAGACTCTGACTTGCTGCTGTACCTTCCACGGAGGCTTCAGATGCCCACTTTTCTTATCCCTGGCTCTTTAAAGCCCAAATGACACTCCTAGTGACAGTCAGATTGTATAACTTAAGGGGCAAGGCAGTGCAGTTTCCAATTATCATCAAAGAATTCCCCCAGCATTACCATGCTGAGACTTCAGGCTGTTGAAATGGATTAGATCAAAAATGGAACATGGTATAAGAACCGTTGCTTCCTGGCATGGACTAGAATCAGAATAGCTAATGGTACAACACTTTCAAGCTCTCTGTTTTTTTTTTTGTAAAGTAGGTTTAGTTCTTGTGAAAGCTGCTGAACTGACAGCTCAGGATACTATGGAGAGAAAAATTATAAGCTTTCCTTCTTTGCTAGTACACCTTCGGCCTGCCCTGGAGGGAATGTCTCAAGAAGAAAAAGGTTAGTTCTTTCTCCAGATACTTTTAACCTTTAATTCAGAAGTAGGAGTATTATCCAAGCTGCTTATTATGAAGAATGTATCAAGATGTGGCTATTTTCCCTAAGATCAAAGCTAAAATGGATGGATCATTTCATATAGGCAACTACAAAGTCACTCAGCTAGAGCCAGTTCTGAAACCATGTGTGTCTTCTCATAAGTGAACTCCTGAGTGCTCCAAGTGAGTTTTGCAACACACTGTTTGTGGTTAAAGTTTTAAGAACTCAACATTTAGAGGAAGATAAGGTAGAGCATTTGTTTCACATCCAGCACTTATGAAGAATCCAGTCATTGCCAATGATGACCCAACTGTATTTCTTGATAGCAGTGCTCAGAGCAGTGGGGCTGACTAGGATGACCTAAAGACTTTAGCCTTAAGTTGAAGGATGGTGGGGTATTCACAGTCTTCTACAACTTGGTAGGGGTAAACATTTCCACCCCTTTTTTTATACAAGACTCAGCTGATATTCATAAACTTTGGGGTGAGAGTTCATTGATGCTTGCCAGGAGGGTTCTGAAATTCCTGAGATTCTATATAAATTTTTGTGAGCATAGAAATTTTTTTTTCTACCAAGAGTGTACCTTCCTAATTTTTACCCGATTTTCAAGGAGATCTGTGACATCTCACATTTTAAGAGCCACTACTATAGACCGCCATGTCTCATTCCTCACTTTTCTCCAGTTCTTGGACCAATTGTCACCAGCCCCACTCAGAAAATACTTAGAAAAAAAGGCAGTAGATCACTAACAATACAATAACGTTTTCTTAAAGGGAGACAGTACATCTACAATAATGTACATGCTCATCTGCTAGCTCCAGCCACTTTAAGGAAAAGAATTCCCTTAAGGAACGCTCTCATTTTAAGAAAGAAAGAAAAATATCTTCCAGCTTATAAAGGATGGAAGTCCATTATCAAATATGACAATTCTCTGAGAAACAATACTTCCGTGCCAATATAAACATAACCACATTGCGTGTTCTGAATTTTAGAAAAGGAGAGAAAAAGAAGAAAGAAGCTAAAGAGAACGGCTCCTCCTTTGCCACCTAATATCATTCTGGGCAGTTCATAAGGTTAGGAACTTGACACTGGTTTCGAGTGGAAGCCAGTTAAGCAGGATTTCTTTGCCCTCTGGACAAATGGTTGGCCTACTTCAGGAATTTTGAATAATTATTGCTGTTCTCTTCAGCCAGAAGTTTACCTTTCACAAAGAGTAGAGCTTGTGGCATTAACTTAATCCCATTGCCTGAGTGCACAAAGTCAGTTTTGCTCTGCAGAGTTATTATTCCTAATTTATGAGTCTGAGACCTATTATATCTCACTGCTTGAGTCCTCACGTAAAGGAAGCCCTCATGGGCTTGCTTAGAGCTGACATAAAGCCCAGTACCCTGCCCTTCCGGGAAGGAAATCCCCTCACAAATACAGAGCAGTAGAGAGAACAGATTGTTCCTGCTGTGTGCACTGTCGTTTTTCTCTAAGGAGTGTGGGGGCAGCAGTTATGTGCTTGCAACCAGGACACTCCAGGATTTTTCATCCTTGCTCTCTCCCCGTGAAAACGACTCATAGTAATTCCCATAGAGATAGCCTTAGAGTAGCTGAACGATCTACAGCCCAGCAAGAGTAAGAAGTCAGTTGTCTGCACTGAGATCATTGCTGTCTTTTTACAAAACAGGTAGTTGTATGAATTAAATTCTTCCATAGTCTGTTGTTGAACAAAATTAACATCTAAGTGGGTTTGAAGAAGACATGGTCTTGGCAACCACTGGCCAAAATATTTTCTTCAGAAAGGCAAGGTTCCCTTCATTTTAAAGTCCCTCTTATTACTCCTTGGTGATTTCTATTGTCTTGGAATCATTCTCAACCATACATAACAAGTACTGTTAACCATGTGGGATTACCCATCTAAATTCCCAGGGAACAGAGAGTAGCTGTGAATATTTTTATACGCCTACTATATTATTGCCTTCATGCTGCCTCGGATTATTAGAGTAATTTTACCAAGAATCCCCAAGCAACTGATATCTCAGGAATTACTCTGTTTCTAATAGGAAGCCTGTTAACTCTGAGGGAAAGTACATTAAAGTATTGTTCCACAAGTGCTGTATTGACTTAAAAATGTGTATGTACTCTGATCTAGTATAGAAAAATCTTCTGTTTTTTGGTAACCTGTGAGGGTTTTTAAATTTTGCAGTGTGTGTGTGTGTGCGCGTGCGTGCGCACCTTCACGTGCACGCGCATGTTTTCAAAACATCAATCAAGGCATTTAGTCTTCCAGCCCAGTGAAAACAACATACACAGCATGAATCCCTAACGTTTTTGCAACCTATGCAGTTGACCTTGTATCCAGTTAAGAAGGCAACAAGATTAGTGTTTTGCATAGTTAAGTTTTCCAATACTTTTGACTCATGTTTGTTGATTGCTTTATCATTTCAGTACCAAAAAGGGTTTCTAGATTTTTAAAAATATAGTTTTCAGGTCACTAAACATGTGATCTTTTACACAATTCACCTTAGTACCTTATCACTCAGACTTTGCAATTGTATCTTTATATCACCATTTCACAGACATATTCAACAGTAAGAAAACGGTTTTAATGACATTTACCAAGTGTTCTGAGCTCTTTAGATAAAATTAAGTACCCACTTAAATTTGCTGAGGCCTGTTTTGTATCCTCAGAGTTCATCTGTGTTGTCCCATAAGGCCTGATTTCCTTCTTTAAGGCTGAGTAATTTTCCTTGTGGTATGCCCATACAATTTTCTTTATCCACTCATCTGTTAATGGACATTTAGTTTGTTTCTACATCTTGACTCTTGTACACCAACAGTGTACAAGTGTTACAATTTCTCCATATCCTCACCAACACTTATCTTTTATTTTTTGATAATAGCCATCCTAACAGGTATGAGGTGATGTCTCATTGTGGTTTCAATTTGCACACCCCTGGTGATTAGTGATATTGAACTCATTTTCATATACCTGTTGGCCATTTATGTCCTCTTTGGAGAAATGTCTACTCAAGTCCTTTGCCTGTTTTTTAAAATGAGATTTTTATTCTATTGAGTTGTAGGAGTTGAAGTGTTCAGACTTGATATAATAAGATAAGTTCCTAAGATAATGATTTTTACATAATACTTTTGTTGGGACCATTTAAATGAACACTTAATGGGAAATGGGAAATTTTTTTGCCTAAAATGGTGTTAGAGGCAAAGTTAAGTCCTGTGCTAGCTTTTGTGAATTTTAAGTAATTGTGTTCTCTCTGTTTTACCTTGATTCTCATCAGTGTATAAAGCCAATATACAAAACAACCCTCCTGGGATGGCTTTGGAGACAAACACTCAGGTCTGCCTTAAGACAGGCCTTGCCGATCAGCTTCAAGGAGCTAAGCACCTTTAGCATCCACTGCGGCATTTAAGCCAAGGCAAGGTTTTTCCTAGATAACCCTAGCCAATGACTGACCATGGCAAGGCTCCTAAATCCTGGCCATTCTGCCTCATGAAGGGCTCCTCTACAGGCAATCTATGACACGGCTCCCTGAGACATTCTCAGAGCTGCACAGTAGTCTGTTCTGACCTAATCCTCCTTCCCTTCCTCCTCTCCTCTCACAGGTCTCAAACCTCTGTATTATTTCAAGGCTTTCACTGCCTACTCCTGCTCCCTCTTCATTATCCTTGAAAGGCATCATCCCAATTAATCTCTTGTACTTCTATCTCCATATTATGGTCTGCTTCTCCGATGACCTAACCAGCACACATCCCTTGAGTCCCAAATCCCTCTTTAGCCGCAGCCCCATTTCTTTGTTTCATTCTGCAACAGAACTTTGCACAAGAGCCATCTAACACTGTGGTTTCTACTGCCTACTTCCTGCTTACTCATTAACTCCCATCTATCTGTCTTCTATTACCAATGTTCCACTTGAAAAGTTTTCTCCATTGAAGCAATCTATCTCCACGTTCCAAGCCCAATGGATATTTTCCTGTCATCTTATTTTGTCTCAGGGAGATTTGATATTTAAGGGGATTAAAAAAAGCAACTTTTCATTTACAAATTAGAGAGCTAATATCAGGTCCTAACTAAGAATATTGCCTTTGGAATTAGATAGCTTTGACTCCTAGATCTGCCACTTATGAGCTGTGTAAACAGGCAAATTGGTTAACTCACTGTGCCTTGGTTTTTGTACCTGTAGAATGGGGTAATAATAGTACCTACCTCTTGAAATTATGAGGATTAAGTTATTTTAAGGCAATTAAAACAGTATTTGGCACAGGAATTACTAGCAATCATTGATATTATTCAACAACACATTCTTGTGTTGTTTTTTTCTCCTACTTCTGAGTGCTCTGTCTCTATTCTTCTTTCTTATTTCCTTCTTATGAGACCTCTAAATGTTGGAGTGCTACAGAGCTTGATCAAGTGCCTACTTTTCTAGCTATACTTTCTCCTAGCCCAGTGAATTTACATACCACCTAGATGCCAACAGCTCCTAAATATATGTCTTTATCCTTGACCCATATCCAACAACATTTGACATTTCTACTTGTATATTATAAACATGTCAAGTTTAACATATCAAAAACAGAACTCCTGATAACTCCCCATCTTGTCAAACCCTGTGCTGAGATTGCCCCCTCCAGTAATTTTTCTCATGTGCTCAAGTTTAAAATCTAAGAGTCTGATATCTCCCTTACTCCTCCTTTCTACTACCACCACCTTCATCTAAACCACCATTACATCTAGCCTGGATTATGGAAATAGCCACCAGCCTGGGCTCCTAGCTTTCACTTTTGTTCCCCTCTGCAGCAGATTCAGCTCACAATTGCCAAGTGTGTCATTTTCATATGTAGTAAAATTATGTCACTCCCCTCCTTAAAATCCTTCTTTGGCTTCTGATTGAATTCGGGATAAAATCTAAACATTTTCCTTTGTACTGCATAACATCATCTGATCTGGCCCCTGCCTACTTCACCATCATCTCCTTCCAGATTCACTTACTTGTTATGTTCGCAGTGGTCTACTCACTGGTTTTTTAAGGTGCTAAACTCTTATCTGCCTTGGGGGCCTTGGGTTTGCTTTCCCCTCTCAATGCATTGCTCTTCATTGGCTTTTTACTTGGCTGGTTACTTCAAATTTCAGGTTTCAGCTCAGATGACACTACGTCCAGGAGATCTCCCCTGACCAGCTATAGTAAGGAATATACTACCCTTGTTCATTATTCTTTGGCTTTTTCTAGTATGCTTGAAAATCTTAAACTTTGCTTATAATCTCTCATTCCTCACTAGACTTTAATTTGCTTCAGGGGAAAGACCTTACCTGTCTTATTCACCTCTATATACCCACCGCTTAATGCAGTGCCTGGTACACAGCAGGCTCTTCATAAGTTTTGGCTCAATTAATAAATGACTGAATCTGGCAGTGAACATTTTAGCAAAAGAATGGCATAACAATGATTAACAATTTAAGGGGATCAGTCTGGACAACAGAATTTTCACAGTTCTTATTGCCTGCATTAGAAATTGTGGAAGTCAGGCAGATGAAAAAATGGTAATATTAAAAAATGTTTAAAATAGAAACTAACATTTAAAAAATTAAAATGCTAACATTTTAGTCATGGGTTCCTATATAAAACTTGTGTTAAACTTTATGTAGGTATTGGAGTGAAGGGAAGTTAACATTTCTTAAACATCTACTATATGCCTAGAACTTAGCTAGGTACTTCACATAAATAAAATATATATGTATACATATTTATCAGAACACATTTACTTTCTGCTTTCATATTAGATTAAAAGCAAGCTATAGTATTGAAGTGTAAAATTTTTGCAATCTAATACTTTTCATTTTACGATTGTAAAATAATACTTGATACATTTCATACATAATGTGAAAATTGACAGCTTAGTAAGAGCTCAAGAACCTATAAAGCTATTCTGCATTGGGGAGATATGTATTAAAATGTAAAACGCATTGTCAGAAATAAAAATTGCCATATATCATTATAAGTAGAATACTCCTCTAAATATTTTCAGTAATTACATAAGGTAAAGGGAGGCATTTAAAAGATAATAATGACAGCTACCATCTAAATATTTGCTCTATAGAGATGGCAGAATTTGCCATAGGACTTCAGTGAGGTAGCTGATGGTCCATTTTACAGATTTAAAAAACTGAGGCTTAGAAAAGTTGAGTAGTTTGCCTAAATGCACCCAGTAATTATCTCAACCAAGATTTGAATCCAGGTCACTCTGACTGCAAACCTCTTAACCACTGTTTTGGACTGAATGTCAAATATTGAAGCCCTAACCCCCAATGCGATGATATTTGGAGGTATGGGCCTTTGGGAGATAATTAGGTTTAGATTTGGTCATGCGTGTCAGGCCCTCATGATGAAATTAGTGCTCTTGTAAGAAGAGAAAGAGAGATCTCCCCCCTCCCCCTTTTCTCTCTCTCTCTCTCCAGAAACTTGCATCAGAGGAAAAGCCATAGGAGAACACCACCAGAAGTTAGCTATCCACAGCCAGGAAGTGAGCTCTCACCAGGAGCAAATCTGTGAGCACCTTGAGCTTGGACTACCCAGTCTCCAGAACTGTGAAAAATAAACTTCCCTTGTTTAAATCATCCCGTCTTTGGTATAGTATTACAGTAGCCAAGCAGAGTTAAGACTACCACATTGTTAAGCAATCATTATATTAGCTCTACAGCATGAAAAGAAAAGTCATCTTAATGAGAAAAAGCCAAGTTCTTTACTGCTCCAGCTCTAAAAGTAAAATCCACAAGGGACTTTTCTCTTGGTTCAAATAATATTTTATTAGAAATTAAGTTATAAAAGTATATGATGAGTTTAGTCACCAGAGAGACCCAGATCTCTCTCTGCAGAGCTGTGGTTGAAGGTCTGTGGGGATCTTTCAGTGTATTAGACTACAGCCAACTCTCTGGGGTGCCTTGCTTTCATGAGCACTAAAAATCTATACAAGTGAAGAGAGGACTTGAAAGACCCTTCGTGAGCTGACCCAGAGTCTGAACATTCCTTGCCTATGCTCCCTACTAGGAGATTCTGACTTGATCAATCTCAGAGTTTTGCTCATAGCCAGCTGCAACTGTACCTGCTGCACAGGTGGTACTTTAAGCTCCCAGAGGGATGAAATGCCTCATCACTCAGCAACCACATTGGCAGACTAAAGGCTGACACTGATTGGCTCTGAACAAATGAGTAAGTGTCCAAATCTCAGGGGGAAAATATGATAGAAAAAAAAAAGCCCCTTTTAACCCAATCTTTCACAGACTGGTAAGATAAATGCAAATCCATTTGCAGTGGGAAATCCAATCACTCAAATGAGGGTCCCAACAAAGTCATCCTTAGAAAATGACACATTATTTTATTCATTTATTCAATGTTTACTGAGCCCCTGGTATGTGCCAAACACTATTCTGGGCCCTTGGGGTACAGCCTGAATGAAAAATCTCTGATCTCAAGGAGAAAGGCAAATAGATAATACGTTGTGTAGTGATAAGTGCAAGGAAGAAAAGTAAAGTAGAAAAAGTATACAGTGAGGAGGGAAATGGATGCTGTTTCTACATGGTGGACAGGGAAGGAAGGCCTATTTGATGAGAGACCTGAAAGAAATAAAGAGGTAGGGTGAGCCATCCTGATATTTGTGGAAAGAGACTAGCAAGAGCAGGGTGCTACATGAGCCATTTGAAGACATGAGTGGTTGGAGCAGAGAAGAGGGAAAAGAGGTGATGCAAGGGGTAGTCGAGCCAAATAAGGGATCACCTGAAAAGCTGTGCTAGGACTTTACTGAGTGAAATGGGAAATGATTGGAGGGTCTTCAGCAAAGGAGTAACATGATAACGGGTCACAACTTAAAGGAACCACTCTGGATAAAAAACAGGAAGCAAGGAGGAAGGAAGCTGAGAAATTAATGGGAACCTTCTTCAGTTGTTCAGGGAAGAGTTGATAGTTTGAACCAGAAATAAATGCAGGGGAGGTCATGAGAAATGGTCAAATCTGGACATACCTTGAATGCTGAAGGGACAGGCTTTGCTGAAAGCTGGGATAAGGGATGTGATAGATCAAAAGGGTGGTTTAAGAAAGTTGAAGAGACAATTTGATGAAAGTCAAAAAGTTGAGTTCTTCTGTCAACCTGTTAATTTTGAGATACCTTTAGATATCCTAGTGGAGTAAACAGTTGGATATAAACTTTGGGAGTTCAGAGGGAAGGCCCACACTGAAGACATAATTTTTGGAATTGTCCCAAATAAGGGTTGTAGTTAAACACATGAGCCTAGAAAGAACATCCAGGAAGTGAGGCTCAAGGGTTAACAGCTAACAGTGGAGAGTGGTTAGTATGTGCCAGGCATTATTCTAGGTGCTTTACTTACATTAAACTCAAGCCTCACAATGCTACGAGGTAGATACCTTTCGTGAGGAAACCGAGGCACAGAGAGGTTTAGTAACCTGTCAGCTCACAAAGCTAGATAAGTGGAAGAGGCACGATTTAAACACAGCTAGATACGTCACAGAGTCTTGCACAGAGAACGCTCAGGTTATGTATCACCAATTTCAGACCTTGTATCTGCTTCAGCTTCTGCACTCCCCAGTGACGGTCAGAACAGAGAATAAAAAACAAAGGTCAGAGTTTTGTGTCATTTAAATTCTAAGCTTGTATAATTATCAACACTAGAAATTGGAAGAGTCAAAGAAGTTCTTAAAGCGCGCGCGCTCACACACACACACACACACACACACACACACACACACACATCAAACAAACCTTTCCTTAAAGGAAAGGCAAACAATCTCAGGAAAGAAATGAAGACACTTTTTATTTTATTCAATTTACCCAATTCCATCTATAGATTGTAAGATGCCTTTCAGTTTGAGAGATCTAAAAGGAGAAAAATGTGGGTCTTAGAATTGATGAAATGTAATATTTTAGCTTTTTACAGCCGTCCAGTTTGTTTTGTTGACTGAGTTCTGAGCATTATTTTGCCAGAATTATATTGTTCTTAATATATGCTCCATGATATTAAACCACAATGCCTTCCCTTTAGTAGGAATGACTTTCTTCCCAACAATATTATTTGCAGGGAAATAAAGCCACAATTTTTAACCCTTTAGTTATCTTATTGTATATAATATTTCAGAGTGATGTTCATAATAATGGCTGATGATAGGCATAAACAATTTTCACATTGTTTTTATTGAGAACAGGATCTTTATCTCATTCTCTTGATATCTTTAATACAGTAGGAACTTGGTAAACCTTCCTAAACTAATGAACAGAAATTTGATACTCATTCCTAGTGTCAAAATATTGCTACGTACATATGCAGAATGCATACATAAAGCTTTCCTTTTGTCATTTTGAAATTTGCTGATCTGCTCAAGTGCCAGTGTATATGGACACAGACATTATTCTTGGTTGGTTAATCTGTGTATTTATCAAGTTCCTCTATCTTAGGTATCCCTAGACATGATCAAACCAAGCATTTCACCCCAGAGAAGTTGTTGCCACTCTTCAGTGGCAGCAGAGAACTACCCTTACTAGCTTAATCAGATTAGCAGGGCACACCTTGAAGACAAGCCTAACACAAAAGAACAAATATTGTATGATTCCATTTACATGCTGGCACCTAGAACAGTCTAATTCACAGAGATAAGAAGTATAATAGTGGCGACCAAGGGCTGAAGGGTGGATGGGAGGAATGGAGAGTTACTGTTTAATGGGTATGGAGTTTGGAATAATAAAATCCTGGCTAGCTAATGGTGATGGTTATACAACAGTGTGAATATACTTAATGATACTGAATTATACACTTAAAATTTACTTTTAACCATTTTTATGTTTATATATTTTACTACAACACACACACACACAAAGTAGGGTGGCTACAATGGTACATTTCTCCATTCTTGGTTAAGTGGTTTTCTAAAGGCAGGCAGTAAAAGTGGGAAATGTCTGTATCCACTTGTATACAAACACATGTGTGTACACATTTACCACCAGATCATGCCCTCTGTCTCCAAACAATAATCTACTCACCTCCTCCAAACCTATCATCAAACCAAAATTTTAGTTTCCCGTTTATTTCAGTAGTTACTTATTGACCCCTGAAATTAAGGCCTGAATTTCCCTCTGCTTGGCATAGGGAAGTGCTCTTTTGGACTCATGAGGCTATTTGCCCCTATCACCTGCTGGGAGAATCTGAGAAGCTGTTGGAGAAAGTCTCAGAAACAAAGGTCCCCAGGGCTGGGGATGGGAGTGTCAAATACTGGAAAATACAGTTTAACATCTTTTTCCCAGCACTGCAATATGATGAAAGGGCACATAGCTTTGCTGGCTGGAAGATCTGGGCCCAGTCTCTGGCCCTGCCTCTAATACCCATGTGATTTTTATGAGAGTTATTTCTCTGATCTCAACCTCCTTATCTATAAGATTGGGAATACTAGTATCTGTTTGCTCAGTCCTTGTGAATGTAGATCTACCATGCTAGGCACAGAGTAGATACTCAAGAAATTCTAAGTTTCTTTCCCTTTCCTAATCAGAGTGTCTTGGCATGACCAGTAAGGCTTTGGATCTTGAGATTATGGGCAACCCACAGCTGGTCCACAAACCAGTTGATATGGAGAGGATTTTGCCTGTGATCCTGTGGCAGAAAAAGTGAAATCTGTAACACCAAGGACCATGTAGTATAATGGAGAAAAAGCAAATGGTTATTTAAAACCCAACTGTAGCTACTTTGGTTCATCTGCAGGGTGACGAAACTCTTATCAGTAGAGATCTATCAACGCTATTGCCTTCCCTGGAGGGTCTAATGGAGGGGGTGAATAAAGGAAAGTCTAGAATCTCAATGCATCTCTGTGGTGCTGCTAGAGGGAAAGAGGAGTCAATGGCCCATTGTTTAGGCTGGCACACTGAGAGTCTTTGGTTATACAAGGGTGGAGGGAGTGTTAACTGCTATGCATAATAAAGTGAGGGAATAGAAATTGGAGGAAAGCTGTGAAGAGTCACTATAAGGCTAACTACATCAATTCCCTTGTTATCCCCAAACTTTCAATACAATGTTCTATACACTCACATAACTAGTGTGGTATTTTAGGGGAGAAGTCAAGGAGAAAGTACTGCCTCAGGGGTGATGTGGTACAGTACAGGCACAATTCTTGGGAAGAACATGACAAGTTTACAAGTAGTTCAGAGCTAGCACTGACCCCCTGCAAAAAAAAGCACACACCATCCTTTTACCCTCTCCCTCCTTTTCCCCACTGGAATTTCTAGAACAACTATGAGCAATGTGGGGCTCTCATCACTTGTGGGATAAGGTTCAAATCCATTCCACTTAGATTGAAAATGATGGCGTACCTCAACTGTTGCCTGGGATACTCCAGTAGTACTGGGCTGAGATATAGGTAGGAAGAGTACCCATGCATGCTCAGATACCGTCACAGTCCCCTGAGCAAAATTCAGAGATAGCACTCTGCAGTCTACTTCTCACAAAGAAGGGTCAGTCATCTCTGGATAAAAGATTTATTTTTCTATCAAGTTTCTTTGGTATGTATTATACTTACACATAAAGCATAATTCTGGTCTCTTAAAGGGAACTGACTTCACAAGAGAAAATATATTGGAATTTCTTTTGGAAGTATTTGTCAGCTGCCGACATGTAAATTTCAAATTTGAGCTCCCAGTTTGAATAGGAACAGAGATTCAGAACTTCATTAAAGATCCTGTCTAATTTCATGGAGACAAAGGAAAGGTGTGTAAGAAGACAGGCTTGCTTTTAGATACAGTTTAAATGTAAAGGTAGACTAATTACCCTGTTCATTTTATTCCCTTTCACGGTGCCACCGCTGCCGCCTAGAAGCTTGTTTCTTCAATTTGCTACAATTTAATCACTGACTTAAATTATTTCAGACTAACAGACCCCCAGGTGAATATCTAATTTAGATGGCATTTTTGTTTCAGTACTCATTTTATTTTTTTAATAGGTTACCATTTTGATATTAGTGAAGCGGACTCCAGTGTATTTGAGTTATTTCCTCTATGGAATTACAATAACTTATTTTCTAGCTTGCTAGTTAGCTATTTGAAAGGAAAATAGCTGTGATAAGAGACATGCTTAGAATATAATTGGTTCTCAGTAAATACTTTAAAGGAGATAAATATTGAAGAAATCTAAAAAGGAAGCAACGAATGAATGAACTAACGAACGTATCAAGAGCTGGCTATATGTCAGTGGACCTGGCCAAATGCTCCTATAGCTTATGTAGGCATCAGCTCCACACTGCCTGCCCTTTGTACTACCCCTCTCAACACCCCTACCACCACTAATAGCATAAACACACACCAGTGTGTATATTGACATAAATATTTGTCTAGGTAAGTGGGTACCTAAAAACTGGTCTTAGATTTACAGGTTGAAGTCTGAGAAAGGAAAAGGAAACTCTTCCCTTCAACTGCCTTCCTCTTCGTTTACTGAGCCCTGACTGAAAGAATAAGTGAGTACTCAATTCAGGCTACTACTCTCTTTCATCTGACCTCTCTCGACTACCCCAAAGGATTTTCGTAAAGTATAAAATGGATAGTTTGATTTTTTCATAAGACATGTGCCCTTAATTACATTATTGTCTTCTGACAAAAGGGATGTTTAAGATTATATTGATGCAACTTGATTAGAGATCAAGTAGAAGTTCTCTTTCCTCCCTCCTTTCAACAAACTATTTTCTTCGTGGATGTGTGTTTGAACAATTACAGCACTCCATCCAAATCTAGAATTCACATTATGTTGTGAATCTGTAATATTTCTTAATTTTTGTGATTATAAAAAGATACTATATCCTTATCATACTATATTATCATCACACTAAGTGAAGTAAGTCAGACAGAGAAAGGCAAATATCTTCTTCTGTCACATGTGGAATCTAAAATATGATACAAATGAACTCATCTGCAAAACAGAAGCAGACTCAGACATAGAAAACAAATTTATAGTTACCACAGGTGAGTGGGGGGATCAAATAGCAGATGCAAACTACTATATATAAAGCAAACAACAAAGTCCCACTGTATAGCACAGGGAACCATATTCAATATCTTGTAATAAACTATAATGAAAAAGAATATATATATGTACAACTGAATCACTTTGCTGTACACCAGAAATTAACACAACATTGTAAATCAACTATACTTCAATTTTAAAGAAGATACTATACATAGATTAATGGAATTATAATAGTTAATATTCATTTGGTTACCTGAATAAGATGTTAAAGTTATTAATACCTGAAAATTACTGAGACTTCTGTTAAAGTCTACCTTTTCAATCCGGAGTGGCTTTGCCCTTTTCTTTCAATCTATTGGTACAATGGAAATACATGCAATTAGACCGTTTGCCATCAAGTATCATGATGGCAGAGGACTGCAGGAGCTGCAGCTGCCACGGGCACATGAGCAGAAGACCCAACTGCGCTTGAGATGTATAGGACTAGAATGTATACACAACACATAGGCTGGGAATTGATAATTTCAATAACTAAATTAAACAAAAATCCTAAATATTTGTGTTAATTTTTAATGACAATCTGTTCAAGATTAAAGGATTAATGCAGATTAATATAAAGGAACAAAAGAAAAGGTATCGGCATGTGTAGGTTGGCTCAAGTAAGTTCCAAGAACCAGTGACTGAAGGGTGAACTCTGATTCCTTCCTGGTTTCTCTGGATTGTTTGGAATTAGAATTGTCTAAATACCATGAGTAATATGGAAGTTCTCTGAAGGGTAAGTTAGTGCTCTGAGCAACACTTTCTGATAATTCAACTGGAAACATAATTGAGAAACTTTGCTATGGCAGTTTCCCAGAGATGGGAGTGATATGCAGAGTCACTCTGCTTGGAACTTCATCAGTTTATTCCTAAATCCTGGCAGAATGAATTCAGCACTTTCTTGGTCATTGCTGTTGCCTTTGCATGCCTAAGAAACAAGGCCTGGTCCTTAAATAGTCACTGCCATCATCCTTACCACCACAATACACCTTCTTTATGCTTCCCATTTCAAATTCTACGGAATGTTCTATTCACAATATTTCTAAAAGAGAAGTGATAGAGGATGCTTTGCCTTTTTCTGAAAATACTCTTGTAGTTTCTTGAGATTCTAGCTTATGAAGATTCCACTGATATTTCTGCATGTTCCATCTCTTATGAGGTTAGTGTTTGGATAAGGTTTTATCACATGGGCTTTGATGATTAATAGTAATACAAATTATATTGGTATAGAACTTGCTGTTTACCATATTTCTCTTCAGAGGAGTCCAAACTACTTTAGACATTTCCTTCTTTATGACAAAATGCTTTCGTGTATCACCCCTGGCTTATTTTTAATCTAGTTTATTTTCATCATTGAAATACCTACATAGTCATACATTTTAAATAATTTCTTATAAAAAGAAAATTGTGTCAATAAAAAGGATAGGGTTCACTTCTTTCCTACATTCTCTTTGGAGTCACTTGATTGGTGCTTAACTTTTGGGCCCCAGTAAATTCTATCGTGGCCTTGCCATCACCAGTTAGGTGGCCAAATAGATACACTGTGTCTTAAGCCAAGGCTAAGAAAAATCAATTGTAGATTAAAGGACAATTGAAACTACAAATTAGTGAAAAGAGCACCAGGGACTTCCCTGGTGGTGTAGTGGTTAAGAATCCGCCTGCCAAAGCAGGGGACACAGGTTTGATCCCTGGTCCGGGAAGATCCCACATGCTGTGGAGCAACTAAGCCTGTGTGCCACAACTACTGAAGCCCACATGCCCTAGAGCCCACGCACCGCAACTACTGAGTCCGCGTGCTGCAACTACTGAAGGCCACACGCGTAGAGCCCATGCTGCGCAACAAGAGAAGCCACCACAATGAGAAGCTCACGCACCACAACAAAGAGTAGCCCCTGCTCGCCACATCTAGAGAAAGCCCGTGTGCAGCAACGAAGACCCAATGCAGCCAAAAAAAAAAAAAGGCACCAAATTATAACTGTGTATTAGCATGATTTAAAACTAATTTTATGGTTCTTTAGCTTGAGTTAAGATCCATATTTTTTAAAGTATATCTTATTCACTCTGTATCAAGAATCCCAAAAACAATAGTTCAGTGAAGGGGTTTTACTGCTACACATTTCAAGTAAGTGACATCTGGGATAATTTAAGGTGAATTTTGAGTGTATAGAACAGAGACTTTTTGGCTATGCCTAGAAAGATCAATTTTTCCTAATTCAGTAATAGTAAAAGTAATACTAATGATAACGGTTATAATAATAATAAAATAAATTCCAGTAGATGAAGTTCCTTAATAAACTGAGGAAGACCTCTTGGAAGTCTTTCCCCTACTTTTGTGTGTTATTATAACTCTCTGGAAAAGATTGTACTAGAGTTTTAAAACACTATTAATAAAGTCAAGGTGTCCTTTTTTACTGCAGGTTTTTAGACCTTCAGCTTCTTAGATAAAGTTCATGTGACTATTAGAATCTAATAATTTTGCCTAGCTTAAAATTTGTTCTCAATTTATGGCTAGAAATAATTAGAAGTCTTCATTTTAAATCATTCACCATATGGACAAATTGTTGAATGACATTTCTAAGAACTTTCTATTCAAATAAGAGGAACAGTGTAGATCATTCCATTTTCTTGACATTTATAATGGTAAAACCCCTTAACTAGTGTTTTTGGCTTTCTGCATAGTTACAGAGTGATTAGAGTGTGCTTTTTAAAAAATAAGAATCCTAACCCAAGAAGTTAAAGAACTAAAACACTAAAATGTATTCTAAATCATGCTAACACCTGGTTAAATTTGATGCTTTCTCACTAATTTGTGACTTCTTCAGTTGTTATTAATCTATAATTGGTTTTCCACTGTAGTATCTCTTGCATCCAATTCCCTATTTCTAGGGTCCCTGAACTTGTCCTCGGGGGCTCTGGAGCCTATTAGGTTTTCCACTAACTATAGTACCTTAGGTAGAATCATATAGTGACACAGATGCTCTGTGAACACCCTCATATGTAAAATGGGAGCATGAAAGGGATTAAATTATATCTAACATGCTGGTCCTCAAGAATTTCATACTACAATTCCAACTCAGGCTCCTCTTATCTTAAACCAGAAACCCTGTCCTAGCTGATCTGTCTACCTCCAATCTGATCTCTAGCATTTAAGGTGGTTTCTAGTAATTTAATCACTTTTGATTTGGGGAAATCTTTTTAAAAAAATTTTATTTTATACTGGAGTATAGTTGACTTACGATGTTGTGTTAGTTTCACGTATACAGCAAAGTTGATTCAGTTATACATATATCTATTCTTTTTCAGATTCTTTTCCCATATAGGCTATTACAGAATACTGAGTAGAGTTCCCTGTGCTATACAGTAGGTCCTTGTTGGTTATCTATTTTATATACTGTAGTATGTATATGTTAATCCCAAACTCCTAATTTATCCCTCCCCACCACTGGGGAAATCTTTATCTTCATTTACTGTTTAAAGTTAAAACTGCCTCTTGACTATTCCCCCCCAGATATTCCCACCTGTTTCCAAACTTGAGTAAAACCACTGTGAAAGCTGAAGCTATTACACTTCTTGGCAGAATTCTATGCAGGCAACTGGTCTTGTTGGCCATAGGTTCCGTAGTCACAGCCATAGGTAATCTGTTTCCTTCCTGGCTGTCAGGGAAGGGCTTGGTTAGCCCATCTAACAACTTCCACGCCCCCCCCCCCCCCCCCCCCCCCCCGCTTGCCTGGGATACTTCTCTGCTCCTGCCTGAGGCTTCTTGCCAAGTTGTGCAGTGATCAAGTTACTTTTGCTGTGGAGCCAGCAAGGGCACAATGCTGTTTATCTGCCGTTCACTCCACAATTGTCTTTTCTACATCAAAAGTTCTGCTTCCCTTGACTCTTACTGTTTTTCTTCCTCAGGAAACCTACCACTTCTCCCATTTGTTTATAATGAATTGATGAATGTTATAACTTTTGTCAATTTTACCTCCCTGTTTCCAGTAACACACTGAATTTCACATAAATTGGTGAGACTTAACTTCACCAGCAAATGAAATAAGCTAAAAAACATCTTTTCACCTGTCCAAAAGTCACATGCTAGGCATTAGAGCAATAGGAACTAGAATGCTTCAGAAAAGTTAGACATTTACACTTTTCACAAATATGGAAACAATACATTTTACTTGTTATACAGTTTTGCTTAAAATTGATGCCTTCTTATAATTATCTTTGCTGGGATTAGTATATGAAAAGATCTCATGAAAAAGTAAAGTCTATGCTATGTCAAGGTGCATTTGGCAAGGAATGACTCACCATCATGAATTCTGTGTGTATTAAAGAGTTCAGCTGGGCAGCCAGGTGATTGGTAGGAGTGGGTTATTTACCTGGGAGGACCTGGAAAGCTTTTTCCACAGTGTCAACAGGATTGTTGTCAAGCAGCAAGTTGGCAAACACGGGAAGGTTGTCATTAAACAATGTTGGGATTCAGAACTGTTGACGTTTATTTGCTTTTTGACTCTTCCACAGCTCATGGAACTATCCAAGCTATCTGAAAAGGCACATGCATCACCGCACTCGTCTCTCACTTTTTAAAGCTCTTAGCAACCCTAAAACAGGGTGAAACAATCCTTTAGGGCAAAGGCCTTTTTCTTTTTTTTTTTTTTAACATGGGTTTCCATAAATGGGCTTTCAGGGGTTCATGAACTCCTGCAAATACATGTGGCATTTGGTGTATAATTATGTGCATATATAGTCTCCTGTTTCGGTGGAGTGGGAGGGTTACACATCTCTTATTAGATTTTTAAAGGGGTCTGTGAAACAACACAGTTTACAAACTATGCCTTTGGGGTCTAAGTTGAGTGGGTGGGGAAGCAGAATGAGGACGCTGGCATAGTACAGGCGACACAAATTTTAAAAGCAAGGCCATCTATGTAGTCATGGGAGTAAGAGATAGAAAACCCTGGTCACTGCTGCAAAGTAAAACTAGAATATGTTGAGAGCAGTTGAGTTGAGAGAAAATTAATGTAGACCCTTGAAGGAAAGGCATCAGGACACCCTCATCCCATCCATCTAGAAAGGAGTCTCTAGCTTTTGGTATTCATTGGAAACTGCCAGCAAGTACTGCTTTTTCCAAAGGTCTCGCGCACTAATTCCACCTCAGGTGCAAATGGGTTCAGGACCTATTTGCTCTCGTGCTTGGCTCATCACACAGCTCTCAGATTTGCATCCAGAGACCTTTATACAGCCCTCTATTTGCTGAGTAAAGAGGAACTGCTGGATAAGAAATTCTGCTGCTCCACCCCCAAATCTGAATGGTTTCCTCAAATCCCATCAAGGTAGCAGATTTCATAAATGGCAATCCAACATCTAAGACCTAAGTTAATTCTGTTATCTTATTTCTGCTTATTTCACAGCAAGGGAACACATCAGAGATACTTTTTTCCAAACTGAATCACCACCTTTGACTGTTCCTTCCTCACTCACCCGGTGAATCCACATCCATCCACCTTATGAAAACAGTAACAATAAGCTTTGCTCCAGTTGGCTGACCCTGGCTTCTCTCCAGGGCAGGCTTCTTCCTTATAGAATTTTTTTTCTGTCTCATGGTTTCTTAGGTCAGAGAAAAACTGCTTAAAAACCTGTATTCTTCTTTGGGTTTATGGTTCATTTGTAGGACTGTGCCTCATTGAACAGATTTCCTAAAGACACTGTCCTGCCTTTTCAGCTTCACTCAGTTTATAAGCCAGTGACTGTTGGGTTACTCCCTTCTGCCACAAGCCTTAGCATCTATCAGGTGAGGAATGAAACATAGACTTCCCTTGAAGTTCTGGATAGCCTTCTTCAAATGGTTTATTCTGCTTCCTTCTATCCCTCCAGCTAACTGCACGCACACACTCAAACTCCATTTCCACAGAATGTGAGATTTTACTCATCAAAAAGTCAAGTTATCATAATTAACTGGCAACCAATCTGCTTCAGCAGTGCTGAATCTGTGTTAGTATTTTAAATGTTTCTCTCCACTGATGCTATCGTATGTTTTTCCTTAAGTCTAAAAATTATCCTTTAGCCTTAAAATAAAAACAATGTTGTTGAATCACAAGTATCTTGAGTATAAAATCTAGATAGTTATTTGCATATAATTGTGACAAGTAACAGTGTGTGGTGAAACGTAATCATACGGTCTCTAACTTTGTGGGCTTCAGATACAAATTCCCCCAAAAAAGTTGAACAGAGTTTTAACTTTTACTCTGTAAAAGTATTAGTTTCCTACCAGTGCTATAACAAATTAGTGGTTTAAAAACAGCAAAAATGTATTTTCTTACAGTTCTGGAGCTTTGAAGTCCAAAATGTCTTCCACTGGGCTGAAGTCAAGGTGTCAACAGGGCTGCATTTCTTCTGGGAGCTTTAGGGGCAAATTCACTTCCCTGCTTTTCCAGCTTGCAGAAACTACTTATATTCCGTGGCTCCAGACCCCTTGTTCAGCCTTCAAAGACAGCAGCACAACAGCAAACCTCTCTGCTTTCTCGTCTCCCTCTTATAAGGTCCCTTGTAACTACATTGTGTCCACCTGGGTAATTCAGAATGCTCTCCCCATCTCAAGATCTTAACTGAGTCACACCTGTAAAGCCCCTTTAGCCATGTAACATCACATATTCACAGGTTCTGGAGATTAGGATGTGGACATCTTTGGGGGCCATCATTAAGCCCACCATAGTAAATTAATAAAGAAGATACTTATTCTTTAAAATTTTGTTAGAAATCAAAATATTTATTTTTCATGAGACAAATTAACTCCAGCCAGGTCAGAACTGGTAAAGTCAATTCAAATGAAAAACTTTCCAATTCAGCTCTACAAATGTGTTTTTGGAGCGAGTGTTAGACTAGAACATTGAGAAAATACAACAGCTCTTTGAGTAAAAGAAGTTGTCAAGGTGATTTCTTTCTAGGCTGTGGTTTTCTCCACAGATGTTGCAAATAAATCAGAACAAGGCTGGAGTAATGGCACCTGTGTTTAGTATTCTCCAAACTGTGCTGAAAGCTGACAAACCGTAAACACTCTCTTCCATCCTTATTCCCAGTAAAGGAGTTATGCAGCTAGTTTGCCCTGCAGTTCTGACCTTTCCAAATTTTGTAACTTTATGCCTTCAGACATAGAAAACAACTGAGGAAGCCGTGCCCAGTTCTTCAGGTGGCTGACGAACATCTTCACGCTCTTCCCTCTTGATGCCTCTCTTCCCACTGATGATGAGTGACGTGTGGCGAAGGTGGAGCAGGTGTGCCATGTCCGCCCTTGGCATGTTGAAGCGTGACTCGAAGGAGGAAACTCGACTTTTTTATTTCTTACAGGAGAGGGGAACCAAAGGAACGACAGACTCCCATAGGAAATGCACGCACACCTGTTATTTTGGATTTGATGCTCTAGGCAGTTTCAGAAAACAAGCCCCAGAGTAAGACCATCAACATGAGAATGCCTTTGTGCCGTTCAAAATTATTCTCAAAAGCTAAGTAGCACTTTCTGACCAGGTGCAGGAGAATCTTTTTTTTCCTTTTTCCTAAACATGGAACTAGTTTTTATTACCTTCTTGTGCAATAAATTATTCTTTTCAAATCACATTTGGATAAAATAATCTGGGAGATAACCCTGACAATTTTAAAATATGGATATTTCTGATTCATAACACTTTGAAAACAAAATCTAAAGTGTTTTTGGACAATTATATCTTGAAATAAAGTTTAGCTACAAGTATGTAAATTATGGTTGTGTGTCATAAATAGGTAGCCTACTCAGAAATTAGCATGATTAAGAAGAGAACTACTTACCTGATATTTTTGCCCACTTTGGGCCTACGTACAGTTGTGTGCTGGTAAATTCATAACAAAAGGCTCTCCAGGGGAAGACAGCTCTGATTTATAGCGTTTGTGGCTTTCTATGGTGTTAAAAAAATACCCTCACCAATGCCAATTTCAAGCAACCACCCAGAAGTCACTGCAGGCAGGGATGGGAAGAGAGGGCACAATTGGTTCTCCTGAGCTGGTGTAAATATCTATAAATAATATGACTTAGAGAATTCATATAGATAACAACAGGATATATTCAGGGTCATCGTGCCCTGACCCTGAAAGAACTATGTACATTTTGCTGTTCAGTGAACCATGAGGATATATCATAGATCTGTAACCAAGAACATAAGTTCTGACCTAGGATGGTCTGGATTCTTCTTTTTCTAGATGCTGGCAATAATTCTTTTTTCTGTATCTTAACCTGGTTGTCCTGGGAGTCGGCATCTTGCTTCAGGGGCTTTAGTAAAAGCCTCAGGAAGGCCCAAATTCTTATTTATGCGGTTGACACCAAGTACATTTTTTATGTATGGAGATTTTTCCAATTGCCCTGTGTGAAGGACTTGAATTCTTTCCAGTATCAGCTGAAAATACCAGATGCCTGTTTGTTTGTGTGGAAAGTTCCCGAGACTGCAACTTGTAACTCTCTGACCTGAGTAGTGTATGTGTGAGTTTTCCATTGGGTTGTATTCTCTGCATTTTCTCTGCTGTGTGGTGACAATTTTTTGTATTAACGTACAAGAGTCCCTGTCTGCCTCCCACCCCCAGCCTCAGTACTGCCCTTAGGCTTGGGGAAGAGAATCCTCTGCTCTGGACTCCTGTGTCAGAGGTTTGACTCTAGCCCTCTGCTGGCTCTTTCCCTTTTCACTGTGTGTGACCCCGGTTCTAAGACCACTGCCTGCATTTCAGAGACCCCAGAACTCCGCACCCAAAAGACACTGACTGTATTGGATCTGCATTGGCATCTTTGTCTTGTCCATCCTCCAAAGGGTAGACTGTGCCCAAGATTGTGATAAAGGGTAGCTATTGTTAGCCCCTAGTTCTGTTGTGGACAGAACTAAGGGCTATGATGCGTCCTAAATCTGAGCCTAGCTTTCTAGGTCAAGAATGTAGTTGGAACATATTTCACGTAAGCAGTCGTTGGCTTAAGCTTTTAAATATTCAGACGTACAGCATATGGACCTCCGTTTGTACGTTTTTGTTTTTTGTTTTTTTTTTGTGGTACGCGGGCCTCTCACTGTTGTGGCCTCTCCCGTTGCGGAGCACGGGCTCCGGACGCGCAGGCTCAGCGGCCATGGCTCACAGGCCCAGCCGCTCCGCAGCATGTGGGATCTTCCCGGACCGGGACACGAACCCACGTCCCCCGCATCGGCAGGCGGACTCCCAACCACGGCGCCACCAGGGAAGCCCCGTTTGTACTTTTGATCCTGGCCCTGCGAATATGAGGGCAGGACCCCCAAACCACAGGGTAAACAGAAAAGTATTCTTTTTTCCTCCTTAAGTGCAGACAGTCTAGGTAAGGAAGGATGCTGTTTTTAAGAGGGAAACATTCTAGGGAAGGAGGCACGGGCATGGGAATTAGTTTATTAAAAAATAGAAAGCTAATGCCCCAGTGTCATTACCAGAGAGAATGTGGCCAACCCAGCCCTGGGGGCTGCTGGGAAGACACATCACTCCCCAGACCAGCAGGGAGACTCATCAATGGCAGCAGTCTTAAGGACAGAGACCCACTTTTCCCTCCTCATTTACCTCCTACCTCTCCCTCTACACGGCCATCACTCTCCTCCAGGTGTGCTCAAGAGAGCTATGGCTGTCCTGGCGGAGGCACTGGAGGCTCCTCAGAGCTGCAGACTCTGGTGTCTCCCTAGTCTCATCCCTTCTACCACGGTCAGTCTGTGGTGTGTTGAAGTCAACCAACCAATGGGCATTTGAAACCCCATTGGGTAGGAAAAAGCACTTCCTGGGCTTCCCTGGTGGCGCAGTGGTTGAGAGTCCGCCTGCCGATGCAGGGGACACGAGTCCGTGCCCCGGTCCGGGAGGATCCCACATGCCGCGGAGAGGTTAGGCCCATGAGCCACGGCCGCTGAGCCTGCGCGACCGGAGCCTGTGCTCTGCAACGGGAGAGGCCACAACAGTGAGAGGCCCGCGTACCGCAAAAAAAAAAATTCAAGATGATATAAATTTGGTAGAGAAGGAGAAGATGAAGAAGAGTTAGGAAGGGTTTGTAATGGCGGTGCAATTACCCCACTCCTAAGGTAATCATGCTCTCACTTGTCAGTTCCCTCACTCTGTCTCACTGAGCCCAAATTTGAGTGAAGATTTCATCTCCATACTGTATCCTTAAATACTCACTACTAATCCTTTAGAGCAGAAGCACTGGGTTCAACCTTTCAAACGTCTTCTGGGCATCTGGTCTCAAATGCCGATTCTGATTCAGCAGGCCCAGGGCGGAGCCAGAGTTCTGCAGTCCCAGGTGATACAGATGCTGCTGTAAGGACCACAGTTTGAGTAGGGAACATCCCTTGTTTAGTTACTGCTGCTTGAATCAAGGAGCCACTGAAGAAATACTACCTAGCCTCTGAAGAAATAAAGTCCAGCCTGGGAAATAGAGAGTACATCCCGGAATTGCTTTTGAATTGTTCTGTGGATACGACCTCCTAAATACTGTTATGGGAATGACAATATTTAGGAGGTTATGTTAAACTCATAACTTTAAACATGAGTTAATATTATGAGCAACAACATAAATCAAAGCTGTCCTTTTAGAAAACTACTCCTTGACTTGTTTAAAACTTGAACTAGACCAAACATATATTGTAATTTTCTATTTCCTTCATATTTGTAGGTAAAGAGAATGAGGATATTATAGTGGTGGTAAGGAAGGAATGACTTTTGAGTTTATTTTATTTTAAGATGTTTGCATTTTCTTGAAGATCTTGGAAAACCGTGTTCAAGACTGAAAAAATGAAAGAATTACCTTTAATATGCCTGAAATGCTTTGCATTTTTACTGGAAGAAAGACTCAATTTAAATCTGAAGGATTATTTCTAGTGTTTATGGCACGGCAGAATAATTCATATCGTTTGTTATTGGAAATAGGAATGTGACAATGTGAACATCTCTTTATGAACATCTCTTTAGCTAATATTTAAAGAGATGGCATTTTAAAATTTGAACTCTGAGAAGCATTTGATGTAATTATTTATAAAACGCTCATTTTAGGTAATTGTCCTGTGTAAAACCTTGATAGGAAGGTGTCAAAGGATTTAGGTAATTCAATCAGAACTGTTCAACTAGGATTTCTATGGGGAGAGGTAGCATGGAGGTGGGAATTCCAAGGAAACTGAGTGGCAAGCCTTTTAAAATCAAGACCTGTGATTTTCCTGTCAGGACCCTCAGTAGAAAAGAATAAAGAACAAGTGAGTAATACATCCAGGAAGGATAGTCTATTTGGAAATATATACAAGGAAGAAACAATTTGTCATCTACCCATACAATTTGTGGAGATGGGATATTATAAGATACAAAGTGAAAATTAAATATAAAGAAATGATAAATAAGGCTAAAATCCAATGTATGCTCACATTAAAATAGTTAGAACATCATAATGAAAAGAAGAAGTATAGGTCTTATGATAATAGAAAGAAATGGAGGCCAAGAGGAAGTGGTATGAAGAACAGGAGTTTCCCATAAATAACACACATATATGCACACACACACGTGCTCACCTCACTCCCTCTCTATATATAGTTATGTATTTCGTCGTTCAGTGTTGAGCTATAGGAATGAAGGGATGATTAAGTGTGCTTTTGTCTATGTCTGAGCTGTTAGTTGTTTGGAGTAATGGGTTTAATGGAAAGAACTAACAGCCAGTTCAGTTGAATTTCAGTGTTAACCGCTTACTAGATTGGAGCCATTCCTCCTTGATTTAGTTAAACTACACTCAACTGCAAACTTTCAAACATCTAAAATCGACCAAACTCTGTGCTAGCTGCTCCAGAAACAACATGACAAAGAGACCCAGTCCTAGTTCCCACGGAGGTAATTATTTAAGAGCTCTGACTTGGAATTCAGATTGTCTTGGGTTCCGCTGCAGAATCTATCACCTACCTACCTACTGTATGACCCTAAGGAACGTGACAAATGCTTACCATAGTGCCCAGAATTTACTAAATGCTCAATAATTGTTAGTTCATCTACTACTCTTGAGCTTAAAAGTGGAGCTTATAACGCCTTTTCCATGAAGCATCCCCAAATCTATGTGTGTTAAAATTACTCTACTCTGGTAGGTTACTTTTGAAGTTTTGTCCCCAGTTATACTGATACACAGTCTCATACTCTTTCACAGATACATGGTTTGGCTCCATATATGGAATAAAATGGGCATGCTTTGAAGTTAGAAATGATGTCTTTTACCCTCTGTGTCATTCCACTGTCACACACAATATGGAGAGTACATGGCAGACATTAAGTACTTGTTAAGTTTCAGTCAACCAACCCTAACATCTTCCTTCATGTCACAATTTCCTCTTTTTATTCCCCTGTATACATATTCTACCTATTTCAAAGACTTTATGAGGACAAACATGGTAGATATGAAACATCTTTGAAAAGAAGTACAAATTCAAGATAATTTATTATGATGATGATAATTATAATTTTCTTTTCATAAATTTACTTTCAAATATAATTTAGGTATTCATCTCCTAAAGCTCAACATTTGGCCCCTTCTTCTTTGTAATCTGCAAAAAACGTGACTTGGTTCAAAAATCCAAAGTTGTGTCCTTGGTATAATAAAATCACTAGTTAGCAAATTTGTGCCTTGATTTTTTTTTTTCTGGATAACATTAAATGCAAATAATGTTTTCGTGGTGTGTGAGCCCCATACAAGGAATAAAACAAAAATAATGATATGCAGGAAAAATTCCTCTAGGACTGAGTGGGTTCCTCTAGTGAGAGCACCGGCTCAAAGGTTACCTTTTATTCTTCCATTAGTCCCATTCTATGATTTCCACCCTGAAAAGCCTTTAGAGCAGGGGTTCCTTAACCTTCTTGTTTTCATGGACCCCTTTGCCAATCTGGAGAAGTTTATAGATCCCTTCTCAACAACAGTTTTAAATATTTAAACACATATAATACAATATAGAATAACAAAGGAAATCAATTTTAGAGAAATAGGCACCTAAATATTAATAAACAAATTTGTAAATATGTGTACCTGTGTTTATTAAATATAAAGATCTTTAGTGTATCCAATTACTGCCACAATATTAAATTATCAATGAGTGTAAACTGTATTTCAAGATATCCACAACAACTCTACTATGATATGAAATTTTCTATTATTTGTCTTTATAACAAAGGTCATAAGTTATCACTAATACCATGATTGTATAATAGTATTGTAGTATTGCAGTTGTTTGTCACCTCCATTTATAATCAAAAGAAATGCTAGGGACTTCCCTGGTGGCACAGTGGTTGGGAGTCCACCTGCCAGTGCAGGGGACATGGGTTTGAGCCCTGGTCTAGGAAGATCCCACATGCCGCAGAGCAACTAAGCCCGTGCACCACAACTACTGAGCCTGCACTCTAGAGCCCATGAGCCACAACTACTGAGCCCGTGTGCCACAACTACTGAAGCCCATGCGCCTAGAGCCCGTGCTCCGCAACAAGAGAAGCCACTGCAATGAGAAGCCTGTGCACTGCAACAAAGAGTAGCCCCCGCTCGCCACAACTAGAGAAAGCCTGTGCGCAGCAACGAAGACCCAATGCAGCCAAATAAATAAATTAAATTAATTAACTTTTTTAAAATGCTAAATTTCAGTTAGAGGTTAATGAAAACAGAGATTTTTTTTCCCCATCCAAATCAGGTCTATGACTCTTCCGTATTCTATCCATGGACCCTGTCAGGATCTGCAGATTCTGGATTAAGAAACTTTGACTTAGGCTGTGTCTTAGTCTCTTAACAGCATCTCAAGCTATGAGGTCTCCTGTCCTTCCTGCATCATACTCCTTTGTTGCTGTCTCAGCTAGAGACACCTGCTCTTCCACTAAGGCTCAGCACACCATTTCCAGGAAGATTTGGTTGAAGTGGGTGCCAATTTCCTGAATCTCAGCACCCCTTGGGCTCTTCTTATGAAAACACTTAGCAGATTGTATTTAATTTTTGTTTTACTGGTTTCTCTCCTCCAACTGTCCTTGACGTTACTTGAAGACAGTGATGGGTCATTTATTTATTTTCATTCATTCATTTATTATCAGTTATTTACAAAGTGATGCACTCCATGCCTAGCTGAGAGAATACAGTGGTTAGAAGGCATAATCTGTGTCTTTAATAAGCTTTATGTGTGAGCACTGGCATGGGTGATGTCTGGACAAAAAGATGAAAGAGTGGGATAAGTGCCTTGATAGGGATAAGACAAGGACTAAGGGTCATCACATGAGGTGCATGGAACCTTGGCCTTGGGGGTTTAGGGGAACTTTCAGTAGGCAGATATAAAATGCTGAATATAATGAATGTAATAACAGTTTTGAATGTATTCCCCCTATAATTGTTCTTTACATGTACTTACATGTTTTATGCACTTCTCTGTACGTACATGTTATGAATTTAAAAACCTCAGATATCATGGGTGTTGGTGTTGAATACAATGAGAGATCTAGGGTGGTCCCAGCCTGGCTGGCATGTTGGCTGGTGGGGAAGGACATCCCCATGCACAGCCTGGTAACTGCCACTCCTCAGTGAATGGCCAGATAGATCTATTTTCAACTGATCTAACCAACTTCTACTGATCTAACCAAACTTCAACTGATCTAACCAAACTTCAACTGATCTAACCAAACTTCAAACTGCTAACCATTTCAAATCTAATTGGCCAGATAACTTAGACCTAAGTGAATTTTACCTGAAATGTCTAAAAAAAATTGTTTTCATTCTTTATAGTATACCTTTGGACAGACATTTAGCCTAACCCAGAAAGATAGTTTCTTACCTGTTTCAATACCCGAAAAGAGAGCCATCAGCATCCTTTTGTTGGTCTAACAACACACTAGAAGGCAGGATTTGAAAAAGCTCAAGAACAAAAGAGTTATATTTTCTGTTTGTTTCCCCCAGTGATGATAACTCAAAATAGTAAGTGTTTAGTAGAAATAAATTAAGAATGAAAGAGAGCTCTTGTTTTTACTACATGTAGTTACTTGTATCTGTTATGACGGTTTAGATTCTGGTATGATTCTCTTAATCAAGAAGAGCTCATCCCAACTGAAAATACTACGTTTGTTAAAACTGAAACACTGTCAGGAAAGGTTTGATCTCATTTCAGATGTTAAAAAGAACAAAAGTGTTTACTAAGATTTTCAGTAAAAAAAAAAAAAGAACATGTACAGTACCAGTTAATGTAAACAACAGAAACTGACTAACTTAAGAGGGGAATTTAGTGGAAGAATGTGGAGTAGCTCCTAAGATCTAAGAAATGGAGGCACAATCAGACCTCCAGAGAGAAGCAGGACAGTGGCAGGAAGAAACAAGGACAAATCTCTTTGGGGAGCTGTAATCAAAAGACTCAGCTCTGACTGTGTTCTGTCCTTGGGCCAAATTCCTAGGACTCCTATCTGATTGGTCTTGGAAAGTGAGAGTAGAGATGAGAAGTGCCAACGTACCCCTCTGCACTTTGATTCAGAGTTTAATGAGCCCACCAAATGGTACATGATGGGGATGGGTAGATCCCCCAGAAATCAGAGGGACATTGTCAAGCCAAGGAGAAGGGATGCTGCACTGGCAAAAACAACAAATGTTCACCACAGGTACTTTTGTTTTATCAAAGGGAAAAAGAAGTTTCTCTCTAAGTCTATCTGATCCAGTGTTGCTGACATCTTTCTGCACATCGGGAGTTCAAATACTAACCATTTTCAATTAAAGGCCAGGGCACACCTTATTATACAAACATTAGTGACAATTTTAGAAGGCTTAGCTATTTATTATAAATCATTTTGCAGTTCCACAAGAATCTAGAAAGGCAGCTAATTTTTAGTAGATGCTTTCTTGCTGATTACTGCATTTCTTAGAATGATCGCATTAAAAAAATCTTTTGTATGTAAAAGCATACAATTTGTATCATGTAACTTATGGATGAAATTAACATTAAATATTAAGAAAAAATACTTAATGTTCCTTCTTACTTTCTGAAATGTAAGCTTTTCTTTTTAATGGGATGTTGAAGTTACTCAATTTTCATTTTAAATCACTTATAATCGAGTATTATTTTAACCTAAATCTGGGTTTGGCTTATTTTTTCCCTGGTATTCAGTGATGTGGATAAAGGGTAAAGAAGATGTCAGATGTTAAATATAATTAACGTTAAAAAAAGATCTGATGAATCAGCATGTTATTTCTAAAGAGAATGACTCAATAAAGACTTGCTGGTCACAACTACTAAAAATTAGTCATTCCATGAGATCTTTGCTGATACTAATAGATGAAACACCTTTGAGGGAAGCCCTTTTGAAAGTGTTGCAACATGACCTCAGAGAAACATGCCTTTCCTGACACAAAAACTAGTTATCAATTCATCCAGGAGGATGTGAGCAAAGTTTTCTTAGAATTTAAGTATCACTGAAAAGTATGTTTACGAGCAGAACTCTTTCCCTAGCTAGGTTCTGAGTAAATTTTTGCTCTGCACTTTGCATTCATTCCTTAAAGTTACTTAAGACTAAGGACATAACCTCTGTGAACCTCAGCTTCCCAATCTGGATACTGGGGACAATATTGGTGCTTACACTTAGGGGTGGGATATTAACTCTAGTAAAGCATGTAATGTACTTAGCACAGTATAGGATACATAACAGATGCTTAATAAATATTAATTAATATCACTATTATGAAACAGTTTTGCAATAATCTAAAGATTCCACTCATTTTTCCAGCACATTTGGGAAGTCTCTTTAATTTTGCCATACCAGTGAATTTTATATGCCTCCAATCTATGTTGCAACTCCTCTTCTCTATGACTGTGGTCAAGTTCCTTTTCCAAGTCACCTTTAGTGAGCAGTCAGCTGGATCCTTCCCTCTCGGCCTTCATTAGGCAATGAACTGGCATACCCCCCTCATCTTCAGGCTTCAGGGTGCCAAGAAGATAGACCAATTCTCTTGACATTTCTCCCTGTTCCTCAGAAGCATCTGCTTTCCCTTTCTGCCTCATCACCTTTAGAAAAACCTTTAGTTCTCACAATTGTCAACTAATACTGTTCTCACAGTTTGCCAGAATATGTACTGGCATGCCCAGTGATGATGGGTTCCTACGAAAGGACTGGGAGTCCTTGAAAATAGAATTCATACTGATCTGGAAAGAGTAATGACAGGAAAGATGGCCTGTTTGGGAAATATTAAATAAATTGTGGAGAATCATGAATTCTTAGTATATGGGACATCTCATATGAAAGAATGCTCAGAGATATTCCTGTGGACATTTTTTTTTACATTACTTGAACTATGTCATGTTTTATAGTATTTATTTCCTTAAGATCTTAGAAATATACCTAGGTTTGCAGTGGAACACTCATGTCTGAAAGGAAATGCCTTAAATTAACATATATTTTTGCTAGATGTGTCAGCTGTCATAACTTAACCCTCACCTTGTACTCAATAGAGCCTATGAGGTCATGGGGGTCAGGTTTGATTGACTGATTGGTTTTTAGATATAAGGGACAAATTTTATACCAAGAAAGAAAGTAAAGAAAAACTCCATTTTTGGAAATACTTTTAGCTAATATTTGTTGAGTTCCTATACCTTATTAAATACAGTTGAACATTCATTTAAATCTTAAAGAAAACATATGAGTTAGGTATTATTTTTATCTCCCATTTTACAGATAGGAAACTAAGATTTAAAGAGTATAGATTACCCACCCAAAGTCACAGGCTACTTAGTGGTAGGAACAGGAATTGAATCAAACTTTTTAAACCCAAAGTCAGTGTGTTTAATTCCCACGCTATTAACACCTCTTCTCCACAAAAGCTAGTTTCTCTTTAAACACAGGTCCTACAGGTGGTTCTACTAATTTTGTTTGTGAACTTTTGTTTTCGCTTCATGATTTGCCATGGATCAGCGTGATCGTAACGTGCTGATTTAGCTTCAGAGTCTTCTTCTCCAAATAGAGGGAGTGGACCACCTCAAACTAGCGGCAGGGTTGGAATGTCAAAGTCTCAGTTCCTTAAGTGTCCAGAGAAACCTCCCTCCCAAGAAAGCTGTGGCCTCTGGGCTTCTTTCCAGGCTCAGCCTGCGCACAGGACTCGATTGCTCCATCTTGCTGGTTCTCAGTGGAGAACTCTTTGTCTTGGACCCTGTTCTTGTATTCTGCTCAGTGGACTTGAAAATTGGAGATTTCCTTGCTTCCTGGTCCTCCCTGTGCCTGGGAAACAGTCATGGAATTCTTCTTTTCTTTTCTTTATTCAGCAAAAGAACAGCCCCACCAGTTACCATCCCTTGTTTCAGCTCTTGGAAACCAGCCTGGGCCCACAGTTAGGCCCCCTGAGAAGAGAAGTTTAACTTCCTTGGCCTATTCCCCTTCTCAATAGATTGAAGAACTGAAGAGAGAAAAGCTTCTAAACATATACTATATAATACTAAAGTGTACTTAAAAAAAGACTTTAGCCTTGCATTACCATCATTGGAGACAATTTATACAAGCTAATATTACCTCCTATATTATCCCCCCCCCCAAAAATAAACCATTTCTTTCCTTTTCCCCTCCTTAACTGAGATTAAGCATAAATAGATGCTTGGGTAGAATGAATTCTTGCAGTTTGCAGGTGTGAATGCTTGTGACAACCCCAAATGCCACGATCACTATTTATACAGTATCTTTTATTTTGCTGAGGCAGAAATTTGTATAGTGAATGTGGCAAAGGCTGCAAGCTGCTCACAAAAATCCCTTCTCCTCGTTTTCCTGCGAGCACAGCTGAACTCTATTTCCCGGTCTCCCTTGTAGTCAGGCAAGGCTAGAGTGGCCAGGTGCTAGAGTTCTGGCGCTGGTGTGCTCTTACATGCCTCTTCACTGTCTGGCTTCCTGACATGGACCCAATAGCCACCTTGAAAGGATGATAGAACTCTGTCATCCTGGCCCACTGAATGACTGCCACTGACCTGAAACTCTCCCCCTGATTTTTTATCTGAAAGAGAAATAAACGTCTTATTCCCTGAGACACTGAATTTGGAGATCTCTTTGTTATTACAGCATAGCCTATCCTAACTGAACCAGTGCACGTGTGGTCTTGAGTACACGATTCTTAGCTAGTGAGAGTACTTAGCAGAAGGTGAGTGCCTACCCTTCATCATGACTTGCTGTCTCCAACTCACCTTAGCGTAAGCAATAACTTGCCAAGTGGCATATCTTTTGAATGTGGATGGCACATGACAATACAAAGGAAACGGCTAATGTTGGTTTAAAAAGTAAAATGAAATTCAGTGTGCCTAAGAAGGCAACAGATCTTAGGTAAAAGGTGAATTTTGTCTATAATAGTAAAATGCCAAGTTCATATCAGTGATGTGAATAATTCCATCATATGCTTTACATACAGAAAAAAACAAAAGATTTTATTCTTAATTCCTGAGCTATTTTGGCAAATGCTTCAACCAAGATTTTAAACAGTAGCTTTATAGGGAACAGTGATCCTGAATTTTTAATATCAATAACATATGTAGGGATTATTTACATTTTTTATTTATACTTTGCCACATTTCTGGTAGAAACTTATATGCTATGTCTTTGAAAATGTGGTGATACATGCATAGAAAAGCTGATCACTTTATGATATATTCCTTATAAATATCATTTGGTTGGTTTAAGTCTAGGATGAATTCACCTTCTTGATTCTCTAAGGCTGTGTTTTTAGACCACATACTTTTGTATCTTAAATTGCAAAATTTCAGAATATAGAGGAAGGAGGAAAAATGATACTTGTTTGTGACTATTAAATTTGTGTGGTACACTAAAAAATCATTTCCCAAAGCTATCAGGTCTTAATCCTTAGGGTCTATAAATGTTACCTTAAGTAGAAAAGTGGTCTTTGTAGGTGTGATTAAGGATTTTGAGATGAGGAGATTATCCAAGATTATCAAAGTGGGCCCTAAATGCGGTTGCATATATCCTTATAAGTGGGAGGCAGAGGGAGATTTGACACACAAAGAAGAGGAGGCAATGTGATCACAGAGGCAGGTTGGAGGGATGTGGCCACAGCCAGGGAACGCAGGCAGACACCAGAAGCTGGGAGACCCAAGGACCAGATTCTCACTTAGAGCATCGAGAGGGAGCATGGCCCTGCTGTGATTTTGGACTTCTGTCCTCTAGATCGGTGGGAGGATACATTTCTGTGCTTTTAAGTCACTTAATTTGTGGTGATTTGACAACAGCCAAAGGAAAAAAACCCAAAGTCCATTTTTTAATGGCTGAGTTTAACTTTGGTGAGTTTATATCTATGATCATTATTCCCAAGCCTCTGGAGACCTAGGTTTGCCTTTCTTTCCGTTAGCCTAGAAAAGGCAGGTGTAACTCCCATTGTAATTTGGGTTGTTGCATCAGTAGGGAGCTCAAGACTAGGGGCATCTCTTTCCTTAGCTGATTCTGAGCCCCTGAAAAAGAAGACAGTAAGATAGACAACATTATCAATTTTCTTACCAGTAAAGCTGATTTTGGAGAATGAGTTTACGAATGCTGAACCTCAGATTTAGAGAGACTTACCTGCCCTCTTCCCAGCATTGGAAACATAGTCCTCCTTTAAAACTTGGGGTCTGAAATAGGAATGTGTAATGTGTGCTTTCTGTAGGCACCCCACTCCCAGGAGAATGAGGAGATAAAGGGGCTCAATAAAATTAACTGATTCCTTCTTCCCACGAGGGCAAAGACGTCAGCATCACTATGCTAATGTAGATCCCTCTACACGGAAGGAAATATTAGGAGTGGGGATGAGACGTTTCTGATGGCTCTACCCCAGGATTAACAGCTATCCATGGGCAGGAACAATAGCATTCTATCTTTTAGAAATTGACTGGAAGAAGCTTAAAGGCAGATGGTAAAGTCATAGCTGTTGTCAGTTCGAATTTACATATATATTAATATTTATAAATTGTAATACAAATTTTAATAAATTAAATTAATATATATATATATATATATTTCCCTTTGTACTGTTTCTAAGACCCTAATGAACCTGCTGAAGTCTGGTTAGGTTCTGAGTATTTCCAGAGTTCACACATGGACCTTTCGTTACATATCCCATTTTAAAAAATCTGCTAAAGGAGACTTCTGCTTAGTACAGTCTTGTAATAGAAATTGTTTTTATAAACATATTTGTTAACATGCACCTAGAAATGTCACTCTTTCATTTATTAATAGGTTGCCTACTTTTCTTCCCCAAATGATTCTTCCTTGAAATTAAAAGGACATTGTTTTTAGTGTTAAAAGCCTGCAGCCTCAACATGAGGTCTCAATAATCCAGCTGGTACCTATTTGTCTTTGTAGATTCATTTATTCTCTCTTTCCCAAGGTTATTTTAGCAACTTACATTGTTTGTAATAGAAGTTGCTTCTGTTTCCACATTGGGCCAGAACTGATTGGGTAATAACATTAACAAATACCATGAACTCACATAGCACCTTTCACCACAAATTCTTTCCAGTTACTAACTTATTGTCTCCTCAACATTCCAATGGTCAGTGAAAAGGGTATTATTCCCATTTTTCAGTGGGGAAAGGGCAAACATAAAAAACTCAGAGCACAACTATATCTAGAAATCAGAGCCTTTGACGTTACTGTCATACCATTTTCCTTTGTCTTCTCCTGGTTATTCTGAGCGGTGTTGCTGAATGTAACCCCGTGCTGCAGTGAAGTAAGCATTAGCTGGATTCCTGTGGCTGGCATTTCAATTATTAAAGTATGACATAAACAAACAGTGATATGTCTACTATGTGCAGGGC
Source organism: Phocoena sinus (assembly GCF_008692025.1). Lineage (NCBI taxonomy): Eukaryota > Metazoa > Chordata > Mammalia > Artiodactyla > Phocoenidae > Phocoena > Phocoena sinus. Next base: position 24,268,044 of record NC_045769.1, read on the forward strand.
ACAATGCACTTTTACTCTGAATCTTTGCAAGTCCCAGAACCTTGAGGTTTTATAGAGGGTCAGAGTACTGGCATTGACTTCCTTCCTTTCCTATTCTTGCAGGTTTGCTCAGGTAAAAGAGCATATTAAGACTCAGAAAATATGATCCTGTCTTTTGGGGTTAATTCAGGACTCTAGGTCCAGCACCAAGGAATGTTGATCATTTCCAAAGGGTTCTGGAGGTAGCTGGTTGACCATTTTCAGATATCCATGAAATGCTTTCTTTCCTCCTTGGGGCAGGGTTGGCAGGGGGAGAGGTTCCTAAAACTGAGAACTTCTCTTCCTGGTAATACTAAAAATTGATTTTTATTCTTTTCAAGAGCAATTGGTATGAACTAGGGGAATTGTTGACAAGCAACACCAATCAGCAAAACATATCGATCTGATGATACACGATAGCTGATGGTGTACAAAACCTTAATATATTAAACTTCATACAGTTTTAAAAGATCTATCTTAATTTCATAGTTCTAACAAATTGGAGTTTCTTAAAAGGAAGAAATCTTTACTGACTTTCTCATTTTTAAACAATTCTTGTCATAATATTGAGCAGGAAGTTTGCTGTGATTATTTCAAAGTTATTCATGCAGCCTTTTAAAATTTCCTTTAGTGGACAGGTAAGAACCATTAACGATCTAGTAACATAACATTATCATTTGATTGTATTTTTCATTTGTCTTTAAAGACAACATACTTTACAGATACAACTTCTGAATGATTTCCAAAGCTAGGTAATTTTGGTTTTTTTAGAAGAAAGGAAAACTTTGTTTTCCTAATTAAAAATTTGTCATTCATTGCACTTGATATAAGAACATATTGGGGAAAAATTAAAATTTAAAAGAGGACATACTAGAGATCCAAATCCCATAATGGCCTAAAATGTCAGGAACCGATCACCTATATCCCGGGAATTGATGGACCTGCACTCTTACTTGCTAAGTTGTTGCAGAGTCCATCTTCTTATGCAATATTCATTACATCAATAGTATTTTGGAAGAATCCTCTGTGTAACCAGTGTCAGCCTAAAAACCATTAAACCTGTGAAAAGCAAGCTTCTAACTTTAGGGAGCGAGAAATATAATTGGGAAATTAGGGAACAACCACAACAACAAAAAAACTAAGAAAACAGTAAAGGAATAGAGAAAATAGACCTGAGAATAATTGCTACAGGATTTCCCTTGAAGGGGAAGGAAGACCTTTCTCATTTGACAAGTGTCTTATCTGGAAAGACTTTGCAAAGGAAGTGAATTCTGAAGACATAGTGAAATGTACATTACCTGACAGGGGTTCTAGGTAGAGGGGATAGTGTAAAGCCTGGGAGAGTCTAACATCCGTGAGAAATAGTGACTTAAGCAAGTAACAGATATAGGTGAGCAAAAAAATTAGTAGTTGCCTAGAATTCTCTTCTTGTATCTAGCACAAATAAAAACAAGTCTCTTTTCAAAGATTTTATCTGCATTAATCCTTTTAAAATTATGTCATTAATGCATGGGCATTGCGGCACATTTGACTATACAGAAAAACATGAGGAAGAAAATAAAAACACCTAGAGATGCCTAACTGAAACTTTCCTTTTCTTTCTGGTATTTTTCCTTTGCATAAGTATGAATACATATATTTATGTAATTGGAATCACACCATATGTGCAGTACACTACATATTTTTAATAATTAACTTTACAAAAAAATCACCTCTTTCTATTGATCAAGCCTGTTTCTCCAAGACTGACCTCTTGAGACAGAATATCTTAACCAGTTTTGCGCCAATCAGCAGAATTTCCCTTAACAATTAAGCATTCTGACTAATCCACATGTTCCTTTCCTATTAGAACAGGGAGTAGTAAGCAGGAAACAGGAAGTTCATCTTTCTCATGGATGTCCAAAGTTGTGTAACTGGCGACAGGGAGAAATGAAATTGAAAGACTACATTCGTTTATTTGTCTACCGTGACTTACTTAGTGATTGCATAGTATGTGCCAAGCATGTTGCTAGGCTATGGTGAGATAACAAGACAGACACAATCCAGTTCTCAATGAACTCAGTGTAAGGACGACACAGTTACCTGACTAGGAAATCCAAGGACAGCGTGGTAAGTACTAAGACAGAAAAAATGCAGGATGTTATGGCAACTCATAATTTAGGCTGGTTGAGGAAATCTGTTGAAGACATTGGATGTAGCAGTGACTAAACGAAGCTGAGAGTTGGCTAAGAGTTAGCTGTAGGTCAAGGAGGGAAACATGAGTTTCAGGCAGAAGAATGAATTTTCTCTGGGCATGATACAAGAGCCACAACAAAGCCCTCAGTAGGGTTGAAGCAGAGTGCAGTGAAAGGTGTGGGGACAGATAACAGGACAAGAGAGGTCAGAATCAGAGCAGGAAGGACATTGTAAGCTATATGAAGAAGCTTGGAATTTTCAGAGCAAGACAGGCTCATTAAAATTTTAAAGTAGGAAGCAACACGATCAGATTATATGTTCACTCAAAAATCCTATCAAAGTTACTTTCTTAATTTTAGTTACAATTAGTTCATTTATTTAATGTTATTATGATACTAAATACTTCACTTACATTAAATTATTATTATTCATAATAACCCTGAAAAGTTAATGCTATCCTTCCAGTTATTTAGAGAGGAAACTGAACTCAGAGAGGGTCCATAATTTGCCCCAAATCACCTAGCTAATAAAACTAGCAGAGAGCTCAAAGGGAGATCTATTTTACTACAAAGCCCATGTTCTTTCCAGTGGAACAGACTGTCTTCTAGTTATGCTCAGCACTAACTGTTGGATGAGGATGCCAAACTTTATTTGAAACCTAACGAGAACTGGAGAAGCCTCAAAAAAAAAAAAAAAAAAAGGTAAAACCGTGCGGCAAGAGTAGGAGGTGTACTAGGTAGGAGTGAAAGCGTTGAGTGAGCCAATTCCTTTCAGCAACAGACTCCACTCTACGTAGATCTGCTTAAGTGGATTCTTATGTTCAAGAACTTGTCAGCCCACTAATATAATCCTTTCAGAACATACAGGTTTTCTTTTATTGAGGGGAGTTTGATTACATTGGCAACTCCAAGTAGTCCCAATTTCCTTGATTCCTTGAGTTTCTGCATTCATCTTCAAGGAGGAAATAAAAGTTCCACTGGAAATAAATGATGATTTATTTTTACAGGTAGCTGGTAATTCACATGAGAACTTCTAAAGGATAAATAGCCATTAAGAGAGTTCTAATAAGGTAGATAGGCAATGTAGGAGAGCTTCAAGAAAGTTTTGGTGTCTTATCTTTCATTGCCTATATATACTGCTTGTGTTCAAAGTCCCTTATTCCTGTATTTTGTCTACAAGCCAAGGACAGTTTCTCACAGCAGATTCAGTGAAATACAAATAATACTTTTCAATTGCTTTTGTTCACAGTGACTAACTGTGTAGTATATGTTTATAAATTAACAAATAGCCAAGGAGTTCTCAGAGCAAGAATTGTTCTTAGAGATAATTTAGTCCAGTCTACTATTTCATACACTAGGGAACCGAGACTCAGATTGGCTTAGAATCTATTCAGCCTCATTGCCTGATTTCCTAAACAGTTGTTTTCCCTCAAATATCCTCAGTTGGCTCTATACCAGCAATGCTTGTTAAGCCAATCTGATTTAAAAAGAAAAACTAAAAGCTTACCATGTTATTTCTTTATTAGACCAAGCTGCAAATCTCTAACTCATTCGAGTATAGATAGTGTACTATGAATTATCTCTTTTGTAGACAACATAAAATATCATTCTATTTCTTTGCCATTTTCTTTTTTGGAGGTGTTTTGACTACTTCCATCCTCCTATAATTGGTATCAGCAAAGAATGCTCCAGTCAGGGAATAAGAATTGTTGAAGAAGTATCTGATAGAAATGTATTAGCTTCAAGGAGAATATCCAGTTATTTCAACTCACCTGGTTTGACTGAAGAGTGTTACTTTACTGTGGGGAAGTGAAGCATTCCACGTCTTGCTCACCTTCTGTGTGACCCCTTCATACCACACCTCTGTTGGGAGACAAAAGCAAACACCACAGAGCTGAGAATTCCCAAGGGTTGAGGGCCAGGTAATCCTTTCAGAACTGCTCTAACCTGATACTGCCTAAGGTGGGACTTTGTTAGTTTTTGAGAAAACTAAAATCTCCCTTTCTTTTCTTTTTTGACTTCCCTATTCTTTTTGCCTAAAATAACCATCTTGTAATCCCAAATATTTTGTAGTCATCCCTCAGTATCTGCAGGGAATTGGTTCCAGGACTGCCCCCCTACTAAATACTAAAATCCACAGATGCTCAAGAATTCAAGTCCTTTATATATGAAATGGTGCAGTATTTGCATATAACCTATGTTCATCTTCCTGCATACACTAAAATCATCTCTAGATTACGTATAATACTTAGTACAATGTAAATGCTATGTAAATAGTTGTAAATACAATGTAAATGCTAGGTAAATAGTTGTAAATACAATGTAAATGCTAGGTAAATAGTTGCTGGATTGCGGCAAGCTCAAGATTTGCCTTTTGGAAGCTTCTGGAATTTTTTTCCAAATATTTTTGATCTGCATTTGGTTGAATCCAAGGATGGGGAGCCTGTGAATACAGAGGGCCAACTGTCTATCCTCTTATGGTAATTCCCTCACCTACTTTCTTTTGGAAATTATTCTCTTCAAAGATAAAAAGTGACTATCAAAGATTTTGTCATGAGACAGAATTGCTGATCTGGGAATAGTCAAATGACTTTAAAGGAAAATGACTGCCTTACATTCACAAGGACGCATCCAACTTAAAAACTCAAAGCACCTAACAATCATGGTGATTTTTTCTAATTTCCCCACAAAGGAGACATGGGAGATGAGACATGGGGTGTGATGTCTTAAAATCCAGGGTATGAATGAGGCCTCCTGCTAGAGTCCAAAAGCATCTGGGTCCTCCTACTTAGAGAAGACCATGTAGACATTGGCTCACTTTCTTCCTGCTGGAGACAAGAAGCACTCCAGGCCTTAAGAGAGTCCCCCACTCTCACCACTTAAGTAGGAAGACTTTTTGTCCCTGGTTTCCATGAATTCCCAGTGGGATGCTCAGAAGGTTTGACATCCAATTTTTCTGAATTTGCTTAGTGAGTGGCTTTTCGGAGGTCTCTGTAATCAGTCAGACATCCCCATAGTCTTAGGGAAGAGATGAGTCTCTTGCATATTCTCTCTAAAATTCTAATCAAAAAGCTCATGCTGGGGCTTCCCTTGTGGCGCAGTGGTTGAGAGTCCGCCTGCAGATGCAGGGGACATGGGCTCGTGCCCCGGTCCGGGAAGATCCCACATGCTGCGGAGCGGCTGGGCCCGTGAGCCATGGCCACTGAGCCTGCGCATCCGGAGCCTGTGCTCTGCAACGGGAGAACAGTGAGAGGCCTGCGTACGCCCCCCCAAAAAAAAAAAAAAAAAAAGCTCATGCTCAGTGTACCCAGCCAGAAAATGTTGGCATCAGCCATAATAGCCATGAATACCAAGGTGCCCTGGCAGGCACTAAGGCCAGATAAATAAGGCAGCATTGTAGAACCTCAGACCCTAGAACAACCTGACCAAATACATTTGAACCCTTTCTCCACTACGTAGTAACTGTATAACCTTGGGTGAGTTACACTTCTGGCTTCCGGTTTCTCATCTTTAAAATGGACATAAGAGTACCTATCTCATGTTTTTTATCTTTAAATCAAGTGAATTAATATGCGTAAACTTAGGCTATACTGTGCACATAGTAAGTACTCAAAAAGTGTTGTTCTTATCCTTTTAAATGTGATCACCCCATGTAAACAGAAAATGAATGACCCATTTGTGACCATAATGCAAGTCACTTAAAATTGTAGACACCAAAGGTGTTCTTCAAGGCCACCTTTTGAGCAATTCCAGGTGACATTTCACATAGTTTTTGCAAATAGAGCTCCTAGAACTGTGTAACTTGATGATCCTGGTATGCTTTGAAAATTTCTCTCTGCGGTTTCCCGGCATCATGGGGTTTTTTTGTTGTTTTTTGCTTCTTTCTTCTTCACAAATAATGAATATTTTTACTGTTATGGTCTGTATTGATTTTTTCTGGCACCAGTGAGTAGAATGCAATTTATCCTAGGACACTTGAAAATGAGAACAAGTATATTCTTTTCTCCTTGGTTACTCCCAGATCTAAGACGCCTATGTGGTTGAAGTGCAGCAAATTAACATACAAACCCAAGTGATTAAGTCCCTTTAGAATTGGATGGAAAACTTATCTAAATTGCTGTTGCTGCTGCTGAACCTGTGTGGAAATTGCCAGTCTTTTAAAATGATCTTTCAGTGTTGTTTTTTTCTTTAATGATTAAAATCAAACCAACTGGTAATTATTGAGCATGTGCTATATACAAGGCACTTTATGGATACGAGATTATAAGATAGGGATTCTTCAGAGAGACAGTGAGCAAGCCCTATGTTAAGCATATGCAATCCATTCTTTTTATTTTTTCCCTCAGAGACTTTTAACTGCACTTTGTTCAGAAAATGTAGGAATATTACATGAGAGCAACAGAAATCCATTTCAATGGAAACTAGGGTCTACTTGTGAAAATACCCAGATTTGCTCATAAAATAAAGCCTTGTCCAGAAAAAAAGCCCAGATGGTTGTGAAATACTGGGGCCAGAGAGACACCTAGCTTTTCTTTAGGACTTCCACCTACAAAAGTTTATAGCCAAAAGCCTGCCAAAAGGACTAATTCCTGAGTAGAGTTTTCCAAACTCTTACAATAGCAACATCAACAATCTCTTCTGCCTCCCATGGGGAAAACTTCTGCAGAATGAGCTCTGTTGCCACCCTCTGTCTGTGCTCTGCCGAGCCCTTCCCTAGCCTTTGTCATCTGGCCAAGTTCAAACAAAACCAGCTCACATTTACAGGTGTCAAGTATTTTTCAAAATGCTCCGTACATGTTAACTCATTTTGCCTGTATAACAAGGTGGTTCTCCTATTTCACAGATGAGGAAACTGAGGAACCCAGAGATTGAGTGGAACCAGGGGCTTCCCTGGTGGCACAGTGGTTAAGAATCTGCCTGCCGGTGCAGGGGACACGGGTTTGAGCCCTGGTCCAGGAAGATCCCACATGCCGCGGAGCAACTAAGCCCGTGAGCCATGGCCACTGAGCCTGTGCTCTAGAGCCCGCAAGCCACAACTACTGAAGCCCGCATGCCTAGAGCCTGTGCTCTGCAACAAGAGAAGCCACTGCAATGAGAAGCCCACGCACCACAACAAAGGGTGGCCCCCATTCGCTGAAACTAGAGAAAGCCAGTGTGCAGCAATGAACACCCAACACAGCCAAAAATAAATAAATTTATTTTTTAAAAAAGAAGTGGAGCCAATTGGACTAGTAGCTGCTGAGCTTCTGGTCTCTTAACCCCCTTGTTACGCTGCTACAAGGCAGTGAGTGGTCTCGGTGGAGATAACAGATTCACTGGGGGTGGGGAGGGCAGGAGGGGGCAAGCCTTCATATCCTAATTTTTTCATCTAATTCAATAAATTTCCAAATTTTTAGGAGAATAGAGAAAGACTCACTCTAACTGAGCACCTGAATTTGATAATAACTTTTCACAAAGTTGGTCTCTAAGTGGCAATGCCTCTGAGAGAGAAGAAGCCGTGAGTAGTCCTGGGCAAAACTGTGACATGGGTGAGAGTCTACCTGTAATGAGATGGCCCCAGAATCCCACTGTTTAGGGAAAACCCACTGTCAGCTGCTTGGGATAGAAAGTGAGGGCATGGGCATCTAAGAAAGGGCTCTCTCCGTCAGCTTGAGAAAGCGAAAAATAGTTGTTTTTGCTTGTGAGGAGAGCGCAGGTAGTGGGATGAGACTGGTGCCCAAAAGGGAAACAGTGACAATGTAAGTGTTCGGGAACTACATGGCTGAAAGGGCAAGTGAAAATGCCCCTGGGATTTCTGGGGCAGGGTGGGGCTCAGGGGAGGAGGTTGTCTGTGTACAATAAAGGATATTTAAGTATTTAAGTTGGGCCTTCTTAAAGTTTTATTTGGAAGTGTTTGTACTGCTTCAATGTAAACCCTATTAAACCATTCCCCAGCCCCACCCATACGCTGGGTCCCATCCATGCATCTCTTAGGATGGGAGGAGATGTTTGGTGGGAATCTGGGAAGGGGTGAAAATCATCTCTGTGCTTAGCAGGGGCAGAAGTAGGGACACAGGATCCCAGAAGCAGAGGAGCTCATGGGAGCTCTCGCCCTGAGGAAATTTGCAGAAGTCACAGAAGCAGCTCTTGGAATTGGGGGAGTTTTACACAAATATCTAAATTTCAAGGAGCTGTCATCAAGATAATATGTCTCCTCATCTGGGTGTACTCCCTCTCCCTAAGCATCTAGAGTTCTCATAAAGCCACTTCTTCAGTGCACGCCAGATTTAGCTTTACAACTCTCTTGACTGAATGGAGAGTTGATTCATTGTCTATTTTTGATATTCCACATTCCCTTGACCCTTTATCATGGTTGCTCTTTTTCTTCGTCACCAAAAAAAAAAAAAAAAAAAGAAAAAGAAAAAAAGACCTGTCATTTTCAATGGTGAGGCTGTCCTCAGAATCTTTCATTTTCTCTGGAAATGACCTGGGGCTCCTTGTACACAAACACCGAAACCAAATAGTCATATCATCACTGTGTTCCTAACCTTAGAGACTCTTAGCATGGGTGTGGGTTTGCATAACAGGGAAACTAGCATTGACCTGGTACAAATGCTAATTAAATGTTAAAAAAAAAAAGTCAAGGATAATGCTGCAATGATGTAAAAGGGTGTGTGTGTGTGTGTGTGTGTGCGCGTGTACGCGTGTGTGCACGCATGCCTAAAGCATCTAAATGTATTAGACAGTGGAGACAAGGCTCAGGGCGAAAACAGAAGGAAAAAAAAGTTTGTCTGAATGGATAGAGAAAATGGTTCCCTCTTCCAGGCAAGTGGGTGAGTCACCAACTAGGTGACAATGCATGTCACCTAGTCTCCATGTTCTGTCCTCTACCTTTAAAAGGGGGACTGGAATACTTGAGAATGTCACTACTTAACAAAAAATATCTTCAAGATACATGAGACTCGTGTAATAAAGTGCATGTATCATTAGAAGGAAAGATTTGCGTTTTCGGGACTCTGTGATTCTATGATGCTATCTGAAAAAGTGAAAGCAAAATCATACTTAACAGCAAAAGTAAAAGAGAAATTCAAGTTACACTGAAAAGGGAAGACAGTGGAATGGAGGAAGAGGTGGGGAGAAGGAAAGAAAAAACGCTAATATTTATCAAGGAACGTATGTATGAACTTCCTGTACTTCTCTTTTTTTTCCCAAGAGAAAGGCTAGATCCCATTCCAGTGTCTGTTGCCTAAATTCACTGTTAATTCATGTCTCTGGAGACACCTGTGTGGTCGGGACAGTTCAGCATTCAAATTACAGGGACTTGCAAATAAAAATGATTAACACATAAAATGTCTCACTGTCTTTGTCTTTTTTGTCTTGGCAGATGCTCTTTAAATATGCAAAAGTGAAGGAAAAAATAATCTCTCTTTTTTTGCCCTTTGGAATAATTTTTATTGTAGGAAACAGAATTTTCTGATGTTGGTATACTCTGATTCAATTAAACAAATACTTTCTGCTTGCTCACCATCAAAATGAGGAAGCTGCTTGCCCACAAATTCTCTACAGGAAGATTCAGAAGAAAAAGGAATTGTAGTTAATCCTTTCCCAGGTCACACCTAAAATAGGTCTCTGCTAATAGGGAAGTTATTTGTATTTTAAAGACAAATACACATTTAAGAATATGTTGAAGGAATCATGGATGAAAGAGTAGAGCCAGAAGTTCAATTCCACATTAAAGGGACTGAAAAGTATAGAAAGTATAGAATATTATTTTCCAAACTCCAGCAGAGGGTCTGAGATCTTCTATTATAACTCCCACAAAAATTAAAATATAGAAGGTGTTCCTTGTTAAAGAATTTTCAGAAAGGCTGAGTTAAAGAAAGTTATTGCCTTCTACGTAACTTTGGAGTATTTGGTAGGCTGACACATATTATGAATTTTCAAGAGAGGGATGTATGTGATAAGCAACAATTCTCAGCCATAAAGCTTTTTGGCAGTATAAAATATCTCACATATTTTAAGGAAAGCAGGTTGGAAGATACTGGCATAGAACGAAATAGCACTTGAACATTGGTCTAAGTTTTCTGGTTAGGTTATATCATGTTGTCAAATCTAAACATCTTGATAGCGTGCCCAATACACAGTGGCAGTCCATTTTATTTACTGCCGGTTATGTGTGGATTTAGTATTTATGCTCAGACATCCATACTTCTTGACGTAAATGTGAACATTAATGGCCCTACTCTGATGTGCAGTGGTGGATAGTTAAAGCCAAAGGAAAAAAAACAATCCAAGTTTAGTTTTAGAGAGGAGGCCAGTCAGTGAGCACTGAAAGCAATGGCTTTAAATTGCAGCTCAATACAGTTAGAAGATGTTGTTTTGTATTTACAATGGGAACACGGTGTTTGAGAAGAGTCATGTTATTTTTTTTCCCTCCCAAAGTGTTTACGTTGAAAAACAAATCTTCTTTCGTGATGTAAAATCTTAATTATTTTCTAAACAGCCCAGTTTCTCTCCACTCCTTCTCAGTTTGGAGCCCTGCTTTTGTCTAGTTGTATGTGACAACCCCATGGGCTTTTTTGATGTCAATCCTGTACCTATCCTGTGACAGAAGAACTTTGGTCAAGGTAGCCATGTACTTTGATACTGCCTGCTCATTAACTCTTTGTGGTAATAACATTTTGACCCTATCTAGTTAAGGTATATTTGAATTTGCCACTTAAAAATAAAGCTCCAGGTCAGCAATAGATGATTGAGGAGAAAGCCATTTAAAGTGACTTTAGTTAAATGAACTGTAATTGTTGCCAGCTGTGGGAATAATGGGGCAAGCTTTAGATACGTCAAGCAACAGATACTGGAGATTCTGATTTAACCTTTGTAAATAACTCTTCTTTAAAAACAAAAGAAAACAAAGCATGCAAAGAGGGGAAGAAGATAATAAGCCAAGCACCAGAGAGGACACACACATATCTTTCTTAAATTGTGATATCCAGAATATGAGGGAAACTGAGCAGTTGTGTATTGTAGCAGGAAGACTGCAAATGAAATTGGCTCATTCATAATTTTAGTCATATTTCCCAGAATCAGAATTCAAGGAGAAAGTTTCTTCCCATCGTACGGATCTTCTTCCTTCTGTTGAGTGTTGTTTTCCTTGACAACCACGCAGAAAGCACTCTGGCACAAGCGGGTGATAAGGCTGCACATCTTGCCTCTTCAGTCATGTTGAACACACCCCGTGGCGATTACCATTCTGATTCAGAGCAGGATAAAGAGAGTTCAGTGCACAATGTGGTGTTTAGGGAGGTGATCTGGAAGCAGTAACCACACAACTGTGGCAGAAACTGTTTTGTGAATGTGTCAGTGATATCTCAAGTACATGAAAAACCAGCTTTACTGTCCCTTAATATGAGATTACTTTTTGTGTGTGTATTTCTAGAGCATTTACCATTGTAAGGTGGACAAATATTACCCTTGTTTTTCAGCTGTAGAAACTGGAATGCTGAAAGGTTAAACAATGTTCACAAAGTTACACTGTGAGTCATTTTCTGAATCAGGAAATAAATTAGTGGCTATGATTCCCTTTTCCCTGATTCTACCAGCTGGCAGGAGTCATTTAACACTATTTACAGAAGTATTTTTCTTTATTGTCTTGCAATGCGCACCGAACAGATTTTCTGAGACTTAAAAATCATGAAATGTGACATATTCTAGAGAGCAGTAGAATTCAACTAAAAACACTAACTCAGGCAACAAATTTTGTCGAGCATTGATTTTGTACAGGGGCCAAAGGTTTTCAGTCCTAATTTAAACTCTATCCATGATTTGGAAATATGTGTGTAATGTCTTTTTACCTTTGGTAAAATAGGGATAATTATCCCTAACACAGATTTCATTAAAAAAGTTATATGATTTTATTACATGATATGTTTTGAGCTGAACAGACGGAATTACAATTTTTTAAAATATCATATCGCCCTCCCCTTTTCTAGTTGAACTTTGGTACCTTTTTTATGAAAAAGTTTTAAAAATATTATCTAATTTTAACATATGTGTTTATACTTGTCAAAATACTTCAGAAGAATGTACCATATTATTGTACTAAACATTTACATATACTGTCACACTTGGTCCTTGTGACAACCACTTTGCTACCTTCCTAGTAGGGACTTACACCTAACCAAATAAACTCAACTCTGTTCCCTAAAGTTTCTTGGGTGTTTCTTTTTTTTTTTTTTGTGGTACGCGGGCCTCTCACTGCTGTGGCCTCTCCCGTTGCGGAGCACAGGCTCCGGACACGCAGGCTCAGCGGTCATGGCTCACGGGCCCAGCCGCTCCGCGGCATGTGGGATCTTCCTGGACCGGGGCACGAACCCGTGACCCCTGAACCGGCAGGCGGACTCTCAACCACTGCGCCACCAGGGAAGCCCTCCTGGGTGTTTCTTGATAAGACTGCTGTCCTGCATACTATGTTTACCTTCCATCTCCAGTTATACCCCTTTTAAAGCTATAGCTAATGCATGGCCAGAAATACCAAAAGCATTCATTAGCGAAACTGGAACTTTTTTTCTAGGCACCTCTTTTTAAAGGGATTTAACTAAATAATAAGAAAAAAATTAAAAGGACACAAATATAGAAAAGACAAAAAGCCGAGTTTACACAGTGCAGATTCCTGATTCAGCTACTGCTAACTAGAACTCAGCCCTCATGAGATTCCAGATGCCATTTTGAACAATCTATAGTATAGGCCTCACATGCTTACCCAGAGCTCTTGTATACCTTGATAGTTAGCGAAGTCTCTTGGAGGCTATAATGACCTTCAGATCAGTTAAAGAGAACAGCAAGCCTGGGAGGGTCCCTCCTGATGCTAGCAGGGGTAGTAAAATCTAGACAACCACACAGAAAGATAAAACTGGGGGAAATGCCAAAGCAACTTGGTTCCCCACCCAAATCAACACCAAGCTTCTTCTTCCATGGCTAGGGGTTTCTAGGTTTGGTTTTAGTAAAGTAAAAGTTTTCTTTGTTAGCTGTATTATTATCTTTATTTTACAGAGGAGGAGAGAGAAAGAAACTCAAAGATAAATAGCTCATTCTAGGTTAAATAAGCATGCATTGGTAAAGCGTGAATTTGGATCCATTTATGTTTAAAGGAAGTACTCTTTTCTGCTGTATGTATCTTGTCGAAGAAGTGATGTGGCCACCTGGAAGACTGCAGAGATGTTCTGCATGGCCAACTGGGCACAACTGCCAGGTTACTTCCAGGGAACTCTGAGCAACTCACTCTTTGTTGAGCTTTAGATTTGGAAATATCTTCAATGACACCCAAACAATACTAAGACAAAAAAAAACAACTAAGAGCAAGATTTTTAAAAAAGGAATTAAAAGCTATAATAAAAAAGGATATGATGAGCATGAGACATATGGTAAAACACAGCATCTCATTAAAATAAACCCTGCTTATTAATATCTTCCTCTAAACTCTCCATCTGACCGTTTCTGATGATGAAAATGCCACATATACTGTCAATTCTCCTTATTTGTGGTAGTTCTGTTCTATAAAATTGCCTTGAATACTAAACCACTGCTCCTAGAGGACATAAAGGGTTAGGTTCCTACAATTCATCATATTTTCATCAACTGATGAATATAAACCTTGTTTTGTGTACGTTTCTGTTTAAAAGCACTTTATTTACTATTATTGTTGATTCAGTACATTGACCTCACAGCTGACAGCACTATAACTCTTGCTGGAGTAAACTTTATCTAACACACATATTTTCTCCAGAAGACACATCACAGCTGTCCCGTACTTAGGAACAATAGACAGCACTTCATCACTGTGCTTGGAGTTCATTTTAAACATCGAATCACAACAAAAAGCAAAAAAATACAAAAAATGTGACACTAAAGAGACCGTGAAAAGGACATATTTACAGTATGAGAGCATCCCTTTGTTCTACCTCAGCTGGACATATGCTTGTTGGGTGACACAAATTTGTTGCTGCTCTGGGCTTGTCTATGAATGACCTCAAAGCACTGCGATTTGGGGGTTGCAAATAAGTTTTAGTGAGTAGGTGAACTCACAAATACAGAATCTGAGAACAAAGGTATTCAACTGTAAATGCAAACAAACCATACAAAACTCATTTCCAACCTGTGGCCACTTACATTCCTATCCACACTGAGAAATCAATGGACCTAATTTTCATACTGGGAGTTTGGGGACCGGTTATTAGGGTAATGATCAACCTTGCTTCAGTCTGTACCATTTCAAATCTAATAATGTATTTTGTACTAAAGTTTTAAGGATAAACCAACTGAAATATAATGAATTTTAAAGTTACTGTAAGCACAAAATTAAATCACTCAGAGGGATAACAAAATAATGTTAGTAATAATAAATGATAGTAGGGCCAAAATTGGAAATGTGAAAGAATTGGAAGATGCTTTTGTGTGTATGCCAGATTTTCATTTCAACATAACTGTTGCTATAATGTCCTCCCACTAGTTTTTCTTACCATGTGTTATAATCCCACACAGTCCACATGATGCTCAGTGCTATTAAGTGAAGTGACAGAAAAATAAGTAATAGAACAGCAGAGCTGTATCTCCCCATGGCCTGGAATTCAGACTTAGAAAACAAGTAGTGAAAATCATATAATGGAGAAGTTTGGAGCATGGTAAACACTGGTGAGTTGATAAATGATGGCCTTTCCAATATGATTTTGTCATTAAATGGGCTTGTTTTTTTCATCAATAGTCCATGCAAAATGAATATTGCCACAAATCATATATTTTGGCTTTCTTTGATATTCTGTGGATTATAGCAGGCCAGGTTTATCCTGCAGAGGTTTGGCATCGTTTTAAAGGGTAATATGAGTGTGTGTTAAGGGGCAGGGGAAGGGCAGTGATAAATATACTGTGTAGATAAAAACTGATTGCGATGTAAGCTAATAATACTTGAAATGGTTCAGAAGGGCCCTGGCATTGTGGTCGATTCTGATTTGCTTGAGATTTAACAGGAATCTTTCTACCTTGAACCGCATGAAATCTGAAGTTGAAGAAAATTGAATTTATGTACAGTAAAGCCACTTTTCTCACAATATTTTAACCAAAGAATATTGTATGGGAAATTGATTCCATATGTTTTCAAGTCATTTATGCAACTTGAATAATTAAAACTTTCATTGGTAAGAGCTGCCTGATGCCTTTAAAGTCAGGAAACTATCTTATGCCAAAAGTAGACAAACTCAAAAGGTCACCAAAAGGTCAAGCTAAGTTTGAAATTTTGCAACATCCAAAAATGTAACTATTCTAAGAGAATTTAAATGTTTGCTAATCCCTCCTGCTTATTATCACATGGTAAAAAAAATAAGAAATTCCTTTATTCTCTCACATTTTTGTTCCTTTTTATTTTTGAAAACTGTTTGCCTATGTGTCTCTCTAAATTTACCACCAAGTTATGCTGGATAAGAGCCTAGTCTATTAATGACATTTGCAATAAAATCTTGTCATCTCTCTTTTTTAAAAAAAAAATAAATTAATAAATGCTTATGATGCATTTCTAATTAAAAACAAAGCATAATGAGGAAGATACATTTTTGCTTCAATCATATTTGAATAATTCTACTAAGAGTTGCAATTATTATTCCCATTTAATAGAGTTAGAAATCAAGGTTCAGACAGACTAAGTAGGCTGTGAAAGCACATCTTAACTGAATAAGCTAAACTTTGCCTGAAACACTTTAGAAATACTTGATGAGAAACAGGTAAAAGCGAGATAGCTAATAAATTTAGCCCCGAAGAAATACTAACCCAAGTTTAATCTATTAACTTTTGTGTATGGTACTAAGAGAATGGGACTTGGGGAAAAATATGAAAATGAGGAATACTGAGAATTTTACAGTGTTTGTAGAACAAAGACGACTATATTTGGAGCTGGAAGTCTTGCATTCAAATTCGTACTCTTCCACTTATTGTTAGCCTTTTGACTTATAGAGGTCATTACTATACACATGTAAAATAATAATAGCAATTACAATAATATAGAGAAAATGAGGAAGTCTCTACCTATAATGAAATTGAAAATCATTGAGTTTGAACACGTTTATTGTACTTGTTTAATATTAGAGCTTAATTTTTCCTCACCTTCATTGTGAAATACAAGTTTACCAAACACAAGATGTAAATTATTTCAAAAAGTTATTTTCTGAAAAAGTATAAAATTTTTACTTATTTCTCCAACTTTGAATCATTTTTACAGAAAGAGATAGACCTTGCTTTGCCTTGCTTGCTCTAAATCTCAAACTTTTTTACTACTTTAGAAAAGTAATTAATTTAAAAAGATGGACAGTGGCCTTTCAAATAAGATGTTACTTCAGGGGAAAAAAGAAAAAAAAAAGAGTAGTAGGAAAAAAGGAAGAAAGTTTGTCATTCAGTTGGAAACAAGCAAATACCTGCCAAATCAATCCATGGAAATCGCTCTATTGCTGTGTGTATTGTGTTTATGCTATAATTAAAAATGGATTAAAAAGAACTAGAGCAGAGCACCTCTGATTACTGTTCGCCTTAACACTCAAGAACAAGAAAGCCACGGTGTTAAATTTAGCCAGTGGCACTCAGCTAAGCCCAAGCTGTCTAGCCTGGCCTGTGGACAGTTAGTTTCCTTCTCTGAGATGATCCCAGTAAAATGGAGGGGAGAGAAGTTGATGATTTTTTGGGTAACTAAGGAACTTGAGACCTTCCCTCCTCCCTCTTTCTTCTCTTAATGCAAGGGCTTGAGCTTTAGAATCGGTAATTCTGAACATATTGGGTCTTTTTCATGCCATATTGGGGTTTCAGATACAATATTTTCATTCTTTTTCCCAGCAGATGAGGTGCTAGTTACCTACCATTTTCCCTGAATAGGAAGGCTGCTTCTCTGTTCTTTGTGCTTTCCCCCTCCTCCTTTCAAACTGAGTCTCATTGTGTTTACCCAGAAATGGGGCTTTGTGGCAATTAAAAGATTCCAAAGTGGCAGAGGCTAACGCACCAGTAGAGCAGGATTCCAGCTTTTCATGGTAACACCCAACTTCCCTTCTCCAAGCACCTCTTCTTAGCTCACCCAGAGAATTCTAATCCTACCTCTGTGGTTACTCTGAAAAAGCATCCAGTTTGGTTCAGAAAGAATCTTTCTTAAACAAATATTTACCAACGTCTGTTTCACTCTTTGGAGGAGTGAGCAAAGGAAGGGCTTGAGTCTCTTAATACTTTTGGATCACACATTGTGTGGTTGATGATAAAATGTAGTCAGGGCTACTAGCACTGGAGCCCAACCTGGGCAGAGACTGACACTTTATTGCCTTGATGATTGAAAACCTTAAGTGGCTTGATTGGCTACTCATCACCTGGATGACTATTATTCCTTCTTGCCATCCACTACAAGTCACTTCCTCTGTATGGCAGAAACCCAGGAACATTGCATGAGGGTTACAACATTTTCCTTTTACAATAATGGTCCTTACCTTTCTCTTGGTTCCAAGAACTCTTTAAATGTCAAAGTGATTCACATGGGAGGAACTGATCCTACACTTCTCATTGAAAAGCTCAAAGATATAAGATGTTTTCTCTCATGAAATGGTACGATGCTTATCTTTTTTTGGTAATAATGCACTTCGTGCTTATCATCATCACATTTTCAGTCTGCATGTAGCCAAGTAGTCTATGGGATAAAAGGTATAAGGAATGTATAATATTGGGGGAAAAGTATTTTCTATGGCCCTTGCTTTTACTACCTACTTCTTGATGCCCTGAACTATTGTGAAGAATATCTCAAGAAAGAGTTAATTCTCCATATCCTTATGTTGTAGGATATTTCATTAACCATGTCTTAGTTTGAGGATAGTTTGCAGCAGTATCTTTCCCATAAGCATTAATGGGTGAAAGTTCATTCTTTTGAGATGATTATTTTCCCCCACATGAATTCTGAACTACATTTTAAATATCCCCTTTTATAAATGGACAAGTCAGATTATATATATATATATACATATACACACATATATATGAGAAATAAAATTTTGAGAAAGAACATACTAAGCATTTTAAAACTCATTCATGACTATTTATTGAGAACCTTCTCTGCTATCACTATCTGGTCTCCAAGCAGGGGCTAATTCCCCCCCTTAGGATCTAGAGCCTATTCCCTCTTGCTTCCTGAGGGATATCGTCCCAGCAGTTCTTCTCTCTTTTGCTTGCATTAACGATTTCCCCCTCTCTTCTGGATCTTTCTCATCTACATACAAACATGCTGTTTAAAAAGTCCTCTTGGGAATTGATGCACCCCCAACTAACACCCCCTTTCTCTCCTTCCTTTTTAGACAAAGTCTTTGCAAGTAATGAGTCCATTTACAGCCTCTAAATTCTCTCACTCTCTCTTGAACTTAGGCCAACTAGTCTTTTGCCCCCACCACTCCAAGGAAATGACGACTCTTGTCAAGGCCACTGATGTTCCTCATGTTGCTAAATCCAAAGGTCAATTCTCAATCCTTATTTTACTTCACCTGTTAGTATCATTTAACACTATTGGATCTAAAATTTATCTGACTTGAAATTATGATGCACCATTTCTAGCATCCACAGCTTCAACTACCTCTTATTGGCTGATGACCCACAAATCTACTTCTCCACTCCAGACCTGATATTTGTTGGAAACATGGATGGATGAAAAAATGAATTACTTTTTCTATACATCACTTTACGTGTTATACCAAGAGTATTACTAAATGTAAGGAAAAAGTAGAGCAAATATTTCCTTGTTACAAGTTTGTTGATAAGATTCTGAAATATGGTCTTCTTTCTCTGGGTGAAGTTACTTTATTGGCAATAATAAAACACTACCATTTTATCCTTATGCTTCAGAAACAGAAAGTTGTACCTGTATAGATAAATATTGTGCCATGCCAATTCTGTAATTTTTTTTTTTTTTCCTGCGGTACGCAGGCCTCTCACTGCTGTGGCCTCTCCCGCCGCGGAGCACAGGCCCCGGACGCGCAGGCCTAGCGGCCATGGCTCACGGGCCCAGCCGCTCCGCGGCATGTGGGATCCTCCCAGATCAGGGCACGAACCCGCGTCCCCTGCATCGGCAGGTGGACTCCCAGCCACCGCGCCACCAGGGAAGCCCCAATTCTGTAATTTTTTAATCTATGAAAACAATTATCTCTGATGTCAATCATCACCAATACATTTTCAGCCCATGCTTAAAAATGTTTAATTAATTGGAACTATTGATCTAGGCTATTTCATACACAGTGGTCAAAATTTATCACGTTTATGATCTCCTTGTACCTGTGGCCTCTTGACAAAATCACGAATAAAATTATTTTTCTGCATTAGTGTTCCAGCTTAGCTCCTGTCTCTTCTGCCTCTTCATCCTGCTCTGGGCCCAGCTCTGAGCTCCTACAATTGGCCTGTATTCTTTCAACCGGGAAGCACAATGCCCAGCAGGGTCCCAACCTGTCTAATCCTGCCCCGCTGCTTGGTAACTAAGTCCTTCTTTAATGATTGTGGTCTACTTTACCCCATGCTTCCTGGTTCCTGATCCTAGCTACAAACTGGTTTTTGAAAAATTCCTAATAAACTTTTGCTCTAGGAAGTGAACTTTCTGTAATAAGATGATCCCAAGAGTAAGATCTTAATTTCCTTATTAATGCAGAAATCAAACTATCAACCAGAGTTGCAGTGTGGATTCTTCCTATGGCAATGGACATATGTATCAGTAAAACAGACAGTATTCTGTGTGTCTTATCATAATAATCACCCCTTTTTTGTGTGGAATTTACACTGGCTTCAAGTGACTTAGATTGGCATTGATAATCCCTGACTTATAGGAGAATTATTATCTGTGTTGTAATGTACTTTTTCCTTGGTTAAGAATGAGAGAACAGCAGGAAGAGGATGAGTAGGAATCTGAGGGAAGGGATCTACATTACGGTGTACAGAGCAATTTATAATAATGTGGTAGTTTGATATGACATCCACTTTTCAGAAATGTAATGAGATTCCCTGTCTCAATAAGCAATAAGACCGAAAAGAAGAAGAAGAAAAGGAAGGAAGGAAGGGAGAGATGGAGGAAGGGTAAGAGGGTTAGAGGAAGGGGGGAGATGGAGAGAGAGATAGAAATTATTCTCTTCTCATAACACCCATTAATAAAATATTTCTGATAAATTTCCAAGTTTAGAGAATTTAGTATTCTCCCTGTAGAGATTGTTTAATTCCAGGGAGTCCAAATGCAGTATCAACCAAAAATTAACTTGTATTTGTTGCAAGGTATAGGGAGGCTTAAACTGGGAGAAACTGATTAAACTCCAAGGAACTCTTACTATGATAAAGAAATCACATCAGGCCTTGAGTTCAAGTCCTATTTTATGACTATTTTCAAAAGGGTGTGATTTATTGTGGTCAGTTTAAAATAATAGGTCAGGTGTAGTTTTTTCACTGGTTCTGCCTGCTGGTAAACATGTGAACTTAAGCTACCTATCTGTGCTCTTATTTCCACTATGAAAAACAGAAATCCTTTCATTTATTTTATCAAAACTTGGGGTATTTTGAAGTACCACGTTTATGCTGATTTACAAGTATTAATGGAAAAATATCAGAAAGTTTGCTGATTTAAAGAAAAAATGATTTAATATTTTTTACTAGCATCTACTGGCATGATCTGCACATAACAAAAGCTACCATCATACATAATACTCCTTGATGTCCATATATCAGAATTCTCAGAGGAGAAGCCAACATCTGACTCAGTAGAAAGATTGATCCCTATTGCTGGATCCTCCCATTTGGAATGATGTCCCAGACAGTTTGTACTACCACTCCCTATGCTGAATAAATACATAAATTTTGTTTTAATTATGTCAATCTTTCCTTAGTGTGAAATTCTCAGATATGTGGGATACAATGACTTTGAGAGTTATTTCAGAGGAATCAAGAATTAGTCCCTATATTCTAGTTCTTGTAAAGCCACCCTTGTACCTAATATTTCATATGGACAATCCAACATGGTCCCTATAATGGACAGCTGATGGTGTAAAAGAAAGACCAAAGAAATACCCAAAACATATGACTACGTAAACCTGTTGATAACATTTGAATCTGAATCAGCAGACTTTTTATGTCAATGAATATATAAAATGTTATATTCTGTAAGTTACATTTATATTAATTCTCCCTCCTCAATCTTCAATAATTCCTTATAATTAATACCCAGTTAAGAAAGGTATACCTAGAATCTTAATAATGATGTAATAACTTCTTGATCACTCTGGAATGTGGTGACCCAAACGCGCACTACATGGATTTTCATGTCTGTGTTGTCTTTCATGGTGTTTTTGGATTCTCTACTAAAAAGAATCAGCGCTTCTAAAACAGAGCTTCAGCGATCATATGCCGGGATTACTCTGTCATCATAACATCAACACTCTTCACAGCAAAAAGTTCAGAAACTCAGTTTTCCTGGTTTCTGAACAATCCTTTGGCTACAGGAAAGAAAGGCAGGCAAGGTAGGCCCCTAGGTCACATATTTCTGAGAAAAAAAAATCCAGTTTATCAGATAAATTAAATCAGAGAAAGTTAAAATTATTTTGAAAAAATACATCTTGGGAAGTTTCTGTAAGGATAACACAGAGATCTGTCATCAACAAGGTGTAAGTCATTCATAATTAGGATTCTGTGAGTGATGACTCATGTCTCTTGGATAAATGAACATAAAAGCAATTAGCAGGATGTGAGTTATTTGGTTTCTAAATGGCCTGACAGTTATGACAACCAAATTTAGATTTTTATCTGCCTAATGCTGATTCAATGTATTCAGCATTAAATTAACTCTTTTTTCTTAGAGTCAGTGGGAAGCTATTTTTTAAAACTTAAAAAAAATACTTATGATTACATTTCCTGTTTAAGGAAAGAGAACATGACAAAACGATGTGATTCCCATAAGAAGCCATCAAATTAGATGTGTCATCCCAGTGAACATGTCCAATGTGATGCAGAACTTCAAGTCTCATGATGGACAGCCAAGCACCTGCTCAGCATATACCATGCTCATGAAAAACCGAGAGAGCTGGTAAACTTAATCGCTCTGAATTCTGTAAAGGACACTTCATATACTCAAGGCTGTCTCATTTCCTTGCTCAAGTGAAATTTATAACCTAAGATATACACATTGACAGAGGCATAGAGAACTGAGGACCATGAAGAGCTAAGAAATTAATCATATCCCAGTGATTTATTCCTTAGGTTTATCTGAGTGTTTACATAACAGCATGGGAAGCACATAGACCACTGCTTAAAGGTAAGTCTTGGGAATAGGACTGAGCAGGATACAAACACTGGCCATGTCAATTTCTAGCTGGATATCCTTAGGCAATTTAAATTACCACTTTCCTCCCGTGCCTCAGTTTCTTCTCTCACAGGGCTATCATAAAGATTAAATGCAACAGTGCTTACTAGGTCATAAATTTCTTGGAAAGAGTGACTATGTTCACAGTCCTGGTACCCAACAGAGTGTCTAGCACACAGCAGATGCTCAATAAATGTCAGGGGAATAATTATGTGAAATGTGTATCATAGTCCCTGGCAAAAAATAAGTAAATATGATGATAGTGATAATGATCACACTTAGGAGCTTTAGGAATCTTTTTAATGGTTTCCCAATGCACTTAGAATAACTTGCAAATTCCTATAAGGCCCTACATAATTTGACTCGTTTCTATCTTTCCAACCTCATCTTGAATTAACCTTCTTTTCTTTTCTGCTACCTCTCGCCACACTGCTCTCCTTCACTGTCTTAAGTAAACCAAACCATTTCCTGCCTCAGGACCTTTGCACCTACTTCTTTCAGTGAGTTCTTTGTGTGTGTGTGTGTGTGTTTTAAAGATTTAATTTTACTTATTTTTGGCCACATTGGGTCTTCATTGCTGCACGCAGGCTTTCTCTAGTTGTGGCGAGTGGGGGCTACTCTTCATTGCAGTGTGTGGGCTTCTCATCGTGGTGGTTTCTCTTGCTGCAGAACATGGGCTCTAGGCATGCGGGCTTCAGTAGTTGTGGTGCACGGGCTCAGTAGTTGTGGCGTGCGGGCTCAGTAGTTGTGGCACAAGGGTTTAGTTGCTCCATGGCATGTGGGATCTTCCAGGACCAGGGATCGAACCCATGTCCCCTGCATTGGCAGGTGGATTCTTATCTACTGTACCACCAGGGAAGTCCTTCAATGTGTTCTTGTCTTTTCCAATTCTGCATCCAGTTCTTTTCAACTCCTGGCACTTCTGATCAAGAACTATGCCAGGTCCATCACCTGATGCTTTGCTGCTAAATCACAGAAGCAAAAGCCAAAAAGGACCACAAACCTCCAATGGATTTTTCCACTAGCCTACTTCATGGTCTACACCAGCAGATGGCCATGCTTAGCTTCCTGAAAACTCAACTGTTTTACTAATGCCAGGGATGGTTAATGACTTTTTTCTGATTTTTTTAGACCTTTTCTTACTCAGCTTCTTCTACAACTATACAAGGTATAATTTCTATAATAAATTTTTTATTTTATAATATCATAGTTGTTCTGCTTCCCTGATTAAACATTGATTGCTGAAGTCATTGGTAATGGGATCTTTAAGTTTCCAGGGCAACAAAAATTTAAAGATGAGTATCTGATCTTATTCGATTTAAAGGCATCTGTATTACTGTGGCCAGTGGTAAAAGGGATGCTGGTAATCCACTGACAAACAATTTTTTCAGTGTTCATTTTTGACACCTGTATTCTAGTGCTTATAGGAGACAAGGATTGGGAAGACCAAGTTTCTGCTATAGAACATTTTAGTGAAAATAAGGTGCATAATGGGGTAGATTGTTTGCTTTTCAATACAATAGAAAACTTAGAAAAAGAAAATGATGTGGTTGGAGTTTTAAAATCCCAGATAAGTAAATTGGGTGAGGGTGGAAAAAAATAATGTTGAATCAAGCTGAATTTGTTGATAAGCGTGCACTGTGTATAAATTCTGGGTTCATGGTGACACCTTGAGTAGCAAGGAAAGAGTCCAACAATTTTGTTGACTGGTTGACTGAAATCTAGACCCAAATTTAACTTACATTAAATAAAATTGTAATGCTAGAGCTTTCTTGGTGTACTGCAGAGAAAGGTATCCAAAGGCTTAGGGAGATTGGAATGCTCGAGTGGAATGATTTTATGTAAGATCTTCTCACACACCCCTTAGACTTGGGAAGGCCCAGAGGACATTCCTTCTACCACGGCTGTCCAAGGCTGAAAGAAATACATTCATAAGGAGAACTCTGGCATCCTTGAAGAGCTCTGTGATGGATATTTCCTATAGGTCAGGAATGATAGGAAATTCTTGCCATAAAACTGAACTCCTGGAATTCACTGGGAATTCCTGGGTGGCCACAGATAAATGGCAGTGAAAAATCACCAAAGACGATGTGGATTTGATGATCATAATGGGCAGCCAAGCCAAGGTAGTAATTAGGATGAGTTAACCAAAGTGATCTTTGGCATTGGCTGGATGATATCTCTAGAACTGAAATCAATTGGCAGCCTACTAAAGTCTTACTTAGCATGGTGGGGAAGCTCTAGGTCTCATGAACAGAAGTCAGACTTGAGTCACTGCAACAGAGAGCTACGATCAATCCTTCAACCAATTCCCAGACTTGAACCAGTTAACAGGTTCAGAGTACCTTGAACAAAGGGGGAGAACAGATGCCCTTGAGGAAGAACCCCACTATATAGCAAAAAATTGATAGGGTACTCTCCCTCCTAGCCTTCCCCAAAGGGAACTAAGGACAATTACCAGTATGAATATTCATTGGGAAAGGGTAAATAATCAGATTGTTCAGGGATTACTAGACACTGTCTCTGAAATGACATTAATTCCTGGAAACCCAAACACCATGATGGACCACCACTCAGAATAGGCACTTAGGGTGGTCAAGTAATTGATGGAGTGTTGGCTTGGGGTCAGACTGTCCCCAAACGCACTGAGCTCAGTATGTCCTCAAATGTTCCCTGTGAAGTTTTCTCCAAATTTCAGAATATATAGTTGGAATGGATGTACTCAACAACTTTTGGAATCTCATATTGGCTATTAAGGCAGAAAGGCCACATGGAAGCACTACAATGGGCTCTGCATACAGGTAATAATGCTTGGATTGCAGAGATTAGTGATCCCACCAAGTGCTTGAAAGATGCAGAGATGGTCATTCCTAGCATATCCTCATTCAACTTGTTGATTTGTGCAGAAGACAGGTGAATCTTGAAAAATGACAGTGGATTATAATAACTTTAATTAGCTGGTGACTCCAATTCTAGCTGCTGTTCCAGAAATGATCTTTGTTGCTGGAATAAGTGTACACATCCCTTGGTACCTGTATGTACAGATATCAACCTGACAAATGCTATTCATGGATGTCAGTCAGCCTCTTTCTCCAGCCATTCCTGTCCTTGCCCAATGGGCTCATGAACAAAGTGACCGCAGCAGCAAGATGAATGCTATACATGGACGCAGCAATATGAACGTCCACTCACTAAGGCTAATTTGGCCATGACCACTGATAAATATCCAACTAGCCAAGAGCAGAAACCAACACTGAGGCTTGATATAGCATCATGCCTCAGGGGACTCATCTAGCCACATGGTCACAGGTAGATTTCACTAGATTACTTCTGTGGTAGAAAGGATAGTGCTTTGTTGTCAACGTACTACACACTAACTCTGGATTTACTTTCCTGCAGAGTGCTTCAGACAAAACACCATCCATGTATTTACAGAATGTGTTATTCATAACCATGGCCCTTCATAGAACACTATCTCTTACCAAAAAATTCACTTTATAGTGAATGAAGTACAGCAATGGGCTCATGCCCTACCATGTTCCCCATTACTCTGAAGCAGCTGACTTGATACAACAGTAGAGTGGCCTTTTGATAGCTCGGTTACAGCACCAGCTGGTGGCACACTGAAACGCTATGGAAATGTCTTTGAAGATGTGGTATATGCTCTCAATCACTGACAAATGTTGCTATTTCTCCCATAGCCAGGATTCTTGGCTGTGGGAACTAAGAGATGGAAATAAGAATAGCTCCTCTCACTTATTTCTAATGAAGTTTTCTAGCAAAATTTTTGCTCTATTCCCACAACTTTAGGCTCTCTTGGTCTAGAGAGTTTTGTTACCAAGGGAGAAATACTTTCACCAGGGAACAGAACAATGGTTTCATTAAATTAAAAGTTGAAAATGCCACTTTTCCACCTTGGGCTCCTCATACCAGTGGGGAAAAAAAGAAAAAAGTAGGATTATGCTATCCTAGCTTGAGTGACTGATCATGACTCTCAAGGGAAACTGGGCTGCTGTTGCACAAGGTGGGTATGTTTGGATCCCTTGTGGTGCCTCTTAGTACTTCCATCCTATAATAAAAGTTAAAGAAAAAAATACAACACCCTAATAAGACAAGACTGCTTATAGCCCAGACTGCCCATTACCCTACCAAATAAAGTCTGTTAATAGTAGTTAACCTTATATATCAGTTTATCAACTTAAATTACAAGATGTCAACAGGTGACTCAGAAGAAGAATGGACATCATTTAATATGGGCAAAGTGATTTTGTACTTTCTTTTGAATGAAGTTTTAACATGTTTTTGGTTGTATCAGTTGCATCATGTTAGATCAAAGCATGATTTTGTTATTACCTTTACTTAAGAATTAAATATGGTTAAAAGAGGCATATATACATGCTAAATTGACAAAGAGTAGACCATGGTGTGCTCATGCTGTCAGTTTAGCTAAACTGAAAGTATATCTCTATATGTTTCAGATTAGGATTGGCTACTAGAGACATTTTACGTGAAATTTGGGAGGCAGAAGTGAAGCAGCTATTATACTCTGCAGGTTGTTGGTTAAAGGTGATAACGAACAGATGCAGGAGTGCCAGGGGGTTCCAGTTTGTCCTTTTCTTGCTCCACTCTGAGTCTCTTTTTTCTTCCCAATGCCTATTCTATTCCTAGGCACAGATTTAGGAATAGGGTAAGCTCCCTGAGTACAAGATCTAGGTGTTATTCACTGTTTAGTCACAGGGCCAAGCAGTCAATAAATGCTTGCTGATTTTCTTTTAAAAAATTATCTTTATGCGAAGGAGATCAAGATGGCACAGTAAGAGGGTGTGGTACTTACCTCCTCCCATGAACACATCAAAAATACATCTACATGTGGAATAATTCTCACTGAAAACTAACTGGAAACTGGCAGAAGGACTCCTGTATAACAAAGGCTATGAGAATGATACACACATAATCAGGTAGGATGGGATGAAAAGTGATCAGGTCAAGACCTGTGCCCCTGGGAGGAGACTCGGAAGAAAAGGGAGCTCACATGGGCAGAGCCTTCCCTGGGGAGTGAGCAGATAGAGTCACAGATGGGGCCTCCCAGTCCTGGGGTCCTACTTGTAGGAGATAAGCTCCCTTGGCTCGTTGGAGAACTGCTGGGACAAACAGGAAGGCTGAAGAAGCATGGGCTCCACTTGCGAGGAGTCTATGGATGCTGGCTTGCCCCCAGGCAGGGTAGAGAATGGTTTGCCTAGTGGTTGCCAGGTTTCCCATGACCACCTCGCTATGTTCCCCAGTCTGAGCCCCAGCCCTGCTTACTCCATGCTGCAAATGCCCCAGCCCTGCTTACTCCATGCTATAGCAAGGCACTGTATTATGGTGGCTAGGATCTGGGAAAGACTCAACCTTGGGATGCAGAGGCGACCTGGTCCTAGGACAGGGCCCAGGTGGGGCAGTGGTGGGCATTGTTAGCACTTACTCAAGCAGCAGAAGCAGCCCAGACTTCTGATAGCAGCTTGGCCGCCTGGTTTCCCATGGCTACCTTTCTCTGTGTCCCAGCCCAAGCCAAGCAAACACCCTGGCCCCACTCACTCCACACCACATTTGCAGCACTAGATATGGGGCAACCATGACCAGAGAAAAGATGACACTTTGGGTTGCATATGATCAGAGCCACAGATGCCTTCATAGGCAGAGCATTGGACCTCTGTAGGCTCACAAGCCTCACTTGCTTCAGGACTCCACACCTTTGGAGCAAAGGCCTCTGTGCAGGTAGAAGGAAAAACAAACACTTAAAGGGAACAGAGTCAGCTCAAGCCTGACCCTCAGGGCTTCTGCTTTAGCAACTTGGGAAGCAGACCCCTCCCCCTGACAGGATGGTGACTGTCACTGAGCAGAGAGGAAGTCCCAACTTACACCCTGTGCAGGCTCTAGCTCCTCAGTCTCCAGCCCCAACCCCTACCAAGGTGGTAGCTGCCAGCACTCACTGAGGAAAGACATGACTGGTGTTTACATCAAATCCAGCCCTCCCACAAAAAGCACTGGGCATGCACAGTCTACATGGAGACACTCCCACAAAAGAACACCCGCTTTAAGACCACAATAGGTAACTAGAGGCAGAGAAAGTTAAGTTACTTGAAAAGGCAAAGGAACTACTCTCAACTGAAAGAGCAAGAGAAAATCCCTAAAAAATAAATAATGAAATAGAAATAAACAATTTACCAGATAAAGAATTCAAAACATTGGTAATAAAAGTGCTGACTGAATCAGGAAAGAGAATCGATCTAAACACAGATCATTATAACAAGAAACTAGAAAATATAAAAGACCCAGTCAAAAATAAATAATTCAATATCTGAAATAAAAAACACTCTAGAAGCAATAGCAGACTAAGTGATACATAAGAATGCATAAGTGATCTGGAAGATAGAATAATGGAAATCACCCAATCAGAACAGCAGAAATAAAGACAAAAAAAAAAGAAACAAAAGCAATATACAAGATCTCTGGGAAAATATTAAACATGCCAACATTCACATTATAAGGGTTCCAGGAGGAGAAGAGAGAGAAAGGGATTAAAATTATACTTGAAGAAATTATGGTTGAAAACTTCCCAAGCCTGAAGAAGGAAAGTTATCCAGGTACAGGAAGCACAGATGGTCCCAAAGAAGATGAACCTAAACAGACCCATACCAAGACATATCATAATTAAAATGGCAAAAGTTAAAGAGAGGATTCTAAAGGCAGTAAAACATAAACAAAGAGTCATATACAAGAGAATCCCCATAAGGCTATCAGCTGATTTCTCTGCAGAAACTTAGCAAGCCAGAAGGGAGTGGCATGATATATTCAAAGTGCTGAAAGGGAAAAATCTGTAACCTAGGATACTCTACCCAGCAGGATTATAACTTAGAATAGAAGGAGAAATAAAGAACTTCTCAGTCAAGCAAAAACTAAAGGAATTCATCAATACTAAACCTACCCTAAAAGAAATGTTGAAGGGTCCTCTCTAAATGAAAAGGAAGTAAGAATCTATAGGAAAGGGAAAATCCCACTAGGAAAAGCAGATATATAGTAAGGATTGAAGATTGCTTAAATAAGGCAGTATATAGATTAAAAGACAAAAAAATTATAAAAACCAAACAACTATAACTATAATAAACAGTTAAGGGATAAGCATGAAGATATAAAATATGACATCAAAAACACAAAATGTTGGGGAGGGGAGAAAAAAAGGTAGATTTCAATGACTATCAGTTTAAACCAAGTAGATATAATTATGGATCAACATATATGAACCCCATGGTTACCACAGATCAAAAACCTACAACAGATAAAAAAAAAAACAAAAAGAAGGGAACTCAAGCATACTACTAAAGAAAATCATCAAACCACAAAGAAACAGAAAGAAGAAATGAACAGAGAAGAACTACAAAAACAACTGGAAAACAAGTAATAAAATGGCAATAAGCACAAACCTATCAATAATTACTTTAAGTGTCAATGAACTAAATGCTCTGATCAAAAGACAAAGGGTAGCTGACTGGATACAAAAACAAGACCCTTCAATATGCCACCTACCAGAGACTCACTTCAGGGCTAAAGACACACACAAACTGAAAGTGAAGGGATGGAAAAAGATATTTCATGCAAATGGATATGACAAGAAAGAGGGGGTAGCAATACTTAATATCAGACAAATTAGACTTTAAAACAAAGGTTATAACAAAAGACAAAGAAGGGCATTATATAATGATAAAGTGATCGATACAAGAAGAGGATGTTATATTCATTAATATATACATACCCAATACAGGAGTACCTAGATATATAAAACAAATACTACCAGACATAAAGGGAGACACTGACAATAATACAATAACAATAGGGAATATTAACACCCTACTGACATTAATGGACAGATCATCCAGACAGAAAATCAATAAGGCAACAGTGGTCTTAAATGATACAATAGACCAGTTGAACTTAAAAGATATCTACAGGATATTATATCCATATATCTAGTATGGCCAACATAGATGGTAAGGACAGTGACTCAGGAGTTATTGTGATGAACGACTTTTGAAATGGGCAAGAAAAAGATTACTGATTGTCCTTTCAGTAGAATACAGAGTGTTGTCCAGCAGACTGTCTGAGGATTGTTTGATTCTATGGGTGTGTGAACATTTGATTTTCTTTTGTAGGTCTATAGCAATTCTGCAGAGACGGAAGTTAGCTTGTAGAGGGCTGATGATGATCCAGATGTTTCATGTCCATAATGCAGCAAATGAGTCCACTTCATTAAAAAGCAAATGGATTTGGTCTAGTAGAGAATATAAATCTCATTTCAGCACACAGGTTTTAATAGGGTAGGGCATCGTTTTTTTTTTTTTAACATCTTTATTGGGGTATAATTGTCTTACAATGGTGTGTTAGGGTAGGGCATCTTAATCAATGGTGTTATCAGATTGTCAAATGGAGAAGAGAAAATCAGGCTCTTTTCCTAAAATACGTGAAATGAATGTTAAACAGCCAAAAGCAACAAAGAAAACACCAGAAATATCCACACAGCTGCTTAAAAATGTACAATATAGCTATGATGTGAAAAAACATAAGCGACATTAAACCACAATTGAGAGATCAGGAAAAAATATTTTCAAATATTTTCATATTATACACACACAAACATATACATATCTATAATTCATAAAGAGGTCCTTCAAATCATACGAAAGAAAACTCATCCACAACAGTCAAAGAGTGGAAAAGTTAGCAAAGGATTCAAAAAGGAAAAAATAGAGAAATAAAAATTATGTAACACGACACAATGTCACTACTAATCAGATGGATGCAAATTAAATGACAAAGTTTTTGCCATTAGATTACAAACATTAAAAAGGATAGCATTCCTGTGTTCATTGCAGCATTACTCACAACAGCCATTATTCACAATAGTCATCCATTCACTCACAGATGAATGAATAAAGATGTGACGCATATATAATGGACTAATATTTCCCCTTAAAAGAGAAAGAAACCCTATAATTTGTAACAACAAGAATGAACCTGGACAGTGCTATGCTAAGTGAAATAAGCCAGACAAAGACAGATACTTCATGGTATCACATAGTTGTGAAATCTGAAGAAAAAAAAAGTAGAACTAACAGAAATAGAGGACAAAAAAGTGGTTACCAGGGACTGGAAGGTAGGGAGAGGTTAATAAAAGGGTACAAACTCTCAGTTATATGATGAATAAGTTCTGAGGATTTAGTTATAATATGGTGACTATGGTTGATAACACTGTATTGTAGAGTTGAAATTTGCTGAGAGTAAAACTCAATTGTTCTCACCAAAAAAAAAAAAAAAGATAAATATGTGATGCCATAGATGTGTTAATTAACTAGATGGAGGAATTCTTTCACACTGTATATGTATATCAAAATATCACATTGGAGGAGGGGAGAAGATGGCGGAAGAGTAAGACGCGGAGATCACCTTCCTCCCCACAGATACATCAGAAATACATCTACATGTGGAACAGCTCCTACAGAACACCTACTGAACGCTGGCAGAAGACCTCAGACCTCCCAAAAGGCAAGAAACTCCCCACATACCTGGGCAGGGCAAAAGAAAAAAGAATAAACAGAGAGAAAAGAATAGGGACGGGACCTGCACCAGTGGGAGGGAGCTGTGAAGGAGGAAAAGTTTCCACATACTAGAAGCCCCTTCATGGGCGGAGGCTGCAGGTGGCGCAGCGGGGATGCTTCGGGGCCGCGGAGGAGAGCACAACAACAGGGGTGTGGAGGGCAAAGCAGAGAGATTCCCGCACAGAGGATCGGGGCCGACCAGCACTCACCAGCCGGAGAGGCTTGTCTGCTCACCTGCCGGGGCAGGCGGGACTGGGAGCTTAGGCTTGGGCTTCGGTCGGAGCGCAGGGAGAGGACTGGGGTTGGCGGTATGAACACAGCCTGAAGGGGTTAGCGCGCCACAGCTAACCGGAGGGAGTCTGGGGAAAAGTTTGGACCTGCCGAAGCGGCAAGAGACTTTTTCTTACCTCTTTGTTTCCTGGTGCACGAGGAGAGGGGATAAAGAGCGCTGCTTAAAGGAGCTCAAGAGACGGGCACGAGCCGCGGCTAACCACGCGGATGCCAGAGATGGGCATGAGACGCTAAGGCTGCTGCTGTTGCCACCAAGAAGCCTGTGTGTGAGCACAGGTCACTCACCACACCCCCCTTCCAGGGAGCCTGTGCAGCCCACCACTGCCAGGGTCCCTGGATCCAGGGACAATTTCCCAGGAAGAACGCACGGCGCACCTCAGGCTGCTGCAATGTCATGCTGGCCGCTGCCGCCGCAGGCTCACCCCGCACTCCATACCCCTCCCTCCCCCCGGCCTGAGTGAGCCAGAGACCCCGAATCAGCGGCTCCTTTAACCCAGTCCTGTCTGAGTGAAGAACAGATGCCCACAGGTGACCTACATGCAGAGGCGGGGCCAAATCCAAAGCTGAATCCAGGGAGCTGTGTGAACAAAGAGAAAGGGAAATCTCTCCCAGCAGCCTCAGGAGCAGCGGATTAAAGCTCCACAATCAACTTGATGTACCCTGCATCTGTGGAATACCTGAATAGACAACGAATCATCCCAAATTGAGGAGGTGGACTTTGAGAGCAAGATTTATTATTTTTTCCCCTTTTCCTCTTTTGTGAGTGTGTATGTGTACTCTTCCATGTGAGATTTTGTCTGTATAACATTGCTTTCACCATTTGTCCTAGAGTTCTAGCTGTCCGTTTTTTTACTTTTTAAAAAAATTTTTTTCTTATTTTTTATTTTAATAACTTTATTTTATTTTACCTTACTTTATTTTATTTTCTTTCATCCTCTTTCTTTTTCTTCCTTCCCTTTCTTCCTTCCTTCCTTCCTTTCTACTTTTTCTCCCCTTTATTCTGAGCCATGTGGATGAAAGGCTCTTGGTGCTGCAGCCAGGAGTCAGTGCTGTGCCTCTGAGGTGGGAGAGCCATCTTCAGGACACTGGTCCACAAGAGACCTCCCAGCTCCACGTAATATCAAACGGTGAAAATCTCCCAGAGATCTCCATCTTAACACCAACACCCAGCTTCACTCAACGACGAGCAAGCTACAGTGTTGGACACCCTATGCCAAACAACTAGCAAGACAGGAACACAACCTCACCCATTAGCAGAGAGGCTGCCTAAAATCATAATAAGTCCACAAAAAACCCAAAACACACCACCAGACGTGGACCTGTCCACCAGAAAGACAAAATCCAGCCTCATCCACCAGAACACAGGCACTAGTCCCCTCCACCGGGAAGCCTACACAACCCACGGAACCAACTTTAGCCACTGGGGACAGACACCAAAAATAATGGGAACTACGAACCTGCAGCCTGCAAAAAGGAGACCCCAAACACAGTAAGATAAGCAAAATGAGAAGACAGAAAAACACACAGCAGATGAAGGAGCAAGATAAAAATGCACCAGACCTAACAAATGAAGAGGAAATAGGCAGTCTACCTGAAAAAGAATTCAGAATAATGATAGTACAGATGATCGAAAATCTTGGAAATAGAATAGAGAAAATGCAAGAAACATTTAACAAGGACCTAGAAGAACTAAAGATGAAACAAGCAACAATGAACAACACAATAAGTGAAATTAAAAATACTTTAGAAGGGATCAATAGCAGAATAACTGAGGCAGAAAAACAGATAAGTGACCTGGAAGATAAAATGGTGGAAATAACTACTGCAGAGCAGAATAAAGAAAAAAGAATGAAAAGAACTGAGGACAGTCTCAGAGACCTCTGGGACAACATTAAATGCACCAACATTCGAATTATAGGGATTCCAGAAGAAGAAGAGAAAAAGAAAGGGACTGAGAAAATATTTGAAGAGATTAAAGTTGAAAACTTCCTTAATATGGGAAAGGAAATAGTTAATCAAGTCCAGGAAGCACAGAGAGTCCCATACAGGATAAATCCAAGGAGAAACACACAAAGACACATATTAATCAACTTTCAAAAATTAAATACAAAGAAAACATATTAAATGCAGCAAGGGAAAAACAACACACAAGGGAATCCCCATAAGGTTAACAGCTGAACTTTCAGCAGAAACTCTGCAAGCCAGAAGGGACTGGCAGGACATATTTAAAGTGATGAAGGAGAAAATCTTACAACCAAGATTACTCTACCCAGCAAGGATCTCATTCAGATTTGATGGAGAAATTAAAACAATTACAGGCAAGCAAAAGCTGAGAGCACCACCAAACCAGCTTTACAACAAATGCTAAAGGATCTTCTCTAGGCAAGAAACACAAGAGAAGGAAAAGACCTGTAATAACAGACCCAAAACAATTAAGAAAATGGGAATAGGAACATACATAATGATAATCACCTTAAATGTAAATGGATTAAGTGCTAGCACCAAAAGACACAGACTGGCTGAATGGATACAAAAACAAGACCCATATATATGCTGTCTACAAGAGACCCACTTCAGACCTAGAGACACATACAGACTGAAAGTGAGGGGATGGAAAAAGATATTCCATGCAAATGGAAACCAAAAGAAAGCTGGAGTAGCAATTCTCATATCAGACAAAATAAACTTTAAAATAAAGACTATTAGAAGAGACAAGGACACTACATAATGATCAAGGGATCGATCCAAGAAGAAGATAAAACAATTGTAAATATTTATGCACCTAACATAGGAGCACCTCAATACATAAGGCAAATACTAACAGCCATAAAAGGGGAAATCGACAGTAACACATTCATAGTAGGGGACTTTAACACCCCACTTTCACCAATGGACAGATCATACAAAATGAAAATAAATAAGGAAATACAAGCTTTAAATGATACATTAAATAAGATGGACTTAATTGATATTTATAGGACATTCCATCCAAAAACAACAGAATACACATTCTTCTCAAGTGCTCATGGAACATTCTCCAGGATAGATCATATCTTGGGTCACAAATCAAGCCTTGGTAAATTTAAGAAAATTGAAATTGTATCAAGTATCTTTTCCGATCACAACGCTATGAGACTAGATATCAATTACAGGAAAAGATCGGTAAAACATACAAACACATTGAGGCTAAACAATATACTACTTAATAACGAAGTGATCACTGAAGAAATCAAAGAGGAAATAAAAAATACCTAGTAACAAATGACAAGGAGACATGACGACTCAAAACCAGTGGGATGCAGCAAAAGCATTTCTAAGAGGGAAGTTTATAGCAATACATTCCTTACTTAAGATAAAGGAAACATCTTGAATAAACAACCTAACCTTGCAGCTAAAGCAATTAGAGAAAGAACAAAAAAACCCCAAAGTTAGCAGAAGGAAAGAAATCATAAAGATCAGATCAGAAATAAATAAAAAATAAATGAAGGAAACGATAGCAAAGATGAATAAAACTAAAAGCTGGTTCTTTGAGAGGATAAACAAAATTGATAAACCATTAGCCAGACTCATAAAGGAAGAAAAGGGAGAAGACTCAAATCAATAGAATTAGAAATGAAAAAGGAGAAGTAACAACTGACAGTGCAGAAATACAAAAGATCATGAGAGATTACTACAAGCAACTGTATGCCAATAAAATGGACAACCTGGAAGAAATGGACAAATTCTTAGAAAGGCACAACCTACCAAGGCTGAATCAGGAAGAAACAGAAAATATGAATAGACCCGTCACAAGCACTGAAATTGAAACTGTGATTAAAAATCTTCCAACAAACAAAAGCCCAGGACCAGATGGCTTCACAGGTGAATTCTATCAAACATTTAGAGAAGAGCTAACACCTATCCTTCTCAAACTCTTCCAAAATATAGCAGAGGGAGGAACACTCCCAAACTCATTCTACGAGGCCATCTACGAGGCCATCTACCTCTACGAGGTTTTGGTATCACCCTGATACCAAAACCAGACAAGGATGTCACAAAGAAAGAAAACTACAGGCCAATATCACTGATGAACATAGATGCAAAAATCCCCAACAAAATACTAGCAAACAGAATCCAACAGCACATTAAAAGGATCATACACCATGATCAAGTGGGGTTTATTCCAGGAATGCATGGATTCTTCAATATACGCCAATCAATCAATATGATGCACCATATTAACAAACTGAAGGAGCAAAACCATATGATCATCTCAATAGATGCAGAAAAAGTTTCTGACAATATTCAATATCCATTTATGATAAAAACCCTGCAGAAAGTAGGCATAGAGGGAACTTTCCTGAACATAATAAAGGCCATATATGACAAACCCACAGCCAACATCGTCCTCAATGTTGAAAAACTAAAAGCATTTCCACTAAGATCAGGAAGAAAAAAAGGTTGCCCACTCTCACCACTCTTATTCAACATAGTTTTGGAAGTTTTAGCCACAGCAATCAGAGAAGAAAAGGAAATAAAAGGAATCCAAATTGGAAAAGAAGAAGTAAAGCTGTCACTGTTTGCAGATGACATGATACTATACATAGAGAATCCTAAAGATGCTACCAGAAAACTACTAGAGCTAATCAATGAATGTGGTAAAGTAGCAGGATACAAAATTAATGCATAGAAATCTCTGGCATTCCTATACACTAATGATGAAAAATCTGAAAGTGAAATCAAGAAAACACTCCCCTTTACCATTGCAACAAAAAGAATAAAATATCTAGGAATAAACCTACCTAAGGAGACAATGGACCTGTATGCAGAAAGTTATAAGACACTGATGAAAGAAATTACAGATGATACAAATAGATGGAGAGATATACCATGTTCTTGGATTGGAAGAATCAACATTGTGTAAATGACTCTACTACCAAAAGCAATCTATAGATTCAATGCAATCCCTATCAAACTACCACCGGCATTTTTCACAGAACTAGAAAAAAAAATTTCCCAATTTGTATGGAAACACAAAAGACCCCGAATAGCCAAAGCAATCTTGAGAACGAAAAATGGAGCTGGAGGAATCAGGCTCCCTGACTTCAGACTACACTACAAAGCTACAGTAAAAAAGATAGTATGGTACTGGCACAAAAACAGAAAGATAGATCAATGGAACAGGATAGAAAGTCCAGAGATAAACCCACGCACATATGGTCACCTTATCTTTGATAAAGGAGACAGGAATGTACAGTGGAGAAAGGACAGCCTCTTCAGTAAGTGCTGCTGGGAAAACTGGATAGGTACATGTAAAAGTATGAAATTAGATCACTCCCTAACATCACACACAAAAATAAGCTCAAAATGGATTAAAGACCTAAATGTAAGGCCAGAAACTATCAAACTCTTAGAGGAAAACATAGGCAGGACACTCTATGACATAAATCACAGCAAGATCCTTTTTGACCCACTTCCTAGAGAAATGGAAGTATAAACAAATGGGACCTAATGAAACTGCAAAGCTTTTGCACAGCAGAGGAAATCATAAACAAGACCAAAAGACAACCCTCAGAGTGGGAGAAAATATTTGCAAATGAAGCAACTGACAAAGGATTAATCTCCAAAATTTATAAGCAGCTCATGCAGCTCAATAACAAAGAAACAAACAACCCAATCCAAAAATGGGCAGAAGACCTAAACAGACATTTCTCCAAAGAAGATATACAGACTGCCAACAAACACATGAAAGAATGCTCAACATCATTAATCATTAGAGAAATGCAAATCAAAACTATAATGAGATATCATCTCACACCAGTCAGAATGGCCATCATCAAAAAATCTACAAACAATAAATGCTGGAGAGGGTGTGGAGAAAAGGGAACACTCTTGCACTGTTGGTGGGAATGTGAATTGGTACAGCCACTATGGAGAACAATATGGAGGTTCCTTAAAAAACTACAAATAGAACTACCATATGACCCAGCAATCCCCACTACTGGGCATATACCCTGAGAAAACCATACTTCAAAAAGAGTCATGTACCAAAATGTCCATCATAGCTCTATTAACAACAGCCAGGACATGGAAGCAACCTCAGTGTCCATCGACAGATGAATGGATAAAGAAGATGTGGCACATATATACAATGGAATATTACTCAACCATAAAAAGAAACGACATTGAGCTATTTGTAGTGAGGTGGATGGACCTAGAGTCTGTCATACAGAGTGAAGTAAGTCAGAAAGAGAAAGACAAATACCATATGCTAACACATATATATGGAATTTAAGAAAAAAAAATGTCATGAAGAACCTAGGGGTAAGACAGGAATAAAGACACAGACCTACTAGAGAATGGATTTGAGGATATGGGGAGGGGGAAGGGTAAGCTGTGACAAAACGAGAGAGAGGCATGGACATATATACACTACCAAACATAAGGTAGATAGCTAGTGGGAAGCAGCCGCATAGCACAAGGAGATCAGGTCAGTGCTTTGTGACCACCTGGAGGGGTGGGATAGGGAGGGTGGGAGGGAGGGAGACGCAAGAGGGAAGAGATGTGGGAACATATGTATATGTATAACTGATTCACTTATTATACTCCAATAAAGATGTAAAAAAAAATTAAAAAATAAAAATAAAAAAATTAATATAAACTGACAATATCTAAAGAAAAAGGAGTGACAGAAAGAGAGAAGAACTCATATCAAGCATATATAAAAAACTACTAAATAAGAAGTCTTCAGATGTTTAAAAAAAAAAAAGTCTTCAATAAGAAGATAATATAAGAGCAAAAATGGGGAAAATATACCAAAAGATATTTCAAAAAAGAGAGTACAGAATATTAAGTAAACATATCAAAAGATGCTTGGCTTCTTAGTAGTCAATTAAATGAAACAAAAGCAACCCTTGGAATTATCACTTCCGATCCATAAAGTTCAAATGAAAACAACAGGTATTATCAAGTTTGAGAAGAACGTGTGTAATCCTTGAATCTCATTCACTGCTGCTGAGCATGAAAATTCATACAAATGTTTTGAAAATATTTAGAAGTATCTAAAAAGATAAACACATGAAAGCTATGACTCAAAAATTTTACTACTACATGTATACTGAACAATAATTTATACACATACCACCAAAGCTCAAGTTCTAGAATTTATATACCAGTGCTATTCTCAACAGACACAAACTGAAAATCATTCATATTTTAATACACATTGGAATAAATTACTCCGTAGTTAAATGTTTACACTATGGAATCCTATGCAACCGTGTCAATACATGATCACAACAGGCAACCATAGGTATATTCACAAACGACATAAGGAATAAAAAAGCCCTGTCCAAAAGTGAAAAAAAAAAAACAAAAAACCCCCCAAAAAACCCCATCATATTGTTCACTAAGTATCTTACAATTTTGTCAATTATAACTTAATAAAGCAGAAAAAAAAGGATGGCAGTCACATGCAAGGCTGTTGGTAGTGTAAGATGGCACAGACTTTTGGGAAGGCAATATCAGTACTCAAAAAGCTATATGAAAAAATACTGACCCGCAATTTTACTGCTAGACATCTATTGTGTAGTAATGCTTTTGTATGTGCACAAAAAATATGAACAAATATATTTGTTACAGCCTTGTTTATAATATCAAGAAATGTAAAATAAAATTAACATATAAAACAAACTTCTGGAATAATCTATGACAAACAGTGTTTACCTGTTCAACAATGTCAACAGTGTTTATCTGGTGAAGGAAGTGGGCCAGGTGAGACAATCATGTTTTTCTTACATCCTTTTCCATTGTTTTAGTTTGTTACCAAAAAATCAGGTATATATTTATTACTTTTATAAGAACTTTAAAAGGAGAAAATAAATTGCCTGTTCCTAGCCCAAATCTGATGCAATGAAAATTTCTAATTTTACTTGTAATATTTAACAGTGTGATTATTTCCATGTTTTTCCACTTGGGGGAAAGAAAAGAGCAGAAAAACTCAAAAGGAGTTATTTCTTACTAAAGTGTTAGTTATGAAGCTGTCTAAAATTTTTGAAGTAGGGACATTTTTATACCCAAATTGTCATTATTTTTAGGTTGAAAGAGCTGGGTAACTCTGGGCAAGTGGCTTAAATATAAAAATCTATGTTAAAAAGAAATATAAAAACTTATGTTCAGCTGTTTTTCACTGAAGATGGCTGTGAGGGATAACCAGAAAAACTGACAGCTTCCTCAAATGTTTTACTTTCAAAAATGGCTGCAGTGTGATATAAGGAAGAGTACTGAAAAGAAGACCTGAGCCCTGCTCCTGGCCATGCGTTCCACTCGTTTTTGACCTTGTGGAGTGCACTTAGTCTCAGAGCCAATAAGTCCTTCATTTGTGCAATGACATTAACAACCACTCTTCCTTCCACGGGGCTATCTTTTGGACTTAACGCAATTTCACATGTGAAGACACTTTATAAACTGTATAAAAATAAGAGATGTTACCACATCAGGTCCAGCTTTATACACTTTCTTCTCACCCAGTACCTTTCCTTTTAAGACCTTAAAACAATGTAGAAATAATGAATTGGGCAATATTTGTGCAATGTTTAATGTCTGCCTCAAACTCTGGGTTATAGACTCTATGACAGCAAAGACCACATCTGCCTTTTTTTTTTTTTTTTCGTTAGTTTTCT
This sequence comes from Phocoena sinus, assembly GCF_008692025.1. Taxonomy (NCBI): domain Eukaryota; kingdom Metazoa; phylum Chordata; class Mammalia; order Artiodactyla; family Phocoenidae; genus Phocoena; species Phocoena sinus. The sequence goes on from NC_045769.1 coordinate 24,309,175, forward strand.
ATTATCTAGCAAAGTACCTGGCTGACACTTAGTATCTGTTCAATAAATAGTTGAATAATGAGTGAATGAATGAAGGAATAAATGAACAAAATCAGGTTATTTACCTCTGTGTTCCGCTATATTTTTCTCGTAGTGTGCAAGTTCACTGAAACAGGTGAAACTGTTTAGGAAAAGAAAAATCACCACATTCCCTAGACTTTAAAGTAGTAATTTCTTGGGGGGAAGTAGTGTGTGGGGGGTGGTCAAGAACCTTTCCCTAACCACCACTGGGCTCAGAGGAATTCCATTAGGGCAGCAAGACCATAATCCACCAAAGCCACCATACGTCTGCTGTGCAGTAAAACACTTACAGGATTAACTCAGTCCTGCAGCCTAATGGATTTTTGGAGTGTCAGGAGTGTCTCCTTCAGAATTTTTTTTTTAATTTAGGGTCAGCCTGAGAATTTAGAAAAACTATTGACTTTAAAGGGATAGGACACCATGCAAAAAGCCTCTTTTGAAGCACAGACTTCATTGTTCTTCGACTGTAACAACAAACATTTAAATACCAATAGGACACTGGGACAATTCACATTAACAAATCAAACCCAGAAATGTTTCTCTTGCCCTTGCTTCATGTGGATGTGAATTGATCCATACTCTACTAAATGACTACATTTTGGCAACTTTGCAAAGTAGTTTGATCCTAGTTGATTATTTCTGCAATATCCTTTCATTACATTTCTTTGACTTTATAAGCATCTTTCTCTGTACTTCACATTAAGGGTATATAGAAAATTCTAAAATTAAATAATAAAAGGTCCAAATTCTAGATCCAGGTGATAAAGTCTTAAAAATATTGGATTTTCTTTTCTTTAACAAAGGGCAAGTGACGACTTTTTGAGTGCTAAGAGTTAGTGAAGACAGCTTGGGAAATGTTCCAAGCTTAAAGACTCGCTCAAAATGCATTTACTTCTCTTGAAAAAGTTAAACAAACCTGATTTTTCTTCAGTTGGATATTCCATAAGTCTGGTGTTAGGGAGAAAGTTAATTAGGAAGACAGTTGTTAGAATTCAATGTGGGAGAATGCCAGAGAAAGAAACTGGAGGGAATGTAACTGCCTTTACTTTGATTCCCTGCTTTATCCTCCCCCATCTTTGGGTACGGAATTCATGCAGATTTAATCAGCTCTATTTGTGGTTTTTATTCATTCTGTTACCAGATGGTGCCCCACTGCATGATGGTTCTGTGTGTAGCCCCCTTCCCCTGGCAATCAAAGAGCTGTGGTCTTACTAGAACTCATAGTTAAGAGCATACAGTTACTAAGTAGAAGGTGGGTTTTTATTTCCCATCAGCCTGTCTATATTTAGGCCTCTTTGCAGTGTAGTGTGGTTTTTTTCTCAGTCCTCTAAGACAGTTTTCTTTTATTTTGTCCCAATGCATTATTAAATATTAATTTGTGGTAATATAGTTTAACATTTTTTTCAAATTGTAATAAGTCTTCTCTAACTTTTGTACCCTGTTAAGATATGGTTTAATGGGCTAAGATATGGTTTAATGCCAACGGATGCCTTATTGGATGAGTCATGGGAATTCTGAAAATCTCTTCCTTCATAATTATTAAGGATAAATATGGGAAAATGAAACTTGAATAAAATAATGACATATCAGACTTTATTAGGACTGTCAAAACTTTTTTAAGGAGTCATTATACCAATAATTTTTGTTGATATTATAAAATATAGGGTACACTCATTAGGAGAAATGTAACTATAAAATAAACAAAATTAAAGAAAAATGAAAAAAATTATAAAGTAAATTGCAAAAAGAATATTTGAAATCAAATAAATTATTAGATTTTTGATGTAAGACCTCTCTTAATGCACATGAGAAAAAAAAATGCTACATAAAGGGACACTTTGGCCTCCGAACTATTGAAGTCTAATATTGTGATCTCTTTGTCAAAGCTATATCTCATAAGTGGTAATCACAGGTCTCAGATATTTTAGGTCAATTCCTATTTCAGATATTATGCCCCTGTAGTCTCTTAAGTATATACACTTGCAATGAGTAAGCCACCTTTCCCCATTTTATTTTTCAAATCCAAAAGCCTCTTCCTTTTTTTTTTTGGCCACACCATAAGGCATGCGGGATCTTAGTTCCATGACTAGGGATGGAACCCACGCTCCTTGCAGTGGAAGCACAGAGTCTTGACCACCAGGGAAGTCCCCAAAATCCTCTTCACAAGCTCGTTTTCCTTTATTGTTTTATATCTTCTCTTATTCTCTTTCCTTTCTCAGCAAGGATTCTGTATAGAATTCTGTATACAGCACTTGCATTTCTGCTTACCGCAACTGATTTTCTGACTATACAGTTTTTTTCCCTTTGCCTTTCATGGTCATAGAGAATTTTAAGAAAAAATTTATAGCAATAGCTTAGGTTGTATTATAACTTCCTTCCTTAACACTGATTAAAATACATCGAGAACTAGTACAGGAATCATTAAACCTTTAGAGTATCAATATTCTCATGCTCCTTAGTCATCGCTTGCCTTTCTTCCTACATTTTAGCAGCTGGACCCTCAATCCTCAGTCTAATCCACCTGTGAAAATCCTGATCCAGTGGCTGCATTTTGAGATCATATTTTTTGGTAGTAATCCAAATTTCAGTGACTTTTGACTTTGCAAAAGATAGGAAATATCAGTTTGGTCACTTCTTTTTTGTGAAAACATTTATTAAACTGGGTCCATATAGGGCAAATGGGTGCAATGCAAGAAATAGTAGCTTCTTCTTAATTTTCCTCCTTTGGAAGCAGGGTGGTTCCTGTAAGCAAGCATCATCTTTGAAGGTCACAAAGAATTCTAAGATAACCTGTATAGCAGTGGTTTAAGTAGTGTTAAGAACTTCTCCCCCTTAATATAGATTAAGCTACATCAATAGCTAGTGAAAGAATCATCAAACCTTGAGTGTACTTTGAAAATGTACTAGGTGATGATTATAACAACGAAGTCTCATTTAGGGGTAAGGTAAAAATGAAAAACAAATTAAAAAACCTCTTTCAGAATACAGTATTTTAAAATCTTTCTCAGTTGAATAAAAGGGCAAGAGGAAGCTTGATGAAGCTGCCTATGAATTAATTTAAAAGTAACAAGAATGAATGTGTTTCGTAGTATTAAGTAATGTACAAAAATCACTCGTGGGAAATAAATATAACAAATAATTTAACCAAGCTTAAAGGACAATTTTATACATATTAAGCTTCCCTCAGGGGTTTCTCAACGAAAGCCAACTTAGGCCAATAAGGAGGTCACATGAGGTGACACCATGGGGAGAGGCACAGAAAGATTTCCAAACTGTCACTTACAACTTGGATAAACAGTGAATAAAGTCCTATAAGAAGTATAAATTAAATCATCACTCTGAACAAACGGCAGGCTCTAAACTCAGTTAAATTTCATCAAACTGGATTATTGGGGAAACGAGGGAGGGGTGAGTTTAGACTGCTCCTAGTATAGATCAAAATCTAGTTTCACTATTTCCTGGACACACAGACATCGTCTGGTGAATATAAAAAAAAAAAAAGCTAGATACTTGCTGATCTAACTTTTATGTAATCACTTTATTTTCAAAGTTATGCTTCTCTTCCTGACTTGAAGATATATCATGAGAATGTGATTTGTTTTGCATCCAAAGATCAAATTTTCCTGGTACATTTTTAGGTATGATCATTGCTTTCATAGATATATGAAAATTTGTTACCAGCAGAGATTTTATATATGTATATACATTTTTAAAGTCCAATAATACTACTGAGTTTATAATAAAAACAACAGAAACTTGACCCACCCAATCTCATTCCACTTCCCTGTACCCTAAGGCAACCATAGGCAACACTTTAAGCTATACATTCTAGTATTTAATTCTGTATTTTCAAGTAACACGCTCTATTACTATTTCTTGATTCTTTAATTTTAGACACTATGAACTTCCCATTATGAAAGGTAAGAATTTAGTTCTGTACACACCTGCCCTGTCAACCCTGCCACACTCCCTCTGACACACACTCACACACTCTTCAGTCTTATTCTTCTAATAGAGATTTCACTATTTGGAGCTAAATAAATATTTCGAGTTTATATTATTAATATAATTATGTAAATATTATTTAGAGATGATCAATATAGTGGTAATTGCATTTTGCTTCGTATATAACTTTATGTATTTCCTAAAGTTTATACTTGCCTTTGTTTTTGTTTCTTTAGTTTCCTATATACCAAGTATTAATTTACTTCCTAACTTTCTAACAAAGCTAAAATTCTCCACTTGATATATTTTAAAAATCAAGTATTATTTTGTTCTTTGAGTTATGTCTTTTTGGACCCTTGTTTTATCCAGTTACAATTTAGATGTTTCATTTCTAGGCCTCCAATGTCACTATCATCCTGAGGATTAATATCCTAAGATTTTCCTACACTTTTTTCTTGGTTTTCCTCCTAATTTTGGTGGGAAATACCATCCAACAACTTCTTGAGAGAGATTCATAAGAGATAAATGTCTTAAGTCCATGCTTAAAAAAATTCTCTTCTACTCTTACCTTTGATTAATACTTGGTCTGAGTATAGACTTATAAATTGAAAATAATTTCTCTTCAAAACTCGGAAAGCATTGTGTATTTCTGAGGGATTCCCTTAGTATAGGTTTTATTTTAATCATTGTATGGGCTCTTGAGAGTCATGTCAATCTGGGGATTCACATTACAAGAATATCTTGGAGTTAGTGTGGGTCTGGCTCCAGGCCACCACAATAAAGCAAAAATCACAATAATGCAAAGCATTTGATTTTTTTTGGTTTCCCAGTGCATATAAAAGTTATGTTTACACTATACTGTAGTCTATTAAGTGTGCGATAGCATTATGTCTAAAAAAATAATGTACATACCTTAATTTAAAAAACAATGCTGTTGGGAAAATGGCACCAGTCGACTTGCTTGATGCAAAGTTGCCATGAACTTTCAATCTGTAGAAAAATGCAGTATCGGGGGACATTCAAGATGGCAGAGGCGTTAAGAGGTGGAGATAACCTTCCTCCCCGCAAATACATCAGAAATACATCTACATGTGGAACAGCTCCTACAGAACACCTACTGAATGCTGGCAGAAGACATCAGACTTCCCAAAAGGCAAGAAACTCCCCACGTACCTGGGTAGGGCAAAAGAAAAAAGAAAAAACAGAGACAAAAGAATATGGATGGGACCTGCCACTCTGGGAGGGAGCTGTGAAGGAGGAAAAGTTTCCACATACTAGGAAGCCCCTTCACTGGCAGAGGGGGGGTAGTGAGGGGGAAGCTTCAGAGCCACAGAGGAGAGCACAGCAGCAGGTGTGCAGGGGCAAAGCAGAGAGATTCCCACACAGAGGATTGGTGCCGACCAGCACTCACCAGCCTGAGAGGCTTGTCTATTCACCCACTAACTGGGACGGATGGGGCCTGGGAGCTGAGGCTCAGGCTTTGGAGGTCAGATCCCAGGGAGAGGACTGGGGTTGGCTGTGTGAACATGGCCTGAAGGGGACTAGTGTGCCACAGCTAGCTGCAAGGGACTCTGGGAAAATGCCTGGAGGTGCATAAAAAGCAAGAGACCATTGTTTCAGGGTGCATGAGGAAAGGGGAATCAGAGCACTGCTTAAACAAGCTCCAGCAATGGGCATGACTCACAGCTATCAGTGCAGACACCAGAGATGGGCATGAAATGCTAAGGCTGTTGCTGCAGCCACCAAGAAGCCTGTGTGCAAGCACAGGTCACTGTCCACAACTCCCCTCCCAGGAGCCTGTGCAGTCCACCACTGCCAGGGTCCTGTGATCCAGGGACAACTTCCCCAGGAGAACACACAGCATACTTCGCTGTTGTAATGTCATGCTGGCCTCTGCCGCCACAAGCTTGCCCTGCATTCCCTACCCGTCGCTCCCCCCGGCCTGGGTGAGCCAGAACCCTCTAATCAGCTGCTACTTTAACCCCGTCCTGTCTCAGTAAGTAACAGATGCCCCCAGGTGACCTACACACAGAGGCAGGGCCAAATCAAAAGCTGAACCCCAGGAGCTGTTAGAACAAAGAAGAGAAAGGGAAATTTCTCCCAGCAGCCTCAGGAGCAGTGGATTAAATCTCCACAATCAACCTGATGTACCCTGCATCTGTGGAATAACTGAATAGACAACGAATCATCCCCAAAATGAGGCAGTGGACTTTGGGAGCAATGGTAGACTTGGGGTTTGCTATCTGCATCTAATTTGTTTCTGGATTTAGGTTTATCTTAGTTGAGTATTTAGAGTTTATTATCATTGGTAGATTTGTAAATTGATTTGCTTGCTCTCTTCCTCCTTTTTTTTAATATATAGATATAAATATATTTTTCCTTTTTCTCTTTTTGTGAGTGTGTATGTGTATCCTTCTTTGTGTGATTTTTGTCTGTATAGCTTTGCTTTTACCATTTTTCCTAGGGTTCTGTCTGTCCTTTTTTTTTTTTTAGTATAGTTTTTAGTGCTTGTTATCATTGGTGGATTTGTTCTTTTGTTTGGTTGCTCTCTTCTTTCTTTTTCTTTTTTTAATACGTTTATATTTTTTAATTTTTAATAATTTTTATTTTAATAACTTTATTTTATTTTATTCTTTCATTCTTTCTTTTTTTCTCCCATTTATTCTGAGCCATGTGGCTGACATGGTCTTGGTGCTCCAGCTGGGTGTCAGGTCTGTGTCTCTGAGGTGGGAGAGCCAAGTTCAGGACATTGGTCCACCAGAGACCTCCCAGCTCCACATATTATCAAATGGCAAAAGTTCTCCCAGAGATCTCCACCTCAATGCTAGGACCCAGCTCCACTAAATGACCAGCAAAACTACAGTGCTGGACACCCTATGCCAAACAACTAGCAAGACAGGAACATAACCCCACCAATTAGCAGAGAGGCTCCCTAAAATCATAATAAGGTAACAGACACCCCAAGACATACCACCGGATGCAGTCCTGCCCAACAGAAAGAGAAGATCCAGACTCATCCACCAGAACACAGGCACTAGTCCCCTCCACCAGGAAGCCAACACAACCCACTGAACCAACCCTACTCACTGGGGGCAGACACCAAGAAACAAAAACGGGGACTATGAACCAGCAGCCTTTGAAAAGGAGACCTCAAATACAGTAAGTTAAGCAAAATGAGAAGACACAGAAACACATAGCAGATGAAGGAGCAAGATAAAAACGCACCAGACCAAACAAATGAAAAGGAAATAGGCAGTCTACCTGAAAAAGAATTCAGAGTAATGATAGTAAAGATGATCCAGAATCTTGGAAATAGAATGGAGAAAATACAAGAAACATTTAACAAGGACCTACAAGAAATAAAAAGCAAAAAAAAAAAAATGATGAACAACACAATAAATGAAATTAAAAATTCTCTAGAAGGAATCAATAGCAGAATACCTGAGGCAGAACGGATAAGTGACCTGGAAGATAAAACAGTGGAAATAACTACCACAGAGCAGAATAAAGAAAAAAGAATGAAAAGAATAGAGGATGGTCTCAGAGACCTCTGGGACAACATTGAATGCACCAACATTGAATTATAGGGGCCCCAGAAAAAGAGAAAAAGAAAGGGACTGAGAAAATATTTGAAGAGATTATAGTTGAAAACTTCCTTAATATGGGAAAGGAAATAGTCAATCAAGTCGAGGAAGCACAGAGAGTCGCATACAGGATAAATCCAAGGAGAAACATGCCAAGTCACATATTAACCAAAGTATCAAAAAATAACTACAAAGAAAAAATGTTAAAAGCAGCAAGGGAAAAACAAAAAATAATATACAAGGGAATCCCCATAAGGTTAACAGCTGAACTTTCAGCAGAAACTCTGCAAGCCAGAAGGGAATGGCAGGGCATATTTAAAGGGATGAAAGGGAAAAACCTAGAACCAAGATTATTCTACCCAGCAAGGATCTCATTCAAATTCGATGGAGAAATTAAAGGCTTTACAGACAAGCAAAACCTAGGAGAACTCAGCACCACCAAACCAGCTTTAGAACAAATGCTAAAGGAACTTCTCTAGGCAGGAAACACAAGAGAAGGAGAAGACCTACAATAACAAGCCCAAAACAATTAATAAAATGGTAATAGGAACATATGTCTTGAAAACTACCTTAAGCGTAAATGGATTAAATACTCCAACCAAAAGAAACAGACTGGCTGAATGGATACAAAAACAAACCCTGTATATATGCTGTCTACAAGAGACCCACTTCAAACCTAGGGACACATACAGACTGAAAGTGAGGGGATGGAAAAAGATATCCCATGCAAAAGGAAATCAAAAGAAAACTGGAGTAGCAAATCGCATAACAGACAAAATAGACTTTAAAATAAAGACTATTACAAGAGACAAGGAAGGACACTACGTAATAATCAAGGGATCATTCCAAGAAGAAGATATAACAATTGTAAATATTTATGCACCTAACACAGGAGCACCTCAATACATAAGCCAAATGCTAATGGCCATAAAAGGGGAAATCTACAGTAATACAATCATAGTAGGGGACTTTAACAGCCCACTTTCACCAGCAGACAGGTCATCCAAAATGAAAAGTTTTTGACAATATTCAATATCCATTTATGATAAAAACCCTGCAGAAAGTAGGCATAGAGGGAACTTTCCTCCACATAATAAAGGCCTTTTATGACAAACCCACAGTCATCATCATTCTCAATGGTGAAAAACTGAAACCATTTCCTCTAAGATTAGGAACAAGACAAGGTTCTCCACTCTCACCACTATTATTCAAGATAATTTTGGAAGTTTTAGCCACAGCAATCAGAGAAGAAAAAGAAATAAATGGAATCCAAATTGGAAAAGAAGAAGTAAAGCTGTCACTGTTTGCAGATGACATGATTCTATATACGGAAAATCCTAAAGATGCTACCAGAAAATTACTAGAGCTAATCAAAGAATTTGGTAAAGTAGAAGGATAAAAATTAATGCAGAGAAATCTCTTGCATTCCTATACACTAATGATAAAAAATCTGAAAGAGAAATTATGGAAACACTCTCATTTACCATTGCAACAAAAAGAATAAAATATCTAGGAATAAACCTACCTAAGGAGACAAAAGACCTGTATGCAGAAAACTATAAGATACATAGAACTATAAGAAATTAAAAATGATACAAACAGATAGAGAGATATATGATGTTCTTGGGTTGGAAGAATCAACATTGTGAAAATGACTACACTACCCAAAGCAATCTACAGATTCAGTGCAATCCCTATCAAACTACCACCAGCATTTTTCACAGAACTAGAACAAAAACTTTCACAATTTGTATGGAAACATAAAAGAGCATGAATAGCCAAACCAATCTTGTGAAAGAAAAACAGAGCTGGAGGAATCAGGCTCCCAGAATTCAGACTATACTACAAAGCTACAGTAATCAAGACAGTATGGTACTGGCACAAAAACAGAACTGTAGATCAATGGAACAGGACAGAAAGCCCAGAGATAAACCCACGCACATATGGTCACCTTACTTTTGATATATGAGTCAAAAATATACAATGGAGAAAAAACAGCCTCTTCAATAAGTGGTGCTGAGAAAACTAGACAGCTACATGTAAAAGAATGAAATTAGAACACTCCCTAACACCATACACAAAAATAAACTCAAAATGGATTAAAGACCTAAATGTAAGGGCAGACACTATAAAACTCTTAGAGGAAGACATAGGCAGAGCACTGTATGACAAAAATCACAGCAAGATCATTTTTGACCCACCTCTTAGAGAAATGGAAATAAAAACAAAAATAAAGAAATGGGACCTAATGAAACTTAAAAGCTTTTTTTTTAAAATAAATTTATTTTTATTTTATTTATTTTTGGCTCCATTGGGTCTTCGTTGCTGCATGCAGGTTTTCTCTAGTTGTGGCAAGCATGGTCTACTCTGCTGTGGTGCATGAGCTTCTCATTGCTGTAGATTTTCTTGTTGCGGAGCATGGGCTCTAGGCATGCAGGCTTCAGTAGTTGTTGCACGTGGGCTCTAGTGCACAGGCTCGGTAGTTGTGGCGTACGGGCTTAGCTGCTCTGTGGCATCTGGGATCCTCCCAGAGCAGGGCTTGAACCCGTGTCCCCTGCATTGGCAGGCAGATTCCTAACCACTGCACCATCAGAGAAGCCCAGCTTAAAAGCTTTTGCACAGCAAGGGAAGACATAGCAAGATGAGAAGACAATTCTCAGAATGGGAGAAAATATTTGCAAATGAAGCAACTGACAAAGATTAATCTCCAAAATTTACAAGCAGCTCATGCAGTTCAGTATCAAAAAAAAAAAAAAAACCCAGTCCAAAAATGGGCAGAAGACCTAAATAGACATTTCTCCAAAGAAGATATACAGATTGCCAACAAACACATGAAAGGTTGCTCAACATCACTAATCATTAGAGAAATGCAGGTCAAAACTACAAAGAGGTATCACCTCACACCAGTCAGAATGGCCATCATCAAAAAATCTAGAAACAGTAAATGCTGGAGAGGGTGTGGAGAAAAGGGAACCCTCTTGCACTATTGGTGGGAATGTAAATTGATACAGCCACTATGGAGAACAGTATGGAGGTTCCTTAAAAAACTAAAAATAAAATTACCGTATGACCCAGCAATCCCACTACTGGGCATATACCCTGAGAAAATCATAATTCAAAAGGAGTCATGTACCACAATGTTCATTGCAGCACTGTTTACAATAGCCAGGACATGGAAGCCACATAAGTTTCCATCGGCAGATGAATGGATAAAGAAAATGTGGCACATATATTCAATGGAATATTACTCAGCCATAAAAAGAAACGAAATTGAGTTATTTGTAGAGAGGTGGATGGACCTAGAGTCTGTCATACAGAGTGAAATAAGTCAGAAAGAGAATAACAAATACCATATGCTAACACACATATGTGGATTCTAAAAAAAAAAAAATGGTTCTGAAGAACTTAGGGGCAGGACAGGAATAAAGAAGCAGACATAGAGAATGGACTTGAGGACACAGGGAGGGGGAAGGGTAAGCTGGGACAAAGTGAGAGAGTGGCATGGACTTATATATACTACCAAATGTAAAATAGCTAGTTGGAAGCAGCTGCATAGTACAGGGAGATCAGCTCAGTACTTTGTGACCACCTATTGGGTGGGATAGGGAGGGTGGGAGGGAGAAGCAAGAGGGAGGAGATATGGGGATATATGTATATGTATAGCTGATTCACTTTGGTATAAAGCAGAAACTAACACACCATTGTAAAGCAATTATACTCCAATAAAGATGTTAAGAAAAAAAAATGCAGTATCTGCAAAGGGCAACAAAGCAAAGTGCAATAAAATAAGATACACCTGTATTTAGTTCTGGGAAATTTTCTACAGTTTTAATTTATTTTTTCTCATCAAAACTCCAATTTTTGAAAATTATATCTCCTAGACTTTCTATCCAATTTTCTTACATTTCCCTAATTTTATTTCATGAACTTTTAACTTCTGCTCTCATATTTTTTCCATTTTCAATATTTCTTTTATCATCTCTGGTTGTGGCCTTTAAAAATTATAGGATATTTTTCTCAATTCATGAATATAATGGCTAAAACTTTTTTGTATGTTTTCTTTTGATCCTATTTCATCTGTGGGTTTTTTTGTTTGTTTATTTTGGACTCTGCTTTTCATGTTTGAGACTTTTCTGAAATGTCTAATGATCCTTTGATGTTTGTTTATGTTAAATAAATCACATGAATTTACCATTTTTATAGGCTAAAAATGTTGAGTATTGGCAATTTCATGTGATTTAATTGAGTAAAGTCTTAAAAAGCTGAAGCACTAGATGCAGATGGGGTAGGGGAGGGGTTTTGAGAGTTTGATCACTTAGTTTTCAGACTCTTATTGATGCTCTTGGAACCTTACTTCCACCCTCAGTTGTGCCTGATTCCTTAAGTATGGAGCCTGTCTTGTGCAACTTCTCCAGAAAGCAAATCTCCAGTCTACCGCTGGAATAAAAAAGTTTCACCACTCATTTCTGTAGGAACACAAAATCCTGGAAAGATAGTTTGACTGAGTCATTGAGAGCTCTGTTACAGAACCAGGACTAGACTCCAGATCTGTGACTCAACATAATCTCTCAGTAAAAACAGTCTTCTTTCCTCTTCATTATACAAATGATTGAACTTTTAAGGAACTTACCTCTACTTTGTTAAATAATTCAATAGCCTCAAGATTATAGCAAATTCATTTCCTGGCTCACTGTTTGTATAAAGTGTTTTCCATTGTTGTCCCAATATATATGTGTTGCCCTAGTGAATGATGAAGTATTTAAATTCTCTCAATTATTGTAGCTAAAAGAAGACAGTCAGTATTTTTATATATGGAATTAATACTTGTAACCTAGAGAAGAGATCTGTACTTGTTGGAGATGAAAAGTGTTTTCCTTTTTAAACAATTGTAAGCACAGAACAAATGAGTCTCATCAATGGTATGCTCTTCTCATCCTCATCCACATTCCACCTTTTTTTCTTTAAATAATAGTGATTTATAACTTATTGAAATAATGCAAATTCCATAATTTAAAATCAATCAATAAAGAAAATATAAAGAAAAATAGTGACAAATCATTTGAAACACCAGAACACAAATATAACCACTGTTACCACTTTGTAAACCTAATTCCAGGTATCCCTTAAGAATATATACAGAAAAGAGATATGTTGAGAGGAAAGGGGATTTGTCAATATAATTCGATAATAATGGAATATTTAAATAAAATGTGTTTGATTTAACTGTACTTGGAAGGAATTTAATAGAAAAAAATGAAATCAGATTAAAACTGTAGTAGTTACTGAACTTATGATAAACATGCCTTCTTTATAGAAAATATTAAGAAGGAGCCTATTTAAACCGATGCTTTAGTTTCACTCAAGATAAACTGACTTCCTGTTATGAAAGATTCCCCCCATGCTCTTCAGAGACTAGCCTTTTAAATAATGGTTAAAAGCTATGGAATCTGAAATAAAAATGCTACATTTAAATCCTGTCTCTATCACGCAATAGCTATATACATTTGGGCATATTTCTTAAGCTCTGCATACCTCAGTTTTCTCAACTGTATTTCAGCAAGCGTAATAGCAGATACCTCAAAAGAGCTTTGTGAGGACTGAGTCATAGAACACTTAAGAAAAATGAATAAGCCCTCTGCAAGTATTAGATATTGTTATTCATTCTTGCCCTTCGTATTCCCTTAGTCTGATTCTTGTTGGTTATATTATTTTTTATTTATCATATTTGTAAAATATTTAAATTCTATTCTGTAACCTCAATTTTATTGCTTTTTAAAATATGGAGATATATATTTAGATTAATTCAATATGCATAAACAATTCCTTTTGCTGTAGCTTCTTTATTTCTGAATTCTTTGATTTATTTTATAGAAGACTAGTTGCTTTAAACCCCTACATGGCTCATAATCCCTCTCCAACCTAAAGGAGCAAGTCCAATCAGAGTAATCTAACCCTTTGTAACATCTTTAGCCCTGTTTATCAACCTGCCCTGTCCTCACCCAGTACTCTTCATGTCCTCCATTTCAAATATGTTGTCTTTCCATGCATATGCCAGGCTCGTTAAAGCCTTTATGCCTTGGTAAATGATGTTGATGTTACCTTCGTTTGGAATACCATTCTTCTCCAGCCTGCTTGGCAACTATCTACTTAACTTGCAACATAAACTTTCCCCATTTCAATAAATGACATCATAGTACTTCCAGTCACTCAGCCCCCTAAACCTTGGAGTTGTCCTCTACTTCCCTTTCTACTTCATTCCTCATAGCTAATCCATCAGTGAGTTCTATCACCTCACACCCAAACCATATCCAAAATCCAACCACTTTTCATACTCTTCACTGCTATTCTCCTGGTCCAAGCTTTCATCATTGTCTTATAAATATGTAAATGACCCCAAGAAATTTCTCAATAATTGTCTCCCTTCTTCTAACCTTGCCCTTTTACCATTGCCTCTTTACACAACCAGAACAATCCTTACCTCTCCTCTGTTGCTAACTTGTGTTGGTTTTATGAGAACTGTAAGGTTTTTCCAGTGTTATTTTTGTTGGATGATGCTATAATATATTTTTTATAGTTATAATAGCCAATAAATATGCAATGAAAGTTAGAGATAAACTTAGAGATTGAATTTCTTTATTACCCAATCCCGAATCTTTGTTTTCTAATCAGGAAATATTATTATCCTTTTTTACACTAGGAAGCAACTTCTCTACCTTTATTTCCCAAATTTAAGGTATATTTTAGAAACAAATTTTCTTATGAAAATTTGAAGTTTTTGCAGTCTATGAATCAAAGACTTTGAGTTGTGAAGTATAGATTCTTAGATTTGTGAGTTACTTTACATAATTATATTTCTGAAAAATCCTTTGGCATTTAGAAGTTGTCTTGTCTTTGTTCTTTGTGAAATAAGGGCCACCTTTATTTTACATACCTAAGGTTTCTCCTAGAGAAGTTTCTTCTGATATTTTCAAATTATAATAAAGGAAGGAAGAAAAATAAAAAGGAAATAAAAGAATAGAAAAGGAAGATAGGAAAGAAGAAAGAAGGGTAGGAAGGAAGGAAGGAAGGAAAAAATATAATGCATGTAAAAATTTCCAATCACTAAAACCAAAATTGAAAGTTAATACTCTACTAGTAGTAATACTATTTTTCCTAGTGTTACTACCAATAATAATAATAGCAACAATAGCCATTTATTGAACATTCTCCATAAGCCAGACTCAGAAAAATATTTTACAAGTATCTTCTCATTTAATATCTATGCTACAATTTAGTACTGGTGGTACAAGTTATTAAGTAACTTGGTCTAGGTCGCCCAGCTAGTAGGTGGCATTGCCAAAATCTACTAGCTAGAAGACTACTAGGTCTTCTAATCAGAAGCTCTGACATTACCCGAAACTCTTTTTACAGTATCTCTCATCATTAAATAATGAATAAAAATGCAAAAATATCCTTCAAGGTTGAGTTAAGACATTGGAAATACTTGTGGTTATGTTTTTTTTCCTCCATTGAAAAATAGATTGCGTTTCACAGTTTTAAATCACAACAATTCCATTAGCATTCAGCTTTTGCTGTGAAAGGGTTTGGATCTTTGCCATAATATGCCCTTTAAAGTGAAATTTGGCCAAGTTGTAGCCTAGGAGCAATAGTGGGGCAGAATTGATCTATTAAAATGAAATTGCCAGACTTGAGTGGTCTAGCAACCATAATGCATTATGCTGACTACATAGATTCCAAAGTTCCTTTTAATGCTAATAAAGCACTACTTTTTCATGTTCAAAGATTTTCACAGTAGTTTACCTAGTTTCTTTCATTTATTTTGGAAGCATGTAATAATACCAGCTTATAAACCACAGCTAGAAGATGATGTTTATTTCGCATCCCCAAATTCTCTACCCAACTCAAATTTACAAGAATTTAAGGTAGGGAATATGTAACCTGAACTGTAGCTTATAGAATTATTGCCTTACTTGGCAATTTAGGACTCTTGGCTGTAAACAACAGAAATTCAAAAGAGCTTAGACACCAGATAAATGTATTGATTCTTGTAAATGTAAATTTGAGGGGTGTTTGCTTGGAGGTATGCCTGGATCGCAATGATCTAACAATGTTGTCAGAAAGTTGATTCATTTCAGCTCTCAACTTTCTTTCCTCTGTGTTTTCTTTCTTTTTTTTTTTTCCTCTGTGTTTTTTTAATTCTTATGCAGGTAATATTCAAACGGTGTCAAAGATGGTAAATATTCCAAATTTAGCTTAATAACATCATAAGAATAAAAGTGCCTCTGTCCTTGTCACTTTGGCCAAAGTTCCTGGAATGGCTACCATTAGCTCCTTTTTATCCCTGAGTAATTACCAAGGCCAGGGGATGAAGTGCTCTGAACGACCACTCGAGTCTGGCAATTTCATTTTAATAGATCAACTGCACTCCACTATTGCCCCTAGGCCACAAATTGGCCAAATTTCACTTTAAAGGGCAACCATCCATTCCTGAGGCTAAGGACTCGAGTCAGTCCCATTCAAACCCCATGATGCTGAAGCAGAAGAGGTGTTGTTTCTGGTACTAGAAGAAGGGGAAGTAGATGCTGGTCAGACAAAAACAGAAGGAATCTAGTATACCTGGACTTTTTCCCAAGTGACTGAGAAATACAGTAATCTCTCACAAATATCTCATTTTATTGGCATGAAATTCTACTATACACTAATTTACTTCCAGTTAACTTTTTGATATTTAGTCCTATTTAGGTCTTAACATAACCCTGGCTTTCTAATGGTTTCCCTTGGCAATAATTAGAGAAAGAACCAAACATCAACATAGAAAATGGAGATAAGGTGAACTACAGAACAGGAGTAGTAACACTTTAGGATAAACTTAGGGAATATGAAAACGTTAAATCCTGCATTAGAGATTTTCCAACTTCAGTTACAAGGAGGCTGATGACCTCTGCTTTGGAGTGACTTTATCTTGGATAGCCAACATTTTGTGCCTTCCTATGTATTAAGAGGGAGTTAAAAAAAATGATCAACTCAGCTAATCTTTTTCCATCAAAAGCATCAAAGTTACTCTCTGTCTCTGGGACTGTGATGAAATGTAGGAGGTGAGAATAAATAACTATAAACCATAAAATCAGAAAGGTATAAAACAGTCAGTTGAAGAAATAAGTGTAGAGAGTAAATTGTAGCATTCATATTATAAGTAGTCAAGCAAAATTAATCAATGAGTGTCTGCTTGAAATTGTAGGGAAGAAAAAGTACACTCTTAAATGTTTATAATGAAGAATGAAATGCCACTGAAAATTAATTGGACAGTGCTTATTATTATTTTTATTAATGAGAAGTCATAATAGTATCTAACTCATAGGGCTGTTGTGATGATTAAATAAGATGATACTATGCAGTGTTAGGCTCAACAAAAACCGTCAATAATTGTTAGACATTCTATGGAACTTAAATGTCCTTCCATACTAACTTATTTTAATTATAGGACCTACAAAAGTTCTCCAAACCTTGCCTGAGCATACACATGAGCATACACATGAAAATAACAAAACACCTATGGGGATCCAGTTTCCCTGGACAAGAAGAGTAAGAAAAACTGAGGACAGGTGTCCTGATGAAATTTAATGGGAAAACCATGATAGAAAGGACAAATAACAACTTGACCAATGATAAAACATACAATAGCATGATTTAAGGAGGCTTAATACAGTACAACAAAGGCTTTCTACTTTGAAAAGATGATTGGCAAACCAAAATATGTATCAGTGGATGATGTGAAGAGTATAGAGATATAAATGTGTGACCCTGAAGACCAAGGGGAAGAAATATCATAAAGCACAGAACAAAACCCACAAGAAATTAAAATCATGAGGAAAACGATCTGGGGGGAGATAAAAAGCAAAACAACTTGTATAACTGAAATTAGGGATTCCCTCTGTGAATAATGGGTATTAAGGATGGAGAAAAAGAAATAAGTGGGGCTAGGGGGCAGCATGCAAGTTAGAGGAGGATGGAACAGTGTACAGTTAGAGATGAAGAGAAGAGGAGAGTGGAGTGGAAGATAAATAGTTCCTTGGAAAGTAGTGTGATATAATCCTATTTATAGATAATTTTATATGTGAGTGCATGTGAAGTACACTTTTTGCTTTTATATATTATTTATTACAAAAGTTAATTTCTACAGATTTTGGGGGGGACCATAATATATTGTTCACTGAGAAAAGGACACCCAGGACAATGTGTACAATATGGTGGTGTTTTGATTTAAATAAAAAGATCAAAGCCCTGTGTGTGTACATGCGTATATGTGTGAATGAGTATGTATGGGGGTAGGTATATGAGTGGATGTGTGTCTTCTTATATAGGAGAGGATATTAAATGAGAGAAGAGAGAAATGATTTTTGTAGTCATCTTCATATCATTTAACTTGTTTACTATTAAGTCATGTATTGCTTTTGTAATTTGTAAAACATCAAATTAACGTATCAGAATAAAACAGTTTAGGGTGCTAATATCTGGGTAATCTAACGATAGGGAAGGGGTTCAACGTGTAATGGAAACTACATTTGGGGGCTATTAAACCAACATATTTTAATCCTCCTAACTGCAGTTATCTAATGGGCTCCCAGATCAAGAGCCACACCTGGAAACTCAGATTCCACGCCTGTAGCAGATATTGCCTTTGCAATGACCACTGCACCGTGAGCCTTGCTCCTATAACGAAGAAGGAGAAAATGATGCAGAAAAGTAGAAGAAGAGGTGGACAATTACCCCTTAGGAGGCATTTTGGAAAATGGTGGGGCTCTTTGTTATTGTTGTCAAACAACGCTCGGAGGCCATGTTTTTAATGAAGAGAGACCAGGGATTCTAGACAGTTAGAATGAGTGGCCTGGTTCACTGAAATAAAGTAATATCCTAAGCCATGGACACACAGAAAATGTGTTTAAAGTAATCTGAGCCTAGAACCTGACTCTAACTGACCTAAAAACAGGAATATTTTTCACCCAATTTACATACATTAAATTTTCCATAAGTGTGCTACAGTATGAGCTGTAGGAAAATCATACTTTGTTTCCTTTGCAAGTTTACTGAGATTTGGTCACTATTTTGGAATATCATCCACCAAAGTATTCATGGAGTTTTAGTCCAGTAGAGAAATATAATTTCTCAGTAGAGAAATTATAACAGTCACATTCAGGTGATTTCCACATATAGACTTAACCACCAGACCAATTCAGTATGTCTTTCCTTGTAGTTATGACCAAGCATTTGTTTATATTTTAAAATATATAAAGAAAAATTACTTTTGCTTTTTCTCTCTTTATTACAGTTGGAATATGATATTGATTTTAGTTCTGTGAGGAGAGTTATATTATCTATGATTTCCACTTCAGAATAGCAAAAGCTGTGACAAAGATTATTTATTATTAAAGGAGCATAGTGTCTAATAAGATGAGGACTCCAGCCTCTGGGAATGAGGAAGGAAGGAAGGAAGAAGACGCCAGACTCCTTGATTCCCCTCCACTTTGGGGCTCACATTTTCAATGTTGTGGGCCACAGAAACATCTAGACAGGTGGGGGGTCCTGGCATCACCATATCAGTGGCGTGCTTCCCTGGGTGTATAGAGGGGAAGCTGCCAATGTCTAGAGAATTCTCATGTTCAGCATGGCCAGGAGCTGGGGAGCTCACATGGAGTCAGGAGACACAGAGAGAGAGAGAAGCACCTCTGCCTCTCCATTTCCTACACAGGAAATCCAGAAGTTCCTCCATTCCAGACTCAGAAAATATGGGGCAGCCCATCTCCCCTTCTGCCATGGGGTCACACACATCTAAATGTCAAGAGAGGGGAAACATGAGACTGGGAATTTTACCTAGAGACACTAAGAATTTTTCATGAAAATACTAATATTGAAGCTAGTGTGGGTTGGCCTGAGCTTCCCGGACTAGATAAGTCTAATATTTCTCCTTACCATTCAGTGGAATATCAGATTAGTTATTAGGAAAATTCAAAATCTGCATTGTCTTTACAATTTATATGCAATTAAAAGTGAAATTACAAGCAGGTTCCAAATGTAAATATTGTAAGATGTCCTTTTTATTTTTTGATAGAGGGAAGATTTTAGAAGCTGGAGGGTACTGAGCACTGAAGGTGAAGGGGGGATAGGGTATAAGGGATAAGGTATAAGGTATATACAAGTTGGGAGGGAGCAGAGAAAAGGGAATTTCTAGATACCAGCCAAGTTTTTCCACTTGACAGTTTTGCTTTGGGCCTATCCCATTTGTCTTCATCTGGGCTCAGATAACTAGAAGCTGAGGCCAAAAGGCTTCTCCTTTGTTCTGCATGACAGAGCACAGTCCAGCCTAAGCAAGAATTACATTAGTATCTACTACAGAGATAGGGGAGGAAGAGAAGACACACTCCGTGGGGGTGTTTTCTTCCAAATTCTTCTGCGTGATCTTTGTTTCCCAAATACAGTTCTAAGATGTTTATGAGTTCCTTTAAAATGTTTTCTCCTTTTATTATCTCTTTTTTCTTCTTTCCTGCTCTAAGCATTCTTATTTTTATTGATTTCAACCACCTTGTATTTTGTGGGAAATGGAGAGAGTTTTAAGAGTGAGTCAATAAATTTAGAGCTAGGACAGAGGAAAGACACTTAACAGAGGATTATGGCCAACCTCTTTGTCTAAATTTTCAATTTACTATGTTAGGGATTTGGTTTAAGTTGTGGATAAAGATGTTTAATGGTTTTAGGAAAGCACATGCAGATGCTGATCACAGGAATGCAGACACTGAAAAGAAAGGTTTTATTTAGGCATTCAACAAATATTTATTGTGCAGTAAAACCACTAGCTGCTGGTGATATAGCAGTGAAAAGGAAAAACAAATACTGTTTTTGTTCTCAGGGAGTTTTAGTTTAATGCGGAGAAGAGAAACAACAAATAAATAAATAATATGCTATGTATCAGGTGGTATTAAGAACTATGAAGAAAGAAAAAGCAGGTTAATGGATTAGATAGTAACTACCAAGGAGGGAAAGGGTGTAGCTATTTTTAAGAATAGCTTGTCACCTTGTCGCCTGACAAGGTGACATTTGGAAAGAGAATTGAATGAAGCAGGGGGCCAGCCACTCTGATATTCAGAAGAGTGCCTTTTCAGGCAGAGACCAGCAAGTACAAAGCCCCTGAGGCAAGAGTGTGCCTGGCATATTCAGGAGAACAGGTAGTCTATATGGCTGGACCAGAGTGACCAAAGAGGGAAGTGTGACTCAGTTGGCAATAATCATGTCAAGGTAGAGCTTTAGAAACCACTGGAAGGGCTTTTCTTTTTCCCTGAGGGATATAGGATGCCATGGAGTTTTGTTGAGCAGAACACTGAAATAATTTCATCTGTGTTTTAACTAAATCAATTTGGCTGCTGTGCTGAGAATACATTAACAGGAAAAATCCAAAAGTTGGGAGGATATTGAGATGGGAATAGATATTTTGGAAGCTGAGAATACAAAATGTTTCAGGAAGGAGGTGGTGGTCATCTATGTTAAATGCTGCTATGAGGGCAAGTAAGTTTGTTCATTGGATTAGGCAATGTGGAGACAATGTTTGACAAGAGCAGTTTCCATGGAGTTGGGGGTCAAAAGACTGATTGGAGTGCTTTCAGAAGAGTGAAGGAAGTGGAGACATTAGTATGGACAAAAATTCTATCAGTTTTGTGTAAAAGAGGGCAGAAAAGAAAAAGTGAAAGGAGAAATAGAGGATGGGAATGTGAAATAGGGTTGTAAAATCAAAGAAAGTTTGCTTTGATCTGTTTGCTTTAAGGTGGGAGTTTATGGCATGCTTGTGTATTGATTATCCTAGTAGATAAGGCATAAGTAATGGTTCAGGAGATGTTGGGGACAGTTATAGAAACAAAGCCCTTGAGTAAGGTGAGTGGGAATGCGTTCCAGGGGATAGACCCTGGAAAGTTTGTATGGAAGAGTTGACTCTATTTTCAGTTTTATTGGGTTATAATTGATAAACAGAAATTGTATGTATTAAGGTCTACAACTCGATGTTTTGTTGTAGTATACGTTGTGAGATGATCACTAGGAATCAAGCTAGTTAACATATCTACCATCTCATATAGCTACAGTTTTGTGTGTGTGTGTGTTGGTGAGAACACTAAAATCCACCCCCTTAGCAAATTTCATATATACAGTACCGCATTGTTAACTATAGTCACCATACTGTATATTAAATCTCCAGAATTTACTCAGTTTGCATAACCGAAACTTAGGACTCTTTGTCCAGCATCCTCCCATTTTCCTCAACTCCTGGCAACTACCATTCTACTCTGTGCTTCTATGAGTTCAACTATTTTAGATTCTACATATAAGTGAGATCTTGCAGTATTTTTCTTTCTGTGCCTGACTTATTTCGCTTAACATGATGTCCTCTAGGTTCATCCATGTTGTCACAAATGGTGAGATTTCCTTTCATTTTAGGGTTGAATAACATTCCTCTGTGTGTGTATGTGTGTGTGTGTGTAAAATTATATTGCCTTTATCCATTTATCTGTGGACAGACACGTAGTGCCATATCTTGGCTATTGTGAATAATACAGCATGAACATGGGAATGTAGATATCTCTTTGAGACAACACATTTCATTTTCTTTGGATATATACCCAGCAGTGGGATTGCTGGATCATATGGTAGTTCTAGTTTTAATATTTTGAGGAATCTCCATACTGTTTTCCATAACGGCTGTACCATTTGTACCAATGTAAATGTAAATTTACATTTCCACCAACTGTATGACTGTTCCACGTCCTCTCCAACACTTGTTATTTCTTATCTTTTTTATTATAGCTATTCCTAACCAGTGTGAGGTGATGGGTTGACTTTAGGTATGAGTACATCCATGGCAACAGGAAGGAAAGCAAAGTACCTGGTAGAGATATAGTGAAGTATACACTGGGGGTAGGAATATGTGGATATTCTTTTCTGATTGCTCTACTTCAGCAGTAAAATATGAAGTAGGAAATTAAAGAAGACAGAGAGTGTGTTAGAGATTCTGACAAGAAAGCGTAAGTGATGGAATAGTCATTTTGGAGACTGGGGAGGTAAATTGAATTGAGACGTGTAATAGGATCGCTAAGAACATCATGGGCCCACTGTAAGTAGTGATCATACATTTTAGGTCAGACAGGTCAACACAGCCATATGTTTTCATATGTCAAGTCATGTCCAGCTTCTCAGAGTCAAGCACAGAACACACAAAAGTTGGGATTCAACCACAGTGGCGTTTTGTCAGGCTACTATACAATGAAGGAAGAGAGGGAGCAATGTTTTTAAGGGATTGTGTGAGGAGTGATCCTTTTATACTGAGTAAGGAGGGACGTGAGGATGTGAAAAGGATGAAAGACCAGCAAAAGTTGAGAGAATCCATCTTCCCATGAAAGTGCAGAATCTTTGAATGGTGTATGAAAGGGATTAACTGAAAATAAAGAGAAAGAAGTAATCACAAAGTGGGGCATTTCAAATGGAGGTTGTTGAGATCTGCAGTTGATGACAACAACAGGATCTAGGATATGACCTGGAAGCAGGTGGTAGCGGGAAATGAGGGCAAGACCATTGGACATGAGGAGGTCAAGACACTGAGAACCAGAATATTGAAGGATTCTCTGCAATGTGAGTTACAAAGGTGTCAAAATTGCCAAGGATGATTGAAGAAGTGGTGGAGAGTCAGTGAGCTACTTGCTAAATTTTCATTGAATGAGAAGGGCTGATCTTAGTGTCTGTACATGACTGGAACAAGGGAGGGGGCCTATGATAGGAGGTTGCCATATGGCATGAACTACAAAGGAGCAGGGATTTTTTTTTTAAAGGAAGGAGGTAGTACTGGTTTGGAACTACCAAGAAGAAACAAAGGAGAATATCTACTCCACCCTCAAGATTTATGGGAAATAAGAGGAAAAAAAAAATCACCTTTTTGGAGGCTACAGGGTATGCAGTATCCACAGGGCAAAGAAGTTTTTGTTAGAGCAGGAAAGTGAAGGAAACATTTAAAGAAGAATTTGAGATTCCCGGGGATTAAATTGATGAAGTATCAGGAATTCCAGAGAGTACATTGGAAGGATTTAAGGGAGAAGGAAGGAGTGAAAGACTGCTCCAGATTAGGGGATATTAAAATTGATATGGGGATGAGAGGTCAAGTAATGAAAGAGGACTCGTGGTTCCTGGAGTGACTAAAGTAAACAGGAATGTAGGGCATGATGTGATTAGTCCCCAAACTTGACTTTGTTATCTACAGAAAGGATTACACAACTCTCTCATCATTTCAGGAAATATCCAAGGAAGCATGAAAGGTGAGAAGAGGGATTTAACAGTTTGTGATAGAAATGCCAAACAAGAAAGTTTTAAATTTACTCAGCATGCCTGACTACTTAACAGAGAGCTGCACTTTCAGTACAAAAATTTACTGATAGAACCCTGTAGTGAATGGTCCAAAAAAACCACCAAAAACAAAACCAAAACTGCACCATATTATGATAACCACCACATTATCAGCAATTACTAAATACATGTTTTGGGCATTTATTGTGTTAAGCTATTTATATCTATTATTTAATTTAATTTTATAAGCAACACTGTCAGTAGGTCTAATAATCTCCATTTCACGGTTAAACAAAACAACCACGACGACAAAAAAACAAGTTCAAAAAAAAACAAAACCAGAACAAGGGTCGGTAAGGATTTGAACTTACAGCTCTCTGACTCCAAAGTTAAAGTTGAATGATGGTGAGGATCTGGAGTTTTGGAAGATTCGAGGGTAAATGTGGAGTAAAAGTCTGGTTCCAGGAGCAATTCAGCTCCACAAATATCATGTTCATACTCCAGCACCGCACTCAACCCTGGGATAAAAAAGATTAATAAAACTTGATCTTTGCCCTAGAGGAGTTCAAAATCTACTGGATGGACTTTGTAAACCAAAATTACAGTCCATTACGACAAGTGCAAATATGAAAAAGCCTGTGTCCAGATAGAGGTAATACACAGGAAGAAATGACTAACTCTGCATCAGGAGGGTTTCAAGGGACCAATCAGAGTTTTCCAGGCAGAAAAAGGACGTAGCACATTCTAGAAGGGGCCAATGTGATTAAAGACACATGTGGGCTTGTTAGGTGTGAATTGGAGGAGACCCAACATTTTCTGAGACTGTGGTGAAACACATAAGGATTAGTGAAATATAGTCACATGTAATAGGAGGTGGAGCCAACGAGAAAGCTAAAGAAAGACTATCCCTTGGTTTTATATAAGTTGCATGGTTTTTCTCATAAGAGCTGACACTCCAAGAAAAAATATAACATTTCTGGCCAGAGCTTCTCTTATTTTTAATAATCACAAGTATGTCTTATCCCCATTATGCAAATGAGAAGAGAAGAGACAGAAGTCCAAGTCTGTTTGACTCCATAATTCATGTGCTTTATACCTCCCACAAGGGGATTCCAAAAATACACTGTAATATGTATAAGTCATTTGGCCAAGTGGGAATCAGTAGCAAGAGAGAAGAAACTGGGAAAAAAAAAATAAAAATAACAACAACAAAAAAGAATCACATAATAATACAGAAGGATTTTATAGGTAAAAATACCAATTGCAGAAAGTTTTCATGCATCGTCATGAATGCTGGCCAAATGTGTATAAGTGACAAGAATACAAAAAGGCTTAGAACACCATCTATATTTTGTGTTAGGAACAGATTATGCATATGAAAATAATTTAATTGTTCATTCATTATTTTACAAAAATATTAATTTGCTAATATGTACTGGAAAACTTGCTAGTTCATATAAAATTCACATAAAAATAAAACAGAATCTCTGTCCTGCAGGAACTCACAGTCAAGTAAAGGAGACACAGGGGGAACTCCCTGGTGGTCCAGTGGTTAGGACTCTGTGCTTCCACTGCTGGGGTTCGATCCCTGCTCACAGAAAAATCCTGCAAGCCACGCAATGTGGCCAAAAAAAAAAAAGTAAAGGAGACACTAATGAGTAACTTATGTATGGAAAGTGCTCTGTGAGAAAGCCCTAAGCTTGAAAATAAGTGTGAGTTATCGAACACATAGCAAATGCCCCCCAAAATTATAGCTATAAGTGTTGCCCAATAGGTGTGAGTGGAAGGGAGAGCCTCTGGTTACTTTCCGCATTCTGAGTTTTGGCCTATTCAACTAGAATTTCAGGGAGGCAGGATCTAGGTACATTTATGTTTCACAATTGCCCCAGGTGATTCCTCTGAAGAGACAAAGTTGGGAAGCATGAGTTAAGGCAGTGGTTTTTTACCACAGATACACACTAGCATCATTTGGGGAGCTTGAAAAAGAATGCTGCCTGGGTTCCCTCCCAGTCTCATTGAACTAGAGTCTCTGAAGGTGTGTCTCATGCATTAGTATTTTTTAAATACTGTCTAGGTGATTCTAATGGTCAGCCAAGATTGAAGACCACTGAGTTAAGGGATTGGCATGGATGGGATAGCCCAAAAAGGAGGCTAAGAAAAAGCACAAATGAAAGAGTAACACTAGAGATAGGAGAGGATGCAAGAAAAAGTCATGCTGTAGCATTACAGGGGCCTTTCACAGAGGAATAAAGATGTGGTCACCTGTTACAAAATGTCACAGAGACATCAACATGGTTGCTGGATTTGATTATTATAAGGTGGCTGGTGACCCTGATGAGAAGGGATACAAAGGATGGTGGGATAGAAGCCAGATTACAATGAATTGAGGACTGCATGAAGGAGAGAAAGTAAAGAGAGAGAGAGAGTAAAGATTATTCTTCTAAGAAACTTGCTTTCAGTGGAATAGAGAAAGTTTCAGAAGGATGGAGAGTTGGTCAAGAAAGGATAATTGGTAAAGGTGGGAGAACCGAAGACCCAGAACATAGAAGTTATAAGGAGAAAAGAAAGTTCTTCCTTTAGGAAAAGCCTTAAGGACAGGGATAGATATGGACAGGTTTATACCTGGGGGCAGGAGGGAAAGTTGAGGGAATTCCCACCCAAGGAACTCATTTGTGCTGATTGATTAAGCCAAAAAGCTGGGGAGGGGGATGAAGGAGGGAAGGGTGGCATTGAAGAACCTGTTGATAATTTAAAGAAGTTGGAAAGAATGGGGCTGAGTTAAGGGAAATGTACAAAGGCCTGATATGAGTGCATTGAGGGCCCTGCCTTGGTAGAACATATTAAAATGAACAAATTATGCAACTTTATTCAGCAAAATTCTGAAGTCTGGGTATAGAAGCCAGCACTCGATAAATGAATTGATTGGGGATAGGTGAATTACGGGACAAGGAGAGCAGACAGATGTTAGTACTACCAGCACTCCCTAGTAATATTAGGTACCACATAAAAGATACTATAAGTGGTCTTCCCAGAGCCAGTGCAAGAAAAAATGGCTTCCTGGGCAAACATTATATGGAGGAAAGGAGAGTTATTAAATATTAGGCTTAAGAAAGAGAACGAGGAGTAAGAGAAGTTGAATGGCAATGGTGCTGAGACCACAATTGTGTCAGTGAAGCTGGCAACAGTGACCAGTCTGATTGGAGCAGAAGATATGTGAGTGTGGAAGAGAAGAAACAGATGAGATCCAATTGTGAAGGGTCTTGGATGCTGGAATAAGGAGATGCAGACTGAATCCTACGAGTGGTGAAGAGTTATGGTTTGCTTTTCTTTGATCGTGGAAAATGGTGTGCAAAGTTGCATTTTAAGCAGGTTAATTTGGCAGCCACCTATATGGCTCATCTGGATTTTAGATGTTGATCTCCTAAGTTTCTTGTGGTTTTCACTATTCAGCTTCTCTACTAATTTACTCTTCCATTCTTCACAATCATTATTATTTAGCACCTTGTGCTCCTGCTTTCACCACTACCGTCATAGATTTTTGGCAGATCTCATTCTCTTTGCCCTCTCTGCCTCTTTCCACAACGGCTGGAATTTCCTCCTCCGTTGGCATCTGTCCTGCTTCCATTCCTATTTATCAAGCTGTTCTTTTCCTTCTTTTTAAACTCTCCTCCTTCCTCCATTCCCCTAATGCAGGTATCAGTCTGGAGCCCCTGTTCCTCTTTGTCTTCTTCTGAGACTTCCTCTTTATGGCTCACCACCTCTGTGTAGGTGACACAAATCTACCTCCAGCCATCCCTGCTATCCAGAGTTACAGACCCCAAATTTTGATTTCTCAGTATAAATTATATCTTCATATGGGGTCCCTCCTGTACCTCAAACTCAGTGTTACTAAAACAGAACTATTACATATCTTACAAAAGAAGAGTTTCTTTCCCTGCGCACAAAACTTCTGTTTGTTTTTTTTTAATATATATTTGTACCCCCTATTAACATCCTATCTGGGTTGTTGTAGTAGTTTCTTAATTGGCTTACTGGGTTCTGGATTTTTATTCCTTTGATTTGAGTTATGAAACATTGACAGATAAATCTTTCTGAAACGAGTTTTATTCATGTTCTCCAATTGGCCTCATTTCTCAGCCTTTCCTGTACCCGTAAGAAAGGCTAATGGACTCTCCATTGCTCATGGATTGAAGTCCAAAACAAATTTCTTAGCTTTAAATCATTTGTTCTTTAATGGCAATAATATATTTGTTGATTTTTATGTTTTTCTGTAGTGTTTCCTAAATTGAGTTATATCAAGCCCTCATCTTCATTTTATTTGTTTATTTAATAAGCAAGCATTTTCCAGCATCTCTGGTATTCTGACAGGAGGTAAATGCTTCACACTTGATAATTATCTGCCCTACATTTTCCCCTGTCTGTCCCAAACACAAGGTGTTCTACACTCAACTCCCAAATGTGATTGTTTCCTGAAGGTGACAGTGACCTGGCTAATAAAAAAAGGCATCTCTTGGGGCTTCCCTGGTGGCGCAGTGGTTGAGAGCAGGCGACACGGGTTCATGCCCTGGTCCGGGAAGATCCCACATGCCGCGGAGCGGCTGGGCCCGTGAGCCATGGCCACTGAGCCTGCGCGTCCGGAGCCTGTGCTCCGCAACGGGAGAGGCCACAACAGTGAGAGGCCCGCATACCCAAAAAAAAAAAAAAAAAAGAAAAACAAAATAAAAAGGCATCTCTTTTTACTTATAAGATTTTTATAAGGAAATATGCTCTATAGTATTTTTTTGATCTGCTGTTTTTTAAAAATAGGTTTTCTGGATGAGTAATCTGTGAGGCAGATATCCATCCTTGTTACTACCTTACTACAGGAATTATTGCACACATAGTGAGTGGTGTACTCTGGGGGCACTTTTGGCCCATTAGCCTTTCTGGTTGCATAGTAGTTCAGTCTCTCCTTAACTGCGAAAAAACTTCTTTATGTGAACCCCCATTTGATACCTAAGGACCTATGCTTTAGCTGGAATTTCAAGCTGGCTTGGACTTCCATGTTATGTGAAGAAATGATTAAGCCTGAAACCATGAGGTTTCCATAGTCTGCAGGGTCCAGAGAGAAAGGAATCTTTCTGATTGAAACCCTCCTGCTTCTGGGCACCTGTTTTTGCACCAAAGCTGCTTTCCCCCATAACTATTATATTGAACTTTCTTTTGTTCGGTTTCTTCTGTTGCTTTTCTAACCAACTGGATTTTAATACATACAATTTCCATTGTTTGTTTTGCGTATAAAATGTGTTTTTAACAATTGCTTGAGCTTTTCAGATTAAATATTTATTTAGGCCTATTGTTTCTGCCAAATCTTAAACATTGTTTACATTATCACCTTTTCTAGAAGTCATATGTTGCTTCTTAAGAATTTTGAAAAAAAATAAGAACATGAGAAATATGGACTAATTTGCAGAATACTAACTGGTTTTGCATTTTTCTTACATGAATATATTTTCCTTTCTAACATGATTATAAGCTTCATGTGGGTAATAATGTATCATATTGTATAGTTCTTTGTACAGCACCCAATAGGGACATGTAGGTAGTAAACACTCAGGAAATACTTATTGGCCTTTGTTTCAGGAACACAATCTCTCTGTGTTGAAAAAGGATTTTTAATATCCAGCAACTTCAAATCAATCATGCCAATTTATTGAACTTAAGAATTTAAGCAAACTTCAATTTTTAAAAAACTGTTTCCTACAACAAACCCTGGTTTGTTTCTCTCTGCCTCTCCCCACACTTAAGGAATTCTGTTGGTTTGATCTTGACTGTTATCTAGATCTCCGCGTGTTAACAGGGGTGAAGTATTAACTTGTTGACTTATTATTAGTAATGATTTCATCTAGTACCATACAGCAAGGAAATCAAGAATAATCTTGTTCCTTGAATTTATAATAAATAGATTAAAACAATTCTATTCTGTATATAAGTTTTGGAGATTAGACTAAAGCTGTAGGCTCTTTGGCGTGTGTGTATACTTTAAAAACTGTTAATTAGAAAACTTAGTCAAAACAACTTATCCTTTTGCTAATAGATAAAAGTGTAATAATGGATCCTAGAAGGAAACATCAGCAACTTCTTTAGAATGTTGTATTTGAATACACACTTGAACTTTTTAGTTAATAATTTAGATAATAAAGTTCCACACGAAATCTATGTCGAAAAATGGTTAGAAAATACAAAAAGTATATCAGTAGACATGATTCTGTAGAATCTGAAGATGGTTGTAAAAAAGAAAAAAAAAGCTTCTAGATATGGATGAATGTAGGAAATATTTTGCACTAAACTTTTACTTTAAATTTGAAATAAATATGGAAGAGTATTGGTTGCAAATAAATCATCAAATCATAAATATTTTAAAGACTCTGCTAACCTTGTGCTTGCTGCCATGAAGTATACATGAAAAATAAAAGAAAAAGAGAAATCTTTGTTCTCATAGTTTATTCCTATTAGAGGAAAAACATAAAAGGATAAAAAGTTAAATAGTAAAAAGCTTAAAAATCATCTTGAGATTAAAAACAGAAGAGAGAGCACAGGACAATATTTATTCACAACATATTCTTTGACCTAGTTCTATGTTTATTTATTTATTTATTTTTGCGGTAAGCGGGCCTCTTACTGCTGTGGCCTCTCCCGCCGCGGAGCACAGGCTCCGGACGCGCAGGCTCAGCGGCCATGGCTCACGGGCCCAGCCGCTCCGCGGCATGTGGGATCTTCCCGGGCCGGGGCACGAACCCGTGTCCCCTGCAACGGCAGGTGGACCCCCAACCACCGCGCCACCAGGGAAGCCCTATGTTTATTTTTTTATCTTTATTTTTTATTAATTTTTATTGGAGTATAGTTGCTTTACAATGTTGTGTTAGTTTCTACTGTACAGCAAAATGAATCAGCTATAATACGTGTCATTCCCTCCTTTTCTCCCTTCCTCCCTTCTCTCCCAAAGCATGGCTGAGTGCCTTCTGTACGTCAGGCCCTGTGCGGGGTATAGAGTTACAAAGAAAAATGAAGTATAGTTTCTGCCCTTGAATGAATCCAATTATACCAATTGGAATCTTCAGGAGCCATCATTTAACAGGTCAAACATCAGAGAGCAGCAAGGAGGGGTGTCTGTTACACCCCCAATTTGGGGGGTTCTTAGAAGGATTTTTAGTCCAATGGTGTCTCCCAGGCAATAAGATCTGTTCAGGAGGGGTTGTAGCCAGCCCTTTACAAATATACTGGGATATCTTCGTGGAACCCAGACAACTTTTCTAATCCATTCTAAGCTTCAGAATGGGAACAAGATCTAAATCAAGTTAACTACTTAGGAGGCAATAGGGACTTTATAATCATTACTAAATAAGACTACAAGATGAAATTAGGACTCAAACCCCAGGCAATGTACCTAAAAGTAATTTTCATTAGATTATGACATATTCTGAACTTCACCAATCACCAAATGTTCTTACTTCTGAACATCCAAAGAACAATGTGGATAAGCAGAGGTTTAGAATTAGGGGAAGGAAAGTCTACTGTGGATGAGGAATGTGTATCTTAAGGGAAGCAAGGGCACTCCCTAAACTTACCATGACCTCTAAGAAATCACATAGTTCCTGGAATGTAATAAGTAATCAATAAAAATATCTTTTGACATAAAGATACATAGTTTTGTCAAAACGATACATAGTTTTCAGAGGATAGCTCTGGAGACTCCTATCAGAGATATTCCCGTGCCAGTGTCTGTGGCTCAGTCTGAGGTGGATGTTAGGTGTCTCCTTATTCCCACAAACAGGTCATCTAATAGTTTTAACCTGTGACTTTTTAAACAGTATCTATTATTTTCCTCTTTGAACAATGTATATTAAAGTGGTATATTTATATTACATAAATATATTTTATATAAACTGGTTTGTATATGGGAAGGGTGGTATTAGATTATCGTGTTTCCATTTTCTGACTTTTATTTCAGGAATGTATGGCTGCCTTGCTTCTCTTGGCCCTTCTGGTTCTGGTATTAATTCAGTGAAACAGATCTGGGGACTCTGCTTCTCCCCACTATCTTAACAGAAAGATTTACTGGCTTTCCTCATTAAGGGGGTTCTGATGTCCCAGGCAGACTAAAAGGCTTCACTTGTTTTCCTCATTTAAAGTGTTTTTAACTCTCACATTAGATCCTGACTTTTAGACCACGTCCATGGTAAATTGGGCATAGATCCTGGATTCTAGAGTATTTCCATTCCTCTAATTCTAGTTCCTGAAATCTTACAGGATAGATTAAATTATATAGTGCTTTCTGAGCCTCTCCTAGGAAAAAAAAATCCTAGGGTTTCATCAAATCCTAATTAAAAGAATGAAGGACTCAATGCAAAGTATGTCAGTCTGGCTCAGCGCCCAAACACGAAGCCTGTATTGGACTGTTTGAAAAGGTGAGTAACCTTAGTGCTCGTGACTTTAAACTTTGAGGATGCCTTTGAAGAGTGTGGAAGTCTGGTTGAACCTGGCAGTATGTTTATTCCTTATGAGAACATTAGGTGTCAGGGCAATGGCTCAAAGGAAATTACTCTCACACGTTCCTTTAAGTAGGGAGAAGAGAAGAGAGGTATGTTGGCTCCTCCAGTTCCACATTAGGAATATGCCTCAGGGTACCTGGGAAACGAAAGGGGTCATACAGAACAGGGAAGAACCTCAGCTCAGAAAGGTATTCATTTGAGGGAGAAAGGCTTGGGAGAAAAACTTAAACCTTCCAGAAATCAGGAAAGATTTGGGGGACAAGGGGAGGGCGCTTTACCTAGGAATGTGAGACAGCAGCTGAGTGGTAAAGGGTACTGACAGAAGACGAGCAGGCTTTGAAAATCGGGAAATGGATAATTAAGCATTCTTTTAGGATCCAAATCTGGAGAATGAGCTTTCTCTCTCCCCCTGGAGTGTTTGTCCCTGACGAACCTTTGGGCAGATGTTGGCCTTCTTGAGCAAATTGTGTTAATTCTGGATTTGTGAGGTGGGGCTTGAAAAACTATTAAAGTGTGGGTGGAGAATCTAATGAAAGATCTTTCTTGATTCGAAGTTCTATAACTCAAGTAATTTAGCTTGTTCTTTCAAGTGAGAGACAAAAATAGGAAATATTTCCTAGGTTTTTACGCTTTCCAGTTTTATTTAATCATGTTTTTATTTCCATTCCAACTATTTGGCTTTATTTCTGTTGTAATATTATAAATGACCTCAACACAGCTTAGGAAGTGGGAGGTAAATATAGTAATTCAGTAAGAATTATTTTTTCGTGTGTGTATGCTGACAAGTTGTGTGGTGCCGTAACTATCCTGAAAGTTAAACATATTACTTTGAGGAAACAAAACTAAGACTATACTGTAACCACTTAGTTAATATTCTAGCTGCTCAGGCGAAAACTTAGTTATTCTTTCCTCCTTCCTTTCCCCCACACCTTGCATCCAATCCAGAAGCAAAGGCTGACGCTTTAACCCCCAATATCTCCCAAAACAATCTTTTCCCACCACCTCCATCAAAACCATCCTTGCCTAAACCCTGAAAAGAAGTTTGGATTTGCAGTTGTCTTCTAACTTGTCCATCTCATTCTATCCTGCCCCCTCTCTATTCTCAACCCAGCAGCAGAATGGTCCTTTAAAAACCTAAATGACATCACGTCATTTTCCCACGTTTTTCATCTCACTTGCCATTAAAACTGAAGTTCTTACTGGGGCCTACAAGGCTACGGCTGTAATTCTACATCCCTCTGAGCTAACCAGCTACCAATCCCCAACTCAATCCTTATACTCCTTACTATTCATTAAACACGACAGCATGCATATACCTCAGAACTTCAGTATTTCACTCTTTTCCCCAAATACCCATATGGCTTGGTCCTTCACCTCATTCAGGTCCACAGCAGACAATTTCCATAATGTCTTCCATGATCATATAACTACACTTCCCTCTCTACACCTCCCCCTCCCCACACACACCCAAACCACTTATCCTACTTTATATTTCTCCATAGCACTTAAAATCTCCCTGGTTAACAGTGTTTGTAGAGACCTTTTTCATTGATTTACCTCCAGATCCTAGATCAGTGCTTGACACATTGTATGTTTCAACAAATATTTGTTGGCTAAGCACCGAGTAATATCACAATCAAGGTTGGTCTTCTACAGGTGAAGCAGATGATGCCAGCCTATGCCACCGGGAGGCTCAAACATCAAGTCTGCTCCTCTTTTCTTGTTTATTCACCTGTTTTCCCCAAATCTTCTTAATATGAATTTGCATTCCACAATTAAAGAATTAAAATATACTAGTTAGCCATGGTTGCTTTTTAGGAAGGGGACATGGGACTCTGTCAGGACAGCCATGAACATATGTGCAAGTTGCGTGCTGCACACAAGTGTTCGCCAAGGTGCATAAGTGAAATCCTGCCAGGGTTAGATAAATAAGTCCTGTGCTTGACCTGGGGTTGCATTGCCCTGGATGTCATCCCAGAAGGCTTTTCTAGTTTTCACAAAGGCATTAAACGTGATGGGGGCAGAAGAGGAGGCCAGGCTGGACTTTGGGGATTAGAGTGGGAGGTACACTTACTTTTTACTAAGAAGGTTTTTATTCTCTTTGAAGTTGTTTGCATCTTTTAGTTTTTATGTATATACATTATCTATTTTTAAGAAAGGAAAAAAGGTATCTGCATGAACACATTGGCATAATTTACCCTGAAATATAATAGATGGATCAATAGCAGAAACTTCCTTAAGAATGAGTCTGGTGGACATCCTCCATTTGTCCTCCAGATCTATCTTCTACCCTCTGTACCTTGTTCTGTGCCCTGTATGGTTGATCTATGTGAACCACATCAACAAGCTTTCTTTCTTCTCACGTCCGATTGGCTTTATCCGATGTGCAGCCTCAGTAGGATATGAGAAGGAAGAAGTATGCGTTTTGGTTATCATTCTCTTGATTCCAAAGTCATAGCTTTTCTCAAAGGGGTCATTTCTACTCCTCTCTCCTTTTGGGTCTGGATAACTGCTCCCTCATCCAAGGAACTGCATTATGGCTTCTGACACCTTCCCTAGACCTTTTTCCTAGTCCAAATCTTCTTGGGTTATCTTCGTTTGAAAGTGGCATATGTTTCCGGCTGCAACCCTGACTTATACACAAGTTTCATAAGAAGGAAGAGAACTGTAAGGAGACTGTGAAGAAGGAACAGGAGCATTGGCTCAGCGATAGATCAGAAATAGGATCCAGGAGGACACCAAGATAAACCAACCATCTGAGACATGCACTTTTAGCGTTAGAAGTAGCCTTTGAGGGCTTCCCTGGTGGCGCAGTGGTTGAGAGTCCGCCTGCCGACGCAGGGGACACGGGTTTGTGCCCCGGTCTGGGAAGGTCCCACGTGCCACGGAGAGGCTGGGCCCGTGAGCCATGGCCGCTGAGCCTGCGCGTCCGGAGCCTGTGCTCTGCAACGGGAGAGGCCACAGCAGTGAGAGGCTCGCGTACCGCAAAAAAAAAAAAAAAAAAAAAAAAAGAAGTAGCCTTTGAGTTTGTTTAGCCCACGTCCTTTGTTCTACCATCTGAGGGAAACTGAGACTTAGATTTAGTAACCTTATTTAAGGTCATGTGACCAGCTGGTAACAGAATCACAATTTGTACCCAGATCTGAAACATAAGCCCATTATTCCATCATAGTCTACGATTTTGCCTAGGGCCAGCCATGAGAAAAAATATGCCCTTTTGTATACCTAACTGCTGGCCTCTTTCTTTTTCTAATGCATCATAAGGTATGAATATATACATACCCTGTTCACTGGGATTGTACTCACTGAGATCATACCCCATGGAACAGAAAAAAACTTTCTCCAATTGTGGCTATGGTAATTGTGTCTTTTCCTGGCCACATCATTTTTTACTTCTGGTTTGCTGACTCATTTCCTGTATTTCATATTGTTCTTTTCTATGATGCTTTCTCACATCATGGAATTTTACCTTAATTGGAGAATATTCTTATTTGCATAACGGTTGACCACTAGAAGTTCAGATTTTAAATACAGAACTATCTATAATGACTACTGCTATATATTTAGTCATCTGTCTTCTAAATTGCCCAGACTTTGGGCTTTCAAAAACAGTGGTGCTTGTTTTTCCTTATCTATAAAATGGTGATAATAATATCTACCCAATAGATCTGGTATGAGATTTAAATTAGGTAATATATAGAGAGCTCTCAGCACAGGAGCTGGCACATACTGTGCCATCAATTGATGTTAATTACTACTGCTGACTTCATAGTAAAAGGACACTCCATGCTACAATTTTCAGATCTCTGTTCTCCATTTCTCTTTCCTGTATTTTGGGATGTGTGTGTGTCGGGGAGGAGGGGTGAGAGCTTACCCTGCTTTTTGGCTTAAAAGCAGTTTCTGGATTAAATCGAATCATCAAAAGGATTGATTCTTTGGACAATTATGATTTTCACGATGTTTCTCTTGTAATACTATTGAATAGAAGGCTCGTATTGAATGCTGTCTCTAGTCTTCTGGGATTTTCCATTTCAGACATTGACATTTCTGTATGGTAGTCTGCCTTTGCTTAAAGGATTTAGTTTAGCTCCACAAATGTTTACTGAGCAAATACTATTGACTAGGTGCTAGGGGTACAATGGTGACTCAGACAATTCTTCATACCAGAGAACTCACAGTCTTCTGGGGGTGCTTTTCTCTCAGTCATATCTTTGATCAAGCCTGTGAACCAAGTGACCACATCAGTCTAATGTGGATAACTAAGTACCAGCTCATCGCTGGGTTTTGCTCCCCAATAAGCAACCTGTCCTCATCTGATCCCAAAGAGTTTCTAGTGACATTAGTGGGAATTTTGAGGGTATATCTGAGAAGAGTTTTATTTACTCCTTCCTTGCATTGTTTCTAATTATAAGCACATGTCCCAGGAAGTCTGATGCTTATCTGCTCTTCCTCAGGCTTCAACATGCTGGTAAGCACACTTGAGAAACACAGTTCTTCAGAATTTGGTAAGAGTATAGAAGACATTTCTAAATTATTAGATCCAAAAGAAGCCCATGGAGATTATCCAGCAGCCACATTCTAGAATCTGCCTCAAACTGTACATTTTACTGGTTACCTTGACAAGGTTATGAAAGATTGCTCAAGGAGCCTCTGTGACACTCCAAGGGTTGGCCAGCTGGCTGTGATTTAGGCAGAACTGAGAGCTGAATCTCCTTTTAACGCAGTTTCCCGTAATTGTGTACTGATGATTAGTTCAATTCTCAGTTTCTGTGATGCTGTGAGCCATTATTATATCTGCCTGGAAGGTCTCAACATTGGCAATTTGATGTTCTTAAATGCCAGACAGTTTATAAAGAACTGGGAAAGTGAGTTAATTTGCTATGATGGTATGTGATTATTACCACCTCTTAGGGAATTCCTTTCCCTCATTAGGCTTTCACAAATGCAAAAGGCATCCACTGCTCAGATGCGCTGTGTGAAGATACTTGGAAGCTAGTACTCTTAAGTTCTATGTCATTGTCTTAGGTCTCTCCATGCAGTCCTGCTCTTGCGGGGAGAGGGGAGTGGTAGGACTTTAGGAGTAGTCAGCAGGTGAAGAACTATTGATACTGCTTGTGAAATAAACATTCAAAAAGGTAAGATGAAATTGTTTCTTGTTTTATATTTTTCCCAATTACATGTGTGCCCAAGTAAAATTATAGTCCAACAGAACCTACAGAATTTTTTAGCAAGAAAAGAACCTTAGAGATCATTAAGTCAAAAGCTAGGAGAAAGGAGGCTAACTGAAAAGCATCCCCTGTAGGAAGATAAGATGCTAATTTTTAGAGGCACTCAGCAGTTGGAAAATCAATTTTTCTTAACATTGAGAATTATTGAGTGGCTGGAAAAGCATCTTACTCTATGAAATATAGTCACTGTTTAGTGCCTTTCCATTTTATTTACTATTTAAAGCACACAACAGCTAGTTAACCAACTACTTATAAAATATATTTAATGCTCAGAGGCACTCAGTGTGGTTATAAAATGATTTTAAGGGTATACAAATATGGTACATTAACCACATTTCATGAACTATGGTTCTCTCTGGAAAAACAAAAACGTTTTCCTTGGCATCCTGCGGCATCTCATCCTAAAGTTTGTAAATGACCCATACTGTTCAAACCGGCTGCCACACTAGCTTTTGACGCTAGCCACTTTAGAGCACACACCAGAAAGATCAATACGACCCCTACATAAGTGACAGAGCACCGTGCACTCAAAGGCTGTTAGACTCTCTGATAAAGAGCGGCTTGACAGATGTAGTGAAATTAAGCAGCATTCACAAAACCCTAGTAAAGAGGTTGTAGGGCTGCAGTCTTTTCTCTGAGCATGGCGGATTAATGGGTACACTGTGACACAAGATGCATTGAGATGAGACTCTGTCCCTGCCACATGTGTACATTAGAGAGTTTATGGCCTATGAAAAAGTGGGGAGAGTCTAACAAAGGATGGGAAAAGAATGGAGCCTTTTTCAAAGAAACCTGCTACAGAGAATTATGACAAGGGAGATAGAAGGGGGCCCAGCGTAAACTTAACAGTTAGGGAATGTTCAGCCATATTTATTTTTAGGCAATATCCTAATTCCCTGAAAACCCTCTGCATCACAATGTGTCAGTCTCCCTCTTTCCTTATTGAAACTCCACAACATTGTTTGTTGAGGAAA
The DNA here is from genome assembly GCF_008692025.1 of Phocoena sinus. NCBI lineage: Eukaryota > Metazoa > Chordata > Mammalia > Artiodactyla > Phocoenidae > Phocoena > Phocoena sinus. Next base: position 24,347,865 of record NC_045769.1, read on the forward strand.
TGTGACAGAAATGTTGTTTTAATTTCCTGCTGATGTTAGAAAACCAAATGTGTGATGATGTTCACTTTATCTTGTTTACTTTGTTATGCTGCAGCATGCAGCCTGGCAGAAGGGCTTCTAACACAAGATGATGTCCACACTTAAAGGATGTCCACACTTAAAGGGGAAAGGATGCAAAGACAGAGATTGAAGGCAGGCAGGTGTAAGTCCATACTTTGTCTCATCATATAGGTAGGAGTATTTCTAGCAAGGGTAACCAGTAGTAAAATTCTAACAAGGACAGTTGATGGGGAAGTATACCAATTTTCTAACCAAAAGTTTAAAAAAATGCATGAACTATGAAAGAAGGAGATAACATTAAAGAATTAAAACAGACACAAGAAAATTGTGAGGGATTGTTTGGTGAGGACTCTAGCTTACGCTGCAGTATGCTTCAGTTCTCTGAGCCCTTCCAAAGTGTGCTAGACTGGACTTTGGTTTCTGGTCCAGCATGTAAGGAGTTTGGAAGTCATCACTCCATTCTAACAAGCAAAAAGCTGAATAGACTGAAAATCAACAAATCTTCTTAGATCTGTCACAGAATTGAGCTTACAAAGCAAATCACTTTCTCCGAAACTGGAGACAGACAGATACACAGAATCACAATTTACTGGAGTAGAAACCCACAAGAAGAAACCTTTGTTGGAATTAGTACTCGAATAGGAAAACCTAAACAAAATTCACAAATTGCTGGAAGCTTAGTATGGACAAATCTGAAATCTAAAAACTCCAGAGGAGTCCAGTTTTAGGGGAGTCCCACACTTTTGTGAGTTTTACCCCAACGAGGCTCTCACAGTGAAGATGAGAGAAAATTTCTCTCATGATTCTGGCAAGAGGATGGGCAAAGTAGCAATACTGAAATATGTCCAGAGCATCCTGTCTTTAACAAGGTCTGCCCTTAAGAGAAACTATTCTACCAGAGCCTAATCTACTGGGCTTTTTCCCCAGAGCCTAACCAACCTGGCAGAAGGGAACTATCCAACTCCAGCCCCCTCTAGTCAACCTGTCCCATCTAAGTGGGGGAAACTGAAAAGCATTCATGAAGGTCACAGTCCAGGGGCCTCTCACTGAAAGATGGTGACTTAATCATAGGACTATAGAATGCTTCCTGCCCCCATCCCCACCCTACCACCATATCACTAAAGGCTTATTAATCATAGTTATTTTACCCAGTACATCATGTCCAGCTACTAAAAGGCAAAGCATACTAAAAGGCAAAAACCACAGTTTAAAAATACAGGAAGCAACCACATAGCACAGGTAGATCAGCTCAGTGCTTTGTGCTTTGTGACCACCTAGATGGGTGGGATAGGGAGGGTGGGAGGGAGACGCAAGAGGGAGGAGATATGGGGATATATGTATATGTATAGCTGATTCACTTTGTTATAAAGCAGAAACTGACACACCATTGTAAAACAGTTATACTCCAATAAAGATGTTAAAAAAACAACACAGAGCAAGCATCAGAACCAGATCAGATATGGTAGAGTTGTTAGAAGTACCAGACTAGGAATTTAAAACAACTATGATTAATGCGCTACAGGCTCTAATGGAAAAAGCAGACAACATGCAAGAACAGATGGGTAATGTAAGCAGAGAGACAGAAATTCTAAGACAGAATAAAAAAGAATTGTAGATATAAAAAAATGCTGTAACAGAAATGAAGAATGCCTTTGATGAGCCCATTAGCAGAATGACACGGCTGAGGGAAGAATCAGTGAGCTTGAGGATATGCCCATAGAAATTCCAGAACTAAAAAGCAAAGAGAAAAAAGGCTGAAAACAATATAACAAAATATTCAAGAACAGTAGAACAATTATAAAAGATTTAACATAGGCATAATGGGAATACCACAGGAGAAGAAAAAAAGGAACCAAAGAAATATCTGAAGCAATAAAGGCTGAAAATTTCTGCAAATTAATGCCAGACACTAAACCACATATCCAGGAAGCTCCGATAACATCAAGCAGGTTAAATGTAAAAAAAAAAAATCTACATCTAGGCATACCATATTGAAACTGCAGAAAATCGAAGATAAAGAAAAAAATCTTAAAAGAAGTCAGAGGAAGCACCTTACCTGTAGAGGAGCGAGGATAAAAATTACATCAAACTTCTCAGAAATCATGCAAACAAGAAGAAAGTGAAGTGAAATATATAAAGTTTAGAGAGAGAAAAACAAGGAAACACTAACCTAGAGTTTTGTATCCTACGAAATTATCCTTCAAAGTGAGGGAGACATACTTTCTCAGACAAAAGTTGAAGGAATTTGTTGCCAGCAGGGACTTACTTTGCAAGAAATGTTAAAAAAAGAGTTTTCTAGAGAGAAGGAAAATAACATTTCAGAAACTCAATCTGTATAAAGATAAGAAGAGCATTAGGGAAAGGATGAGTGAAAGTAAAATAAAAACTTTTAATTTTTATTCATGATTGATTTAACCTATAACAGTTTGTTTAAAATAATAATAGCAAGAAGGTCTTCAATGTATGGATAACCTTGCTGTACTCATGAAGCAATATAGGTTTACCTGAAAGTAAAGTTGGATAAGTTGTAATGTATACTGAAAGCTCTAGAGCAGCCACTTAAAAAGGTTAAAAACTGAAGTAATAATTGATATGCTAAAAAAGAAGAAAAAATAGAATCATAAAAATGCTTGATTAAAATCATGAAAGACAGGAAAAGAGTGGAAGACAAAAGCAAGAACAAAGAAAAAGGGCAACAAATAGAAAACAGGTACAAATTGGGAAGATATTAATCAAAATATATCAATAATCACATTAAAAGTCAATGCTCTAAGTAAACCAATTAAAAGACCAATTAATAGATTGTGAATCAAAAGACCCAACTTTATGTCATATATAAGAAACCTGGTTTAAATATAAAGACACACGTTGATTAAATGTTAAGGGATGGAGAAAGATATATCATGCTAACACTAGATGAGGCAAGCTGATGTCAAAGCAAGGAAAATTATCAGGGATAAAGAAGGGCATTGCATAATGATAAAGAGTCAATTCTTTAAGAAGTCATGACAATCTTTATTAGATATGCGCTTAACAAGAGAGCATCAAAATACAGGAGGCAAAAACTGGTAGAACTTCAAGAAGAAACAGATGAATCCACCATCATAGTTGGAAACTTCAAGACCTTCTATCAGTAATGGACAGATCCAGCAAGCAGAAACTAAGTATACCATAGTTGAACTCCACAGAACCATAAAATAACTGAATATAAATGCCATGTACAGAATACTTCATTCAACAAGAGCAGAATAAACATTCTTATTAACCTCACATGGAACATTCACCAAGATAGACCACATTCTGACCCATAAAAATATACCTTAACAAATATGAAAGAATAGAAAGCATACAATACCTGCTCTCAGACTATAGTGGAATTATCCTAGAAATCAATTACAGAAAGATAGCTGAAAAATCCCCAAATAGTTGGAGATTAAAGAGCACATTACTAAATAATACATGGCTCAAAGAACAAATCTCAAGAGAAATTTTAAAATGTTTTAACTAAATGAAAATGAAAATACAATTTATCAAAATTTGGGGGATGCAGTGAAAACAGTGCTTAAAGTGAAATTTATAGCATTGATTGTAAGTATTAAAACAAAAGAAAGATCTAATAATCAATAATAGAGACTTGTGCCTTAGAGAACTAGAAAAAGAAAAGGAAATTAAATCTAAATGAGAAATAATAAAAATAAATAATAAAATAATAAAAAATAAAATAATAAAAATTAGAGCAAAAATCAAAGAAATTGAAAATACAAAATCCATATAGAAAATCAATGGAACTAAAAGCTGGTTCTTTGAAAAGATCAACAATAGCCTGGAAAACTAAAAGAAGAGAGAGGACAAAAATTACTAATATCAAAAATGAAAGAGGGGGCTTCCCTGGTGGCGCAGTGGTTGAGAGTCCGCCTGCCGATGCAGGGGACACGGGTTCGTGCCCCGGTCTGGGAAGATCCCACATGCCGCGGAGTGGCTGGGCCTGTGAGCCATGGCCGCTGAGCCTGCGCGTCCGGAGCCTGTCCTCCGCAACGGGAGAGGCCACAACAGTGAGAGGCCCGCGTAACGCATAAAAAAAAAAAAAAAAAAAAAAAAAAAATGAAAGAGGGGGCACCACTACAGACCTCATGGACATTAAAAGAACTAGAATAATTAAGGAACATTATGAACAACTCTACACCCACAAATTTGTTAATCTAGATGAAATGGACCAATTTCTTGAAAGATGCAATCTGTCAACATTCACAGAAGACAAAACAGACAATCTGAATAGGCCTAGATTTATAAAAGAAATTGAGTCAATAATTAATAACCTTCCAAAACAGAAAGCACCAAGCCCAGATGAGATCACTGGTGAATTCTACCAAACGTTTAGGGAAGAAATTATACTCGTTGTCTAGAATTTCTTCTGGAAGATAGAAGTAGGTGGCCTCATTCTATAAGGCTAGCATTACTCTAATACCAAACCAGACAAAAACATTACAATAATAGAAAATTACAGACAAGTATCTTTCAAAAATATAGATGCAATAATCCTCGACAAAATATTAGCAAATCAAATTGACAATGTATAAAAAGAATTTTACACTATGACCAAGTGGGATTTATTCTAGATGCAAAGCTGGTTCAACATCCAAAAATCAAATTAACATAATCCATCACATCAACAAGATGAAAAATCACATAATCATATTAGTACATGCAGAGAATGCCTTTTACAAAATCCAGTCCCATTCATGATGAAAACTTAGCAAACCAGAAACTGAGGAGACCATCCTCAACTTAATTAAAAACATACCCAAAAATCTACAGTTAACATCTTACTTAATGGTGAGAAACTATAAGCTTTCTCCCCAAGATCAGGAGAAAGGCAAGGATATCCCCTCTAGCCACTCCTTTTCAACATCATACTGGAAGCCCTAGCTAATGCTACAAGACAAGAAAAGGAAATAGATCATATACAAATTGGGAAGGAAGAAATAAACTGTACTTGTTAACAGATGACATAACTGTCTGTAGAAAATCTGAGAGAATCAAAAAAAATACTTCGGGAACCAAGAAGTAATTATAGTAAGGTTGTAGGATACAAGATAAGTATACAAAAGTCAATTGCTTTCTTATATACGGGCAATGAAAAATTGTAACTTGAAATAAAAAACGCAATGCCATTCACATTAACACCCCCCTCAATGACATAGTATAAACATAACAAAATATGTACAAGATATCTATAGGAGGAAAACTATGAAATCTTGATGCAAGAAATCAAAGAACTAAATAAATGGAGAGATATTCCACATTCATGGATAGGAAGACAGACTACTGTCAAGATGTCAATTGTTCCCAACCTGATATAGATTCATTGTAATCCTAATGAAAATCCCAGCAAGCTATTTGTGGCTACTGACAAACTGATTCTAAAGTTTACACAAAAAGACAAAAGAATAAGAGTAGCCAATACAACATTAAAGGAGAAAAAAAAGTTGGAGGACAGACACTTCAGGCAACAAATGGTGTGAGAAGAACTGGATCCACAGGCAAAACAAATGAATCCAGACACAGACTTTATACACTTAACAAATATTAACCCAAAATGGATCATAGACCTAAATGTAAAATGCAAAACTAAAACACTCCTAAAACATAACACAAGAGAAAATCTAGATGACCTTGGGTTTGGTGATAAATTTTTATTTTTTTAATTTTTAATTTTTTATTTTTTTTGCTGTACGCGGGCCTCTCAACGCTGTGGCCTCTCCCGTCGTGGAGCACAGGCTCCGGACGTGCAGGCTCAGCGGCCATGACTCATGGGCCCAGCCGCTCCGCGGCATGTTGGGATCCTCCCAGACTGGGGCACGAACCCGCGTCCCCTGCATTGGCAGGCGGACTCTCAACAACTGCGCCACCAGGGAAGCCCTGGTGATAAACTTTTAGATACAACACAAATAGCAAAATCCATGAAAGAAACTGATATGTTGGACTTCCTCAAAATTAAAAACTTCTCCTCTGCAACAGACACCACCAAGAGAATGAGAAGATAAGCCACAGACTGGGAGTTACTTCTAAAAGACATATGATTAAATACTGTTATCCAAAAGATACAAAGAAATCTTAAGGCTCAATAAGAAAAGGAACAACTGATTAAAAATGGGCACTTCATCAAAGAATATATACAGATGGCAAATAAGCTTATGAATAATAATAAATATAATAATAATAATAAATACCAAAATAAATAATAAGCTCAATGTAATGTCCTTAGGGAAGTGCAGACTGAAACACCAAGATACCTTGTGCTTATTAGAATGGTGAAAATCCAAAACAGTGACAACACCAAATGTTGGCAAGGATGTAGAACACCAGGAACTCTTATTAGTTGCTGATGGGATGCAAAACGGTAGAGTCATTTTGGAAGGTAGTTTGGCATTTTCTTACAAACCTAAACATACTCTCACCATATGATCCACCAACTGCATTCCTTGATATTTACTCAAAGGAGTTGAAAACTTATATCCACACAGAAACCTGCACATGAATGTTTAAAGCAGCTTTATTCATAACTTCCAAAACTTGGCAGCAACTAAGATGTCCTTCAGCAGGTGACTGGATAAACAGTGGTACATTCAGACCACAGAATACTTTTCACCATTAAAAACAACCGAGCTATCAAGCCATGAAAGGACATGGAAGAAACCTAAAGGCAAATTACTGGGTAAAAGAAGCCAATCTGAAAAGGCTACTACTGTATGATTCGAACTATATAACATTCTAGGAAACACAAAACTCTGGAGACCATTACGGATGGGTGGTTGCGAGGGGTTGGATGGGGGAGGAATGAAGAAAAGGAGCAGACAGGAATTTTAGGGCAATAAAACTATTCTGTATGATACTATACATGTCATTATACATCTGCCAAAAACCATAGAATGTACAACACCAACAGTGAACCCTAATGTGTAAAATGGACTTTGGGTGAAATGATACATCAGTGTAGTTTCACTGAAGGTAAACAAATGTACAATTTTGGTGTGGGATATTGCTACTGGGGGAGGCTGTGTATGGGAAGTATATGAGAACTCTCTACTTTCCTCTCAATTTTGCTATGAATCTACAATTGCTCTAAAAAATGAAGTCTAGTTTTTAAAATATGCTAGGTATTTGATGAGCTCAAGAGTAGAAAATATGTCACTAACAGAAAATAAGGACTCTTGTGTTAGTGAATGGAATACTTTTTTTAAGGATAAATATTATGTTGAAACACAGATAAATGTAATTAAGGAATGTGCAAGACAATTTGTGGTGAAAGCTTTAGAGAGTAAGTTCTATAAATGTATGTAAAAACTAACAGTGATACTGAAGTCACTAGAAATGTTTTGGTAAGTGTTAAGGTTCAAAATTTTTCCCTTTTTCTTTTCAGGAAAAATGTCTAGGGAGAATACTGTTGGAAGACTTATATTTAGGCAAGGCTTAACCGTGTGTGTACTTTTTCATTTAGAGCTCATTTCTGCACAACGTTAAGAGGAGAATGGTGTGATAAGTGGAGTGAAGGCTCTGGCAAAGAAGAATGTGTGAGGTTGCTGACCGGTGAAAGTAAGAGGGTGAAGGAGTCCTCACCATCGCAGGGTTGCTGAAGGCCACGCTTAAGTGAGAGAAGTTGGGCAGTCTGTCCAGCCTATTGACTACGTTGGGAAGGAGCCCAGGTCCAGGTCTGGCTACTGGGGTCTTGCCTCTGGGTGTGCTTGGGTCCGTCTGTTGGTGCGCCTTCGCTGGCGTCTGCATGGCCCGCTGGGGCACTGGGGAGGGTAGGGAGGCGACCTTCTGCTCCGATGTTGGGTAGAGGTTCTGCGAATCGGGCCGACACGTGTCTCCCGGCCAATCATTGAGTTTGCTTCGCCAGTGTGTATCTGACCTGGCGCGCTGAAGAATCACTGGAGAATTGCCCGCGCTGTGAAGATGAGTGGTAGGGCACACAGGTGCCTTGGCGGTAGGGCTGGAACGGAGGTCGCGCCTGGGGAAAGGGTTCCGAAGGTCGCCGCAGAGGCATGCCGACGTGGCTGGGAACCAGGACAAGGGCTGTTCGCCCGGGTCACCTCTGCTGTCCCGGGGCTGCCTACCGTCCACCGGGCCTGGAAGTCCCCTGGTGGGACCATCCCTGATCCACCTGCCCACGGGGTAGCGGCAGGGGAGGTCCACGCCCCAGGCATCGGCCAGATGAGCCAGCAGCAGCTGGGAGAGGTAGCAGTGTGCGCGCTCGTCCCAGTGCACGCCATCTCGCTGCCGGTGCTGTCCTGCATGCCGGAAGTGGAAATGCAGGTCCAGCATGTCGAAGCCGTACCTGCTGGCCTCTGCCGAGCTGTAGTAGTTGGCCTCTATCACTTCTTCCTGCAGGCACGCACCTCAGAATAGGTCCTCCGGCAGGAGGAAGTCCCGGAGACGACCTCCGCCATTGGCAGGGCCGTGTTCCACACCAGGAGGCAAGCCTCGGGCAGCACTTTTTCCAGGCGCCCGAACAGGCTCTCTAAGCTCTCCAGGTAACTCCTCTGGAAATCCTGGCCGTACGTGGAGAGGTCTCGGAGGCAGGAGTTCACGACCACCACGTGCGGGGCGTGTTCGCCCCGACGCAGGTGTTCCAGGACGTCTTTACGTACGCGGAGTACGCACGCACGAGGAAGTAGAAACGCACCAGGTGGTGGCCGGAGCAGAGCCGGCAGACGTCGCGGTAATACGTGCAGCTGTGCAGGCGTTCCCACCCGCAGCCCTTCCGCGGCACATCGCGCTCGAAGCTCAGCTCGCCCTTGGCCTTCAGCTGGCTGGAAAAGAACAGGCAGCCCTTCTGCAGCAGGAGCACCAGGTCCTTGCACACGGCCCTCTGCATGGGGTCCCCCACGACGACCACAAACTTGTTGCGCAGCAGCTACCGGACTTCGCAAGCCCGCAGGTAGGCCGTGGTGGGGGAGGGCAGGCGGGAGGCCTAGCTCCTGCCTTTCCTCGGGCAGGTCGGAGGAGAGCTCGGGGGAAGGGCAGAAGTGCACGGGAAAGAGGGCGGTGCGCAGTTGGGCGCGGGCATTACTGACCGCGCGGGGGTCCCGGGCAGCGAGGAGAAAGGAGGCAGCGTGTTTGCGCCCTGAAGTCCGCCTCAGCCAAAACTGACTTTGGCCCGGGACGTGACCTCTGACCCGCGGAGGTGAGGCGCAGGACCCCCACGGGAACCTGCCCCGCTCTACTGCAGTGAGCGTTCTCTTTCAACGGACCCGTGCTTGCTTTCTAATATCTCGGGCCTGGACTGCAATTACGCTGCACTTCTGGGCACATCCAGTCCACTGTCCCTTCTTTGTTTTACCAGTATCTCAATAACGGGGCGCATCTGGGATGCCTCTTCTTGCCCCTGCCTCTTGCTTCCTGTATGCGTTCCCACCTCTACTTGAGAATTTCTTTATTGCTGGCTTGGTTCTCCTTTTGTACTGCCACCTCCTTTACTAGAGGCATTTGAGGAATGTCTCCGCCTGGGGAGAGACGCCATTCCCAGCGGGAGAATCTCGCTGCGGACTGATCTACAGCCAGGATTTACAAGCAGTGATTGGCAGAACGGTCGGGTCTAGTGCAAATAGTAGAGGGTTCAACTCTAATTTTTTTCTTTTAATTAAACTACTTATTGTCACCTCATTGTGGATTCTCATGCACTTGTAAGAAATAATACAGAGAGATTTTCGTATACCCTTTACCCACTTTCCCCCATGGGTAACTCCTCCTGCACCGTTCCCCTAATGCCTGGTAATTGCTAAACTGTCCGCATTTTGAGAATTCTATATAAATAGATTGTATAGAATATAACTTTGGGGGATTAACTTTTTCCCTCTACATCATTCTCTGGTGTTCATCCAGTGTGTCCACTTTATAAACCCTATACTGTTTTCTTCATTAGAAAATTAGTTTTACATTGGTACAAATGAGTCAATACTCTGTTCCCTTTTTATTCACTGAGTACTATTCTATGGTATGGACGTACTACAGTCACAGTCACTTTAACCATTCACCCGAAAGTATGTTGGGTTGTTTCCAGTCTTTGGCTATTACAAATCATGCTGCTGCGAATATTACTGTACAGGATTTTGTGAGAACCTAGATTTTCATTTCTCTGGGATGAGCCCTGAACTGTGATTGCTGGGTTGTGTGATGGGTGCAAATTTAGTGCTTTCAGAAATGCCCAGACTGCTTTCCAAAGTGGCTGTACCATTTCACATTCCCAGAAGCAATGAATGAGTGGCCATTTTCCTTCTTTATGAAGGAACATAATATGAACATCCTGGGTATGACCTTTCTGGTTGCATGAATCCTGGTCTCTTCTGCACTTGGATATGGATATAAGCTTGAAGTTGTATAATGCAGGCCTCCTTCATCTTTAAGCATGGATGTGAGCTTCTAGCCAGTGCAACCTGAGCCTCTTCATCCTTGATTAGGGACATGAACTTCCTTCGGAATAAATCCTCTCCCTCTAGATCCTTGGCTGGGGATGCAAACTTCCCAGACCTATTTTTAACCTTTTTTTTTTTTTTTAAACAGGTTAATAAACAATCCCCTCTTAAAATATACCTATGATAGTCATATTTATCAGCCATGAAGACTTTCATGTGAAATAGCTTATTTTAGAACCTCTATACTTCATATATATATATATATGGCAAGAAATCACCTGGTTTGGTAATTTCTCCTCATATTTTACAGAGTTATCAGTGGGATCTTCAAAGTCTTTTACCTTCACTACAAACAAAAGTATAGTTTACATTGGTGTAGCAATTTACTTTTGAACCCCTAAAACCAATAGTTTTTTTTCACTGCCAAGAAAGCAAATAGAAATTATTCAGTAGTGCATATAAGAATTAACTGAAATTTTATAAAAACAAAGTGGTTATTTCTATATTGCATTTTAAATATGATAACTACATAATGGAACTAAAGTCAATTTAGAATAACTTACATAATCACCTTCTGTTAATATTGCTGTTACTTCATGGACATGCTACCCTTTCTTTGGGAGAGATTTTCCTGCTTTCAGCATAAAATGGAGAAAAAAACTTTGAAACCAAGTTTTGGTGATATCTTAAAAAGTCCCTTATACTACATCTTAAAAACACATATGTATGGCTAAAGAAGTATTATATTTATTAGAATATCACTGTAGCTTTTATATGCCCAAATACTAATTACAGGAAACTAAATTTTTAATCTAATAAAATTAGAGGAAAGAGATCAGTTTCATTTTTTTCTTAAGGAGCTATTTTTTGTTGTTGTTGTAAATATAAAGAGCTTGTCTGTCTTCAGAGCACAAGGGAAATAAATACTGCCATTTAGCCAGTTAAATTTTTAAGAAGAGTTTTCATCTACTTGTTTATTCACATTGATTTTTTTAAAAAATCAGCTAATTGACAGGTTTGCACTTCCTTTTGTGTTGTATAAACACAACCTTGCAAGACATTGCTTTGTGTTGTATTCCCTACCAGAAGCTCAGAAAAATTTCAATTTAGCACGAGTGAATGTTAAAGCAGATAGAAAAGATGTGAACATTTACTTTCTTTAACTCATTTTCCAATATGACCATTTTTCAACTGCGCCTAAAATTCTTTATCAGTAATATAAAAATCTGAAACATGTTCAGTTTGAAGTATTATACCATCACATAGCTTATTTTATAATATTTTACTTTTTTAGTGTTCTTTGAAATTACAAATATAACAGATGACCTTCAAAACTTTTAAATAGAGAAGTAAAATATATATTCAAAGTCTTTTCTTTACTCTTACACATTCTCAAAGATTTATTATGTGTTGATTCAGACCTCTTTTTATACCTTGACAAAAATATGTTTAGATATGAATATATACGTTTTGTTACATAAAATTTGTCATTCTCCATATTATTCTGTAACTTACTTTTTCATGTAACTTTTTCATGTAACATCATATAATAAGCATCTTACCTTAGACCAAGTTCTCTAGAAAACAGCTTAAATAAAAGCTGATGTGCCAGTTTATTAGCAGGTGTATTCCCAGAGGAGTGAGAATGAGTCAGGGAAGAAAGGAGAACAGACATGATGGGATGCATCACTTGTCTGGCCACTGTGGCCACTGTGGGTGTCAGTTGCAACTGATAGTGTGATCTCATGGAATCATCTTTCCAAAGATTGTACAAACTTCTCTGTTTCAGGACAGTTTTCCTCAGGATGAGGGGAGAAAAATGTATCTCCCAGTTCATATCTCCCGTAAGTCAAAAGTTCATTCACTGCCTAGGGCATTCATTTCCCGCCCCCCCACCCCCCACCCCCACCGACAATTCCAGATTGCCAGTGTGTGAGCACCAAATGGATCCCCTAGCCACTCATAATTCAGCAGCCAGTCCAGTAATGCATCAGAGCTCTTCTCCCCTCTACTTAGGGAATTTGGGGACATAGTTTCTCTGCTGTGGTTTTTCCAATGGTCAGATCCGGTCTGCTATTTCTCTCCTAGTATTTTCTTAAACTGTCATCAGGATTTCTGTTTTGTATTCCACTACTGCTAATTAAAATTTTTTTTTTTTTAATTTCAGTGTTACCATGAGTAAGAGGAAAGTAAATTGTTCTTGTTCTTGAGCTGAACTCCATCCACTTAACTTTTTGATTCTGGAAATAGGTATATGATCTTGTACAATTAACTTCACCTTGCTAAGATGTTTCTGTTAAGACGGTACTGGTGGCAGGAAAAGTTAAGGTAATTTTCACCTCATTACGTTGTCTGACTCTATGCATCTATGATTAGAAAGTTAAACCAACAACTTGTTAGCATATTATGTTAACAGAAAATTATTTCTTATCCTAGTGATCTTTTCAACCTTCTGATCCTCCAAATACCTTCCTGTCCTTCAGTTATATGAATACACTAGTTTAAAAAGAAAGAAAGAAAGAGAAAAAAAATAAAGGTCATAGGCTATTTTGTGTGTGGGTATGTGTGTGTGTACATGTGCATGCGTGTGTGTCTATTTTGGGTCTGTAATCCAATTGTTTTGTCTTCCTCTTAGCTTTGAAGCTTGGGGTATGACACTGCTTTATTTTCCTACTTCCCTTTGCCCAATAGTAGATTTGATTAGATGTTGGCGTCAAAGTATCATGGAATAAAAATTTCCAATTAAATATCAATAAATTTCATTTATTAACTAAATAAAAGGAATGACATAGATAAAGAGGAGATAAAACTTTCTTGAGATGGGCAAGAGGCACAGATAAATAAATGTTTGTGCCCCCTCCTCAAAGAAATAAAAATCTGAGATTAGGAAGACAGGCCTGAGCCCAGATATTACAAAGCATTGGTTGGTGGGGAAAAAGAATTGTACTGTATCCTAGATGTATGAAGACACCCACATCACGGTTCTAAATGAAATTGTGAGTATTGGGCACATCCTGCTCTTAAATTACACTATGATAGGTTTACTACTAAATTCTTATGAGTTTAAAAATTAAAGTTATTCTGGGTTTAGGAGTTAAAGAGTAAACCAGAGGGACGGTAATTAGTATAAAGAAGAAAAATGATACGAGCCTGAAGAAGAGACTGGGACTGAAGATTTAGAGAAATTTAGTATGATAAAGACATGAGCTGGGGCTTCCCTGGTGGCGCAGTGGTTGAGAGTCTGCCTGCCGATGCGGGGGACACGGGTTCGTGCCCCAGTGCGGGAAGATCCCACATGCTGTGGAGCGGGCTCGCTGAGCCTGTGCGTCTGGAGCCTGTGGTCTGCAATGGGAGAGGCCACAGCAGTGAGAGACCTGCGTACCGCAAAAAAAAAAAAAAAAGACATGAGCTTATTAGCCAGGGAGGCCTATACTCCTTCTCTTAATCCATCACCGGAGCTTCTGACTCTGCTTTATTTTTTTCACATTTACCACTACTGCCTGACATTTTATTAATGATTTGTTTATTATCTACCTATCCCATCATAATTTAAGCTCCATGAGAAATGGCTTGTTTCTGTTTGTTGTTGTATCCTCAGTTCTTAAGACCATGTTGGAATGCAGCTGGTTCTCAATAAATACTTATTGAATGAAAGGAAGAATGAACTATGGAAGCTCAGTATTAGAAGCAATCATTAAAAACTACTTTAAACACTATTGAATGCTGGAATTGCCTAAATAACACACCTGTTAAAGAATCATCTAGACTATGTCCTGTGTTATTCATGTTTAGTTATTGGGAACCTTATGCTTTCTATGGCAGTCTGTTTTGTTCTCAGGAAATGGGACTGTTAAAAATGCCTCTCTCTGATTTTTTAAAATGATACTGTTTTATTTCTTGATTTAGTAAAGGACAGTGATAATTATTTTTCCATATGGCAGTCTTTAATATATTTGGATATAGTTTGTATACCATTACTCTCCAGAGTGGTCTTTTATTATAGGCTACAAATCTCTTCACTTATTACTACTAAGGAATAATTTCTATTCTGTGTTAGTACTTGGCTTTCTTCAAATAGGCGTAATGACAAATAAGAAAGAGCATTCAGAAGTATGTAACTGTGGCCTAGCAAGAATTTCTTTATATGGTAATAAAGTGGATCCCTCTGGGAAAATGCACCCCTCCCCTTTCCTTTCAAAAGGCAGTGAGCTTTTAATTCTAGGGTCCTCTGTCCTTGTAGATTCTTAACCCTGCAAACTCAGGGGGAGGAACTAAGGCAAGAGTTGCCTCATCCACTCTTATGTCTTTGATCTCATTTATGTCCTCTGCTCTTCTTTTGTTTGCTGACTGAGCAGTAATCTCAACACTGTCACATTCATGTTGTCATTTGCATCAGTTATTAAAGCCAGACCAGCTTTTGGGGTTGGTCCTAGTTCATAAGTCTCTTCTCCTATCCTAGTTAGCCTTCTCAGAGTACATCATGAGTCATATATGACATTCACAGAAACCCAGTTTTCCAGGTGTGGTTTGATCAACACAGTCCCAGGTTTGGATTATCACCTCCCTTGTTCAATTCATTCTGCCTAAAACCTAATATGCTTTTCTCGAGGATCCACCACACTCATGACCCACATTGACTTTACCTTCCCCTAAACTGCCTGAGTCATTTTCAGACATCATCAGTATTGTCTCCCTTTCCCAAACCTGTGCTACTGGCTTTTGAACCTGAGAGCGAATCCCAAGATGTACTACTATTATATTTAGTCAGTTGTTCCAACTGGTCAAGATCTTTTTATCCCATTGCTACAGCCTGTCAAGATCTTTTTGGATTCTAATTCTTTCATCCTGGTTAGTCACTGTTCCACTCAGTAATCTGTAAACCATGCTTTGATAATCATTCGTTCTATATCTGCAAGTCAGTAGCAAAAATGCTAAGCTGGGTAGTACTAGTTTTCAGTAGACTTTGGATGTAATTATTTAACCTATTATAGATCCACATAATTATCTTTGCTTGTAGGCCATCTCTGTCCATTTTGTCCAAAAGGAGCTCCTGAGCAGTTGTGGTAAACACCTTCCTAAAGTCCTTCTAGAGTAGGGTTACCAGGTTTCATGAATTTCACAGCATTGTGACTTCATAAAGGTGTGCAAAATATTCTTCCTGCCTCTCCCAATTCACTCTCCACCCTGTTTTGTGCTTCTGGAACCTGTCCTCCATGCACTATATTAACTGGATTCCATTGTCTGAGATTATAGAAGGGCAGGAGAAGAATGGGATTAAGGTATGAATTTACCAGTCCCTCTCTTCATAGCCACAGGTCATCAGTGTAGTAATTAGTATAAGTGGCTTAGCTCTTCTTTTGTCTCTCCAGTGGACTCTCCTCCAGCTAAAGATACAGCTACAACTCTCTCCAGGTTCTAGTACATGTTTCCCTTCTTGACCCTTAAAACTTAAGGGTCAAAGATGGCTGCAATGGGCTTGCAGCCTGTGTGGTCATACAGGACCCCATGCTTGGTAATGCTTTGCTGCTCCTGTCTTGAAATTCTTAGTGGATTTTGAATAAAGGGCTATGCATTTTCATTTTGCCCTTGACCCTGTAAATTATGTAGCCAGTCCTGTGTTGGGTGGTGCCAGTTCTCCACAGTTGCTTCACTATCCCTCTAAGTTTCCTTTAACCCTACCCCATGCTAGTATGAAGAGTCCCTGCTGTAAACTCACCTCAATTACCGTCTGGTTGTGTGTGCCATTTGCTCCCTGCCAGGACCCTGACGTACAGAACGAAGTGAGAGGAGTCTGATTTGTTTTGTGAGCCTTTATTGGTTCCTAGTGATCATTGCTTCTTTAGGCTTCCAAACCTATTCATCTATATTAAAGATTCTGAAATCTTAGCTGAAATCAATGTAACTTTTATCTGTCTCTAATTTGTCAAACCTCCCTTCATCTCATTTTTCAAATTTGGATGGTATTTGCTTATCTCCAGTTTTATTACCCTTTATTGTTCTTGACAGTCCCTCAAATGTCATTGGCAATGTTTGGTTTAATGATCTAATTTGCAAGTTCCTTGGAGACCTTTAGAGATAATTTGAGACCAGAAGCTTACCTATCCTTCCCTAGCTACACCTCCAGTTAATTCCCTTTTACCAATATGTTTTCTCTTTTTTTCAGTCCAAAGAAAGGTTTGCTTTCTCTTTTGTTATTAGTCAATGTATTATTGGCCTCAAACAGAGAACATTCTCTTCTCTATCTTCTACATACTATGATCAAGGCTTAAAAAGACTTGTGTGTGTGTTGTGGGTGTGTGTGTATGTGTGTGTGTAAATTTTGCAGTTTATTGGGTGCTTAGACTTCCCAAATCTATCAATTCTCTGCCACCCTCTAATATGAATCCTTGGCTATGTTTCTTTCACCTCATCTTTTGAACCTGTGGAGAGGACAAAAACATTAATACACAAATTCTGAGACTTTGGGCAGCCCCCATTCCCCTGTAGCTCTAAGAAGGAAGAATTCTTTATTATTCTTGCATCTTTAGGGCTGGGCTTTGGAAATTTCCATTTGGGTCCTAGAACAGAGAAAGATCAAATTTATTTTCAGCAGAGAAAGTCCTAGAAAAAAAAGTGGTCATAGGCGTTTGAGTTTGGACTGAAACAAGTGAAAGAGTTTTAGGGAAGAAGTGTAAGAAAGAATCCAGAAAGGTGGTAGGTGTTAGGGAAGCAACTGCCATCAAAATGGATGAGGGGTAAGAGAATGTATATGTAATTTTCATACAGTGTCTTTTAAGAGAATTCCAAAATATCTGAATTACTTTTCAGTACTTTCTTGGAGGTTGCTGTGTTGCATACATCACCATCTCAGGCCAGCCACAAGAAGGGCCAGTGCTGTTTGGCTTTTATATGTGTCCCTTTAAAATCTGAGCTCAGAAACCAAATTGATTTGTATAGAATATCTGGAATTTTCCTTCCTCTGTAGCTTCATTTGCAATTGCACAGTTAGAATTACATTTATGTGAACTCCTGGAATCATCTCAGTATCTCCTGGAATCAACTCAGTATTTCCTGGCATAAAAATCAAGCCTATTTTTTCCTTAGTTAATATTTAATTAATTAAAATATCTTTGAGATAATATTTTAAACATTTGCTTTATTCCCTCTACTGTTTCTCCAAAAGTCCATACTTAGTTTTTTGTATCAAATAGTGGAAATGCTCATGTGATTTCCAGTCAAGGGACCGACTCCTTTCACTATCAAATGAAGGAAAGTCATCTTACAGTGGCATTTACCAATCCCAGACTAAGTAGATGACCTGTTATTTGTAGTTGTTAGCCTGTTCTGTTGGCTAATAAAAAGTACCCAAGCTCTGTTTGGCCATTCAGATTATCTGTGCATGAAAATAAAATGCTGTTTTAACTGTTGTTTACTTTTAGTAAGCAGTGTTCCTTGCCTCAGAAGAGTAGCATCTAATAAGAGCAGTATCACTATGTAACAATTCAGTACTGACACTGTAGGGTAAATTGAAGACATAAAATACATGCACGGCTCATTTTATTAGCTAAGCAACATATCTCCACTAGAAAGATTCCCCTTCTTTTGTATCATCTACTTCACTTTCCTCCTCAAACTACTGGCGCTGTGAACCTTCATTCTAATCACTGATGCATTCTGGTTGTGCCTAACTCTTGAACCAAATTCCAGCCCAGTGTGCCTTTGTGCCAGTTGCTTAAGATGTTACTGTCTGTGTACAGGGAAATGCCAGACTGGGATTACAGTTACTCTCTGTTTGGGTTTTATATTGACAACCTCTTTTTAAAATGAATATCCTAAATTCATTTTATATTCAGACGAAGAAATAAAAGTGTTTTTTGTGTACTTTTTCCTTGAAAATTACATGTCCATTCATGTATTAAAGAATCTGAAAAGCACCACTGTTAAAACATTTGCTGAACTTTGTTTGACTCAGGAATTCCTAGACTTATGTTGAGAACCTTTTACACCTGCACATTTATTGTCTAGATTCCATATTAACATGACTTTACTACGTAGCTATCTTCATTACATGGTTTTACTCTTCAGGAAAATTGTCCAGGATGTTACAGTTACAAATAATTTTGTTGTTCATTTTAGGAACTTACAGAAAATCCATTTATCCAAATATTCCATTTATCCTGATTAGAATAAATACCCTTTCTGAAGATAATATGGTATCAGAGGAGGGCTAACTCTTCAAGATTCTCTTTGAAACCATATCCATGCTCTACTCACCAATTCTATTATATCATGAACCTCTTTCAATCCTAATCAATCCCCAACTTTAACCAGACTCCCCAAATCTCATAAATGTCTTCACTTTGTCCTCCATTATCTTGAACTGATCAAGATGTTACTAAGACTGTGAGAGTAACCATTTTCCTCACCACAGTAAGCAATAAACTCAGCTCTGCTTTGTGAACAGAATATTTTGCGGAACCAGCATTTGAAAATCTGATCACAGAATACTCTTTTCATGTAAACTTATTTATATCTAGAGGAACCATTGTTTCAAGGAATACGCTTGAAAGCATAAAGGCTCATAAGATAGTGTAGGACAATTCAGTGCCCAAGAAAGTCTGGATCCAAGCTGTTAAAAATCACCTTTTCAGGCTTCCCTGGAGGCGCAGTGGTTGAGAGTCCGCCTGCCGATGCAGGGGACACGGGTTCGTGCCCCGGTCCGGGAAGATCCCACATGCCGCGGAGTGGCTGGGCCCGTGAGCCATGGCCGCTGAGCCTGCGCGTCCGGAGCCTGTGCTCTGCAACGCGAGAGGCCGCAACAGTGAGAGGCCCGCGTACCGCAAAAAAAAAAAAAAAAATCACCTTTTCTTCAAATTACATGATATTTCTTCAGGAAATTTTCCCTGTCAACATGTTTATATATACTAAGAGAGGATAGCCCTTCCTTCATGTCTTTTCTATATGGATAATTTAACACCAGGGTACAGTTGTTCTTTTCAATCTTCACTGAGAGGAAATTCACTTTTTCTTCTGTGTGCTCCCATATGTAGGGTGGTTTTCAAAAACTATGTCCAGAATTTATTTGGAAGAGAAGAAGTGAGGTAAAGCTCTCTGAAAGGTCCTCCAATTGGAACTTTAAAATATCCATTAACAGGATAAAGAAGTTCTGATACATATATACAATGGACTGCTACTCAGCCATAAAAAAGAATGAAATAATGTCATTTGCAGCAACATGGACGGACCTAGAGGTTATCATACTAAGTGAAGTAAGTCAGAAAGAGAAGGACAAATACTATATGATATCACTTATATGCAGAATCTAAAATATGACACAAATGAACTTCTCTACGAAACAGAAACAAACTCACAGACATAGAGAACAGGTTGCTAAGGGGGGCCGGGGGAGGGTTGGAGTGAGAATGTGGGGTTAGCAGATGCAAGCTCTAAGAATGGGTAAACAACAGGGTCCTACTGTATAGCACAGGAAACTATATTCAAAGTCCTATGATAAACCATAATGGAAAAGAATACAAAAAAATACATATCTGTGTGTGTGTGTATAACTGAATCACTGTGCTGTACAGCAGAAATTAACACAGCACTGTAAATCAACTATACTTCAATTTTTTAAAATATCCATTAACAAAAGTGTTATAATAAGCCTCATATTAGTGAGACAACTCTTGGTCCCATAGCTGACTGGGACTTCCAGGAAAACTATACTGATTCTAGGCATCTCTCAGTTAATTTACCAGTGATCTGTTCTATAGGCTTTATATAGGGAGACAGATCTGGGAGAATACAGGTGATGCAGGACATTCCCTCCGTCTCGTATCTCTATTTCCCCAGCAGGGTTCCCTGTCATCTGCTCTTTGTCACCTACTCATGTCCTTTACTCTGCCATCCCCTCCTCCACCTCCTCTGCACCAACCTCTGCATAAGATGAGATGGGCAGAAAACAGGAACTTGATTCACATTGTTGCATGATTTTACTATCTCATGATTAAAATTTAAAGAATTAAAACAAAAATCATACATCTATACCTACCTGGACCTCAGTTTTCTCATTTGGACAATGGAGGTTTTTACAGCTGCTCTGTAGTATTTCAAAGGTTGTTGTGGTGATCAGGATATAAAAGTGCTAAGAGTAGGGCTTCCCTGGTGGCGCAGTGGTTGAGAGTCCGCCTGCCGATGCAGGGGACACCGGTTTGTGCCCCGGTCCGGGAAGATCCCACATGCCGCAGAGCGGCTGGGCCCGTGAGCCATGGCCGCTGAGCCTGCGCGTCCGGAACCTGTGCTCCACAACGGGAGAGGCCACAACAGTGAGAGGCCCACATACCGCAAAAAAAAAAAAGTGCTAAGAGTATAAAGCTTTATGTAACTGTAAACATAAACCACTACTGATATGTAAACGTGGTGATAGGTATGGGTGCTACTTCACATTAAGGTAGAAGTAAGAGGAAAAATGGTTTGCTATTCTGGCCACTCTAAATATTTTCACTAAATTAATATGGCTTTCAGCAAAGTCTTAGTTTAAGATAACTACTGTCATTTATGTCTACCAGCTCAGCTTTAGTTTTGAATTTAATTCATTCAGACTAGAAAACTACAGCAGTGATCAAAGGCATAATTATAACATATTTATAGCCTATTATTATTGTAACATTCTGAAGTAAAGGGCAAAAATTCTACCCAGTGAACTTGTTCTTCCTGTTACTGACACAGATTGAGACATTTAAATGCTAAGACATGGATCCCTGAGGCAGAACATAAAATATTTATAATGAAGGGAGTATGGACCAATAAATTTCAGTTATGAATGTTTTTAGCCAGAAGAAATAATAAATAACCTTCCACAGGCTATATTTCAGTTTACATTTATTGCACCTCATCACATCAGATTTTCAGGAAACAATAATGATTGTATAATAGGACACTAAATTACTCTCATGTTTAATGAACGATTAAACTGTTAAGCTTTGATTAAGATATAAGAGCCTCCCTAATTTGACTGTGAAATGTGGTTTGCTTGGAAAGGTATAGTTTGTAATAGGACCAATAAAGAGATTGTAATTTGTATGATTTCTGTTGAAAAAAGAATGATTTCAGATACAGGTAAATTTTGAAAAAGAAATATCAAACTCTTCGGTTTGGGAAAGGAGGAAAGGAGTAGCATTGAAATAATAGGGAGATGAATTATGAACTTGAATGCTTTACCTCTAGTCCATGTAAACAGTTTTAAAAATTGGTAGGGAAAATGGCTTAAATTTTATCTGATTATGCATAGACTTTGCTAGGAGATATTACGGTACATAGGAAATAATGCAGGATTGGGCATCAAAAAAGATTTAAATCAAAGTCCTGTCTTTGTAGTTTATTAGCTGTGTGACCCTGGGCAAGTAATTTATCTTCTCTGAGTCTCCTGTTTCTTCATTTATGAAGTAATAATATATATCTGGCATGATTGTTGTAAGGATGAAGTGAGATAACTTACGTGTCTTAGCCTGGGTTCTCCAGGAAGCAGAACCTGAGTGCAGGCTGTTTGTTAGCATTTGTGATCCTGGGAGCTGGAAATAGTGAGGGACAGGGAAACCAGCCAAAGAAGGAGAGTCAACACCAAGATGAGTCGCTAGTGGACCATTGCTGTAAGTGCTGCTTGCTTGATCACCAAGTACTGTCTAAGAGCCTTCACATGAAATGTGAATCAGGCCTGCCTGTCTAGAGGAAGAGTGAAAGAAAAATTTATTCATCAGTTTCCTTCCCCCGTTGGTCACCCATGGGGTGTTTATAGGCTGGATAGTGTTCCCCCAAAATTCATATGTTGAACCCCTAACTCTCAGCACCTCTGAATGTGACCATATTTGGATATAGGTGATTAAGTTACAAGTTACAATGAGGCCGTTATGGTGGGCCCTAATCCAATCTGACTGGTGTCCTTATAAGAAGAGGCAATTTGGACAGACAGAGAGAAACACCAGGGATGAGTATGCACAGAGGGAAGACCATGTGAGAACATAGCAAGAAGGCAACCAAGGAGAATGATTTTGGGAGAAATCAAACCTGTCAAGAAATCAAACCTCGATCTTGGACTTCTAGCCTCCAGAATTGTAAGAAAATAAATTTTTGTTGTTTAAGCCACCCAGTCTATGACGTTTTGTTATGGCAGCCCCAGGAAGCTAATACAGGTGTTAATTCCCTCACACTCTAGGTTGTACATGTGTGAGTGGAGAGTAGGTTCCCTACCTGCCCCCAGCTTGAGGAGTTGACAGAAAAGCCCCGAGTGTGAGGCTAGAGATGGGGTCCTAGGGTAAAGTCTGTCTAGCTGCACTTGTGAGAGGCTGACCAGAGCCCTCACTGGCCAGGTGGTCACTTTGGTGTCTGGAATTAGATAGGTGAGACACAGAGTAAGTACCCAAGGAGGTGCACAGGAGGTATTAATACAATATGCAGAAACATGTTAAAGCTACAAGGTTTTTATGATAATAATCAAGGATAAAACTCCTTATTGCTACTTCATGGATTTATGTAGGATTCATTAGGAATATATATAATTTATGAACTCATAATTACATGAATAAATTTTGTTTTAAAGCATGTTTATGCAGAGCTCTTCTAAGACCAAAGGGAAATAGCCACATGTTTCCTTCAGAAAGCAAGCAAAATTTAGAGTCTTTGTAAGAGTCAGCAAGCTATATACTTGAAAAGACAAAGCCTTAAATAAAATCTGTCATTGCTTTCATCGTTTTTATATGTATGCATGAAATCCATAACACCAAAATATAGCCTTCAAATTCCATGCACCATGGTCTATTGCAAAGAATCCTGAATTGGACACAGCAGAGAGATGAGTGATTTTCTTGGTCGTGTGAGGCATGTACATGGTTATAAGTTTGGTTACATGAGACCACGAAAGCTTTCTGTTATATTTGTGGAGATGTCGGGAAATAGCTCCATATTTCAGGGGTAGCTAAAGGGTTTGTGGATTGGTGAAGTGAGAAGGAGTGAGAGGAAACGTGGTTTCTATGGGTGAAGAAATGGAGTCAGGAGTCCTGTGTGCTCTGACATGTATGTGTGTGTGTGTATTGGGGGTGGGGAGAAGGTGGCTAGGACATGCTCACGCAGAAACCAGTGATTGAAAACTAATCAGTTTTGAATTTTTCATGTCAACAAATCTGATACCTGATATGCTTCATGTATATATCCTGGTCTAAGAAGAAAAGAGGTTGAAATCCATCTTCAAAGATAGCATTGAGTAGGAAGTTAAACTGGTTTTCATCACAAATATTGTCATGTTCGTATCACAAATTTCCTAACGAATATTATCAAAATGTTTCTTGCTGAGGAGCCTGATAATGTTGGTAAGATGAAATGGGAACACTAAAATTGCAGGCTCTGCGTAAGTCATCATTTAATAGCTACCTTATTTACCTAATAACTACCCTTTTTACCTAATAGCTGAGAAGTAGAACACAAGAGGAGACAGATGTGCTTGCTCACCCACTGTTTAGCTTTGTGTTCATCCCTGGCTGGATGCCATTTCCAGGTGTTTGGTGTTTAGCCAGATACTAAAATTAGACATTTGGCACAGCCCTTGTTGAGATACAGGGGTGGTGTAGGAAACCTTGTTCAATCCTTGGCCCTCGGCACTGCTATTACGGCCTCTTTCCAGGGCCGTCAAATTCACCCACCAATTTAAAGGAAAATATAAATAAGATTGAAATGTGATCATAAAAAAAAAACAAGAACGATTAGATCTCAGATGTTAAAGCAAGGTCACCCATAAACTGCACTTGTTTACTTAAACAGTTTAAGTTCTTTTTTCTTTCTTTGGAAAAACATGGAATTTGAATGATGCTTTTATCTTTTTCAGGGTTTGGTTTAAATCTTATTCTAAAAGTTCTCATAGATAGATAACATTGTAAAGATAAAATCTGGAAAAGCAGAACCAGAGTTTCGGATATGAAAAGAAAATAAAAAAGGAGTATGCCTGTATGTGAATTTATCAGATTGTAGAATCTAATCTTCAGTTTTGCAGATCCAGAAACTCTACTTTGTTAGTATCCACAGAGGGTACTCAAAGTGATGCTGCCTGACCAAATCCACAATAGAATGCTATCTAGTATAAATTATAATGAATCTTGATTAATTTAGCACTTACATTGAAAGGTTGGCATTTTTTTTTTTACTGTCCACATATTATAGGATAAAATGATCTTAGCAAGTGCTCATCGTCTGGACAAGTATACCTCATTGCTTTGAGTATTTGTGCCATATATTGGGGGAAAATTAAGAAAGGTGGAGATATTTATTGAATAAATGTGAAGAAAAGTAATAATAGTTCAAAAGTAAAGGGTCAGAGGATTTTTAATTATGGCTGACCAGTCCTTCAGTTTTGCTATTGAGAAGTGAAGAGTAAAGACCCCTAATCAATCAGGTAAGTGAGGCTTTCCTGGCTGGCATCTCTCCACCATTATAGAAACCCCAGGGACAGACATGACATGGATTTTCTATGCTAACTATCAAAAAACTGTAAGGGCTCAACAATAACTACTGGGTGACTAGGAAGGGTCAGAGAAGCACTTGACTTGTTGTAGCTTACTTTTCTTGTATCAGAGACTAAGTCTGGACACAGCCCTTTCACTCTCTCCCATCCCCAAAGTTAAGAAATGCCTAATGTCTGTGGTTGAGGGGAAGAAAAAAGGTAGAGGAGGAATTACATGTTTAATATTTTGATCTCCGCACTACAATTAACGGGGCTCTGCTTTAAGCCCAAATACTAGCTGTGCTTATTTGTTCTTACACATATTAGGAAGGGATGTTGAAAACAGGACAAGGGCTGAGAGATATAAATCCTTTTTGTGCCCCAGACCTAAATTGGAACCAAAGTCAGGCCTAAATTGGAACCAAATTCAGGCCTAAATTGGAACCAATTCAGGCCTAAATTGGAACCAAAGTACCCTCTCTTCTAGGCTTGAGATATCTGGAGAGCAGGAATTAGCAGTCATGAAGGTTTCCCCAAGAGCAAGAATTTAAAGCAAAGGGAGGTGGTTGGCCTTGAGGGATATTTTGCCTCAGCCATGTGGAGGCCTGATAAAATGCCCCTTGACCCAATATACTCATAGATTGAACAGAATCCCTGTCACCGGTTTTCTCTCTCAAGTGCCATACAGTAACTTATAACTTTCTTGGTTAGCATTTTATCCTCCTACAATCACACCTTCCTTTTTCTCCACACACTTGTCTTCCCCTAGCTTTGTTAAAATTATTGATTGATTCTAGTTAAGCCCTTACTTTTGGTTTTTGGCATGAGCAGCGTTGGATCTTTATTTTTTTTTGTTTATTAAAAAAAATTTTTTTTTGGCCGCACCGTGTGGCATGCGGGATCTTAGTTCCCTGACCAGGGATCAAACCTGCTCCCTCTGCTGTGGAAGCACAGAGTCTTAACCACTGGACCAGGAAAGTCCCAGCGTTGGATCTTTTATCATTATACTTTATACAAAAGAGTTTGGAATCATCGTTAAACATATTTTCACAAAATGTGTTCAATATATGTTTTTCTTCAATTTCCAAACACATTTTCAGGTGAAGTATTTTGAAATTTTAAAGCAGTGGGTCCAAGTGCTAATCTGAAAGAAGAAGAAAACCCACCTCACCCAAACGACAAACCAGTAAGCACATTATTTTTCTGTGTTTCCAGACATTTTAGACAATCCAGTTGTATGTTCATTGTACTTTTTCAGATTCAAAATTAAACCCATTGCTCAAAATTTAGAGATATTACATCCAAAAATACTTTGAGCCTGTTTTTTTTTGAAAATGTAAGGTACAATTTAAAAATAAGTTTACCTGTGTTTCCCAACTTTTCAGATTTCTTGTGAATCCTTTAGACAAATAGTCAGGGTCATACTGCTTGAAGCTTCAAACAGAACACGGCCTAACGGTATTTACTGTCACTTAACACTGGCTACTGACTGATTTATTACTAAGGCTTTGTCTTTTTTATTTTTTCCATGCCACTTAATCAGATATTTTTAAAAAGGAATTTTGCAGTTCCATTCCCAGCATAAATAATGAATGCTTGCAAAGAATCCCAAATGTTCTGCCCTTGACTCTGTATAGTTTGTGCCAGAGCAATTATTGCAACACCTAAAGCAGCAGGAACTATTCACTTGAGGTTTGAATTCTAGAAACAAATCCACCGTATCCCTCTTAGCAAAGCTGTTGTCAGCCTCTGTGGAGCTCATGTTTATAATAAATAAAAAAATAATAATGCCATAAATGAAATTTATGTCTCGCAAAGTAAGAACATTGTCAGTGTTACTCAGAATATCTTCTGGGTGCAGAGAAAGCCTTATTATGACAGAAGAAATAGTAAGAGTTGGGGAACAGATAGCGTGTGGAGTTGAGAACCTCTCCATGAGTATTTTAGCACCTCATCTGAATTCACGCTTGCAGCTTCTCTCAAGTGTGATTTAACTCTTAACCAGTGTCTGGCTCAATCTGCAGGCCTCTAGGGCAAGCCCTGGAGCTTCACTGACTTGTGTAGGGCCATCGAGTGGCTGCAAGTAATGGCGGCCCCTGTCTGGGAATCAGAGTCAGGCAGTCTCCAGAAGCTGGTGAGCTGCCTCTGTTTGAAATCTCTTTTCTAAATGTTCTTGGACCAGTGATGCTTACCTCCTGAAACCTGAATCCAGGGTCTGACAAGTCCCAACTTACCATAGCTCCTGATACCAACAAAGTCTGTACTCATTCTAACCTATTGATTCCCTGAACTTGTTCCCTGAGGCAGAGAGGGAGCTAATTAAAAGAAAATGGAGCTTTGAAAATCTCTGAGAATCTCTCTGAGATGCTGCCACTAACCTTGGGAATTTGAATCACTGCCCAGCACGGGAGCTAACAACAAATCTTTCTCCATGCTGCTGAAGTAGGAGTGAGATGCCTTAAAATGGGAAAAGAAAAACCATAAACCTCCCTGCTCTCATCTTAATTTTTCCCTAGGATTTTGAGGGAAGTAAAAGAAATTTGAGGGTCAAAAAAAATGTAGTTGTGCCTGTCTATATGTGTGTGTATTGGGGATAATCACGGTATTTATTTCCAGGGTGTTTATAAATATCAGTTAATTTTTAAAAATTTTTCTCTGTGCAATAAGGGCAATTTCTTCCATTTTATGGGTAAGTAAAAGGAGACAAAGATAAGTAAGGTGATTTTTCTTAAGTAATCTGAGTCAGCCAGAAAGACAGTTGGATGAGATTACAACTCAGAGTTGCTGACACTCAAATACATGTGGAAACCACTAGACCACATCGTTATCTTTCTTTTTTGAATCGACTATAACAAAACAGCACTTATATGCTTACAAAATCCTTGCCTGTTTTGTTCTGAGGTAGTTTCTAGGTAGATAGAACAAACAAGTCACAAAATCATTGCTAAATACTAGCCATGGTGGCTCACCCTTTACTTTTTAATCACACCATGACCATTGCAGAGTGGCAGAAAGATTCAGAGTAATTTTGAGACCCTAATATTTCATTGGTTGCACTTATGGCCATGTTCAGATTGTATCGCTTCCAAAAAGCTGCAAAGGCATTTTGCCAGAATGGCTCCTTCTTCCCAGGCAAGGGCCAAAAAGATGAGAATAGACCACAAGACTATCATTAGATGAAAACAATAGACTGGAACTCATCGTCCAAAAATCCTAAACCTGCTTCCCACATCAGATAGTTTGCTAGTAACCCATGGGTATTCATCGTTCTACATCTTCAACAAAATTATGGGTAAATAAAATTGGAAGATAGAAGTTTATTCCCGAATAACCAAATTAGGCCTTTTTCCGATGACCAAGAATGATTCACATTCAAGATTCAAAACTCTAAACCTCAGCTACAGATCTTAGCAGCATAGGGTAAGCCAGGAGAAGTTGAAAAGCATGAATCGATCCAGGTTCAGACTTTTGTGTTCTCACTTTCTCCAGAGCTGGAGAGGGGAGAAGCATATGCTGCCATTCCAGATACACCAGAAAACCACAATGAACTGGAGGAAATGGGACTTTCACAGAAGATATACCAGTTATCTATGGCTATATACAAACCCCTCCAAAATTTAGTGGCTTTGTTTAAGAGAAGACTGATTTATTATTTCTCATGATTCTGTGGGTTGGCCAGGTACACCTTCTGCTGCCTTGCCTTGGGCCCTTCTGGTGGCTGTCCTTCTGCTAGAGGGTCAGCTGGCATGGCCAAGATGGCAGTTGGTGCTGGCTCTCAGCTGGGTCACTTCAGGTCTTCATGTGACTTCTGTTTCTTCCGTAGTCTCGACTGGCTTCCTTACCTGAAAGTCTCAGGGAAGTCTTCCAACAGGGCAAAGGAAGAAGTCGTAAGGCCTCCTGAGGTCTAGACACCTGAACTACTCATCTCTTCTGCCACGTCCCCTCAAAGTAAGTCACAGGACAGCCCACAGTCAAAGCAGTAGAAAAATAAACATCTGTAGATGGGAGAAGCAGCAAAATCACATTACAAAGAGGCCTGCTTTCTGGGATAGGAAGAATTTGAGGCCATTAACCATCTACCACGTAAGATGTACAGGGGAAATGAGGAGATGAAACAAAGAGTTCTGCATCCTGTGTTGTTTTCTGGGAAGGCAGAGATTGTGGAGAATGGAATCCCAATTTAGCCCAGTATAATAAACACATCAGATTACACATAAATAGGGTGAGTTCTTGATCGGTTTTGGGGGGAGATAGAGCTAGTGTAAATACTTCCTCATAGTGTAAATACTGCCCCCAAACTCCCAGGAGGGTTCTTCGAATTTTTACTCAGATAATCAAAATTTCTAGCAGATACTACATTCTCTGTTTATAAACAAAACAAAAGAAACTGTGAATTGCCTCCTGAGGCAGGCCAACCCTACCATATTTTCAATACCTGTTTCTCTGGAATATTCAATAATATGAGAGGTAACGGTCAGTTAGGACAATGAGCTGGAAGGAAGCTAACACACATGCCCCAGGTGGTGTGCCTCACCAGGACAAACATTCCTGGTACAAAGCCTGCAATTTCAGAACTTGTCTACTAGCGACTTTAATTTAGGATTCTCAAAACAATCTATGAACTAAGACTTCCATTGCCTTTTATAGGGTATAGGAAATGAAGGGTTTGAGAAAGAGTTGAGGCTAAAAGACTTACTCAACATTATAAAATAAAAGAGTAGAATTTAACTCAAGATTGTAAAATAAAGTTGGAGACTCTGAACAAATGTTCATGAAAAGATTTTATTTTATATATTTAATAACTTAATATGGGGGACATTTCTATCAACCATAACTAGTCTATCCTTTGTTTACTAGCCTCCAAAGAGTCTTCTTTTTTCTTTCACAAAAAAGGAGGAAACAAAGTAATTGAAAAGTCTACCTAGCAAAGAGAGTTTTAGAGTTTTCATGTGTAATTACTCTGGGAAGTTAAACCAGTTGGTTTACCTTTTAGAAGGCAAGTCCCTCATACTCCTAGCCTTTAATATACATGCAGATGACAAGAATGTTACAACAGAGAGACTGTAAAACCAGAAATAGACTATTATATGGATTTGGTCTGGGGAAAGCCACCTTATAAATAATACCACTTAAGAGTTCCAAACAGAAACTGCAAATAGTGTTTTCTAAGAAGCAAATTTTAATTAGTACACAACAGAAGAGAGGGGAGTATGGTGACAATTTAAAAAATATATATGTGCAATTAGCTTAGTAAAGTTGTCCTTTTAGGATTACAACTTGTCTTCATTCTTTTGGGAGAGAACAATTTTGTGCTAATGGAAGTTTTAGTTTTCTATGAAGTTTGCATTTAAAGAATAGTGCAATAAAACCTACAAATTTTTTAAAAATTTATTATTGAATTTCAATTCCTGCACTGTCATTAGAGAACTTTCATAGTGATTCTTCTGCTTGAGCGATTCAATTCAACCTCTGTACCAATTTCTTTTTCTAAATCTTGGATTTATGCAACCTAGAATACTGCTAGAAAATATAAAAATGGTGGTGAAACAAGGAATACAATATAATATAATAGCTTTTTCAGGAGAAAAAATAGAGTTCTGTTTCTACATAGAGTTCCTGTGTGTCCACGGTTAGATACATATCTGGGGAGGAGGGTGGTGGTGGGCCGGGGGTACTGGATAATATGGAACATTGGGAAAAAAACAGTGCTTCTTTCCAGACCAAACCTCAGAAGTGGGCCTTAGTAAATTGTTGTTTGACTTTTCTTTATGGGACATGCAGGTTCTTGCAAAGTATTAAATGAGAATTTAGAACTTCCTTATACTTTGTCATATTTTTCAAACTTTCTTTTCTGCAAGATCCTCCTACCTATGCACATGGTAAACTGAGTATCAATATTATGACCCTCCAGTATGTGTTATCTAGACTGTGAAACCCAGAAAGGATCTCAGCTAAGGAATAATATTGGCAGACAGAAAGTTGGTGCTCATGTTCTGTTATGGTTCAAGCCAG
Organism: Phocoena sinus; assembly: GCF_008692025.1. Lineage (NCBI taxonomy): Eukaryota > Metazoa > Chordata > Mammalia > Artiodactyla > Phocoenidae > Phocoena > Phocoena sinus. The sequence continues at coordinate 24,378,816 of NC_045769.1, forward strand.
CCTGTAGCAGTGTCCTCTTCAGATAAATAGTTATGGTTATTATCTAGTTCAAAGAGACACTAAAGAAATAGTTAAAGATAAACCTTCTCTTTTGCCAACTTGGATCAATATTTAGTTTTCTACCTCTGAAAGCGAGAAAAAAGTTTAAAAATTTAAGAGATTTGAGGTTCTTAGTAAAGACATTATATATAAATTGTCACTTGCTATCACAAGGTGGCTCTGGGGAAGTTATAGAATCAGAATATCTTAAAATTAAAAAAAAATAATCTCTACTATTTTCCAGAATAGGTAGCCACTGCTTCGTTAGATGATATCATTTCCAGTGGTGTAATATTTACCATTGCAAGACAGCTAATTACACTGTTGGATAGCCTAAATCATCAGAAAGTCATTTTTCAGTTGAATCAAAGTATGCTTTCTAATAACTCACACTTACTGGACCTGCTTTTACCTAGTGGATTTAATAAAAATATTAATTTTTATTATAGCAAACATCTCTGTAAGACATATTGTTTTAAGTGTTTCACATATGTTACTTCATTTAGCCCTCACAACAACCCTGGGAGTTAGGCACTTTTATCAACCCCACTTTACAGATGTGGAAACTGAGGCCTTGTATGTTACAATGCCCAAGGTCATACAGCTATTAAGAGACAGAGTTGGTATTTGAACCCAGGCAGCTAGATTCCAAGCCATTTGCTATTACTAAATACAGGTACACATCAAACTGTTAACAACTGCCAACAGCAGTATTTAGTAATTGATATAAGGAAATACACACATCAGCAGGTGTTGCAACCAACAAGCTTTCTTTCTTTTCTTTTCTTTTAACATTCCCAGCATCTGCAAAGTCAGAATGCAATTAGCTATAATACACTGCAAAGAGCAGCTCAGTTATGATGCTTACTTTTTTCTTTAGCTGGCACTTGCACACTTGAGAACAGATGTCCTGACTTCCTTAAGACTTCTCCTTTCAAGGCCAAACATCCCTAGTTCTTTAATAATATTTCATATTCAGCTGGAAAATATTTTTGAGCACCTACTTTTTCCCCCAGGAACAGTGGTAGACATTGTATAAAAATAAAACACTCAAAGATTAATTTGTTGGGTAGCTTAAAGGTCTTGGGGGGAGAAATTAGTTTTAAGTGATTATAGTACATGAAATAATTATGATGCATTTATGCTCAAGATTCTTTGGGAGCAAAGAGAGACTTCTAAGTATTACTGGGGCATTAGAGAAAGATTTCCAATGATGGTTATAGTTTGGGACTTGAAGGATGGGTAGAAATAAGGTGGGTAGAGAGGATGGAGATACTGTAATAGCAGAAGGAACAAATGGGCAAATCTTGACAATATGACTGGTTATAATGTGGGTAGGAAATTACCAGCAGTTTAATTTCTTGGACTGAAGAGTGCATCTAGGGGAATAGCTAGAGGAGTGGTTGGAGAGGACAATAAGACTTTCTGTCCTAAACTGTGGTAGAGGGGAGCCTTTATAATAAGTTTAGTTTGTAAGTGACTTTATTCAACAAATATTTATTGAGTTCTTACTATGTACTGGCCTACAGTACATAGTAAGGGGATTTGTTGTGAACAAAGACATCATCCCTGTCTTCTTAATACTTACAGTCAATAGGAAAATAAAGACCGACAATAACAACAAATCTGGTACTAGGATAAGGGACATATGGAAAGCTATGAGAACATGTATTTCTGGAATCTAAAATGTCCTGGGATTAGAGTCATACTTCTTAAGGGAATAATCTTTATACTAAGACTAAAAAGGCAAACAAAACTTAGCTAGGAGAACCAAGAGGTAGAGGTTGGTGGGGTGGGGAGAATGTACCAGAGAGGAAACAGAGCAGGGAGTATCTGAGGATCTGAAATAAAGCTCATATTGTCTTCAGTTGGATTCCTCAGAAGTAGATCTTGAGGCAGGAATTTGAGTGAAAGTGTTTTATTTAGGACATGATCAGAGGAGAGTGGAGAAGATTGGGAAGGTAAGAAACTAAGTACAGAATGTATTAATGACCAGGTTATCTCTTTGAACAGCTGGAGCTCAGTCCCTCTGTAGAACCCTGGAAGACTGTGGAGAGCATGCCTCGTAATTGTGATACCTGAGAGGTAAGGAAGCCAAGTTATTTATCCATCAAATTCCATCTGTAAGTGATTTGAAGGCTGTTCTTAGGGATATTAACTCCCCAACATTTCCAGACTGGCCAGTAGGTTGAACAAGCTCCAGGGAAAGCTCTCATGCAGTCATGGGTGCTTGCAGTAGAATGTGTTCACTGTAGCATCCCATACTGAGTCCTCTCTGTTCTGTCAGTGACTCTTCAAAGCTGTTGGTCACAACTTAAGAAAAGAAAGACTTGCAATGGAAGAGATTGTGGGATAAACCATAGTCCCTGCTGCTGTAGTTGGTCAGAAGCCCAAATAGGAAATATATCATTTGTGTCCTCCATCAGTTATTCTAGATTCCCCTCATCTTGTTCAACATTTCTGCCTGTCTGGTGGAACTACCCAGAACTTTTTCCCCTCATTGCTGAGCAGTCTGAGCTTTTGATTCTTCCTCCCCATGATGCTGATGACCAGGTATACTGTTCACTTTGCCTCACCGCCATCTTTCAGAGCCATCTCTGACTTAGGCTATAATGCATCATCAGTAAATTTCTGGCTTACCTCAACATGTAGAGCTGACCTATCAGGCTATAAGGAATGCCTCCTGGGACCACATGTGTGAATGGAGGAAAAGGGTAGGTCTGAGCCACTTTTTCATGTTAAAACTTGTACCATTGGGGCCTTTTAGGACTCAATTCCCAGTTATACTCTTCTATGAATTTGTACTATGTTTATGGCATAAGGGGTCTGAAAATAACCAATTATGATGGGCATTTTCAGTTGCATTATCAATTGTTTTCCCATGGTCTTCCATTTAGCTTCTACTAGGGCCCATGCACTTTGTCTCTACTGGTAACATGCCAGAAACTGTTTTTTTTACTCATCCTCTGTTGTATATCAGATGACCTTGCTCAAAAAAAATCTTAGATTCCACACAGCGTTCTTATCTATCTGGAATATCTCTAGAAAAATGGAAGCTTGTGTGTAAGGTGGCCAAGGAGAAGGTCTGCTTGCACTGCAGCCTTAATCTGCTGCAGAGCCCTCTCTTTCTCTTTCTCTGTCTCTAATCAAATTTGGAAGCTGTGTCCATATTACCCTATAAATGTAGAGGAGCAGTAGTTCCAAATGTGGTAGAATCTCTATCTAAAATATAAGGAGGCCTTTTAAGTGTTATGCTTCTTTCTTAGTAGTAGAAGCGGCAATGTGTGAGCCTGTCCGTTAGCTTTGAGAAGATATCCAAGAATATCTGCAGACAATGAACTTCTAAAATCCTCACCGATATGTCAGGATCTTGAATCATTTTAAGGTTTATCTGTCACCCTTTGGTGCACGTGCATCTTTCCAGTGGCACGTGTAATGTCACTTCCTACTCTTCAGATTCATCAATAAAATGTCAGTGTGCTAGTGAAAACGTCAAGATTATCAAAGCTCTTTTGGACTACGTTATGAGAGATCAAGGGCAGTAATTTAGGCTTTAAGTAAGACTGTAATATGTATTGTTGTCCACTCCAGGTGAAAGCAAACTGCTGTTGATCCTCCGTGTTTGATAGAGATTGAAAAGACCTCAGTTTGTAGATGAATAGCCTCATGGAACAGTCACGGCCTGAAGGTAGTAGGAGCAAGGATGGCAGTGACTTTATGCAGACCTTATAGTAGGTCTTGGATAATTGATGATTGATGATATCTTCAGGTGAGAGTCAGATTTTGTCTAAGGTCAGGAGAACATGTGGTAAAGAATTTAGAATTTACAGAATATTTTAGTTGTGAGGGAAATTCAGAGATAAGAGTGTTAATTTAGGTAGAGAGAAAAGTGGCTGAGGTGAGAATCCATGATGTGGGTAGCAGCTGAGTAGACCAGGAACTGGCAGAAGTAAGGACTGGAAGGCAAAACATGCCTCCTAATCCAAGGATAGCAGCTCAACAGAAGTTTCTATGATGGTAGTAGCAGGAGGATTGATGGCCATCTCTGTATGGAGTGTTGTGCCTGGAAGTGTGGGCTGGAGCAATGTGAGGGTTGTAGGAATATTGTGTATATGAGGAGAGGGTGTTCCCTTCCTGCCTCATTGTCAGATTTGCTTTTTATAAAGATCATTCAGACAGTTGCAGGTGATGGTTTCTGAGGACCAGCCTGGCTCCAGGAAGACAGTTTAGAAGGCTACTGCAAAAACCCTAGTATAAAGTGTTGGGTCCTTGAGCTAAGGAAGCATAAGAGAGAATAGAGAGGAGTCTGCACATGTGAGAGCTATTTAGGTAAAAGAATCCATAGGTCTAGGTGACTGATTAGGTGTAAAAGATGAAGGAGAATGATGGCAAGGCAAAAAGTATAGTATGGCTTCCTAGTTCTGATTTGTTAACCAGGTAGAGGATGCGATGAATCTCACTGTTAGTGAATGAAGCAAGAGGAGCAGATTTTGGAAGGTGAAAGGATGGAAGAAAGGTTCTCTTTTGAAAATGTTTATTTTGAAATGTCTTTGGGATATCCCAACAGCAGTGTCCAGTAGGCACTTGGCTCAAGCATTATGGATAGAGGAGACCTGAGCTGAATTTAATGCATGTGTGAGTTGTTAGAAGATATGTATCTATTTAAATGATGGGTATGGGGAAGATACTGGGAAAGACTAAATAGATGAGAAGAGCAGTGGTTGAAGATGGAGACCTTGGTCACATCATCATTTAGGATATAAATGAAGAAATCTATGAAGGCCAAAGAAGATAAGATCAAGAGGCAGAAGGAAGGTCAAGGAAGAGTAATGTCACAGATGAAATGGAACACGATTTCAAGAAGGAAAGGGTTCTAGAGAATCTTAAGTGCTAAAAAGAAAAATGAGAGACAAGAAATACCACATTGGATTTGATGACATGAAGGCTAGTTGTGACTTGAGCCAGAGAAATTTGGGGGAAGGACTACAGCACAATTAAAAGTGCGTGAATTGAAAAGTTATTCGAGGACCACAGCATGCTCAGAAATCAATTCCATGTGGATTAAGAGCTTAAATGTGAAATGTTTGAAACTTTAAAAAAAATATGTAGGAGAGTATTTCATGCCTTCTGGGTAAGGGCAGACTTCTTAAACAAGAAATAAAACATGCTAACATAGGAGAAAAGACTGATAAATTTAACTACATTGGATTGAAGAGTTTCTGTTCATCAAAAGGTACATAAATAAAAAGACAAGTGGTAAACTGGAGACACAATTCGCAACACATTTAACTAACACAGGATTAGTTTCCTGTACTTATATATCTTTATAAATATATATATAACCTTTATAAATCAATAAGAAATATAAGCAACCTAATAGAAAAACAGACAAATGACATGAACATACATGAAAATGAGGAATAAATGAAAAAAATGAATCAATCTCTTTAATAATCAGGAAAGTGCAAGTTAAGAATATAATCAGATATAACTTTATACCCATTAGATTGACAAAAATCAAAAAATCTGACTACATCAAGTATTCGTAAGGATAGAGACCTGTGTAAAAATTTATATGCTGCTGGTGGGATAATAAATTGGTATAATAATCTCAAAAAACAGTGTGATATTTCCGTGAAAAGTTGGGCATTTGCATTCCCTAAAACCAAATAATTGTAGTCCTAGATGTATATTTTAGTTTGTAATACCTCCAAACTGGCTATCTCCTTTTGTATTATCAAATATTATACATTTTTCAATGAGTAGGCCATAGTCAATCAATGTAGACTATTCCTTTTGGATGCTTGGCTATAAAGGGAAAGAGAGAGATAACTTGTGGTTTCTACATGATTCACTGGTCTTTTCTGGACATATTCCTCCTCAAACATGGCCTCCAGAAGTAGCACATGACCCTCTTGCCCCTGGTTTATTCTGGCTCTTATATAGTGTCCACTGTCAGTGCTGTCGATGATTTCCTTAACTTTCTGAGCATCCCCTTCCCATTTTGTCTCACACGGAGCTTGCTGTTACGTTTTGGACAAGTCTGAGAATCTAGCCAGCATTAAAGCGTAGTTTCTATGGGGAAGAGGGATTCTGGACTTTTCTACTAACTGAAAATTGCAATAATAGATTGTGAGTAGTGGTGCCCAATGTACTAATTTCTAGAGCTTTCTGACATTCCTGGAAAATAGCTCATTTATTCAAGGCCTTTGGAATGAGAAAAATAATAATAGACAAGGATGATTCTATTGTTTATAGAATTTTTATATGCAGTGTTCCAAGTGTTCCTCAAATGTCACAGCTGTCTGGAAGAGATGCCGCAAAAAGTATTGCCAATATCAGTTTTTATTTTTAGTAAATATTCAGTAGAGGCTGAATCAATGCCCCATTAAAAACACTTTCAGAATTGAGTCTGAGTCATCTTGGTTTTTCTTCTCTAATCCATTTGTTTTCTAGACAGTGATGGAGTGGTTTCTTGATTGAGTGATTTCCAACCTTGACTCAAACTGACTATCACGTGTTAAGCTTGTAGCTTGATTCTATCAGCTAAAGTGAGCAAAGTGAGAACAGCTCTATAGGTGGAAAATCTTCAAAGATCATCATCCTCAGAAGGGTCTGGTTGAACCTACAGCCATCTGTGGTACTGTGCTGTGTTAGTTCTGTGCAGTTTCAGAAAGGCTGCTGAGGCTTCAGAATAAGTAATGAGTAACATCCCAAGGATAAAAATTTAAAGAACATGTTACAGAATGCAGAGTCTGAAGTTTCCACCATTTGTGTATACTGAAATTTTTATTATTTCCCTTACATGTATACTGCACGTTTCAATGTATGAAAGTCTTCTGCATATACTTGGATTCTCAGAATCATCTTATGAGATAAACAAAGGGTTAATCATCACCCCCATTTTAAAGATAAAGAAGCTGAGATTTAGAGATGGTAAATGACTTGCACAAAGTTACAGACCTAATAAATAATGGAGAAGGAACTTGAACCCAGCTTCTTATTTTGATTCCAAGTTCAGTGTTCTTTCAACTGTACAACACTACAAAGTTGTCAGCCAGATATGGTAAAATGCAGTTAAGATCATCATGTTCTTAAATTTTAACTAGATGTATTCTTCTACACTCCATGTAGCTATGTTACAATGTTTAGTTAACTGGCCATTCTGTATGATTGTTATCATAATCGTGATATAAATTCATTCTATTTAGCTTTTTAAAAATAACTCATAAAAAGGTCATTTATATATTTTACCCTGAGCTAGTCTTTGAATTAGGTTAATATTACTTCTCAACAGCAGGGATATCACAAAATTTCATCTCTGCGGTCTCTTATAGTGTAAACTTCTATGATGTGATTAAAAAAATTGTATATTTTACAGTAGCAGTATTAATACGAATAAAGACACACTTGTTGTGTGTCTTTATGACTAAATGACTAAATGACTAAATCGGTGATGGTATTTGCTAAATGTTATGCAGGCATCATCTAATTTAATGCAACAACCCTTTGGGGGTAGGTACTGTTATTGTCTTTTACAGGTAATAATACAGAATCTAGGACCCAAGTAATGTCTTAGTTTACCCAGCTAATAAATATACTAAGGTGTGAACAGTCAGTTTTATTTCTCTGCGTTCATAGCCCTATGCTCTATTGCAGAACTTTGATATTCATAAGACAAAAGTTTGAACCTAGGAAACTGGTATCGGGGAAGTTGAGAAGCAACACTTAAATGATACATACTAGAATTTTATGTCAGGACTTCCAACTTCTGGGGAAATGCAGGCTTTTGGGTCAGACCCATCTTTACATGGGGAGCAAGTATGAACCTCACCAGGTTGTTATAAAAATTAAATCTAATGCATATGAAATATCTGATATGTAGTATGACCTCAGTAAAATCAGTTTTTTCTTGACCTTTACTTCCACAATAAGCCACTTAGAATACTTTTTGTTTAAAGAAACAGAAACTCCAATAAAATGAATCCAAGAAAGGAAATTATCTCATGAAACCAGAAGACTGAAGGTAGGCAATTCTGGGTGTAGCAAATTCAGAGCTTCAGCAATATTACTCAGCCATAAAAAGAAACAAAATTGAGTTATTTGTAGTGATATGGATGGACCTAGAGTCTGTCATACAGAGTGAAGTAACTCAGAAAGAGAAAACCAGATAGTGTATGCTAACACATATATATGGAATCTAAAAAAAAAGGTCATGAAGAACCTAGGGGCAGGACAGGAAGAAAGACGCAGTCATAGAGAATGGACTTGAGGACACGGGGAGGGGGAAGGGTAAGCTGGGACAAAGTGAGGGAGTGGCATGGATATATATACACTACCAAATGTAAAATAGATAGGTAGTGGGAAGCAGCCACATAGCACAGGGAGATCAGCTCAGTGCTTTGTGACCACCTAGAGGGGTGGGATAGGGAGGGTGGGAGGGAAACGCAAGAGGGAGGAGATATGGGGATATTTGTATATGTATAGCTGATTCACTTTGGTATAAAGCAGAAACTAAGACACCACTGTAAAGCAATTATACTCCAATAAAGATGTTAAAAACAAAGAAACAAAAAAACAATATTCCAGTGACCCAGATTTTTTCCCTCTTTTTGCTCAGCAGTCCTGTCTTGCTTTTTCATCATCACTGGATGTGTCCTCATACCAGGTATTCTGTGTAGACACAGCTACGCAAAGTAGAGAAAGTTGAAATCTCTTCTGGGGCTTCTCCTTTCCTAGAAGACCAGCCGCAGATGAGAATTTTGACATATCCCCTTTGAAAACAGCATAACTAACCGTGCTAAGTAAAATTCCTCTTCGTGGGATGGCAAGGGGCTCAGTTTCCCTTAACACATATGTTATCATATCCCTTAACAATCACGTGATTAGAATTGGGGCTATATTAACCAAGAAGAAGGGGATGGGGAAATGGCTATGAGATTAGGCAGTTAAAAGCATATATACCACATCTGAGAAGGAAGTGGAGCATGAAGTGAAAATCTCATTTCTAGAGAGAACAAGGATTCTTGGGTATTAATCAAGGTGGGAACTTCAAATAGTAGAATAATTTGTATTGAATAATTAAGGCTCAAGTTAAGGGCTTGATCACAAGGGATAAAGTCAGAGCCCAGGAACTAGTGCCTGTAACAGAAAGTGGCAGAAATCAGCAAGGCTGACTTGGACAAAGAATTAGTCCCAGAACCTAGGTGATAGTTGAACACATAGGTAGGATTCAGAATGGACTTAGCACTCTTCTCTGTCAACTATGTGTTTAATCTGTTTTCTTCTACTGGCTCCTTTTGTTTAGGCAATGAATATACTTCTTTCTCCAACTCTTAAAAAAGTCTTCCTTGACCTTGTTTCCCTAGAATTCTTCTCTTTGGCTGTCCCCTGTCATTTCTGTGACAGCCCTCACTCCCATTTCCATCTGAAGTGCAGATCCTCTCTGTTCATACATACATACCCCATACCTTATCTGCGTTTTTCAACTCTGCTGAAGCTACCTTATGACGAAAATTAACATTGTCCTAATTTTCATTGCTGATGGTCACTTTCAGGCCTTTTTATATTCAATTTCTTTATTGAGCAAGTTTCTTCTGCCATATTTAATATACTCTTCTTGGGGAAAAAAATCTGTAACCCTTCTGCTTTCATGACAGAGTTCTTTATGGCTGTCTCTGAGCTTCTCTGACCATTCTTTCTCTGTGCCTTTCTGGCTTTCTGGGCTTCTCTTCCTTAGCTCACCCCATACTGTTTAGTGTCTCTGGGGTTTCTAATCCTAAATCCACTTAATTTTTTAAAAAATTTGTATACAGTTTTCTTTTTTTTTTTTTGCGGTATGCGGGCCTCTCACTGTTGTGGCCTCTCCCGTTACGGAGCACAGGCTCCGGACGCGCAGGCTCAGTGGCCGTGGCTCACGGGCCCAGCCGCTCTGCACCATGTGGCATCTTCCCAGACTGGGGCACGAACCCTCGTCCCCTTCATCGGCAGGCGGACTCTCAACCAATGCGCCACCAGGAAAGCCTGTATACAATTTTTAAAGGCTACCTTCCAGTTATAGTTATTACAAAATATTAGCTATATTCCCTGTGTTGTACAACACATCCTTGAGCATATCTTATACCCAATAGTTTGTACCTCCCACTCCCCCACTCCTATCTTGCCCCTCCCTTCCCCATTGGTAACCACTAGTTTGTTCTCGATGTCTGTGAGTCTGCTTCTTTTTTGTTACATTCACTAGTTTGTTGTAATTTTGATTCCACATGTAAGTTATATAATACAGTATTTGTCTTTCTCTGTCTGACTTATTTTGCTTAACACAATGCCCTCCAACATGCCATCCATGTCGCTGCAAATGGCAAAATTTCATTCTTTTTTTATGGCTGAGTAGTATACCATTGTATGTATAAACCACATCTTCTTTATCCATTCATCTGTTGATGGACATGTAGTTTGCTTCCATATCTTGGCAACTAAACACACTTTACAAAAAATATTTTCTACTTAATATTGATAGAGAAAACAAACTATTAGTTTGTGTTTGTAATTTGTTTAGGGTTTACAATGTAATGATTTAACATATGTTTAGATTGTGAAATGATTACTATAAGCAAGTTAATTAAGACATCCATTACTTCACATAGTTACCTTTTTGGGTATGTGTGTGGTGAGAACACTTATGATTTACTCTCTTAGTAAATTTCAAGTACACCATACAGTATTATTAACTATAGTTGCCATGCTATACATTAGATTCCCAGAATTTATTCATCTCCTAATTGAAACTTTGTACCCTTTGACCAACATCGCCCCATTTCCCCCATCCCTGAACCCTTGGCAACCATCATTCTAATGTTTGGTTCCATGGGTTGGACTTTTTTTAGATTCCATACATATATATTTATATATATTTCTCATGTATATGTAAGTGAGATCATACACTGTGTGTCTTTCTATGTCTGGCAGATAATTGAAATAACACTTAGCATGATGTCCTCCACACTCACCCATGTTGTTCCAAATGTTGTTCCATGTTTTTCCTTCATTTTTATGACTGAATAATATTCCACTCTATGTATGTCACATTTTCTTTATCAGTTAATCTGTGGGCAAACACTTAGGTTGTTTCCATATCTTGGCTTTTGTGAATTATACTGCAATAAATATGGGAGATCACATTTCTTTCTGAGAAACTGATTTCATTTCCTTTGGATAGATAACCAGATGCTGGATTGCTGGATCATATACTAGTTCTATTTTTAATATTTTGAAGAACCTCCATACTGTTTTCCATGATGTCCATGCCAATTTATATTCTCACCATCAATGTACAAGGGTTCCCTTTTTTCCACACCCTTGAGAATGTTTGATATCTCCTATCTTTTTATTTATTTATTTATTTAATTTATTTTTGGCTACATTGGGTCTTCCTTGCTGCGCGCAGGCTTTCTCTAGTTACAGCGAGCGGGAGCTACTCTTTGTTGCGGTGCACGGGCTTCTCATTGCAGTGGCTTCTCTTGTTGTGGAGCACAGGCTCTAGGTGCATGGGCTTCAGTAGTTGCAGCACGCGGGCTCAGGAGTTGCGGCACACAGGCCCTAGAGCACTCAGGCTTCAGTAGTTGTGACACGTGGGCTCAGTAGTTGTGGCTTGCGGACTCTAGAACGCAGGCTTAGTAGTTGTGGCACATGGGCTTTGTTGCTCTGTGGCATGTGGGATCTTCCCAGACCAGGGCTCGAACCCGTGTTCCCTGTGTTGGCAGGTGGATTCTTAACCACTGCGCAACCAGGGAAGCTCTCTCCTATCTTTTTGATAATAGCCATTCTAACGGGTGTGAAGTGATATCTCATTGTGGTTTTGATTTGCATTTCTGTGATATTAGTGATGCTGAGTAACTTTTCATATGACTTTTGGCCATTTGTGTGCCTTACTTGAATGTATTTGTAATTTTAGATCTTCATGATATTCTTTACCTGTTTTTGAATATTGTCTAGTGGACAGAAGTTAAAAGAAACAAGATAAGGAGGGAGCACTGCATTGTTAAAGGAAGAGAAGCCAGCTTTACCCCCTTTTTTTTTGCCAAGGTAAAAATGGCTGTCCTGTCCTCATGTCAGTCCAGTTTCTATCATTTTATGTTGACTGCTGCTTAAATCAGTGTAAACTCATCAAACTGTTGTGATAGCATGGTGATGTAGCATGCAGGAGTAGTATGCCAGAAGGCTTCTCTTTATTGAAAAGAAATGAAATAAGCAATGACTGTTGGCTATCCAATTGATATATCCTGGTACCAAACCAAACCAAGCCTGGGGCCTTTTGAGGATTTCAGGGCTGTGGAAATTGTCTTAATTATAATGTGCTTCTTTATACACATTTTTCAGAGGAGCTCAGGTAGCCTTACCCACAACTTCACAATTAGCCCTTTTATGCTTATGTAGTACACAAAGAGTTGACATTAGGGGTAGAGTGAGGAAATAAGGTAATCTAACATACTCAGCAGCAGCAGTGCTGGCCAAAATGGGGGGGAAAATCTGCCTTCTTCACTATAACTGTGGTACAGAGCTGGAGTTAATGATTTCTTTTCCCTTAACCTCCTTACCTACTCATTCCAGATCCCACCAATAGGTTATGAAATCTGCATAGAACTTGGCAGATGATAGCATTTAACATTTTGTTGTGTGAGAAATTACTTAGAAAAATTTAGCTAGACAAATTTCTTTATTATAGAGTAAATAATTGCTATTCAGTTCACATTGAATTATGGACATTTTTTGAATGAGCAGACATTGTATGCAAAGATACTCACATACTTTAGGGAAAGAAACTATCACTAAGGCAAATATATTGTATAATTGGGTACGATATGTTTAGGAAATGTAATTATGAGTGTTAAATAAAAGTCTGTAGCTCTCTGTTAAAATTATCGAACAAAAGTACCTTTATAGTGCTGATTCACTCTGCAAAGCAACCAAGGTTTCTTAAACCAGGAAGGGAGGTTTCTTATAACCAGAATAGGAGGTACCCTGTCCTTGCCCTAGGATCATTCACATCTTCCTGTTCGGGCTGCTTGTTTATACCATACTAAAATGATTTTTAGGTTTCTTGATCCAGAATCTATCCAGTAGCCCATCCTGCCCATCACTATTTTAATCTGGATCCCTGACCCCCTTAGCTTGTTTCATCATGACTGACTTGCGTCTGTGTTCATAGTCAACCTCCAGCTGGTTGGCTCAAACTCTGTGTCATATATGTCTCTTTTGGTTGGATCTAGATCTTAGATGCCAGTCCAGATTCTTCCTGAATTAATTCATGATACCCATGGCCCCTGCCTATATGAACTTCTCAAGACATGTTCTCTTGTATGCCATACTTGCCCTCACATCGTTCTGGGCTGGTCCTCATGTTCTAGCCTAGCTTTTCTCATTTCCCTGGTGACTCAACAGTGATGTAACAGGAGAGTTAAAGATGGGATTGGTTTGGGGAATGGAGTATTAGAAAGAGAATAGGGCCAGAGTTATCCTGGAGTCTAAAAGAAGAGAGTTATAACTGGCCAAGAGATGGGTGAACCAAACTGAGTATACTGGAGGTCAAGACAGTGTCCAAAAATGAGAGTAATGTTAGGGTAAGTTATCCAAGGAATTATACAGGAATCCAAATCTAAAAACGGGTCTGATACTTGGCTAACAGTTCATAGGAAAAAGTCAAGTAGGTATGATGTTTAATAATCTTGCAGAGTTATAATCTGTCGGAGTTTTTCTCTCACATATCTTTTTTCAAACCTTTGTCAGAGTATAGGTCCCAGTTTAGGAACATGAATCCATTGGTGATTGTAGTTATGGGAGAACACGAGCATAGAGAAGGAAGCTGGTTTCAGGGAAAATTGGATGCAAAGCAAAGCAAAAAAAAACAAAAATAGTTCCTAAAATAGGAAGGTATGGGAAGATCAGAAGCAATTTTGATTTTGCCCTAGTGAGCTATAGATCTGATGTTTCTTATGTGCCTTCTAAATATGGAAAGACTTGGTACTAGAGTTTGGAGGGTGGGGGAGTTGACTGTAGGATTAGACACAGGGAGGTGGGTGGATATTTCCTATGAGTGGGAGCTTTTTCTAAGGTTGCCATTCTGAATCTCTGATTTCTCACTTCTACTCCATTCCTTTTTCTCCTGGGTAGATTGTTTTAATTATTGGAATTCCATTATGGGGAAATGATTCTAACTGCTGTTGCATATTCCACTCAGGTTAAATTCAAGTGCCTCTCTGCTAGGTATACCTCTACCTCATTGCCACCTCTTAAAAAAAAAAAAAAAGGATTTCAGAATTTGAATGAGTGACATTATTTATAGAAATATATTTGACTCTGCTCTAATCTACAAAGGAAAAGGAATTTATTTATTCTTAAACTTGGGTTCTTTAATGGTTATTAGAAACAAATTACATGGGGCCATATCTCAGAATGGTCATGATATATACTTTAGCATGTATATAACAAGTTGAAGCTGATTCATCTAAGTATATCCTGATTAGCATGGTGATATATCCATAGTTAACAAAATCCAATCCCCTAAATTCTTGAAATGTAATGTGGGTCTCTCCTAAATATTTTTTTTTGAGAATGTTAAAGATGGGATTACACAGCTCACCATCTCATCTTTCCCAAAATTCCTCTTCTCCAGCAACATAAATGGCTTAATCTCTCCTCTTTTCCTGCAAAACCTTCAGCACCTACGAACTCTATTCTTAATTCTTAGTCACTTCTCCATCCCAGCCCTCAGAGCCTTTTTTTGTTGTTCATTGGGCAGCTGCATCTTACTTTATAGGTAGAATAAGTTTGCCTCTCAGCCCTGTGAGGTTCTTTTCCCCACTGCTTCCCCTAATCAGCACAAAGAGTTTAAGTACCTGAGTAGTAAGAACGAAAGAATTCTCTGAAAGTTTGTTATTTTCTTTATGCCTGACATGTAAGAATTCAGTTCCTAAGAATTCAGAGTCTAAGCATCTAAAGCAGAGGTTGGCACATGGTGGATGCTCAGTAGACGTTCATCATATCTGAATAAAATATTTGAATATTTCACTTTGATAAGGAGGTAGGACAAATTCTGTAACTTCTTTGATCTTCAGGGTGAGGTGATTATTCTTCTTTCACATGTAAGTGTGACTGGCTCAGTGATCATGTTCCAGAGCCTGGCAGAGCTGAGTTCAAATTCTGCCTTAATGTTGCTTAATGTCTCTAATTTTCAATTTTTTCACTTGAAAAACAGGATAACTGTAGATGCATTGTGGTCTTAGCTAGATAATGGATGTAATATGTAACATTTTTACCATGCTATTTGGTAAGTGCTCAATAAATATTAGTTTATTATTAAAATGACTTTAATAAATATGGAAATATAATATTGAGCATATGATTATTATATAATATTTTATTATTAATAAATAGTAACATGTTCTGTAGAGGCAATTCTATTTCTCTAGAGACTGTCTTAGGTGAGGTAACTTTAAAAGCCCTTGTATTGATTCATTATCATCAGAAACTTTAGTGAGACGTATTCTAAACAAGTTGCCTTATTTTTTGAGCAGATTCCTCTGAGCCCAAACCTAATCCATTTCCCCATGCTGGCTGTTGATTTTCTCTCTGCAGCCCCTTTTCTTATCTGTGCACTCCTATTTTAACTCTTGTAGCTCAGGCCTTCATTGGGCTTGACATATATGTCCTCCTTTTGTCTCTTTCCTTCTCGTCTGCCCCCCTCCCAATTCATTGTCTACAACGTTGTCAGAGTAATCTTTTAAGAGCCCAATTCTGATCGTGTTACTCTCCTACCTAAAAACCGTCAACTTCTTGACTTGCCAAGAGCAGCTCTCAACACTCCTGCCAAATTGCATTTTCAGCACGATTGTTCTGCACTACATTATGCCCTAAGCAAGTGAGATTACCTGCTGTCCTGAGCACACAGACCCCTTGCCTCATCTCATATGGCTCTGTATGCATGGAATACCAGGACTTTTGGTTCAAAAATTAACCCAGTCCTTTGTCTTGCATCCCAAAGACACCTAAACCATGACCAAAAGATAAGAACACTTTCTTTTTTTTTGCAGACTCCATAGAAATAAATATGCCTCAGTAAATTAGTAAAATGTCGAGCAACCTGCATATTTACAATTTTCATGTTCAAATATTAGAATAGCTAATTAATTTTACATTTTGTGTGTGTTTATATATATATATATATATATATATATATATTTTTTTTTTAACTGACACCCTAGTTAAAGGACAGAGTTGATGTAACCATCAAAGTACTGCATTGTTTTCCTCAACCACAGGACCTGGCCCTGTATGTCATATATACCAAGAAGTTGTGACTATTCATTTAATTTTATAATTATATTGACATTCAAAGATGCCTTTGCACATTGTTTTTCATTCTTTGTGTCTATTTTTTCCCCCACTGTATTTCCAGTGTAATCACAGAGCCTATTAACCTCTCAATAAATATTTGTTGAGTAAATGAATAAATATGTGAATAAAAGAAAGGTACCTCAAAATAATGAACTTTTTGAATAGAACTATATAAATTATCTGATAACAAAAGAAAAATTAAGAAAACTTTAAAAATAAAGGTGCTGAGGGAGGGACTATTAATTTGACACACACAGTCACTACTTATTCTTTATCTTTGCCAAAGGGAATGAAATACTTAGTAAGAAACCAATGACCCTTTTTTTAACCCATGCAAATTAATATTGCCTACAAACTTAGTGTAAGAGTAAATTATACAGGAGCTTAAGAATATTGGGCAATGCGTCTAAAAAACAAGTTAAGTTGTTTGATCTGATACCATATGAAAAGATGGTAACAGGATCCTATACAAGGAATAGATCACCGTCCAATTTTTATCTTCTTTCAAACCTAAATACATCTTCTCAGTGTTAACTGCCTATTGATTTCAAAGGGTAATATGGAGTTACAAAATACATGTGATGAGTTGGAATGAATTAGACCCCAGCTATATATCACTCACTCTCTATGGGAGAGAAATTCATAGAAGTGCCTTAAAATGCATGTTTTACAAAAAGATGGCAACATTTTTTTCTCTGTTAAATAGGCTTAGGAGACTCTTAAGAAATTTAAATTCTACCACCCCAAGGACAACATTAATCTTCATTAACCTCCCCGCCTTTTTTGAGGGGATATGCATTTATTATTTAGTATGTTTTCAGAGTTTGGCATCCAAACCTTACTGAAGCTTTGCATCATTTAAGTTCTTAATTTAGTGATTATTAACTTGATCGTTAGAAGAGGGAAGTAGAAAATGGGTATTAATGATAAAAGAAAATGGAGAAAATAATATTTGAAGTGTCAGAAGATCAGTCTGAAGAGTAGATATTAAAGGCCTCTGAAACAGAGCTGTTGTGTGACTAGGATTCAAGTGAGTAGGCACTTATTAGCTGTGTGACTCTGCGTAAGACACTTAACAATTCTTTGCCTCAATTTCTACATCTATGAGCTAGGAATGGTATAATGAGACCCAGCCAGGGGTATATTGAGAATTCCACAAGATAAAATCACAATGTCTGGTACTTTTTATTAATGACCAAGACAGAGAGATATTTATTAGTGGGCTGCATTTGATATCCCAGAAGTATTTTTTATCCCTATTTTATTTTATTTTTTAACTGGGGTAAAATTGATATATGTCATCAGTGTCAGGTGTACAACGTAATGATCTGATATTTGCATATATTTCAAAATGATCACCACAGAAGTTTTATCTTGGTATGTTTAATTACTTTTAGTAATGTACTATGATCCTCAATTTAAAAAATACTTCAATAGTTTTAATATTTAGTCTTTTTTTGTTCATTTTTAAAAATTTCTGTTTACTAGACAACTGTTTTCTCAGGTGCCACAGTGTGCCAGACAGTATAGTCAAAGTTGAATTAAGATGTAGGCTTTACCCTACTTAAGGAACAGACAGAGTACTGGTGGCACTAGAACATGGAAATTCACAATTATTGTACAGTATGAAACTAGAATGAACAAAAGGTGGTGGAAACACAGATGTTCAGCTACTGACCTCCTTTAGCAGCATTTATTCAACAAATATATGTACCAAGTGACTGCTGTGTGCTAGGGACCTTTCTAGGCTCTGGGAATAGATGAGTGAATGAAATAAATTTCTGGACTCACTGAACTAATATTCCAGTGGGGTGAGAGATGGTAAATAAATAACCAAATAAATAATATAAACTGAGGTCCAGGTAAGTGCTGTGAAGAAAAACAAAGCAGCATTAAAAGACAGGATGATTGGAATTGCTGTTTTAGGAAGGGTGGTCAGCTAAGGCCTTTGTAAGGAGATAACATTTGAACCAGGACATGGGGAAGTGGAGTGAGGAAGTAAGCCTTGCAAAAGTCTGAGGGGAAGAGACCTACCAACAGTTAATGGTGGGTAAAAATGCCCCAGGCTCTTGAAAGAAAAAAGAAAAGGGAATGGTGCCAGTATGTTCTCAGTCGAGTGATTAGACATAAGATGGTTTGAAATAAATTGGGAGAGGTAGATGGATTTGCAGGAGAACTCATAGTGGGAGAGCTACATAACTCAATTTTTATTTCAGCCAACATGTGAAGAACAGTCTCTACAGGGAGTCAAACAGAAATCAAAGGCAGGGAGACTTTCTGGTTCTTCTTTCCTCTGGCTTTGAATTTGCTTTGAAGACCTGAGACTTCCATGCTGTGAGACTTTGGGAGATGGTGGTTGGCTAGCTCTTAAGTCTAGTTCCTGGCCACCTCCCTGACCATTTAGCTTTTCCATGCCCTCTCCTTGGGCCTTTTGCACCTCAGGTGTAATCCATTTGTGTTTTCTTATTTCTTTAGTGTAACAGACACTTCCATAGACTTTACTATAAGTCAGAACCTTCCTACATCTCTGCCTCATCTTCAAGACTATCTTTTTTTTTTTTTTTTTTTTACTATTTATTTGGTTGCGGCAGGCGGGCTCCGTCGTTGCAGCTCACCAGCTCCTTAGTTGCAGCAAGCATCTGGGATCTAGTTCCCTGAACAGGGATCGAACCTGGGCCCCCTGCATTGGGAGTGCGGAGTCTTATCCACTGCGCCACCAGGGAAGTCCCTTCAAGGCTATCTTAATTGTTGTCTAAGACTTTGACTCTCTTGCAGCTGTTGTCATTTAACTGTGTCAAATGATGAGACATGTAACATTAAAGGTATAACGTACATCTAAGCTGTTAGACGCAGAACTTACTGTCCTTCGGTGTAAAAGTTTAATTTGCTGGAAATATTGAACAGCAAAGTAGATCACTTTAAAATATGGTCAATATTGTGGAATATTTTTATATATTCAAAGTCAGAGGAAAGAAGAACCAGAAAGTCTCCCTGCCTTTGATTTCTGTTTGACTCCCTGTAGAGACTGTTCTTCACATGTTGGCTGAAATAAAAATTGAGTTATGTAGCTCTCCCACTATGAGTTCTCCTGCAAATCCATCTGCAGTGTTTTTCTTCTCTTAGTTTGTTATGTTTATTTTATTCAACAAATATTCTTGAACACACAAGGCACTGTGCTGGTTGCTGGACCTGAATGTTACGTGGTGTTATCATTGTGGTCAGGGGATAGTCATTTTAAGGAAAAGACTTGGGATAATACATGAATGTTTCCTGAGGTTTTGGTTAACTATATTTTTTCTAAGTTATATACATGTAATGCATGCATATATGTGTCTGTGTGTATATATACATATATATGGGTGTGCTATGTATGTGTGTATGTGTGTGTGTGTATATATATATATATATATATATATATATAGGTGTATATATCATGTAATAAAATAGTTACTGTTTATTTAGCTATCTCTTTGTGCCAAGCATTTCCCTGACGTGTGATTTAAACCCCTCGGTAACCATGCGAAATGTAGGTATAATTCATATTTTAAAGATTAGGAATTTTAATCTTTAAAAGTTCATATTTTAAAGATGAGGCAAGTGGATCTAACTTGCCCAAGATCAGGAGATGAAAAAGTTGAAGAACCAGAATTCAAGTCCAAGTCGGTTTGACTCTAAAGCCCACACCAACTCCCCCAAAGCGTGCTAGTATTAGCAAAATACAGACTGGATTTGGAGCAAATAAATTTACTTCTAAGAAAAGTAAAACCAGGCTTAGAAGTCTTTGCCATCAAATCACATTTCTGTTAAGTCGTTTAGCATTTCCCCAGAGATTCCAAGTAAAGAGAGGGTATTTCATTTTAAATGAACATGTATGGAGATTTATATCATCGACTTCAGTTTCTTTTGTATTGTGCAGTACTAATCTGCATTTTCTTTTCTTTGTTAGTCTGTTACCTTCCTATAAATAAAAAACTGCAAAAAGCTGTTATACCACATTCAAGAAAATACTCAATCCTCCGACTTTTACAAGCTTTTGTAAAAGTGTAGTAGTGATCTTGGTGGAAAACATCCTGGCTGGTAATATAGTGAACAGATGAGCTCACCGCTGGTATGCAAAGCTGCCGAATTAGCTGGTTAAACAGGCTGCTGAGATAATTACATTGTCTGTTTTGTGACACATTACACCGGTGCACTTGGGATTAACCTGTTCTCTTGTGTCTACTTCTGATCAGTTTTTTAGACAGCCTTTTATCTGATGAAGGAGCACAGACATCAAAAGAGAAGGGGGCGTGGGTGAAAAGAAAGGGCTCACATAAAGCTGAAGAGTTAAATTTTCTTTTCAAATTTCTGAGCATATATCCCTTATTTCCATAATTTTAGTTGCTCTCTAGAGACCTCTGCTGGAAATGATAGGTATAGATTTTCCTTTCCAATTTATTGTGTTTTACTGTGGCTAATATATTGTAAACTCAGTAACTAATTAAAGAATGAAATATCAAAGTCATGTCATACGTATGACACATTAGATATAAAGCCTTACTCAAGCCAGAACAATTTGCATTTTAAAAGTTTTGAAAGGCACTGTCATGCTAGAAGTCAGTCAGCACACATTTCTACATTTATTAAGAGCCTACTATGGGCTTAGCAAGTATAATTTTCAGTTTGTTTGTTTATTATTTCCATATCGTTTTAATGCTGTTGAAGCCCAAGTGGAATTATTTATTTTAAAATTAAATGTGGCACATGATAAAAACAACAAAACAGCAACAACAAAAACTATCCCTAAAGATTTCTGTGAGCCTTGAGTGCTATGTCATTATCCTGAAGAGGAAAAATTATTTAGACCTTCTGATTATGTGGGAATGTGGTGCAAATAAGATTTCATCATCAGTGATAATTTAGATAGAGAACAATTAAGAGAATAAATAGCAAAACCTACACATTAACAGCCCCTGGCAACTCAAATTGAATTTAAACAACTATGGAGCCTCTGGCTATAGGGAGATGCAATTTAAAGCAGGTATAATAGATTTTAACAACTAAAATTTGTTTGTCACACTGTACCAACTAAGATATTAGTTAAATGGGGCAAGAAATTTCCCTTCATGTTAACGAACATCAAATTTAACTCCTGCTGTCCATTTTTTTTTTTTTTCCTGTCTAAAATAACTGTGCTTGACTTGATAGGCCAGCATTCAAATGAGGTTCTTGCAAAGAAGTCTGCAAGCTTTTGGGATGAAGTTTGCCTCAGCTGATGCTTCATCCTTTAGATATTTCCAATGTTTAGGAGAACTTAAAAATATTAGCATATTTCCTCCTTATAAATGCATCTACAATATAATATCACATGCAAAGGCTCTGCTAACTTTAATTGCAAATCTCTGTAGAAATGTTAGAGCACATGTTGATATGAGACCTCATTGAAAAGTAATATGTTTTCTTAAAGATTATTTTAAACATTCTCATCAAGAGAAATAAAGTCTATGTTAATCATTTTTCCTGAGTCAGTTCTACTGGTTGTAGATGTGTCAAGCTTTATTTTCATTACTTAAATGCAGACAAAAATGATAAAAAGTTTATTTCATGTTTTTATTATCTCAGTGAACACACAAGATTCTTAAAATATGTCTTTGTGACTCAGAGAGTCTCAATCACTCTTTATGACTTGAGTCTGAATATTTCTTACTACTTATAATTTTAATAAATGTTGTGATAAAACAGAAACAAGTGATTGAGATAACCTTATATGGTGATAAACTTATTTTCCAGTCAATCCAGAAAAAGGTGATTTTTCCTTATAGATTTTCAAAAATATTATTTACTGTGCAGCCGTGACTTATAACCATAGTAGTCTCATTAGTACTCTGACAGTGGACCTACTACGTATCAGAGACTAAGACTAAAGGAAATTAAAATAATACTGTTCTCTATTCCAAACCTTTTTGCTTTCATTTAGTTTCTATGTTTATGCAGAATTATTAGTATACTTATCACATAGATGCCTATTTTCTATGTATCCAGTGGGTATGAGTACAAATGATAGATGGTTTTGTGTAGCACTTCCTGTGGGCCAGCAATATCCTAAAAAGTTTATGGTATATAATCTCATTGAATCCATCTAATGATCCGGTGAGATGGTAATTGTTAAACCCGTTTTACCAATGAAGATATGTGGCTTAGAGAAATTAAATAACTTGCTGAAATTAGCATGGCTCAAGAGTGGCAGCTCCTGGATTGAAACCCAGACTCTTTTTACTCTAAAACTCAATTTGAGTACTAGGTTATACTACTTCTGAGAAATGAGCAGCATTAAATGTACTGTGTACAGACTGCACCTTTTGGAAGTTGGATAAATTTTGTATGCATTTCTCACAAACGGAAGAGACTGGTGTTCAGAGTAGCATAGTCAGGATTGGAACTCTAGTTTCTAGTCCCTGAAGCCCCTAACCTTTCCACTTCAGTGGTGGTGGTGGTGGTGCTGATAGCATAGGTTCAAGTACCCACAGGAATGAGGTGTTATTTCTACAACACAAAAAGCGTATAGAGAAGTCTTTGGGAAGACATTGTGGTGAGCAACTATGAAATAAAATTTGCTTGAGTTTGAATCCGAGAGTGCCACTGTAGTAGGTGTGTGACCAAAGAAGGCATATAATATCTCTGGAATTCTGTTTTTCCATCTGAAAAATGGAGATATTAATGCATACCTTAGGGAGTAGCTATGAAGATTAAATACAACACTAAAGTGCCTGGCGCAATGAAAGTGCAAGGTAGGTTCCCATCTCATCCTTCTGGCACGGTAAATTTTGGGAAACTCGACAGGTATACATGATGCAATTAGGTATGAAACAATGACAGAATGTTACATAATTGCACCTTGATCAAGTGCAACCCTGAAGTGTAAGAAAAATTCTGCAGTATGGAAGGGAGTTTCAAGGGAGTATTCAGGGAGAAAATGAGGCTTAAGATGAACCTTGAAAGATGGGAGGAGAATTTGTATGATTTGAGAAAAAGGAATCTATTTTTCAAGGAAGACAGCGCTAGCCGAATTGTTGGGCATAATAAAAGTTCAATCCAGTTACGAAAATACCATTCCAGTGAAAGGCTTTAATAAGATTTCAGCACCCCAGCAGATGACTCACTTATTTAAATACCCCACAATATTCAAAACTACAGAATTCCTTGACGACGTGACAGTTCACTCAATCTCTTGCAACTGGGTGTAGTATAATCAGTAGAAATTGAGGACACTTTCCTTGCAGTCAGTATATTGCCTCTTGAGTTAGCAGTCTCCATGGAGCCCAAGACTGGCTACTACTCCTGTGATCTTTTTGAGAACAGTGTTTCTGTGCTTTCACTACCCATGTACGAAGACCACTTTTGCATGCATTCATAGAGTAGTTCACCCCTTTCGCTCTGTCAGCCCTTTCTTTAATCTTTGCAGAGGCGGTATTACTTTCATTCTAAGTTATCAGTGGTTAATGTGATTAAATTTGTTCAAAAAGTCCTTTGTGAGTCATGAAGAGTAAAAGTGGAACAAATGTGGAACATCTCTCATTTATGTTACAATCCAGGTACTTTCATAAACTCTTCGTAAGAGCTTATGTAGCAGTGGCCTTTTGGAGGGAAATGTCAATAACTTTAAATTCACACAGTCTTTGCTTTAACATTCCCTTTCTAGAATGTTATCTACAGATATATTTACAAAGGTGTCCACCAAAAAAAAATTGCAAACAAGCTAAAACATCAATCAAGATGGGAATGGGTGAATTAGTTGAGATATATTTATACGATGAACTATTATGTAACTATTGAAAATGAGTTAGCTTTGGAATTGTTGATATAGAAAGACTGCTAACATATATTGTTAAGTTGAAAGAAAGTTCAGAAAAGCATGTACTCATTTAGATAACCAGCACCATTTACTGAAAGGACATTCTTTTCCCAGCTGCTTTGTAGTGCCACCTTTGTCATAAATCAAGAGTGAATTATATATGTAGCTGTTTCCGGACTCACTGTTCTGCTCCATTAGTCTACTTATCTATCTTTATGCCAATAATACATTGTCTTAAATACTTTAACTTTATAGTAAGTCTTGGTAGACAGTATTAACTTCTCTCTATGTCTTTTAGATTAGATTTGATGTCCTTGGCTTTTGTGTTTCCTTAAAAATTTTATAATCAGTTGATTTCAACCTCACACAAAAAAGAAACTTACTCATTTTAAAATGTGGATTACATTGAATCTGTGAATCAATAGAGGGGAATTGACACCTTAAGAATACTGAGCCTTCTCTACTGTGACTGCAGCATATCCTTTCATTTATTTAGATCTTTTAAAATTTCTCTCAATACTAGTTTGTAGTTGTCTGAGAATAGGTCTTATACAGCTTTAATTAGATTTATTCCTAGGTAGTTTATGTTTTTGATGCACTTATAAATGCTTTAATATAGTCTGACTAAACATTCTGCCAATTTATGGAGAGATTTATGATCATCAAAAGACATTAAAAAATGATAAGAAAAGCCACATAGTGCTTACATGTAATAATACAAATATATACAAGATCCTGCAAAATAATAACAAAATAATAGACAAAATAATTTCTAAATGGGCAAAAAATGAACAGAAGTTTCCCAAGAGGATATACAAAGGGCCAACAAACATATTAAAAGTTAGTCATTAGGGAAAGGAACATTAAAATTACAAGATACAGTGTGATACCTCTACACACCCACCAAAATGGGCTAAAATTTATAAACTGTTTCCAGATTAATGCTGTCAGGAAAGATGTAGAACAACTAGAACCCTCACATTCACAGCTGATGGGAGCCACGTTTGGGAGCCAAAGTGTGTAGAACTTTGAAAAAATGTCACTGTTTCCTAAAGTTGAGCATAATAAATGGTATGACCCAGCAGTTATTCCTCTATATAAATATCGAAGTAATTCACCATATGTACATCAAAAGACTTGAACAAAGTGTTTATATCAGCATTAAACATAATAGCCCAAACCTGGAAACAACCCAAATGTCCATCAACAGTGGTATATATACATAAACTGTAATATGTTTATATATTATAGTTTAGCATATTCTACATACATCTCACTTCTATATTTCTATCAGAAGTTTCATAGTATCAATAATTAAGTAAATCAACCACTGCTGCATACAATACATGAATTTTACAAACATAATGTTGAGTGTAAGTAGACTGACACAGAAGAACACAATTCATACAATCCCATTTATCCAGGCAAACTAACTTATGGTGTTAGGATTCAGGGTAAGAGTTATCTCTGGGAGGAAGGAGAGAGCAATATTTGGGAGATGGCATGAAAGGGGCTTCTGGGATAGTTGTAGTATTTTACTTCTGAATCTGTGTGTTGATTACATGGGTATGTTCACTTTATCATAATTCATCAGCTATCTATTTATGAATTGTGTACTTTTCTCTCTCTATATTATAATTTAATAAAACTTTCTAAACATATAATAGAAAATGGAGTTTTCTGGATACATACAAAAGAACCTACTGTTTTATTGATAACTAGAACTAGCTATATGGAGAGAAGGAATTTTAGTTTTAATTTTAGACCTTCTTTATTATTTGTATTCATCCATTAGCATATATTGTTTGTATAATGTTTAAACATTTAAAAAGTTGAAATCTATGTAAAAATATCTAGGAAATCACTTGTATGTAATAGAATTTTAGCACTTGGATAGACTGGACTAGATTATCAATAATAAGTTTTCTTCTTAAGTCAATTGCCTTGTTGAAATTCACACAGTTACTAATAAATATTATAATTATATTACCTAAAAATTTTTAGATTAGACCAATTTTTGGACTCAAAGTCTACTTCTAATTTTACTACAGCATAGAATCATTCTAAGATATAACAATTATACTTAATTCTTAGGTGGTTTTGATTTGTGCCCATAGCCTAAGATCTTATTTACCGAAACACTGAATAATTATAACTCTGCTCTTAATCTTGAAGAGCTTGGGTTTTAGAATTAGAAAAATCTGAACTTAAATGACTTCTTCAGTTATAAACTGTGTAATCTTGAGCAAATTTATTAAACTCCTTGAGCTTCAGTTTATTTATCTATAAAATAAGGATAATCATTCTACCTTGTAGCCTTATTGTACAAACTAAATGGTAAAATATATTTCAAAACACTTTCTGTAATGTTATGGAAGTGATATAATAAATGGTAACCATTTGGGTTCAATAGATCTTGTGGTCTATAGCCAGTATTTCATGATTTCTAATGTTTATCTGAATACTTTTTTTTTCTTTTGGGTTTATGACAAAAAGGAGAGTAGATCCTTAAAGTTCTCATTACAAGGAAATAAAAACTTTCACGATGTATGGTAATGGATGTTAACTAGACTTATTATGGTGATCATTTCACAATATATACATAATATAATGACTCTGTTGCTTTCATCCTAAAATTTGGCCTTAGAAATCATCATTCTTCATATGCTGCATTGAAAAATAAAATAAAACAAAATTTGAATGCTCATAAAAACCTTAAGTATGCTTTCAATTTATCAACTATTTCCTAATAAGTGAATGTTAATTTGGACAACATTCATGTAGGGTAATACTTTATGAAAGAAGAAGATTTTTAAAATCAATAAGCAGGATTAATTCAATTATGGAGGGATTAAGTGTGTTTATAATGTGGTTCTTACTAATATGTTGATTGCCCTATATTAGTAGTGGATTTTACTGTCATTCATGGAATTCAAGGTAACACTTCAGGAAAAAGGAGGGGAAAGGACATTAATGTTTATTTTTCAAAGTTGTCCGGATACTTTATATAATTTATTGTATAATTCAAAAATAAAATTTACAGATTAGAGATTATTTCCTTCATGTTACAGATTAAGAAACTAAAGTTCAAGGAAATAAGCAAATTTGCCCAAAGCTATATAGCTAGGTGGGACAGGGATTCAAAGCCAGTTCTCTCGGAATCCATAAGCCAATGAATGCTTTATTAAAATGATTTGGTTATATGTGATTGATTATGTTTATTTTTTATCATTAAATTTTAAGGTAGATGGGACTTGTTAATATTTTAAATTTACATTTCATTTAATTTTATGTTTTTGCAATTTTTATACTTAAAATGATTTTAAGTGTTATAATAATGTTGCAAAAATTTAAGAGATTTTTAAAAAAATGATGACAGTCTCCTTCCTGGAGCAAAAAGACCAGAATGACATTTTCTAATGTAGGTTGGATTTTAGAACTGCACATGTCAGATTCACGTATGTAGAAGTGCATCCCAAACACACAACAGTTCTAAAATGCTTTTGATAGTCTAGAATCAGCAGGAAGATTCCAATAATATAGTAACCTGATCCACATAAAAGCAACTGTGAAATCACACAAAAATTGTAGAATTTCTGGCTGCTGTTTACTTTTGTTAGTATTTGGACATATGTCTCAGTTCTTTCCAGAGTTTTATAATACGGTTTTTCAAGCTGGGCGTTATAAATATTAGGAGTCACTGGAAACATTTGTCCATAGGAGAAGATGGTGGCTTTATCTTTTTTTTTTTTTTTTTTTCTTTCCTTGTCCCTTGGGAATGATTTTTAGTCTTTGAGTGAGAAATGTGACCAAGTGAAGAAAACAAACTCCAGGTGATTAGTGCCATTTCAAAGGGCCAGATAAAGGTGTTTTATTTCTTCTTAAAATATTTTCCCCCAATTTTTGGAGTGGTCAGTGTATCTTCATATATCTCACACATTAAGATCATTTGAAGATTTTAAATTGTGTATTATTTTATTTAAGAGAACCATGTATTTCCATACTTGTGATTTTACTTTTCAAGCAGCTCACATAACGTTCTGAAAAGCCACAGATATGGCTTTATTATTATTTTTTTCTTAAAGATGGGAGGCTGTGAGAATTGCGTCTGTTGCCTGCCCCTAGATCCTGCTTCCTTCTTTCTTCCTCTTCTTTCAGATTGCTGCAATTCATCATTCAGGACTGAGCTGGAAAGTTACTTTCTAGGAAGTTTCCCTGATGCCCAAGAAAGGCTAAGCTTCCCTTTTGTGCAGTGCCTTGCCACTTGTGCTTTTCTTATAAAAATAACTCATTTATTTAACAATGAATGAGTGAACTTAATCACAGAGTCCTCTTAAATAGCATCTAAATTATCTGAATTTTTGTTGGTTTTTGTATTGTTTTGTTTTGCTTCTTTTGAAATAGACTGTGGCCACTCAAATCCTGATTCACTGATTCTGTTCAGCTAGGTTCTTAAAATGAAGTTGTATTAAATGTAAAAATGTGCATATAAATACACATTAAACATAAAGGGATATAATAATTTAAATTGCTCTGTCACAACCCCACAAAAATATGTAGACATTATTTATCTCTAGCAAAATAGAGCCCTTTACCCCTCATTTTTTTTTTAAATGCTGTGTGTCTCAGGGTCAACATCAAAAGCAACCCTCAGTCCGCAGAGTTTATACTACAAACTCTCAGTTGCTTTTGTGGTACTCGTTAAACCTGTAAGACACCCTTAATTGTGTGAGATGCATGTAAACAACTATACATTAATGGGTTATGTTACTACAGTTTAACGGGGCTATGTTCCAAAATATACAAACTTTGCATGTACAGCTCCACAGTATAAAAATACTTTTCTGTTCATCAGGGTAAGTAGGAGATTGTACAGAGAAGTAGACAAATTATGAGAATTCACTCGAGTACAGTACCATAATGCTATGAATAGAAAGTTTGATTTATGATGAAAGCTTGGAAGAGAGACCTAGTGAAAATTGGCAAACAGAGGGGGTGGGGGGGAGTAGTGGTGAGGAGGACATAATAATAGACTGAAAATATTTTAAGGTGCCAGTGCCCAGGAAGAGGAAAAAGTATTCATGTTTTATCTTTTCCTTCTTGTCTTTGTTAGAAGTGATTTCCAAACCTTTTGCCCTCCAGTCCAACTGGTGGCTGGATATTTTCAGTTAAATGTCTTACCATTATTGTTTCCAAATCAAAATTATTAGATCCCCTAAAAACTTTTTTTTCACACCCGATTTGCCTGGTTTTAATTTCCAAAGCTTTGGCTGCTTCTAATGCCAGCATGATGCACATACTAGGAACCCACAAACTCAAGGAAGAGAGCTGACTTTTATGCCTCTATGTCTTTCGTGTCCAATCAGTCCTCAAGTCTTGTTGACTTTTCCTTTATGTTGTCTCTAATTTCCACTGAGTTTCTTTGATTCTTTGCCCGAGGCTCCATTTTAGTTCAGGTCATGGATATAGTATAACAGGCTTCAACATCTCCACTTGTTTCCTTCTCTAAGCCATCTTGCACATTTAATTGTTACTTGTACACTCTTTATCCCTTCAGGGACAAACATGGGGTTCTTAATATAGGAGACATTCAAAAATATTTTTAGGTTCAGTGAAGTAAAAATATATAAAACATACAGGGACAAAAGACCAAAGTGAGCAAAAGTTTTTCCTTTCAGAAAAATATCATGTGTGTCTGTGTGTATATGTGTATTTCTGTGTATACATATACACACTGTTATGGAAGTGGATCCCTTAAGAGGTTGTGATACCTCCAGAAATAGAATACTGAAATACCTGAACAGTAGACTTTTGACATTTTGCAAATTATGAGGGAAGAAAAGATCTAGGTAATTGTAAGCTTTAGGTGTGGTGAAAGCTGTGCTGTGCTACTCTCCAGTAGTGCTATTTAATAGAACCTTCCACAGTGATAAAAAGTGTCCATATGGTAGTCACTAGTTACCTGTGGTTACTGAACACTTGAAATGCTGTGAGTGCAACCGAGAAACTGAATTTTAAATTTTATTTAATTTTAATTAATTTAAATTTAAGTAGACACATGTAGCTAAAGGCTACCATATTGGACAGCAAAGGTCTACAGTCAGAAGCTCTCCCAAGGATTATGGGCATTCATTAAGCTTTACTTACGGCTTTTGTTGCAATCACCCCCAAGGTCCAGGTGGTTTTGCTTTCAGATAGCAACATACAGGGACCATCTTGATCTCAGTTAAAAACTTAGCCTAACACTGCATACATCTTGTATCTATATTATGTAACCTTATTTCTCTTGTTTATTCTTTCCAAAAATTTTTATTGAATATCTACTATATGACAGCCACTAATTTTGGTCATAGAGATACACAAACTTAAAATCCCTGCTCTCATAGAGCATTTTTTCAAAAGGAGATATAGGCAAAAAATAAACATACATCAAGTAGTGAAAGTTTTGTGAAGAAAAAGCAAGGGGCTAATTAGTGACAGAAGATCCTACTTCTGGAAGAGTCATGAGAAAAGAATTCTGAGGAGGCAACAATTGAGACCTGAAGGAAAGGAGAGGGTGAGCTATGAAGATGGAGGGGGAAGGAAATTCTAAGCAGAGGGATCAGCACATGCCAAGTCCCTGAGAAGTGGGTATTCTTAGTATGCTTGAGGAGCATCAAGGATGATCCCAAGGTTTTCATACTGAGCAACCAGGTGAATCAAGTTGCCATTTACTAAGTTGGGAAAGTCTAGAGGAGAACTGGTGTGTGGGGAAAATCAAGAGTTTAGTTTTGGATATGGTAAATTTGACATGGCCATTGGACATACAGGTGGAAATGTTCAAAATCAGACCAAGTTCTGGGATGGAGACATGGATTTGTCTGCCATTGTCACTGAGATGGTGTTTAAAACCTTGAGCCTGGATACAGTTTCTTCAAAGGTGAGTATACAGAGGACTGGGTCACTATAATATTTAGAGGTTGAGAAGATATGGAGGGATCAACAAAGGAGGCTGAGAAATGGGACCAGAGAGTCTGAAGGGCAACAGAGTGTGTGGAGACTCGGAAGCTAAATAATTGGAGAGTTTTTAATGGGAGGGAAGAGTCAACTGAGAAGTCAAGATGAAGACTGAAAATTTTCCGTTAGCTGTGGTAACCTGGAGGTCATTAGTGGCCTTGATAAGTAAGGTAGGAAAAGAAGACATGGTTCTTTTCCAGAAAAATCTTACTAATAGGCAATCAAGAAGACTGGTGGAATCTAGGGAAAGGGGCAAAAGATGTCTGTGCTTTCTCCCTCCACTTAACCCCATATTAGGTGATTTTGATTTCATCTTGGATGGCATAAAGGAATTCTTCCTCCAGAGTCTCCCTCCCTCTTCTACAATCCCCTCAGCCTCCACAGCCCTCAACTATTTTTACAAAGTTCTGCTGATTCTTCTGCTCTTCCCCTGGCTTTGTTCCTTCCATTTTTCCCTCCCCAAACCTGGGTATAGAGACTTCAGGATAAAGCATCTTCAATACAGACAAACATTTCTGTTGTTAACGTTAACTACTTCTTATCACAATCTCATGTATTATTATAATTTTAAAAATCTGTCTCAATTTTTTTCTAACCAAAAAACAAACAAAAAAACACTCTTGTGTTATTAGTTTGTTTTTTTTAATTACAATTTGCATGTCCCAAACCCAGTAATTTCAGTCTCCCTTACCCTGCTCTACATTTTTTCTTTTTGCTATTGCATTTATCACCTTCTAGCATATGCTATAATTTACTTGTTAATTGTGCTCATTGCTTGTTCATTTTCTTTTCTGCTAGATATAAACCCCAAATGAGTAGTGATTTGTTTCTGTTGTGCTCACTGATATGCCTGTTTTGGTCACTGACATGCTTAGTATAGGGCCTCGCTTGTAGTAGATGCTCAGGAAATGATGCTGAATAAATGAATGTTCTGGTCTCCAGGAGTGGTGTGGGTTGTGCTGTGTTGCAGGAAGTAGATGCAAGTGATGAAGGAGACATTATCTTGCCACAACTAATACAGGGTATTAATTGATGTACAGAAGATTCCTTTATCCTGATCAATTCCATCTGCTCTGAAAATTGCACTCAGGTCATTGAAATAGAAGCTATGGCCTACTCTGTGATATCTCTGGAAGGGGTTAAGGTTTTTGCTGACCCCCAGAATACAAGGCATAGAAGAAGGATGGTGATACAGAAAAACAGATCCAGGAAGAGTAGTGCAGTGGTTCATAACCTTGCTCAGATAAAAACTAAGAGGGAAACAAGACAACATAGACTTGTATTAAAGATCTAAGCCCAGAGAGAAGCCAAGCCTTCTGTTATGCCTAGGATCAGCAAAAATCAGCCTGCTGGCAAGTCTTTTAACAGTTCTTTTATGTTCCTACTGAGGAGAAGCAGTGGGAATACTGATGGGAAAGTAATAGCCAGAATGTAGTCACGGGCAATCAACAACCTTGAAAATATGGTGCTGGGGTGGCCAAAGAGAGCTTAGATCTGTCCACATAAGGGAAGAATCTCATGGAGACAGGGAAATCGTGGGGTCTTATATGTATTTCTAAACCTTCTTGAAGTCTGCAGCTGCTTCTTACTCTTTGACCCTTTTTTTGTGCCTACTTTTAGATGAAATTGAAGTACTTTATCCTAGAATAGGCTACTAACTCCTGAGGTGTTGACCTAGAGCAGCCTGAGCCTTGGTTAGCATTTTTGCTGGGCTGAGATCTACCCCGTCCACA
Organism: Phocoena sinus; assembly: GCF_008692025.1. Lineage (NCBI taxonomy): Eukaryota > Metazoa > Chordata > Mammalia > Artiodactyla > Phocoenidae > Phocoena > Phocoena sinus. Next base: position 24,411,804 of record NC_045769.1, read on the forward strand.
CTCCTTTAACTTGTTTTTTGGTCATTGCACAATGGAAATTGAAGTACCTACAGTTATGCTGTGAAACAAATGTGATAATGTTTCTGAGGCAGTTGTAGTTTGTAAGAAAAATTCAAGATTCAAGGTATGAGTTCAAGAATATTTTCTGAATTTAAAATACACTGATTTAATATTTCTCTACTCTTTAATGTTATGTTTTCATATTTATATATTTTGTAAATATTAATATTCTAAAACATTTTAAATGTTGCAGAGAAGTTGCAAGTATAAATACCAAGAGCTTTCCCCTGAACAATGTGATCTCCTAAAAACAAGGGCATTCTCCTACATAACCATAATATAATCATTAAAATCAGAAAGTGATCTTCAGACCCCATTCAGATGTCACCAATTTTCCAGTAGTGTCCTTTATAGCAAAAGATTCACTTTACACATTGCATTTAGTTGTCAGGGCTCTAGTTTTCTTCATTCTGGAACAGTTCCTAAGTCTTTAATGATTTTGACACTGTAGAAGTTTACAGTTTTTTTAAATGGTCCTCAATATGAGTTTATCTGAAACATCTTTATTAACTATATTTGCTTCTTTTGTATATTTTTGATGCTCTGGCACTGGTACCTCCCTGACTGGGGAGAGACTGCCCCTCCCAGGGTAGGTCAATGGAGATAGCAAGCAGTTGTCCCTGAGGGCATGTCTTTCATATGCAAACCAGCCTGTTCAGAGCCCTCACTAGGGTCTACCTAGTAGGGAGAACCACCTCCTCTATCTGGATCTTATTACAGGAAGCAATATTTCTCTTCCCTAGTCATCCCAGGGTTAGGTATAAAACAACTAAAGGTAGCCCCTGTACCCCAGAGCTTGCAGAAATTATTTAAACTAGTCAATCCCAAGCCTGCCTATTATTCCTTGCCTTCCCTTCCCTGAAAAGATTGTAATAAAGGTTCCTGTCCATGCTTTCCCCTTGCTCCTATTGCTTGTGTTTAACCCTGGTGCTTCCCTGTGTGTCCCTGCATGACATGACATGCCCCATCCTCTTAGGCATTATGAATAACAAACTGTCTTTTCAATGGCAGTCTCCTGTGTTGACCTCACCATACCTGAATAATAATAAAACCTACAGTTAAAAACAATCTCCTCATGATTAGATTCAGATTATACTTTTTTTTTTTCTTTTTTGCGGTACGCGGGCCTCTCACTGCTGCAGCCTCTCCCGTTGTGGAGCACAGGCTCCAGACGCACAGGCTCAGCGGCCATGGCTCACGGGCCCAGCCGCTCTGCGGCATGTGGGACCTTCCCGGACCGGGGCACGAACCCGTGTCCTCTGCATCGGCAGGTGGACTCTCAACCACTGCGCCACCACGGAAGCCCTAGATTATACATTTTTTGTGGGTATGTCACAGAAGTAATACTGTGTTCTTGTCATTGCATTCTATCAGTTGTTGCATGATTTTGATTTGTTCCATTGCTGATGATGTTTACATTAGTTGCTTGATTAATGCCAGTCTTTTCCCCTGGAAAGTTACTTCTTTTCCTCTTTATAAAGTGTCTAATGGGTCAGCACGTTATACCTATGTAAATATTCTGTTCCTCATCAAACTTTAAATTTCTTCTTTACTTCTTAGTATCAGTACGGACTCGGTTTTCTATTTTATTCAGTCATTTACTTTATGCACAAATTTCCAAGGTTTCACCAGTGGGAGCCCAGCTGACTTCTGTGTCCCTTTGACAAATCCCCATAATTTTCCGATCATTTTCTTACATTCTAGCAGGCTTATCTTGTACTTCCCTTGTCCCAGCACTGGTATCAACCATTTCCCCAAGGAGCCTTGGCTTTATGATCTGGATGCTATAGGTGTGCTCAATTCAATTGAGGTACCACTGCTCCAAGGCCTCTCAGTAGGTAAGCTGGGAAATACTGTATGGATATGCCTATTTACTACATATCATGTGTATGGTATGTACATATACATGTAAATATATATAACATATATGCAAACATACATTTACATATCCTTCTGTTTTTATTTCTATCTATATGTACTGAAAACCATAATTTCAAACCAGTAACTCCAATTCCAGTCCAGCACCACTGGCAGTTTATCCTAGTTTTCTCCCTTTCCACATTTGTAACTCTTCCTCCTGATAGAAACATGATTCCCATTATCCTTAGTGTATTTACTTATTTGATCAATTTCCGTATATATAATCAGTGTCCCATGGCCACCGATGCCTCATCCCCCACATGCTTGCTCCTTAATACGCACCACCTCCATCACTGACACTGTATACCAATCTGTCCATGTAATAAATTTTGTTTTAGGATTTACACCTATTGAAAAATCATATTCACTTAAAAACTACTATTGAATGTTGACCATGTTGCTTTAAACATCAATTGATGTGTATAACATCATACCATAAATAAATGAAAACATGGTCTTCTTCAACTCTAATAATACATTAGTGGAATCAAGAGTGAGCCTCGTGATATTTTGTAACTTAAATAAAACTTGCTTTTAAACGTTTGTATTATTAAAGGTTCAGGCATTCTTACCAACAGAAATGGTAAGAATCATCACATGGCTACACTTGGTTACATGTAGTATGTATCAGCACTTATTTTATGGAACCTTATATTTTGGATTTAGTACATGATGAACATACCCATTTCTGGTTAATCAGTAAGTCTTGTGATAGACACTAATGGAAATGGGATGGTACTTTCCAAATCAAGGTAGTAAATCCAAAACAGGGACATTTCCTTAACTCAGCATGGTCAGGTTAGCATTGGTGGAGAGTAGCCATCTCAAATGTGACGGCCATTGATTTAAAAGGGGATTGGTTGCCAAGAATACCAGATATAACTAGATGCTTGACATCTGGCAGATCTCTTTAACTCTTAGGGTCTCTATTACCTTGTCTGTGAATTAAGAGTGTTTATATTGCTTACAATGCATTTGGCGGCAATAAACAGAAAACTCTGATTCATATGGTTTAAGCAACGTTGACAATTTATTATCTGCTATAACAAAAAGTTAGTGGTTTGGAGGCATCATCAGGATCTGGTGTGTGTATATGTATGTGTGTGTTTGTTTTCCTTTTCCTACTAGTTTCAGTATGTTTTCTAGTCCTTAGGCTAGCATCCTTCATGGCCACAAAATGGCAACGGTAGAACTAGGTATCCTATCATGATGAAACAACATCCAGTGGAATGAGAGGTACTTCTTCTTCCTATATAATTCTCATTATTATTGAGGAAACATTTTCCAGAAGACCCCAGCAGAATTCTCCTATCTCATTGGATAAACTTGGATCATGTGCCCATGTTGAAGCCAATCATTGACCAGGGGAATCAGTGTAGGATGATTGCCTTTACCAGTTATGATTCACTCTTTGGAACTGGGTCTGAGGCGTACCTCCTTTGAAGTCATGGCTGGACAAGGGAGGGTGGTTATCTGGGGAAAGAAGGGAAGAAAATGTTTGAAAGGTCATGATTGTTGGGTAGGCCAGTACCGTCTCCTGACATGCTATATTATGCAAAGTCACTTCCAGTTTTCTCCTTTTGTTATTCAGTTCTCCCACTTGGAATTCTTGTAAAGCCCTCGAGGGTGGGATCATGACTTTTTTTTACATATTTATCTTTAGTGCTTAGCACTAAGGTTAGAAACTCAGCAAATATCCATAGAGAGAATGAACAATTAATAATTCCTTAAATTACTCTACCTTGACATTTTTGTTGTGGTGGTGCCTGTTGATTTTAAGAGTTATCCTTAGGTATGGCCTCGCCTGGTATAGCCACCTATTCATCTGCTAAAATAACGTTTGGATGATAAAATTTATTTTATTTATATATTTCATTTGTATAAAAGATGTTGGACTTTTAAGTAGTGAAAACTACCTTCCAATTTTTCACCTATCTCTTCTAGTTGCTTAGGCCTAAATGAGGCATATGAGTGCATTTTGTTGACTGTGTCCTGGATTTATCTTCCACTAGATGTGGTGAGTGAACCTTGATAAATATATAGCAGGTATCTGCAGCAGTTGTGAGAGTCAATTTAGTTTGAATGTCTATCATTGCTATCCACTTGCTGAAACAGTACATAGATCAGTGTGGTTAAACACAGAGATATTACAGCACAGAAGGGATTAACAGATTCCCTGTTTTGCACTTAGAAAGTATTGAAGAGCAATAACTGGTTTATAATTCTGGAAGTCAGGGAAAGTCAGTTCTTTAAGGCATTTACTTTTATTTATGTAAGAAGCCTTTTTACTAGGAACTTCAGTTCCAGGCATAACTAGAATAAATGAGGTTTTTTTCTTTGTTAATTGACAAACTGGTAAAGACTGTAAAGAATCACACACAAAGTGCAAAACTTTTAATTATATGAAACTCTAAAGTTGTTTATGTCTACTTAAAAATGATAAAAGCTGAATAATGAATGGGATATTGCAAAAATGTTCTATAGGAAATTAACAAGATTATTTGCTTTGCCTGATGTTTTTTAGAGCCTTGTACAAAGGACTCTGCATCAGAATATATGAGTCCCTGTCCAAAGATCATTTCCTATATTAAGAAAACCTTAGAAGATCACCAAATGTCTTTGTGCTCAGTTTACCTATTTTTAAGTAGCAAATTAATAATTATTAGATTGAATTTATTATGACAATAGCTACAGAAGGAATTTTAGGAAGAAAGTTTGTTATATCATTTTTTCCCAATAAAATATATTTTGAACGGTATCATAATAATAAAAAATCTCCATTTATCTTAAGTATCCCTGCATGTATGATTGCTATAATTAAACAGTTTCTCCTTCTGAAATCAGTAGAAATCTAAAGACATAGACGAGGCAAACCATATTGAATATTTGGGACTACTAAAAAGAAAGGCTATATTTAGTGAACTTTTTCCAGAGTTTATTTTACTGATTATAGGATTTGAACTATTGACAAATCCTTTAATAAACAGTCCTATTTTCTGGTACTTCTATGACCCTACTCTCTTTTAGACATCCTCTTACCTTCATGATTGTTCATTTTATCTATCTTCTGAATGTTCTCCTTTTTCTACCTTATCCATAAATAAAATTGGTTTCCACACATTTAATTCTCTACACCTCTCAACTGATACATTCTCCCAAGATGATCGCGCTCGCTCATGATGTTTCAAATACCATCTGTAAACCCTTGGTCTCCAGCTCACTAGCTCTAGAATGAATCATTTCCCTGAGCTTCAGATCTAAGAGTCTCCTTAATATCTCTACCTGGATGTTCCATAGACATCTCAAAATCAGCATATCTAAAAATTGATGCTTCTTCATAACCCCACCCCAACCAAGTATTCCATTTGTGTTTCTTGTTTCAGAGGTTGTCACCACCATCTTCTCAGTCGTTCAAGCCAGATACTCTGGTACATTCTCAATTCCTAATGTCTTCCTCAGTCCCACAGTCAATCAATCAACAACAAATCTCACTGATATTTCTACCTTAACATCACTGGAATTTATCTATCCATTTCTTTGCATTTCCATTCTCCCTGATTTATTTGGAGCCACTATTGTGTTTTCCCTGGATCAATGCAAACTACTTTCTAATTGATCTTTTTGCTTTCATCCTGAGAGATCTTAATAGAAAATAGTTTGATTGTGACATTTCTGTACCTAAAACACTTCAAAGTCATAACATAAAGCCAAATAAAGAACGATGTGTAGGGTGTATCATATTCAGTCTCTGCAGCCTTATTCAGTCTCATCTGCTGCCACTTCTCAGAGTTTAAGCTCCGGATAAACTGAATTTCTTAGAGTTTCTTCAATACGCCATGCTTCTTTCTTCTCCTTTGAGCTTTTATTATATAGGCTCTAATTTTACTTGGGACATTTTACCACTTGTCTCTTTATTCAGTGCAGTCTTATTTACTGTTCAGGTATCTACTTAGACATTACCTCTTCTAAGAAACCAACCTGGAGGGAGAGACCTTCAAGATGGCGGAAGAGTAAGACATGGAGATCACCTTCCTCCTCACAAATAATTCAGAAATACACCTACATGTGGAACTGCTCCTACAGAATGCCTACTGCATGCTGGCAGAAGACCTCAGACCTCCCAAAAGGCAAGAAACTCCCCACGTACCTGGGTAGGGCAAAAGAAAAAAGAAAAAACAGAGATAAAAGAATAGGGATAGGACCTGCACCTCTGGAGCTGTGAAGGAGGAAAAGTTTCCACACACTCGGAAGCCCCTTCACTGGAAGAGGGGGTGTAGTGGGGGGGGGAAGCTTCAGAGCCACGGAGGAGAGCACAGCAGCAGGGGTACAGAGGGCAAAGTGGAGAGGTTCCCACACAGAGGATCGGTGCCGACCAGCACTCACCAGCCTTAGAGGCCTGTCTGCTCACTCGCCAGGATGGCTGGGGGCTGGAAGCTGAGGCTTGGGTTTTGGAGGTCAGATCCCAGGGAGAAAACTGGGGTTGGCTGTGTGAACACAGCCTGAAGGGGGGCTAGTGCACTACAACTAGCCAGGAGAGAATCCCGGAAAAAGTCTGGACCTGTCTAAGAGGCAAGAGACCATTGTTTCAGGGTGCGAGAGGACGGGATTCAGAGTACCTCCTAAACAGCCTCCAGAGATGGGCACGAGCCATGGCTATCAGCTCAGACAACAGAGGTGGGCATGAGACGCTAAGGCTGCTGCTGCCGCCACCAAGAAGCCTGTGTGCAAGCACAGGTCACTATCCACACCTCCCCTGCCGGGAGCCTGTGCAGTCCGCCACTGCCAAGGTCCCATGATCCAGGGACAACTTCCCCAGGAGAACACGTGCACCTCAGGCTGTTACAACGTCATGCCAGCCTCTGCTGCCACAGGCTCACCCCGCATTCCGTACCTCTCCCTCCCCCTGGCCTGAGTGAGCCAGAGCCCCGTAATCAGCTGCTACTTTAACCCCGTCCTGTCTGGGCGGGGAACAGAGGCACCCAGGCGACCTACACGCAGAGGTGGGTCCTGAACCCCAGGAGCCATGCGAACAAAGAAGAGAAAGGGAAATTTCTCCCAGCAGCCTCAGGAACAGCGGATTAAATCTCCACAATCAGCTTGATGTACCTGGCATCTCTGGAATATCTGAATAGACAACAAATCATCCCAAAATTGAGGCGGTGGACTTTGGGAGCAATGGTAAACTTGGGGTTTGCTTTCTGCATCTAATTTGTTTCTGGTTTTATGTTTATCTTAGTTTACTATTTAGAGTTTATTATCATTGGTAGATTTGCTTATTGATTTGGTTGCCTCTCTTCCTTTTTAGTTTTTTTATATATATATAGATATATATATTTTTTTCTTTTTCTCTTTCTGTGAGTGTGTATGTGTATGGTTGTTTGTGTGATTTTGTCTGTATAGCTTTGCTTTTAACATTTCTCCTAGGATTCTGTCTGTCCATTTTTTGTTTTTTGTATAGTTTTTAGTGCTTGTTATCATTGGTGGATTTGTGTTTTGGTTTGGTTGCTGTCTCCTTTCTTTCTTCCTTTTATTTTTTAAAATTACGTTCTAATTTTTTATTTTAATAACTTTATTTTATTATTATTTTTTCTTTCTTTCTTTCTTTTTTTCTCCCTTTTCTTCTGAGCTGTGTGACTGACAGGGTTTTAATTCTCTGGTCAGGTGTCAGTCCTGTGCCTCTGAGGTGGCAGAGCTGAGTTCAGGACATTGGTCCACCAGAGACCTCCCGGCTCCACATAATATCAAACAGCGAAAGCTCTCCCAGAGATCTCCATCTCAATGCTAAGACCCAGTTCCACTCAATGACCAGCAAGCTACAGTGCTGGACACCCTATACCAAACAACTAGCAAGACAGGAACACAACCCCAACCATTAACAGAGAGGCTGCCTAAAATCATAATAAGGTCACAGACACTCCAAAACACACCAGTCCTGCCCACCAGAAAGACAAGATCCAGCCTCATTCACCAGAATACAGGCACCAGTCCCCTCCACTAGGAAGCCTACACAGCCCACTGAACCAACCTTAGCCACTGGGGGAAGACACCAAAACCAATGGAAACTACTAACCTGCAGACTGCTAAAAGGAAACCCCAAACACAGTAAGTTAATCAAAATGAGAAGACAGAGAAACACACAGCATATGAAGGAGCAGGGTAAAAACCCACCAGACCAAACAAATGAGGAAATAGGCAGTCTACCTGAAAAAGAATTCAGAGTAATGATAGTAAAGATGATCCAGAATCTTGGAAATAGAATGGAGAAAACACAAGAAACGTTTAACAAGGACCTAGAAGAACTAAAGAGCAAACAAACGATGAACAACACAATAAATGAAGTTAAAAATTCTCTAGAAAGTTCCAATAGCAGAATAACAGAAGGAGAAGAGTGGATAAGTGACTTGGAAGATAAAAGAGTGAAAATAACTATCACAGAGCAGAATAAAGAAAAAAGAATGAAAAGAATTGAGGACAGTCTCAGAGACGTCTGGGACAACATTAAACACAACAACATTCGAATTATAGGGGTCCCAGAAGAAGAAAAGTAAAAGAAAGGGACTGAGAAAATATTTGAAGAGATTATAGTTGAAAACTTCCCAAATATGGGAAATGAAATAGTTAATCAAGTCTAGGAAGCACAGAGAGTCCCATAAAGGATAAATCCAAGGAGAAACAGTCCAAGACACATACTAATCAAAGTATCAAAAATTAAATACAAAGAAAAAATATTAAAAGCAGCAAGGGAAAAACAACGAATAACATACAAGGGAATCCCCATAAGGTTAACAGCAAATCTTTCATCAGAAACTCTGCAAGCCAGAAGGGAGTGGCAGGACATATTTAAAGTGATGGAGGGGAAAAAACCTACAACCAAGATTACCCAACAAGGATCTCATTCAGATTCGACAGAGAAATTGAAACCTTTACAGACAAGCAAAAGCTAAGAGAATTCAGCACCACCAAACCAACTTTACAACAAAGGCTAAAGGAACTTCTCTAGGCAAGAAACACAAGAGAAGGAAAAGACCCACAATAACGAACCCAAAACAATTTAGAAAATGGGAATAGGAACATACATATTGATAACAACCTTAAATGTAAATGGATTAAATGCTCCAACCAAAAGACATAGACTGGCTGAATGGATACAAAAATAAGACCTGTATATATGCTGTCTACAAGAGACCCACTTCAGACTTAGGGACACATACAGACTGAAAGTGAGGGGATGGAAAACGATATTCCATGCAAATGCAAATCAAAAGAAACCGGAATAGCAATTCTCATATCAGACAAAATAGACTTTAAAATAAAGACTATTACAAGAGACAAAGAAGGAGACTACATAATGGTCAAGGAATCAATCCAAGAAGAAGATATAACAATTGTAAATATTTATGCACCCAACATAGGAGCACCTCAATACATAAGGCAAATGCTAACAGCCATAAAAGGGGAAATCGACACTAACACAATCATAGTAGGGGACTTTAACACCCCACTTTCACCAATGCACAGATCATCCAAAATAAAAACAAAGAAACACAAGCTTTAAATGATACATTAAACAAGATGGACTTAATTGATGTTTATAGGACATTCCATCCAAAAACAACAGAATACACTTCCTTCTCAAATGCTCATGGAACATTCTCCAGGATAGATCATATCTTGGGTCACAAATCAAGCCTTGGTAAATCTAAGAAAATATGTATAAGTATCTTTTCCAATCAGAATGCTATGAGACTAGATATCAATTACAGGAAAAAATCTGTAAAAAATAAAAACACATGAAGGGTAAACAATACACTACTAGATAACCAAGAGATCACTAAAGAAATCAAAGAGGAAATCAAACAATACATAGAAACAAATGACAATGAAAACACAATGACCCAAAACCTATGGGATGCAACAAAAGCAGTTCTAAGAGGGAACTTTATAGCAATACAATCCTACCTCAAGAAATAAGAAAAATCTCAAATAAATAATCTAACCTTACACCTAAAGGAACTACAGAAGGAAGAACAAACAAAACCCAAAGGTAGCAGAAGGAAAGAAATCATAAAGATCAGATCAGAAATAAATGAAAAAGAAATGAAGGAAACAGTAACAAAGATCAATAAAACTAAAAGCTGGTTCTTTGAGAAGATAAACAAAATTGATAAACCGCTAGCCAGACTCATCAAGAAAGAAAGGGAGAAGACTTAAATCAACAGAATTAGAAATGAAAAAGGAGAAGTAACAACTGACACTACAGAAATACAAAGGATCATGAGAGATTACTACAAGCAACTATATGCCAATAAAATGGACATCTGGAAGAAATGGACAAATTCTTAGAAAAGCACAACCTTCTGAGACTGAACCAGGAAGAAATAGAAAATATAAACAGACTAATCACAAATGCTGAAATTGAAACTGTGATTAAAAATCTTCCAACAAGCAAAAGCCCAGGACTACATGGCTTCACAGGCGAATTCTATCAAACATTTAGAAAAGAGCTAACACCTATTCTTCTCAAACCCTTCCAAAATGTAGCAGAGGGAGGAAGACTCCCCAACACATTCTACAAGGCCACCATCACCCTGATACCAAAACCAGACAAAGATGTCACAAAGAAAGAAAACTACAGAACAATATCACTGATGAGCATAGATGCAAAAATCCTCAACAAAATACTAGCAAACAGAATCCAACAGCACATTAAAAGGATCACACACCATGATCAAGTGGGGTTTATCCCAGGAATGCAAAGATTCTTCAATATATGCAAATCAATCAATGTGATACACCATATTAACAAATTGAAGGAGAAAAACTATATGATCATCTCAATAGATGCAGAAAAAGCTTTTGACAAAATTCAACACCCATTTATGATAAAAACCATCCAGAAAGTAGGCATGGAGTGAACTTACCTCAACATTATAAAGGCCATATATGAGAAACCCACAGCCAACGTCGTTCTCAGTGGTGAAAAACTGAAACCATTTTCACTAATCTCAGAAACAAGACAAGGTTGCCCACCCTCACCAGTATTATTCAACATAGTATTGGAAGTTTTAGCTACAGCAATCAGGAAAGAAAAAGAAAAGGAATCCAAATCAGAAAAGATGAAGTAAAATTGTCACTGTTTGCAGGTGACCTGATACTATACATAGAGAATCTTAAAGATGCTACCAGAAAACTAGTAGAGCTAACCAATGAATTTGGTAAAGTAGCAGGATACAGAATTTTAATGCACAGAAATGTCTTGCATTCCTATACACTAATGATGAAAAACCTGAAAGAGAAATTAAGGAAACATTCCCGTTTACCATTGTAACAAAAAGAATAAAATACCTAGAATAAACCTACCAAAGGAGACAAAAGACCTGTATGCAGAAAACTATAAGACACTGATGAAAGAAATTAAAGATGATACAAACAGATGGAGAGGTAGACCATGTTCTTGGGTTGGAAGAATCAACCCTGTGAAAATGACTATACTACCCAAAGCAATCTACAGAGTCAATGCAATCCCTATCAAACTACCAATGCCATTTTTCAGAGAACTGAAACAAAAAAATTTCAGTTTGTATGGAAACACAAAAGACCCTAAATAGCCAAAGCAATCTTGAGAAAGAAAAACAGAGCTGGAGGAATCAGGCTCCTGGACTTCAGACTATACTACAAAACTACAGTAATCAAGATAGTATGGTACTGGCACAGAAACAGAAATATATATCAATGGAACAGGATAGAAAGCCCAGAGATAAACCCATGCACATATGGTCACCTTATTTTTGATAAAGGAGGCGAGAATATACAATGGATAGAAGACAGCCTCTTCAATAAGTGGTGCTAGGAAAACTGGACAGCTATGTGTAAAAGAATGAAATTAGAACACTCCCTAACACCGTACACAAAAATAATCTCAAAATGGATTAAAGACCTAAATGTAAGGCCAGACACTATCAAACTCTTAGAGGAGAACACTCTATGACATAAATCACAGCAAGATCATTTCTGACCCACCTCCTAGAGAAATGGAAATAAAAACAAAAATAAACAAATGGGACCTAATGAAACTTAGAAGCTTTTGCACAGCAAAGGAAAACATAAACAAGATGAAAAGACAACCCTCAGAATGGGAGAAAATATTTGCAAATGACAAAGCATTAATCTCCAAAATTTACAAGCAGCTCGTGTAGCTCAATAGTAAGAAAACAAGCAACCCAATCCAAAAATGGGTAGAAGACCAAAATAGACATTTCTCCAGAGAAGATATACAGTTTGCCAACAAACACATGAAAGGATGCTCAACATCACTTATCATTTGAGAAATGCAAATCAAAACTACAGTGAGTTTATCATTTGAGAAATGCAAATCAAAACTACAGTGAGTTATTACGTCACACCAGTCAGAATGGCCATCATCAGAAAATCTACAAACAATAAATGCTGGAGTGGGTGTGGAGAACAGGGAACCCTCTTGCACTGTTAGTGGGAATGTAAATTGGTACAGCCACTATGGAGAACAGTATGGAGGTTCCTTACAAAACTGAAAATAGAACTACCATACAACCCCACAATCCCAGTACTGGCTATATACCCTGGGAAAATCATAGCTCAAAAAGTCATTTACCACAATGTTCATTGCAGCTCTATTTGCAATAGCCAGGACAAGGAAGCAACCTAAGTGTCCATTGACAGATGAATGGATAAAGAAGATGTGGCACATATATACAATGGAATATTACCCAGCCATAAAAAGAAACGAAATTGAGTTATTTGTAGTGAGGTGGATGGACCTAGAGCCTGTCATACAGAGTGAAAGAAGTCAGAAAGGGAAAAACAAATACTGTATGCTAGCACATACATATGGAATCTAAAAAAAAGAAAAAAAAAGGGTCTGAAGAACCTAGGGGCAGGACAGGAATATAGACACAGACGTAGAGAATGGACTTGAGGACACAGGAAGCGGGAAGGGTAAGCTGGGACAAAATGAAAGAGTGGCATGGACATATATATACTACCAAATGTAAAATAGCTAGTGGGAAGCAGCTGCATAGGACAGGGAAATCAGCTTGGTGCTTTGTGACCACCTAGAGGGGTGGGATATGGAGGGTGGGAGGGAGACGCAAGAGGGAGGAGATATGGGGATATATATTTGTATATGTACAGGTGATTCACTTTGTTATGAAGCAGAAAGTAACACACCATTGTAAAGCAATTATACTCCAATAAAGTTTTTTTTTTTTTTTTTTTTAAAAGAAACCAATCTGAATCTTTCCCTCCTATTCCCAGCCGAAGGCTTGTTAGGTGTCTCTTAATACCCTGTACCTAATCTTTATTAAATATGTATCTTACTGTATGAATGAATGATTTAATGACCTTTTATCTTAGAATTCTATTATAACAAAGAACTATTTAATTAGTCTGTTCTGCTTCTTCTGACATTTATGTGTCCAGATGGAACAATAATCACTAACTTAAAGGAACAAGTATATTATACTCAGATTGTATTACAGAGTGTCAGATGACACATTCATAGCAAATAATATCCCTGTTCCATGTTAATCTGTTGGAAGCTGGATTATCAGATATTGTAATTCCTCATTATGGTAGTACTAAAATATTTTTGCATTTTATTCATCTTGTGACTCCGGTGTCTTAGGAAATGTAGTTTAAGTTTATATTTAAAAGTTTTTTTAAGATTTCATTCTCAAGAACTCTTATGTTTTATTTCATTGTAGCATTTTCTTATGTACTACTGTACGTATTCTCAATCAAAGTGAAAACATAGTGTTTCTCCTTTCTCCTATCTTGGTAGTTAGTCTTTTTAATGGATACTTGAGGCTGAAGTCAAGGTCTTCAACATTTAGAGTGAAGTTTGATGACTTTTCTTTTACAAAGAATTCACAAACACTCAAGTATTTTCTGAAAATTCAATTTTGATTCTAAGCATTTAAAGCAAGAAGGTTTGATTCTTTTAAGCATATAAATTTTATTTTTATTAATTTATAGCGATGTTTGCAAACTTTTTATTTGCTCTCTTGGGTATTTGGAGAGTTGAATGCCTTAGTAATTTCTCATTTCTTCTCTTTTAGTGGAAAGTAACTGTTTCTCTTTGGAAGAGACATATGTTCCTAATATTTATTGATGTAAAACAAACCAGCCTGTTCTTAGTGGTGCAAAACAGTAACCATTTTATTGATCACAGATTATGTGTTTCAAGAGTTCAGAAAGGGTGCAGATTGGGGCCTTAACTGGGAAAATTCAATGAAAGATGATTCGATAGCTGGGAAATGGATTCATCTCTAGGCTTGTTTATTCACATGTCTGGTGGTTAATGTTGACTATTTTGGGGGAACCTTAGCTGGAGCTGTTGGCCAGAGCATCTAAATAAGGCATAAACATGTGGTATCTGCACATGCGTTAGATTGGATTTCCTCATAGTGTCGTGGCAGACTTTGAAGAAAGATCATTCTTAAAAAAACAAAAAGCCAAGGTGGATACGCATGGCATATTTATGACCTAGACTCGGAAATCATAAAGATTTCAAGGTGCTCTTGTTTCAGTGTACTCTGTTGGTAGATGTGCTCACAAATGTCCGCCAGGTTTCAAGGGGAGGGGACTAAGACCTCACTACTAGATGTCATGTTGTAATAGAGCATGTGACATGACATATATTGCAGTGGCCCTCTTTGGAAAATACAATCTGTCTCAGCATACATTCACAACTTAGCTTCTGGCAATGATACATGTAGTATTGTGGTTCTCTTGAACCCTTAAATTTTAGTTTTGTCAAAATGACATTTTAAAAATATTCTAAAGCCTTCATTTAGAATGATAAAAGTAATAGGTATTCATTAAGGATAACTTGAAAAATAAGCAAAAGTAATAAAGCAGAACTATGTGCCATGATTTACTTGTCAATAATTCTCTGACTTCTAAGGATCTTTTTTTTTCCATCTGTTGCTTATTTTAGATAATGCTACAATAGATATTTTAAGACTTTTTTTCATTAATATTTGACTATGTCTTGATTTCCGTAATATATATTTCTAGAAGTGCAATTACATCAACAATGGGGAAGATAATCATTGTACAGAAAAATAGCCCTCAACCGTAGTCAGTGTATATTTTCATTCATAAATTGATTAGTAGTATGTTGGCAGTAATATGGGCATCTTATCTTGGATATTCAATAGAACAGTCTTAATCTTTGTTGTTTATCAAATCTTAAGAGTTGTAGTCAGAGGACAGTACTGAGAGTAGAAATAGATAAAGGCATCTGTTTAGTATATAACTAATCATTCCTGTAGTCACCAGTGATTGCTCTATGGGAAACATACCATTGACCCAAAGGAATAATTATATACTAATTCTGAAGCATAGCGTTCCTTAACTCAATTTTGACCTAACTGCAACTAAAGGGCTATTTTAAAAAATACTATTTAAACCTCATTATTTGAGCATTATAGAAAATTATAATGTAAAACAGCCATAACTGTAAAAGTTATAGAATCTTTTAAAAAAAGTTTTTTCTTAGTATGTTATGACTGTTACTTAAATGATATCTTTTTTTCATAGATGTCTTCAACTATTCTTTATATTATTTTACGGAAGGCTTTATATTTTGATAAAAAAGAAAGGGTCACACACGGCATTTGTAGTTTAATTTCAGTTAATTTTAGGATTTGATAAATCATATGAGGCAAAACTGACCTAAAATTGCAAGTTGTAAGGACACTTTTAATAATGCTGAAACTTCATGAGAAATCTATTGGCTTACTCCTGACATATCAGAAAAATAAAAAATAAAAGATGGAGAAGTATTCTGAAAGCTCATATAGAATAAAAATGTCCCAATATAGGGAAAGTATTTTTACTGTTCTAGCTACTGTAATGTGGCTCAAAACAAAATCAGTATTAAACTTAGGAAATGCTGTGTATAGTATATAAAAATATGCTTTAATCTACCAGGTTCCACTCTTAAAAACAAATAATGGAACATTGCACCCAGAGTTTCTTCAGAAGGCACATGCACCACCACCCCAATCCCCCTAATGCTCCAGATGAGACATCATAAGATCTGGGTTCTCACTATTTGACTTTGAGCAAGTCATTTAACCTGTTTAGATTTTAATTTCTCAGCTGTATTATGAGGGAGTGGACTAGAGTGATCTTAACCTTCTAATAGATTTTGTGATCATGGTCTGATTTGTAGTTTAATAGGAAAGTTGAAAATTGCCAATCTGGAGTTCATTAAGAAATATCAATATTAATTTCATATGCATAGAAAACGATGAAGAAACATTTGACCCACATTCCTCTGTAGCTTGTCTCAGAGGTTCCTACCTGAGAAGTGGTTTATGTAATCTTCTGATCATTCCACCCAATTAGCTATTTATGTGGCACTTAATACTAGGGCCTAGTTTCCTGACAAGGAAAGGAAAAAAAAAATCATCGCTTACATTTTAACAGTATATGCAGGCAAAGTCCAAAGAGTTGCTTACTCACAAATAACTTGAATTTTTTACTCATGTGTGCATATGTACTGAAAACTCACTTCTATAGCAGGAGAACTAGAGCTCGTATTTGGTGAAGAAATCAAGTATCTTATAACTTCTATCATCTGAACCCAGGAAAGGTTCTCCGGTTCCCTTGGAAGAACCGATGTTGTTACAAAGTACAAATTCTGTGCAGGCCTTCAATCATTGATGATGATTCTTTAGGGGAAGGGAAAGAAAACAGGTAGAAAACATGAATCTCAGAAGAAATGCAAAAGGAGATTATCTAAAAATTTTTGTGTGGGGGGTAAAACCTATTTAATTATCAATATTTATATTTTTATTTTTTAATAAGGATATTTCATCCATTCATTCTTCTTCATGGAACAAGTTGTTAATATGTGGACTTTAACTTGTAGAACTAAAATGGAAGAGGGATTTTTTACAAATGAGTGAAGTTTTTATTTATATAAAGTGGATATAAAATTTTAAAATTACTCATGTATTTTAAATATTAAGAGCTGCTCCACATTCACTTGCAGTTTTTTAATTAGCATGATTATAGTTAATTTTTTTATATCTTAAGATTTTCAGTGTAGGAAAGAAAGTGGGAACAAAATTTATAAAGAAATGGTTTAGTGACTTAAATTTAATAAAAATTCCAGAAATACACTTACCAGCTTTCTGGCACTAAATTTTGCCTGAATCCAGAAGAAGCCCTGTGGTCACAAAAAGAGACATCTTTGATTTACACCCTCTGACTGCTTGTGCAGTCAGCATCACTAAGACAAATATAAAATTATCCCTGTAATTGTATTGCTATAAAGAATTTGTTTTTAGCATGTCCATAGCCTACAGTGAATGTATCAAGTACCGTACTAAAGAAGTATTGTGAGGTACTGAGCCATGACTAATTTATTACCTGCAGAAATGCCTTAACACTTAATAAGGTGTTAATTGCATTCAGGTGACACAACTGCAGTTGGAAAGATAATTTGGTGCACCTTATCTGAGCTGGTGGAAGTGCAGAAAGCATTCAGGTTACACTGCACTAGGAAGGGCAATTTCTTGCAACTTATCAGCACTTGATAATGGACACTTAGCCATTTGACTAGTAAATGTGTTTATTCTATCACCATTAATGAAAAGCATTTCAATTAATAATAAGAGGAGATGGAAATTTTGTTCTTTAATGTTTTCACTTGCTCTCTTTTAAAAAGGTATCCATGTGACAATCTGGAATATAAATTGTTTATTTAAATGCTTCTTATCCCCATCAGTAAGTCATTTAGGAGCTTTACTCTGTGTCAACCCTGAATGACACCAACATATTCAAATAGAAAATGAAAAAAATTCAGTGAATCATCCATACATTTGTAAGTTTCCAGAAAATGAGGATATAATGGCTGAACTGGGGTTATTGTTTGTAGCAGAGAGCACTGAATGCAAGATCATAGGAATTTGAGTTGCTGTGAAAATCTGCTGTCTTTCATTAGCTTGATTTGTCACAGATGTACAACTGAGACTGTGCTAAGACTTTAGTCCCTGTGCAAATTTCAAATATTGTTTTCTTAGTTGGGACTCAGAATCACCAGGCATGTTTACACGCTGATATTATTCAAGATCACAGACTATTAGCATTTACAGTAGATTCATATGTTCTAAACCAAAGTAAGTGAACACAAAATTTGAAACGTTTGACTCCTAGAAAATCATTGCAGGCTTTTAGATGCATGCTTGTTTATCCTTTTGTTCTTCACAGTTTAGTCTCTGGAATAAAATGCATAGTTGATATTTTCATTTTCATCAGTTTTATTTTGTGGTTATAGACACAGTATTAGCATAAATGTATGAGTTACCACATAAAAATAATAGCTAACATTTAATGAGCACTAACTCTGGCCTAGACATTTTTAGCTTTATATGGATTATTTTATTTAATTCTGCAGATAACTCTATGAGGTAGATAGTTTTCATCTCCAGATGAGAAAACCAGAGCACAATATAGTATGATCAATGTCACATACTTAGTGAGTGGGGCTTACTAGAAATTGGAATGAGGCCACCTTAGATTCTGTTTTTGATGGCTCAGGATCAAATAGCTAATAACTTGAATGAGTGAAACTTGAATAAAAATTGTTTCATTTCTGAGCCCATGCCTATGAGATATATTGTCCTTTTGTGAAATCAATTTCACTTATCTTATTTTTTTGTCTACTTGAATTATAGAATTGAATTTGGCAGTACTGTAGAGGCCTTACTTGTGCAAATACCGATGGAATGATTAGTGGCACAGTTGCACCTGCCTGTTGAAAGACTGAAGATTGGCCCTCCTTAAGCTTTAAGCAATGGTTAACTTAACTAATTGGTACTTAAAGGACTTTTTTAGCCATAGTATAATTTGCAACATTGACATGAAAGCTTGACTCATTTAGTTTTGACTTTATTTGGCTGATGTTGAATTATCTACTTGTATGTCATCAACATGGTGTTCATCAGATATTGTTCAAGAGGTGGAAGGTCTAGGTGAAAAGAGAATAATGTGGGAACCAGTGGGGAAACTCATTTATCACTATTTTATGTTTTTTCCAAGGCTTTTGGATAATGGGGGGCATTTGAAAAGAATTGAAAAAAGTTAGGGGATTTGAAGGGTCAAATACATTCCTGAGTGAGGGAACCCATGCTTTGGTGCAAATCAAATAGTCTTTTCTAATCTTGTTCCCTTTCAAACCTCCCATATTTTCTATGAATATGACATGTAGCTAACATATATATTAAGAATTGCCCTAAGAGAAAAACAAAGTAATAAAATGGCAGCTGGCAGCCTGAGATCGGTGGCAAACAGGGTGGGAGGAAGGTTTAACATGAGTGAGGAACACTGTGCCAGCATGTAAAGATGTGGTCCTTGTCCTTAGAACTTTCCAAGTAATTACTATGTAAGGTAATATACACACACACACACACATACACACTAACTGGCAAACAAGGAGGTAAAGAAGCCCCATTTATGTAACATAAATAAACAGCCTTAAGATTTCCTGGAAGGGATAGTTAATTTCTGGGCAGGTGATGTGGAAAATCTTCATGAAGGAAGTAATAGTTGAGCTGGTCCTTGAAATATGGGTAGGATTTAGAGGCATCCCAGGTAGACATAATGGAGCTAGAAAAGACATAATGGAAGCAGTGTATGAGATTCATTGGACAGAGAAATGGGAGTTAATGAGGATCTGGATTATGATTTTGACAGTAGGACATGGAGAAAATGAATTAAAGGTAAATTATGAAAGCAGAGTCACTGGATAGCTCATGCACACTGTGGGAATGACCCTTGGTTTACAATGGCTCCAGATTTGGATTCTCAGGCCTGGAAGTCCTAAAAACTAATAATTTTACCAGTTTAGCCAGAAGTAATTCAGCTCAGAACAACTGACAACCAAACTCATACACACACGCACATGCACACGCACACCCCTGACAACTTGCCAGGAAAGAATGTCACAGAGGAGGTAAACTAATGAAAGTTTGCTTAACGTCTGTCTTGTTAGGGATATTTAAATATGTAAAAATTATCTCACCAGGCTTCACCTGTTTGTGGGTTCAAATAAATCATTTTATTGTTTGGTCAGAATACTGGTGTCACTTTAACCTTAACCCCCACTTGCATGGTGCCAAGACCTCAAGTACTTACTGTTTCTCCCCTTTTATGACCTCCCTCTAGGAGTCCCTACAACCTATTTCATGACTTAGTTAGCAGGAGCCTACATCTTAGTTTTCAGTTGTATGACTTTGGAAACACTCTTTGGTTGCTGCTGTGGAGGTGAATTTGCTCAAACTGCCACTTTCAATTTGCCTGCGGGACTGCCTTTGCCCCGGTGCCTGCTGAGTTTGCTCCTCCATCATTCTGAACCCCCTTAGACAATGGCACACTACACCAGAGTGCTACCCTTGGTTTGCCTCCTGCTACCTCTTGCCCCTGCTGCCACGAGCTGTCTATTACTGAACCTTCACGGTTGTTCTGGGACCCACACCTTATCTTTAGTTCTGCTGTAGGAAGATGCTATCACTTTCCCTGTGTTTTATTCCCATATTAGAGTTGGCTTAGGCCTGCTGGGTAAAAGCTTTTTAAAATGGTTTGCTTTGTTCAAAACACCCACCCACCCACACGCACTCCACAACACTTTTTCTTTCCCAGGGTGCAAAGCCAAAAGGTTGGCCCAAATTAGCTAAAAACTACCCCCAAACTACCAGTGTCTACCGACTCTTCTGTTAAGTGCAGTTCTTCAGCTGACTTTTTAACTCATGGTGGGTCATTTCCAAATACTTTCCTTTTATCCCTGCAATTTAGCTTCTGTTACCTGCCCCAGATTTGTCACACACCAGTAGCAGTGCGACCCATTTAGAAATTAACATTAGATGCTCTTATATCTCTGTAGCATGGTGACCCATTTAGAAATTAACTTGTGTGTGTATTGTTCTTCTGTTTGTTTTGTTTTGTTTGATCTCTGCTGCAGGAAGAAGACCTCCAATCTGTTCTTGAGATGGGGTTGTACATTAGGAAGAATGGAAATTATTCAATATGGGAAGGTAAACAGAAATTTGTGTGTCTAAGACCTGGGTCCTTTGTGTCCCTAAAGGAAGGTATACAGGCCCTTTTGAGTTTCTGAAGGCTGAGATCTTGAGATTCTGATAGATCAAATTGTTACCATAGAAAAGGAAGAGGTGGGCAAAAAAGCAAAGTAGTTTGTCCCTGGGATGGAAACACAAACTTGGGAAGAGAGAGAATAGTTTCAGGTTCAGTCAGGGCAGAGGTCTACACCTATGCTGGATGAGAGGTAGGACTGAGATGAGGAAGGTTATGTACGGGACTGAGATGAGGAAGGTTATGTACAGGACTGAAGGAACAGGGTGCCTTGAGCTGCAGCCTTGGGAGCCAGGGCATGGGTTACATGTGGGTAAGCTTGGCTCAGAAAAAGTAGGGATACTGGGCAGTAGTCTTCTCTTGAAGGACCAGGCTTGCCTGGGCAGGGTTTTTCTTGGCCTCGGAAGTGCAGATCTGGGCAGATAGTGGAGAACCAGCATCCAGTCCCTGCCCCATGAAGCAGCAAAGTACAATGGCAGTGATAGCAGCTACAGTCTGAGAGATGCCAGGGCACCTACCTCTTGAAAGTGGAAGTACCAAATTACCTTTTTGCACTGGCTTAGTCCCATAGTACTTCAATGATCCAGATGTAGAGGTAGGACCTTTAAGGTTACTTGACTGCCTCTCAAACTGCTGGGTGACGTCTCAAGCTGATGTCAATTTAATGTGAAACATAGAGACATAAGGCACTGCGTGCCTCTGGACAGTATCAGACCACACTCCAAGCACCCACAGAAACAGTGGAGTTGGCAAACAGATATGGTGAAGATGTTGATTGTGGTCAGGGTACATATGCATTGTTTATGCCACACACCAGGTGTATCCAGCTCTTAGCTTCAACTCATCTAGGATCCCTGATTAAATCCTCACGATACCTTGTAGTGTATGGCATTATCTCCATTTGTTTTGATGCCTGCCTGTTGTATTACGTTTATGTGGAAAGAATTATCAGAGAGATGACTAATTGGAGGAGAAGTTTTGATGGTCCAAACGGTTAGCATAATAAAATCATGATAGATGAATGCATCCCTCTTTACTATCAGGGGATGTCTGCCAAGATATTTAAAACAAATATTTACTCTTGGGGCACCCTCTTCCATCAACAGTATTGTAAAATTTGGCAAATTCTTACTCTTCAATGCTCATGTTTCTTTATTCTAACCTTCTGATTTACTAGCACTGAAAATAGCTCAGACAGTTAGGAAATTAAAGATTTTTGAGAATTACCTTGAACTTCATAACTAACTTTGGGGCATAGCCTGGTGTAAGCAACGTATTTAAATCTATTTATTAGGCAGAGTAAAATGTAGAAGGCACCTATGTTTTGTGTACTATAAATTTCATTTTGGGTGTTTTCCTGACTCTCCCACCAAAATAGTTCCCTTTATCCTGTCAAAAGTTATTCTGAAGGCTCATGTCTGCGTGGTTGTATATATGGTTCAGCAGTTAACAGGGATATAAAAGTCAGGGAAAGGTGCTGATTTTTCAGGGAAGGTAATTGGTTTAATTTTAGATATATTGAGATTGAGATTCCGGTGGGACAGCCAAGTAGAATTATCTAGTAGGTGTCAGGAAGTGTTAAGGTACCTGTGCATTTTGAAGACATTCAAGCAGGACTTTGAATTGAAAACTGTAAAATACAAGACAGCTGAGGAAGGGAGTTAAAGAGAATAACCAAAAGCCAAGGGGCAGAGCATTTTAAGAGGTGTCTTGGAGGATAGGCAGTGGCACTCAAGCAGCATTGATTTCTTTTCCCAGTTGACTTTTTCTCTAACTCACTAGCCAAATTTCTGCAAGCACAGCAGCACCAGGAAAATGAAACTTGACAGCCTTCACATTAAACAATTACTGCTTCTGGTAAATCAGTTGAGCCACCTGTCATGGTTTCCTGCCCAGGAGGAGCAATAATCCCAGTCATAGAACAATTCGGGAGCCTGTTAGAGCAACACTGTCACCTCATTTTCAAACAGTTCTGGCTCCATATGACAAAATCCATGACCAAAAATGGTTTTCAATGTATAAAGTCACCTTATCTCATCCAACTACCACAGTGGGTGCTATTGAAGATTAAGAAGAAAGTAAAGAATAGATGCTTTGGAAGGAGAGCTTTTATTTTTTAAAACTATGACATGCTTTTGATAGCACATTTTGATAGAACTAAGTTAAAATTCATAACCAAATTATTAAATTAAACACACACATATACACACAGCACACAGTTTATCAGCTAGTCTCTGGAGTAAATCTCACCAAAGGTCCTATCTGTTAATTAGACAGGCCTTCCAAAGGATTCACCTACCGAGCAACTCGCTTCCTATATCATGAAAACTAAGAAGTTGCTAGCGTTGCAATTTTCCTCAGCAGGTTTTTAAAGTCTCACTCTTTGTGACACCCTTTATGGTTAATAGAGCCCATAATTATTTCATTACCTACGTTAAAACCTCAGAGCCCATACTAGGCTTACTGTGTCACCAACTGTTATAGACAATATTTGTATCCCCCTAAATTCATATGTTGAAATTGTAACCCCCAATGTGATGGTATTAGGAGGTGCAGCCTTTGGGAGGTGATTAGGCTATGAGAGTGGAGCCCTCCTGAATGCGATTCATGCCCTTATAAAAGAGACCCCAGAGAGCTCTTTCAGTTTTCTGCTATGTGAGGACACAGTCTTCTATGAACTAGAAAGTGAGTCTTCAACAGACACCGAATCTGCCAGTTGCTCTATCTCAGACTGTCCAGCCTTTAGAACTCTGAGAAATAGACGTTTGTTGTTTAAGCTACCTGTCTATGGTAACTTGTTAGAGCTACTCAAATTAAGGCACCAACCTTACTAAATAAGACCTCTTATTTAGTGTTTCTATTTTATTCTTAAGCGTAGCCTAAGTCCCAGGAATGAGTTAAGGAAATGCTCCTGACCTTTGTGCATACTTCCCTAAAGACTTTGTTTTCCTGTCTCCCTCTACGCTGATAATTTCTTTGTTCACATTCTTTCAGGTACCTCACTTGTTCTGCATTATCTTAAATGTAGCCAAGTCCTTTACTTGCTTTTTTTTTTGTAACAGATCGTTATTGGAGTGTAATTGCTTCAAAATACTGTGTTAGTTTCTGGTGCACAACAAAGCGTATCAGCCATATGCATACACGTGTCCCCATATCCCCTCCCTCTTGAGCCTCCCTCCCATCCTCCCTATCCCACCCCTCTAGGTGTGTATATCTTCGGTTCTCTCAATCAGATTGTAACTTCTTTAAAAACTAAGATTGAAGAATCTCATTTTTATAGTCTTTATAGTTTCTAGCTGAGTATCAAGTATGAAGTAAAAGTTCAGCAAAAGTTAAAGATGAATCAGAATAAATTCATGAAACATAAGCTCAATTTATTTGCATTCAAATTATTATATTTTATGCCAGGAGTTGCCCTGAAATGCATTTTGATATATGAGCTCATTACTCTAAATATAAATCTGAAATGGTATAGGAATAGTCACTATATGATTAGAAAGAGTCACACATACAGAGAGTTACTAACACATTAGGTACTCCCTGTTTGGGGTGAGTGTGTAACAACAGTGATGATTAAAACACCCTCAGGATTGCTGTGACTATCATTCACTTGACTTGTAGAAATAAAAATGACTACACAAAGGAAAAATATGAATTACTGACTGAGGAACTAAAATTTTTAAAAGGTAATGAAAGGTAAATCAATTTCTGTTAAGTGTAATGCTTGATTTGCATATGTGCCAATTCGGAATTTTTATAATTAAGGACCTACCCATCCTTTCTTGTCCATTTGTAATTCAGGATTTCTTGACACCTGCCAAATTTCTGTATGTTATTCTAACTTAAAATAGCCTATAACTAGGCTTGAAGTTCAAAGTTTATTATCTGTTAAGAAGAGCATAATTAAAAGCTAATATTTTCGAACTTCTCCATTGAACTTCAAGATTCGTTTCAAGATACTTCCACAAAATGAAACTGGTAAATCTGTTAAATATGTGTCTATCTCGACACTTCCTAATCCATGTGACTCTAAGACATGGAAATAGGAGTACAGAAGGTTGTCCCATATTTAGTGTCAATATCTAGGATAGATTTTTATGATTTGGGATCAAAAGCTCTGATGAATGCAAAACACACATTGCTAACTAAAGTGTGAACTTGCTTTGAGAATTTCATCAGAATATATTTTCTTGGTAATCTTCCCATCATCTTAAAAAAAGTCCTTGATTTTCCACATTCACTTCTGATGAAGCCAAGAACAGGGCAAGTAAGGCTGGGGAGCTGTTTGTTTTCAACTCACAGGTTGCTCCAGTGAGTAATGAAAGCTGATATGAAAGTATATAGAATACTTGCTGTGGTCAGGAAGTGTGGCAGAAGTTGAGACTGCATAGGTAAGAGGAACAATATTGTGAATAATCTTGTATGCAAATGAGTTTTAATTTATCACATAGACAGTTAAGAGTTGAAAAAGGGAAATGCTATAATTTGCTCTAGCAGCAGAAAGTCTAGTTAAAACACTGTATCTAATAAAATTATAAAGCATAAAAGAACAAAGAAATAATGCTGTACAACATTCAAGACAGTTCTTACCTCTAGGGAGAAGGAGGATATAGGCCAGGAGAGGGGCACATAGGTAGATGATGCAAGTCCATTGTTCTAGTCTTGGCTTAGATGCTGTTCCTTGTAGTATTATGCTTTAGACTTTGACACGTTACATATTGTATCTTGTATGGGTCAAACATCATGCTATAAGAAGGAAAGTTAGATGGAAAGAATTATAAAAGAAAAAACCTATAAAAAGTTTGTGCATGATATGATAAGGGCTGGTGTAAAACAGGGATATTAGTAATGGGGATGGGTAGGAGAAAGGCTGTTGAGTGTGGAAAGGGTGGGAAATGAAGGAAAAGAAAAAGTTAAAGATGACTTCTAGAACACTAGCTCAGGAAATCGAATGAAAGAGAAAGACATTTAGTTGCCAAAACTTGAGAAAAGGTCTTCCCTGTCTTTTAGAGTCACATAGTAAACATGACCATCTACTTGACCTGGATAGAGAGCCTAAGGTCCTGTGAAACCTCAGATGTAAAGGCCTATTTAACCCAGGTAATAATATTACTCCCACAAGGAAACATGTATACGTAATTTTACACAATAGTTGTAGCATTGTATATTCCCATCTACAGCATTGAGAATTCTAGTTGCTCCACATCCTTGACAACACTTGGTATTATCAGTCTTTTAAAATTAACTCTTTTAGTGGGTTTGTAGTGGTATCTCATTGTGGTTTTGTTTTTGTTTTTTTTTTGTGGTACACAGGCCACTCACTGTTGTGGCCTCTCCCATTGCAGAGCACAGGCTCCGGACATGCAGGCTCAGCGGCCATGGCTCACGGGCCCAGCCGCTCGGCGGCATGTGGGATCTTCCTGGACCGGGGCACGAACCTGCGTCCCCTGCATCGGCAGGCGGACTCTCAACCACTGCGCCACCAGGGAAGCCCTCTCATTGTGGTTTTAATTTATGTTTCTTCTATGTCTAATGATGTTGAATATCTTTTCACTGATTGGTCAGTCATATTGGCAACTCTTATTATTTTGGGTGAAATGGCTATAAATCCATTCAAATTTAAAAATTACTGAGTTGTAAAAGCTCTTTGTATGTTCTGAATACAAGTCCTTTATTAGATAATGAATTCTAGCAATCTATGGCTTTACTTTTTGTTTTGTTTTATGGTTCATGGTGTGTGTGTGTACATAAAAATCTTTGCCTAACCCACGGTTACAAAGATTTTTCTCATATATTTCTTCTATAAGTTTTGTAGCTTAACTTTCACAGTTAGATCTAGAATCCATTTAATTTTTGTTTATAGTATGAGATAAGGTCAAAGTTGTTGTTTTTCATACAGACATCCAGTTGTTCTCATTTAGACAAGGCTAGCTTTGGCACCTTGTTTAAAATCAAATACCTTATATGCATGGCTCTGTTTCTGGACTTCCTATCCCAGTCCCTATATGTCTAATTTTTGCTACCACATTGTCTTGATTACATAGCTTTATAGTGAATTTTGAAATCAGGTAGTGTAATTCTTTCAACTTTGCTCTTGTTAAAAATTGCTTTGGCATTTCTAGGTCATTTGCATTTCCATATAACTTTCAGAATCAGCTTGTTGGTTTTGACAACACTTTTGGAAATTTTCATCAGAATGGTATTAAGTCTCTAGATCAATTTGGAGCAAGGATGCTCTTTTAAAATGTAATGGGGACTTCCCTGGTGGCGCAGTGGTTGAGAATCTGCCTGCCAATGCAGGGGACACGGGTTCGAGCCCTGGTCTGGGAAGATCCCACATGCCGCGGAGCAGCTGGGCCCGTGAGCCACAACTACTGAGCCTGCGCACCTGGAGCCTGTGCTCTGCAACAAGAGAGGCCACGATAGTGAGAGGCCCACGCACCGCGATGAAGAATGGCCCCCATTTGCCACAACTAGAGAAAGTCCTCGCACAGAAACGAAGACCCAACACAGCCAAAAATAAATATATAAAAAAAATAAATAAATAAAAGTTGTATTCTAGTATAAATAACATACTTTAAAAAAATTTTTTAAAAATTAAATGATTCTGGAAAAGGTAACAACGAATTACAAGGATTATAGTGACTGTATGAATGAGTGAAATTTAACAGTAAAAGCAGACAAAAGTCTAGTGTGAATTTCATCCTATTCCATATTTTCATTATTTTGCTTAGAGGTAACCTCAATTTAACCTTAAAGAAAGATTTCCTCTAAGAGAATAACCAAAACAAAAAACTGCTCTATACCCAAGATCCCAGCTTATAATGAAGTATGTTTTACAATCTTTTCCCCTTTATTCTAAAGAAAAACCACACAGGATATCTTTTTACACAAAATGCCTATGCTTGTTTTAAAACTACCTTTTCAATGTGCAAACAGACCAGCATTTAGAACTACAGGTTACAAGGTATTGGGGAAGTACCTTCCACGTGGAACCTCATCCTTTCTGCATACTCAAGCACCTACTGATAAGCAGACAAAGGAAGTGTTTTCTTGATTTAGACAGTAACACATCAGAAGAGTTGAAACCACTTTCAAAACTACTTCACTTGGAAAGGTATTTTGCCCCAAAGGAGTTTTCAGAAAGCCTCCGAGGGCAAATGCACAGAACTCTAGCTAGTAGAAAATTTTCTTTGACCTTTTAAAGGGCTCATATTTTCCTTTATCTGCTTTTGCTTGTTAATCATCTAGTTATTTCTGTTACCTTTTTTGATATTTAGTATGTTCACATGGACAATGCTTTTATTTAGAACAAAATTTTGTAACACTTTTAATATATATTAAATGTAGATAAGGGCTACTCAACACCCTTATTAATAGAACGATCCAGCATCGATTTTGTCATGGAATTGAGATGGTTACTGAATGAAGAGGAATTTACCTACTAGTTTAAAATATAAGCTCTATACCTAGACACATGGGATTTATTTTAAGATTTACTCATTTTACTCTGTACTTTCAGAAACATTCTTTTTGCCTTAGGGTACTTGGTACTCACTGCCAAAATCAAGATGTTACTTGTAAAGGTTACAACTCTCATTGGAAGACAGGAGGTATGCAAACACTGTCTCTCAGGGTTGGTTTATATACCTACTCAACAATTCAACTTTTTCTTTCAATAATTATTGTCATAATATTTTCGGTTTTAACTATAATAGCAGTGATCATTCATTTATTTCCAGAAGATATTTTCTAGACTATAAGAGGTAAGTCGATTCAAATGCTAAGGAAACTTTAGTTTTATACACATGCTTGCTTCTTGTGCACTTATCATTCATGAAATTCAAGCAAGTCTAAGAGAGAATCTGAAATCAGCCCCCCAGTCGCCACCAAAATTTGTTAACTCAGTCTGAGCTCAGAGGAAGACAACTGGATTTTCGTCACAATTTTTAGTGTCTCATAAATTCTTGTTTATATATATATATATATATATATATAAACACAAACAGAGAGAAAAAGACCTTGCTGTCTTATGTTTTCAGGTGTTTTTTTTTAATTTAATTTTTTCTAGTTTTATTGAGATATAATTGACATACAGCACTATATAAATATAAGGTGTACAGCATAATGATTTGACTAGTATATATTGTGAAATGATAACCACAGTAAGTTTAGTTAACATTCATCATCTCCTATAGATACAAAAAAAAAAAAAAGTAAAAGAAAAAACGTCTGTTTCCTTGTGATGAGAACTCTTAGGATCTACTCTCTTGACAGCTTTCAAGTATACCATACAGCCGTGGTAACTACAGTCATCATGTTGTACTTTATATCCTTGTTTATCTTACAACTGGAAGTTTGTTATGTCTGCAGGTGTTCTGTCGCAGATCACCTGTTGGAGATGCTAAATTGTGCTCACTCATTAATATACCTACACACGAATCACCCAGTATCCAATACATATCTGTTTCTCATAACTCACTTGGGAGGATAGGACATGAAAGGACGGTGACCACAGCTGTTGCTGGCTCTGTGCCCCGCTCTCCCACAGCATTTGTCCCCCCTGTGACCACCACCTCTCTCTGTAGCCTCTAGAGCTGTTAGGGCCATGATTCCCATCTCACATGCACTCTAGGGAAGGATGAAAACTCTCACGTTTGATTGATTTCCACATGCCAGGTACTCTGGGCGGCATGTCTCACACGTGAGTCAGTGTTCTCCAATGCTAAGTACACCCCTGGGGGTACACAGATAGTTTTAGGCAGAGTGACCCCATCATTTCTTGTCTAGACTGAAATACTTTTGTAAGTAAAAGAAAAGGTATTAATAATTACACCGGGACAACAGGAATAAACTGTTCAGGCAACTGAATGATGTGGTTCCCTTACTTTTAGGAGCTATAGATTTATCTTTATGATACTATTAATGATACATGATAGTGTATAATAATACAAAGTTTTCTTTTTAAATACATGTGTTTAAGGGAAAAATAACAGTGAAATAATACTATTGCTGTTGGATTCAAAGTTTTAAAATATAAGAAAGACTGAGATTTGGGGACTGCTTCGTTAATTTATTTAATCAATAGACCTGTGAGATGTATTAGTGATTCTTTTTAATTCATAAGGAAAGTGAGGCGGGAGAAGTCAAGGAGTTTGCTCAAGATTATACAGGTAATAAATAGGTGACATGGTATTTATATATGACTAGCAAATCCATGGTTTTTTTTCCTTAATAGGAGCTGTGGTTTTTATTTTTATTTTACCCAGTGTCTAAGACTTTCCCTTTTTCTTTTAAATTGAGAAGATGTGGCAACTTTTCAAGTCTGGTTTAAGGTGGATTTTGTGTAGTTTAATGTCTTTTTGATGATGATGGTTGGGATTTTTATGGGTCTCAGATCTCTTAGAATCAACAGGCTCCCCCAGACCCACTTCCATCACCTCAGCCTCCCCAGTCTTCTCTGGTGTCCAACTCCAGGTAAAGATGCTTCCCTCTCTGGCTGGCAGAGAGGCCTGTTTTGGACCTTGAATTGTTTGCTTAATCATTTCCTTATCCCAAGGACTTGATGCCTGATGCGAGCCATTGATGGGTGCCTTTCTGATCTATACAATTTGATAAAAGCATCAGCACTATTTGATGCTTGAATCTGATTTAATCATTTGAAAAACCTCACCTTTATTACACTCCATTTTAACCCAGTAGTCTTCAGTCTTTCTAATCAAATATATTCCAATTCACTCAAGAAAACACAGTATTTTGAATGCCTCCATATCCCAGCCCTCTTCTAAAACTTTAGAAGCATTGATGAGTGAAACAGACAAAATGATACAAAAAGCCAATGAGTAACCAAAGCCAAACAGAAAAAGATATTTGAACACAAAACACACAACTATGTGTATATTTTCTATATATGTTGATTTTTATCCATATATTAAATATTAGTAAAGTCTAAGTTCTTTTCTTAGACAAAATACATATAAATCTAAGTTCTGATTCTTTTCTCCCTCATTAAAATGGGTGATTTTGCACATCCTTTGGCTAAGTGCATCCACTTCACAGACCACTTTTAAGTGACTGCAGAAACCTAGTGGCTTCAATGGCCAATACCATTTTCTCCTGAAGTGTGTATTTATGCTTTACATCCACCTCTCCACCACTGCCTAACTTTTCTTGTTTCAAAACTGAAACTGGGGCTTCCCTGGTGGCACAGTCGTTGAGAGTCCACCTGCCGATGCAGGGGACACGGGTTCGTGCCCCGGTCCAGGAAGATCCCACATGCCGCGGAGCGGCTAGGCCTGTGAGCCGTGGCCGCTGAGCCTGCGCGTCCGGAGCCTGTGCTCCACAACAGGAGAGGCCACAACAGTGAGGGGCCCGCGTAACGCAAAAAAAAAAAAAAAAAAACCAAAAAACTGAAACTGCCCTTTGGGTCCCTCACTAGGCCTACCTGAGGAAGTTACTCTAAGCAGTTCAGAAGTGGTTGAGTGGTTCTGAGCTCCTGAAATAAAACCTTTTCCAGCTCAGGTTACTAGTTGGTAACTTGATTTATCAGGTCATTAGGTGATTTTTTGAGGGAGGGGATTCGTTACTCAGTTACCATTTCCAGCTCTTCTCTACCCAATAGAGTAGTTACCATGAGTTCAATTTTTACGTTTTTAAAAAATAACTTAAGGGCTTCCCTGGTGGCACAGTGGTTAAGAATCCGCCTGCCAAAGCAGGGGACATGGGTTCAAGCCCTGGTCCAGGAAGATCCTACATGCTACAGAGCAACTAAGCCCATGCGCCACAACTGTTGAGCCTGTGCTCTAGGGCCTGCGAGCCACAACTACTGAGCCCACGTGCCGCAACTACTGAAGCCCTCACACCTAGAGACTGTGATCTTCAACAAGAGAAGCCACCGCAATGAGAGGCCCGCGCACTGCAATGAAGAGTAGCCCCTCCTCGCCGCAACTAGAGAAAGCCCGCGTGCAGCAACGAGGACCCAACCCAGCCAAAAATAAAATTAATTTAAAAAAACTTAAATATGCAGTGAATATAAAACAAGAAAATTTAATGAAAAGGAATAACATTCTTAGACACCACGCATGTTTCACACTTAAAGGAGAAATAGATGCAGGAAACAAACGAGAACCACCTAGTTCATTGATACTCGTTGCTAGTGATTCCACAGAAAACGTTATTGATCATTCTTCAAGTGCAAGCCATTGTGTGAATAATCTTGTGGACTCCGCAGAGGACTCAGCCAGAATCCCTGTCTTTTGAATGAACTCTTTTATCCTAGGCTGGTCTGTTGAGTTTAGACTGCTCTCTCATAATAGCGACACTTCGGATTTTCAGACATTCCTTTGGCTAGTCTCTTTGCTCATTCTGAGACTCTCGAGAGGCGATAACTGCTTTTTTATTTATTTATTTTTAATTCATGGTCTATAAATACACCTGGTAACATGACTCACCAACCACTAGCTATCCCACACAAAGAGACAGAATTGTTTGGGGCCGCAAAGATCTGGTTTTGAGGGGGTGCTGTCTGGTTTCACAGCCTCAACTCCATTCTCTTTTCACTGGAGTCTTTCGAGGACGACTCTGAACAGCTTTGCACAATGCAGTGGGGCACAGTTTTGTGCAGAACTTAGGGCAAAGGGAAAAAAAGAAAAACTTCCCTATAGTAAATTGGCAGAAAAACGTTTCTAAAGGTTACACACCACCCACACATTCCTTTCAAATGATCAAAGACTTACAAGAGGTCATGGAAGGAGAAAAGAAGGGGGGCGGGTGGAGCCTGGAAGAATTTTTTTTTTTGTAGTTCTCCGTATTGCAAGTCTTGCTGAATAAGGGATAGATTAGGACTCTTGTTACTCTTTTGGAAGATTTCTAGACTGAAGGGAGCAAACATTAAATTGAGTTGGTGAACCGATATCTTGAAAATAAACAAGTATGCCTGTCTCCTTCCTATGGAACAAGTACGCCTGTCTCCTTCCTATGTCTCATTCCAAGTTCAGCCCCACTTTTGTGTATTAAATCTTTCAAGTATTCGTTTCATTATTTTTTTAGGTTTATTTTTCATGGTCCTTTTTACTTCCTGGTTTCAGCAGAATGCACTCAACTTGTTATCTTGATATTTCTGGCCCATCCCAAAGCAGGAAGTATTCAACATGTACAAGAAATCTGTTTGGACATGATTTCTTTATCCATTTGTAGTTTCTAAACTTAAATTTAGCCTTTTGATTTTTTTTCATCAGTTAGAGTGAAATGCTCCCTCATTTAGGTTTTTATAGTAATATATACCTTGGTTAGACATTTACTCATAATATACATTTTACTTGCTGGCTTCACCCTAGGTATTGAAATCTACTCGTGGGAAGCAACTGTGTCTTCTGCATCTTTGCATCCTTACCTCCTAGCAAACTGCCTGACAGGTATGAATACTCAATAAATATTTGTTGAAAGAATTAATAGATTTTTTTTTTTAGACTTGCAAAAGCTCAAGGCATACATCTGTGGTTTTTTTCTTGACACCCTCTACCAGGTGCAGGTGGCTAGAGGCCAGCATTTTCACTGTTGTTGTTTAATCCTTCTTTTGCCATTTGGTGCCCTGCCTTGCTTCCCAGTTTCCCTGTTGCCTTGGTCCATACACAAACAGAAGAAGATATGAAAAGATACAGAAAAGATATGAGAAAACCCCTAGAAGGTACTTCAGCTTTTCAACTAAGGGAAATCTTACACCAGGTTTGTACTTGTTTCTAATAAATACGCTGATTTCATAATGCATATGATAACTTGCTCATTTCTAGGATTGTATGAGTGGTATGCCAAGCAGGGGACTCTCTGCTCTTCTCTCCAGTAACAGGGTCTGTTCTGCCCTCTGGGCTGCTGCCTTCTCCACTGACCTCTAGTGTCTGGGCTGCCCCTGACTCCAAGCACCTTATCTGATATGAATTCAGGACCCTTTTTTGACCTCTGGCTTCATTGTGTACCCTTAGTTTACATAGAGTTTTTACTTACACCTACTTCTGGCCTGAAGTTCAGAATATACTTCCTGTTGAGGTCAGAAACTTGCTTTCCAGAGCATGGCTTGGTCAGAGTCCACATGGCTGCTATGAGCAGTCTGACTCACGTGGAAGATCCTGACAGTCTGTGCATGATCTCTTAATTTGACATCTTTCAACACAGCCCAAGTTGGATTTACTGATTCATCTACTGGTTTTTTGGTTTGTTTTTTTTTTTTCGGTATGCTGGCCTCTCACTGCTGTGGCCTCTCCCGCTGCGGAGCACAGGCTCCGGACGCGCAGGCCCTGCGGCCACGGCCCACAGGCCCAGCTGCTCCACGGCATGCGGGATCCTCCCGGACCGGGGCATGAACCCGCGTTCCCTGCATCGGCAGGCGGACTCTCAACCACTGCGCCATCAGGGAAGCCCATGTTTGTTTGTTTTTTTTTAATTAAAAAATTTTTTTTATCTCTTCAGCTTAGAATTCAGTTTGGAATATTATAGAACATAATCTTTTCCAAAATATTTTAAAGCAGATTTTGAAGATATGGCCTTACTTATTTACCAGAAATACATATTTTTCTGTATTGTTTACGAAGACAATTGTAGTAGCCTTTCTGTGTCCCCAAATTCACATTTTTCCCCTTTGAATGAAATCTTGAATGTTAAAGTTCAGTGATTTTTGTACCCAAAGGAAATGTCCCGTACATAAAAATGTTTCTATTGTGTTTTTGAGAGATTGCCAGAACAACATTTCACAACTCATTTTGTACTAAATGTGTATAATTTGAAAATTTATTTTAAGTGCAGAAATACAAAGAGTGCTTCTTAGGATGTATATGTATTTACACACAGAATATATATATAAGGGTATATATATGTACATATGCACTCAAGGGTATGTAAAACTGGTATGTAGACTTATAAAGGACACATTTGGGGTAATCGCAGTGTTAACTGTAAATACTTTGGGGAGTAAATATTGATTGTTTTGCCTACTCAAAAGAATTTCTGCTCAACTCTGATGATGTGGTTCTGATGGTGGCTGCTGATCGGACTCACCTCTTCCCCTGGTCACTGTGATTTTGGCTGTTCTAAGCAGAGTATACTATGGCGATTGGTCTAGGTGTGAATATGTGACCCATACTGAGTTACCCAGGTTCCTTTCCTGACTTTGTCTAACCAGAGTTAGTGGTGCAGCCTTCTTATCGTCTCTGGTTACAAGCTCTTGAGCTGGGAACTCTGAGCTGCCCACGGATGTGTCCCGTTCAGAGCCAGGCTGAGGGACTAAAGCTGACCCAGAGCAAGGCAGGCATGTGGGAGAGAGAGAGAATCCAGAAGGCACTCTGTTGTCCCCAGGTTTTCTCCCCAGTTATGTCTGTGGTTTCGTAACATAAGCCTATGGATTCACTTTTCTCTTTCAGCCTTTTAAAAAAAAAAATTGTTTTCTTCTTTTTTCTTTTTTGCATTTCCTAAAGGTTCTACCCTTGGCAATGTCTTGATTAGAATAATGAAGAAAAGGCTATTGAACTTGTATTTTCCTAAGCAAAACTCTTGCCCAAGAAAGGAGCACATGTTTATTGAAATCAAAATTTAGAAATAAAAATAATATATTTCATTCTTAACCTATACCAAATGATAAGCTCTGTCTTTAAAGAATTGTTTGGGTTTTGTTTTAAAATCAGTTCCTTTTATTAGACTGGGGTATAACTTTTAAAATACCAAGGCTTTTAAATACATATAAATGTTTGTTTGTGTTAGATACTACTTCTGCTTTGAAGAATCCTGGTTCGTTAAACAAACAAAAGAAATTATCCTGTTGAGTCTCCTGAAAGATTCTTTTGGATAACACCCACTTTATATATGTCTTACACATAGAAGCCCTTCCTCTACAAGGGTAGTTTCCAGAATGTCATCTCAGACCTTGTAGGTGTTAGAACCACTCATCTTTATGGATGCTGATGAAATCTCTTTAGCACACATGTAACTAGAGTGTAATCTTTGGGTCAGATGAATTTTGCCAAACTTTTTATGGCATTTCAGGTTCAAGCTCCCCTTAGACAATACACTCCCTGGACAACTTCTCAGTTTTTATAGGCAGCAGCTGGTATTCAGCAATCCACTGAGTCCAGATTCCTAGATGATGCGTCTTTGGTGTTTTGAGACTGGTTTGTCCACCTTTGCTAACAGATCAGCCTAACTGTTCCTGACTCATTACTCAGCTAAGCAAGTGCAGAGGCTGAATGGCTCTGACACTGTCCATTAGTCAGCCGTGTCCTTCTCTTATAGAACTCCCAGTGTATGCCTATGGGATTCTGAGTGTTTCACAACTGTCAGCGCAGATGTCTTTCGTATTGTACATGGACTTATTTCAAAATATGATGCAATGAAAACTGCAGTCCGGTGGGGAACATTCTACTTTCTCTTACTGAAGGATAGCTGTGTGATAACCAGGACACCAAGCAGGATTCCTGGGTAAGTTTTTGTGAGCAAGCAGACGTGTTGGTTTGAGATGGATTCTGACTGGTCTCCACCTCTGCTTATTCCTCCAGATTTTTAAAAAATGCCTACATTAAGTTGCATATGTGGTACCATTCTTAGTAAAGATGGATAAAAATGACAAATGTAAAATGTATATTAAAAAGTCTGACTTTAAAGTGACTTCCAATACTATCTACTATATATAAAGCTCCTACTTTCTAGTTTGAATCATAAGGTTAAAAGTAGAATTTTCCAGGGTAAATGCTTAGTAAATTGGTTACTTATGTCCTCCTACTTTCCAAAAAGATTTTAGGAACGATGTGAAAAGCTACAAGAACAATTTAGCTAATAGAATAAGGGTAAAAACTTATATTAGAACCCCAGAGCTATGGCATTTAAGAATTCTCTAGAAGACATATAAAAAGAGAAATCCAGTAGATTCCCATTGTTTTCAGAATCTGTACAGGAGAAATGAACATTTTGTCGAGAGGCAATGGGAGAGTAGAATGGACAGTGAGGGTAGACAGAGGTCAGTTCTGATCTCTGTCCTGCCCTTCACTCATCATTTACTTTGGACAAATTGTAACATACTTGAGCTCTGCTCTGTTTATCTGTAAAATGGATACTTCCCTCCTCATGAACATCTGGTGAAGAATACAATGAAACCAAAAAAGATACAATGCATGGATGTTTTCAGTAAAATCATTTACCTCCTACCATTTTTCTAAACTCTAAGGTGAATTTATTGCAAAGTTTTTATATAAAAGTTAGTGATCAACATTTTAGTAGGCATGTTGTCATCGACATCAACACTTGATTAAGAAAAAACGAGGGCTTCCCTGGTGGCACAGTGGTTGAGAGTCCACCTGCCAATGCAGGGGACATGGGTTCGTGCTCCGGTCCGGGAAGATCCCACATGCCGCGGAGCAGCTGGGCCCGTGAGCCATGGCCGCTGAGCCTGCGCGTCCAGAGCCTGTGCTCCGCAACGGGAGAGGCCACAGCAGTGAGAGGCCCGCATACCGCAAAAAAACAAAAAAAAACAAAAAAAAACAAAAAAAAAACGGAAAAGAAAAAACGACGGTACAAAATTAAAGTAGCTCTCTGTGAAGTCATTTCTGTGGGGGAGTTAGAGTGAGTTACTTCGAGATGGCACCCTCTGGTTATCTCAAGGGCAAAACTTTGAGACGATATGGTGATAGGTGTTTAGCATGCACCGTAGACTGTTCCTCACCATTATTTTCTATTGATTTATTTTTTTATTGCGGTACGCGGGCCTCTCACTGTTGTGGCCTCTCCCGTTGCGGAGCACAGGCTCTGGACGCGCAGGCTCAGCAGCCATGGCTCACGGGCCCAGCTGCTCCGCAGCATGTGAGATCTTCCCGGACCGCGGCACGAACCCGTGTCCCCTGCATGGGCAGGCGGACTCTCAACCACTGCGCCACCAGGGAAGCCCCCTCACCATTATTAATTGCTTCAGACCAACTTTTGACAAAAGCTAAAAGTTGAGACTGCTGAGGTAGAAAAACTTTTCCTTCAAACGAGATGAGTTTTACAGAGAGTACTTACCAGCTTTATTTTCATTCCCTAATTCTCATAATTGATGAAAATATGAAAGTGAACCATTAACATTCCCACATTCTGTGAGTAGCTTGGTGTTTCTGTCACCAGCTTGTTGTTCCCATTGCCATCAGAGGATGTCAGCCTTGAGTCTCCACTATGTCCAAGAACAAGTCTGTTCACATACTTTGTATCTGGTGGCCACGTTAGTGCCCATCACCAACAAAGTCACTTAAAAATATTTGGTGTCCACCACTGCCATTCAAGGAGCATGCCAGCCTAATGTCTTCCTGTACTTCTAAAGATGAACATCCTTGGGGGTCCTAAGAACTTGCTTTATTCTTTTCAGGTCTTAACTGCTTCAGTGTCATAGTGTGGTCTGATGAGAAATGGGAAGAATGCTGTCTCTCTCAGCGGGACTGAGACATACTATTTTGTCTAATTCTACTATTGCTTTTCTTCCTAAGTACCCTGGCCCATAACCCCATAGTTCATTGGATCACTCAGCCTTACGTCCAGCCAAGGAACACGGCAATATTTTTACTAAACTGAGAAATTTTTACCATCTAGCAGTCTAGCATTTCCCCATCTTGTGACCTCCTAGCTTCACTCCCACCCCAGAAAATGAGCTCATGCAGAAAGGCCAACACATAAACACTGCAATGTGTTGCCTTTAAGCAAGTCACTTTCCAGAATAACTTGAAAAATAGGCATATTAGAGACTGAGTGTTACTAGAAACCATGTAACTTCTCTGGAAAGCCATAAGGTACTTCTCATACGCTTAAGAACTTATTTCACTTGACAATATGGAGTGTGCAATGTCTGCTTCTGATAAAACTTAGAAATAATGTAAGATCTGGGTGTTAGAATTTGGGGTATCTTCCTCCTCTGTACTTTTTAACTTGTGAAGTGGATTTTAAACTGTGTTCTTCAGACTCCCTTTAATGGCAGGGGATGGGAGGGGGAAGTTTGTGGTTGTGCTTCCTCAGGCTTTAACATGAATGGTTCTTATCTGTTCTGCATCTTGGGCTTGCAGATAAACCTCTTGTTGAAAACAGGATTGCTCTACTAAAAGCAAGCCAGAAAAACAAAGAAACAGAAAATGCTTAAAAACCGTTAGACTCAATGGTCTTCAAAAATTGTTCTATGGGCACCTCCTATGACTGTGAATCAGCTTGAATTTGGCCAACCTACCAATGCAGATGTTTACACATCAGTAAAATCCAGCAAACACTTGAATGCTTATCCTTTTTCAAGCACTGGGGTTGACACAGAAGGGATGAATTTCTGTGTCAGAAAGCCTCCCTGGGGGACAAATGGTAGATAGAAGCGAGGTAAAAACCCACCAGAGTGCACCTTACATGAGGTGTGCAGAAGGAGCTTTGGGGCTTGTTGTTATATGGCACGCTCAACATAGAGGCTTACCTGGCATATCCCTCAGCAATAACAAAACCCCAAACATTTAAAGACAAAGGGTACAAAAGGAAATGACATTTTATAAGCTCTGAGGGTGAGAGAGATTGTCCAAATATTTTGGTCGTGAAGGAGTAAGGCTTTGACAGATGCAGCGAGGAGAAGGGTATTCCAGGCAGGGAATGCAAGAGCGGAGGTGGGGACATTTGGAAGCAAATGAGTATTCTAGAGGGTTGAGTGGTCAGAGACAAGAAATGGTAATGGGATGGCCAGGCAGGTTGGGATAGGTTTGTAGTAAAAATGTTATGTGGATGAGTTGGATTTTATCCTCTAGCATGAATAGGGAAGGAAAAGAAATTTAATTAGATTTTTTTTTTTTAGGAAGATAGGTATCCTGACACTGTGAGGGCTGGATTAAGTTGGGAGAGATTAGAGGAAGAGAGACCAATTAAGAGATTATTTAAATTGTCTAAACCAGAGAGAATGGAGCCTGGAACTAGGGAATGGTAATGTGCCTTTTGATTGGAGAAGTTAGGTTTTGATGAAAGAGGCCAGGATTATATTTCATCATGAATAAATTGCTATCAAATTTTTTAAAAAGCCTTTGTTTGCATTATGAGATTGAGTTGACTAAGCAATTCAAAAATTGGTGGGAAATCGTCACACAGTTGCTTTCTGTGCTTTAAATGTATCTGGGCAATAGGTAGATGCCTCCAGCAAAGTACTGTCTTGGTATAAGGGCACCATTTATATGTATGTATGTTCATAAATGATTTTTCTTCTATCCACAACCCAGGGTGACCTAGAACTAGCACCTGAAACTGCTTTATAGACATATCTGAGAGTGAGTCCTCAATTCTATTAGCTGGTGAGATAAAAATGAATATTTAAATATGAAAGAGTTTGACTTTTTAAATTTGCTACATCTACAGCCGGACCTTTTTTTCCTTACAACTGGCTTTTCCAACTAGATGAATATTTAATGTGTGTCCAAAAGAGACCAAGGATGTCAGTTCCCTTCAAGTGGCAAGGACTTGGGTCTTTCACATGAGTTTAATCTCATTTTAACACTGACTTGGTAAATTTTATTGAAAGCATTTTGGGCACGAATGGTGGTTGTGTTGGTAATGCTAGTGGTGGTTGTTTTCAGGGAACATTTCATCTAATTGTTTTAAGCTTTAAAGAGTCAAAATTATAATTTGGAACAGATTGTGAAATAACTGTGATGGAGTCCTGTAAGGGCCTCAACACTATTTACAGTGGCTGTATAACTAAAAGGAGAGTAACTGGTGTTTGAAATGTCAAAAATGACAAAGCGAGAAAGAAATCAGAGGAAGAGCAATCCTTCTTTCAGATTTTCTATTGTATTCTTCCCACCGTGTTCAGGAAAGGAGCTCTGTAAAGTATATGTGATGTGTTTGTTAGCAAAACACTTTTTGTGTCTCCTTTAAAAATGTGTTATTATATCTGAATTTTTGTTCCTGATATTGTAGGGAATATGAGACTACCTCCTTTATAAGAGCAAATTTCTAGCTAGCTTAGCT
Source organism: Phocoena sinus (assembly GCF_008692025.1). Taxonomy (NCBI): domain Eukaryota; kingdom Metazoa; phylum Chordata; class Mammalia; order Artiodactyla; family Phocoenidae; genus Phocoena; species Phocoena sinus. The sequence continues at coordinate 24,452,904 of NC_045769.1, forward strand.
CTTGACATTCCCCTTGAACAGTTTTTCCCAGTTGCCATGTTTCACCTTGTTTGTTTTTCTTTCTGGAAAAACGTAACAAAAAATGTCCGATTCTGTATCTACCAACTTCTCCCTCCCCCACTAATTCCAGCCGCGTATATGAACAAAAACTGATTGGCTGACAAAATGCCTTGATGCCTTATAAAAAGAGATTTTTCTGATTTTCTGAGAAGTTCTTCTGGGATGTATTAACTGTTCTATATCTCTGTGCTTCTGGGTGGTTTCTAGACAGTTCAATTAAAAGTCAGGTTTATCATCTACAGATAAGCATCTTCAAATGATTTTATACTTCTCCTCTAGGAACAGCACCCCATTCTTAGTTTCCCTCAACCACATTCATGGTAATTCCTCTCTACTTCATTCTGTATCCTGTCTTATATGCGACTTCCCAGAAGCAATCCTTTTATTTTGTTTCTCATTGCAGCAATTGCCTGATATTTTGTTATGCATCACTGTCAGCTCAGTTTTCCCAAGGTATTCAGTGTATAGGAGACAGAAGACGAAACATTCTGGAGACAGCACTTATTGAAGTGGGCACAAGCTTTAGTGATGACTTTGGTTTAAGAATCTCTTAAACCAAAGGACTTAAACCAATCTCTTAAACCAAAGGACTTCCCTGGTGGCACAGTGGTTAAGAATCCGCCTGCTGAGCTTCCCTGGTGGCGCAGTGGTTGGGAGTCCGCCTGCCGATGCTGGGGAGGCGGGTTTGTGCCCCGGTCCGGGAAGATCCCACGTGCCGCGGAGTGGCTGGGCCCGTGAGCCATGGCCGCTGAGCCTGCGCGTCCGGAGCCTGTGCTCCGCGACGGGAGAGGCCAGTTTTCGGAGAAGAGAAGTGAGCTCACATTCATGTACACTGTCCACGCACACTGTCATCAGTATGCTATCTGTACACATCAATGCCCATCCCCACGCCCACACCAGGGTCCTGTCACTGCTCCCCTCTGGTGTCTGTCTGTCTGTCTCTCCTCCTCTCCTCCTTCCATTCTTGCCCCTTGGCTTTTATGCCATCTTGATGCCCGAGTCCCTTTCTGATGCCTTGTCCAGGAAGCCGGAGTCCACATTATACTTATGGGTTAACAGTATATTTGTGTAAAGGAGATAAGGTCATAACTTAAACGGGAATCTTCCCCCAGATCCTTGATGTCTCTGGGTAATTGTGAAACTTAATCAGTATAATAAAATTCAATTCTGAGAATTCCTATATACAGCATCACAGAGATTGATAGATACTCAATAAATATGTGCTGATTGAATCAACGGAATGGATGGATGAATGAGTTTGCTGGAAACAATCCCCACCATTCTTCCTCCCACATTCCATTTTTTAAATTACACTGGAGGGAGTTCCCTGGCGGTCCAGTGTTTAGGACTCCACACTTTCACTGCCTTGGGCCTGGGTTCACTCCCTGTGGTCGGGGACCTAACATCCTGCAAGCCTCGAGGCACAGCCAATAAATAAATAAATAAGTAAATAAATAAATAAATTCCACTGGAAAATGAGTGGCAGAGATGGAGACACGGGTTAGAGGAAGTGTCCTCTTCTTCTCCATTGGTTTGTTTTGTTTCCTGTATGTCACTATGTGGCACAAATGGAAATATAAAGGAATCCTGGATTTTTAAGGTTCTCTCTCTGCTTTCTGTTGCCCAGATATAAAAAAGCTTCAGTAATTTTGTCTTTCGGCTTTAAAGAAGCCCAGTTGGGTACATGAAGGAGAGAAATTTAGGTCTCGTTTTAAGACTTCTGATAATGCAAATCACAAATCTACTTACACTTCGGTTGATGGCAAAGATGAAATAGTCAATTTAGGAAGGATGGAAGAAGAGGTAAAACTTATGTTCAGGTGTTTTTTTCTTTTTGACCTGCTGCTTCTGCCACTGAGAACAGGACTTCTGAAACACTGATGACTGTGTTCATTCTCACAGTGGTACTGGGCTGGGCTTTGCACTCTGCAAAGCATGTTCACACACATTTCTCTTTGATTCTTATAACAACACAAAGAGCCTTATCTCCTGCCACTCTCCCCTTCAGTGTAGCCACAGGAGTCTTCTTGCTGTTCTTGGACCACTTCAAACTCCTCCTTGCCTGGGGCCTTGGCATATGTTATTCCCTTGTCTTGGGATGTTCTCTCCACCCCCTACCTTCCCACCGTCTTAGCTTAAATATCATTCCCTAAGGAGATATTCTTTGACCTCCCAGATTAAGCTACATTTCTGTGTTATTTATTTATTTTTAATTTGTACTCCTTGCTTTTTCTTCATGGTAATTTTTAGAAATGTAGTGTATCATGTAGTAGGGTGCATATTATGTGTATGTTTAGACGTTTGTCTTCCTTTCTAAATAAATGGTAAACTGCCTGAAAATAGTGACTGTACCTAGCACACCACCTACTACTGTCTCTGGTGCATAGTAAATGCTCAGCAGATGTTGACTAAAGCAACATTTGAGTCCCTGCTTCAGCAGTCGGGAAAATGAGACTCAAGTTACTTGATTTACCCACCCCCTGTCGTAGGCATTTTAAGAGGTGGAAATGGAAGTAGATACCATGACTTCTGCTTATAATTTAACGGCAGGGCACTTTCTCTCGTTTTTTCTTTAACAGCAGTCCCTGGTATCTCCATGAAATAGTTATTTGGGCCAATATCTAGGGTGGGTGAGCAGGTGGAAGTGGTCAGAAATACTGGGACAGACACCAAACTGGTGTCTCATTTTCCTATATGTGTTTCTCGGAGGTGTGTATCTTCTTTGCACAGACAAATATCAGTTGGCATGACAAAGGGCTCTCAATACGCCAACCCAAAGAGATTCCCACTGTTAAATGCTGTTCACATGGTTTGAGGAAGACACTCCAGGGATTTTGAAAAAATAAGATTTGAATTTCCAGAGCTTATTTGGGAAAAAATTTCCGAGGATCACAAAGGGTAGCTTGAGTAACACCTGTAGAACCCAACCTATATTGCCAGATCTATTTGTGTTTATATACCCGAATTATTACTTCAGAATACCTAATCATATTGTATTTTGCAACTTCCAAATTCTGATCAGTAGGTTTGTATTTTATTCATTAGTGGTTGCTAAGGGTGTGCATTTTTTTCTAAGTGTGGCCATTCTCCACGGCAGCTCTCAACAAATACCCTCCAGCTGAAAGTGGATGTGTCTGGCATTAAAATCACTAGCGTTCAGGCTGAATCAGAGCCCTGTGTTTATGGGTAGATCACCTCATCTCTCATGCTGCCATTAACAACTTGCATTCCTGAGAGATGGAATAAGCCATCTGAGTCAACAGAGCCTCAGCTAATTCTAAACATCAGTGTGGCCTTTTTGATGAGTTTTCATAAGTATTTATTAAACCTAGTAACATAATTATAATGTTTCTTTAAATTCTAGCCATAAGATCTAGACATATCCCGCTTTTTAACTTTAGGTGCTTTTGGTCTTCTGAATTCTATTTTTTTATTTTTAAATCTCAATCTGAGACTATTTACCCATATATCTGCAGCCTTAAATTTTCAAAGGATTGTGTATTTTAATTGTTTATGTAGGTTTATTATTTTGTGAGGTTCCGGGGGCGTGGGTTATCTTTTAAGCTTGGGACCATCAATTCAAAATTTAATTATTAAAAGAGATGTTAAACAATTTTGGATATTCTAGGATTATCAAATAATCCAGAACTGTTTGGAATCTCAAAAATGTAGCACTTAAGATCAAACTTAAATAAAAGGAGGCTTTGCAAAGGAGAAGAGGAAGAGAGAATTCCCAGCTGGTGTCATATGGCCTTAGTCAGCCACAAGAATGGTTTGGCTCGTTCAAGAGTCTAGGAGAAGTTAACCTGAGCTGCAGCAAAGCTAAGATCCATTGAAAAGGTGAAGTGATGGCCAGATTATAGAAGGATTTGTATCAGTGTTACCTATTTTAAAAAAATTATATTAAAGTGTAATATGCATAATTGTTTTACTTTTTTGAATTGAATATTGCTATTGTAATTTAGTTTAGATATCTCTCTTAGAAAACTGTGAGGTCACCTAAGTTGTTCCTCTTCCTTGGATGGCATGAACCAAAAGGCCCCTGTGTCCCATGGAAATGGTGGGAGAGGTAGGTCTGTGAAGGAGGAATGGGGATATTTTGCAAAATCCTCAAAAATCACAAGCTCCAATATTGAAGGATTTGTAAATTCCATTGAGTAAGTTCCATACAATAAAGACTTTCATGAAATGCAAGAGCCCACCTTGAGCAAGGGCAGGTCAGTGACCAATGCCTCATTTCTGACCAGAGCCAAGGGGAACCAAGTGAGACGGCTGGCTGTTTGGACCTTTTGGAGGCTACACAGTTAGCATCCTCTAATTCAAATCCAGAGAAATTTTCACAAGGTGGTGCCTATTTGTCTTTGCGATGCTAGAAACAAGTATAGTGCCTGGTACTGAATTGGAACCCGGTATATATTTATTGAGTGGATAACTTAATGAAGACTTGATTTGGTGGCACTACAAATCCATTTGGAACGTCCCTAATCAGCTTTCTGTCCCATTTACTTCAGCAGCTATTTTTAGCCTTTTTCATCCTTCTGAAGCCCAGTGCTTTGCGATTTTGATGCTCACTCTTATTTCCTCCCTCACTGAAGAGATAGAAGTTGTCAGCTGGCAATCATCCATACTAATCATTTCTCTTTCCCCAGCACCCTCATTGAAAGGCATATTTACATCTAAAGCATTGTTTTTCTTTTTTCGTTTTCTTTACTCATGTTGAAGAACTCTTCTGGTGATCTCACCTATTTCTCAGAGACCTTCTTCCATCAGTCAGCTAATCCATCACCATTCTCTTTTTCCCATACTTTCAAATTTTCAAAAATCTTCAATTTTATTTATAATCTATTAGGGATGAGAAATAAAAGATGAGAAAATAAATATATATGTTCTAAAATTTATTTAAAAATTGTGATGAATAATATGAACAATCGTCTCTCCACTAACTCCATGATTTTATGGCAGAGGATAGCAGGAGGAGCTTACTGCTGATTGGGTGGTCTGAGAAGAAGACCCTTCCAAAGGGTCTTCCAAATACCCTAAGACCTTCCAAAAGCGGAGTCAGTTATGCAGAGAGAGAGAGAGAGAGAAAGAGAGAAATGGAAGAAACAGACTGAATCAAGGCTCTGAGGTAGGAACGAATTTCACATATGACAGCTCCTAGAAGACCGTTGTGGCTGGAGAGTGGCACAGGAAGAGCTAGAAGGTCACCCAATAAGCCATTTGGTCAAGGAGATGAGGTCAGAGAGGAATGCAGAAGCCAGATCATGCTAGGTATTATAAGGCAAAATGAGGAGTTTGGATTTTATTCTATGCCCAAAGCAAGGCCAAGATCCATTTTGTGTTGTAAGAAAATTACTTCTACTGCAACATGGAGAGGAGGTGGAGGAGAACAGGCAAGACTAGAAGCAGGAAGGCTGTTTCAGAGACTGTTGAAGAACTCCAGGTAAGAGATGGTGATGATCTAGGCCAAGGTGGAGTTGGATACAAGTAGACACATATGGGGGCCAATTTTGCATCTGTGATCTCAAGAAGCAAAATGCTGAAGGAAGCCATGCTGGATTACCTAGCAGACCACCTGAGCATGGGTTCTAGCACATTTAAGTGGACGTATCAGAGCCAAAATGAAAGATAAAAAAGAAAGATGGAGAATATTAGAAAAATCTAGAAAAAAGACATTTGAAAATGTCGATGTATGGTTGCTTGGTCTACTGGCTCCAATTCTCTTGTGTTCTTTAATTGAAGTGAAACTGCTGGAACTGCTGTCCTCTGAGAGGTGCAGAAAAATAGAACAAGGTTCAGGATTACCCCATTTTTTTCATAGGCATCCTGTGTCACAGAACTAGCAGCTCTTTTCCACCTGGCTACTGCAGCAAGCCTGCTCTCCTTAGAAGTGGAAGCTCCATTGTCTATGCAAATGTACACATCACAATGTACAAATTTGGGAATCTGACTTGCTCTTCTAAGAACGCCCTCCTTACACTCTCCTCTGAAGGCAGCCCCTAGAGGGCCTCCAGCAAGCATTCAGTTGGAGAAAAAGATGCATTCTCGCATTCTCCCATTCTTATAGGCTCCTCCCCCAGATGCTAAAAATGATTCTCTTTGAGGCTCCACCTCACTTGGCCTCTAACAATGATCACTGCATTTTGTATAGGCTAATAACTTCTACCCAGACTTCACTTCTCAATTGCCCTCTTTATTCCCTCTTATATATTATGGATGGGGAGAGGGAGGACAGGGCAGTAGTTGATTTTAGTAGGGCTGATTCTACTCTTTCTCATAACAGCTCATAGGTGTTGACTGGGACATGACAGTCAACTGCTGACTGCTCTCTTTAGAATGTGGGAGTATACTGAATCTGTTGTTTTAAATTATTTGCCAGGGGCTTCCCTGGTGGCACAGCGGTTGAGACTCCGCCTGCCGATGCAGGGGACACGGGTTCGTGCCCCGGTCCGGGAAGAGCCCACATGCCACGGGGCGGCTGGGCCCGTGAGCTGTGGCTGCTGAGCCTGCGCGTCCGGAGCCTGTGCTCCGTAACAGGAGAGGCCACAACAGTGAGAGGCCGGTGTACTGAAAAAAACAAACAAACAAAAAGACAAACAAACCAAATTATTTGCCAGTTCCTGGGCAATAGGAAAATTTCTACCCAACCTATTCTTAGGTTTGTTTTGTTTATTTGATTTTGTGATTATCAAAGCCAACAATCAAGAACTGAAGAATAGTTCTAAACTCTCCTGCTACCTTTGTTGTCCCTTGGACTTTTCATGGCTTAAAGTTGGACTATAACTGGGTCTAATATGTTTTATGTGCTTTCTCTGCTGGCCATGAGTACTTCTTGAATGGTCCTCTGTCATTTCCTCTTTACCAGTGGGTTTCTATTCATTCTTGGCTTTCTTTCTAAGGATCGGTCACTTTCTTAGGTGGCTCTGGGCACATCAGTGTTATACTGAGATATTTCTAGCTAGTGACTACCTGTTTCAGGGGCAGGTGTGGTTGTCAACTTCTTTCACGTGTTTCTGTCCAGTTTTGGGGGGGGGCATGTGATGCACAATTGGAAGAATAGGTAGAGGGGCAGAACTGGAGAAGCAGGAGGAAAGAAAAAGGGAAAGAAAGTGATAGGAAGTTTACCAGGAATGGAATTTCTGGGAGAGACTTTGGAATTTAAATTGTAAAAGACCCAAATACATCTCTGGGGTATAATAGATTTGGAGAGAAGGAAAATAGAGGGTCTGGTGAGATAGTGCTATGGGTTATGAGTTAGATTCACAATGATGGTTTTTGAGTGATGAAAATAAATGTCTTAATGCTTTTAGAACTACTTTTTGTTGTTGGTCCAATTCTCAGAACTTGGGTTTGTCCTAAGCTGTGCTATATCAGTCTCTGATTTTATTGTGGTTATACAAAAGAAACATAAGCTGATAATTTCAAAATGTCTGCTATTATATAGAAAGAGGAGAGGCCTGGCATCAATGGTCCTGTACTTAGCAGAGCATCTTAACAAGGTTTTCAGTCTGCAGATATAGACCATGCTACTGGGTTTTTTCTGTTGTTTTTTTTTTAAGAAGGCAGGGAGTGAAACCTAAATTCCTTTGCATAAGAGAGTAGAGAGAATAGGGAGGCTGAGGAGAAGGGGAAATGAAGGGTCTAGAGAGCCAAAGAGATGTGGGCAATGAGCAAGGTAGAAAGATGGACTGAGTCAAAAAGAAATCTCTCTTCGCCCAGGGAAAATCTGATGCATTGTTAGCACAATGTTGTCAAACATTCAGTTGGTATCTGTACTGTCCTGCACTCTAACATCTCTCTGCTACTCAAAATCATTAGGAAACATTGGTTACCAGTGACAGCATTTTGTGAATAGTACTTTGGGGGATTTAATGAATAGAGGCAGTGTCCACATGGGGTAAAGCTGCAAAGGAATGCGATAGGGGACACAAAAGTACAGGAAACAGAGGACATTGATAACTGAATGAAAGCAGAAAATCAGATCAGGAGGTGACCAGGAGATGATAAGCATTTCGACAAACTCTATAGGTTTGTGTATGCAGTGAGGGAGGACAGGTTTCCCACAAACTCTGAGGTGGGTAGTCATGCATTCTATTTAAATATTAAAGGCAATGGTGATCTCAGATGACAAGAGACCTTAGAGATATGCAGGTTGACAGGAACCTGAAGTTCCTAAATAGATGACTTTAACCCAAAGACCTTGGCTTTTGATGCTGAAAAACTATATAGTTAGTTCCAAATTTGCCACGTGCAAATAATGGATACTCCCTGACAGCTTTCACAGTACATTTGCATTGTATCATAATGTATCAGTGTCCAGCACAGTTTAGAAAAGCGGCAGTCTTTTATCTGTGGGCAGAGTGGCTTGCCCATAAGTGAGAAAAAAAAAAATCCCACGTTAGTAGGTAGAACGTGGTATGTGGAGTTTCTTTCGGCTTAATGTTTAGAGTACAACAGACTTATTTTCCATAATTCAGTAGGCAAAAAGCAGGCTAATGTTTCAAAGAAGACACTAGAAAAAAATTAGTAGCTATTTCTTTGTGCTTGAGTTCTGTGTGGAGTTGTAATCACAAAATTCTAGAGCTGGGAGGAATTCTGTGACTGTGGGAGGGACTGCTAGTGACCCACCCAATACCCCCTATTCTGCCTTACTAACAGAACCCAGGTTCAGTCATGGTGGCGATATACCCAGGGGAAAGAATATACTGTCCACCCTTCCCTTGCAGACAGGCGCAACCAATGAATCTTAAGTAGAAGTCATTGGGAAGAGGGCGGTCCCGTCCTTCCACCTGGAACACAGATAAGCTGGCCAGGATGTCAGTCGTTATTTTACATCCATGAAGATTCAAGGTACACAACAAGGATGATGAAATGGAAGAATAAGGACTGTGGGACACCAGGAATATTGTAAAACTGTAATACCTGCACCAGACTTCTTTTTCATGAGACAAAATTAACTTCTCTTTTGGTTGTATCTTGGTTGTTAGCCACTGAACACAATCCTTAACTGATACAGTGATTATTTTGTACAGCTTTTGCATTTTGTATGTAAGGAGGTACAGAGAACTTAGCCCAGTCCCATCTCAGTGTAATTCTTGTGATATTATGTGGGTCCAATATGAAATTGTAATAGAATTTGTTATAAAATCTCATAGGTATTTCTCTCTTTGAGACATGTTTATTAACTGAAGTCAAAATTTCATATCAAGTACACTCAGTCCAAAATCCCCTAGAATTTCCAATTTATAGTTCCTTTATGGGAGGTACAGATTAAGTTTACAGCCCTCCTGGAGTGAACTCATGAGCACTGACTCACATTCTTTGTTCTTTCATTCATCAACGTGTATCGCTTCCTGCTGCCATGGTTCAGGTTCGGCTCTTGTTTCCCTACACTTGGATAAATGTAGCAGCCTCCTGGTCTTTAACCTTCTCCCTGCTAATTCATTCTATATGTTTTCTAAGATTCCTTTGTAACGGAATATATCCCCCCTTCTGCTGAGAAACATTCAATAGCTCCACATTTACGATTGATTAAAATCCAAACTCCTTAGCCTGGACATTCTGGGATTTTCTGTGCAGTATGGTTGTTTTTTTGTCTTCAAACCTTTGCTTGGACTTTCTCCTTTACCTTTTAACTTACCTCCCAGTTCCAACTGTCTCTCAAGGTTCAGGTCTGTAACCAACCCAAGGCCAAGGCTCCTGTCTTTGAATTCTGTTTGCAGTGAAGACCCTTTAACTGCTTCAAGTCAGCTGGTGTGGCACCGTCTTCTCTGGGTTCCTCACATCTCCCTACAGTTTCCTTTCAGCTGTGTTTCTCAGAGTTTACATAAACATTGCATTCATTAAAAGCTATAATTTGGATGATTTGAACCATTTTGTCATACTCGCTGCCTAACTTGCTTTAGTCTTAAGGGGAGAATCATATTTCCTTGTAGAAGGAGAAAAAAAAAATATATATAGGATGGACCCAGCTGAAAACTTAATAGAATTAAACTAAACTGCCCATTTTTATATAATATAAATTATACCTCAAATGTTAGAAGTATCTTAGAGCTGTAAAATGCATAATCCTTGCTGACTTATTGAACTGATGATATTTTGGTTCTTTTGTTTTTTTCGTTTTTAGCAATGTGTTCTTAATTAAGACCAGTAGTGAATTAGCCCTGCAGAGGCTTGACAAAAGTGGGTGTGTCAACACATACCTTTCTATACGTTATTTGTACTGTGCAAAGCTGAAAGAATGCAGAGGACATAAGGGTGGGGAAGTTCAGAGAGTGGGAATCTCAAGTGTCCGTCGTGTACTCAGGGAGGGGGCTTGGGTTGTGGGCAGGGCATTTCACCTGTCTGGGGTGAGGTCTTCTGTAGCCTATGTGGGACTTACTAAGTTTCTTGTACCTCAACATCATCACCCCAAAACTCCAGGAGTTACTGTATATCATTGCCACAATTACCTTTACTGCACAAGGTCACCTGGCCCCAATATCTCAACTTCTAGTACAATTTCTAGTACAAATCAGAATTGAGTGGCAGTGCTGCAACTATGTAGCAACAACTGTAAGAAAGTAACAATGAGTTAACCTGTGTTACAGGGCTTAACAAGAATTGAACACCATTGGTTGGCATAGGGCTTATCACAGTTTGAAACATAGGTATCCTCTTCTGTTCACGCTATGGAGTATGTGTGTTTATGCAAATTTATAAATAATATATAACATAAGTATACATATATGTACTTTAAAGAGGGTAAAGAATATCCAAAATACCCATATGTAATACCCTGAGCTACCTGTGTGTGCATAGGCACCATGTTATCATAATAAATTGTCATGTTATCTTCATTATTATTTGCTCCTCTGGGAGAATATAATAGCAAAATAGCTACTATGAATGAGGTAGCGTTTTGAGTTATAAGGCCGTTTATTTTAAAATGACACTGAAGATTAATTTCCCTTACTATCACCTGTTATTGTTTTGCTCAGGTTTCTATATGACAGAAAAATACAATAAGTTAGATTAGATTTAAAGACTCTGGTATCAAGTCAACTGAAAATCAACGTATCCTGAGAGAAAGTAATAAATTTGTGAAGCAAATTTAGAAAGCATGAGATTTTGTGCCCTCTGCTAAATCTAGAGGCCTTAAAGGGATTCACTTGGTCTCTTTACTAATAAGTGGGCCAATTTGTTTCTCTATAATGCTTATCTCATCTAGTAACTTTTCCTCTTCGGATTCTGAGACCCTCTTTTTGCAACACGGATTATACTGTTCCCTCCAGTGTATGTTGCCCTTAAAGAAGACAGAGCATGTTCTTTTGAAGACTATATGTATGACAAACATTCATATTATCAAGGAACAAATGCAGGCACTGTTAAAGTCTTTCACATAAGATTTACTAGAAGAAAAACAGGATAGGGAATTACAGAACTTGGTGGTAATGCCAGATTTTGCCCAAGACTTTGTGTTGGAATTGAGGGGGGTGAGAATGCCTTTTAGGGTAGAATATATAAATTGGAAGAAACAACAATGCCGTGTGTGGAAAACAAAGTGAAAATATTTGGAATATTAAGAATGAAAGAAAAATAGTTTCACTTTTGATTGTTGGGGCAGCACTCAGAGCCATTCAGATTTAAACCTTATTTTGCGATTCGTATTTGTCACAATGAAGAAACATATGGGAGCTTCGCGTAGTAGAACCTTATAGGTTAAGTATCAGATCTGTGGAACTATCCTTTCTTTTACCTAGTTATTTGAATTTTTAAATATCTTAAAGGATCTTTTATTTAAAAAAAAAAAAAAAGACTTCTGGGCTTCCCTGGTGGCGCAGTGGTTGAGAGTCCGCCTGCCGATGCAGGGGACACGGGTTCATGCCCCGGTCCGGGAAGATCCCACATACCGTGGAGCGGCTGGGCCCGTGAGCCGTGGCCGCTGAGACTGCGTGTCTGGAGCCTGTGTTCTGCAACGGGAGAGGCCACAACAGTGAGAGGCCCGCTTACGGGGGGTGGGGGGGGGGGGGAATTTTTTAAGCTCTTACCTTTATCAAGCCTAATTTTTGCATATGAATTCTTTAGTCCCATGCATTGTATTTGTCATTACCACCTACTGATAACCAGATGTCACTTAGAACACAGAATGGAAGGTGGAGCACCGTGAAACTTGGGAAAACCTGGGAAGTTACCTTCTTTGCTGGAGAAAGAAGGGTGAGGTGACAGAAGCAGTTCAAACTTCACAGCTGGAAGGAAGCACAGAGAGCATGAAATTTAGACCCTCAATTTATAGATGAGAAAACTAAGTAAAATACTGTCACACAGGTAATAAATGGTAAAGCCAATAATTAGAATTATAAAAACTACAGGACTGTAGTTGCTTAAAAATAAAATATCTAAGTGCATTTTCTTGTCCGGAAAAGGGGCATCCTCGTGTGGGAGGCAGAGACTTAGATCATATTCAAATATCTGATCTGAGCACCGGCCCAAATTGGCCAGTCACTGTGTGACTGCTGTGTGATCTTGTGCTGCTCTCTCTGCCTCTCTGAACCTCATGTTCTTCATCAGTAAAACCAGTACTGACCTCTCATCAACATCTGAAGCATCTGAAAAATCAATGACTTTGTGTTTATTTATTCTTTCATTTATTTCTTCAGCAAATATTTTTGAAATACATATTATGGTATGTGAGTCAATGCTAGGTATTGTGGGAAAGAGAAAAAAAATACAGCCTTGCCTTTAAGGAGTATACAGTGTCTTGTAATATATAAACTATATAAATGATTTATTCAATATTAAAATTTGAGTTCTATGTGCTTAATAAAAGTAAAGTCCTAAGAAATGCTCAAAGAGGTTAGAGAGGAAAGCGATACTTTCTCACAAGGAGACAGAGCTTAGAAAGCTTCATGGAGAAGCATTTTTTTAAGCACTGAAGGGTAGATGAGATTTCATCAGATAGAAGTGATCTGGGTGTGGAGAGGTCAGGAAAGCACCCCAATCAAAGGGAAAAAAATACCCAACATGATTAAAAGATGCAGGGAGAGAGAGAAAACATGGATTATGTTTAGAGAACTGACAGGAGGTCAGATGATTGAATTGGTTGTAGCATAGACTTCATGAAAGGACATGGGGGCAGATAACACAGTAGAGAGGTAGGAGCTGGGACACAGAAGGTTTCTGACTTCAGGAGAACTTGAAAACATGAATCTCTTGGGCTAGCTAGATACGGAAGATACAGAGATGAATAAGACATGGTGTCTGCACCCAGGAATTTAGACATTATTCAGTGAGCAGCAGGGAGCCCTGAAAATTAGTGAACAGGAGTAATCAATGAGCTTACTGATTATGACTGATCATACGCTTCAGGAAGATGACTTTGAAAGCACCGCGTGTAAGATGACAAGGAACGAGCCAGGAGACTGGATGGGAGGAACCCTGATATTCAGAGGAGAGAGCACTGGACCTGGCTTTGCTTGGTGGCAGTGGAATTGAAAAAGGATGAAACAGTTTAGCCCAGTGGCCCTTAAATGTTTTGCGTGACAGCCCTCTTTGAGAATCTGATAAAAGCTGTAGACCCGTCACTCAGAAAGGGTGTCCATACATGGGTGTGCAGTTTTGCATGTAATTCCAGTAGGTTTACAGACATTGTGAGGCAATTCATGGACCTCAAGGTAAGAAATCCTGATCTAAAAAGAGATTATGGAGGTTGAATCTATAGCATGTGTGTCATGGAGTAAGTAGGGAGTTGAAAATGCCTCTGAGGTAATAAGCTTGGCTGTTTGGGAGAACTGCAAAGGTAGGGATATCTGTAAGGTGAGTTTCTTGAGGACAGCTGTGATCACCTCTTACTCTGTACCCTCCACTCTTGGGAGCTCTTTCATGGTTTGTTTCTCGCCTTCTTCTACTCATCTGAACCCTCTAGCAAGAGAGGATTGGATTAATTTTAGTGAGTGGAGAACCACTGCTCTAGATTTAATATACTTGAACATACACAGACACATTACTTGTGACATAGGACTCAGGAATATGCATATCTCATCCTTATCATATTCATACAAGTTCTTGCATACTTTAATAATTGGAGATTAATTTCTCCCATTGGTATTCTAAACATGATGAATGTATTCAGTATTCATGTGGCTCTGGTATAAAATTATATGGAAATTCTAGTACAATTTCAGTAATTAATGTCTGCCAATTATAAAGGGTTACAATTATAGCACTCACAGGGACTTACGTAGTATATGAAAAATATACAAAAAATCAGAGAAATTAATTTCCTATACCCAGTTATTCTGGTTAATTAAAAAAAAAACTAATTACTAGGTAACCATAATGTGAAGAATGCTAATAAGTGGTTGAAAAAGAGGACCACTTTTTTTTTTGAATTTCAAAGAGAAACATTATTTTTTATTATCATTTGTTTGTATTGTGTAGGAACACTTAACAGGAGATCTACCCATAGAGAAATAATTTAATTTCAGATAAAAAGAAATATGAAAGAATTTAGAAGGCTGAGTAAGAATGAAATAATTTATAATATCAATTTAACACTAAATATATGTTATTTTCTCATATTCTGCTGTGTAGACTGAATTTCAAAATCAGGAATCAAATCTATGTAGTTGCTCACATCTGACTTGAACAAATAAATAAGGATCTGAGTTATTGCTTTGCCAGCTTAAAAAAAAAAGAAATTTAACACTAAATATAAACCATGTATCATTATGGAATTTTTGACGTGATAGACATTTGGGTCCACTTTGTAGTTCTAACTCATAAACCATAAAAAATTTGGAACTGGAAGAGGCCTTCCCTAGAAATCACCTAATCCAACAACATTTCCCATTTGCAAATAAAGAGCTGAATTACAGAAAATTTTGTAATTTTCTCAGTGTTCAGTGACTTACCAGAAGAATGAGTGCCCTGAATTTGGAAGGAACCCTTTATTTCACCATTAAGTCAAAAACAATGAACCTGACAAATGGTGCTCTTATGAAGAACTAAGGTGGCCAGGGGTATTGAACAGTTTCTCTAGTTCCTCAAACAAGAGCTCTCAGTGAGGCAAAGTATTTCTGTTTTTCATGTGGACTAACTTTTTTCAATGTAATAGATAATAAATTAGGAGCATTAGATTCTATAATCCTAACGTGTATGGAATATTGTTAATGAAGTATATAGTTGCACTTGCTAAGTAGATACTCAGCTTACTCAAAAGTAATTTTATAAATCCTGCTGAGTTCTCTGTCTATAGGATGTCTCCATATAGTAGGAAGAAAGGTGTCTACTGTTCCCATACCAAAGAAAGTAGTCCCAACCCAAATGTATTACCATATGTCAGACCTAATAGATATAATGGCACATTTTAAAAATGATGGAACCTGGTCATCCTATTGCCATTGACAAGATAGACATTATATACCTTCTTATAAATAGGCAGTTATATAACTACAAATGCATAAAATGCTACAAAGGGTAAGCTTAGAATGGAAGGTGGTCTGGTCATTGATTTTTGCCACTAAATAAAGAATCTAAAAGATTACCTGTGTAGAGCCTCTTATGGCATTACCTCTGTGATGTCTTTGTCTCTGGTGTTTGTTTTCTGTCCCTAGGCTATTTGTTTTAGCCTTCCTAATTTGACTTACAAAAAACATCATACTTGTTCGCAGCTTGAAGGGACTTAGAGGGTAGTTTTTTTCTGAGTATTCTGAGATCAACCACATCCGAATTAGCTGTGGTGCTCCTTACGGAGAGAATACCCAGACTCCCCGCCTCCATACCAGTTCAGTCTAAATTAGGGGTGCAGTCTAAATTAGGGGTGAAGGGAGATGGGCAGTGCAATTTTAATAAGCTTCCCAGCTGATTCTTACACCTACTAAAGGCTAAAATTGTAGTTTTAGACCAGCAGAATCTGTATCCTCAGGGAAATTGTTAGAAATGCAAATTATCCATCTGTCCCAAGACCTACTGAATCAGAAACTGCTGGGGTGGGGTCCAGTTGATTCTAAAGGAAGCTAAAATTTGAGAACCACTGATTCTAGACAATCTATCCAATTTTTAACCTAGAGGGGAATCAAGGCCAAGGTGAGAAATTGGCTTGTTCACTTTAAACATGAGTTAATATTATGAGCAACAACATAAATCAAAGCGGTCCTTTTAGAAAACTACTCCCTGACTTGTTTAAAACTTGAACTAGACCAAACATACATTGTAATTTTCTATTCCCTTCATATTTGTAGGTAAAGAGAATGAGGATATTATAGTGGTGGTAAGGAAGGAATGACTTTTATTTTATTTTAAGATGTTTGCATTTTCTTGAAGATCTTTGAAAACCGTGTTCAAGACTGAAAAAATGAAAGAATAACCTTCAATATGCCTGAAATGCTTTGCATTTTTACTGGAAGAAAGACTCAATTTAAATCTGAAGGATTATTTCTAGTGTTTATGGCACAGCAGAATAATTCATATCGTTTGTTATTGGAAATTAGACTATAAAATGTTCAATATTATTCAAGTTTTGAATAGGAAGTATACTTTGTAAAAAATTTTATGATTGCCAATTCAGACATCAGAGCTGGAAAATAACTCATTTAGCTTGTAAGGTAGTGTCTTTGCCAAAACAGAGGCTGTGATTAAAACAAGGCCTGCTCACCTGCATAGTGAGAGATGAAATTCTAGTTAAGCACATCACTGCCGCTGAAGTTGACACTTTTACAGTCCCCCCTTTTTAAAAATACAATTGGCATCTGGCCCACAATAAACTTTGCGAGGGAAGGAACAGAGAACCTTGGAGCCCATCCGCAAATGTTCTGCTTTATGTGTCTTGTTTCTTGTAATACTCTCAAATTTCTGAGTGTCAATGAAAAAAAGGTTCCAGGGGAGAGATGGTCCAGCCTTGAGGTCCATATCCTGTCATTGATTTCTATGCAACATTCTCATCGACTTCAATGGGAGTTCTGCACTTGGATCAATGTCAGGATATGGGCCTTTACGTTTAGATGTGAAAGTGTTTTAATAGTGGTTGGCAAACTAGTGATGAATTAGGGTGAAAGACAAAGAATTGGTTGGAAACTTTCAGACTTATAAGCTACCCTTAACCACTAAAATAGTTTTGTTTTTTTTTTTAATGCAGCGGGACATTTGTGTATGTTGATTTTGGCCACAAAATGTCCCAGCACATTAATGCAATTACTTGAGTCTATTTTGGTTCTTTTTTATAAAGTGTGGAAAGTAACTCATTAAGTGACCACGTCATGTGGATTAAGTTGTCTTCTGGCCCAATATGTAACTGCTTTCCTGTCTTGACTGGGGGCTCATGGTAACGTGTACCTTCAAGATCTTATGATTCAGAACATCATTATACCCCTAATAATTTAACTGAAAACACTGAAGTTTAACCAGTTCATCCCTCTCTTTGGATCTCAATATATTCAGGCAGATAAGAAACTAAAAAAAGAATACTAAAAATAAATTTTGACCACCCCTTATGGTAATACATTCTAAGTACTTAACAGTCATAACCAATAGGGAAGGTTTTCTTTTAGCAAAATATATATACATACATACTAAGTTATCTATGTAATATATACATACATACATATAGGTAGTATATATGCATATAGATGTGTGTATATACATATACACTATTATATATATATGTATATATATAAACTATATATAACATATATATTAGGGTAAGTGTCTTTTTCCATTGATGAAGCAAAAGAGCATTAAAAGATATAAAGAATGTGTGTTCTAAATCTCCATCTAAGTGAAAAGGTTAATTAAAAATTTCAAGCCTTCTCTCTTCTAGGCCATTATGTCAGTTGATGCTTTCTTTACTTGCCTCATTTGCTAATGGTCATTTTATGTCTTTTCTATTCCCTTTCTTCTTTCAGCAAGTTATGTTACTATTTGTGTTTATTATAGAAATTCACTGAACTAAAGCCTTAGGTTTCCACTCTGCGCACACCCGGAGCATCCTATAGTCATTACAGGAGAGCACCTAATACTGCACTGGAAGCCAAACATGGATTCTCCACTGGATTTAATTATTTCATTAAGTCACTGTTCTCCAGGTGATGAGTGTTGGTTTTATTTATTTATTTTTTTGAATTTTATTATTATTTTTTATACAGCAGGTTCTTGTTAGCCATTTTATACATGTTAGTGTATATATATCAATCCCAATGTTGGTTTTAAATGTTCTTGTTGCCTTCCATTGAAATCAAGATCTAGTTATAGACATCTGTTTTTCTTTCTGACCATCATAATCTCCTCTTGCATGATCATCAGTTTGAGAGAGGGGCAAAAGTTCAAAGTTTTTTATTTCAGTTGTGTCAAACAGTCATCCCTGTAATGCTCTCATTCATAGAGCAGTGTGCAGTTCAAGTTGTTGCTAAAGTTATATGAGTCTGCTCTTCAAATCTCATCTACATTCTGATGCATGGCAACATGGTTATTTCTAGAACAGATATGTTTAAAATAAATTTAATGAGTAAAGACTTTTGTGGGAGAGAGTGATATATGATTTTAATTCTGTACTTTAGAGCTAAAACACTGGCACTTATGCTCCCATCTTTCTTTTAAATCTCCCACTAAACATTTCAGATTCTTACTGCCAGGGTTGTAGAGATTAGTTACTGGAAGAGTGCATATGTGGGAAGGGAGGAGGAAGAAGCCTATGCCAGGAAAAAGCAGAAAAGAATATTTTTGTTAATGTAATGGCTGATGAACTCATAATGACAGCACTACCTAAAGTGGGTACAGAATAGAGAAAAAATGCTAATGTCAATTGAGATATATAAAATGTAGGCATTGCCAAATGAATGCTTTCTTTGGGTGTATAACCGGAGTTTTTACTAGTTACTATCAATCTTTTTAAAAAATTGCTTTGATTTGCAAGACCCTCTGCATAATTTTTTGCACAGCTACTGATAGGTTAATCCTAACATAGACCTCTTCTGCAGTCTCACATAGCCAGCTTCCTACCTAGCGATATTCATGCACCTTGCATAAAGACCAAATGAGGCATTGGTACACAGGTCAGCATGATAAATCCAATAATTGTCATGACACTAATTTTAGGCAAGGTGAATGCCAAATAGCATTTTAGGAAACGGTGGGGAATAGTTACCAGATAGAAAAAAGGCAAATGTTATTTTGCTTTTATTATTAGATGTTATTAATCCAGTATTCCATTTACTTTTTCAACATTTATATCCTTTGACTTATATGTATCATTTTACACACGTATTAATTAGTGATTAAAGTTGTCACATCAAATAGATTTTGAAAAAAATAATTAACATTCGTCACATGTTTGGGATTCTTTCATGAAGGAAACACTAGTTGTTTTACTGCTTTTAAAAGTGCAGGCTCCAGAATAAATTAAATCTGTAAGTATTTCTTTTAAACTTTCCAAAACTTCAGGTATACCATATATGAGTTTTTTTTTTTTTTGCACTAGTAGCAGCACAGATATGAACTGAAAGTTTGTTAACTGAAAGCCTAAATAGCTAAAACATGTAAAAATTAATCTGGAAGGTATCTTTTCATAAAGTTCACAGATTGAGCTTTTAAATTCACTAATGTAAGAGAAGTATTTTTACCAGTCTTCTTTTTAGTGCTCTTTCTTTTCATCAATGGGAAAAAAAAAAATCTAAGACTTGTTTCTGAGTGCCTTGTACATTGTAGACACACAATAAATATTTTGCTGAATCAGTGTTGATTCAAGAGTTCTCCAGAAAAGTTAGCTGTTACTTAAAGGCCGAGTTAGTGGTTATTATCTGCACAATTTTAGATTGTGCTTTCTTGGCTACATACATGGAAGGATTAAGCTTTCTTCCTCTCCCCCCCACCCTTTTTTGATATAACTGATCAATGTGTAAAGCTTCCTTCAGGGTCAATGCAGACTCAAACTAGTGTCATTTCAAGTGATAATCCAGTGAGATTAACTCCACAAAGAAACAAAACAAAATAGAGCATGTGTGTGTGTGTGTGTGTGGTATTGTTTGGGAAAGAGAAAATGCACTTAATTCTCTATTCTGAAGCTGAACAAAACAGTAGCTCATAATACAACTTTGTGGGTTTACGCCCTTTGCTACTAACCTCAAAGGTATATTTGTGCTCGTGCAAACCAAAGTTACCAGGTCCCATTAGTTGGGGTCTATAACAATGGGTGGCATTTGCTAAGTATAGCCCCACCCAGTAATTTTTCTGGTGCACAGCTGTGTCTGGGAGCACAGCTGTGCTTCCCCTGAACCCTCCAACATTTTACTATGCAGCTGTGAGAGCTGCTTAGGAAATTGTTAGGAGGCAGCTGCAGAGGCTTCTGGTTGTAGCATCTTCTGGAATCTGACCTGAGTTAGGATTCAGTGGTGAATGTGTGATTCTTGTAACCTCCATATTCTGAACACACACAGATGTGTGCTCTGGAATTTGAAGGAAAAATCTTAGGCCCAGGTTTCTTGTGATATGTTAGCTACTGTAGTTTCATGATGGGTCTCACTTAAGTCTCAAAATCATAATTCTATTAAAATAGCCTCCAGATTATGTTAGTCAATTTCCATATGAATAACCACATCCATAACCTGTGTGATTCTAACTGTATTTGGGGACTGGAGAATTTCCCTTTTATCAATTATTTTAAATTATCAGCTCATGTATCTTTGAAAATTAAATCATATACTTGATATTATACTACACTAAGTCAGAATTTACTCCCTTAAATTCTCTGCTGAATACTGATTTATTCTTATAATTTACATTTTCTATTCCTATTTTATTATTTTATATATTGACTAACTCCTTTCTCACAATAGCTAAAAACGTCTTTGTGAACAACTGTTATACACTCAATATCATACCAAATTTGGTAAAGCATATAAAAAAAAAAACTCATTCTCTAACTTTAAAGACACCCAAGATATAAGCATGAAACATGTTCCTGCACTTGATTAAGGCCAGATTAAAGCTAGAGATGAAAAATATAAGAGAAAAACCACCACTGCATGTTTAAAACTTGAAAGAGAAGGTAGGAAAAGAATAGTATTTTAAACATTAGGTCATTTTAGGGAGAAAAAAATGTGAAATTGTCCTAGCAACTGAAAAAAAGAACTTCATGAACATGCTTTGAAGGTGGGGAAGAAATTTGACATATTCAGTAGACAGAGATGGGTTCTATGAGGTAGACAGGCACGATTAAGGAGCTGGAGATTCAGATCAGATAGGTAAGAAAGAGGTAGGTTATAGAGAGTTTAAATGTCATCTCATTTGATGCTGTGGAAATTGGAGAATGTTAACGGTTTTTACTTTTAAACAAAAAACGTGCCCAAATTAGGAAGGGCACGTTTATGTGAATTATGTGACTTCAGACCCTACCACCGGGCCAGATTCAAAGTAAATACTCAGCTAACACCGAATAAGATGTTTCTGATAAATGAAATATCAGATGTTTCTGATAAATGAAATATCAGAGATAAATTGAATAGTGAATTTAATTAGTGTATCTTTCAGAGTTCCAGCAAAAACCAAACACATTCAGTGGTGCTGTTTAAGAAATGTTTTAATGCAGCTACTCTTTAGAGAAGTGCAGCCAGATTTAAAAGACCCAAGTGTGGTTGAGGCACCTTTGGACTAACAAGAAGAGGAAGCCATTACCTGTGCAGGCCAAGGGGTCAAGGGCAGAAACAAGAGTTACTGAGCCCAGCTGAGAGCTGGAACCAGCAAGAGGAGGTGCTAACAGAAACAGTGGTCTAGGTAGCCACACCAGAACTGAGTGAAAGCAGGAAAGAGGTGACAGGACTGAATAGTTTAACCTCTCTCTTCCTGCACTGTGACCTCCTGTTGGTAACATTCTTGGCCAGACCCAATCAGGAGCATGAGAGCCAGGGAGAGTAGGTGATGCGTTTTGTAGAGGTCAGCCTCCCAGGGCACGGAGCAGGGCTGAGATGGACAGAGAATAGATCTGGGGGCAAATGGAGAATGATCAGCATAAAGTGTTTAAGATTTTTTTTTTTTTTTACTTTATTTCCAAATTTGGAGATAAAGCTTTTGTCTAAAATTTGGGTTACATAAACGGTATTCATCTTCATAGTTTATATTTGGCTAATTGAAAACACCCTTTTCTTTACTACACCAGAATGCTCTGCTTATAAAAATGTCTTGACATGTTGTGTTAAGAGTAACATGGCGTGAAGTCATGTTCAGACAGTTCACAAGAAGAGATATTCAGATAGCTAATAAAAATATGAAGAAACGTTTGACCTCATTAGTAATCAAAGAAATAAAAATTGAGAAAACCAATGTGATCCCATGCTTTTTATTTTCCTTTTTTAAAAATAATAATGGTAGTTGTTGCTATTTATTAACCAGTTATTATGAATTAGGCACTGTGCTAAATGCTTTATTTTATTTATTTATTTTTTGCGGTACGCGGGCCTCTCACTGCTGTGGCCTCTCCCATTGCAGAGCACAGGCTCCGGACGCGCAGGCTCAGCGGCCATGGCTCACGGGCCCAGCCGCTCCGCGGCATGTGGGATCTTCCCGGACCGGGGCACAAACCCGTGTTCCCTGCATCGGCAGGCAGACTCTCAACCACTGCGCCACCAGGGAAGCCCTAAATGCTTTATTTTTATTTTAATTTTTTATTCTTTGGCTGCGCTGCGCGGCTTATGGTATCTTAGTCCCCTAGCCGGGCCCTTGGCAGTGAGAGTGCAGAGTCCTAACCCCTGGACCTCCAGGGAATTCCCATTCCATACTTCTCTGATCAAACTGGAATGACAAGAAAATAGGTAGATTCTTAGAACTGCTGAGAGTGTAGTCTGACAGAATTGTCCTATATTGATGGTGGAGAGAGTGAAGCTGGTACACTCGTTCTGGAAATCCATTTTCTGATTTATAGCAAGAAGCTTAACTAAATTCATTTCTCTGCCCTAAAAAATTTTACTTAGTGGAATTTATCCTAGGGAAATAAGCATGTAAATATGAATGTTTACTGTTATTGAAAATAGCACATATTAGAAACAGCGGTCAATATGGGAATGATTTAAAATGATGGATCTTATAGAATACTATAAGAGGTAGAAGCTTCTTTGAAGGAAATTTAGCAAGACAGATGTTAATTATGTAAGTACAAAAAGTAGAGAAAAAATTTATTTAGCAGAAAAAAAGGAACATGTAAAAATTATTGAAGATCTCAAAGAACTTCATATAGATTATGAAGATTATGTAGATTTTTGTAGTATATAAATATGTCTAGCAATATTTACCATATTAGAAATTAAAACTGAAAACTTTTTAAAATGTGAGAATACACAAGCACAGTCATTAACTGTCAGAGTGATGCCATTACTCACATGATATAGTTTCTAGAAAATTCCACAGTACATTTGTGACAAGGTGAGAATGAAAAGGGCAAACGATGTCTTTATATTATGAAAATAACTTTCATCTTGTGAACCCCCTAAACAGTCTTGGGGACTCCAAAGGTCCGTGGATCATATTTTGAGAACTGTGTGCAGGTCTAGAGTGTTTTACCACTTAAGTTGGCAAGACTTGCACCAGTTCCCTATCCAGAGCCCTGAAATAGCACATGTAATGGTCAGTCTCACTGGGCAGGTTTCATCTCAGATTACAGTAGTGTCACCACTTTAATTATGTAACGTCAGCAGTTAAATTTCTTCTACCATTGTTCTTACATCTTTTTAAAATTATCATGCAAGAAATAACATTATGAATTTATTTTCTTGCTAAAAAATCAGGAGGCTGAGTCTAACATAGGTTTATTTCTTTTGCTTATTTGTTTAGCTTAATTATATGAAGTATCTTATAAAGACATGAAAATGAAATCCCCCTTCCTTGGTACTGTAACATATTGCCCCTATTTAAAAGAGTAACAATATAGTAAATCCAAGTTTCCAAGTTATTGTAGCTCTGGAGGATACAGCTGGCTTCTTAATAAGGCTAATCAATGGCCCCTATTTGGTAAAGTTAACAGTGAGCACCCAGTGAGACAGAACTAATACTGAGATGTGAGCATACAGACTATCTGCTAGGATTGACGTTATATACTGGTTTGGATATATGCAGAGACTGGGAGACAAAAGCCTTCTTAGCTATTGGTGCATGTTGAATAGAAATGCCTGAGCTGGCAGGCATTTACTGAGTGCCTGCAGAATTCAGAGACCTTTGAGGCTCTTGGTTGAATTTTAGATTGGGGAGAGGGGTCATAGAAAGAACAGAAAGACAGGGTTCTTCTAGATGAGTTCAGCCTTCTTATTGAGTAGGTGCAGGTAGGATCTGAAGAGAGGAAACTTAACCGACCTCAAAATGGAAGTTTAAGAGGGGCTTCACTGAGATTTTCGGAAGTCATAGCAATGTAGGAACATCATAGCACACAGGTCACTGCTGAACAAAACTGCCACACAGAATTTACTTTTCAGTCTTCTACTGCCTCTCTCTCATCTTCCATTGCCCTATTGCAGTCAATGAACAAAAGATCTCTTAAGAAAAATGCCATGATCACAATAGCTACTGTTTGTTGGGTCCTTGCTGTATGCCAGGTCCTGAGCAAGATGTTTTATGTGAATTATTCATACATGCATTTTCAGAACAGCTATATGAGATAGCTTCTACTATTTCCTCTGTTTCTCATATGGGAAAATTGAAACACAGAGAGTTTAAGTAATTCACCTAGCATCACACAGCTGGTAAGTGGGGGATGCTAGAGATTTAGTGTTACCCTAACAGAAGGGTTTGTGTTTTTAAAGAAGAGCGAGTACAGAAGGTAATATTTTACCTAAAAGAATCACTCTTGGGGCTTCCCTGGTGGCGCAGTGGTTGAGAGTCTGCCTGCCGATGCAGGGGACACAGGTTCGTGCCCCGGTCCGGGAGGATCCCACATGTCGCGGAGAGGCTGGGCCCGTGAGCCATGGGCGCTGAGCCTGCGCGTTGAGAGCCTGTGCTCCGCAACGGGAGAGGCCACAACAGTGAGAGGCCCGCGTACCGCAAAAAAAAAAAAAAAAAAAAGAATCACTCTCTAAAAGAGGGATGTTAGGCACTTTATCCCCGTTAGCTGGGACAAACATGGGTTTTTTGACAGTAGAGAAAAGTAGCTTTCTTCTGGTCACTTCAAATCACAATGCCTCTGAGGACCTGTGGTTTGTAGTTATTAGGAAACATAATCGATATTAACCTGAGACACAAGTGAAGGAGAATATTCTAAATACCTTTGGTAGAATATGTTTTAAAACTGCAAATGCAAACCATTTGCTGCACTGGGATTCAGAGAGAGTCCAGAACAATAAAGTCAAAACGATAACTGTAGTCTCTCAGAAGAGGTTTGCAATTTTATTTGCTTAAAATTGCTCTGATTCCATTGTCCTTTTGCATGTCACATGAATAGCTTGTGTACCAGCAAGCACTGCCTAAGAAAAAGATGGCACTTTGAAGTGTGAACTCTTTATAACAGAAAACACCATGATCACGGAATAAAGAGGATTAAATAGTAAAGCACGTTTTGAGCCAGAACAAAAGAACAATGCATGGCATGCTTGCACCACCTTGTGGAATAATATATACTTGCACGTCTTTTAGGAATGTGAAGCAATTTTTCACATATTTAAATTTTATTTAGAAGAATCAGATGAGTTAGAATAGCAATATAATTTTAAACTACTAGAAGCCCATTGTTATGTCTTCTTAGTTATTATGTTACAATTAAGATACATTTATGATGCCCCAAAACAATATTATATGCTTGTATGCCTTATTTTATTTTGGTAATTTAAGTACTGCTTGTCATTTAAAAAATAATGATAATAAAGTAATCTTTCCTGCCCTCCCCCCAGCCTGCACTTGTGAAAGGGATGTTAGTTCAGGTGTCATTTAAGACAACCCAAGCATAAATTATTTCACATATAATCTTTTATGTTCAATGAATAATGCATATTATGATCAGTATCCAGGGTTCCAGGTGTTTTTGTTTTAATCTTAATATGCATTTTAAAAATTAATAAATATGTGTATTAAGGTTCTCTATACCATTCATAATAGAAGCATGTAAAAAGAAAGTGAAATGTTAACTGATTGATGGAACTTTCAAATTTGGAGACAGCTCAAGACAGTTTTCTATTAATTTTGCTTCATTTTGGTCAGACTAAACATTTATAAATTTAGGTAAAGAATTCAGATATGCATTATGTTAATGACAGACATTGTTATTACACCATGTGTTTCTGAATTTGAACATTTTCATTTAAATATAAAGGGATGGAATCAGATGACACTATATCCCAAGTCAAATGAAGAAAGGAACTCTTTTCTCCTTTATTTCGTATGTGTAAGCTATAATAACCCTGTAAACAGCGAATGCTCCCGCGGCTAAGAGCTATTATATTCCAATCAGATATCTTTTTATAGACATTTAGACATTAGAGATGAAAATAAGGTGATAAAATATCACTTGCTCCTAATTAAAGTGCCCTATTTAAATGACAATAGAGAGATCCTCTTTTATAATCAGATCATAGGAGAAAATTCTTTAATAAGATTGTACTATCCTATGTGATTTGATTAATAAATAAGCCACAGTCTGTTCTAGATTTTTTTATAAAAGGATCGTCAGACTCAGAGTCAATCTTTAATCTCAGGGTAGGTTTATCCTTAGCTTTCCACCTAGTCCAGGTGGCATTCCCCCAGGAAAACCCAACAACTATTTTAATCTTAATCTAAATGTGAATAAAAGTACTGTAAAAATAATGAAATAATGCATTTGAAGGTAAAATGGCAGGAATGTGGGGATGAATTGCTCTTTTGAATTTCAGATAATTCAAACCATCGGAAGTAGCATAGTATAAAGAAAAAGCAGTTTGGGAATGACCATGCCTGGATTTGAATCCTGACTCCAACCCTTACTAGCTCAGTGATATTCGGCAAATATTAGAGCCTTGGTTTCCTCATAAGTAATAATAATATAGACACAACAGGATTGCTGAGAAGGAAGAATGAAATAGCATCAGTAAAGCAACGAGTGTATACAAAATAAAAGAGGAAGCAAGGAACACCTGTTGAACATTTAATCTTTCCTTTGAGTAGAATAAGACATTGACAGACTACACTATGTATGGGCTGTGAGCTTAAACTCAATGAAATCTTTAGATTAAAATAGAAATGCAAGTTAACTTAGACTTAATGAAGTTAGACAGTAGACTTCAGAGATGTTCAATACATTCAACAAATGGTTGATCTCATTTATGTCCCTTTCATTTTACAGGACAGTCAGAGCAATTTATTCTTGCTGGAATCTCTAGATGCTGATGCTAAAATCTGATTCTTAAGTTAGAAACCCAGGAGTCATTCTCGATTCCACACTCTTCTTTATGCCTTGGTAGAATCCATCAGCAAATGTGGTCAATTATATCTCCCAAACATTTCTTAAATTCTTCTAGTTCTCTCATCTCCACTGGTGTGTGCTTGTCCAGGTCACCTTCATCTTGAGCCTGGAATTTTCAACAGTCTCCTAACTGGCCCTCTATCCTTTCATTCTTGCCTCCTCCAATCTGTGCTTTCATAGTACAGTCAGGGTTTGTCTACTTCCCTTCCTTTCTCCCTGCAATCCTTCTCTTTGCACATCTATTTTCCTTATCCTGACCTTCAAGGCATTGCATCATCTGTCCCTTGCTTACTTCTAGGACCCTGCCCCAGACCACCAGCCCCTCTCCCGTTATACTTTTTCACATTGGCCTTTTTTCAGGTCCTCACCTTGTTGACCTCTCCCTGCCTCAGGGCCTTTGCCTTGAAAGCACTACCGCTTCTTTTTGCATAGCTAGCTCTTTTTTATTCTTTATATCACTTTCTCAGCAAAGCCTTCTGATCCTCACCCCAATCTAAAATAGTCTTTCCTTCTTTACTCTCACTTTATCTGTCCTAGAAAGAGCATCGATTATGTGCCAGCAGCTATTCTAGACATGGGATAAATCAATTCATATGACAGACAAATATCTCTAATCAAAAGTAGTTTACATTCTAGTATAGAAAATAAAATAATCAAATTGTATAGTATGCTAGAAGGTGGTAGATGCTTTGCAGAAAAATAAAGCAGAGAATAGGGTTGAAAAGTTCAGGAGTGAAAATTGCAATTTTAAGTAGTATGGTAAGAAAAGTCCTCCCTGATATGATGACATTTGTATAAAGATGTGAAGGAAGAAAGGGAATGATACAGATAACTGGGAGAAGATCATTCCAGACAGTGGCAGGGAAACTGTAAATGCAAAGGCCCTGAGGTGGGCATGTGCCTGGTATGTCTGAGGAACAGTGAAGGGCCAGTGAGTGTGGAGTGGATTCAGCTTTTGATTCGACACTTACCACAATATGAAAGTTAATTAATCCTTTTTCCCTCCTTGTCTCTCTTTCTCACTGATCTCCATGAAGGAGGAGCGATTTCTTTTTTAACCTCTGATGTATCCAGTATCCAAAGCACTTGACACAATGCCTAACACATAGTAGACAGCCAAGAAAATTGTTTGATGAATGACTCTTCTCTTAGGCTACTGATGTTGAGAACAGATGACTCAACTTGGACATGAGGTGGAGTGCGGCTGCTTTTAGATTTGTGTATTCCTATGGAAAGATGTTAAAGTTAGAGAAGGAGATTATGGTTGATGCTGCAGAGCCTCACCAGAAACTTACCAGACATGGGCAGGTCCTTCCAGAAACAATTACAGGTAAAGAACTTGGCTGGAAGCCATCAAATAATAATGAAGGAAATTGCATGATCTTGAGCGCAATTCTAGGCATTGTGATGAATTATTCCTCCCTACCTCAAAACTATTTCTGTCTATAGGATGAGAATGGATACCTGGAAGCAATGGACTTTCCCTTAGGCCTGGCCTAGAGAGAAGCTGAACTTCATTGTCCTTTGGTCCTCCCTTTTCTAGCTTCCATTCTCTGAGCCCATCTTTATCTCCTTATGTTGAAACATGTCTGACAGTGTGTTTCTTTACTGCAGTTATATTCTTGTTTCTTTGGATACATGCTCGTCATCATGATTTAATTTGCAAAGAGGCTAGTCTTTTTACTGAATTGTTTTCTACCTTAACATGAAAATCTCAAAAAATGATGCTTTACGGTAGGCACTGTTTTAATATAAGGTCAGCAAACTTATCTGGAAAGAAAAAAAAATCTAACAGTTTAGCTGAGGATACTCCTGATGGATGATGACTCAGAATTCATTCAGTGGGTTCTCAAATCCAAGAATTGGATTAACCCTGATATTTGGTAATGAGTTGTCATGATTGGAATGATAAATAAATACAAGTCTTTTTTCTACCATGTAGATTTGAGTGGATGCAGAGAATCCTAATTTTGCATTCAGGATTAGAAACCCCAATATTAACGCTCTTCTCAAAATTTCTCACATCATCCCGCACTAATTCAGTGAGTATTCCTCTACGGTCTGCCTGAAACGGAGCAGGACCCTATGGTCCTACCCGCCCCCCCCACCCCCATGTCCTCAGCCTGCTTTTGTCTGTGGAAAAACTTTAGCCAAAGAATAAGTTTAATCAGAGAAGTGAGAAAATGCAGAAACAGGAAAACAGTCCAAAGAGACCAAATAATAATAGTTTAGTCATTGAGCATAGTCAAGGACCTTTAGTTCCTCCTTAAGGGCAGTAGATAATATTCTGAGCCATATCCTGTGAGCTGTCTTATAGATACTGAAACTCCCACCAGGTGGAAGAAGTTAACTACATGATGACCAGGCTGTAGCCATGACATAGGCTGCCACAATTCCGAGAATTGACCTCAAAGAAATGGAAACAAACTGACCCTGGAACTGAAGATTAACTGTACCTAAAACGATCAAGATGATGCTGGTCAGACCACCGATGACCGATTTCAAGATGACGGTCAGAGCTGACTGTGCTGTTTCTGCATGCGGCCCCCTCCCTCTGTCTATAAAAGCTCTTGCCTCCTGATTGTCCGGGCGGGGGTCGGGGGTAGGCATCAGCGGCCCCCCTGCCCCGGTTGTCAGCTTCCAAAATAAAGCAAACTTTCCTTTCCACCAACCTGGTCTCTTTATTGGCTTTTGAGCGGTGAGCAGCCAGACCCCACTTTTGGTTACATGCCTTGGTTGGTCTTCTGTTCCTTAGCTTTTCAAGCTACCACCCCTAACGTTCTCTCTTTCATTGAAGACTTAGCTGGTTCGAGCTCATTCATTCTCTCAGTTTTATCTGTCATTTACCTCAAGGCCTCCTGAGATATCCACCAACCCTCCTTTCTTTCTGGAACTCTAGTCCCGTATTTTCAGTTAGTTGTATGTTGTACATGTTCACCAGTTTCTTATTTTCAGGTACTTCAACCCCAAACTGTCCCACCAGACTTACCATTTCCCCTTTGAGATCTCTCTCTTGCAATCTTCATTTCCATTTGAAGATCTCATTATCAAACCTAGAAAATAATACTAGAAAATGAAGAAAATGATCATCCTTCTCTTTCCCCCCTTCACATTCAGAAGTCACTTATTTACTTCATAAATATTGAACACTTGTTGTGGCTCTGGGGGTGAAATTGTTAGCAAAATCACCTGCTTCCTGTCCTCATGGAGTTTATCCTCTGTTCTTGTCACTCAGCTCTTTCTATTCTATATAAAGATACCAACACATCCTCTCTTCTCTGTCTTCATAGTCACTGCTGTGGTTTGGGTCTCAGCATTTCCTGCTTTGATAGTGAATAGCCACAAAGTTGGTTTCTGTGCCTCCGTTGTTTTCCCTCCAATCAGTCTGCATTGCTGACAGAACCTCCTGTTTCTTTAACACATGCAGGTTTGCATCACTGCTTGATCCTCACTTAAACCTCTTTGTTGGATCTCCTGGACTGACAAAATAAGGTGTATAATCCTTAGTAAGACATCTTTGCCCTGACTTACCTCTCCATTTGCATTTCCTTCCTCTTTCCTTCTCTTGCACCTGCCTCGTGTTCCAGGCACATAAGAGCTTTTAACCATATTCTGATCACATGACTTTCATGCTCCTGTTTGAAAAACCATCTGCACTTTTCAGGGTTTCGTGAAACTGTTTAGAAGACATTCAGTGTCACCCCTTCTGTGAAACCTTTCCTGAGTTCCCATGCTTCCCCATTTCAGGGCTCCCCCAGTGCTTCATGCATTGCTTTTTAGGACTTGACTTTTATTTTTTGTATTACCCACATCTATAATACAATGTTTATTATTTCCAGTTTTAGCTTCTTTAAAATGAAGCAAGAGGTAAGAATACTTTTGAAATATTCCAGTGGCAGAGTCCTTATAGATTTTTTTATGTTTTTTTTCCCAAGTCTTTTTTGCATTGTATTTCCACTGTATTGATATTTCTCTTAGCAGGTCACCTTTATTTAAAGCCTTTCCAAAGCAATTAATTGGTTTTTTTCCCCCTAATACAGTAGTTTTTAGTATATTCAAAGAATTATACAACCATTACCACAGTCAATTTTAGAAGATATGCATTACTTCAAAAAGGAATTCTCATATCCATTAGCAACCACTCTCCATTTGTCCCTAAACCCCTAGCCCTAGGCAACCACCCGTCTATTTTCTACCTCTATGGATTTGCTTATTTTGAACGTTTTGAATAAATGGAGTCATAACTTTTATATGATTGGAGTTTGTGCCTGGCTTTTCCACTTAGCATGTTTTCAAGATTCATCCATATTGTAACATGTATCTGTATTGCCTGCACCTTTATGGATGAATAATATTTCATTGTATGGATAAGCCATACTTTGTTATCCATTCATTAGTTGATGGTGTTTTGAACTGTTTCCACTTTTGACAATTATAAATAATTTTGCTATGAACATTTCTTTATGAGCTTTTGTGGTTTAGTCTTAATAGAAACAACTCTTTCCTTTTGAACTCTTATTTGCATAGTGGTTAAGAGCAAGCATGGATTCTAAAGTTAGATTGTTTGTGTTTAAATCTGCAACTTACTATCTGTATGACTTTGGAAAAGTTTCCTAGATTCTTTGGGCCTCAGTTTTCTCACCTCTAAGAGGGAGATAATACATAGGATGGTTGTTAAGTGGGTTAATTTATATAAAGTATATAGAACAGTGCCAGGAGCATAGGAACTTCTCTATAAATATTTGCTAACAATGTAATTATTTATGTAATATTTATTGAATTGCATAAGTCTAATAGGGGGTGCAGCTGGTAAAACAAGATTGGGAATAAACACAACTGATTGGTGATAAACTTAACTTGTGGGATTCATACTATCTGGAATCACTCAGTGTGCAATCATATCAGACACTACTGATGGAAATGGAAACTGTTAATTAATGTGAACCCAGTGGGCCACTTAAAGGAAGGTCAGTTAAGAGGGCTTCTACCTTATGGGGAATGCTTACAAAGACAAGGTTAAAAGTTAGAGCTTAGATGAAATTGCAGGTGGATCCTTGCATTGCATCTTATATACTTTATCATTTAATCTGGTTAGGCATTGAAAAAGGAGAGAAGCACGCATTCAGTGTGGCCTAGAAGTGTCTAAGTTTCCTCATGTTAAATAAGACCACTAATACCAACTACATCAATTTTGTAAGATTGTTGTGAGGTTGGATGAAGATGTGTTGTGAAATCTGTGAACTGAAAGTTATTTTTTAACTTTTTTGAGGAATAATCACAAATATAATTGCATATATTTAAAGTATACAACATAATGATTTTATACACAGACACACACACATTACAGAATGATTACCAAGGTCAAGATAATTAACACATCCATACCTCATGTAGTTAATATAGCTAACTCTTTTTCGTGTGTGTGTGTGTGCGTGTGTGTGTGTGTGTGATGAGAATGCTTAAGATCTACTCTCAGCAACTTTCAAGTATATATTATTAACTACATGGATTAATCTGGAGGGCATTATGCTAAGTGAAATAGGCCAGAAAGAGAAAGGAAAATATTGTATGGTATCACTTATATGTGGACTCTTAAAAAAAAAAGCTGATTTTATAGAAACAGAGAACAGAATGATGGTTGCCAGGGCCTGGGGGGCAGGGGAAGTGGGGTGATGCAGATCAAAGGGCTCAAATTTTTAGTTAGAAGAAGGGTAAGTCCTGAGGATCTTATGTACAGCACGGTGAGTGTAATTCTGTAGCAGTGCAGTACCGTGTATGTGAAAGGAAAATCATAATTTGAATTGTTGTTTGAACATTTGTGTATTTGTTTGATGTGTAAGTGATTTGGGTCAGGAAAGTAAAAACCACCCTAGGTCTTTACTGTAGAAAGGAGGTGTAATGTAGGGAATCTGAAAAAGCGGAACTTGAGAGGAGCTGGGCCAACAGTCTCAGATGCCTGTAGCAACGAACACGCGTACATCTCAGGAAATGACCCAAAACCTTGGGCAAAAGCTCCTGAGCCCTCTGACCAGACCACACCTGCCCCAACTGCGACCTGAGAACAAGGGTTTCTCCTTCTTTTCTGCCTTCCAGCGCTCACACAAGCTCCTCTCACTGAAGGACTCTCCCTAGATCCTTGCTGGCAAAAGAATCTGGAAATGTAGTTTGCAGGCTTTACACTCCTGCAAGCTCAGGAGACGAGCTCAGAAGGCAGGGATGGTACTGGGTGTCAACAAGTCATATCCAGCAGTGATTGGTAGTTTGAATTTGAAAATATTTCCACTGACATGTTGTGCTTGATCGAGCCTCATGCAGACTTTCCTGTTTTTCTTGTATTGTGTGCATGGTCCAGAGTGCTAAAATGATGAGTGAGAAGCAAAAGCATGGCTTCTAACAATGCACACACGTTTGAAAATTCCATTTGAGTGGCTTCCCTCCAAGATAATGGCTGGAGAGGTCAGTATTTGGGGCTTAAGTGAAATGGAATATTGCTCACTTTAGTGACCACACAGAATTAAAAGAGATGCCAAATATTTTTGAAGTATCTTGACATGAAACATTTTGAATGAGGCAAGAGAGAGTGGAAGGCACATTTACCAAAGTAGAGGTGGTAAGTTTATAGATAACAGTTTTGTGTATATTTTGAAATTTATTTAAGCACAATCTTTTACAAGAATGTTTGAAGTAAAGTGATTGATAATACATTAAACATGATGTATATGAAGCTGTGTCTATTCACCTGTCTGTATATGTTGGATAGATTATTTTCTCCTCCATCTCCTAGGACCAGGAGAAAGCCCCAAAGACCCTTTGGTAGTGCTCATAAAGGCGGAGGAAGAGATGCCAACTTTTTTAACATAAAACTGTCCCAGGATCTTGGCAACATCAAGGGTCTAAATGCCCTGTGGGTCTTTTGACCTAAAAAGCCCAAGTTCAATTCAAGTGCAACTAAAAGGAGCTGAATGCCTAAGTCAGTGTGAGGCTGAGAGAAAGATCAGTGGGCCTGAGGTGGATGGTAAAGCAGTGCAGAATTACAGGTAGGAAACTACACAGTGCATTGCCCCAAAGAGAGTACTAAGCATCAGTAACGTCACACAATTTCTTGAAATATTTCCTTATTTCCTGACAGATTTTTAAAGTATGTATAGTTATATCACAAACTATTTTCAAAAATAAAATATTTTCTGAAATATAACATACATATTTTTGTATGTTGATGAAAAATCATATATTTATTATCTGAAAATTTAAAATAAGCAGAATGATTATATTTATGCACTTTAATTAGTTCCCTAATTATATCTGTCCTAGTAGAATGGACAGGATGCATAAGTTTTCATGCATCTAGAATATTGCAGCTTGGTACACCCTGTGGCCACCAGGCATAGCAGTCATCTCCCCATGACTCTGGGTGAGACATTAGCTGTTCCTAAACATTTGTGTCCTAAGACCCTGCATACAGTCCTTGAAAGGAAAGCATTATGTTGATTCTGGAATAATTTGGGAAAAGAGAGACCAGTTATTACTGGCTGTCTTTTGGATTTTTTTATGTACTAAAATAAGAACTCTTTTTACTCCACATGGTGTCACATACTACTAGATGAAACCATAACTGTAGATGGAAGTACAAAGTAGAAATCTTCCAAACTCATCCCAACTCTGACTGAGTCTCCACTGGATTCAAATACTGGTCCCACTACTTATTTGTGCAAGTAATTAGTGCCTCAGTTTTCTCATCTGTAAAATGGAATTTCTGTGAAAACTGTTTTGAGGTCTAAATAAATGTAAAACATTTAGAGCCAGGCAGAGAGGAAAAGTACTATCAATTACTTTTATATTATTTAGAAAACTTTTTCCCTCCAATTCCTTGTTGAGATTAAAGACATTGTCCTATAGTTTCAGAGATGTTCTTAAATATCTTCAGACATCCGTTGTGATTATATCACAATTTATTCAGTGTATTGTTGAAGGACATTTGGGTTGCTTCCAGGTTTCATCGTTTATAAATAGAACTGCTGTGAACATCCTTGTTTATGTCTTTTGGTAGAATGTCCATTCATTTGTCTTGAATAGAAACTCAGGAGTTAAATTGCAGGGTTAAGGGGTAATATGTTTGTGAAACTTTATCGAGCACTTGAATTCTTAAACGTCATGTCATCATCATCATCACCACCACCACCACCAACATCATTACCGTCATTGCTAACAGTTTTAGATGGTCTTTTTTGCCAATGAGTTATTTATTTCCCCCTCTCTTTTCTGAGGCACACTTTCCTAAGTCAGAGAGATATCATGTATGTGTGTGATTTCAACACTTTCTCCTCTCAGTCCGTAACCTACTGGACCAGAGGTCACATCAGATTCAAGCTGGGATGTCCATGTTCTGTTTCCAGAAGCTGGAGTTGGGACTGAGAGAGAGCTGTTCACTCTCTGTGGATCTGGAACATGGAAACTTGCAAATGCAAGACAGACATTATACCAAATAATTAGAGAGGCAAAGGCAGTCAAGGTTTAGAGAGAGAAGAATCAACCAGTTGTAGTAAAAGAAAGACATACTTCCTGGATTCCTGAGAATTTTCCATTTTCTCATTCAAGTCTCTAATTGAGATTAGTTTTTATTCTATCTGTGGATAGTCTGAAGCACTTCTGTATTCGCTGAATAGAATGTCTCTTTTTCTACAAGCTTGCTAGAGGGAGTGTTTGATACCAGTAATCGAGTGTTTTCCTAATATCATTTTGTACTGTATCATTCCTGGGTTTAGCTGTGCCAATAATTTGGAAAATTATTTCTATTGGATCAAC
This sequence comes from Phocoena sinus, assembly GCF_008692025.1. Classification (NCBI taxonomy): domain Eukaryota; kingdom Metazoa; phylum Chordata; class Mammalia; order Artiodactyla; family Phocoenidae; genus Phocoena; species Phocoena sinus. The sequence goes on from NC_045769.1 coordinate 24,489,142, forward strand.
TTGTATTCCTCCAATATACATGCATATATAGCAAATGGGACAGTCAATAAATAATAGAAAGGTAATAAATATTCTGATATCAGCAGTGCTGAAGCAAAATATTCTCCGTACAATGTCACTAACATCATGGTTTTATAGATAACAGAAGAAGGCTTTATTTTATTCAGAAGGCCTCGTGCTCTGATGTCTTCAGCTAGAAAGGTAACTCTTGTGAGTTCTAAAGGCCTCTTTCTTCTCTCAGTGGGTTTTACCATCCTGTCCCTTTGCACCAATACCCCTCCATCCCCACATATAGTTCTGATTCTGTAGCTGGGAACTTATGTGTGCTTTATTACACATACCCAGAGTCAGGGTATTTCTTCCCAACATACATAGATGTTTACACGTCTCTTAACAGAAATTCAAGCAAGAGTGTCCCTTTGCAGTTTGTTCTGTTGGTCCATCACTCCCATGAGTTAGAGCTCTCAGAAGTAATAAGTAATTGGAGCCTGTGCTTTAAGAGTAGTGTTTTGGAGAGATACTGTTGGAGGTCAGGGTGCCTGACATGGAGAGCTGGTGGGAAAAGTTATATAATTTAACTCTTCATCTACCTTCTACCTTCACTGGTCCACTGACCTGACTTGAAAAATAAATTTGAATGCCTACAGATACCATCTAACTCAGCCTTGAAGAAGCTAAAGGAAGCCTCTTATTATTTTGTTCTTTCCCCCACCGTAGTCTACTTCTAATTGTATACAGTGGCCTGAGGGGTGGGTACAGGGATGAGGGGGTAAGGGGTTCGTAGTTCTACCAGACAGATTGAACAGATGAATTGAACAAGTTAGCATCTTTCACCCTCATCTCCTTGTTTATCCTAATCTTTTCCTTCACCATAAATTAGATGTTTTACTTTTATGAGAATTTGTTCCAGAGCTTAAACAACTAGACACCTATGGAAGGTTTGGTATCAGAGGATCTAAATTTCAGGATGGATGTGAAAAGTCACATTGGAACTCTCAAGTTCAAGGAAATGTCTTGAAAGTCCTTCTTTATCGTGTCCTCACCTGTTGCTTCTCTCCACCCTGGGAAAGTGTCAACCTCAACCCAACTCCTGTCTTCTTTCACTTCCTAATCTCACCTTTAGTCTGTAGTTTCCTGAAATACGATGATGAATCTTCCACAGCCCCTGAGTTCCTGTGTCTCAAAATATTCAGCTACTAGTAGATCAGCTAAGACCAAATGGCTGCATGCAAGATCGGTGCTCCAGGTGGATTATAAACAGGCAGACCAGGCACCTGGTTAGGGGCATGGGAAAAGCCGGGTCCCTCAAACATCAGACAAAATGTAAAAATTCCTAATAATAGCTAATGCTTATTCAGGGCTTACCATGTGCCTGGTACTACTCTAAGCACTTGATTTATAGGTTAACTCTTTTAACCTTCCCAGAAGTCCTATAAAGATATACTATTGTTACCCTCAAGAAACAAAGGCACCAAGAGGTTTTTTTCTTGTCCAAGTCACAGAATGAGTAAGTGGAAGCAGCAGAGCAGGAATTTAGACTCAAGCATCTGAATCCAAAGTCCAGACTCAGTCTCACCTCCCAAGTGAAAGAATTTGATATTTCAGGGAAAAAAATCATCTTGAAAACATAAGATTTTTTTGAACGAACACTTATTTTATAGCCTAGAATTTTAATTTTCAGCATATCATGGATGTGTATAGGGAAAGCACTAAAATCTCTTTTGTGTTAGGGCTCTAGAGTTTTTAATATGACTTTGGGCCACTTTTAGGCTGTGAGACTTTGGGCAGCGTATGTCTCTGAGCCTCAGTTTCTTGTTTTATATAATTAAGATATAATAGGCGTGTCCTATAGTCGTATCTGGAAAGACAAATTGAAATTATAATGTACGTTATAAGTACTCAACAAATGGTAACAATACCTGTCATTTAATGAGTGATTATTAGGAGACAGGCAATTCCTACCTACACATTATCTCAGATAATCAAATGGAGGGACACTAGCTACTGCAAAGCACTATCAAGTTAAAAAAGTTTAAATCCCTCTAATAGGACTCAAATGTGAATGTTCCTTCCTTTTTCCTGGTTGTCTGTTTGTTGTTGTTTGTTTGGTTTGTTTTGGTGTTTATTTTTTTGGCAAGGCTTATTACAAGTACAAGACTTTTGAGTATCACAAAAGTTTATAACTTAATATCGTTCTTAGGAAGAATTATTCCTACATTGCTGACCCTTAAGAAAACAGAAGAGAATACCATCTGTATGTCAGCATTAAAGATTAAAAACTTTGTACTAGGGGCTTCCATGGTGGCGCTGTGGTTGAGAGTCCGCCTGCCGATGCAGGGGACACGGGTTTGTGCCCCGGTCCGGGAAGATCCCACATACCGCAGAGCGGCTGGGCCTGTGAGCCATGGCCGCTGAGCCTGTGCGTCCGGAGCCTGTGCTCCGCAACGAGAGGGGCCACAACAGTGAGAGGCCCACATACCGCAAAAAAAAAAACAAAAAAACTTTGTAGTAGGCACTACAAGTGGGTAATTTAATTCTCTCAGAATGTTTATGTCTGGTTTTTTTATTGCCCAATTTCAAAAGGATACTGTGTTTTAAAAATGAATATGTAGAAGTTTCTTGATTTCCCTTTACAGTAAGTGATTTCCCTTTACAGTAAGATGAACATTTGATGAAAAGAAATGGGATTTTCTGAAGTACATCTGACACAATTTGCTTCCAACTGGTAGGTATAAATTAATGTAACAAAAGGCAATAGTTTTTTAAGTCTTACCTAAAATTGAGGTATCTAACCTTGTTTCTTTTTAGAGACTGAGAGAATATCTACTGATGGTAATGAAAACAGAGCTACTGTGTTCCCTCACGGCATCATTCTTGGAGCCTTGACATTTGAATTCCCAAGTTAGCTTTTATTTTTAACAGTTGTTGAAAATATACATTCTTAAATGCCAACAACTTAGAAGTAGTTTCCCTTTCCCTAGCAATATACTGGTGGCATTCAGTCACATGGTTCTTCCTTCCTGTTAACCTAACATGATTGGAAATGTTGTATATTGGGGAAAAAAGAATTCCATGGTTTCTAATGGGTTAGGCCACTAAATGATTCAATCAAGAATATGTGTGCGGGCTTCCCTGGTGGCGCAGTGGTTGAGAGTCTGCCTGCCGTTGCAGGGGACACGGGTTTGTGCCCCGGTTCAGGAGGATCCCACATGACGCGGAGCTGCTGGGCCCATGAGCCATGGCCGCTGAGCCTGCGTGTCCGGAGCCTGTGCTCCACAATGGGAGAGGCCACAGCAGTGAGAGGCCTGCGTACCGCAGAAAAAGAAACAAGGTACTTTAAGGACGTAGGTACTTTAAGGAAGCTAATTTATTGTTCAGTCTCTAAGGAGGAAGGTATAAAAGTGAAAAGCTTTCACTGTGAGCTTGCTGAGAATTCAGATGTAAATTATTTCACATGACAGAGGTTCATAAAACTGTAGATGGTCTAGAACAAAAATCAGTCAGGAAAAAAATTGAATTAAATGAAGACCAGTGGCAGCACATTAAATTGTATTAGGATTAACAAGAGGGTTTTCCTATGGTTTAATAAAGTACTTTCCAAGTTTCTATGACCTCCTGGATGTACTTGTACAATAAAGGCAGAACAGGCATGGTAATGTGACAGTCCTTCATATTTGCATTAATGCCAAAGACTCTTAGAAGTTAATGAGAAGGAAATGTTTGAAAAGATTTCAAGGTTATTCTCATATATTTATGAGAATATTTATGTATAAGGTTATTTATTTAGCATGGGACTGTATCTTAACAACCACAAGACAAGAATACAGATTACCTTGATTGATTTTTTTTCACTTTTCAGGCTTCCATTAGTCTTTCTTTTTATTTGTACCATGTCAGAGTTTCCATGAATACAGCATCTTTTTTTTAACCCCATAGTTTTATTTTCTTTTAAGTTAGAAGTAAATGGAAATATATATTTTTTTCCTCTCTGAGTTTCCACTAGGTGACAAAACCTTGGATAATGAGGATAAAAATGAACAAATACTATAATTGTCCTTAAGGACAATGTGAGACATGGAAAAGAATGTTCATGGCAGCACTGTCGGTAATATAAAAACTGGAAACAGCCCCAATACTCATTAATATGTGAATGAATAAATAAATAGTGGTGCATTCATTTTACTATATAAAAGTGAGGGCTTCCCTGGTGGCGCAGTGGTTGGGAGTCCGCCTGCCAATGCAGGGGACGCGGGTTCGTGCCCCGGTCCGGGAGGATCCCACATGCCGCGGAGCGGCTGGGCCCGTGAGCCATGGCCGCTGAGCCTGCGCGCCTGGAGCCTGTGCTCCGCAACGGGAGAGGCCACAGCAGTGAGAGGCCCGCGTACCCCAAAAAAAAAAAAAAAAAAAAAAAAAACGTTAAAAGTGAAAACCACTTAATACACAGCAACTTTGTGCATCAATCTTAGTATCATTAGGTTGAGTCCTAAAGCAAGTACCAGAAGGTTCCCTTTTACAGAAGCCACTTTTTAAGGATTGTAAAAAATTTAAAGAGCCGAGATTCCTGATGCCATCATTTAGCTGCTACGCTAGCCCTAGATACCTAGGTTTGACCTTCTGATTGTGAGATAAATAACACCCTCCTTTTTCTATAGTCCCTATACTTACTATTATTAATTTTGGGTATTTACAAGTAAACACATTCCTATTTGATACTCTTTTTATAGTTTTCTTTCAATATTATGAATTTTTCAATTTGATTAAATAATGATTTTTAAATTGTCAGAAGTAAACTATGTCCTGTCAGTATAGACCAGGGCCAGTGAGAATGGTCTGCAGGGCCAGCTAGTGTCCCTGGGGACACTCATTTGAGAAACTCAACAATAACCAAGTGTACATACAGAGCAGAGGAGGTTCAATGAACTATAATGGATTGTTATAGTATCTCCATTGAACTGAGAGCCTCTAAAGTCATAAACTCTATTAAAGCCACCCAAAGAGGGTTTCTAAACTCTTCATCTCTCCTAAAATTCCAACACAAGTAGACATCTTACGTCAGTGACCATACTACTACCCTGGAGGCCTATCAGAATGAAGCCCCTCTGTGCTTTAGAATATGATTTGTTCACTATGGTCAAACAGAATGAATTGAACTCTTTTTGTATAATTCCAAGGATGTACCTTTAGATCTTTTCCAGAGGTCTTAGGGTACATATTAAAATTAGTTGTAGCTGAAAACTACTTGCTACCCAGCTCCCCTTTCCAAGTTAAACATTTATTCTCAGCTGGATGCTTGAGTTTCCTTATTATATTTGATTTTGTTTAAATATCTACAAAGATAGGCATTTTTGGAATTCTTTAACATCAGTGGGTTAAGTGTTTGCTGTATTGTTTCCTCTGTAATTCTTTTTTTTTTGCGGGTACGTGGGCCTCTCACTGCTGTGGCCTCTCCTGTTGCGGAGCACAGGCTCCGGACATGTAGGCTCAGCGGCCATGGCTCACGGGCCCAGCCGCTCCACGGTATGTGGGATCTTCCCGGACCGGGGCACGAACCCGTGTCCCCTGCATCGGCAGGCGGACTCTCAACCACTGCGCCACCAGGGAAGCCCTCTTTTTTATTTATGGGATTTAATAATGAAGTGTTTTACTTCATATTTCCTGCGTATCAGATCTCTATACCTCCCTTCCCTCAAGTTGCAATTTAAAAAAAAAAAATTCAAGGCAATGGCTGATTCTGTGATTACAGATATCCTGGAAAGAAAAAACAGAGGAAATTTAAAAAGGGATGATCAAAATTGATATAGAATAATAAGATGATTTCTTCCTGGAACAAGATTTTTATTAAAAAATTGAAAATATCTTGCTGTCACATAGTATCAGTCCTGATAGTTAATTTCTGGCTGAAAGAATTCTGGTTCTCATTGTGGTGCTTCCACATTGTTTTGTGTCATCTGATTACCTTATCAGTGAAAACTACCATTTAGGTAACTCAGGGAATCTGAACAAGATGAGTGATGGGAAGATTCACAAAGGCCTACTGTCTTTTATTATTTTCTTTCTTCTTTCTTCCCCTTGTTACCCCAGATCTCTTCAAGTTCAACTTTTATGATGAATTAGACACTCTGAAGCCAGAATTTACATCTCCTTAATCATGAAAAAGTCATGAAAGTTCTTGTTTGTTGACAAAATTTAAACCATGTGTAATTTGTTGAACTGTATGAACTCCAGCTACCATTTAGTGATGCTCATTGTGTATCAGACACTATGCTTAGCACGTTACCTATACTGTCTCTCATAGTTTTATATACACCTTTGTGAGGTCAATACTGTTCTCTCCATCAGTAAAGATAGGACACTGGTGCTTAAGAATGTTATGTAACTCGATCAAAATCAAACAGCTGGCAGTGGATAGACTGCCTAAGATTTGGATCCAGGTTACCTTAACCTAATTCCTTTGCTTAAAATAATTAAACACTTAACTCCTTTTACTCCATTTGTAGAATTAGAATCTTCAAATGGGAAGGAACCTTAAAGACTTTCTTATTTAACCTAATGCATAACCTCTCTGCATATCTCTTAGCTCTTCTTGAACCCACTAAATGATGGGAACCTCATTCCATCCTGAGGCAGCTTCTTCCGTTTTCAGAAAGTTCTACAGAGAATTACAATTACTTAAAACTTGCCTCTTTCTGTACTGCTGTGGATAGGGCCCTGGTTCTCCTCACACGTGTCGTATGTAATCGTTCAATCCCTTGTGGAGAGGTAGTGTGGTGTAGTAGCTAAGCCTCATCTGTAGAATGAGGTTGACAGTCATAATAGTACATGTGACCTTAAAATGGTGGTGTGGGTTAAATGAAGTAACACATGTAAAATGCCTGGTAATTAGTAACTTATAAAAAGTGTTGAGTTTATTCCATCAAAGCCCAAGCATTCCTTTAAGACCTTGGGGATTTCCCTCACCACCTCTTTCTGAAACCATAAAAATCAAATTTCAGCAAAGTTGATAATTGGTTCTAAATATCGAGCTGATTTTAAGCCAGGCCTCCACCTCTGTCTTAACTTTAAACTTTGGCCTCATTTGAGCTCCAACATTTGTGTTCAATTTATTCTTCTTTGTAGTCCATTCAGATTAACGCCTTGTTTGGATGGCCACCAGCACTGGTCCAAGCTTTGACAAGTTTTGATTTGTCTCCATCAGCTCTAAGTGCTGCAGTCTTAAAACAAGTGTTTCCAGAATCTGAGGGCCCTAATAGTGTACTCGGACCTCACTTCCCTGGGGTACCTGCTGTGGGCCAGAGAGGCTGGACACCTTTCAGATGATGGCCTCACAAATGTTTGAGGATAGTTATTATATCCCCTCTTTAGACTAAATGACACTAGTCCCATCAATCAGTTCTTACATGACATAGTCCGTCAACCATGTGTATTTTGTCAATGTCTGCCCAAATTTTGTAGTCCAGAACTAGGCAAAATATTCCAAGTGTGGTCTGATCTTGGTGAAGTACTGCTCTTACCATCTATGTTTAAGCAACCTAATCTTTTGAATTAAAGTGAAAGAAAGGTTGGACTATTCACAATCTTTTTTTAGTAAAACTTTAAAATAGTGTGAGTGTGTGTTTGCGTGGATAGTTATGTGTATGTGTGTTTGTGTTTGCACCCAAGCAGAATGTAAAATAGAGTGGTTAATTCTTTCAGGTAATTCATTTTTCTCCTGTTGTAGAACTTCAGGAAAAAAGTTGTTTTGATTCAGTAACCCTTAACTATTCTTTGATGTTGTTTGAAGAAACCATGGTTGAAGGGATTTTTTTTAGTGTATTCTGTTTTGTCTGTTCTTATTTATAGATGTGCCTTTACTTGAACTAAAATGCCACAAGATAAGACTAAGAGGAAACAGTTTGGTTTTAAAATTTATCTTTCCATTTAAATGAAAATTTAAACTAGAAGTGTGGATTAAGAAGTCATTAAACAAGTTAACTAAATTGAGGGAAGTAAATATCAGTTTACTGTCATGAAGATCAATTCAACTAGTTCATTTTCAGTGTCACCACAGTTCCTGATCATTTTCTCATGCTCTCCATCTGGTGTGTATGTGTGAGGAATTTTAGACCTTAACACAACTGTTGTCACTTAGTCTCTTAGGATTCCTTTTCCCAAATGCTAGTATTAAAGAATGCAGCCTCTCTGTTTTTCTTCTCTTGGCTGCTTCTAAAAACAATTCATTGGTTAAATTTTTGGCAGTGCAAGGAGCCAACACAAGTTAGCTTATGTGGAAAAAATAGAGGGACAGACTTGAGGGAGAGGAGAGGTCACAGAAAGGATAGGAACCAGGGCATCTCCTAGAATCTCAGCAGTAGAAAATTGTAGCTTTTTCTCCAGAGTTAAGTTTCCCAACCATTTATTGAACCAGTTCATGGTAAAATAAATCTCAGAAACTCTAGAATTAAAAAAAAGTTCAAATTATTTTTGCACTTTATATGATAAACAAATGGTTTAAGTAAGAAATATTTTATTTTGAGGTCAGTGTATTAGTTGTCATAGTCTCAGTGACTGTGAAGAAATCTTTAAAATTCAGTAAGTGTTTGTCTCTCATATGTGATAGTCTGAGCCAAGCATTCTAATAAGCAGCCGTGCTCTGCTCCACAGTCATTCTGTTTTTACTCCTCCACCCTCTAACGCTTTATTATTTTCTACAAGTTACAACATCAAAAATAGACAAAAATAGCATTCGTGATTGATATTTTAAAATCTGAAATTTTGTTTTAGAACATAAATAGATCTTTATTTTTTTTGAGATTTGATTTTAAATAATAAAATAAAAATGGTTTTTAAATGTGGATAGCTGTTCTTCCCAATAAATAAAAGCTACACATAATCATTCTTATATTATCTCATTACATTAAGTTTCTAGAGTTCTAGAAACATTTGCATATGCTAGGTAAGAGTCTGAATCAGATAAATGTAACATAATTGAGTTGCCACTTATGTGGTTCCCACTTCCTTACCCCTCCTTCACTATTCAGCCTCTGTCATTCATAAACCTTGCTCTCACAGGGGTTATCAAGGATTTCAGTGTTGCAAAAATCTAATGGACGTTAAATTTTTCGTATAACTAAATGTCTTAGCAGAGTTGACTACTCCATCCTTTTTAAAGCACTGTCTGTCTTTGCATCCTTGATGTTGCACTATCCAGGATGTTGCCTCCCTACTTGGGTACTCCTCGTCAGTCTTCTTTATAAACTCCTCTTTCTTTGCCCATCCTCTAAATATTGGACTTTTTCAAGGCTCAATCTAGAGTCCTCTGCTTTTCTCATTGTGTGTGCTCACTGGCTTTAAATACCATCATTATATCTGTGACTCCCAAAACTCATACCTTGGATTCTGATCTCTTTTCTTAGCTCCAGACATATTTCTAATGGTCCACTCTGAATTCTCACAGACATATCAAACTCATTGTCTGTCAAAAAACTTCTCCAGTGTTTTTCATTTTAGTAAATAACACCTGCATTGATTCAGTTGTACAGGACAAGAACTTCATACATTCATTCAACAAATAATTTTTAAGTATTTTGTGCCAGATATTATTCTAGGTGTTGGACATTCAACGAAAGATAAACTTTACCTCTTCATTTTTCTTATCCTCCATTTGCAAAATCCATCATTAAATCCTGTTCAGTCCACTGCCAAAACTTTCTCAAATATATCCAGTTCTCTCTATCCCCACTGACCCCACCATAGTCCAAGTCATTCTGTAGACTTGCCTGTTGCACTTACCGAAGTAAATTCTTCCCTGGAATACAGCAGTAGCCTCCTATGTGTTATTCCTCCTTCCATCCTTGCCACTCCGTTAGCCAGTTCTACATAGAAGTCATAATAATCATTGACAATGCAAATCACGTCATTCCACTGCTTAATGGTTCCAAGTATACTCAGAATAAAAGTTCATTTACTTACTAGGGACAATAAAGATCTTCTACTGCCTAACTCTCTAAGTGCAAGTTTCATATGGATACCACACTCTAGCCCCAGTGGTATTGTTTTGTTACCCAATTGTGCCAACCTCTTTTTCATTTCCTTTTTCCAGAGTCTCCAAATTTCCATCATTCTCATCTCATCTTAAATATTTATTTTTTTCAGAGATATCTTACTTGCAATTTATTTTATTATTTAATTAATTTATTTAAACATCTTTATTGGAGTATAATTGCTTTACAATGGTGTGTTAGTTTCTGCTTTATAACAAAGTGAATCAGCTATACATAGAGGAAATCAAAATATACCTAGAAACAAATGACAATGAAAACATGACAACCCCAAACCTATGGGATGCAGCAAAAGCAGTTCTAAGAGGGAAGTTTATAGCAATACAATCCTACCTCAAGAAACAAGAAACATCTCAGATAAACAACCTAACCTTACGCCTAAAGCAATTAGAGAAAGAAGAACAAAAAAATCCCCCTAAGTTAGCAAAAGGAAAGAAATCATAAAGATCAAATCAGAAACAAATGAAAAAGAAATAAAGGAAACAATAGCAAAGATCAATAAAACTAAAAGCTGGTTTTTTGAGAAGATAAACAAAATTGATAAACTATTAGCCAGACTCATCAAGAGATATCTTTTTTTTTTTTTTTTTTTTTTGCGGTACGCGGGCCTCTCACTCTGCAGCCTCTCCCGTTGCGGAGCACAGGCTCCGGACGCGCAGACTCAGTGGCCATGGCTCACGGACCTAGCCGCTCCGCGGCATGTGGGATCTTCCCGGACTGCGGCATGAACCCATGTCCCTTGCATCGGCAGGCGTACTCTGAACCACTGCACCACCAGGGAAGCCCTGAGACATCTTATTTGACTTCCAATTTAGGTTATGTTCTTATTGTACCTTATTCATTTTCTTCATAGTGCTCATAAGAGTTTATAATTATATATTTATTCCTATTTTTTCTTCCTCACCAACTAAACTATAAAATCCATGAGAGTATCTTTGTTTTGTTCATTTTAGGCCCAAAATTTACCACAATACTTGATATGTAGATGTCATTCACTCTGTATTTGTTGATAAATGAATGAATTATCTTAAGTAGATGTGCAAAAATACCAAATTTTCTACAACCTTCAAAAAAGAGGTTGTGTTTCAACATTCATGTTTCCTGTTTTTAATACACAATCCATCATGAATATGTTAATTAATATATGGCTAAGAATAAAAACAATTCAAAAAGTGTAAAATGGTCAATATGACCATGGCAAGAAACTAATGAACTGACCAGGTGAAGATCTGTGGACATGGTACCAGACCTCCACATAAGCCACACAGGCTCACTTGACAATTCTTGAACTTTTTTTCAGTTACTACAGCAGGTATGTGAGTCCTAACTCCCTTTCCGTTTTCCATCCATAGAAGTTTTTAAGTTGATTTGCTTGCATTTTTCAGTTATATAATTATGTGTTCTGGAATAATTTTGCTTTCTTTCCAATTTTTATACTTCTCCATTACCGCACCCATAATTTCTGATTCATGAGAGTATTGACTTTCTTGAACAGCTGAACTTGAAGTCTTTAGAGATTCTGTGGTTAAACCAATTCCTTTAGGACATACTTCAGAACAAGTTTTTCAACTACTTAATTAGAATTTTTAATATAAAATCACATTGACCAAGTTGCCACTCTTTCTTTAGTATATGTTGACACTAGTACAGTATAAAACTAGTAAGAAAGCACAATTTCTGTTTAGAAATTATGCTTTATGTAGATTCAATTTTTGATTTTCAGATGGTCCATCTGAGTTTCATTGGCATTTTATATTTATACTTTGCTTACAAACACAAAGATGGTTTCTTGGTGGAAGGGAGAGAAGTGGCAAAGAAAACTAGTTTGTGAATCTTCAGGTAAAATTTTTTTCCATTCTGGAAAAAGAAAAAAAAGAAAGTAAATGGGAGCAAACATACAGTAACTGACTATGTCTTTAAATTAGAGGTTAAGAAAATCTCTCTTGGATAATGAGAACAGGAATGGAAGTATTTAAGGAAGACTGTCAATTTTTAAGAATGCTCTCTCTCTCTCTCTCTCTCTCTCTCTCTCTCTCTCTCTCTCTCTCTCTCTCTCTCACACACACACACACACACACACACACACACACACACACACACTTTGTGCCCAGGTGTCATGTTTCTTGATGTAGGTGTGGCTGAAGTGATAAGTCAACAGCTCTAGCTTCCATTACTGCTTAACTAAATGGGCAATCTTTTCAGGTATCAATCTGCTATTAGCAGAACTTTTCTTTTCATGAAGGAAACATGTGTTTGAAATGATTAACCCTGTGTTTAAGTAGTGTTTGCCACTGTGATCTAAGTGCCATTGTAGTTTCCTAGCTGTTCACAGTTCTGTCATTTTAGACCTGGCCTTACACTTACTTCCACTTACCTGGCACTTCTGTAAAACCATGAATGTAGTCTTCATATTTACCTTTTTATTAAACTATAAAAACTTAAGGGTAGTGATCATGTTAATCTCATTTTTTTTGTATCCTCTACAAAGGCTTCACATGATGTCTTATATGCAGGACAAGCACAATAACATTTTTTATGTGCTTTTTTATGTATGTGTCTTGTCTCTGGAACTTCGTGGCAGCAAGGGCAGTGACTTATGTCTGTTAGAAATTTATCTAATTGGATTGTCCATTTTTTTTTGATATTGAGCTCCATGAGCTATTTGTATATTTTGGAGATTAATTCTTTGTCCATTGTTTCATTTGCAAATATTTTCTCCCATTCTAAGGGTTGTCTTTTTGTCTTGTTTATGGTTTCCTTTGCTGTGCAAAAGCTTTTAAGTTTCATTAGGTCCCATTTGTTTATTTTTGTTTTTATTTTCATTACTCTAGGAGGTGGGTCAAAAAATATCTTGCTGTGGTTTATGTCAGAGTGTTTTTCCCATGTTTTCCTCTAAGAGTTTCATAGTGTCTGGCCTTCCATTTAGGTCTTTAATCCATTTGTAGTTTATTTTTGTATATGGTGTTAGGTAGTGTTCTAATTTCATTCTTTTACATGTAGCTGTCCAGTTTTCCCAGCACCACTTATTGAAGAGACTGTCTTCTCTCCATTGTATGTTCTTGCCTCCTTTGTTGTAAATTATGTGATGATAGGTGCGTGGTTCTATCTCTGGGCTTTCTATCCTGTACCATTGATCTATATTTCTGTCTTTGTGCCAGTACCATACTGTCTTGATTACTGTAGCTTTGTAGTATAGTTTGAAGTTGGGGAGCCTGATTCCTCCAGCTCCATTTTTCTTTTTCAAGATTGCCTTGGCTATTCAGGGTCTTTTGTGTTTCCGTATGAATTGTAAAATTTTTTGTTCTAATTCTGTGAAGAATGACATTGGTAGTTTGATAGAGATTGCGTTGAATCTGTAGATTGCTTTGGGTAGTATAGTCATTTTCACAACATTGATTCTTCCAATCCAAGAACATGGTATAGTTCTCCATCTGTTTATGTCATCTTTGATTTCTTTCACCAGTGTTTTATAGTTTTCTGAGTACAGATCTTTTACCTCCTTAGGTTGGTTTATTCCTAGGTACTTTATTCTTTTTGTTGCGATGGTGAATGGGATTGTTTCCTTAATTTCTCTTTCTGATTTTTCGTTGTTACTGTATAGGAATGCCAGAGATTTCTGTGCATTAATTTTGTATCCTGCAACCTTACCAAATTCATTGATTAGTTCTAGTAGTTTTCTGGTGGCATCTTTAGGATTTTCTATGTATAGTATCATGTCATCTGCAAACAGTGACAGTTTTACTTTTTTCCCAATTTGGATTCCTTTTATTTCTTTTTCTTCTCTGATTGCCATGGCTAGGACTTCAGAAACTATGTTGAATAAGAGAGGCAAGAGTGGACATTCTTGTCTTGTTCCTGATCCTAGTGGAAATGCTTTCAGTTTTTCACCATTGAGTATGATGTTTGTTGTGGGTTTGTCATATATGGCCTTTATTATGTTTAGGTAGGTTCCCTCTGTGCCCATTTTCTGAAGAGTTTTTATCTTAAATGGTGTTGGATTTTGTCAGAAGCTTTTTCTGCATCTATTGAGATGATCATATGGTTTTTATTCCTTAATATGTTAATGTGGTATATCACATTGATTGATTTGCGTATATTGAAGAATCCTTGCATTGGGCGGAAGACCTAAATAGACATTTCACCAAAGAAGACATACAGATGGCCAAGAGGCACATGAAAACATGCTCAACATCACTAATTATTAGAGAAATGCAAACAAAAACTACAATAAGGTATCACCTCATACCAGTCAGAATGGCCATCATCAAAAAATCTAGAAACAATAAATGCTGGAAAGGGTGTGGTGAAAAGGGAACCTTCCTGCTCTGTTGGTGGGAATGTAAATTCATATAACCACTATGGAAAACAGTATGGAGGTTCCTTACAAAACTAAAAATATAACTACCATATGACCCAGCAAACCCACTACTGCACATATACCCTGAGAAAACCATAATTCAAAAAGAGACATGTACCACAGTGTTCGTTGCAGCACTATTTACAATAGCCAGGACATGGAAGCAACCTAAATGTCCATTGACAGATGAATGGATAAAGAAGGTGTGACACATATATACATGGAATTTTACTCAGCCGTAAAAAGAAGCTAAATTGAGTTATCTGTAGTGAGGTGGATGGACCTAGGGTCTGTCATACAGAGTGAAGTAAGTCAGAAAGAGAAAAACAAATACCGTATGCTAACGCATAGTAGCAGCAACATATATACATTACCGAATGTGAAATAGTTAGCTAGTGGGAAGCAGCCGCATAGCACAGGGAAATCAGCTCGGTGCTTTGTGACCACCTAGAGGGGTGGGATAGGGAGGGTGGGAGGGAGGCTTAAGAGGGAGGGATATGGGGATATATGTATGCATAGGCTGATTATGTATGAATGTATGCATAGGCTGATTATTTATGAATAGGCTGATTCACTTTGTTGTACAACACAAACTAACAAACTATTGTTAAGCAATTATACTCCAATTAAGAGCTATAAAAAATTTAAAAATAAATTAAAAAATTAAAAAGTAAATTAAAAAAAATAAAAAAGGATGTTCTCTGAGCTCAGAAAAAAAAAAAAGAAATTTATCTTAAGGTCCCGTTCACCTTTACAAAGTGGTTCCTTTAAGACAAGGAGGGCTTCCATTGTGTATAGTTATTCCCCACTAAAAATACTGTCGTGAATGTTTCTTAACCTCAGGTCTTGCTGCAGAAACTTACTTCCTCTATTTACTGTTGCCCTGGATCTGACCCACTGCAGAAGCTCTCATTCCTTGGCCAGCTGTGCTCTCCTAATTTACACTTTACCGCCACAGTCCACTTGACCGGGTATTTACCTTTCTCAGCCCAGGCTAGCTTGGCTTGTCATGCCTGAGCTGGAACACTCTGGCACCATTTCCATGGCTTTCTCAGTCTTCACTCTTTGTCAGGGCTTTCCAGGCTGAGAGCTAATTTAGTCTGACTCAGCCCCTGAGTCAACTGCCCCATGTATGCTGGCTGCTAGGGCGTCAATATCCTTGCCTGACTCTGCTTGGTCAAAGGTATTCTCGGTGCTCCCGTTTTCCTTCCAGCCTCACATCACCTTTTGTGATACATTCTAACAATTGTTTATATCAATGCTATATGTGTAGGAGGCATCCAATACATTTTAGAGACAAAGAACAAATGTTTATAGTAATAGTGTAGATGGTGTTAGGGAAACACGCCCCCTTCAGTTTTCACCACCAAACTGCTTATGATTTCAGTCATTCACCTGTTCTTGAAACCCCTGCATGTTTATGAGATACTCAAACCAGGTGATTTGAGACAAAAGTTTTCTCCTTCCAAACTAACTTACTTGGGTGGAGTTCTAAGTTCAGTGCTAAATTAAACATTAGCTTAATCCTCTAGTAAATAAAATGTTCAGAGGAGTATTTATTTCATATAAGTAATATTTCCTTAACTTGGTATTCTTCTTGATTTATCATTTTCTTGGGTATATATTTTCCATTAGCTAACCTTTTGCTTTTTTTTTTTTTTTTTTTTTCTTTTTTGCGGTACGTGGGCTTCTCACCGTTGTGGCCTCTCCCGTTGCGGAGCACAGGCTCTGGACATGCAGGCCCAGCAGCCATGGCTCACCGGCCCAGCCGCTCCACGGCATGTGGGATCTTCCCGGACCGGGGCACGAACCCACGTCCCCTACATTGGCAGGCGGACTCTCAACCACTGCACCACCAGGGAAGCCCAATCTTTTGCTTTTTTAATGTTCACCATATCCACTGAGATGCCACTGAGTTTGAGATATTATTTCCTTTGGTTTGGTATCTGTTTATGGCACTGTAGTAGGTATTTGTTACACGGTTTTCCATTGCTTCTGTTTTCTTTACCTAAAGCTCATTTTCTGTGTTTACCTAAGGGCAGTTGTTCTTCATATGTGCAAGAGAAGTTGTTCATGTGGAGGGAGATGACACCTAATTTGATTTTGAAGATCCCTTAGGAAGTATGTCCATTGATTTATTGGGAACCTACTAAACCAATTAATGCTAGTCATACA
Source organism: Phocoena sinus (assembly GCF_008692025.1). Lineage (NCBI taxonomy): Eukaryota > Metazoa > Chordata > Mammalia > Artiodactyla > Phocoenidae > Phocoena > Phocoena sinus. The sequence goes on from NC_045769.1 coordinate 24,505,711, forward strand.
TTGCAGTTATAAAGATGTTTGTTAAAGTTTTTCATTTTAAGGAATTTATAACCTAGGGGCAATGACTTCTTTAGAGATCTATAATAGGGACTTCCCTGGTGGCGCTCTGGTTAAGAATCCACCTGCCAATGCAGGGGACATGGGTTTGAGCCCTGGTCTGGGAAGATCCCACATGCCACGGAGCAGCAAAGTCCATGAGCCACAGCTACTGAGCCTGCACTCTATAGCCTGCGAGCCACAACTACTAAGGCCCATGTGCTCTAGGGCCCTCATGCTGCACCTACTGAGCCTGCGTGCTGCACCTACTGAAACCTGCCATGTGCCTAGAGCCTGTGCTCTGCAACAAGAGAAGCCACTGCAGTGAGAAGCCATGCACCACAACGAAGACCCACAGCCAAAAGTAAATAAAATTATATTAAAAAAATCTAATATATACCATATTAAAATTTTCAGTTTTTTCCAGTATTTTTTTTTCTGTTCTTGCCCCTTGGAGACAATGCAGTCCTTTAAAAAACATCTTCCTTGACAGTTCTTTGAAGAATATTATATGGAAGTTAATTTGCATCAATGAAAGACTCTAAACTGCATTACTATTAATGATTTTACCTGCATTTAATTTTTAATTTCCTGTAATAGACTTCACTGTTTTCCAGAATTATCAGTCATTAGTATATTCTAAAATTTATAGTAGGATACATAATCCCTATATGTTTTCTCATATGTGTCACTCTGGTAGGGAAAATTTGGGATTTAAAAACCAGCTCTTTTGACTCAAAATCAGCTCATTCCACTTCATCATGAATACTTTGCAATGCCATATTATGCCCTAAAGTAATGTTCCTTAATAAGTTTTAGTAATACTTCCTTTCTTAATGCTATGCCAGTTGTGGGCTTTTCTCCCATAAAGATGTACATGTGAACATACACTTAAAACTTTGTATACAATTTTAGGCACATTTTTGGACACTCTGAAGCCCATCCATGAACTCTCCCAGGAGCTCTGCTCTGAATTCATGTAATTAGGCTCTTGAGAGCATAAGGTTGAGTGTGACATTAGAAAACTCACTGAGTATTACTTGAATCACAATTCTTCCATATCAGTGCCAAAGAAATGATGCTAAAGGATTGGAGATGGTATTAATTTGAGATTTATAAAACAGGAAAAAAGAAAGGGAATAGTCAAAAGCCACCATTGATTTATTTGTAAAGAAATGTGACATGGGATACGTTCTAGAGATGATAAAGAACAGAGAATAAAATTTTTTTTAAGTATAAAGATTTATAATGCAGTTTTTACTCTGTCAGCAATTCAGTATCCAATGTAGATATTAGTAATAGAAGATTGAGTAAAGTGAAAAGAAAGGTTTTAGATCACAAAAAAGGGCATGTAAAGCCTTCTGAATCAATGAATCATTGAAACCTTTTAGAAGAGAGAGACACAATTAGCAGAGCAATAAAATTTCACTCTTATCAAAACTTCCTTTTTTTTAACATTTAATGTTCATTATGTATTATGATTTGAAGGATCACTGGATTTAAGAAATAGGTACCACTGATTCAGAACTTACTCCACTACTATATAGATAGTAAGGACCCACAGGTTTCATCATTACACACCCAAATTTCAAATATTAATCAGGCAAAACAATTCACAAGTTACCAGTAGCTTTTAAAAGATCACAATAAGTCATAACTTCCACTGCTTTATATATTCCATATCACTTTTTGACTCTGTAGAATGGTAAAAATCCTCATATTCTAAACTGCTACCAGATTTGATTACTTTTAGTTTGGAAGTTTGAAGTGAATCTGAAGTGTAAAAATTTACAGAAATTTGTCAAATGTTCCTGATTTTAACCAAAGTATATGCAGATCTTCCGTATAGAAATGACACTTAAACTGAGTTTTATAGGTTGTCATGACAACATGAGTAGTGTTCCATGAGGAAGGATTTGAGCTTTATCATGTTTGCAGTTGTCCTAGCAACATGACAATCTGACTTCATGAATGAAGTGTCATTTTGCCAGTTAAACTGGTTTGAAAATAATTGGACTTCTACTGGAATCTGTATCTATATATATATCGTAGAAAATTGAACACTGTTTCCAAAACAGAAACAAAAGAAATGATATTAGAGACTGAGAAGGGGGACAAATATCAATACATATCAGAGTAGGAAAGAGATATGTGAGGATGAGGTCGGGACATGGAAGACACGGAAGGAGGGAAGAGTAAAAGGAAAAAAAAAGCCAATAAAATAAGGAAAAGGAGGATGACTAATAAATCAACAAATTTCACAGTATCATTAGTGGGTGGGGAAGGTTGAACATGGAAACAGCAGAGAAAGTTACCATGGAAACATTAGGGCACTTTGAGCAAACAGGAGTGCCTTATTGTTTTGTAACTAAGTTGTTCCTATTGTAATTCTTATCAGGAATATCAGTTGGAGTATCAGTCTGAATCACACTAGAAGCATTTTCAGTATCTGACAAAGGAGTTTTGAAGGAAACAGCTTCAAACTAAATGGATTTGGTACAACAGAGAACAGTTCTTTATACAATATCACTTTCATACATGGACAACTACAAATGAATCTCACATCAATCAGAGCAGCTGTGAATATAAACGTTACTGTAATTGTTAATAGTTACTGCTTCCAAACTATTTAGATATACAAGTTGAACCATGAATTGAGTGATTTTACGTTTGTCATGGGTTAATTTTGCATTACTGAAGAAGTAGAAGTTTGAGAAAATGAAAATAACATACTGTAGATTTCTGGGGTGTGTGTGTGTGTGTGTGTGTGTGTGTGTGTGTAAAACTCTTTCTGTTGTCTTCATTTGTCTTTACCTATACCATGCCATACTTTTAAATCAGAACTTCCTAACACTGTGGTTCCATGGTTCTGAGGCTTTTGGGGTTCACTGAAACCCCTGAAATCAAATGCCAAATTTTTGTGAATGTATATGAATATGTGCATTTTCAAAGGATATTACCCCAAATTTTAATCGGAGGAATAATGACCTTCAAAACATTAAGAATCACCAACTAATGAAAAATGGTGATTTGGTAGATAAACTCATGAAGAAAAGAAAAAAGAGATAAATGGCCAAGAATTTTCACTGTGTGAAAGGCAAGCATGGGGAAGGACTTCTGACTCTGGATAATACCAGGTACCCTGAAGTTATTGGTGTGTGTGAATCATCCTTGAAACTGCCAGGAACAAGGAGACTAATAGAGAAAGCTCAGAGCAGTTATTTAAGAAATGTCACTAAAGCATAGAATAAAAGTATCACCAGTGATCATCGATGAACAAAACTAAGATTCCTGCTTTCCTGGAATTTACATTCTAGCAGGAAGGAAAAGAACTACAGATAAAAGCACAAAATGTGGTGAATTTTAACTATATATAAATTTTCAGGGTTTTCTCAGTTCCTGCCACAGAGTAGATACTTAACTATTTTAGAAAAAAGGAAGGAAGGAAGGAAGGGAGGGAGGAAGGGAGGAAGGAAGGAAGGGATGAAGGAGGGAGAGGGGAAGGAGCAAATGGAGCTTAGGCAATTAAACAGTGTTCTTGTTTTGCACATTCTAATATACGTCATACGTTCTTGTAGTGTATATCTGTGGGATACGTTTTTACAGATGTAATATTTCGATAGAACTGAGTAGGAAGCTAATCTGACAGACTAACATAGATTTTGTAGATCTGGTCACATTATATCAAATACATTTTCAACAGGAAGTTGAGCATGATAATTTTCCAAAATGAAAACTAAAGTAAACTGCAGGCAGTATAGAATGAAAGAGACCCTCAAATCTGCTATTTAACTCCTTCCTTTTATGGAGGAGAATACTGAGTCCCAGATATCTGAAATATTTTCCCAAAGTCATAGAGCCAACTAGCAGCAGAACTGAAATGAGAAACTGAATCTTCTAACTCTGAGCTTAATTTCATTCATGCTAGAATCTTCTAGGGAATATAACTGGTAGTCAGGAGATGCCAGTTTTATTGACTTCAAATAAGAAAAAAGCCTCATCAATTCATTCATTTTGTTCAATATTTAGTGGGATGTAGAAGTTTGTATTTGAGTTATGTGTTTGAATTATGAAAATGACCATTTCCCCAAAACTCCTAGCAAATTATTTCCATGCTGACTGGAAACATGTTGAGAGGTTAGAACACTTCTAGTATTTTCTAGAACATATTTTTAAAAATTGGGGAGTCAAACATCATACAAAGGGCCGCCCTCAAATGCACAATGTAATTGCAAAACTCTCATCTTTATGTTTTTAGGATTCAAATGATCAGCGTAACATAATTGTAAGATCATAGATTTCTTCTGTGTAATTCTGATGCCTTAGTATTGAGTAACTGTGTATTGGTAAAAATTTGCAACAGTTGTGTAGTTATAATACAATATATGTAAGTAAAATATAACCAAAGTTTAAAATTTATTTGATTCAAAAACTCAGGCAAAGCATAAGACATATGTTTAGCTCTCAGACCTTTTAACTAATAGTTGTATGATCTTGAGCAAGTTCTGTGATATTTCTGGGTCTCATTTTCTTCCTCTATAAAATACAGGGAACAGTGCCTATTTTTCAGTACTGTTTTGTGGATTAAATGAGATAAGGTAATTTAGTGTAAACACACAATACATGCTCAATAAAATTTCTCTTCCTTTCTGAATAAGAAAAACAAGTTTCTAGATTAGAGTGCATTATCAATTTTCAAAATAAACTCAATAATTAGGCAAATTCTAAATCTGAAGCAGTTTACTAAAGCCACTTAAATAATTTAAGAGTACATGTAAAACAACATCTACCAAGGAGTCATTGTCAGAGAAGCCAATATAAACATATTTTGTTTTGTTATCACATTAAAGTTAAAATGTACTTCCTTTATGATCTGTGGATGTACCAGTTGAAATGTACTTGTTTATCTTCTTAGAGGATACATAATGTGACTATAAGCACAGACTTTAGGTTCAAACTCTGATTCATCCCTTTACTTAGCTCGGGCACATAACTTAATCCCATCTGTGCCCCAGTTTCTTCATCCATAAAATGGAGATAATAGGAGTCTTTACTTCATAGGGTTTTGTGGGGATTAGGAGAGTTTATGTATCTATAGTGCTTGAAACAATACCTATTACTTGGTAATTAAATATCATATATATTAACAATTACTATTATTTATATTTACTAGTGACTATGTAAATATTGGTTTCAAATAGTTATCACCTTTAAATTAAAAGAAGGTCTATTTTAACTTTCTCACATTTTTCTGATCATGTACATTTTATTTAGCAACAAACCTAAATTTATATTTAGCAAAATTTTGGCATCTAGATGAATTACACTAAAAAAGGTAGTGGTCGAGGGGTTTACTTATTTATGTAGGTACCTGAAATACATGATCTTGATTTACTAAACAAGTGAGAATTCTGCTCAAAATCTAATCATACAGTTAGGCATTGGGAAAATTCTGCTGGAAAATAATCTTTCAGACAAAGATTATTCTTTTCATGTGATAGTGCAGAAAGCTGGGTCTTGAACAGGCTCCAACTTACTTTCTGCAGAGTTTTGAGCCTGTTTTGGAGGGGCTTCTTAAAGTACCCATTAATTTAGAAAACACTGATTTTTTTCTGATGGTTAATTTAAAAAATTTTTAAATTTTATATTGGAGTATAGTTGATTAACAGTGAGGTGTTAGTTACAGGTATACAGCAAAGTGATTCAGTTATACAAGTGTCTATTCTTTTTCAAATTCTTTTTCCATTTAGGTTATTACAGAATACTGAGCCGAGTTTCCTGGGCTATACAGTAAGTCCTTGCTGGTTATCTATTTTCATTATAGTAGTGTGTGTAGTTAATACCAAACTCCCAACATTGATTTTTTGCCTTTGCTTCCAGAATATGAGCTCTATGAGGGAACTTTACTTCATTCCCTGCTGTATCCTCAGCGCCTGGAGCAGTGCCTAGAACTTAGTACACACTTAGTAATTGTTTGATCAATGAATAAATGGATAAGATCTAAATGTCAATATTAGGTGTTGGGTAGACAACAATCAAGACACTCTTAAGGTGTAAGCAAAAATTATTCACACCAAGATTACCATCTACTTTCTTATTGTCTAAAGTAAGTAGGTCTTCTTTCAGTATTAAAAAAAAAACCCCATAAAACAAAATATTTGCCTTATAGCTCCATGACAGTCTAAGATAGGTGTTGTCTGCCATCCAGCGCCTCCTTAATCTGTCTAGATTTATCAATATTAGAGAGATGTCCAGTGTTCCCATTAGGATTTTCCCCTTTCTACTTAACCAAACCATCCAAAAGCTGCATTTCCAGACAATGTTACCATGGCCAGGTCTGAACCTGTCTGGTTGAACCTCTGGTTAACAAAGTCTCACTGAAGGGATAGTTGGAATTTGCACAGTCATATGTGGGAATAGGGTGTCTCTTTTCCTATCACTTGCATCCATGAATGTCAGGGAATCAGAGCTTAGTTGATTTCAGTTATAGTGGCATGTAATACATGTTAGGATGAATCATTACCATCTGCTTTATTGTCTAGTATGTTTCAGGAATGTTACATGCACAAATATTACTGAATCCTTACAATACCTTTTTCTGATATGTATTATCATCTTCATTTTACAAATGAAAGAAAAACAGAAACAGAGACAAAGCTTCAGAGGAAAAGTAAGTTATCCCTGGTGACACAGAAACTAAGAGACAGACAAGGAATTCACACACAGGCCTGCTGTCGCTAAAGTCTGTGTATAGTACGCTTTTGTAGGATACCTGTGAAAGCTCTGTGATTTCATCCAGTTATTGAGCTCGTTGGTGTATTTCTCTCTCAAAATTCTGTCATCTCATTCCACTATGCTTTATACCCACCCATGCCTTGTCTAAGAACATGCCTGTGTAGACAGCAAAATCTCAGGCTGGAGCTGAGCTATTTTCCATGGTAACCGGCTGTATCTGAGACTGGGTTCAGTTCAGATGTCAAATCACACCAGAAACACCCTGGAGAGACTTGGGAATTATTCATAATTACCACCAATTGAAAGTGATGAGAAAATTGGTGCTGTTTCCCTATCAATCTCTAGAAAGATATTTTTAAAAATTCTTACTGTGAAAATTTGTCCCACAAGCTTCAACATTAATTCTCAATCTTTGTTTTGCAACACTCCAGTATGCCTCCAGTTATTTCAAAGATTGCATTAAAGTTCTTAATTCCCAAACAAAATTAAATGTGATTAAAGTTGGTTTTCACTTTTTCTTGTGGAAACTTTCAAACATATTCAGTAGTAAGAAAAAAGCAACGAACCTCTATGGACCCATTGATCCAGGTTCAACAGTTATCAATAAATGTCAAATCTTATTTCATTTATATCCTCCCATTTCTGCTCCATGCCCACCACAGGAGTATTTTGTAGCAAATCAGATATTGTGTCAGATCATCCTGGTCTTTTTTAAACTTTATTTTATATTAGAATGTCATAAAAACAGTTAGACAAAAAAAAAAAAGAGGAAGGGAACACAGGAATAATATGAAACAAAGCCCAGCAAAATGCAGTGAAAAGTCCTCATTTTTGTTTTACTCAAAGAAGACAAAAAACATGTCTCTTTTATTCATTTTGTACAGAAATCAATATTTAATATATCTTTACAATGATTATGTTGACGATGACTTCCCTAAAATGTGTGGCAAATAATTCCTGAGTGGGCATCAGACACTGAAGGAGATAGACTAGGTTGTAGCAGTCCCCAGATGGTAAGAAATTGGGGATCATTGATGATGTTGTGATATCAAGCACTATTTTGTTTTTTTCATTACTGACCAAATACAGGGGGCGTTTCCTTACAGTGTACCGTGGGAGGTGTTCTTGGCAGAAGAAATCTTTTGTATGCTGTATATTATATTCAAGATAATCTATGTAGTAGCCAAATAACTCCCACATTGAAACCACTTTACTGAGATTGATAAAATGGGTATTTTAGATTCATATACTTTTGTGTTTCTCATCAATAACTACTGATAATAGAGCTGCACCTTTATTATGCCTTTAAGTGTCAAGCTATTGAAATAAAGATTCTTTTCAACATGCATTTCAATGGTAATAAAAATGTCTTATTTACTTTACAGTTCTTTTTATTTTGTAGAATGTGCCTAATTGTTTTTGTTCTTAAGCATATTGATGGCATTGAAAACACATATAAATTGGTTAGTAATTTAGCATAACAAAAGGTCAAATAATAGAAGGAAATGTTCAGTATCATCATTTTTAAAAATAAATTCATTTCAATTCCATTATAAAATATCAGTGTAAAATCTGGGCAAATGTATGCCTCATTAACATCCAGAATTAATTCCAATGTTGTGATCTAATGTGAAGCAACAGCTGTCAGTTCTTAAAAATGCAATAAGGAAATTAGGCTGTACATCAGTTAACACATATAGAAAAAATGTTTTTACATTTTATAAGATTTTGGAATGCCTCAAACTCAAATCATAGTAGTTACAATAGCTTTGGTTGAAAAGTAGTATAGTTGGTGTTCTATTAAATATTTTGACTTTATAATTTAAAGAAAGTGGGTGGCTCTAGATGTTAACATACTCTAAAAAGAAAGTTTGTGTTCATCTTGTAGCATTTTTATTATAAAAGAATACTTTTATAAATCAAATATACACAGTTAAGTTGTGTAAAGGTAAATTGAGTAAGGACATACGGTAGCTAGTGGATTCTGACTTTTAGCTCTCATAAGAATCCCTTAGAGGGCTTTTAAAAACACAGATTGCTGGACCCCACCCCAGTTTCAGATTCAGAAGATCTAGGGAAGACCTCAGTATTTTCATTTCTAACCAGTTTCCAGGTGATGTTGATGTGCTGGTCCAGGGTTCTCACTTTGAGAACCACTGCAGTAGCCTAATATGTTTTAAGAATGCAGGATTTAAAATTGTAATAATTATGAAAATGTCTTTTTTAAATTGGATAGTGCATGGGAAATATATCAAGAAGGTAGATGTTGCCACTAATTCTACTTCTTTCCCTAATCACTTCACTCCCTCTCTAGGACTTCTGTTTCTCATCAACTATTACACATGTTTTCTCTTCTCAAACTTTGAAAACCTCACCTCTTCTTCTAACCCTTAGATGATGACAATACTTTAAATTTTCCCGAATGCATTAATGAATCAGAAGAGAGCATTATCCTTCTGCTACCATATTTACCTCATACATTTTAACTTTTATCGTCATACAACGGACGCACTCCCCTGTTCCAATCTATAGCCATCCCCTCCACTTATGTACTGCATCTCATTCCTGCCTCCTTAAGAATTTGCTCCCACAATGATTCCTTTCCCTCTCCTGGTTTTCTTCTTATCTCACTTGCATCACCTTCATAGTTGGCTTTGCTGGATTCCCCAACGTTTATCTACCTTAAAGATAAGACTAGTTCCTAGATCCTTATAAAGTATGTGTCAAGAGAGTTCACCTGGGGAAAGAAAGACAGAAGCATTTATCCATTGGATCCCATCCCCATTGGTCAAGCGCTGCCCAATAAATCGTCAGCTCCTCTGCATTCCAAGATGCGAGTGCATGAGTAAGAAGTGGGTTCCCTCAGGTGTCCTACAACGTGGTATCAAAGAAGCCCCTGGCTGGATGAAAGCTAAAGAACCGCCCCCGCCAAGCCTGATGTAAGATGTGGTCAGGTTGCCCCTCTGTTACACGCCTGGTTTCTGTGGCAGTGGCTGAAATAAGATATGAAGCTAAGAAGATTTGCTTTGATGCAAGAGGGGAGTCCATTCCATGTTCCTACATCATACATACTTGCTGACTTTAATAAGAAAGGAAATTCTTCAGAATTGAGCTGGAGGCCGAGGCAGGGGCTTGATGGTAACTGATATAGACCAACAGCCTAGTTTATGCCGTGCCTTGATAAACTGTAAAAGCCCATTGTCCTCTTCAGGAATCTCTAGGTAACATCAGGCTTATTGTCACCCATATGTAGCTATGAGTTAATTATTAGTCTTTGTTGTACAAGCAAGACAGCTGTAATAGTTCACTTCTGTACAACCTGGAAATTAAATTTATTAAAGACCATTCACATGGTCATGCAAGCCCTTTGAGGTTGTTAGGGGAATTGAGGGACTCTTCACAACTAAATTTTCATTCCTTTCTTCAGGTTCTCATTTAGTCAACATCCCCTAAGACTTGGAGTTCAGAGACTATGACCACCTCTCTCCTCTACCCGGAACCATTCGTAGTGCTCACATAATGAAACAACAGGAGAAGCATAATATCCTGATGTGCCATCCCATGTAACTATTCTATAGAACTACTTAATACATTGCTTAGGTAAGTGTAATGCTGGACTTCACTAACAGCCAAGGGAACGCAAAGTAAAACAACTATGAGATACCCTTTCATTTCCAACAGAATGGAAAATTTAATAATAATAACCATAATAGTCAAGATGGGGGGAAACAGGAACCCTTAGCTGTTGCTGTTAGAGTATCAATTACAAACCCTTTGGAGAGCAATTTTAGAATACCAAGTATAAGAAGATGTTCATACACTTAAATCCAGCATTTAATGATACTTAATATAGGGGGATATTCATGTACTTCAACCCAACAGTTTCTTTTCTGGTGTCTGTCTTCAACCAATTTATTCATGGGTTCAGGGATGTTTACTATGACATTGTTTATAAGAGTAAAAATGTGGAAATAACATTATTGTCCATAAGAAGTAGAATGCCAAACCTGGCACCCCTTCTCAAAAAGGAATGAGTGAACACAGGGTGATTTGTTCGTAAGGTGGAATATTATACTACAGCAGTTAAAATGAGTGAATTCGATAGAAATGTATTCCTCTCTGTCTTAGTTCAAGCTGCTGTAACAAAATACTAGTGGTGGCTGAAACAACAACATTTATCTCTCACAGTTCTGAAGGTTGGGAAGTCTAAGATCAAGGTGCCAGCAAATCTGGGGTCTGGTGAGAACCTTCCTCCTAGTTTGGAGATAGCTGCCTTCCTGCTGTATTCTCACATGATGAAGAGAGAGGACAAGCTCCCTGGTCTCTCCTTATAAATGCACTAATCCTGCCATGGGGGCTCCACTCTCATGACCTCATATAAATCCAATTAACTCTCAAAGGCTATGACTCCAAATACTATCACACTGAGGACTATAGGACTTTGACATACGAATTTGCAGGGACATAAACATTCAGGCCATAGCACTTTTATATATTTCCATAATATGTGTACGTGTATTTCAAAAATAATATGTTAAGTTGCAGAAGGATACATACAATCTGATATAATTGATCATATTTGAAAAACACACAAAACAATAGGTCGAATTGTTTATGGAGGAATCCATAAGTAGTAAATGAACAAAAACATAACAGAGGAATAATGGATAACAACCTTGGGGTGGAGGAGACTATTTCTGAGTATGGAAAATGGAAACAGAGGGAAAGAGGATGGCCATATTTGCAAGGAGAGAGAAGAAGATTTTATTTTATTTTTTCTTTTTTAAGATTTTTTTTTATGTGGACCATTTTTAAAGTCTTTATTGAGTTTGTTACAATATTCTGTTTCATGTTTTGGTTTTTTGGCCGGGAGGCATATGGGATCTTAGCTCCCTGACCAGGGATCGAATCTGCAACCCCCTGCATTGGAAGGTGAAGTCTTAACCACTGGACCACCAGGGAAGTCCCAAGATTCAATGTTAGAGAGAGGAAAAAGAGATGAGAGAAAGGGTAGCAGGGTTCGGGGGAGAGAAAGAGAGGGAGAATGAGAGGGAGATAAAGGAGCACAAAAAGGTCACGTCAGTCTGGATAGTGGATGCCTACTATATGATTTTCTATTGTTTCTATACATTGTTTTGTTTTATCATAAAAAATATTTTATAAAAACTAGCATAGGTTTACTTTTGTAAAATGGAAAAGGCTTCATTAGGACTAGCTTTGTTGCTGCAAGGGTACAGATGCTTCTCATAAAAGGTGAAGGAGACCACCACTGCAACTATGTATACAAGGTAGTTGGGGCCTTAATTCTTTTATCTTATATGTGTGTTTGCTTTTAGTGTTTGCCTTTTAAATTCAGGGTAAATTTCCACTGTTTTGCTGTCAGATATTGCAACAGGGCAGGCAGTTGGGTGGTGGTGAGAGTCACTGCTGGGGTTCCAGGGTATATCTCTCTGTTACATAGTTTTTCTTTAGGCCTGAAATAACGCACTGATTAGAGCACATCTTTCTCGGCTACAATTATATCATACTCTCTGATGAGACTTAACCCACTGTGATTGGAGTACATAGAACCCTGCACTCATATGTTTAGTTAGTCTCATCCATAATGAGCAGAACATCCGTCCAATTTTTGGACGAACGTCTAATTTCAAAGTAGCTTTCGAGGGGAGATGTGGTGAGCTGACTCACTGTCATTACAATGTACTTACATATCTCACTCAACTTGAGAATACTTTCATAAATCTTTATATTCAGAACCGTAATTAGAGGTCGAGAAAGCATATGTAATTTTTATTCAGTAGTTTCAGAGTCACTCCCCCACTTGCTGAGAAAATCTAGACATTGAAATTATCTTTCAAAACATGAAACTTGAGAAGGGACTTAAAATATACAAGAAGGAAAAGGAGGGAGAAAGCAAACTGCCACTGTTAGGATCGAATAATCACAGAAAAAGGTGATTTTGGTAGGTGATGTAGAACAGGCAATGAGTTTTTAGTCTGGTTCCAACCATCAGGATTAGGAAAAAAAAGAAAGTAACTCACCTAGAAAAATTATCTGTGTCGAGAATGCGGATAAATGGAATATTTTAGTTTGGTTCACTGTTGAATTTCACCTGGAAATCAATCAAAATGTAAAGTTTTTTTTTGTTTTGTTTTGTTTGTATGTTTGTTTTTGCGGTACGCGGGCCTCTCACTGTTGTGGCCTCTCCCGTTGCGGAGCACAGGCTTCAGACGCGCAGGCTCAGCGGCCATGGCTCACGGGCCCAGCCGCTCCGCGGCATGTGGGATCCTCCCGGACCGCGGGGCACGAAGCCGCGTCCCCTGCATCGGCAGGCGGACTCTCAACCACTGCGCCACCAGGGAAGCCCAAAATGTAAAGTTTTGATTTCAGTTTCTAGCAGCGTGAGGCTATTACATATGTATTTTAAACTCACCAACACCAGTCACTAGGAGACAAAAAGCAATGATCATGGTTGGGTTTCTCTGGATAAAGCAGTTATTTTTTGGTTTTGTTTCTTTTGTTTGCTTGTTTCTCCTGAGAGCTTGACTAGGCACTCAGGAGAAAGACTTTATTGCCGTGTTTAGTTAGCATGAGTTTCTGACTTTCTTAAGGCCTTTTCTGGCACAGAATTCAAGTTATCTCTCAGATCTCTAGGCAATACTCCAAGTTCACTTCAACCACACCAGGAATTTTAAACCGTTGCCCAATCTCCTTTTCACTCTCCATCATACCATCCCAACCTCATTTCATTGTGTCAGGTTCTAAGATCAGTCATAGAAATCACCCTCAGCTTCCTTGCTTCTTTCTCCTGAAGTTCTTGCCCCAAACCTGATGAAATCCATCTTTCTGCCTGTTCTCCACCTGTACCTGAGCAGCTCTGTGTAGCTAGAGAATAATCCATGGCCATACTGACTGGTCACAGTTTAAAATGATCACAGATTTGAGGTGGTTCCTCAGTGTTGTTCAGTAACCTTCCTGCTTCTACCAATTCAGTTCCCCAGACAGTCATTTTATACCTTCTCCTTGATCCTCAAACTTCCCCCTTGTAAGGAGATCTTCCTTGGCTACCCCATCGAAAAATGTACCTTGACTCCATCATTCTATCTCTCCCCTCTTTTTTTTCTTCATAGCATTTTCAGGCATTTTGTATATTTAGAATGCAAATTCTATGAAGGCATAAACTTTGTTTTTTAATAGATCTTGAAATAATTAGTAGATATCCAGTGTTATTTATTAAATAAAGAAATGAGATGCTCTATTAAGTCCTTGGAAGATCTACTCGATTTGATTTTTAGTGACCCAGGGAGAAGGATGTAGTATGAGAATTAGGAAGGTCTCTTTTGCAATGTGAGTCAGAACTTTGCTGATCCGAGATGTTCCACTGGTTCTTTAATGAATATATTTTTCCCTTCACAGGCTGGTTTATATTCACTTTATCCCCACACTTGCCACAATATTCTGTTGTTATAGTTGATAGATAATTTCCTGTTATGTAAGAGCTGCACTCCATACACGCACATGTAATTTCACGATTGCTCAGCAAGCTTGACAGCATTTTTTGGTGTTGATTTTGTCTTTGATGATTCTATGAAGGAAGCACATTTAAATGTTAACATAATACAGGGAACACCCTTATGTTAAGAGTCTTTTCAGGGTAACGATGACTTACACCTTGTTCATCAATGAAGTAGGATGAATATTAACCAAGGGAACTTGTTTATTTGGCTGATAAATTGATGTTTCTGATAATTGAACAAAAATATTCCAAAGAGAACATGAAATATTTCAGCCCAAGATTATTGCCCTAAAGAGGTGTTTCATCCTTAATGGAGCAAAGAAGATAGAAGATAAAAGGCACTCATGCTGCATAGACTTCCAAAAGTGTTATTTTCCCACCCATTTATTGTCTTTCTTTCCATTTTAAATCCAGTGAGGACCCAGAATTTAGTGCTAAGGAAATCATGGAGCACAGGTTGAATTACTTAATATGGGTAATTACTTAAAGTCTTGAAAATGACCCTGGCGTATGAAAGCAGAATCTCATCAAACATCTAGATAGTGTACCAGATACCCAAAAGTCAAATAGTAGTCATATACCTCTATAGGCTACGGAGATATCAAAGGCAATATAGCATCTACAAGCAAATGCCAGAGATTGTCTCTGATTTCATGTTATTGCTACATATATATTTGGGTGTAATTAAGACTCATTTCTACAGGAAAACAAAACAAATATGTAACTTTAAAAATACTATTTTGGAAAAAATACACCTTATTCAAGTGTTTTTGATGAAGTTTTCTTCAGAACAAATTAAGAGCTAGGCTTTAGAACTTCAGCCTGATTTGGAAGTGGTGTTAATTTTTTCAGGGCAGCTGGGATTGGCATCGTCCAATGGATCTCAATTCAGTACATTTGGCTTCCAGTCCCTGTGCTGCCACTCAAGGCAGCAGGACAACACCTAGGCTGGCCAGAGTCTTTGGGCCAGTGACCTTTTGCTTTAAGTAGCCTGATCCATTTACCCAAGAGTGCCGTACAAAATGATCTTTTCCCATGTATTCTATAATGTGAAAAAAGTTGGGAAACAGTGGGCTAGATTGGTTGATATATTTATACAAAAATATGCTTTGAATGCCTACTATGGGAAGCTGGAAATACATTCTGGGAATACAGAGATGAATAAGAATTTTACCTCAATAGTCTCTAAGTGACACATCATTTCTAAAATGCTATCATTTATTTCTATTACTTCAAAATGGCCAATTTTAAGCAAAAAGATAATTATATCAATGGAGAGAGAGAGTAGAGATGACTGAGTGTGGAAGCTACAGAATATTGGGGCTTATAAACTAATATATTGGAGTTCATACTGCAACTGACTATAATCTTTTATCTCTTGAGGACACATTTCTACTTCTGCTTTCCTTTCATTGGATATGGTTCAAGCTATGTTTCTTCATATTACTTTCATAAGAGTTTTAAATAAAAATGGTATCTGTACAGAAAGGAAAAATATCTGATTTTTAGTTATTAAAAATAATCAGAAATTAATTCAAATATAGATGGCTCAAAACTTAAGCACTGTTCCATAATATCAGTATCGTTAAGTATTACAAATAGATTAAATATCACAAAATACTTCTTGAGGTATTCACAAATAAGTGAATGGAGTTATAACCTAAATGATAAATGGTCCTTAGCATCTCCACAAAAATAGAAAACTACTGTAATGTGGTTGCATCCTCAGAGACCCTGTTTAGCTTCTTCATTTTTCTTAGCACTGTATGGTTCTAAGAGAGTTTCTATTTATTGATATGATGCTTGGCAATCACAGCAGATACAAAAGAATAATAAAATTTGGCAACAGATTGGAAGTCTTAAACGAAAATGTGGCAGCTCTGCATGAATGCAAACTCTTTCCAGACAATTAAAAGAGCACATGTGTTTGTGTTTTACACACATCCGTCAAAAAATATTGAAAACAGTTTAAAACATTTCTGACAAAGTAAAACTTTTGAACAATCAAAAATACGTTTTAAATATGTATATTTGATTTAAAATAGTGATATTGTAATTCTGAGTATGAACTTCTTTTTCTTTTTTTTTTTTTTTTTTTTTTTTTTTTTTTTTTGCAGTACGCAGGCCTCTCACTGTTGTGGCCTCTCCCGTTGCGGAGTACAGGCTCCGGACGCACAGGCTCAGCGGCCATGGCTCACGGGCCCAGCCGCTCCGCGGCATGTGGGATCTTCCCGGACCAGGGCACAAACCCGTGTCCCCTGCGTCGGCAGGCGGACTCTCAACCACTGCGCCACCAGGGAAGCCCTGAGTATGAACTTCTTTTAATGACAGTTCTGGTAGATAAGTATTTTATTATACTGTGTTTAACAACAACATTCTCAAAAATATACGGTGATAAAGGATCTGGTTTCTCTTTCTTATCATGGTTTATTATAAGATTCTTCACATATTTTGATCCCCTACTAAGTGGCAGTTATGTTGGATATATAGTCATCACCTGCTTGATGTCAGTGACAAAATCATGAAAATCTGATACTCTGTACAATAGTACTGACTGGTAGACTATTCCCCTTTCTTTAAAAATGTGAACTATTTTAAGGTGTTTCTTTTCCACTCATAGCCCCCATTCAGTTTCTTAAAAGGTAAAGAAGACAAAGTAGACTGCTTATGTGTGAGTTACACACAACCATGTTAAGAAGCAAAATAATTAAACTGTCAGTTATTGATCACCAATCAATATATTGGTTCCCATACAGTTGTTTATGTGTTTGGAAGCATACTATATATTTCCTTTGTTGACACCTTGTTTTCAAAAGGTCTACATGTGATTTTGATGGTCTAACAATTGTATTTGGAAGGTAATTAGAGATATTTCCTACACATTATTTTGTTAAAAGTGTAGTGAGTTTTGAGCATTACATTGTTTCTTTGTAAACGTCAGCCAAAAGCATTATCTTGAGAAATATGTACATTCCATGAAATTTGTGTACTCTAAACCAAAAGGCATTCTACAAAGAAAGTTATTCTGGAGGATGTTATTCTGGAGGATGTGCATATATTCGCTCCTGTACTTTTCACGGGTTCCAGCAATTAGCCGTTATTTTCCCCTTTCACAGAAAGGAAAGTTGAGGTTCAGAGAGCTTAAGTGACTTGCAGAAGGTCTCTTACATGCTGAAATTGTCCATAAAAATTTTTACTGAACTTTACTTAAATTTATTTATTGAGGTACTTTGTTTTGATAATTTCAGGAATCTAGAGCCAGCTGGATTATTCCCTTTCATAAAGAATCTTCTTTCTCCAAAGTCCCTTCTAGCATTTCATTTCTTGTGAATACTGAATAAATATTTGCTGACTCCTATGTGTTCAGCTCCTGGGATTTCTTTCACTTCAAAAGGAGATAAGGTGGTAACTCTGGTTTGCCCAGTTAAGAGAAGGAATAGTAGCTCTGGCTTCCAGATATAGTGTTGTACTTCCTGTATCTAAATTATACTATTGCATTTAAATCTATATAATTTCCATGTATTCACATTCAATTCCCTATCTTTTAAAATTATTTTCTAAAAGTACGCTATTGATATTTTACATTCAACATTTTTTTTCTCTTTTTCTTGTACCTTATCATCCTTATTTTTGTACTATTATCACAAATAAATATTAACTTATATTGTGGCAAATGAATTTTTTTTTCAATTACTTAGCTTGGGTGCAATTCAATAATTTCCATCAAAATGGTTACTTGGAAAGTCATTCCTGTCAACATTATCTATCTGAACGAAAGACATCATTCTATTATTCTATTTTCAGAAACTCAATTTCCTAGATTTGTGTTGAAAACCCATGATTACATAGTGGAAGGCCAACATGAGTCTTCCAATTAGTACTGCATTTCACCAGATAACCAGGGAAAAATGTCTTAGATTAGTAAATTTGATGACTTTAAACACATTTCTCTTTCTAAGTACCTGGAATACTCAAAACAAATGGGTGATTTATGCTGACCTGCTAGCAGCTAACTATATAATGTATTAAAATAGCATCCTTGCATTCTCTAGAAATGCAGGGGTTCAAGTTGGTTTTCACTTCAACCATTTTTTTTCATACATAAAGCTGAGAAGTTCCTAAAGGTATTTTCAATACGCTAATTTATGGAGAAATACAATATCTTTCCCTTTGCCAAAATTTCTGGAATTTTTACTTTTTCAGATGACTGTAAAATCTAATCCTTCCTCATACAGAGAATAGTGTTTTTAGTGACTTTTTTTAGTGCTTCTCAATATCAAACTCTCACTAAGAACTGACAGTTTATTTATTAAAAAATTTTTTTTGAATTATAGTTGATATGTAATATTATATGTTACTGGTGTAAAATATAGTGACACAATTTTAAAGGTTATATTCCATTTATAGTTATTGTAAGATATTTGCTACATGTTGTGCAATATAGCTCATTTTATACCTAATAGTTTGTACCTCCTGATCCCCTACCCTTGTCTTGCCCCTCCCCGCTTTCCTCTCCTGACCAGTAACCACTAGTTTGAAGAACTGACAGTTTACTTTTAAGTTCAGAAACAACTGCAGTTTAAACATTACTTTTTCCTTCAGGAAATTTCACCAATGCTTTTCTACAAATGTCCATAATATTTCTTTTTTTCTATTTACTCAAGAAATCTGTCGTTTGATTCTCTGGCTTATGTTCTGTGACTTTTGGGTCTGTGCACGTGTCTGTCCCCCTTTCAGTGTTAAATATTCTCAATGAATGCATCAGCTTTGTGGTCTGATGACCAGGTAAAATTCTTTAGAATCATTTTCCTTAGGCTTTCTAGGCATGAATCATCTTCACTCTTCTGAATGGAAAATTTCATTAAAATGAATAGGTTTACTTTAAAGAAAATTATTTAAATTGATTAGTTAAGAATTTTGACAGTCACAATGAATCAATGCATATGGACTCTGTATTAATATAATTTCCCTGTTTGCTTGGACCTTTATTTTCCTTTATTCAACTGGACAAATATTTTTGAGTGCTAATTCAAAAACTTGTGCTAGACAGTGTCGGAGATAAAAAATGAAACATAAATCCTACCCTCTGGGAGCTCTTTGCTTAGAGGAAGATTAGGCATATATAAGTATAAGGTAACTATTCTATTAAAGTGCTGTCCCAGAAGTGTAGATAAAAGTCTAGGTGGAATAATGATACTCTTTAAGAGTATTATCTTTACTTTCAACAAAGTAGTTGTGTTAGCTAAGGTAATGCTAGCTGCTATAACAGATAGCTGCAGAAACCTCTGTGTCTCAACGTAGCAGATGTTTCTCACTCACAAAGAGTCCAGTCAGCATAAGGATGAGGTGGCATTTGGGATTCTGCTCTATACATCACTCAAGGTTCCAGGCTTCTTCAGTATGTGGATTTCAAGGTCCCTAGAGCTTGATATCTAAGAGGAAGGCATGGGGAAGAGAGCATATATAATATGGGTGTTTTTATGGGCCCAACCTGGGAGTGGTATACATCACACTACATTTTGTCGTCAGTGTTATTGGTTGAATTGTGTCCCCCTAAAATTCACATGGTGAATCTTAACCCGCACTATCTCTGAATGTGACCTTATTTGGAGATAGGGTCATTGTAGACATAATTAACTAATCCAGTATGACTGACATCCTTATGAAAAGGGGGGACTTGGAGACAGATATACAACCAGGAGGAATACCATGTCAACATGAATTCAGACATCAGAGATCAGAGTAATGCCTCTACAAGTCAAGGAATGCCAAAGATTGTCCCAACCAGCAGAAGCTAGGAGAGAGGCATGGAATAGCTTCTCCCTCCCAGCCCTCAGAAGGAACCAACCCTGCTAACACCTTGGTCTTAGACTTCTAGCCTCTAGAACTGGGAGACAATAAATTACTCTTGGTTAAGCCACCCAGCTTGAGCCAGAGCCATCATGTGACCACACCTAAAAGCAAAGTCTCTGGAAACTGTAATCTAGCTATTTACCTAGGAGGAAAGGGGAACAAGTTTGGTGAACAGCTAAATGGTCTCTGCCACAGTCTGCCCTTCTGCCCACCTAACACCCATTTCACACTTCCTGCCACATATGAAGCTTACACACTCTCCAAGAGAGACAACAGAAAGTTCTTTCCAATCACTGCAGCAGGCTGATAGCCCAGGGTCTCTAGATGATGCAGTGTTCTTCATTAAGTCTGGGTGGGGCTTTTCATGGTCAGGTGACCTATGAACTGTAAGACAAATTGTTACCTTCCCCACTTTACTGCCTCCCCCCAACACCTGCCACAAACAGGATGCAATCAGGAGTCAGAGATCACATCAGCTATTTTAAAAGAGGATTTAATACAAAGTGTTAATAACTGGTCCTTGAAAAACGGAGTCAAAATAAGAATTCTAAGAGGTCACAGAAAGTTGTAGCTACCACCACTAGGACATAGGGAGTAAAGGGAAGAGGTTTGAATTATTAACATT
Source organism: Phocoena sinus (assembly GCF_008692025.1). Taxonomy (NCBI): domain Eukaryota; kingdom Metazoa; phylum Chordata; class Mammalia; order Artiodactyla; family Phocoenidae; genus Phocoena; species Phocoena sinus. Next base: position 24,526,476 of record NC_045769.1, read on the forward strand.
TAGAAGCTTGGAGAAGAGGCTCTGTGAAGCTGAAATGTAGAATTCATAGAAGAGATGCTGATCAACCACTGCTGGTATCTCTAAATTTGGAGGAAGGTGCTCTATAGGGCTGGGACCCCAACCTCTGAGGAAGGGACATTGCTCAACTGGTGTTGATGCCTCTGAGGAGCTTCAATGAAGCTGGTTCTGTGGGGATTGGAGAAAACTACAAAATGGATTCAACTGCTGCTGCTGAAATGAACTGCCACTTCCAGTGTGGCTTGTGTGGCACAGACAGAAACAAGAACAAACGGGAAGTATAGTGTCTCTTCTTTCTTTTCCAGCCTTCTGGGCTCCCACAGGTATCCCCTTTGGGCATAGCATTGCCAGGGGACAAGCTGGCAAAGCAGAAATGTGGTTTTCAGAGCCTCAGGACAACATCACAAAGAAGATACTGTATAGGAGGGTGGGTTAGAAGCTGATAGACAAGACACCTATACAATTCTCCATGGTGGAGCAGACACAAGACAACTACAGTAAAATTGCCCATTCAGAAAGGAGAAGAATGGGAGACACATAGCAGTCACTGGTCCATAACCAGGGAGGTGATTCAGTCAGCTGGGTAGGACGCATGAAGACTCTGTACCTTAGGAATGAGGGAAATTTCTTAATTAAGCCCCTGTTACACAATCTGGGAGGAACTTGATTTCCCATTTGTGTTGGCAATTTCCAAGACTGTCCTCAGCTTAGATGACTTACTAGGAGGATTAATGGGACTCAGGATATAGTCATACTCATGGCTATGATTTACTACAGCAAAAGGGTACAAAGCCAAATCAGGGAAGAAAAAAGGCATATGGTCTAAAGTCTGGAGGAAAGCAGGTAAAGCTTCCAAGAGCCCTATTTCAGTGGATTCACATAGGATGTGCTTAACTCCCTCAGCAAGCTGTGATAATCCATGTGAAACGTTGTCTAGCAGGGAAGCTCATTAGCGACTAATTGCCTAGGATTTTCACTGGGGACTGGTCATGTAAGCACCTTCTGCCTAGCACGTACCAAAGTTTCAGTCTCCCAGAAGGAAAGCAGGTATTTAGCATAAACCATATTGCTTCACAAATATTTTAGGCACAGCAAGCCATTCTTATGGTGAGAAGGACCCTCCTTGAAATCTAAGTTTTCAGACACCAGCCTGGGGCCAACTTTGCAAGCAGGCTTTTCTAAGGGTAGCAATCTCTGTTATGCTGTTTTAACTCTTCTGCACACCACTGTTCTCTAGATTCATGGTCTTCTCTATGGAGGTGTTCAGTGGGTGCCCCTTCCAAATTATCTCATGTGACAGTTTACCCAAATATTTTTTCTATTGCATATCTGTATTTGCAGGCTCTCTGATAATTTCTTCACCTCCTATTACCCATCCAACAAGCAGTGCTACATATTTTTGGTTATTGTTTGGCAGTGGCCCTCTCCCTTTTTAAACCAAATTTTGTGTCTGTTCATATCAGGTCAGGAAAACAGAAACAACTTGAAGTGTTTCAAGCAAGAACGTGTATTTGTAGAACAGTATTTATTAACAGTAAGTTAGGTGTTTATAAATCCATAGGAAAGGTAGGAGGATTTAAAGTCAGAAATCCTGCTTCTAAATCTGTGTTCATTTCTCGCAGTCCAGAGATTGCAGGATCCATAGGAAATACCAGTGATGGTCACAGCTGCTCAACTTGGAGAAACAATAGTTCTGTGTTTTGTTTCTCTTTTACCTTCAGAATCCCATGCAAGAGACTCTCACTGATGGATTCTAATGGCAGGGATACTTGGAAATTTAGCTCCAATTTTTTAGCTCCTGCAGTACAGATCATAGAAGGGAGAAAATGACAAATTACCAAAGACAATTTAAACAGTAGTTTTTATTTTTAAGTATATGTGCAGTCACTATATTTTTATCAGCACACTTCATAGAATGAGACTTCTATAGTAACAAAACTAAGGAATAAACTTTGAGGAGGAATTGAAGCTGTCAGTGAGTCAAACGATACTTAACAGGTTGACAAATAAAATGGATAAAATTCTGGTGATTATAAAGCAAATAGAAAGGTTTTATATCGTACAATGTAAAATTAAAATAGATTAATGTACTTCACAAAAATGAATTTTGTGAATAGAAAACATTATAAGCAACATATTAGTGGAACTGTAATTGTGAAATTAGCCATAAAATATTCATATAATATTAATGGGAAATGGTATTTTTGTAGAAGTGCAAAAGTGGTAAGCAATTCATAGAAGAAAGTTTCAAAATCTATTTCCAGTATAAAATTTTTAAAAGATTTATTCATTTGACTTCTAATTGATCATATTTTACCTATTTCTATAATCTTTTAGCATAATAAAAATATATATTTTCTTGTGTATATAAAATTTTTCTAGAGACTATATACACAATTCCCAATGAAGTCAGTGTTCATTTGCATATGTCAAGGAGACATGATTCTAATTTGCTTTATGCATTAGTATAGGAATTGCTGTGACATCTGCTTCTTACCACATTTAGTGGAGTGAGTGATTTGTACCTGTGCTTGATGTTTTCCATTTTTCAATTCAGTTTACCTTCTTTCTTCTCCTGGCTGTCCTGTGCCCTGGGAGGTGGACCTCCATGGACTACTTCCATGGGTTCTCTTGCCCCTGGCTTCCAGTTGGATTTAGTCAGGGTATTTATATCTCCAGGCAATTTGCTGCAACTCCTGACAAGTGGCCTTCACCATAGAATTATTTTCTCCAGGTTTCAGTAACTGCTCCATCCTCAGATCCTTTAGGCCCAGGCTGGGGGTGGGGGGTGTGGTGGAGGAGAGTGTGGGGATAGCTCCCATGGGAGACTGCACGATCACTTGCTGTATCTCTTCCTGTAAACCCTATCCACACCTTCAAATTAATCCTTTTTATTAAACTCTCTTCAATTAGCAAGTTTCAATATGTTTTCTTCCAGGACTTTGATTAACATAATGCCCTTTGCAAGCTATGCTATAGAAAGAATTGCTGTGACTAATAAAAAAAGAAAAAGATACTTATGCTCTAATAAAGCTAGGCTGTAGCAGTTTTGTAGATTAATGATTTAGGGTCTCTCTGAGCACATCTGGCCTTCAAGTCAAGTCTACAGTATAGCTGGTATTTAAACTACAAGTAATTCGTCTCTTGTTTAATCTATCAACAAATAACTTCCAAACTCTTACTATGTATGTTGCCCTGTGTTTGATGCAGATAACAGTATAGCAGTATGAAACATGGCAACTACCTTTAAGATGCTTTCACATTCCCTCTTATCTGAGTCTTTCAGACCCTTGTTTTTAATCCCTATTTGTCACTAGTCTAATGAGCCATACCATATGTATACTATATATATATATACACCCACACACATATATAATATATGTGTTGTAGATATAATAAAATTTAATGTACTAATTAAATAATATACCTTATTCTAAATATCCCTATATAGTAAAATAGTAAATGAATTATTAATCTGCACCATAATCCTGCTTATCTTTCCTTAGCCAAGCTGTCCATTTTGGAAGAGAGAAAATTATAGAGAGGGGAGAATATATGATATTTTATTATTTAAAGATTAACTGTGTTGTGCCATTTCTTCACCTCCTTCCATGGCCAAGCGGAGCACAAACTGGGGAAAAAAAGAGTTAAATTATTTCTGCATGGTTCTTTCATAGTGATCCCCTCCAAGTTTTATTTATTTATTTTTTAAACACCTCATGGTAAATCTATCAATCCTTTCTATTATGTAAACTTAACTGGTTTAACTATGAAATTCATGTTTTATTGGGTAATTTTTTGTTAGGCATAAATTTGACTGGTTGAGTTGTAAAATTCAACTACCCTTGAATGGATAGTTTTTCAGTAGATTTCTACACCAAGGGCTATTTTCATAAGAAAAGAGTTCCAAAAGTGCAGGCTAAGAAGCTTGCAGTATCTGTTTTCCTCCCTTCCTCCCCAACCCTAAGTGCTACATCCCCTCTACCACACCCAGTCACTCACCAAAGTCTTGCAGATACTATCTTCACGATATTACACTCCTTAATCCAACAAATGTTTACTGAGTGCTGTACTCTTCTAGGTGCTCAGGATACATCCATGAATCAAATACAGAGCTCTGCTCTCATAGAACAAACATTCCAGCAGGGAGAGATGATAAACAATGGATATAACAAATCATTATACAGGATGATAGAAGGTGAAAAGTGCCATGAAAAATGACAAAGTAGAATAAGGTGAGGGAGGATTTCTGAGTTATTGGGTGTCCACAGGAGGCCTTACGAGGTGGTGGCATTTGAACAAAGCTCTGAAGGAGGCAAGGTTAATCTGTGGATAATGCCCTCCAGGCACATGGAAGAGCCTGCAATGATCCAAAAGTGAGAGTGTACTTGGCACATTCTAGGGATAGAAAGAATGGCTGAAATGTGGAAGGGTTGAACAAAGTGGAGAGGAGTGGGAAGTGAGGTCAGAGAGATAACAGGGAATAAGCTCATGTAGGGCCTTGGAGCTCATTTAAAGGGTTGTGGTCTTTACTGAGTGCAATGCAGAATCATTGAAGGGTTCTGAGCAAGGAATGATTTCATTTATGTGTTTTACAGAAAACTTGGCTGTGATATTGGGAGCAGAATTTGGTGGAGGAAAGGTAAAGTGGAGAGAGTATTTGGGAGGCTACTGCAGTAATGCAGGCAAAAGCTTTGATGGCTCAGGTGAGGGTGGTAGCAGTGGAGGTGGTAGGAAATGATTGGGTTCTGAATATGTTTCAGAGTGACAGCGGACAGAATTTACTGGTAGGTTGGATGTGGAACTTAAGAGAGGAGATCATGATGACTGCAGGGATTTTGCCTGAACAACTAGAAGAATGGACTAGTCATCCATTGAGATGGGGAAACTGTAAATGCAAGATGATTGGAAACAAAAGACAAGAGCTCAGTTTGACATGATTACTTTCCTGCTCCTTCTGTTGGCTTCCCAAGGATCTACAAAATAAAGTAATGAGAACCAACATTTATTGAATATTTTACATATTTTATTTCATTCCCTCTTAAAAGCAACATGATAAAGATGTTGTCATCCCCATTTTGCAGGTAGAGAAACTGAGGAATGCCATCTAGCACCTTGCATCATATATATATCCTGTCCTCTAGCTGTAGACATCTTCAAAAACCTCAAAGCACAATTATTCCTTCTTCCATGGGCTAGATTATAGTGCTATTCATTTATTTGTGGTCTCTCCCTATGGGAAGAGTACCTCCCTGTCCCATTGATATCAGGTTTGGTAAATTACTTGCTGTGGCCAAAGAAATATGTGTGAAAGTGATATGGACCAATTCTGAGCAGAAGCTTCAACGAGCTGTGCTTTTCCCCCTTCCATGAGACCTGCAGTATACTAGTCCAGGGCTACTCTTTCAGCGTGAATCCTAGAATAAAGACAATATTGAACCTAACTGAAGCTCATTCTGATGAACATGTGGTATGATCAAGTACTGACCTTTTTGGTTTGTGAGCCATTGAAAAATTGTGGTAGTTTGTTAGGACATCATAACTTAGCCTAAGCTGTCTGACACATTCTCCTAATTCCTTGCATTACTTCTATTAATGTGTATGTAATGTGTATATACATATATATATATGTGTATATTTAGCAAGGATATATTTATCAAGGAGGTTTACAAAGACATATAAAATAAATAAAGCAGTCCCAATTAAAGTCTAGGCAAATTAATGAAAACAAAGATGGGCATAAAAGAACAGAATGAAAGATGAAGCAAAAAATACATACCCACCATAGTGGGCCACATATATGTCTCTAAGTTTTCCAAAAGCTAAAAGAGGGAAAATTTGATTAATTCTGAAGTTTACAATATTTTTGAGATTTTAATCTCAAAAATCTCGCCAATCACTAATGGAATGGATAAGTTTTCTTGATATGAGGACAAGACAGGATTTTTTTCTCCAGGAATTCTTTATAAGATAACAGTATGTGTTCTATGGCTAATTTTAAAAGACATATAAGTTAACTGTATCATATTGAAGCACATTATTTAGGGATGAAGTGAGGGTTGTATTGTGCCACTTACTTGAAACCTACCATATGTTATACCATGTTATTTTCTAACTTGTAAAGCCTATTCCTTTAAAATCAGTAAGAATACTCTGGGGCAGGAAATGGGGATCTGATGCAGGATTTTCTATCTCTTACTAATTGTAACACCTTTTACAGAGCCTTGGATACAGAAGTATTCAGTATTGATTTATTGATAATGAGAATATTAAAGGCAGAGAAATGAAAAAAAAAGATCTATTCACGATGCATGAATACATCTATTCATGACTACATATTATTCTATCACATAGATATATCTTAATTAATTCAGGAATTTGCCTTGTTTGATTTTTAGATTTTCTCTACTTTTGTTATTGTATATATTACAGTGATGAGTATCTTTGGGTGTAAATTGTCTGCATGTCTACTCTTGTAGAGTAGATTCCTGGAAGTAAAATTACTAAGTCAAAAGGTGATTATCATATGTTTCCAAACTTTCTTCTTGAAAAGATGTGACAATTTATTCCTTCTGGTAGTATTAAGGGTATCATTTTTATCATATCAATACTCTCATCTATGTATTCAATAGTGTTATACCCTAGAGGCTGGAGTATCCTAGAGGTTGGGGCTTTTGTCCAGTTCAAAAGAAAGAGCTTCCTTGCAGCCATTAGCAAAAATTATAGTAACAAATGAGTCAAATTGGATTATTTACTGTTGTTGATTTAGTAACTTAATGAGGGTTACTGTAGTAAGAGTAAACATCATTAGGTTTGTGGATCACTTGTTACTATAATCTCTGTAAAACTACTTATACAAGCCTTGCAGATATTAGTATGTGTAACAGTAAATATTTTCTAATAATAATAATTACAGCCAGCATTTATTGAGTGCTTACTATGTTCTAGTCACTATTCTAGATGCTTTACATTTAATTTACACTCCAAATCAGTGATATTGTTAATAATATTGCCCTGGAATTGATGCATGGGAAGCTCAAGTAATTTATCTAAGGTCACATAGTAAGTAACTGGTGGGACCAGGATGCTATTTCAGTAACTCAACTCTAGAACTTGCCATCATATTGCCTATAACATTACTTAATTACATGGAAAAAAAGTCTCAAACTCAATATCCATATTCTGTCATAAGATTAATTCTAAATTAATAGTTACATTGATAATTTGATGTTTATATTTTAACTTTTTCATTGTGAAGAATAACAAAGTTTTTTAGCATATCAACCATCTCAAAGTTTCCATCTAACTTCCACTTCATTTATATATAAATAAATATTACTAGACTTTCTTGCTGTTTTATTTTAATCATTTGGCCAGATTAATAGCTTTCATGTATTTCTTGATAAACAAAATTGTTATTCCTTGATTAACATTATCATGATGAAAACCTCAGCAGATAATTAATAAAGCTTTTGTGGTAACACTGTGAGGCTGAAAGAAACCAGCTGGGGAAACTACCACCATCTTCATTCAGCCATTCAGAATGAAATTATAATTTTAATGAGCCTTAAAATTATCCATTTGGCTATAAAGGAAATAAACCATACCTCACTTGGTATTCCTTTATGGCTGAGGAACTCAGTATTATACAGGCAAGAAAGAGTATATCATTTGTCTTTGATATGTAGACTGAAGCATGTAGATTTCAAGGAGAATTTCAATAAATTTAAACTGTTCAAATGTATCAGTAAAACTGAAAAGAGAATCTTTTCTGATGTGTGACCTTTTTGATCTTTTGGTGATACTTCTGATCCTTCATAACACAAAATACACACACACACACACACACACACACACACACACACACCCAAACACACAAACATGCACAATAAACAAAAATCAATCAAAGCAAAAACACAATTTCTGAAGATCTGAATTATTAGTTTTTTTAAATAGAAGAAATTTTAGCCTTAGGGGCAATATTCTACATTGAAAATAATCTGCGTTTCAAATTTAATTAATAAACTATAATGCTTAATCTTATTCACTCCACTGACTCACTGTTTGACTTTGGGCAAGTTACACAAACTCTTTGGGCCTTAGCTTGCCCCATCTGTGAAATGAAAACATTAGATCGGATGATTTCTAAAATCCTTACTACTTTGGGGTCAGCCTGCCACAACACGTACTGTGGGGGTTTTTTGTGGAATAATAAAAATGGCCCAGTTTTATTATTCCACTGTGGTGTAGAGTATCTTTATTGGCATAGCTGAAATCACACTATTAGCCGGCAATTGCTGTAGTAATGTTATCAAGTATTTTTTTATTTGTCCCTTAGTTTGTGGTCTTCTCACTGAAAATTGAAAACTAAAGTAAGCATTTTATCATAACTTTTAAAGAGTGGTCCTGTGAGAATTAACAAGATAAATATTTATAAAGTGCCTAGTGCTGTCTATGATGTAGGTTTTCACTAAATGGTTCCTATTATTGCCATTAAAAAGGACTACTTTGAGGGGCTTCCCTGGTGGCGCAGTGGTTGAGAGTCCGCCTGCCGATGCAGGGGACACGGGTTCGTGCCCCAGTCCGGGAGGATCCCACATGCCGCGGAGCGGCTGGGCCCGTGAGCCATGGACGCTGAGCCTGTGCGTCCGGAGCCTGTGCTCTGCAACGGGAGAGGCCACAACAGTGAGAGGCCCGCGTACCACAAAAAAAAAAAAAAAAGACTACTTTGAGTGCTGAGGAAATTTTCTGGAAATTCTTCAGACGCTGACAAAGAAGAGATGAGTCATTTCTTTACAAGTTAACTATTTGATATATTCAAATGGTTGAATGTGCTCCTTAGTGTTCTCTTGAAAACTTCCTTGCACGTATTTCCTTTGCCATGCTTTCCTTCCTAATAACCCACTCACCAGCTGTTCATAAGCAACATTTGTTTAGGTCAGAAAAAAAAAATCCCAATATGATATTTGAACTCCACGTTTTTCTGGATTTGGTTAAATGTTTGATTTGTTCAATATGTTTATGTAACATGAAAATATTCATGTGGGTGTTGTGGATGCACATATTGAACAATTCTGTATGTCAAATTTATGCCATAGGTTAGTGCTCTAGTGCCTGTGTAAATTAAGCCATAAGATTATAGGCAGGAAACACCAATTAGTTCTGCTTATTCTTTCCTACTGCTTAGAACAGTTGTTTCAAATGATTTCACAATTCGTTTTAAAACTTTGAAACTGCACCTCCATTTCTTGTTTTGAAAGAAAGAAATCTCGTCTGTCTCATTGAGTTGATCTAAATTGTATTCCTCATAGGCTACCCCACCAGATAATCCTACCTGGTCCATCAGGGTCTTTCTTTAAAAAAAAAAAAAAAATATATATATATATATATATATATATGTATATTTATTTATTTATTTAGGCTGTGCAAGATATTCGTGTGGCATGCAGGATCTTTGTTGCGCCATGTGGGATCTTCATTGCAGGATGTGGGATCTTTGTTGTGGCATGCGAACTCTTAGTTGCAGCATGCATGCAGGATCTAGTTTCCTGACCAGGGATCGAACCTGGGCCCCCTGCACTGGGAGCTCAGAGTCTTACCCACTGGACCACAGGGAAGTCCCCATCAGGGACTTTCTGATGTGGTTGAATTTATACCCAGATAAAGAATTTACTTATGGTGGGAAGAATGGAGTCCTATAGGGGAATGTAGTGGGTACATTCTCAAGGACCACAGAGATTTTAACTATCTTCTCCCCGAATACTCCTGGCCATTCTTTTCTGGCCTTGATATTTGCTTGTGACCAAGTGTCCTGACCCATGGCAGAGTACCTATAATTCCAGAGATAGACAGGAGCAATTTGGGCCAAGTAAGGAGTCCAGTAAAAAGAACTCATCAGAGATCAGTGGGTTCAATAGCATTGGGTTCAATAGCATTGATTGAAAGGTGGAGAGGAAGAGTAATTGAGGAACTAAGGAACCCTACATGAGGAAATGTATATGGCATAATCCCAAAATGAAACACACATTTTTAATTCCTTCTTCATACCACAATCAATGATTGATCATTGTATTTCAAATTTTCACTAGAAAGTTTTAAATATTGATTCTAAATGTAGCTTGGGCATGAGAAAGTAAGTCACCATCATGTTCCTTATCTCCCATAGAATCCATTCTAAGGCTAAACTTCATTTCCCAAGAGGTGGATTTTTTTAAACTCTTTTAACTCAATCTTTTTCTAATGATTTGAGTTTTATGCATGAAAAGCTGTGATAAATAAATAAATAAATAAATTTCTGTCTTTTGAATAGATTGATCATAGACAAACATCAAGGGTTTTTAGGAGCATGAACAGGAAATTGGATTTTAAGAGATTCTGTGTCATTATCTTAAAAAGATTAGAACAAAACAGTTTAAACAAGGTACCTGAGAAAACAGAACTGTTTAGTTGGCTGTATTCATCTTGACAAAGGCACACAAATACATCAAATACATACATCCACTGGCAGAACATATAAAAGTCTTCAGCATTACCTTATATTTAATTTTAAAAATAAGTATTGGCCTTGCCCTTTCAGGAAATTTTTATGGTTTTCTTCTTTGGCTGAGAATCTATATGACCTTTGTACCACCCGTGCTAAGGAATACCATAACATTGTTTACATTGATCTTTTTCTGCAAATGTTCCATCAACTTTTCTCTCAGGCCTTATCTTCCTTGTGGGCAGAGTTAGTACAGGCTACTGTACCTGAAAATCCATACTTAGCTTTCTATCTGTAGCAATTAATAAATGATTTTCTTTATCAGCCATTAGTCCCTATGCCATTAATCAAAAAAGGCCATTTGGTCTGGTCTTCAGTATGGCAGAACAGATGATGAATATACATAAAAACAGAAAAGACAAAGAAATTTCATTTGAGATGATAAGAGAAACAGTATAGACTTAAAGACCATTTCAAAATGATTCCTGGCCCTAGACTTTAATACCTGTTTCAACACAGTTTATATGCTCTAACACACATACAACAAGTTAACATTTTTCCACTCAGGCCCTGTGTAAGAGTTAAGAACCTTAGGTACTTTATCCCATTTCATTGTCAGCTAACCCACATCGACCAGCAGGGAAAATCATAGGTAAATTGTCAGATAAGTAAGTATGTGTTTTATAACCTTTGATCTTCTCTCTTTGTGTTTCCTGCCTCTCTTGGGTGTCTCCACTCCAGGACACACAGTGTTTTATCCACCTTTTTTTTTTATCATAAGTTTAGAGGTCCATTTGGCACACATAGTTTGACCCGATTTCCCTTGAAGTCCTGGATGCATTTTGTTCACATAAATTTAAAGCTACTTTACAGTAAGTGACCTGAAAGCATAGTCATACATAGTCATACAATCCCCGAATGAAGTTAAGGTTAGGGAAGTGTCCATCAATGAAAAGCAAAATAATGGATTCATTATTTCCTTTCAGATGTGCAATTTTCAGCCTACCAGACACATTTCTTAACTAGGGAATGTGCTCTTGGAGGGCAGGAATAGTGTGTGTTTTCCCTTCGGATATATCATATTGCAGAAAATAGAGTCTCAATAAATATTGTATGTTCATTAATTGATGCATAATTAGAACAAATTAAACATTCATTTCAAAGTCATAAAAATGTTAATTTTGGGATATGGGCTGTTAGAGGTACTTCTGTTCTTCTTAATTGGTAACTATAAGTTACCAAGTTATCTTAATTAAGTTATCTTAATTGGCTGGCTATATTCGCTAAGCTCCTTTTTTGCAGGCTTGTGCTTAGTATGAGAGATACACTGAGGTATTAGAGATACACCAGTGTACAAGATAGATGTGATTCCTAGCCTCTGGAATATATCCACATTTTTAAAAAGATTTGAAATAAGGCAACACTGAACAGTACCCACTCCAATAATCAACTAGACAGTAACACTTAAAGTTTAATACCTTTGACTTCCACTCTTTCTCTCCTTTTTTAATCTCTATATTTCTAAATTAGTATGCACATAAGATTTAAAATTATTTTTCCTTTCTGAGACCATTAATATTACTTTACTGTAGAGATTAATATCACATTTGTACAGCATAGGGAGATCTCAGGGCTGCAGGGCATTATAAATTCTGTTTTGAATTCTGTCTTGCAGTCTTTATTTGAACATGTATTGTAGGTGTCTTTTTCCTTGAAAAAATCAATTTTCGTTGGGTAAGGACACCTTACTTTTCTTTTTTTTTTTTTTTGACACCTTTTTGATGTAAAGAACACATAGCCACTCTTTGCACTGTGCTAGTATTTTCTTCTCCAGAATGATCCTCTTGCATAGAAAGAAGGACTTGTGTTTGTTGATGTAACTCTACCATTGTTTTCTTTTCTAAACATAATCTGCTGTTCCTTCTCCCCCAAAGACCTGTGGTCATAAAGTGTAAAAGATAACGTACCAGAAAGTACTTTTAAGCTATGAAGTCCTATAGGTTTGCTGGCTATTATTCACTTCAAATTAAGCCTTCCGTAAGTCTGGACTAAGTGGGAAAGATTGTGAAACATCACATTTTTGTGAAATATTCATATATTACAGAGGGAGAAAGAGCAGGAAAAAGAGAATGTGAGGCCAAGGGAAAGCAATGACTTAACAGTTGTTATTCCTTGGTGGTCAAATTAGAAAAGACTTTTATTTTCTTCTTTATATTTTTGTATTTTCTAATATTTTTAAACCAAAATAGTATGAAAAGGAAAAGAAATGAGCCTCCAGACACTTCTGTCTTTGCAGTCTCTTCAGACTCAAGTAGTTGCACCTGTTCACATAGGTGGACACATGCCTTATGTTAATTGAGGACAGGTAGGAATGATCCCCGTGCGGAAAAAAAAATATCACCCAAATATAATATTGTATACTTATCTCTCTGTCAGTAGTTTAAAATGCAGATTCTCTAGGCAAGTGTCATTATATCACAAGTACCTTTCAGTGCATCAGATTTTCAGGTCGTGTTTTTTAGTAATATAAAACTATTGATTGGAAATTTTTGTGAAATAAGACACTTATATGCTTCTAGTTATGAATTAGCTGTGGCCTTGGAAAAAACTAAAATTCTGAGCATTGGTTCCTTTCACATATGTATAAGATCAATAAGATTCTCTCAAGCTCCAAAAATTCGTAATTCTACGACTGTCTCCAGGTGCTTAATGTGTGGGTGTTTTTCATGCTCACTTCACTTTTAGTCATCTGTTTCCAGGTATCCACATCTGAGGCCTCCAGAACAGGTTTCCTGGGGTGGGTTAGGAGTGAGGGGAGAGACAGAAAAGAGGACATGAGATTGCATTTATACTTTACTCCTTGCAAGGAACTTTACATCTACTTCACAGCCACCCTTAGAAGCAGCATTATTTTTCTGTTTGAAAAAAACAAAACTGAGAATTATACTGAATTATCAAAGTTAATACATCTAACAAATAGCTGAGTTAGGAATGGAAAACCTATAGGTAAAGTCTGTGACCTTTCTACCATACCAGGTCATCTCTCAGAAAGAAATCATAACATCTAGGATTGGGGCAGGAAACTGCTTCCAAACTGATTTTCTTTCTTTGCTGCTGGGCCCTTTGTCAATTCTAAAATGCCAGCCTGCATTCTTGCAGCTTCTGGGGATGCTTTGGTAACTGACTATATTGCCAGTAGTTAAAAAAATTCTAGCCTTTCAGTTACTTCATATTTCTCATGGAAATACCAACTAGGGTGTCCAAAGACTGATGTCCAAAAACTAGAACCTTAGAGGTTGAGGATAATTAAGTACCTGAACACTTCTAGAAGAAAAGGATGCTAGAGTTCAGAATTGCAGTCTGAACTTTTTCTTTTTTGAGAACCCTTTCCTTTGTATTTCTCCCAGTCCTTAGAGGTTCAGCAAGCATGAACTTGACAAGACAAAGCTGGTAGTTTAATACCAGCACAATATTTGCATTGTTCTGCATGCTGTGAATTTAGGTTTTTGTTTTGTTTTGTGTGATTGCAGGCAACAGAAACTGACCCTGGCTACCATAAAGAAAAGGATGTTTATTGTAGTGCTATTATATGTGTGGGTCTGTATGTGTTTGTATGTGTGTCTTGGGGTTGTGGTGGTATTGGGGTGGGAGTCTCATGGAGTCAACCAGAAGCTGGAGAGCCAGGCTTGGGAACACCCAGGAGTCATGGGGACACTAGAGCGATCGGCCACAGGAAGTGCAGAGACAGCCTTTACTGGGAACAGTCAGTCTGGTCAGTATCAGGATAGCACCCCCATTGCTCCTAAAGAAATACTTCCAACAATCCCATATCCTTGCATCACTCAAGAGTCAAAGTCCCAAACAGTGTCCCGTTGATCAAACTTGAGTCAGCAGACAGCGAACAGATTAGTCCTTTAGGCTGTTTTTAGTGTGAGACTGACTATACTTTCATGATAAGCCCAAAGAGGAATTTCAAAAAGGAGGTCAAATGTCCAACTGTGGGATGCTGAACAGATAAAAGAAAATTATATAGGATTCTCTATAGGTAGGTTTATAATCAAATCAAATATGGACTCATTGTGAAGAAATGATGTTAGTTTTGTTTTATTTTGTTTTTATAGAAATTAGCCAAACCATTTTCTACTAGTAGAAATTTTCCTATTTTTCAGTGGTATAAATTCTTTATTTCCCTGTTGAATTAAAAACATTTTAATAATTTTGTTGTATTTGTTCTTTACAAAAAAGGAAGACTTTTAAGAAAATGTCAAAGAGAACTTCAGAGCTGGTTTTTCTTCAGACTGCAGTAGGTACTAATCCCTAGGTTTATTTTGAAATTATCTGGACCAAGTAAAGCAGACTCAGATCTACATAGAGGTAGATGTAATTATTAGGTAGATGCAATTGTGGCTTCAGAATAACTAGATTTTATTTTGCTTAAGTGGAACAGTGACATCTAGTGCCTGAAAAATTATGTCACTGGGTCGAAAGATAAGAATAGACATGCCTTTAGGTTGACTGAAGATGAATGAGGGATCATTTATTAGTTATATATGCAGAGATTCATCTCTTACACTTGTTTTCTCCATTCCCATGGTTACCACATTAGTGACTGCAACTCCTTCCTAGCTGTTCTCCTCAATTCTGGGCTTACCACATGCCAATATATTATTCCTCTATTTACAGTTCTTCAAGGAATTCCTATATTGTGTTTCCCCCTTTTTCCTACCAATCTTATTTCCTATTATTTCCCACAACATATGCTTGTTTTTTGGTCAGATTTGATTTCTTCACTTTCAATGAACAACTCAGGTTTTTTCTACTTCCACAACTTGATTTATACCCTCCGCCTGGAAGGTTCTTCTCACTGTCTTTTGTCAAGTTTTATTTATCTTTCAAGTTTCATTTTCTTGACATGTCTTCCCTTTTTTTGTTTTTCCAAAGCACTTATCTGAATCTCTATAGCATTTAGAGTCTATATAACTCCTGATATTTAGTTATAGTCTGGCTTGAATTAATTGCTACTTCTCTTATGGGATGGTTTGGTTTCATCAATTAGACTGCAAATTCCTTGAGTTCAGGGAATTTCTACACTTCTAAACACCCTTTTCAAATTGTTTGAGGATGTCAGTCAATGATCAATAAAAATATTTGACAGGATTTTTGAAATTTTGGTTTTCTGTAATTTTTGATAATTTATTTTGGTAAATTTTGATAGTTTTTTGTAATTTGATTTTTGTGTTTTGATAGTTTATTGAAATGTTGGTTTCTGCATTACAATAAACTGAGCATTCCATGAGGTAAAAAAGAGCTGTATGACCTTGATGTTTACTTAAAAATATCACTTAAAAAAAAAAAAAAATCACTTAGATAAAAAAAAAATTCTAATAACTTACTTAATATTTCATCTTATGTAAGTGTATCTAATATTCATATAAAACATTAGATCATAAGTTGATTGCCCACCAGAAATTATTGAAGATAATTAACACAAGTCTACAATTCTTAAATTTACTGGTGAGGACATGCAGGCTTAGATCAATTGAATTATATATATATATATATATATATATATAAATAATATATATATACACACACAAATACACACACATGTACTGAGAGTCTATTCAAGAAAAATAAATCAGGTTGCTTATAAAACTGTATACAATACAAAATAAATTTTTTTGTTCATGAGATAATGAAATATTTTATATTTATGCATAATTTACAGATTTTAAAATGATTGCATTTGATTACTTTTTTGATTGCTGTAATCACATTGTAAAGTAAATTATTTTATCCCCATTTTTAAATTTATTTTTTAAATATACACTTATTAAAATCCTTTTTGTGCCTGCCACTCTGTTAGATGCTGGGGATACAAAGGTGGGTATCGCTTGGCTTCCTGGCTTTGAAGGTTTTTCCGTTTGATCTAGTAGATGAAACTGAAGCTGAAGAACTTAAATGATCAGTCAAGATTATACAATAATAGACAGAGATCCAGCCTCAAAGAAATCTCTGGTCTCAAAGTTCAGAGTTATTTCCTCATTATTTTGCTACCTTTGCTTGAAATTATTTTGGAAAGGAGGTTATCTGATGACAACACATATAAACTTACAAAGAAAGAACAGCTTTCATTCATCAGAAAATTATTTTGCTATTCAATTCGCTGAAACAGAATAGTCACAGAAAGTAACTTAGTTTTATCATTCTTAAATTTAAACTAATATATCAATGTTTATTGGAAAATAGGTTATCGTTTCCCTCCAAGAAATAGAATTTGTAGTCTAGTCAACAGTCTTCTAGTTGTTGACCAGAGAGGTTTGTACTTTCTAGAGTAACTCTTTTATTCCTCTGCACCCCACTCCCCATTCCCCCATATTACCGTTCCTTCCCAAGATTATTTGTCTCTTTCCCAAGATTATCTGGCTTGAAACAACAAAAAACAAGCAGTTGTTTTGGTATATGCTACTATTGTTTTTCCTTAATTATTTCCTTTTATTTCTCTTTGTTTATATTATACCCTTTTTATTGTACCACTCAATGCTACTCAGTGTTTTATGTTCTGTGTACTTGGGCACCTAAAACATCAAGCAGAGAAAAATTTGCGAAAGTAAAGATTCGAAAGGGAGCTAACTACTTTAATAACTGCAACAGTTTGAGATCCCTAAATTTTCTTTTGCTATAGATGTTAAAAAGCTGCTACTTAAAAGAGATGTGGTTTCACGGTTTAAAGGTCCAGTAACTTTCATGAAAAATAATGGATGGTTGTGCAATCAAAGTTCTTTGCTATAGCTAAAATGGGAAGATTTCTCTTCTAGATCACTCGTTGCTACTGGATTAGAATTGTACAGCGTGAAATTTTGAAGGCACAACAGCAAATTTAACTAGCGAGGATATGAAGAGAATGCCTGACTCAGCATAAAGGCAGAAAGTACAAAGTTCACGGTCATGTTGAGAGATAAGATGCACTTGAGATGAGCCAGGTTTCATAAAGGATGTCAGGTTTCTTTCAACCAGGTGTGGCTAAGGAAGCAACTGAACCTTTTGGTTGGTTTACTGGTTGGTTCTCGTCTGAGAAACTCTACAGCAACTATGTCAAAGGAAAAGTTGTGGGGTTTTGGCAGGTGTCTTAACTTTCATGTGGAAATCAACATAAGTAAAACCTCTGGATAGAGAGGGCAACAAGTTAATTATTTCACCAACTTTCAGCTACTTCTTGCAGCCATTTTATCTTCTTGACTCAGTCCAAGAGTTCTATAGGAACTATAATTCTTTATGGCTAAAACTGCTGATTATAACACTTAACATCTGTTCTTAAACTTTTCTAGAGTTGTCTTCTCTTTTATATAGTACAAAATCCAGGCAATTGATTTACCCCTCTGTCTGTCCAAGTTGCCTGACTCTCTTGGATACAGAGGACACCTAAGAGATGCAAATTAAATGAAATGGAAAAACTGGTAGGATTTCCCTATTCCAAATCGAAGCTAT
This sequence comes from Phocoena sinus, assembly GCF_008692025.1. Lineage (NCBI taxonomy): Eukaryota > Metazoa > Chordata > Mammalia > Artiodactyla > Phocoenidae > Phocoena > Phocoena sinus. The sequence goes on from NC_045769.1 coordinate 24,544,462, forward strand.
TGAGTTGCAAATCCCCATGAGGGCATACCTGAAGGTATATAGCAAACAACCACGACGCCTTAGTCATGGCTCAGGCCACCTGAAGGGAGGAGGAAGTTAGATGCTTCAGATTTAAAAGGTAATAAAAAGAGTTAGATGAGAGAATACAGCTTTTCTTGTCTCACCCTCACTTATGTTTCTGAATAAGGTCACTTTAATCCAGATATTTTGGCACGGGGAGGGGTTACTTAGAATATCAGAAATTAATTGTACCATAACACACATTTATTAAGTGGTAGTAATGAAAACATGCCCTACTTGGTACTATGAAATCAACAAAATGAAAAAAAAAAAAGCTTAGATGTTAGAACAGTAGGTATAGCTTATCTATAGTATATTTATAGTGTGTGTATATAAACATATTTATTAGAGAATATGTCTGTATTTCTCTACCTATATCAGGACCAAAAGTTAGCTATAAACAGTTACAAGGGCAATGAAGACAGAGTAACTCTCACCAAGGGGTTGTTCCAACAAATAATTGTTCCACCAAAGGTTTGGTGGAAATCCTCTCTTCTCTGCAAAATATCTCTGATACGGTGTAAACATTTGGCACTATGTAATTTGACGTCTTACTTTTCATGGAGCAGTCATGAAGAGGGAGGTGAATAGGATTGGCAAGGGAAGTCAGTGAGGGAGATTCTGTATATAAAAAATAAGTGATTATGTACTCCAGTGGTTAGTATTATTTTAAATAGTTGAACGTTTATTTTAATTGCTACTGTGTACCAGGGAATATATATATATGAAGGGGCTAGCCTGCTTTTCAAAAAATGAATTTTCAAATGAAATTGCATTATGTTAGGAAGAGTTAGCGTGAGCAGCATGCTGGGAACTTTGCATGTGTTTCTACATTCTAACCACCATCTCTGCCTTATTCTCCATTGTCACTTCTATCACCCTGATCACTTTCTTATTGATCCATTGCAACAGTCTCCTAATCGACTTCTTTCAGTTCAGCCTTCCAATCCAATCTACCTACTGCTGCTAAACTTGGCTTTCTTAAGCACTGTTTTAGCCATTTCATTTCATGTCTCTTTTAATAGCCCCTCAATTATCCCCATTTCCTACTCTCTTAAGGATAAAATCGTAAATGCTGCAAAGATTTCCACATTCTGATTCCAAATCCTGTTCTGCTTCTTCTAATGATATTTCTGAATATAGTGCCTCTGCTGTCTTAAAGTTGGCACACTGATTTTTTAAAAATAAATTTCAACATTGTAGAAGGATATTACACATAGAAATTCAGATTTCCGGCCCTCACGTAAAATTAGATGATCAGACTTGAGCCTGGAGCCAATGTCATTCAAGGTTCATGCTGCTGCTGAATCCTGCTCTCTCCTTGCCTTCAGCAGATGCACTTGCTTCCTTCTTTGATCTCTTACTGACTGGCAAGTTATAAGTGTCTCTCTTATGGTATTTACCATGGTCTGTCTTTAGATAGTCACTTACTTATCTTACTACTGGATTGTAATCTTGTTTTTACATGGAGGGTAGGTTATATTTTTCAGTGTTTGCCTTATAGCACCATGAACACCAAGGTTTGCTCATAGAAAGTGTTAAAAAATACTTATTGAATACTGTTGTCTCTGGGGTCCTGGCAGACTTGGTTTGCAATAATGGTTGTTGAATATTTAATCTCATTCCACATCCTGCGTTCAGCAAAACTCCAGAACATCTGAGCATTAGTGGCTCTCATTCCCTTTGCAGTTTGGTGTTATAGATTGTGGACTTCAGAATATGATATCTTATTCTAGTCACTGTCCTACTTCCTCTGAGCACCCGAAACATAGTTCAATGAGTGCCACCCAGGTGATGGATTATTTATGGTATTATCATGTCAAATATGGTATTGAATAAATATTTTAAGTGGAAAAATAGGGGGGAAATAGAGAAAGTTAAGGGAGAAGAAATTTTATTTATAGGAAGGACCTTCATGAGACAAATATTATACGGAACACTTGGGGTTTGTCAGTACTTAGTGTATTATTTGGCAAATAGTACCACAATAACCATTTAAAATATATGAAATGATATGATAAAAGTTAGTAGCTCTAAGTTAAAAATAGATTTAGGGTCTTGGGAAAAACACCAAAGCCTTTTTTATTCAGTGGAATTTGAAGACATTAAAATGAAATATTCACACAGGGATTTTGAAATGGACAAGAAAAGAAGCTATTGCTTTAAGAGGCACAACATAATAAGAAAATATTACCCTGAACTTGCTATCTGCTCTTGAAGCTTAAATCTATTTTATAGATTTGAGTAAGAAGAGTGAAGACAATTTACAACAATGTACAGATATAGATAAGATAAAGAAATGGAAACAGGTCAAAAAATACTTTGGTCTTACAAGGTATGTCTCTGAAATTAAGTTAATTAATGACATTAAATCTTTCACTCCATCAATAAATCCTTCCTTCTTCCCTTCCTTCCTCACTTTCTTGCTTCCTTCTTTAATTTCATACCTCCCTAAATTATTCCACAGTAAACTATGAGAGGAATCCTAAAAGAAAACCATGAAGCATATTAATTTAGACTGACACCATGTGCGAAATCATCAGTTTGCCATTTGTGAAAGAGCAGTGGCTTTGATCATCTGACATGTCATAGCTCATATTTTTTGTTGAATCCTTATTAAGTGTCACATAATGTTCTCTGTACTTTATATGTATTAACTGAAAACACACTCACCTAATTTGGAGATTGGATGAGCATGAACCTTTGTTTATATTCTCAACAAGCCTGCAAAAGTTGGGAGAAAGGAAATTCCCCCAAAGACAATATGGGTTGTTACCAAGTGAAGATGGAGGTGATGATGGGCAGCCAAAAATCAAGTATCCATCAAACATCCTTAATATTGAAGGATTTGGGGGTCATGCTTAAATATATTATAACAACCCCTACAATGGCATTATGTTGGAAACAATAAAGGATTATTCAGTAACATAGAAAGGTATACTATTCAGGGGACAGGGGAAAATACAGTTTGAGGGAATAGGAGCCCATTTAAGTAAATTATATCAACTATGCCAAAATGTTAACAGAGGTCATATTTGGGTGATGGAATTAGGGAGATTTTTATTTTATTTCCCTTTAAACCTGTATCTGTCATCTTTTCTGCAATAGCATTACTTTATTTGCCAAAATAAAAATTTTAAAACAATCCCATATGTCACTCACTCTTATTAAGCATCTTTGTCTCCACATGGTAAATAGCATCTGAAAATTTTAAAGCCCAAAACATTGCTTTTAATCACAGCACATATTCATTTGTGGTTATAAATACTTTAAAACTTTAATTATTGCTATAAGTCCTGAGGTCTTATCACCACAGTATTCTCTGTTTCTCAGCTTCTGAGTAGAATGTTGCCCAGGTAAATTTTGGAATTTATAAGCTATAGAAAACCAAGCCTTTTTCATATCAGTGAGACTGGGTTTGTCATGGCAAAAAAGGATCCTTTTGTGATTCTGTTAATGGTTAATAATTACCTGCATGTTAAAATAACAGTAATTAATCCACTGAAGAAAGGGAAGTCTTAGGTAACTTTGTACATTCAACAATGTGTTGTTGCAGAGCTCAAAGATACTTGTTGAATTAGATGGATTTCTAAAAGAAATACAGAATTTTGTAATTTTCAACTGTGGAAGAAACAGCACTCATCCAGCAGGTCATGTGGTCCTCCACATTTCTCAGACTCCCTTTCAGTTATGTTGGGGCCATGTGACTAGTTCTGACTACTGAACTATGAGCAGAAGTGGCTTGTGTTGCATCTGAGCTGAAACAGTTAAAAAGCCAGGGTGTTTTTTGTTTTTTTCCCAGCCAAAGAAAGACAATATGAACTTTAATTAAACAAGTATAAGATTTAAAACAATCACAACTACTCAGAGAATTAATACATTTACTGTCTGTACCATTTAAAACCTTAAACATCTCAGGATCCTCCCTTTGCACACTTAAACTTCTGAATAAGGACCCCACGGATAGGTAATAACAGGCCTTGGTACATCAGCTTTCTCTGAAGGGATGTTCCCAGGATCCCTTCTCTGATGGGTGTTCTGGCATCCCTCTGAGGGTGTTGCAGGGATCCCTTCCTCTGGCAATATGTCCCCAAAATCTTTCTCTGACTTCATGTTACCAGCATCTCTCTCTCTCAATCTCTGATAATGTTACCAGAATCCCTCTCTCTTACATTGTGATCCCAACATCCGTCTCTCAGACGTCATGTTCCCCCTCCACTGTTTTCTTATATTGTAATAGCAACCTTGGAAGTAACTTGTATAAGATGGCAGAGCTATAAGATGTAACTATGTTCCTGATGTCGTAGAGTAACTGCAGCCCCTCAGCAATGTTATGTAAGTAAGAACTAAACCTTAGAGAGACCTTCAAGATGGCAGAGCAGTAAGACGTGGAGATCACCTTCCTCCCCACAAATACATCAGAAATACATCTACATGTGGAACAACTCATACAGAAGACCTACTGAACGCTGGCAGAAGACCTCAGACCTCCCAAAATGCAAGAAACTCCCCACATACCTGGGTAGGGCAAAAGAAAAAAGGAAAAACAGAGACAAAAGAATAGGGATGGGGCCTGCACCAGTGGGAGGGAGCTGTGAAGGAGGAAAAGTTTCCACACACTAGGAAGCCCCTTCACTGGTGGAGACAGGGTGGGCAGGGGGGAAGCTTCAGAGCCACAGAAAAGAGAGCAGCAACAGTAGTGCAGAGGGCAAAGCGGAGAGATTCCCGCACAGAGGATCAGTGCCAACCAGCACTCAACCAGCCTGAGAGGCTTGTCTGTTCACCTGCCAGTGTGGGTGGGGTCTGAGAGCTGAGGCTCGAGCTTTGGAGGTCAGATCCCAGGGAGAGGACTGGGGTTGGCTACATGAACACAGCCTGAAGGGGGCTAGTGTGCAACAGCTAACCGGGAGGAGTCCGGGAAAAAGTCTGGACCTGCCTAAGAGGCAAGAGACCATGGTTTCAGGGTGCGAGGAGAGGGGATTGACAGGACCGCCTAAACGAGCTCCACAGACGGGCGTGAGCTGTGACTATCAGTGGGGACACCAGAGATGGGCATGAAACGCTAAGGATGCTCCTGCAGCCACCAAGAAGCCTGTGTGCAAGCATAGGTCACTATCCGCACCTCCCCTCCTAAGACCTTCTGCAGCCCACCACTACCAGGGTCCCATGATACAGGGACAACTTCCCCGGGAGAATGCACGGCACGCCTCAGGCAGTTGCAACGTCACGCCAACCTCAGCCACCACAGGCTCGCCCCACATTCCATACCCCTCCCTCCCCTCGGCCTGAGTGAGCCAGAGCCCCCTAATCAGTTGCTCCTTTAACCCTGTCCTGTCTGAGTTGAGAACAGATGCTCTCAGGTGATCTACAGACAGAGGTGGGGCCAAATCCAAAGATGAACCCAAGGAGCTGTGAGAACAAAGAAGAGAAAGGGAAATCTCTCCCAGCAGCCTCAGGAGCAGCAGATTAAATCTCCACAGTCAACTTGATGTAGTCAGCATCTCTGGAATACCTTAATAGACAACAAATCATCCCAAAATTGAGGAAGTGGACATTGGGAGCAACTGTAGACTTGGGGCTTGCTTTCTGCATCTAATTTGTTTCTGGTTTTATGTTTATCTTAGTTTAGTATTTAGAGTTTCTTATCATTGGTAGATTTGTTTACTGATTGGTTGCTCTGTTCCTTTTTCTTTATATATATATATATATATATATACATATATTTCCTTTTTCTCTTTTTGTGGGTGTGTATGTGTATGCTTTTTTGTGTGATTTTGTCTGTATAGCTTTGCTTTTACCATTTGTCCTCGGGTACTGTCTGTCCGTTTTTTTTTTGTTTTTTTTTTCTTTTTTTTTTTTAGTATAGTTTTTAGCACTTGTTATCATTAGTGGATGATTTTTGGTTTGGTTGCTCTCTTCTTTCTTTTTTTCTTTTTTTTTTCTATTTTTATTACTTTCTAATTTTTTTATTAAATATTTTTAAAATTTTTATTTTAATAAATTTATTTTATTCTTTTCTTTTTCTTTCTTTTTTTCTCCCTTATCTTCTGAGCCATGTGGCTGACAGTGTCTTTGTGATCCATGCAGGTGTCAGGCCTGTGCCTCTGAGGTGGGACAGATGAGTTCAGGATATTGATCCACCAGAGACCTCCCAGCTCCATGTAATATCAAATGGTGGAAGCTCTCCCAGAGATCTCCATCTCAGTGCTAACACCCACCTCCATTAAACAACCAGCAGGCTACAGTGCTGGACACCCTATGCCAAACAACTGGCAAGACAGGAACACAACCCCACCCATTGGCAGAGAGGCTGCCTAGAATCATAATAATGTCACAAACACCCCCAAAACACACGACCGGACGTGGTCCTGCCCAACAGAAATGCAAGATACAACCTCAACCACCCGAACACAGGCAGCAGTCCCCACCACCAGGAAACCTACACAACCCACGGAACCAACCTTAGCCACTAGGGGAAGATACCAAACACAACAGGAACTACAGAACTGCAGCATGCAAAAAGGAGACCCCAAAGACAGTAAGTTAAGCAAAATGAGAAGACAGAGAAACACACAGCAGATGAAGGAGCAAGGTAAAAACCCACCAGAACAAAAAAATGAAGAGGAAATAGGCAGTCTGCCTGAAAAAGAATTCAGAGTAATGATAGTAAAGATGATGCAAAATCTTGGAAATAGAATGGAGAAAAATACAAGAAATGTGTAACAAGGACCTAGGAGAACTAAAGAGCAAACAATGATGAACAACAAAATAAATGAAATTAGAAATTCTCAGGGGGCTTCCCTGATGGTGCAGTGGTTGAGAGTCTGCCTGCTGATGCAGGGGACGTGGGTTCATGCCCCAGTCTGGGATGATCCCACGTGCCGCGCAGGGCTGGGCCCGTGGGCCATGGCCGCTGAGCCTGAGCGCCCGGAGCCTGTGCTCCGCAACGGGAGAGGCCACAGCAGTGAGAGGCCTGGGTACCACAAAAAAAAAAAAAAAAAATTCTCAGGAAGGAATCAATAGCAGAATAACTGAGGCAGAAGAACGCATAAGTGACCTTGAAGATAGAAGAGTGGAAATAACTACTGCAGAGCAGAATAAAGAAAAAAGAATGAAAAGATTTGAGGACAGTCTCAGAGGCCTCTGGGGCAACATTAAGGGCACCAACATTCAAATTATAGGGACCCCAGGGAAGAAGAGAAAAAGAAAGGGACTGAGAAAATATTTGAAGAGATTATAGTTGAAAACTTCCCTAATATGGGAAAGGAAATAGTCAAGTCCAGGAAGCACAGACAGTCCCATACAGGATAAATCCAAGGAGAAGCATGCCAAGACAGATATTAATCAAACTATTAAAAATTAAATACAAAGAAAAAATATTAAAAGCAGCAGGGAAAACAACAAATAATATACAAGGGAATCCCTATAAGGTTAACAGCTGATCTTTCAGCAGAAACTCTGCACGCCAAAAGGGAGTGTCAGGATATATTTAAAGTGATGAAAGAGAAAAACCTACAACCAAGATTACTCTACCCTGCAAGGATCTCATTCAGATTCAATGGAGAAATTAAGACCTTTACAGACAAGCAAAAGCTAAGAGATTCAGCACCACCAAACCAGCTTTACAACAATGCTAAAGGAACTTCTTTCTCTAGGCAGGAAAAACAAGAGAAGGAAAAGACCTACAATAACAAACTCAAAACAGTTAAGAAAATGGTAATAGGAACACACATATCAACAACTGCCTTAAATGTAAATGGATTAAATGTTTGAACCAAAAGACATAGACTAGCTGAATGGATACAAAAACAAGACCCCTATATATGCTGTCTACAAGAGACACACTTCAGACCTAGGGACACATACAGACTGAAAGTGAGGGGATGGAAAGATACTCCATGCAAATGCAAATCAAAAGAAAGCTGGAGTAGCAATTCTCATATAAGACAAGCTAGACTTTAAAATAAAGACTATTACAAGAGACAAAGAAGGACACTACATAATGATCAAGGGATCAATCCAAGAAGAAGATACAACAATTGTAAATATTTATGCCCCCAACATAGGAGCACCTCAATACATAAGGCAAATGCTAACAGCCATAAAAGGGAAACTTGACAGTAACACAATCATAGTAAGGGACGTTAACACCCCATTTTCACCAATGGACAGACCATCCAAAATGAAAATAAATAAGGAGACACAAGCTTTAAATGATACATTATACAAGATGGACTTAATTGATATTTATAGGACATTCCATCCAAAAACAACAGAATACACTTTCTTTTCAAGTGCTCATGGAACATTCTCCAGGACAGATCATATCTTGGGTCACAAATCAAGCCTTTGTAAATTTAAGAAAATTGAAATCATATCAAGTATCTTTTCCAACCACAACGCTATGAGACTAGATATAAATTATAGGAAAAAATCTGTAAAAAATACAAATACATGGAGGCTAAACAATACACTACTAAATAACCAAGAGATCACTGAAGAAATCAAAGAGGAAGTCAAAAAATACCTAGAAACAAATGACAATGAAAACACGATGACCCCAAACCTATGGGATGCAGCAAAAGCAGGTCTAGGGCTTCCCTGGTGGCGCAGTGTTTAGGAGTCCGCCTGCAGATGTGGGAGACGCGGGTTTGTGCCCCGGTCCAGGAGGATCCCACATGCAGCAGAGTGGCTGGGCTCGTGGGCCATGGCCACTGGGCCTGCATGTCTGGAGCCTGTGCTTCACAATGGGAGAGACCACAGCAGTGAGAGGCCCACGTACCACACACACACACACACACACACAAAAGCAGTTTTAAGAGGGAACTTTATAGTACTACAATCCAACCTCAAGAAACAAGACATATCTCAAATAAACAACCTAACCTTACACCTAAAGCAATTAGAGAAAGAACAAAAAAACCCCAAAGTTAGCAGAAGGAAAGAAATCATAAGATCCGATCAGAAATAAATGAAAATGAAATGAAGGAAACAGTAGCTAAGATCAATAAAACTAAAAGCTGGTTATTTGAGAAGATAAACAAAATTGATAAACCACTAGCCAGACTCATCAAGAGAAAAAGGGAGAAGACACAAATCAATAGAAATAGAAAGGAAAAAGGAGAAATAACAGCTGACACTGCAGAAATACAAAGGATCATGAGAGATTACTACAAGCAACTATATGCCAATAAAATGGACAACCACGAAGAAATGGACAAATTCTTAGAAAAGCACAACCTCCCAAGACTGAACCAGGAAAAAATAGAAAATGTAAACAGACCAATAACAAGCACTGAAATTGAAACTGTGATTAAAAGTCTTCCAACAAACAAAAGCCCAAGACCAGATGGCTTCACAGGCGAATTCTATGAAACATTTAGTGAAGAGCTAACACCTATCCTTCTCAAACTCTTCCAAAATATAGCAGAGGGAGGAACACTCCCCAACTCATTCTACGAGGCCACCATCATCCTGATACCAAAACCAGACAAAGATGTCACAAAAAAAGAAAACTACAGACCGATATCCCTGATGAACATAGATGCAAAAATCCTCAACAAAATACTAGCAAACAGAATCCAACAGCACATTAAAACGATCATACACCATGATCAAGTGGGGTTTATTCCAGGAATGCAAGGATTCTTCAATATACACAAATCAATCCATGTGATAAACCATATTAACAAGGAGAAAAACCATATGATCATCTCAATAGATGCAGAAAAAGCTTTCGACACAATTCAGCACCCATTTATGATAAAAACTCTCCAGAAGTAGGCACAGTGGGAACTTACCTCAACATAATAAAGGCCATATATGACAAACCCACAGCCAACATTGTTCTCAGTGGTGAAAAACTGAAACCATTTCCACTAAGATCAGGAACAAGACAAGGTTGCCCACTCACACCACTATTATTCAACATAGTTTGGGAAGTTTTAGCCACAGCAATCAGAGACGAAAAATAAATAAATGGAATCCAAATTGGAAAAGAAGTAAAACTGTCACTGTTTGCAGATGTCATGATACTATACATAGAGAATCCCAAAGGTGCTACCATAAAACTACTAGAGCTAATCAATGAATTTGGAAAAGTAGCAGGATATAAAATTAATGCACAGAAATCTCTTGCATTCTTATACACTAATGATGAAAAATCTGAAAGAGAAATTAAGGAAACACTCCCATTTACCATTGCAACAAAAAGAATAAAATACCTAGGAATAAACCTACCTAAGGAGACAAAAGATCTGTATGCAGAAATGTATAAGACACTGATGAAAGAAATTGAAGGTGATACAAACGGAGAGATAGACCATGTTCTTGGATTAGAAGAATCAACATTGTGAAAATGACTATTCTACCCAAAGCAAGCTACAGATTCAATGCAATCCCTATCAAACTACCAATGGCATTCTTCACAGAACTAGGATAAAAATGTTCACCATTTGTATGGAAACACAAAAGACCCCGAATAGCCAAAGCAATCTTGAGAAAGAAAAACAGAGCTGGAGGAATCAGGCTCCTGGACTTCAGACTATACTACAAAGGTACAGTAATCAAGACGCTATGGTACTGGCACAAAAACAGAAATATAGATCAATGGAACAGGTTAGAAAGCCCAGAGATAAACCCACGCACATATGGTCACCTTATCTTTGATAAAGGAGGCAGGAATGTACAGTGGAGAAAGGACAGCCTCTTCGATAAGTGGTGCTGGGAAAACTGGACAGGTACATGTACAAGTATGAGATTAGATCACTCCCTAACACCATACACAAAAATAAACTCAAAGTGCATTAAAGACCTAAATGTAAATCCACACACTATAAAACTCTTAGAGGAAAACGTAGGCAGAATACTCTATGGCATACATCACAGCAAGATACTTTTTAACCCACCTCCTAGAGAAATGGAAATAAAAATAACCAAATGGAATCTAATGAAACTTAAAAGCCTTTGCACAGCAAAGGAGACCGTAAACAAGATGAAAAGACAACCCTCAGAATGGGAGAAAATATTTGCAAATGAAGCAACTGACAAAGGATTAATCTCCAAAATATACAAGCAGCTCATGCAGCTCAATATCAAAAAAACAAACAACCCAATCCAAAAATGCGCAGAAGACCTAAATAGACATTTCTCCAAAGAAGATATACAGATTGCCAACAAACACATAAAAGAATGCTCAACATCACTAATCATTAGAGAAATGCAAATCAAAACTACAATGAGGTATCACCTCACACCGGTCGAATGGCCATCATCAAAAAATCTATGAACAGTAAATGCTGGAGAGGGTATGGAGGAAAGGGAATTCTCTTGCACTGTTGGTGGGAATGTAAATTGATACAGCCAGTATGGAGAACTGTATGGAAGTTCCTTAAAAAACTAAAAATAGAACTACCATATGACCCAGCAGTCCCACTACTGGGCATATACCCTGAGAAAACCATAATTCAAAAAGTGTCATGTTCCAAAATATTCATTGCAGCTCTATTTACAATAGCCAGGACATGGAAACAACCTACGTGTCCATCGGCAGATGAATGGATAAGGATGTGGCACATATATACAGTGGAGTATTACTCAGCCATAAAAAGAAACAAAATTGAGCTATTTGTCGTGAGGTGGATGGACCTAGAGTTTGTCATACAGAGTGAAGTAAGTCAGAGAGAGAAAAACAAATACCGTATGCTAAACACATATATATGGAATCTAAAAAAAAAAAGATTCTAAAGAACTTAGTGGCGGTACAGAAATAAAGATGCAGTCGTAGAGAATGGACTTGAGGACACTGGGAGGGGAAGGGTAAGCTGGGACGAAGTGAGAGAGTAGAATGGACATATATACCCTACCAAATGTAAAATAGCTAGTGGGAAGCAGCCACATAGCACAGGGAGATCAACTCGGTCCTTTGTGACCACCTAGAGGGGTGGGATGGGGGGGAGGGTGGGAGGGAGATGCAAGAGGGAGGAGATATGGGGACATATGTATATGTATAGCTGATTCACTTTGTTATAAAACAGAAACTAACACACCATTGTAAAGCAATTATACTCCCAATAAAGATATTTTTTAAAAAAGAAACCTTTATATATAAAGACACTTAGATTTCAGGATTCATTGTTACTATAGCTAAGCATAGACTATCTGGATGAATAACATATTCTTAAATGTAAATTAAGAAATATACATGTTTCAATTAAATTATTACTGAAAAGGTGTATATCTCAATATTTTGTAATGACCATGGCAGAGGACAGGGCGTGAGAGTGATATCAAGGACAAGTGGAGAAATTCAGAGAGTTGGGGAGGGAAGATCAAGATCAACACTGCAAAATCTCAAAGCCCAATCCTCTCTTTTCTGCCCTGTTCATGAATTTTCTTTTATTTAACAGCTAGCCTTCACAGAATCTTCAGGTCTTTAAGCATTTATCAATAATTATTTTAAAAAATTAAAATATTTTAAAGTATATAAAATGGAAATTGAAATTGCCCAAGCATCCTACTCAACAAAATTGATGTTATTTATTTGTAAGAGAAATATGTATTTGAAAGGTTTTAATGTTTATACAGGTAGTACTATTTTTCCCAGTTTGATACTGTCTTTTTGACCTTGCATTTAGTGTCTTTTTTTGTGCCTAAGTCTTAAAGGGCTTATTTTTCCAAGTCTGGCCTTCCTCTATTTTATGGTTTCTAAATTAGTAACATGATTAGAAAAGTTTTTCATTCTTAAGATGGAATTCTATGGTTTATTCTATAATTTTTTTTTTTTTTTTTTTTTTTTTTTTGCAGTATGCGGGCCTCTCACTGTTGTGGCCTCCCCCGTTGCGGAGCACAGGCTCCGGATGCACAGGCTCAGCAGCCATGGCTCATGGGCCTAGCCACTCTGCGGCATGTGGGATCTTCCCGGACCGGGGCACGAACCCGTTTCCTGTGCATCGGCAGGCGGACTCTCAACCACTGTGCCACCAGGGAAGCCCTATTCTATAATTTTTAAGATTTATTACTTTTCACCTTTTAATCCTTCTGGAATTTATTTTTGCGTATGTTGAAAGCTAGGACTTTAACTAAATCTTTTTTTATATATATAAATAGTCAATATCCCAATACCATATTTTGAGTAATTTGTACATTCACAATGATTTGATATGATGCCTTTATCATACATATGTGGGTCTATTTTTGACTCCCTCCTGTGTTTCTTTTATGTAATTTTCTATTCCTGCACTAGTGATACTTTGTTTGAATAATTATATTTTTAGTATGTTGTAATACATTAGGACAAATGTCTTTTTAATGTTCACTATTATAATTTATTTATGTCTTCTTTACATATTCCAACAAAGCCTAAGAGGTTTCTTCACTTAGATTGTTTCATATTGCTTGTTTGTTCTCAGACTTCATTTATTTCTTATTCACTGCTACCATGAATAGGGGCTTTATTTTTTATACTTTTTAACTTGCTTTTACTGCTGTTAGGAGAAATATATCCACACACATTATGTGTGTGTATGCATGTTTTTGACTGATTGATTCTGAACATCTTAACTAAACTTTTTATTGCTTCTTAAAGCTCTTCATTTGATGTTGGTAATTTTGGAGTTAAAAAAATACACATGTGGCAAACAATAACAGTTTTGTCCCATCCTTTATAAAACTTACCACTCCTAATTCTTTTCTTGCCATATTGTTTAGAATCTCCAAAATAATACTGCATGTTTTGGCAATGCATGCTATCTTTTTCTTATTCCTTTCTTATTCCTTTAGTGAGAATGCCTTTAGTGCCATTACACTAACACTAATACTAAATACCATGATACTAATAAAACATTAGGATTATGTTTATTCTTATAAAGAAATAATAATTATTAATCACATTAAGGCAATTCCCTTCTATTCCTACTTTACTACAAGCTTTAAAAAAAAAAACAAGAAAAGATTTTAAATTTTTTATTGCCATCCTAATAACTAAGAAAAGGAAAATGCTAGGTTGAAATGGATTGCCAAAGGAGATTTAAATTTTTTTAATTTCCTTTCCTTTTTAAAGATTATATTACTACCCAGACAAGAGTTGGCTGCTCCCAGTTTACCATGTAACTGCACATAAATTCTCAGTATGCTAGCAACTGATACTTTGCTTTTACCTAGACAAGCACAGCAGGTTTGCCTAACGAGTTTTTGGAGTCGGCAGATTTTGTTTGGGGCTCTAAAGATTCCTACCTACAGCCCTCCCCTTTCTATTGAAGACACAGTATTTATTTATTTTTTGTAACCAGTTGAATAGCTGTGTAGCATCATCTTTCTTGTGGCTTATTTGGTGTAGCCTTAAGGACTTGAACTCTCATTCATCAGTCTTATTCTCATCAGCAAACAAAAACAAGCGCAATCAGTTTGGTTGGAGAAGATACATAGGTACGTGTCTGCCTGTGACCAGGTACTAGGAGCATCATTTCTGATACTTCTTATTATCTTATAGTTAAAAATAAAACAAAAAATCTAAATGGTTCAAGTTTAGAAAAACACTCTTTCACCTTACTTCCTAGCTGTTTAAAGGCCTGTGTTAAATGGTTAGTAGTTGGGGAAACGTGTTTAAGGGCCATCTCATAGTCATAATAGGTACACATTTTCAAATTTATTTTTTCCTCTTCAAAGGTTATGTTTACAAACTCAAAGTTGTTTACACATAGCTTTAGTGAGCAGCAATCCATTTAATTTAGCTCATTATATTGTAAATGCAAAGATTTTTATAGGCTAAACAATGTACCATTTTGCTCACTAATTGTTTCATAGGTATTAATCATGCCAGCTAGATTTCCATTTATAAGCCTAAGCCATCATGAGTACTCAATAAAAGTAGATTCTCTGGGACATCTAGGACTGCAGAGCACATAGGAATTGCTCAGTGATAAGAATTACAGGATTTTAAAGATCGACAAGGAATTACAGAGATCAACTCCATCCCTTCGTGTTATATATACAGATGGAGGACTTGACTGATTAATTGTTCTCTAAACAGGAATCAGGTTTCAATTGCCTTTTCCCAATAAAATGTTAATGTCAGTAACTAAAAAATGGCAAGGATTGTTTAACCCACATAACGGACTATTATGCCACCAGTGATTTACTGATGGACAATATTTCTAGGTACATGTCATGTAGACTATTGAAAAGTTATTGCTTATAGATCAAATAGTAATCATTACTGAAGACCTCTCTTTGCTCTTCATGCATAGCTTTCTATGACAGTGACCCAGGTAAGAATTGCTTCACTATTTAGTGTACAATGTATTTTCTGTACAAACATTAAAAAAAAAATCTTGCTCCTCTCAATTTGAAGATTCAGTGTACAGAAGGATATATTTAATTCTGTTACAAAATGTATCAGGTTAGCCTTTTGAGCTATCAAAGAGATTTATTTACAAAATTAAACTGATGTTGTCTAACAGTTTTTTAGAAATAAAATTTCAACCCATAAAATTAGAATAGCATTTTCTCTTAATCTAAAAAAAAAAATCTGCATTTAGTATACTAGATTCAGTTTTTTTACTCTCTTGTTACTGCTATATCTGATTTTCTAATAAACCTGAGATGTGAAACACAGGTGAGGAAAAGCAAAGGAAATCATATTTTGGGTCCATAAATGCCAAGTTGGGAAGAAGTCAGTATTTTCCTCTCACAATTAAATCTAAATTAGAAGGGAGACATATAAATGAGAATGGAACCCTATACAGACATCTCAGGAAAACAAATAAAGATAAAATTTGTTAGAAAAATATTATGAAAGCACAAAAATACAGATAGAAGTTGTCTACGATTAACAGATGAAAAAACTTGACAGAGTGGGTGGCTAGTGTCCCTAAGGCTGTTATCACCAGCAGTTATTGATTATATAAATAGAGCTGTACATAAGGTTGTTTCATCTTATAAGGTCTTGCAACCCAGTTGGATAGAGAGACCTTACATATAAATAACAAGAAATAATGATTCCTAAGCTAAGCAAATGATCCTGTAGTCTTTCTTTTCTAAACTGTGTATTCTCCAAGCTAAATAATTTTTCTTTTATCTAACAGCAATATGAACATGTCCATTGAATTTTTTGAAGGCCTTTTTTCCTGAATACGTGGTGGCCAGCTGAGGTAAGTTTTCATCTGTCTTTCAAATTTTTGCTTATTTTACACTATGTTGCAAGATATTAAATAATTTCAGGAAAACAGCTCATTTTTCAAAAGAAAAAATTAGAACCCAAAATACACATACTAAATTGGTTGGATCACAAGGCAGGAAATGCAATGTTTTATATATCTGAATTCTTGAGTATTTAGCTGTGCTTAGTTTTTCTGAGCAGTTGTCCTACTCTTGACAGAAACTCAGAAAGCAGCAGGGCAGTTTGAGATAATTGCATAGTACACTCAACTCTAATTCATATACAACCATCAAGTTTTTATAGATTTCTATTTATGATGTTGTCACTAAGGAGTTTCTTGCAGTTTTCAGGTTAAATTCCTGTATTTTGGAGATTATAATTCAGTTATGAAAATTTTTCTCCTTGACTGAAACTTGGTATACAAAATCTTGGTTAGACTAAAAACATTATTTGAAATTTCTGTAAATGTCACTTACATCATTAAAAATTATTTTATAATATAGTTAAACCATATTTTTAGAACTTATTCAGATGTTGTTACATTTCATATTTTCTTGCCATTTTTTATATACATATGTGTTCATTTACTTTTAAAAATAACAGTTTTTTTATTGTACCATTCAGACTACATTGTAAAATAAATTTTAATATCTAAGCATTGACTTTTGATTGCAAATACTTAAGTATCAAACTATAACAGGTAATATGCACAGTTTAGTGCACAATTGAGTGTAAGGGATTAATACATTTTATATAACCAAATATGTTTTATAATATGTGTTATATAAATATATTTATGTGTTGTTATAATTTAGTCAAAGTTTCCTGTTTTGCTATACCATTGTTATTATCTACATCGAGAAAACAAAATTATTTTAGCTCAATTTTCAAACTAATTAAGCGTTTTTGGCCTAGGTGTTTTAGCAATATTCAAAAGGAGCAATTTTTAGAGCAATATTTATTTTAAATATAAGAATATTTTAAAAGAAAAATGTTAAACTATATATCTGAAGTACTATTTAGTCTCAATTACAATTTAATATGTAATTTGCAGGTAATGTGCTCCCTTTTGCATCATGAGATTTTCTTTATTCTTCCAGGAGCTGAATTTCTTTTAGGACTTGTATGAAAGTAGGATTGGATTGGTTATCCCTATTTTTAAACAAGACCTATCAAATCCAAGAATGAATCCTGACTAATTAATGTAAATCAAACAACTGTAAAACAGACAATAAAACATTGGCTGCTCTATTAGTTTGTTTGTTAAATTTTAATGGGTAAGGTATTCTATGATTTAAGATTGGCAGGAGATAACAGCTTTTATGAATAACAAATAGCCAGGATTCTGTATAATAATTCTGATTATAAACCTTGATAAAACGATGTGAATGCAGTTAACTTCGCAGCTCATCTCATGAATCCATACCGACACCTGTTCTGCCCCTCCTCACCAAGTTGTGTGCCAACCTCTACTCCCAAATTACTCATATAGACTAGACCAATGACTGCAATGCAATTAGACTGATGAGAATCAAGAGAATTGCAAAAAAATCTACTGATAATTCCTAACTTGGTTTTATCTATACAAGAATAGGTAAACCTATGCACATCAAATATAATTTTTTTCTTTTACTTCCTGATTTTCTCAGCTAATATTTTAAAAAGTAGGCTAAAACAATACTTAATTTAAAAATGGCATCTAATGTTAAAAACATATTTTCTTGCTGTGAAATTGAATTTGTTGAGTTTTTCATTCTAGGGTGACAGAGTACTTATTTATAAAACCAGAGTCACACACAAAAAGGCAAGATGGATATAGTCAATTATTTTACTTTCATACTTCAAAGCATTGAGTATAATGTATTCAATGAATAATCTAATCTGCAAAGCAGATCTATTTGAAGAGGCAATGAAGTACGAGAAATAAAAGAACTCTTTTTAGAGTTCTATATTCTTTTCCTTATAAATTCTGTCATGTTATGTCATGTCATATCATATGTATCAATTAACCCCCAGAGGCAGACTATCATGAGCAGACCATGTCCTACATTAAGTGGTCATTTGTTAAAGGGACAATAAGGATGACAAAATCGAGCTAATCACTGATCTGGTAAATGCTACCTATTTCTTCACAAACCACAGAAAGACAGTTGGAAAGAGAAAATGAACTAGTTTCATTTCACACTTATTATGTAATATACATTATTGTAAATGCTTTATGAATTTTAATTTTGGTTTATTTAATCTTCACGCATTTCTTTTATTTTCATCATCAGCTGGAGGTTAGCCAGCTGGTAGGTGTCAGAGCTGCGATCTGAACCTAGACAGTTGGGCACCAGGCTCTGTACTCTTAATCTCTGCACTATGCTGCCTCTATGCAATGTTAGTCTAAAAGGGAAATCAATGACCTTTAAAGTTTTCAGCAGTGTTTATAGCTATCTTAACAATTATCTAACATTAAACATCAATTGTTCAGGATGACTATTTTGGTGTGGGACTAGGGAAAGTAGTGGAAGTCTTTGACTTTCTCAGTATTAATGTTTTCTTTCATTGGCATAGCTCTTTCGATAAGGAATATAACATCTTGAGACTTCCTGGAGGCCATTTCTGAATCTAGTTAAACAACACATGTCACATCATCCCAACGGAACCCTGTAACAAGATTTTTAAGTCCTTTCTATTAGGTGTTTGAAAAGGGATTTTATTTTGACAAATAGAAGCCCGAAGGATTATCACTTTCTTTTTTGCAGTATTCATGGTTTTCTGTGAAAGAAGCACAAATACAAATTTGGAGAAATATTATGAATATTTTCCACCCGATACAAAATAGATGTTATGCAATATTGCTTATTAAGATATAACAAATAATGTTACTAGAGTATCTCCTTTCTGAAGACGATGCATCTAAATTATCCTTACTAGTATTGAGTGCTTTAGAAATCTCTTATCAATGAAAATCTGCTTTTGGAAAAAGGACAATAACTTTTTTTTCAAAATTAAAAATAATTTGAAGTCCTCAGAGAATACTTATTTACATCAATTGCATGTTGAGAAGGAAATAAATGTATAAACCATAGAATCTTTGAACTGAAAGAAACTTTAGAAATCAAAGTTTCACTATAAACAGTATCTTTTGGTTTTGGCTGCCCAACATCCATTCTCTCCTCTGCTAATAACACTCTGGTTTACTTAGGGACTTTCCTACTCTCCACTCTCAGTCCTTGTGATTGGGTGGGACTGATCTCTCAACCCCTTGTTTCAGTATGGGATCTGGGACTCCTCAGTCGAATGCTCCTGGCCATGACTGATTCAGGTCATATGATTCATACCAGCTCAAGCAGATTCAATTTCAGAACTGTTGTTGGGAAATTGAAGTTCTATCTCAGTGGGAGTGGTTGTGAAGATTAGATGTTAGCTTTAAACTGTTGGTATCTATCTTGCCAACCTCAGTCTGAGAGAGTTTATGCGAATAAGGCCAGTGCTTTGGAAAGCAGAGTCAAAAGTTGGAAAGAGATCAAGTCTGGATAAAGTTGTCTGAGTCCCAGGATAGAACTCTTCGGGCTCTACCCATAAAGGCCACTGAAAACTGAAGTTCTGCAATATTTCTTCCTGTTTAATGCAATCTGATATCTGATTAAATACTTCAAACTACAGGAGCTTTGGACCTTGTAAGGAAACCAGTGCCATTTTCAGCATTAACATGTTTTAGAAATTTTATTATAGTGAACATAGAATTGCTTCCTTTTTAGTTTCTTCTTTGATTATCTTTGCTTTCTGGTGATAAACCAAATAAATCTAATATCTCTTTTATGTGGCAGCTCATCAAATACATATAGTATCTATCCTCTGTGTCTTTTATTTTATAGGTAAAACAGCTACAGTTAAAGAGATTATAAATAAATATGTAAGTCTTCCAGTTAAATCATCCCTCCAAATCTGTGAGATTTGTACTTTCTTTTAATAACAATTAACTTCAACAGTAATCCCATTTATAATCATGTTTTAGACACAGAAAAAAGTACTTCTAATTAGCTGGGGTTACACAGTGAGTTTGTTAGATGCATGGGACCCAGCCTTATAATTAAGGTTGAACACATGTGATTTGAAGGATGAAAAATCCCACCTGCTCAATATTATCTACTGAAATTTATATCAATTAAAGCTAAGGGTTAAGTGATTATCCCCTGAAAAATCTCATTAAAATTAAATTATTTAATTTAGGGGAAATATATCATCTCCCATTAATTCATTAACAGCAATTGATTCATTATCAGGATTTGGAGAAAAGTGAATAGAGGACAGAAGAGTTTTTATCGAGGGGAGTATGGAGAGGAATTTCACACATTCCCTTCAGGATGTTGCCTGAGGGGAACTTCAGGTGGGAAATTATATGGGGCCCCTGTGCAGATGTCAGGGTATGAGCTGGTGATGGTAACTAACATGATAAGCTTGCTGTTCATTTCTTTTTAGTGGAGGGGTTAGCTTATCTTCAAGTGTGTGTGTGTGTGTGTGTGTGTATCTATAAATGCATATATAAAATCATTTCACCTAGGTTAGTCCTCATTCTAAAGGAGTGTTCATATTGTATTAATGACAATTTAGATCTAATTGTTATTTGTAATCCCTGAATCGAACTAAACCTGTAAATGAGATTTTAAATATCTGTTTCCTACTAAATTAATAAAATCAATTCTAACTTAATTTTTTTCAGATGCAAGTATACAATATTAGATATTTTGTATTAATAATAGCAATAAAAGCAGCAATCTAAATATGTATCTAAGTATTTGTTTTCTATTGCTGCTGTAAGCTAATTACCACAAATGTGGTGTCTTAAACAATACAAATTTATTATCTTACAGTTATGTAGGTCAGAAGTCTGACATGGGTCTCTCTAGGCTAAAATCAAGCTTTGGTAGGGCTGCATTCCTTTCTAGAGGCCCTAGAAGCTGACTACATTTTTTTTGGTTCATTGCCCCCTTCTTCCATCTTTAAAGCCAAGAATGGTAGATTGAGTCTTTTCTTCCTGACCCTTCTACTTTTAAGGACTCAAAAATTAGATTGGACTCACTGATAATTCAGCATAATCTCCCCATCTCAAGGTCAGTTGATTAGTAATCTTGATTGTATCAAGATTCTCTTTTGCCATGTAAAATAACATATTTATAAGTTCTAGGGATTAGGGCATGAATGTCTTTGGGGAGCCAATAGTTCCTCAAAGTTTTTACCATAGTCTATTACATAGGATATGTGCATTCCTGGAAAAAACCTCATGTTATATTAAATAACACACAAAAATAATAGGGCATGTAGGAAAAAAATACAGGGTTGGAACAGGCAACGCAAAACCTATGCAATTCAGTGAACACTAACGAAAATAATAATCCTGTGAAGTACCAGTTTAAATGACATACTGAATTTCTAATATCAATAAATATACACTACTTTAAATAAAGGACTTATTTTAAAAATCAGGGTTGGGAGAGATGTGTCTTGATGGAAGCAGGTGTAAGGAATTGGTGAAGTTGCTGATTTATGAAGGCAAAGCAAAATGTGGGAAAAACAAGGAAAATCACATAATAAACACTTCCAGTAGTCACATAGAATGTGGCCCAGCTGAACCAAGAAGAATGATGGCTCAAAAAAGTCATGCCTAGAATACTTTATATCACCACTACTGCTTTCTATATTCAGTTGTGTAGTCATTTTGTGTTTGGTTTTTGTTACTTGGTAGATGAAACCATTAATATGCTGAGAAAATTGTGTAAGAATCAAAGGGATTTTTGTGCTATACCAAAATCTCCCGTTTACCAACTGCATTTGAATGAATCCTTTAGTATTTCCAAAAGCAGATGGTGTTGCAGTGCTTAAACTTAGTGCAAAGCCAGCTCAGCGTCATAACCTAAGTCAAGGTTACCTGGAAGTCCCAAGAGAGTGTCAATTTACCGTCATTGACAATGACTCATGACTGTGAGCCAGTCATTATGGGCAGAACATATTTCACGGAAGGGGACAACTGAACTTTTGGTGTTATCTTATGCATACTCCAAAAAAGGAAGTATTCTGTAAGGAAACACCATGAAGTCATTGCAGAATTTTAAAGGATACTTTAAATGGATACATGGATACTTTAAATGGATACATGGATACTGTGAAGTCATCACGGCAAAAAAAAATTGGGAATGTATTCCCTCTAAAAGAGGTAGAATATAACTTATGAAATCAAGTCACCAGTAACAGAGGTCTCACCCAAAACAGTAATACTTCAAAGCCTAATAAGAGGGGTAAAGCAAAAGCTAAACGATGATGTTCTATTGAACGACAAGTATACTAAGAAAATCAGGGAGAAACATATTGTTAAGAGCGGAAACCTGAAAAAGTAAAGAGAGACCTGAGAGTGTGTTGTTTTGGTGCTTCATCGTTACTTGAGTGGGCACAGGAGTACCTTATTAAGTGGGAAATTAGCATGAAACTATGAAACTATACTTTGATCCTCTCTTCTTAATAAATTATTTCTCTGGCCTATTTATTAATTCATAAGACTATTCAGTGTCCCTTCCCTGTGCCAGGCACAGTGCTAAGTACTAAGGATATAGTGATGAATATTAAGAGGTCATTTCTGCCCTCTGAAACAGATATTAAGCAAATTATCACAGTAATATAATTATGAACTGTGACAAGTACTATGAAGGAAAAGGAGCAATGCTGTAAGAACATATAAGAATATATGATCTAGTGGTGGGTGTGGGATTAGCCATTTAAGCTTATATTTAAATGATTATCACCGAGCAGCGGGCCATGAAGGGACTGACATTTCTGGTGCTCACAGCAACGGCAACAGTAACATACATTTTATATCTGTACTGAAGTTGAAAAAACTTCATTGACATTTTGATTTCATTTGCTCTAAGAAATCATGTGTGACTACCAATAATGATATTGGTAGCAGACCACTATTACTTGAAAGGTGGATGGCATCCAGGCACAATTCTAAAACTGAGCTATCAATGCAGTAAAACTTCGGCTGTTGAATTGTTCTATTTAAAACTTTGTATTTCGCCCTTTTGCGAAACTATTTTAGTAGATTGCATGTCCACTAGAGGGCAGTGCTGCCCTTTCTTAGAAAAAAGTTACTCGTGGCAAGACCAGATCTTCCATGTTAAGATGTTG
Organism: Phocoena sinus; assembly: GCF_008692025.1. Lineage (NCBI taxonomy): Eukaryota > Metazoa > Chordata > Mammalia > Artiodactyla > Phocoenidae > Phocoena > Phocoena sinus. The sequence goes on from NC_045769.1 coordinate 24,567,848, forward strand.
GGGGGCAGGGAGGAAGAAGGAATCGCTTTCCCGAGTTTGGAAATGAAAGGCAAAAAAAAATAAAGACTTTTGAGATAAAAGAAAATGGGATTGCATCTTATTTCAAAGGCCAACGTTACAAAAAGTTTTATTAGCCGTTTATTTTTCATCACTCAATTGAAAGGGTGCACAGGAATACAAATTAAAAATAGCTGATCCAGGAGTTACTCTTGATTATGCCACACTATAAATTTAATTTAAAAATCTGTATTGCTTTTAATCTATGCCACTAAAAATATCCCAAAGAGTTTTTTTTTTTCAAAGAGTTTTTTTTAATAGTTTTTACAATATAAAGATATCATATTTATTGTATTAGCTACCATATAAAATGAATTTTTATAAGGGGATTAATAATTGTTACTATAACTTTTCATTCTTATGTCAAAGAGCAGTAATATTATTCTTAAGTAATATTTAAGAATTAAGAGCAGTAATATTTAAGAATATTTAAGTGAATTTCATTACATAAATTATCCTCATTAATTTAAAATGATACTATAGAAAATCCAGGCTGATTTTTATAAAGTATAAACTAGAAACAACCACAAATTCTGCTGTGTGAATAATTGATAAATATAATACTTAGCTTTTCTTGCAGTGGCTTTAATTAGCCTCAATTATTTTGCATGCATCTAAGAAAATCATTTATTTGGTAAATTCTATAAGCACTTTTATTTTCCTGATGTGTTTTGCTACATTTACCTGTGTTATAGCTGTCCAGGTTCACATATGAAGTATCAAAAATATTTCATGTGGTAAAAGAGTGAAAATGCACCCTTACTATATTTCTGATTCAAATCTTCTCACAGTATTTGACATATAATTTATTTATGTTATACTTTTTTGCCTGTATTATTTTTATATCTTACTACTAATTGAGCATTTGCAAAAGAAAGATAGGTACAATTATATTATGGTTGATTTTAGAATTTGGGGGCATGAAAATTTAGAATAAAATTTTTAGGTCATAGATTTTCTGGTAAATAAAACTTCTGAAAATAAAAATGTAGCTAATTTAAACCAATAGTTTCTTGATTGTATATTTTAGGAATGCCAGTAGCTACATTAACCAATGAAGCTACTACTCCCTTGTTTTCTTCCCTTAGGTAATGTGTAGGCTTTCCTTTTCTTGTGGTGGTTACTGGAATTGACCTTGAAGAAGGCAATAGTTATAGGTCTAATTCTGTCATACTTGCATATGGGAAACTTCCAGTAAAATACTTGCATAAATCTTTATGCACTAATGTTGCTTAAAATAAATGGAAAAACAGGACTGACTTATACAAGTGCTTAAATGATCGCAGATCAGGAATAAGTACCATATTCTGGTTACAGAGTGGTTGTTTCTGCCCTTACACCTTGGCTCTGTTTTTCTTTTCACATGAACCTCCTGATTACAGCCCAAGAGAGATCAAAACATATTATTTAAAATTACCTTCTGTTGATTTGATCAATAAAGTATATTTAAATATGTAACATCGACATACTGTGGAATATCTGGCATTCCTCATGGCAAGTTTTCTACTTTCTACTTTCATAAATATGTCTATAATGTGTATAGTGTATTGTGAACCAGGATGATGTCTGCCTCTTGCTATTAAACACACACACACTTTTCTAGAAATACTTTCAATTATCTGGGGCTCTAAAGGGCCATCAGCATTCTCTTTTCTTCTCTAAAGTTAAAACATGATCCTGCTAGTAAAGGGCTAAATGAAAATGCAGTAATGTGAAATATATAAAAGATGACTTTGTCCATCATATTTAAAAAGCTCAGGAACAAAAAAGAAGATGGCTGAGATTGGGTTTCAATTCCTTGTGTTAGGGAAGCTAGCTCTCCAGAAGGCTGAGGTTTGAGAAAAAAAAATTAAAGTAGAAGTTAGCCTTTAGTCATAGACTCTTAAAACAAGAACTCAACAATAGTTGGCATAAAGAAAAATTACCTGTCCTTAGGATGTGTGAATTAAAATAAAATTATGAAGCTGACTTATAATACCTTTATAAGTTCAGATATGTCAGAATATAGAAATGGTGACAAAGTTATTTCCATTTAACCCCTACAAGGGCTTCTCAAATTGTCAGCCCCTTCAGGAAAATGTACTCTACCAAATGCAAGAGTCAAAAAAATTTTTTTTGTTTTTAGTTTTTAAGATTACAACCAGCTTCACTGCTTCTCCAAATCTCAGAGTCACATATACAATAAGTCACTTTATAACATTTACCATATGCCTTCTTCATATTAGACAGTTTGTTAGGCAATTTGTGATCAAGAGCAGAAGTACTTAGTAAAATAAAGCTCAAAAAAGCCAGACTTACCTACTTTTGAGGCTGTCTGTCTGAGCTACTAGTCATGTACAGTATCTCCTAGATATATGATATCTACTTATTTTGCATATATTTTACTCACATTAACAACCAGTGCCTAAGTTATTTCATGGTGTTATATAGGTTTATTATTTACCCTTGAGAATTTTAGAACAGTGCAGGGTGTTTATTTCTGTATTCAAGCAGTATGCGGAGAATATTTCATGTATGTGTACGTAAGTCCAGGATAAATTTTGGCTTTGAGCAAATTCAGGGCAAAGAGTTCTTAATGGTAGTAGACTTGTTCTTCGTAAGATAAAGGAGTATGGAATTCTTCAACCATATTTTAAATGAAACTCATTTTTCTCATGGTAGTTTCTCTTGTGTAATCTTTTAAATTATATCCAAAGACAAGCCATTTTATCTTTATTCAGGTTGTATGGCCTGCTAAAGCTTAACTAGTTACACTTGGGGTAACATGTTATTCTGCAACACCTTATCGATAGTTATTATTTAAATCTGATTGGCTTTATTTGATGTCTTTAACTCTTGTCCCCAATACCTTATCATGCAGTGCTCATGGGTTTAACACTTATTTCCTGAGTTCTGCCCTTTCACGTTTGTTTGAGCTTGATGACTGTTCACATCTGGTATTGCTATTTGATTGATCTTAAGGCATTTCACTCTTTAAATCTCCATTTGTTCTTCCTTTCTTCACTGTTCTCTGTTCTTCTTGATCATGGTCCTAGAGTTATTTTACTCCTCCTTTAATGTTTAATAAGTATTCCTTGTAGGTTTCTTAGAATTTTTAATTATGGTTCAGCGGTCTTTATTCTTTTAAAACTTTCAAACCTTTAAGTGCTCAAAAGTAGTTTAAATTATATGCTTAGGTAAGCTCTCAGAAATGCATAGAATTCTTATAAATACTTTTGTGCATTATATAAAATGCAGTGTAAGTGCACATGTTTAACATCACATGTAGAAATTCTAAACTTAATTACAAGAGGGCTAAGTAAATGTACACTCAGAATCGCAATTCATGTACACTGTCACTATACCCCTGAGGGCCGTCATTGTCAATATTTATAAATTAACAGTTGTGATTGTTTTCACATAATCACTGGTGTGACTAGAGTGATTTTTTTTTTCACTCTGAATTTTAAGTGAGTTTTCTATTGAAACTTCTCCTAGCTGTACATTGGGGGAAATATCCTTAAGAATTTTTTTTACAGAGAAATGATGTCTTTATTTTCCCAGTCAATCATACTAAAAACCTTGATGTCATCCTTGACCCTCTTTATTCCATTATCCTCTCCTTCAGTCACTGAATCCTACAGATTCTTCCTAGAAAAACGACAATGGCCTCCTCAGTCCCTTTAAATTCCCACTGAAATTATCATGTGGTCATATTCAAGTTCTTAGACAACATGCTCTTCTCTCCTTGGTTGGACATTCAAAACACTCCATAGTCTGGCACGGGTCACCTTTCCAGGATAAGCTCACATAGGCCTCCTGTTTGAATTGTCTACAGCATTTGCGAAGTCCACTTGTCAGCATCTTAACATGTATTTCTACAGCTGTAGCCTTTCCTGCCTGGAATCTCTGTCCACTCCCCTTCTTTTCAAAGCCCTCTTCAAATAGTTGCCCAATAACCCAACTCACAAACAAACATCTCATAATTGGTCACCTTGTTGTTATTTATCTTTGCATATATAAGATGTGTCTCTTCACCAGGTGTTGAGAATGAGTCATATTTATACCATCTCTGTATCCCCAATAGAAGTATATTTTATCTAATAAATATTTTATTGATTACTTTAACTCTTCCATACAAGGTGCCTAAATAATGATATTTATTATTAATTTGTCCAACCCTTTTTGGACACTCCTCAAACCCCTCCGTTTATTCTAGTTGGGTACCTCTCTTCTTTGTGTTCCCATGGTACTGTATGCATAGCTTGGATATTGCAATTACCTATGTTTTTGGAAATTTAAAAATTACTTATCTTTCTCCTCCTGAGTAGGCAATGGGGTCCATGAAGGCAAGAGCTATCTGAATCAGCTATACATATACATATGTTCCCATATGTCTTCCCTCTTGCGTCTCCCTCCCTCCCACTCTCCCCATCCCACCCTTCCAGGCTGTCACAAAGCACCGAGCTAATATCCCTGTGCCTTGCGGCTGCTTCCCCCCAGCTATCTACCTTACTACGTTTGTTAGTGTGTATATGTCCATGACTCTCTCTCGCCCTGTCAAAACTCACCCTTCCCCCTCCCCATACCCTTAAGTCCGTTCTCCAGTAGGTCTGCGTCTTTATTCCTATCTTACCCCTAGGTTCTTCATGACATTTTTTTCCCTTAAATTCCATATATATGTGTTAGCATACGGTATTTGTCTTTTTCTTTCTGACTTACTTCACTCTGTATGACAGATTCTAGGTCTATCCATCTCATTACAAATAGCTCAATTTCATTTCTTTTTAAGGCTGAGTAATATTCCATTGTGTATATGTGCCACATCTTCTTTATCCATTCATCCGATGATGGGCGCTTAGGTTGTTTCCATGTCCTGGCTATTGTAAATAGAGCTGCAATGAACATTTTGGTACATGACTCTCTTTGAATTTTGGTTTTCTCAGGGTATATGCCAAGTAGTGGGATTGCTGGGTCATATGGTAATTCTATTTGTAGTTTTTTAAGGAACCTCCATACTGTTCTCCACAGTGGCTGAACCAATTCACATTCCCACCAGCAGTGCAAGAGTGTCCCCTTTTCTCCACACCCTCTCCAGCATTTATTGTTTCTAGATTTTTTGATGATGGCCATTCTGACTGGTGTGAGATGATATCTCATTGTAGTTTTGATTTGCATTTCTCTAATGATTAATGATGTTGAGCATTCTTTCATGTGTTTGTTGGCATTCTGTATATCTTCTTTGGAGAAATGTCTATTTAGGTCTTCTGCCCATTTTTGGATGGGGTTGTTTGTATTTTTGTTATTGAGCTGCATGAGCTGCTTGTAAATTTTGGAGATTAATCCTTTGTCAGTTGCTTCATTTGCAAATGTTTTCTCCCATTCTGAGGGTTGTCTTTTGGTCTTGGTTATGGTTTCCTTTGCTGTGCAAAAGCTTTGAAGTTTCATTAGGTCCCATTTGTTTATTTTTGTTTTTATTTCCATTACTCTAGGAGGTGGGTCAGAAAGGATCTTGCTGTGATTTATGTCATAGAGTGTTCTTCCTATGTTTTCTTCTAAGAGTTTGATAGTTTCTGGCCTTACATTTAGGTCTTTAATCCATTTTGAGCTTATTTTTGTGTATGGTGTTAGGGAGTGATCTAATCTCATACTTTTACATGTACCTGTCCAGTTTTCCCAGCACCATTTATTGAAGAGGCTGTCCTTTCTCCACTGTACATTCCTGCCTCCTTTATCAAAGATAAGGTGTCCATATGTGCGTGGGTTTATCTCTGGGCTTTCTATCCTGTTCCACTGATCTATCTTTCTGTTTTTGTGCCAGTACCATACTGTCTTGATTACTGTTGCTTTGTAATATAGTCTGAAGTCAGGGAGCCTGATTCCTCCAGCTCCTTTTTTCGTTCTCAAGATTGCTTTGGCTATTCGGGGTCTTTTGTGTTTCCATACAAATTGCGAAATTTTTTGTTCTAGTTCTGTGAAAAATGCCAGTGGTAGTTTGATAGGGATTGCATTGAATCTGTAGATTGCTTTGGGTAGTAGAGTCATTTTCACAATGTTGATTCTTCCCATCCAAGAACATGGTATATCTCTCCATCTATTTGTATCATCTTTAATTTCTTTCATCAGTGTCTTATAATTTTCTGCATACAGGTCTTTCGTATCCTTAGGTAGGTTTATTCCTAGATATTTTATTCTTTTTGTTCCAATGGTAAATGGGAGTGTTTTCTTGATTTCACTTTCAGATTTTTCATCATTAGTATATAGGAATGCCAGAGATTTCTGTGCATTAATTTTGTATCCTGCTACTTTACCAAATTCATTGATTAGCTCTAGTAGTTTTCTGGTAGCATCTTTAGGATTCTCTATGTATAGTATCATGTCATCTGCAAACAGTGACAGCTTTACTTCTTCTTTTCCAATTTGGATTCCTTTTATTTCCTTTTCTTCTCTGATTGCTGTGGCTAAAACTTCCAAAACTATGTTGAATAAGAGTGGTGAGAGTGGGCAACCTTGTCTTGTTCCTGATTTTAGTGGAAATGCTTTCAGTTTTTCACCATTGAGGATGATGTTTGCTGTGGGCTTGTCATATATGGCTTTTATTATGTTTAGGAAAGTTCCCTCTATGCCTACTTTCTGGAGGGTTTTTATCATAAATGGGTGTTGAATTTTGTCGAAAGCTTTCTCTGCATCTATTGAGATGATCATATGGTTTTTCTCCTTCAATTTGTTAATATAGTTTATCACATTGATAGATTTGCGTATATTGAAGAATCCTTGCATTCCTGGAATAAACCCCACTTGATCATGGTGTATGACCCTTTTAATGTGCTGTTGGATTCTGTTTGCTAGTATTTTGTTGAGGATTTTTGCATCTATGTTCATCAGTGATATTGGCCTGTAGTTTTCTTTCTTTGTGACATCCTTGTCTGGTTTTGGTATCAAGGTGATGGTGGCTTCGTAGAAGGAATTTGGGAGTGTTCCTCCCTCTGCTATATTTTGGAAGAGTTTGAGAAGGATAGGTGTTAGCTCTTCTCTAAACGTTTGATAGAATTCACCTGTGAAGCCATCTGGTCCTGGGCTTTTGTTTGTTGGAAGGTTTTTAATCACAGTTTCAATTTCAGTGCTTGTGATTGGTCTGTTAATATTTTCTATTTCTTCCTGATTCAGTCTTGGCAGGTTGTGCATTTCTAAGAATTTGTCCATTTCTTCCAGATTGTCCATTTTATTGGCATAGAGTTGCTTGTAGTAATCTCTCATGATTTTTTTTATTTCTGCAGTGTCAGTTGTTACTTCTCCTTTTTCATTTCTAATTCTATTGATTTGAGTCTTCTCCCTTTTTTTCTTGATGAGTCTGGCTAGTGGTTTATCTATTTTGTTTATCTTCTCAAAGAACCAGCTTTTAGTTTTATTGATCTTTGCTATTGTTTCCTTCATTTCTTTTTCATTTATTTCTGATCTGATTTTTATGATTTCTTTCCTTCTGCTAGCTTTGGGGTTTTTTTGTTCTTCTTTCTCTAATTGCTTGAGGTGCAAGGTTAGGTTGTTTATTCGAGATGTTTCCTGCTTCTTAAGGTGGGCTTGTATTGCTATAAACTTCCCCCTTAGAACTGCTTTTGCTGCATCCCATAGGTTTTGGGTCGTTGTGTCTCCATTGTCATTTGTTTCTAGGTATTTTTTTATTTACTCTTTGATTTCTTCAGTGATCACTTCATTATTAAGTAGTGTATTGTTTAGCCTCCATGTGTTTGTATTTTTTACAGATCTTTTCCTGTAATTGATATCTAGTCTCATGGCGTTGTGGTCGGAAAAGATACTTGATACAATTTCAGTTTTCTTAAATTTACCAAGGCTTGATTTGTGACCCAAGATATGATCTATCCTGGAGAATGTTCCATGAGCACTTGAGAAAAATGTGTATTCTGTTGTTTTTGGATGGAGTGTCCTATAAATATCAATTAAGTCCATCTTGTTTAATGTATCATTTAAAGCTTGTGTTTCCTTATTTATTTTCATTTTGGATGATCTGTCCATGGGTGAAAGTGGGGTGTTAAAGTCCCCTACTATGAATGTGTTACTGTTGATCTCCCCTTTTATGGTTGTTAGTATTTGCCTTATGTATTGAGGTGCTCCTATGTTGGGTGCATAAATATTTACAATTGTTATATCTTCTTCTTGGATCGATCCCTTGATCATTATGTAGTGTCCTTCTTTGTCCCTTTTAATAGTCCTTATTTTAAAGTCTATTTTGTCTGATATGAGAATTGCTACTCCAGCTTTCTTTTGGTTTCCATTTGCATGGAATACCTTTTTCCATCCCCTTACTTTCAGTCTGTATGTGTCTCTAGTTCTGAAGTGGGTCTCTTGTAGACAGCATATATAAGGGTCTTGTTTTTGTATCCATTCAGCCAATCTGTGTCTTTTGGTGGGAGCATTTAGTCCATTTACATTTAAGGTAATTATTGATATGTATGTTCCTATTTCCATTTTATATATTGTTTTGGGTTCGCTACTATAGGTCATTTCCTTCTCTTGTGTTTCGTGTCTAGAGAAGTTCCTTTAGCATTTGTTGTAAAGCTGGTTTGGTGGTGCTGAACTCTCTCAGCTTTTGCTTGTCTGTAAAGGTTTTAATTTCTCCATCAAATATGAATGAGATCCTTGCTGGGTAGAGTAGTCTTGGTTTCAGGCTATTCTCCTTCATCACTTTCAGTATGTCCTGCCACTCCCTTCTGGCTTGTAGGGTTTCTGCTGAGAGGTCCGCTGTTAACCTTATGGGGATTCCCTTGTGTGTTATTTGTTGTTTTTCCCTTGCTGCTTTTAATATGCTTTCTTTGTATTTAATTTTTGACAGTTTGATTAATATGTGTCTTGGCATGTTTCTCCTTGTATTTATCCTGTATGGGACTCTCTGTGCTTCCTGGACTTGATTAACTATTTCCTTTCCCATATTAGGGAAGTTTTCAACTATAATCTCTTCAAATATTTTCTCAGTCCCTTTCTTTCTTTCTTCTTCTTCTGGAACCCCTATAATTCGAATGTTGGTGCGTTTCATGTTGTCCCAGAGGTCTCTGAGACTGTCCTCAGTTCTTTTCATTCTTTTTTCTTTATTCTGCTCTGCAGTAGTTATTTCCACTACTTTATCTTCCAGGTCACTTATCCGTTCTTCTGCCTCAGTTATTCTGCTATTGATCCTATCTAGAGTGATTTTAATTTCATTTATTGCATTGTTCATCGTTGCTTGTTTCATCTTTAGTTCTTGTAGGTCCTTGTTAACTGTTTCTTGCATTTTGTCCATTCTACTTCCAAGATTTCGGATCATCCTTACTATCATTATTCTGAATTCTTTTTCAGGTAGATTGCCTATTTCCTCTTCATTTGTTAGGTCTGGTGGGTTTTTATCTTGCTCCTTCATCTGCTGTGTGTTTTTCTGTCTTCTCATTTTGCTTATCTTACTGTGTTTGGGGTCTCCTTTTTGCAGGCTGCAGGTTCGTAGTTCCCGTTGTTTTTGATGTCTGTCTCCAGTGGCTAAGGTTGTTTCAGTGGGTTGTGTAGGCTTCCTGGTGGAGGGGACTAGTGCCTGTGTTGTGCTGGATGAGGCTGGATCTTGTCTCTCTAGTGGGCAGGTTCACGTCTGGTGGTGTGTTTTGGGGTGTCTGTGGCCTTATTATGATTTTAGGCAGCCTCTCTGCTAATGGGTGGGGTTGTGTTCCTGTTTTGCTAGTTGTTTGGCATAGGTTGTCCAGCACTGTGGCTTGCTGGTCGTTGAGTGAAGCTGGGTGCTGGTGTTAAGATGGAGGTCTCTGGGAGATTTCCGCTGTTTAATATTATGTGGAGCTGGGAGGTCTCTTGTTGACCAGTGACCTGAAGTTGGCTCTCCTACCTCAGAGGCAGAGCCCTGACTCCTGGCTGGAGCACCAAGAGCCTTTCATCCACACGGCTCAGAATAAAAGGGAGAAAAAGTAGAGAGAATTAGTAGAAGTATGAGGAAAGAAAGAAGGAAAGGAGGAAAGGAAGGAAGGAAGAAAGAAGCAAAGAAGGAAAGAAAGGAGGGAGGGAGGGAGGGAGGAAGGAAGGAAGGAGGGAAAGAAGGAAAAAAAGACAGAAAGAAAGATGATACAGTAAAAATAAAATAAAGTATAGTATAGTTATTGAATTAAAAAATATTTAGAAAAAAAAAAAAAGGGACGGATAGAACCTTAGGACAAATGTTGGAAGCAAAGCTATACAGAGAAAATCTTACACAGAAGCATACACATACACCTTCACAAAAAGAGGTAAAGGGGGAAAAATCATAAATCCTGCTCCCTGAGACCACCTCCTCAATTTGGGGTGATTCGTTGTCTAAAGGAGGGAGGGAAGGAAGGAAAGAAAGAAAGAACGAAGGTAAAGTATAATAAAGTTATTACAATTAAACTTAATTATTAAGAAAAAGAATTTTTAAAAAAAAGTCATGGACGGATAGAGCCCTAGGACAAATGGTGGAAGCTAGAGTATACAGACTAGATGTCACACAGGAGCATACACGTACACCTTCACAAAAAGAGGAAAAGGGAAAAAAATCATAGATCTCGCTCCTAAATTCCACCTCTTCAATTTGGGATCATTCCTTGTCTATTCAGGTATTCCACAGATGCAGGGTATATCAAGTTGATTGTGGAGCTTTAATCCGCTGCTTCTGTGGCTGCTGGGAGAGATTTCCCTTTCTCTTCTTTGTTTTCACAGCTCACAGGAGCTCAGCTTTGGATTTGGCCCTGCCTCTGCGTGTAGGTCGCTGGAGGGCGTCTGTTTTTTTCGCTCAGCCAGGACGGGGTTAAAGGAGCCGCTGATTCGGGGCCTCCGGCTCACTCAGGCCGGGGGTTGGGGGATGGGGGTAGGAGGGGCACTACGTGCGGGGCGGGCCTGCAGCCGCAGAGGCAGCGTGACGTTGCGGCAGAGGCCGGCGTGACGTTGCACCAGCCTGAGACCCGCCGTGCGTACTCCCGGGGAAGTTGTCCCTGGATCCCGGGAACCTGGCAGTGGCGGGCTGCACAGGCTCCGCGGAAGAGGGGTGTGGAGAGTGACCTGTGCTCGCACACAGGCCCCTTGGTGGCGGCAGCAGCAGCCTTAGCGTCTCCCGCCCGTCTCTGGGGTCCGCGGTTTTAGCCGCGGCTCGCGCCCGTCTCTGGGGTTTGCGCTTTCAGCCGCGGCTCGCGCCCGTCTCGGGGGCTCGCGCCCTCAGCCGCGGCTCGCGCCCGTCTCTGGAGTTCCTTTAAGCAGCGCTCTTAAACCCCTCTCCTCGCGCACCAGGAGACAAAGAGGGAAGAAAAAGTCTCTTGCCTCTTCGGCCGGTGCAGGCTTTTCCCCGAACTCCCTCCCGGCTAGTCGTGGTGCACTAACCCCTTCAGGCTATGTTCAAGCCGCCAACCCCAGTCCTCTCCCTGAGCTCCGTCCAAAACCAAAACCCGAGCCTCAGCTCGCAGCCCCGCCCGCCCCGGTGGGTGAGCAGCAAGCCTCTCGGGTTGGTGAGTGCTGGTCGGCACCGATCGTCTGTGCAGGAATCTCCCCGCTTTGCCCTCCGCACCCGTCGCTGTGCACTACTCCGCGGTCCCGAAACTCCCCCCTCTGCCTCCCGCAGTCTCCGCCCGCGGAGGGGCTTCCTAGTGTGTGGAAACTTTTCCTCCTTCACAGCTCCCTCCCACTGGTGCAGGTGCCGTCCTTATTCTTTTGTCTCTGTTTTTTCTTTTGCCCTACCCAGTTACGTGGGGAGTTTCTTGCCTTTTGGGAGGTCTGAGGTCTTCTGCCAGCCTTCAGTAGGAGTTCTGTAGGAGTTGTTCCACGTGTGGATGTATTTCTGGTGTATCCGTGGGGAGGAAGGCGATCTCCGCGTCTTACTCTTCCGCCATCTTCAAGGTCCCCCCTCTTTTGTTTTTTAAATGTGCATCAGGTTGTAAATAAAATTCATTTATTATTTCACCTGTTTTTCATATGTTAGCTGGGGTAACCACTAATAAATTACCCACTAAGGACAGTTAATATGGCTTGTGCTTTAAATCACAAATTTGCTAGGTTTCAAATTGCTATAAGATGATCAACTTAGTTGATTTAGATGAGGAGCTATCAGTTTTTTATATGGTGGTTAAATAGGAAAGAATATAGATTCAAGTAGTCTTTATTATTGTTGTTTTCTTTTTAAGTCTGTTTCAGACATTTGTTGAGAATAATATTTGGGGACACTTTAGAAATTAAACTTATTAAATATTCCATACAAATTTTTCTTATATATGTGTTTTCCTTTATAATCTCTATGCTTTATATCTTTTTTTTGCTGAGGCAGAAAGCAAAAATTATAAATGTTAATTTATTCATTCTGAACCTATTTGGATTTTATAGATTGTGGAAACTGATGTACAGGAAATCGTAAAGCTTTGCAGTGTTTTATGAGGATCAATAATAAATCAGACATAATGAAGATTTCAGATTTCCTCCAGGCAATTAATATGAAATTAAGGTAAATTTCATATTAATGACTTGGTATGAGAGAATCAAACTCAATCAGGAAAACAACAGGTTCTAAAACATACGCTTTTATTTTATGACCTTTTTTTGGAGGGGTTGGTTTTCTAATATTAAATTTAAAATAGCTAATCTATTGGTCATTCTTCTCTTGATTCATATTTATTCTTGGGAATTCATTTAGTTCTTTTGTATTATTCGTTCCAGATAGTATTTTAGTTGCTTTGTATATGTGTGGATGGCAGTGTATTGGGTTAATTGGTTGGTTGGTTGGTTGGTTTGGGGACATTTCATGTCTGCTGTGGTGGCTTGGTTTGGGTGTGTGGATATTGTGTGGATTTGTTGGATGGTTTGAATTAGGAGAGTTTTGTTTTGTGTGTATGATATTGGGTGTGTTGTTTGGTTGTTTAGTTGGTTTGAGGGAATTTGCTCTGGTTTGGGGTAGCTTTGGAGCAGGTGTGAGAAGCAGTTTGGCAAGATCACTTTTAATGGAATGAGGGAGACCTTTGTTTCACCTTGGTATGACTTCATGCAATATATGAAATCTTCAAAAGCTTTTGCACAACAAAGAAAACTGTAAACAAGATGAAAAGACAACCCTCAGAGAAAATATTTGCAACTGAATCAACAGACAAAGGATTAATCTCCAAAATATATAAACAGCTCATGCAGCGCAATATTAAAAAAACAAACAACCCAATCAACAAATGGGTAGAAGACCTAAATAGATATTTCTCCAAAGAAGACATACAGATGGCCAAGAAGCACATGAAAAGCTGCTCAACATCACTAATTATTAGGGAAATGCAAATCAAAACTGTAATGAGGTATCACCTCACATCGATCAGAATGGCTATATCAAAAAATTTACAAGCTATAAATGCTGGAGAGGGTGTGGAGAAAAGGGAACACTCTTGCACTGTTGGTGGGAATGTAAATTGATACAGCCACTATGGAGAACAGGATGGAGGTTCCTTAAAAAACTAAAATTAGAGCTACCATATGACCCAGCAATCCCACTACTGGGCATATACCCAGAGAAAACCATATTTCAAAAAGACACATGCACCCCAATGGTCATTGCAGCACTATTTACAATAGCCAGGACATGGAAGCAAGCCCACTGACAGACGAATGGATAAAGAAGATGTGGTATATATCTACAGTGGAATATTACTCAGCCGTTAAAAGGAATGAAATTGGGTCATTTGTGGAGATGTGGATGGACTAGAGACTGTCATACACAGTGAAATAAGTCAGAAAGAGAAAAACAAATATCATATATTAACACATCTATGTGGAATCTAGAAAAATGGTACAGATGAACCAGTTTGCAAGGCAGAAATAGAGACACAGATGTACAGAACAAAGGTATGGACACCAAGGGGGGAAAGTGGGGGTGGGGGGTGGTAGTGGTAGGATGAATTGGGAAATTGGGATTGACATATATACACTAATATATATAAAATAGACAACTAATAAGAACCTGCTGTATAAAAAAAATAAAATAAGATTCAAAAAAATGAAAAAAAGATATGAAATCTTGTCTTGATACTAATGAGCTAAAATATAGCTCTAAATGATAATAAATGCCTTGGATTGGTAAAGTAAGGTATAAAAGCTTAGAGTGAGATAACTGAAAAGATTTCAACAATTTGAATATGTTATTTTTTCACTGAATTGAGTTTTATTTAAAGACATCAAAGACTACTTTCTTTGGGCACTTTCAGATGGCTTGCAAAGTTGTGAAATAGCCAAAATCAAGATGGGATTTATAATTCACCTTGTGCAAAGCTTAAGGTCAAGCACTCATCTTTGTGCATGTGTACTTACTGAGGGTGTGATCTTCCTTCCTGTTCTGCCTCTCCGGACCCTTCACACCCCAAGAGCCAAGAGACTGTCAGCTACGTCTGGGTTGCTACTGTTTAGAAAGCCAGCAGGGTCCAGCAGCCTGTGCAATTCATCTGTAAAGTCGTAAAGAAGGCACTGAGAGTCCGTAATGTGAAGCAGCAACAGAGAGTTCTCCTGGGGGAGACCTTCAAGATGACAGAGGAGTAAGACATGGAGATCACCTTCCTCCCCACAGATACATCAAAAATACATCTACAGGTGGAACAACTCCTACAGAACACCTACTGAACGCTGGCAGAAGACCTCAGACCTCCCAAAAGGCAAGAAACTCCCCATGTACCTGGGCATGGCAAAAGAAAAAACAGAGACAAAAGAATAGGGATGGGACCTGACCCTCTGGGAGGAAGCTGTGAAGGAGAAAAAGTTTCCACACACTAGGAAGCCCCTTCACTGGCGGAGACTGGGGGTGGGCGGGAGGGAAGAGTCAGAGCCAAGGAGGAGAGCGCAGCAACAGTGGTGCAGAGGGCAAAGCAGAGAGCTTCTCACACAGAGGATCAGTGCTGACCAGCACTCACCAGCCCGAGAGGCTTGTCTGCTCACCCGCCAGGGCGGGTGGGGGCTGGGAGCTGAAGCTCTGGCTTCACAGGTCAGATCCCAGGGAGAGGACTGGAGTTGGCTGCGTGAACACAGCCTGAAGGGGGCTAGTGCGCCACAGCTAGCCGAGAGGGAGTCCGGGAAAAAGTCTGGAACTGCGTGTCAAGAGACCATTGTTTTGGGGTACATGAGGAGAGGGGATTCAGAGCACCACCTAAAGGAGTTCCAGAGATGGGTGTGAGCCGCGGCTATCAGCGCAGACCCCAGAAATGGGCATTAAATGCTAAGGCTGAAGCTGCAGCCACCAAGAAGCCTGTGTGCAAGCACAGGTCACTATTCACACCACACCTTCCGGGTGACTGTTCAGCCCACAACTGCCAGAGTCCTGTGATCCAGGGAAAACTTCCCCAGGAGAACACACGGTGCACCTCAGGCTGCTGCAACATCATGGCAGCCTCTGCTGCCGCAGGCTTGGCCCGCATTCCGTACCCCTCCCTCCCCCCGACCTGAGTGAGCCAGACCCCCCTAATCAGCTGCTACTTTAACCCCGTCCTGTCTGAGAGAAGAACAGGTGCCCTCAGGTGACCTACACACAGAGGTGGGGCCAAATCCAAAGCTGAACTCCAGGAGCTGTGTGAACAAAGAAGAGAAAGGGAAATTTCTCCCAGCAGGCTCAGGAGCAGCGGATTAAATCTCCACAACCAACTTAATGTACCCTGCATCTCTGGAATACATGAATAGACAACAAATCATCCCAAAATTGAGGTGGTGGACTTTGGGAGCAACTGTAGACTTGGGGTTTGCTTTCTGCTTCTAATTTGTTTCGGTTTTATGTTTATCCTAGTTTAGTACTTAGAGCTTATTATCATAGGTAGATACGTTTATTGATTTGGTTGCTTTCTTCCTTTGTTTTCTTTTTTAATATATATATTTTTTCTTTTCTTTTTTCTCTTTTTGTGAGTGCGTATGTTTCTTTGTGTGATTTTGTCTGTATAGCTTTGCTTTTACCGTTTGTCCTAGGGATGTCTGTCCGGTTTTTATTTTTCTTTCTTTTTTTTTTTTAGTATAGTTTTTAGCACTTGTTATCATTGGTGGATTTGTTTTTTGGTTTGTTGCTCTCTTCTTTCTTTTTTTAGTACTTTTTTATTCTTTTATTTTTAATAGTTTTTACTTTTTAATAATTTGATTTATTTTCTTTCTTTCTTTTTTCTCCTATTTCTTCTGAGTTGTGTGGCTGACAGGGTCTTGGTGCTCTGGCCGGGTGTCAGGCCTGAGCCTGTGAGGTGGGAGTGCCAAATTTAAGACACTGGTCCACCAGAGACCTCTCATCCCCACGTAATATCAAACAGTGAAAGCTTTCCCAGAAATCTCCATCTCAACATTAAGACCCCGCTCCACTCAACGACCAGCAAACTACAGTGCTGGACACCCTATGCCAGTTCCTAAGACAGGAACACAACTTTATCCATTAGCGGAGAGGCTGCCTAAAATCATAATAAGTTCACAGACACCCCAAAACACACCACCAGGCGCAGTCCTGCCCACTAGAAAGACCAGATCCAGCCTCATCCACCAGAACACAGGCACCAGTCCCCTCCACCAGGAAGCTTACACAACCCACTGAACCAACCTTACCCACTGGGGGCAGACACCAAAAAACAATGGGAACTACAAACCTGCAGCCTACGAAAAAGAGACCCCAAACACAGTAAGTTAAGCAAAATGAGAAGACAGAGAGATATACAGCAGATGAAGGGTCAAGTTAAAAACAAATGACCAAACAAATGAAGAGGAAATAGGCAGTCTACCTGAAAAAGAATTCAGAGTAATGATAGTGAAGATGATCCAAAATCTTGGAAATAGAATGGAGAAAATACAAGAAACTTTTAACAAGGACTTAGAAGAACCAAAGAGCAAACAAACAATGATGAACAAAACAATAAATGAAATTAAAAGTTCTCTAGAAGGAATAAATAGCAGAATAACTGAGGCAGAAGAACGGATAAATGCCTGGAAGATAAAAGAGTGGAAATAACTACCTCAGAGCAGAATAAAGAAAAAAGAATGAAAAGATTTGAGGACAGTCTCAGAGACCTCTGGGACAACATTAATTGCACCAACATTCGAATTATAGGGGTCCCAGAAGAAGAAGACAAAAAAGAAAGGGACTGAGAAAATATTTGAAGAGATTATAGTTGAAAACTTCCCTAATATGGGAAAGGAAATAGTCAATCAAGCCGAGGAAGCACAGAGAGTCCCATACAGGATAAACCCAAGGAGAAACACACCAAGACACATGTTAATCAAACTATCAAAATGTAAATTCAAACAAAAAATATTAAAAGCATCAAGGGAAAAGCAACAAATAACATGCAAGGGAATGCCGATAAGGTTAACAGCTGATCTTTCAGCAGAAACTCTACAAGCCAGAAGGGAGTGGCAGGACATATTTAAAATGATGAAAGGGAAAAACCTACAACCAAGATTACTCTAACCAGCAAGGATCTCATTCGTATTTGACAGAGAAATTAAAACCTTTACAGACAAGCAAAAGCTAAGAGAATTCAGCACTACCAAACCAGTCTTACAACAAATGCTAAAGGAACTTCTCTAGGCAGGAAATATAAGAGAAGGAAAAGACCCACAATAACAAACCCAAAACAGTTAAGAAAATGGTAATAGGAACATATAATAGATAACTACTTAAATGTAAATGGATTAAATGCTCCCACCAAAAGAGGTAAACTGGCTGAATGGATACAAAAACAAGACCCATATATATACTGTCTACAAGAGACCCACTGCAGACGTAGGGACACACACAGACTGAAAATGAGGGGATGGAAAAAGATATTCCATGCAAATGGAAAGCAAAAGAAAGCTGGAGTAGCAATTCTCATATCAGACAAACTAGACTTTCAAATAAAGACTATTACAAGAGACAAAGAAGGACACCACATAATGATCAAGGGATCAGTCCAAGACGAAGATATAACAATTGTAAATATTTATGCACTCAACATAGGAGCACCTCAATACATAAGGCAAATGCTAACAGCCATAAAAGGGGAAATTGACAGTAACACAATCATAGTAGGGGATTTTAACACCCCACTTTCCCAAAGGAACGATCATCCAAAATGAAAATAAATAAGGAGACACAAGCTTTAAATGACACTTTAAACAAGAGGGACTTAATTGATATTTATAGGACATTCCATTAAAAAACAACAGAATACACTTTCTTTTCAAGTGCTTATGGAACATTCTCCAGGATAGATCATATCTTGGGTCACAAATCAAGCCTTGGTAAATTTACGAAAATTGATATTGTATCAATATCTTTTCTGACCACAACACTATGAGACTAGATATCAATTACAGAAAAAAACTGTAAAAATTATAAACACATAGAGGCTAAACAATACACTGCTAAATAACCAAGAGATCACTGAAGAAATTAAAGAAGAAATCAAAAAATACCTAGAAAAAATGACAATGAAAATATGGTGGTCCAAAACCTATGGGATGCAGCAAAAGCAGTTCTAAGAGGGAAGTGTATAGCAATAGGATACTACCTCAAGAAACAAGAATCATCTCAAATAAAAAAACCTAAGCTTACACCTAAAGCAATTAGACAAAGAAGAACAATAAAACCCCCAAAGTTAGCAGAAGGAAAGAAATCATAAAGATCAGATCAGAAATAAATGAAAAAGAAATGAAGGGAACAATGACAAAGATCAATTAAAACTAAAAGCTGATTCTTTGAGAAGGTAAACAAAATTGATGAACCATTAGCCAGACTTATCAAGAAAAAAAGAGAGAAAACTCATATCAATAGAATTAGAAATGAAAAAGGAGAAGTAACATCTCACACTGCAGAAATACAAAGGATCATGAGAGATTACTACAGGCAACTATACGCCAATAAAATGAACAACCTGGAAGAAATGGACAAATTCTTAGAAAAGCACAATGTTCCAAGACTGAACCAGGAAGAAATAGAAAATATAAACAGATTAATCACAAACACTGAAATTGAAACTGTGATTAAAAGTCTTCCAAAAGGGCTTCCCTGGTGGCGCAGTGGTTGACAGTCCGCCTGCTGATGCAGGGGACACGGTTTTGTGCCCTGGTCTGGGAAGATCCCACATGCTGCGGAGTGGCTAGGCCCATGAGCCATGGCCACTGAGCTTGAGCGTCCAGAGCCTGTGCTCCACAACGGTAGAGGCCACAACAGTGAGAGGCCCACGTACCACAAGAAAAAAAGTATATATATATATCTTCCAACAAACAAAAGCCCAAGACCAGATGGCTTCACAGGCGAATTCTATCAAACATTTAGAGAAGAGCTAACACCATCCTTCTCAAACTCTTCCAAAATACAGCAGAGGGAGGAACACTCCCAAACTCATTCTACGAGGCCACCATCACCCTGATACCAAAACCAGACAAAGATGTCGCAAAGAAAGAAAACTACAGGCCAATATCACTGATAAACATAGATGCAAAAATCCTCAACAAAATACTAGCAAACAGAATCCAACAGCACATTAAAACGATCATACACCATGATGAAGTGGGGTTTATCCCAGGAATGCAAGGATTCTTCAATATATGCAAATCAATGTGATACACCATATTAACAAATTGAAGGAGAAAAACCATATGATCATCTCAATAGATGCAGAAAAAGCTTTCGACAAAATTCAACACCCATTTATGATAAAAACCCTCCAGAAAGTAGGCGTAGAGGGAACTTACCTCAACATTATAAAGGCCATATATGACAAACCCACAGCCAACATCTTTCTCAATGGTGAAAAATCTGAAACCATTTCCACTAATCTCAGGAACAAGACAAGGTTGCCCACCCTCACCAGTATTATTCAACATAGTATTGGAAGTTTTAGCTACAGCAATCAGGGAAGAAAAAGAAATAAAAGGAATCCAAATCAGAAAAGATGAGGTAAAATTGAAACTGTTTGCAGGTGACATGATACTATACATTGAGAATCCTAAAGATACTACCAGAAAACTAGTAGAGCTAATCAATGAATTTGGTAAAGTAGCAGGATACAAAATTTTAATGCACAGAAATGTCTTGCATTCCTATACACTAATGATGAAAAACCTGAAAGAGAAATTAAGCAAACGTTCCCATTTACCATTGTAACTAGAAGAATAAAATACCTAGGAATAAACCTACCAAAGGAGACAAAAGACCTGTATGCAGAAAACTATAAGACACTGATGAAAGAAATTAAAGATGATACAAACAGATGGAAAGATAGACCATGTTCTTGGGTTGGAAGAATCAACCCTGTGAAAATGACTATACTACCCAAAGCAATCTACAGAGTCAATGCAATCCCTATCAAACTACCAATGGCATTTTTCACAGAACTAAAGCAAAAAATTTCACAATTTGCATGGAAACACAAAAGGCCCTGAATAGTCAAAGCAATCTTGAGAAAGAAAAACAGTTCTGGAGGAATCAGGCTCCTGGGCCTAAGACTATACTACAAAGCTACAGTAATCAAGACACTATGGTACTGGCACAAAAACAGAAGTATAGATCAATAGAACAGGGTAGAAAGCCCAGAGATAAACCCACACACATATGGTTACCTTATCTTTGATAAAGGAGGCAAAAATGTACAATGGAGAAAAGACAGCCTCTTCAATAAGTGGTGCTGGGAAAACTGGACAGCTACATATAAAAGAATGAAATTAGAACACTCCCTAACACCATACACAAAAATAAACTCAAAATGGATTAAAGACCTAAATGTAAGGCCAGACACTATAAAACTCTTAGAGGAAAACATAGGCAGAACACTCTATGACATAAATCACAGCACGATCCTTTTTGACCCACCTCCTAAAGAAATAGAAATAAAAACAAAAATAAATAAATGGAGCCTAATGAAATTTAAAAGCTTTTGCACAGCAAAGGAGACCATAAGCAAGACGAAAAGACAGCCATCAGAATGGGAGAAAATATTCCGCAAAGAAACAACTGACAAAGGTTAATCTCCAAAGTATACAGGTAGCTCATGCAGCTCAATATCAACAAAACAAACAAACCAATCCAAAACTGGGCGGAAGACCTAAATAGACATTTCTCCGAAGAAGACATACAGATGGCCAAGAGGCAAATGAAAGAATGCTCAACATCACTAATCATTAGAGAAATGCAAAGCAAAGCTACAATGAGGTATTACCTCACACTGGTCAGAATGTCCATCATTGAAAAATCTACAAACAATAAATTCTGGAAAGGATGTTGAGTAAAGGGAACCCTCTTGAGCTGTTGGTGGGAATGTAAATTGATACAGCCACGATGGAGAACAGTATGGAGGTTCCTTAAAAAACTAAAAATAGAGCTACTATACGACCCAGCAATCCCATTACTAGGCATATACCCTGAGGAAACCATAATTCAAAAAGAGTCATGTACCACAATGTTCATTGCAGCTCTATTTACAATGGCCAGGACATAGAAGCAACCTAAGTGTCCATCAACAGATGAATGGTTAAAGATGTGGCACATATATTCAATGGAATATTACTCAGTCATAAAAAGAAACAAAGTTGAGTTATTTGTCGTGAGGTGGATGGACCTAGAGTCTGTCATACAGAGTGAAGTAAGCAGAAAGAGAAAAACAAATACCGTTTGCTAACACACATATATGGAATCGAAAAAAAAAAGCTTCTGAAGAACCTAGGTGCAGGACAGGAATAAAGATGCAGACGTAGAGAATGGACTTGATGACACGGAGAGGGGGAAGGGTAAGCTGGGACGAAGTGAGAGAGTGACATGGACATATTTACTCTACTAAATGTGAAGTAGATAGCTAGTGGGAAGCAGCTGCATAGCACAGGGAGATGAGCTCCATGCTTTGTGTCCACCTAGAGGGGTGGGAGGGAGACACAAGAGGGAGGAGATATTGGGATATATCTATATGTATAGCTGATTCACTATGTTATAAAGCAGAAACTGACACACCATTTTAAAGCTGTTATACTCCAATAAAGATGTTAACAACAATAGCAACAACAACAAAAAAAACAAGCAAGCCAGCAGCACCTAGAACCATAGAAAATTGATATGGCTGTTTCTACTCAATTCCTCTCTCACCTGTATTCTATTCGGATTGTTCTAGTTTTGTTACTTAGGGACTCCTCTGGAGGCATGAGAGTGGAAACTGGCTGTAAAGAGCCATGAATTTGAGCAATTAGAAGACAAAAGAGCACAGCCCCCTGTGATATAATATAAATTTTAAATTTTCATTATTTAAAAATTTGAGTTCAAGTTATACTAGCTCTGCCATCCCTGACAAGTTACTGAAGCACACCTAACTTTGGTTTCTTCATTTCTGAAAGGGATGATAATCCACAGAGTGAATATGAAGTGTCCAGATTTATGTTTCAGATGAGAAGATTCCTAGCCTTGTAATTCCTGGTGTCAGCCATTGCCCACACAGCCCATATTCTTCCCTATCTATCTATTGATTATCTATCTATCTATCTATCTATCTATCTATCTATCATATACACAGTAATATCCTTGTCTAGTGTCTGATATTGAAAGTCAAGTTCAAAAACAGGCAAATTCCTTGAGAGTATGAATTCCAGCTGTATCAGGAAACTGTCTTAAATCTCAGACCCCTTTGATTAGAATTTGGAATGTAACTCACTATCCCTAGGCTGAAGATAACTTCCTCAGTGGCAAATAGTACACTGCTACTACTAAATCAACATCTCCCTTACTTCTTCTCTTAAGACCATTTGCTTTTACACCTGTTCTCAGAAAGTCTCCCAAAGAAATACTGTCAGACTATCAGTTTATGACACTGATCTTTTTTTTTTTTTTTTTTTGCAGTACACGGGGCTGTCACTGTTGTGGCCTCTCCCGTTGCGGAGCACAGGCTCCGGATACACCGGCCCAGCGGCCCTGGCTCACGGGCCCAGCCGCTCTGCGGCATGTGGGATCCTCCCGGACCGGGGCACGAACCCGTGTCCCCTGCATCGGTAGGCAGACTCTCAACCACTGCACCACCAGGGAAGCCCCGACACTAATCTTTTGAGGTGTCTACCTTAATGTAAGGGCTATCGCCTCTATTATTGGTAATTTGGCGGTATAAGTCTTAAATAATATTGTTTCAGCCACATAGAGGGCACACACACATATATTTATATATGATATATATTAATTCATTCTTAGCTAAGAAACTCTTTTACTATGTTAGAAATCTTTCCTACACTAATTAAATAACAAACACACAAGCACATAAACACACAAACACATACTCTTGTTCCCAAAATAGGCAACCCATTGTTTTGTAAATAAAGTGACAATAGGTGCTATGAGGACAAGCTGACTTCAAAACCCACTTGTTGCTTCATGAGGCTCGGCCACTTGTTCTGACATCATCTCTTAAATCCTGAAAATAAATCTGATATCAACACTGTATCCATTGTAGATCCTCTCTAATGACCGGGGTAGTACCGGAAAACAAATCATACATCAAGGCCTTTTGCTGTGCTGTTTGGAAGAGAACAGAAAGGAACATCTAGACTTATAATTTTAAGCATAGTCTCTCTCCCCCAGCTCTTTCACAAAAAGACAGCAGAATTTGTTTCTGTATTTCTCATGTTTTGAAAATATTTATTGAGGATTTTTTACATCCCAGTTTTTCTTCCAAGAATGCTGAATCATGAGTCCTTTAATAGGCCAAAGCAAGCTGACAGCCCACACACAACCTGTTATCAAGACACTGTTGAAAATATATTTTATTTGTAAATAGTCAAGAAACATGTTTTTTTTAAAAATTATTTACCATAAAGCTCTCTCCAATTGAATTTCCCTATTCAATACAGTGCACACTTAATAACCACCACTTCAAAGGAAGTGCCTGTTTATTGAGCCAATCACTCATTTCTTTGTTGCCTGGCATAGGGTTCCATCGTACTTGAAAGACACAGAAGCAGCACTCCCATCCTCAATGATTTGTGCAGTATTTTTCTTTTTTAATTTTATTTTTATTATTTATTTATTTTTATTTGGAGGATCAGACCATTTTATTGAAGGGCTTCAGGGGAGGATCTAAGGGCTTGGGAGAACAATGAGACCCAACATCCTTGGTCCGGCCTGGATCTCCCCACCTTCACGGTTGCCGAAAGTGTGCCATGGAATGGATTTCTACTTGAGTTTTTTTCTTTTAGCCTGTTATATGCCTTAAGCTCATACTACTTCCTGAAACTGAAGTTGAAAAAAAATATAGAGAAGATTTATGAGAATATACAGAAGTATGCATTTAAAAGGTTTCTTTATTACTGTTCTTTTTAAAGTAAACAGTAACCACTATTGGTGGCTGTTTTCCCTATAGGTGACATAGACAAATTAAATACAGTCCTTCAATTGTAAGGTGATACCAAGGACAATTTTATCACTGCACTTCCTCATTCTGCTCTTTAGTGATGGCATTAGCAATGCAGGATCAGCACTTAAATGCTTGCCTACTTCTGTGCTTATAAGAGAACTTCTGTAAGTAAAACTGAGTCTAGCCTTAAGGAAAAAAAATGTTGGCCAAGAATTTGACATATTCTCAGGCCATTGCCTGATTATGTGCTTAGTTTGATAGCTTTGGAGACTTGTTTTGAATAAGAAAGTTGTGTTTGCCTGAAGTGCTCCCTAATTCCCCTTAAAGTTATCATCGACTCCCATCTACTTTTATGTTAGTAGTTCCTCCTCTTTTATTGATATGTCGAAAAGGAGGTGATGAAATAAGTTTATACTAAGGGATTATTGATTTAACATTTTCATTTCTACAGGCTATTTACATTTGAATAGGTAAGGAATATAGAAATGAGTAACACAAAGAATGTCTCAATAATGGTAACACTTCCAATAGTGGATCATTCCAAAGTGGTATATTTTGAAGGGCTTATTGGTCCAACTGGGAAGCCCTCCTTCCTTGGTCTATGTTCTGCCAAATTATACTGTCTGAACATAACCTGCAGAGCAATACCTACCCAACATGACTAAGATTGCCCTCCTTGCTTGATTTCTGAATGGAAGGTCTTGGACAATTGCTGTTCTCTGCTTTCTGGAGTGAGTCCCATGACCCTGTGCCTTGGTCTACTGATCTGTGTCCAACTGCTCCTGGACCATTCCCTACTTGGTCAGTTCTTACACCTTATTCTAGCAATGAATGTTCTCCCAGCTCCACTGGTCTCCCTACTTAGCATCTTGTATTGTAGACAAACATGCCTCTTGCTTAGGCTTGTTTGGATGTTGATAGTCTACTTTTGGTTTTTTCAAAATAAAATAATCAATTATTTTTACTGAAAAATAATTACCTAGATTAGAATCAAATAATAACCTTGACTATACCTGGTATGCTATGGGAGCATTTTAAATGATTTTTCTACAAGTTATTCCTTTCGAATGTTTGTTTCATTGCAATATCATGAGGAAAGCAGGAATTAATCTGCCCTGAGGATAGAGGTGAAAGAAGAAGGAGGAAGAGAGAGAATAGCAGAGGCCACTTAAAGCCTCATCAGGGAGGAAGTAAGCAGCTGAAACTCCCAAGAACCTTCTCAGGGTACCTAAATGTGAACATCATCAACATGAGACCATTTAACATACCCCCAAAAATGTGTATCTGCAGGTAGCAGTAAGCGGAACAGGAGTGGTGTTAATGATATCGTTGTTAACTGTACTTCATGAAACTCTTGCAATTCTAAGTTCCTATCAGTTCTAAAATGCTGTGATTCTATATCAAATGGGGTAAAGCGAAAGTGGAAAATGCAAGTAGTACTCGGGTTTGTCTTACTTAACAAAGTTGCATGTGAAAGCATTCTGATAAAATAAGTATTGGTTCAATTACCTCTTAAACTTCAGAGTCTCTCTCTCTCTGTCTGTCTCTGTCTCTCTCTTGCACCCAGATGTATTTTGGACATTTTCATCTCTCTTCCCGGTCTGTTCCGGTTCCTTCCATCTCACCTTCTTTTCCCTGAAACAGACAGAGTCCTCCTTACTTCTTAAAGTTCTTGCTTTGATGCTGATGATTTGCTTTGATCAAGTTCCATCTCCACACACTGTATTTCTCATCATGGTTTGCCCACTTGAGAAATATATGTCATTAATCATATAGATGACATAGACAGGGAACAGTTCAGGGGCTAAGTATAATCAGAACAAGGGGAAAAATTATAGAGCATTTCTTACTGTTGCTCTTAGTAAGCTCTCTTTTGTATACAAAGACTGCAACTTTGAACAGAAAATGTTTACTGAGTGTTTTCTATATGCCAGGAACTATTCTACAAATTTCAGCGTACTATTTCATTTAAAACTCATTATAATTTTAGGGGGCAGATATTATTATCCCCTAATTATATATGGGGAAACTGAAGCCCAAGTTGTGAAAATAAATTACCCTGGATCACATAGTTTGTAAGTGCCAGAGCTAGCATTCGAATGTAGGCAGTCCGGGTACAGAACTTGTTCTTTGCTACTTCATTATTGAGTACCTACTCTGGACCAAAGATTGTACAGGAGGCTTTTTATTTATCACATTTAAGCCTCATAAATCCCTGGGAGGTAGATATCATGGGGTTCAGAGGATTTATTGGGCTTGCCAGTAAATATAATCCTGGGGCAAATACCTTTTAGGTCCAGGGCTCTTTATTATACCACCATAATACCAACATGATTCCAGATGTCACTCATGGATTATGTACAACTATTAGGGGTCGTATTTAATACATGGGTCGTCAGACCAGTTTTGTACAGAATGAGCATTGAGCACATATCATCAGCTCTTGTTTTACAGTTTTTGAGTTTGTGGAATATTTTTCATAGAATTGGTGTCTAATTCATTGTAGGGAAGTTTTCTAGTGTATCAAGGTTATAGGTAATGGAGTCAACATGAGTATACACAGTAGACAGTTAATAGGTATCCTAAATTGATGTTATTAAGGGGTGTTGGAGAGATTACCAGTATTAAGTAGTCATCAGAGTCAAATCTCATGACTTAGACTTGATCCAGGGTTGCTCTGGAAACAAAGGCATTTGATTTGCTTTTCCTAGTAAATTCCTTTGCTTAGGCTAAATACATCTGAAGTGTTTAGTACTGTTCACCCAAACTTCCCATGACACTTTAATCATGGAAACAATTATCTAGCCACTGGATGCCACTGTTGCTCAACCAGAAGTCAAAAAGTGGGAATTCCTGTGGCAATATAATATTAGCCAGTTAAAGATCATTACTGGTATTATTGATGGTGGATTTATGCTTTTAAGCTATTTTTCCTGATGAATGTAATCTCTCTCCAAGAGTTCACTTGCTGGGGGCAAGTAAAGTTGAGAAAATATGTAAATAAATGGTTACCAATGAATTTTTTGCTTTCAACTGCTCTGCTATAAAAATACTTTTTCTTTTTTTTTTTTTCTGCTTAGTGTACTATAGCTGACAGCCTCCATTAGTTATCAGCTAATGTGGCAGGGTAAGACTAAACAAGGTGTCATGGCCTTAAGCGATTGGAAGGGCCTCTTCATCCTCACAAAGACCCTGGGGTGGAAATAGTTTGCATGAACAGACACCGGAATATTATTCAGACACACCAAGCACTGCATTGCAGATTGAGGGAGTTACACAGCTTTTCCATTTATACTAGGAACAAATAAATTAAAAATCACTGTATTGTGTACCTTTAAAAAGCAACATAAAAATTGTGTGCATTTGAAAAGATCAGACAAGGTTTGGGAGTAAAAAGCTGAAGTAATAAATAAACATGAGGTCAGTTTAGGAACAACCATAATTGCTTTGTATGACAAGATTTGCATAGCAAACACTTCTGATTAATGTACAGTGAAGGCCACAGGAGTGGGAACCAACCTCAGTATCTTTTTAAAATCTGTGCCTTCCAATCTTGAAAGTATAGTTTTAGTCAGCACAATTAGTCGTTGTTTACTGAAAGGCTGATAGATCCATCATTCATATTTAAATATTTGAAATAATTATTTTTATCTTCCAGCTATGTTGATTTTATTTATGTGGTTAAAAAAAATAAAAGTATCAATTTTATATTAGTGGTGAATTCCATTCACTTCAAACATAGTTAGAAAACAGGCAGGGGAGTTTCATCAGGATGACCCTTTTC
The DNA here is from genome assembly GCF_008692025.1 of Phocoena sinus. Lineage (NCBI taxonomy): Eukaryota > Metazoa > Chordata > Mammalia > Artiodactyla > Phocoenidae > Phocoena > Phocoena sinus. The sequence goes on from NC_045769.1 coordinate 24,595,991, forward strand.
AAGTCATAAATTTGAATATATAATATAATTGCATGTATGCATCAAATATTTCAGTTACCTAAGACATGTATTTTTTCTTATTATTTTAAAATATAATACCTTTATGTCTGCTTGTTGATTGCTTTTGTAATTAACACTCTGCTATCATTGATATTTGCTGTCCTCACCTAGGGTGAAATGCAGTGCTCAGTACAGTAAAACCTCATTTTTATTTTCTTCCTTCCTCATTTAAAAATAAAAGTATAATTATATTCTTTCAAAAACATAATTTCTTGAGGGGGGAAAATGTGGAAAAGTGTAAAGGGAGGAGGCCATACCTTTAGAAATATTTAGTTTGGATTTTTTTTCTTTTTTTAAATTAATTTTTATTGGAGTGTAGTTGTTTTACATAGTTTGGAAGTTTTAAATGTTAGTGTCATACTAAACTGGGAAAAGGCAATAGAATATATGTTATCTCAGATAATAGAATATAGTAGAAAGTACGGTTTTTCATTTTATAGAAAAATCTGGGTGAAATAATGGATATATGCATATACATATATGTAAATATATGTAAGTGACTAACATATATTCATTTTGCAGCAAATACTAGAAGGTAAGGTTATACTTAAATATAATCATGTTAAGACAAAATGAAAATTAGTTTTGGATTTAGTAGTAAATACTATCACTGATTCATGCTGTTTAAGTAATATTCCATGAGGGTTATGATTCAAAGGACATGATGACAGTATTCAGAGCAGTATTCTGAAAAGAAATGCTAGAGCAACAGACAACATCTACAATCATCATTATATTTTCGGTATAATGCATTACATCTCCAGTGTGTTGGGGAGTTCCTAAATGGAGTGATAAGTAGATGCACTAAGACAAATAGTAATTCCATTTGTCTCAAAGTATTCATTTAACAAAGTCAAATTAAGTTGTATGAAGCAGGCCTTTCCTACCCTCTCACTCTATCTAATAGACAACAATAAATTATCACAATTGTTTTATTTCCTTCCAGTATTTGATTGGACAAAGAACATTTTTCTCTATCAATGTTTACCCTAAATGGCTACATAGAAAGAATGTGGAGACAGTATGCATGTAGTAGCTAAAATAAATATTATTACCTTATATCATAATACTTGTTAATATAATTTTATTGAAAATGTACATAAAATACACAAGTTTGTCAATAGCAAAACATTATACAGTATAAGCACATGTTAAAAGAAATATATAGTGGAATATTTCTTCATTCAACTATTTACACAGAGTAATATATATTGTTTTTAAATTAGTTTTTCTTTAAAAGTACAATAAATTAGGCTTGGGACTTCCCTGGCAGTCCAGTGGTTAAGACTGTGTGCTGCCACTGCAGTGGGCGTGGGTTCAATCCCTTGTCAGGGAAGTAAGATCCCACATGCCAAGTGGCATGGCCAAAAAAAAAAAAAAAAAAGTAAATTAGGCTCACGATGGAAAATTAGAAATGATCAGTATGTAATGTAATATGGCATTACATACTGTTAATACCATGACTTTAAATTGACTGTATATTTGGGAAGGTCTGTGTTGTTTAAAAATCATTTAATTAAATGTTCCCAATTATAGTTAGGTAAAAGTTTCATTGAACAAAAAATATTTCTCTAACTTTATATCACTTTAGATTTTTTCCTTACTAAGATTATTTTTGTAAATGTAGATGTTCTTACTTCAGATTTGAAATATTGTCCAGCTAGACCTTTCCCCATCTAAACAGAAGTTAATTGAATACTGCTATTTTGCACTGAATTTAATATTATCAGCTCTTGGAATATTTGTATCTCTCTTAAGCCATACTGCTTTGATATAGTAGCACATTACTAATATGTTTGCTGTATCAGCAGTTTAAAGGGAATAGTTGTTTGATGGGAATCAAACTATGTTCATGATTGGATTTCTTAAATGAAAATCTAAGACCTCAGAAGCAAAGATATACCAACCAGTGTTTGTTTTTTTTAGAGTCTTTATGGACCTTAATGGCAAGTCAAAAGGGGAAACATTTGTAGATTGATCAATATAAATTAATAACTATCCTTCTGTAGAAAATACGTAAATACCAACACACATCCTTTTATTAGTGCTTTCTTCTTTGCCATCAAACGTGATGAAAAGTTTAACTTTTGCCTTTTTTTTTTGGGGTCATGCCGCACGGCTTGGAGGATCTTAGTTCCTCCACCAGGGATTCAACCCAGGCCCCCGCAGTGAAAGTGCTGAGTCCTAACCACTGGATCACCAGGGACTTCTCTGCCATTTCTTTATTGTAATTTTTTTGCTACTGCTTTGTGAGATTCAATAATTCTGATAGCTTCTCTGCTGGGCATTCTGTACTGGTGAATTGTAGTATATTTAATGTTCTGAAACATGGAATATCCTCTGTGTTATATAACCTGGGAACATAGAAAATTGTGATACATTCAGAGCTAGGACCAAGAAGAGAAACTACCAGATGTCTTGGGCCTCCTAACAGATTTTCAGAGGAAAGGAGAGGCTAGGGAAGGATAGGTAACAAGAGAATTGGAGAATCCAAAAACGGAAAGGGAAACTTGTTATTCTGAGAGGTAATTGATTGGGCAAGGAGATACCAGGCTCTTAATGTGTTGAGAGAAAAAGACTCAACCAATTTAGGACCCTTTCTAAACTATTAGGACCTTTTGTCTGAAGCTTTGAAGATTCATCCATCCCTAGACAAACCTGGAGAAGAAAATACACAGTTTCTACATTATGACTTTAGTTGACTATTTGGCAGGTGCTCAAGAAAAATTCTAAGAACTCTTTGTGACCTTAGAATAACATCCATTTTTGTGTGTATGGCAAATGTAACTTCAGATTCTTTTGAGAAATCTGTGTTTTAACCATAACATGATTCAGCTCTTTGCCGAGTTAAGAATACAGAAGGAAGGAAATACCATAAGAGACTACCTGAAAAAGTAACTAACAAATTTTATCTTGGTTCAGATTTCAGGCCAGGTAGAATCATAGCCTTTGATAACTAACCTCACTAAGTTAACTTATTTATAAATATATGAACATGCAAAAATAGAACTGTCCCTTTTCTTCTTAGATTTCAACTGGCAACTGTTACTGAAGGTTTACTTTGTTTTTAAGCTTACAAAGCAATAGAAAAAGCTATGCAGGACAGAGAACTTAGTTGAAGAAAATATGTAAAGCAGATACAGAACAGGAAAAGGCTTTACTAGGAAAATCAGTTTTGCATAACTTCTTTGCAAAAGACTACTCTGTCCACAGGGCTGAAATTGTTTTGCAGTTTTAACCACAAACCAAAAATGTCTGTAAGGACTTGGACAGATACTGATGAATGGACATAAGGGCAACACAGATTTGATTTATTTACATTCAGTCACTCCTCCTTAGCACTTGAAAAATTAAGGCTTAATCATGCACATAAAAGAAAACACTAACCAAAACCAAAGTATTCTTGGGGAGGTCCTCTTTGAATATTAAATTAACTAAAATAACAAAAAACATTTCTTTAGTTAGTGTATATTTATGCATTTTAAAAATGTTTGAACTTTTAAAGATTTTTTTAGCTTTGTGACATTGAACATCACCAAAATATCAGAGAATTTCAGAACTCTGAGGGTTAGGAGGAAAGATGTTATTTCAAGTGCTAGTTGATAAATAAAAACCAACCAAACAAAAGACACCAACACTGCATCTGTCATCTGCTTGATCATCATAATACTGAAACTGATTGGTATTTGCCAAAATTTCTTGGCTGTTGGAATAGTAAAGATCCAGAGTTTTGAGCAGTTCACAGTAATATAGTAGTAAGGTTATTTGGATATTTCCCTAAGGCATTTTAAGATGTGGCTGTGTTGGTGCCCCAGATGAAGAAGTATGTATGGGTAAGTGGGGAAAAAGGGAAAGGATATAAGAAACAAATGAAGTCTGTGGAAATTATGACTCGCACTTAGTAGATGTCAGTAAATCATATACTCATGAAGTCTTAGATTTGGGACATAACAATCCCTTCCTTTAGATGAGGCAAAGGGCTCAAGTCTATGAAGTGAGTTGTTTGTGATCACCAGGTAACTTAGAATGATGTTGAGGAAGATGACTATGGCCAGGGAGGGAAATTAGAATCCTATATTTAATTTTAAATGTTCAGAAGAAGAAAATGAATTATGATAGGGTCTTGTTTTCTTTTCTTATTTGGTATTTGTCCCAAATTTATATTTATGGCCAATAGCAAAATGTCTAAAGGAGCAAACTCTAATCTTACCATTAGGTAAGTCTTAGAAACAAGCTGAAGATTGGAGTGAACCACAAAACTCTGGGACAAAGCTTGGTATCTACTTCAACACTGAACTCTGAGATCAATGTGTTCCTTTCTCCTACCAGTAGTATTCTGCCACTCATGATGTCAAGAGTCTCCTTGAACTCTATCACTAATGGAAGAAATGAAGTGAAGAAGAGGATATGGGGGAGCAGCAAAGGCCAAAGGAATTTCTCTTTTGGGGTTATGACTTAAGCCAAGGGAAATCATGAGAAACTGGGAAGGGAAACTGAACAGTATGGGCCTTATCAAGATACCTTCTTCAAGGGGCATGATGGCCTATATGATCTCACACAAGTTAGAGAAGTTCTTTTACCATTTCATGCTGTTGGGGCTTTAGGTAACAAAATTGAACTAGCTTAAGGAAAAGGGGGATTTGAACAACAAAACCACAGGAAGAGCTTGAATATTCTCCACACCTACCTGACCTTTTGCCCCTTTCAAATGGCAACTTCATTCTTTCTCACTGCAGACTGGTCATCCCTACATAGAAAGAAATATAGACAGGCCAGCTCTGGACTTTTGTATCTCAAAAGCCAGCAGGGAATGACTGAATACAAATTCTTTCTTTCCCTCGCAGAAAAATCTCAGGGAAGAGATTCCATGGGAGTGACTATCTCTTACCTGATCAGTAGTGACCAAGGCATTCTGACTGGTCTTACTTGGTATTCTGAGTGGTCCAACTTAGAATGACTCAGTTGAGATGGGAAGCAAATGAAAGCAGACATAGAACGAATTAATTCTTGACTCTAGCTCATGGCTTCTACTTTCTCACTCTTCCAGTGTGCCCACACAGGGTACCACCTTCCTGTCTAAATCTCTGGGGTCTCATATTCAAATTATTTGAGCTAGACTCTGAGTACATCAGTCACTGTTGAGTAGGATGCTTTTGTTGAGTAGGGCTTTCATGCCAATTCATTTTATAGGCTGGTGGTCAGATATCCAGCTTTGGCCAGGTATCAATCATTGTTTCAATCAGTTAGAACCAGGAAAATGGGATCTAGGCAGACCAAATTGAGAATTAGAAGCAAATCATGGGTGTGTCAGGTAATGTAATTGGTGGATACCTTGTATAGGCTGTCTAGCACCTAAAAAAATATAGACCGATTTTTTAACCAATGAATATTAATTGAAATCTCTCTTTTGCCAAGAATTATTTTAGATGTGTGATTGAAAACAAGGTGTACAGGAGAGTTCCTGCCACAAAAGAGCTATAAAATTGATGGGGGAGTAAAAACTATCACAGTGGACACAAGTAGAAAAAAACCTTAACATATCCATAGTATTTAATTTTTCCCTCAATTTAAGCTAAAATACAATCTATTTCTTCACTTCTTGCAAAATAATTGTTATCAGAAACAAGACTATTCTAATACATAAATTTAAACTTTTCCAAAAGCAATACTTAAAAAAAATCACTTAAGTTGCTTTTCTGGGGACAGATGGAAATTTTGCAAAGAAGTAGCTTTCATGGAAGAGAGGTGTTTGAGGGTCATCATAAAAAACAGAAAGGGATTTAAGGAAAGAGGAGTGAAAAGAGATTGAATGAAAGAAAAAACAGGGGGAAGGGTGATAAAAGACAGCATAGATAATCCCAAAGAACAGTGTGCACACTTCTGCTGCAATCAGTACCACTCTGGTTAAGTCACTGTCACCTGCTCTAGGCTTAGTTTTTCCTGGCCCTACGCTGCTCTGGGTAAAGCAGCATGCTCAGCTTGTTTGGCCTCCTCTCTGTGCCTGTTACTTGCTTAAGAAAGGGAAGGCTTCAGGCCTCTGGGAAGAAGCTGCTGTTTCTCTGTGTTCTAGCTCCATGGAAATTCTTAAGGGACAAAGCTATAGATAAAAGATGTGGGGGAGGAATAGGAAGGTCTCAAATGATGAGTGAGGAGGCAGGGTGGCTTAATTTTTAAGTTCCCCTGATACTTTTTATTTATGCGTTTGCTGTTTCTAGAGAAACTGAAAAAGGAAAAGAATTCATACATAGAACGCCTGTGCAAATAGCAAACCAATAACCTCCTACCCTCAGGAGGTTCTGGCCTCCTGTCCAGGGTACAGTTTTAGAGCTGTAAAAAGCAAGGGGTATGTACAATGATATGACCCAATCCCAGATATTTTAGTCCAGAAACTCCTGTAGCTAGCAATGACCTCTGGAGGTTGGGGAGTATGAACTGGCAGAGTGAGAACATTCAAGGGGACTAAAGCCGGGTCCACTGTAGAAAAAAACCTAATCATTTGAGGTTGGTTATGTCCTGACATTGCCTTCTTAAGTTATTTCAGACTGAACAGCTCAGGCCTGGGACCATTTCTAGCCTTTAGAACCAAATTGGTAGCTTTCGACTAGAAGCTGCTTAATGGGAATGAACCCCAAACCACGTTGTTCTAGAGTCCAAGGAAAAAAAGAAATGACCCGTAAAGTCTAAAAATCTAAGGATGCAGCTCTACAAACGTGGAATTTTAGTTTGGTCAGTTTGGGAGTGTGGGAAGGGTGGGAGAGACTGGATAGTTGGGGAAAGACGGGTGCTTAGATTCCCTTCACACTACTTTCTGAGTGTGAAGCATGAGGAAGTAGGAAGGGTGGGTAGGTTTTATGACTGAAGCAGTGTTTTCTTCTATTTCTAAGGCAAGTCCTGTCTGTGGATGAGCACCGTGGTGACTTTCTTGTCTAAGAAAGAAAAAAATCTTTTCTGTAAGCACGTCTGCGCACTCTGCGGGCCAGCTGTCCGGGGGCCTCTGGTTCAGTCCGTGGCCTCGGATGAGCCTATTAAATCCAGCTTCCCCCGCCCCACCACCAGGCTCCCGCTCCTGGACAGGTGTTTTCCCAACTCCCGAGGCCCAAGATTTTGGGGAGTGGCTGAACCAATAAGATTTCCCTTTGGGGAGAAGGCGTGGCTAGTTGGATCAGATTGGGGGCGGGGTTTGCGCGGCTGAGCCGAGCCAGCCTGGTTGCGTGGAGGGTTGTTTTACTCACCCCCCCTCCACCATTTTTTTTCTTTTTCTCCCCCACCTCCCCGGACCGAGTCTTATTAATTTCTCTGCGGGGCTGCAGCTGGAGACGGCGGAGCGTTGGAAATGACGCTCGGAGCTTTAATTACCGCAGCCGCCGGACAAGTGTGAGGAAAGCTGACAGGAAAAAAGGACGGGATCGCGTGAAGCAAGAAGCTTCTCCCCGCCACCCCTCCCTTTCCTCCCAATTTGGACTGGAGGTGCGAGGAAACTGAAAAGTGAGCCGAATAGAGTCCGGCTGGGGGGAGAGGCCGGAAAGCTACCGCCTGTTTGCAATCAACTTTTTTTGGAAACCCTTTTCCGAACCCTTCCTTTTTATTGTTGACCAACCAGGGAGAGAGAGCGAGAAAGTGAGGAGGGAGCGAGAAAGCAGAGGCTCACACGGGGAAATAGCTGTCCGGCCCGACCAGGAGCACCACGCGCACACACTCAAGCCCACTCCCACCTGCGCGCACCCTCACGCGCACCCTCTCCCCCCGCTTCTCCGGGCCTCGGCCCCGCGGGCAAGGACTGGGTCGCCCGCGCTCGGAGCCGGTGTCCCGCGCGCGCCAGTGCCCCTCGCGCCTTCACGCGCGCCCGGCTGAGGGATCTCCTCCGTGTGCCCGAAAGGGGATATGCCATTTGGACATGTAATTATCAGCACGGGATCTGAGACTTCCAAAAAATGAAGCTGGCGACAGGACTGTGGGTCTGGGTGAGCCTTCTCGTGGCGGCGGGGACCGTCCAGCCCAGCGCTTCTCAGTCAGGTGGGTCGCGGTCCTTCTCGCGCTTCCGCGGTTGACCCTGCGGCCGCCGGCAGAGCCCAGCCGGAGACACGCTCGCTCCCGGGCGTGGCGGGATCACACCATCCGCGCCTCTTCCTTGGGTTTCGTACGACTCTCTATCTGTCCCCAAACTTACCCTCTGCGTGTGCCTGTGTTCAGTTATCGTGAAAAATCACTCTGCGCCCCCTTTCTCTTTCTCTCTCTCACCCGCTTCTTTCTCGCGCGTTTTCTGTGAGCCTCCCTAAGCGGGATCCCTTCTGGTGGCGCCCGTTGTGCAGGACGTGGGAGACCCAAAGCCGGAGTCACAGGAGACGCTCCTCTCCGGGTCCGGGCCCCCCGAGGGAAGAAGCCTCGGAAAAGCGCTCCCCGCCCGGGGCCGGGGAAAGACGGGGGTCCCGAGGCGTGGCAGCTGGGCTCCGGTGAGCGGGAGGGCTGTGGAGAGAGCAGCTCCGAGAGAGCGGGCTTTGCACCTGCGTGTGCTGCCCGCGGCCGCTGCGCCTCCGGCCGCCCGAGCCTGCGGGGTCAGACCCGCCTTGAGCCCAGCCTGGGAGCCGGCACGCGGCGGGAGGACGCGCCTCGGCCCGGGGGCCCACAACGATAGGCCTCTTCGGCCAGCGTGCCCAGCCCTCGCCCCCATTGACTAGAGAGGCGCTTCCTTGCCTGCCAGCGTGACCGCTTAAAAAAAAAAAAAAGAATGGCTTGTCATACTTAAGCCGGGAGCCCGGCCTTCCCGTCGGTTTCTGTGTTTGGCTCCAGGAAGAGTTCTTCCTGTAGTTCAACTTGCTATTGGCCGGAGTCCCTCCAACTTGTGTTTACTGCCGGGCGCGGCTGCCGAGCCGACCCGTCACGCGGATTGAACCCGAGGCGGGCGCGGCTGCGCTGGGTGCGCGGCAACTGTCGGCCGGAGAGTTCGCGCCCCGGTGCCCCCGCCCGGCAAGAGGCTCACTGACCCGGGAGAGGCAGCAAGGCGGGGTTGGCGCGCCGCGGTCCGCAGGGCCAGTGACAGCACCTGCAGGGCGAGGGAGCTCAAAGTTTCTGACACTTGAGTTTCCTGGGGATGAAAGTGGGACAGGAAAGGGCTGAGGGAAACGGGTGACTGACGCGGCCAAGGGGGGCCTTTTGGAGAGCCGGGGAGATTTCCGGAACCATCCGGGGCTGGTCGCGGGAGCGTGGGAGGCAGCTAGAGAAGATAAAACCCACGGGAGTGGCGAGAGGGAGAGCTTCAGGCCCCCGGAGGGTGTCCTTCTGACCTCACCAAGAAAACAGCGCGCTGTAGTTTTCCCGCTCCGCCCCCGCCCCCGCCGCCTCCCCCTCCTCGCCTAGTAAATAACAAGCTACACTCCTCGAGCCTCTCAAAATGACCTTCGAATGGCACAATGTGCGCCGTTTGTACTGGACGTTTGCACCCTCCCAATTACTCCGAAATTCTTCATGCATACCAGTTCCCGAGCTCCAGCCACCTCTGGAATTACACCAACACGGATTTGAGATTCCAAGCGGCCTCTTAGATACATCCCTTTTTTATCTCCCTCCCCACTCCGAGTCCCTTCATATTTCCCCTCAATGGGTTGATTATGCACATTGACCCATTCAAAAGCAGTTGCGACTGACACGCAAGCTTAGCCGAGAGGAATTTCTGCAAGGGGACCTACTGGGGGCCGTCTGGTGCAGCCTCAGCCACTGGGGGACCCGGCTCCGAGTCCGCAGCAATCTGGTATTAACTGTGCGGCTCGGAGTTGAGCTCTGCCGAAAAGCCCTTTTCAGAATTTCTGCAAGGAATGTAATCCAAATTAGTTCTGCAGCTGTCCTCTTCCCCGTCTCAGGCGACACCGGCTCGCGCCCTCGCTGGTGTCTTCTCGCTTCCCCGCGTGAATTGTCAGGCCCACAAGTGAGCCCATTTAGTGCGCGAGGATTAGCGTGCCATTGTTGTTCCGTGTCTGACTCTGTACTTGAAATTCTGGGGGCACAAAGCAGAGCCTCCCTTGTTCGAAACACAAAGTGATCTAGATGAAAGGGCCGCACAAAGAAAAGCTCTCGGGTGCATCCCTGGTGTAATTGCAACACGCACGCTAAGGTGATCCTCTGGAAATTGCAAATGCCCCCGGGACTTCTTTTTTGCCTCTTCCGCACCCCCGCCCTGCCGCACCTGGCAGGGAAAGTTCAGCTGGTTTTAATGTAGTGCTTTTAGAAAACCAATTTACGTTCTGGGGTATGAGTGAGGCTCTGCGTGTGTTCGTGGCTACGTACCTATGGCTGTATGTTCCCAAGTAAATACATATTGCGTGTCTCCCCTCTCGCGGTTAGCAGTCAGTAGCAGTTTGGAGGAGTTTGTTTTGGTCCGAACGAGAAATTAAGTGCGGATAAGTAAACTAAGCTGCCAGAGGGCGACAAGATGTTGAGTGAATTGCTTTTAGATGAAACAAATTAAGGAAACGAGGGAAGACAATCTGCTTCTCGCATTATTAGACACGCTTGGAGTTCAGGGGAAAGTGGCATATTTTTGAAATGCTAATCTAGAAGCAGAAGGAATGCACCTTATTTACTGCTCTCTGTGAACAGAATAAAAATATGGGAGGGGCAGGATTCTGTTGTATAGATCTAAGATATTTGTTAAAATAATTGTAACTGAAGAGGACCTGTTTTTATTTTTCCTCTTTTGCTTGGGGAAAAAAAATCAGCTTTAGAGAAGACAGGTGTTTTTTTTTTAAATAGTAATTCTGGAGGGCTTTGTCTCATTTCCAGTGATTTATTTTATCTAGAAGTATTATAGTCAAAGGCCCTTTATGTGGCTGTTATAAAGCCTTTACCACCAAAAAGAATTCCAAAATTTCTGTCTTCCTGGTATGATGGAAAAATAATCAGTATCACCTTTGTGTTGAAATACAATATATGTATGTAAATGTAGTAGTACTGAAGTGATGCCCGTACATACCTTAGTAGATATGTGATGAAAGTTCAGTTTCCATTTTTTTATTTGCAAGTAACTAGATCCTGCTTTTCATTCTATAAAAGAACACACATTTTTCCTACATATTTAAGATATATCTCCAAAATTAGTTTTTTTTACATTTGAGAAGAAAAAGGTTAATAAAACTTAGTTAAATGATGAAAAGATGTTCAATATAATTTTTTAAAAAATCAGTTCTCTCCCTACATGTATTTATTGTAAGCACACCCATGGGTACAGCTTCTCTTTTTTTCTTTCAATTTTGAAATTCTTATATATGTAAGAGGAGCCTTTTTAGACCAAGGTATAATTTTTTTTCTTCAGAATGCTTCCAAATAAATTTATACCTATTCTTGTGACTGCAGATCACTTGAATATACTATAATATGGACTGATAGGATTAAATTGAATGACTCTGGTTGTGTCATGATTCCTTGATTTCTGATTTTTTTCTCTCAAACCAAACTCCTTTTATTTTTTTAATCATACATGCATAGAAAGTCAAAGTTTTTGAAAATCAAGGTACTTACTCCTTTATATGTATAATTTTCATTTAGTCACTGAATATGTGTCTTAATTAAGAAATTACATTAGAATATTTACCAGGGCATGCCCTTCATGGAAGATTTACGTATTTTTTGCTCTAACCTGAAAACACTAAGTTTGCATTGGCTGATTTTTGGAGTTTGCATTCATTTGAGGAAAAATTATATTTTCTCCTTAAAGTGGATTCAAATATTTAGTATTCATGAGCTTTCATCCCTTTGGTTCTTAAATAGAAGTTCTGTTTATCATCTGTCTTATGCATTTACCTTTTCCATTACTATAGATTCTTTTTTATGTCTTATTATTTATTGAGTTTACACATATGAATATGTTTTCCACATCATCACTAAGGATATTCTTTTTGTGTGTGTCTTTCCCAGCAACCTGCCACTCAGGCACTGCAGGAGTCCTCTGAGTCAGTTTTCATTCTTTCTTTCTGATAAATCTGATATGGCTGGTTGGCTGGACAATCGCAAGCCATTCCATTGCTCAGATTTATTCCTGAAAGAAAATAAAAAGACATCGATCCAAGATCACTAGCACATCTCAAAAACCCTGACTCCAAGGCCAAATCTTTCTACAGAGAAGTCCCCTTTTCCCTTTCCCTCTTCCTCTTTTCCCCTCCTCTCTTCCTCTTTTCCCCTCTTGACCAAAGAAGGAAGGTAGACTGCTGCCATTTAAAAAATGCTAGGCGTGCAAGGAAATGTGCTCTATCTAAATACGCTCTGAAGGCTTGTGATTAGAGCCACCTTGAGATTAATGACTATGTAAGATGCACATTTTAGAAAATAAATTGAATTAGTGTATCTTAAACATGGCAGTGTTTTAAAGTGGTATTGTTTTTAGTATTATTTCCAGTTATTTAAAAAATTTAGCATATATTAAAAATAGCAACAAGTTTTTGCTTTATTTTACAGTGTCCTGCTGCTGTTGGATATCCATGTGTAAATTGTAAGTGCCTATAACATAAATGAAGCAAATGATCAAAAAAGATGTTCTCTTACCTGCAGACTTTTTGGCACTTGCTGTTTGATTTCACCCCTTTAAGAGATACTGCTTTATAGGGCGAGATGTTAATATTTACGTTAAAATTAGCTTATGAATGTTTAAGACTATAGCTGTTCTACAAAAGTTAATTGTCAAGCATATTCCACTGTTATCTTTGACAGTGATCTACTGAGTATGGTTGCAGGGCAGAATTTAATCAAATTATAAACTTTTCTCCAGGTTATATCATTTTAGAAATGTTCTATGTTACATTTGACCATATGGAACCAAATTGCATCTTTATCTAGTACACATTTCCTGAATTAATATAAATATTAGACAGTTAAAGTAAAACCTTACTTTTCATGCCCTCTAGTATTCCTACTGACTGAAATTTACAGTTTACAATGACAAATAATCCCTCAATTTTATTTAATATTTTAAATAAAAAAATATCTTAGATCAGTGTTTCCTGAAACTGTAGCTTTCCTACGTAATTTGAAGGAGATTTTGCCTACCTATTGTGTGGCTAAGTGTGACACGGGACATAGCCAGGTGGTTCAAATCAGGATTTCTATATTGTAGGGACATCTTTCCTCCAGCTTCTTTTTAATACCTTGAGCAACTCACTCCATGTCTTTGTGACTTGGCTTGCATGCCTGAGGGGGAAACGCATGTAATGCATTCTCTATTTCTCCACTGTATAGCCGTTTTCTGAAAAATGGCTTTCAAGTCTTCTGTGATATTGAGATACATCCCAGTAATGAGTTAATTGATATATTTAAAACATGAACACATATGTTAATAAACATAATATAAGCTTTCTAACAGACCATTGCTGTCAGAAGAGCATCTGCCTAAAGGAAATAAAGAGATCATTAAGTCTAAAGAATTTGTATTTGAAGGCCATTTCCCCAAAATACTACTTTTCAGAATTGCTTTATGGTCTCTTTAGATTTTGTCTTATTTGGCTTTTTCCGAGTTGTTGATAATTCTGACATGTTTATTAAATAAATTGACCTATTTTCCAATGCTTTAATCAAAGCTTTAAAGCCACTTTCTTGTTGTAATATTTGACACTTCAACTGGTGCTTTCTATTTGTACTAATTTTTCAAGAGGGAAGAGAACTGTCTCGCTTTTATAACATAGAGGTGAAATATATGGTATTTGGGGTCCTAATTCTAAAGTGCTTTTTTGAACAGGTAGTAATTGTTTTATAGTTATTTTCATTTTAAATACGTGATTGCTTTGCAGGCCTGTTGCTTGGCACAACTCCAGGGGGCGGCAGCCACATAGAATTTAATGGGAATGGTGTGCGCCTGAGCTATCAGTAGTGTAGCAGCAGCCCTGCTGTTGTGGAATGCTACAGAATAAAGCAGCAGAATAGAAATTAGGAGAATTCGATTCTGGTCATACAATCATTGTCTCTGTGATCTTAGGTTAGACTTCTTGCTTTGTGTCTCAATTTCCTCATCTCTATCAGTATAGCTGAAAGTAATACTTAAGGAGTTAACATCTTGAATGTTTGTAATGATTCAGCTAGACAGAAAAAGAATGTTTAGACTTTTTAGAAAAAAGAAATGCATTGATTTTCAATTATTTTTTTAAAGGAACCTCTTCTTTTTCAAGTGAATTTATGTGTGTAACTCTGGTATCTAAATCAGGTAAAAGGGTGAAAGGAGAAGTCTTTTGTTAAAGCTTTGTCGAGAAGCCAGCTTTGTGCCCCCTGCCTTTGGCACTCTCCCGCTTTTCTCCCACTCTGGTGTCTACTCTCCTGCTCTGGCTTTACAGAAATCTAGCACTATTTAAAAGCCACTCATCTAGTCCACACCTTTTATTTTCTAGCTGAGGAAACTGGGAGCCCAGAGAAGTTAGGTAATATAAATTAGTTGGCAGTTCCCAACACTCCTATCATTTTAACATACACAGAAGTACTTGAAAAGTTGCAGACACTTAAAATAAAAGAATAAATAAAGTTTAAGTTTGGGTTATTTTTAAAAAGTATTGGAAGATTGAATGAAAACAAATGGATTGGAGCCATGGGCTTAATTATCAGACTGCGAAGTTCTTTTCAAGGGGAAGACTGTAGGATCATCATCTTTAATTTATATTTAAGAATAATCATTGATTGCATTTGTAACTTACAGCACCTTAAGATTAAAGAAATATAGCAAACTTTGTTAAGGTGTAGTTCTGTAAGATGATCTATTCACCTGGTAGTGCCTATTCTGGATATAGAATTTTGACCCTGTAAGTCAGGTAAGGGTTGCCGATACTAGTATCTGTTTATAATAGTGCCTTCAAGAGTTTCTTTTACCTGTGACTTTGTGAAGATGACCAATAAGTAGAGAATGGTTATTTCTTCATTCTGTATTAAGTAGTATGCATGCTTTAAGAAAATGGATTATAAAGGGTAAACAATGGGCTCTTCATGACCAGTTAGTTGCTTGGGATCCTTAACTAGCAAATCCATGGGAATACTTCAGATTCATCCAGGCCCATCCTTAGACGCAAGGTTCTTTATCTTTATCTTGTTGGGTCCTCATCTTTCTTCAGGCCCTACTAGGATCACAGTTATTCTTTGCACAAGTGTATAAGCTAAGCTTTAAGTACTAAGACTTTATAAATTTACTTTTATGGTGCATTTGCCTCCTTCTAGTTGGCTTCTGCAAGATGCTGCCTCTGGTCCTTGTGACTTTGAATGTTGCTGATTTAACCTTAATTCTCTCTGGTTGTCCCTGACTTCTCTAAAGCGCCAGAGCTTTCTCGGACATGATCAGCATTCTCATGGGGGATAGTGACAGAAGGGAGGTTTAAACCTGTTTTGGCAGGAAGAGTCACTTCCTGTTAGGAATTTGCGATAAAAATGGGCCCCACTCTGTAAAACGTTAACATAGACACGAGGGAACATCCTCTGCAGTATCATTAAACTTCCCCCTTGAGAGCTAACTCTGGATCATTACTGTTAATCACGTTATTTCCAATATTGTGGGGGTTACTGAGGCATACTAAACATGAATAAGAATATATAAGACTCAGTTTCTCAATCCAGAGAGTTAAAGTAATAGGAATCAAGGCTCTATGCATGTTCTATATTTCATTTGGAACGTTGTCTAAAAGTGTTTAGAGAGAAGAAAATGAAGGGTGCAATAAGCACTCCTTTATTTTCCAAAAAGATCAGACTTGTAAATGATAAATTTTACCTACTGTATCTTTACTACTCTTCTGACCTTTACTTATGTCTAGTCCCATATGCACATGGTCTAGGTGGACATCCAAGTTTAAAGCTTTTAGGATACAAATGGGGATTGTAAACCTGCTCTCAAAAAATGTGTCTGCTGGTCTTCTATGATGTGCTGAGGATATCTCATAGCTCGTTAGGACTGAAAAAATGACAACAGATTCTCTAGGTTCTATGACTATGTCTAGTATGGTTATAGCTTGAGTAATAAGTTATGCAATCCTCTATTTCAAGATGGGTCCCCATCACTAGCAGGGGATGCCTAATTGAAGTCGTGGATGGCATTTTGCTTTAAGTGAACTCTCCTTTTACTAAAAACTTTTTTTGTCATTATTTCCTATTCTTCCCTGTAGGCTTAGAGGATATGAGAATATGAGATTTTTTTTTCTATGGGAACCTATGAAAACCAAATGAAAATAAAACAGAATAATATTTCTTTTAGGCACACTTTCATTTTTAAGAGTTCCTGTTTGATCATTTTGTCTAGAACTAGAGCAGTAAAACAAGTTTTTTTTTCCCCCCGAAGGAAATTTGATTGCATGGCTTATTAAAAGCTATTCCCTAAGACTTTTGTTGACCTCATCTAGTCATTAAAAACTCAGAGCAGGATACTGCAAGATCCTCTTTACTCATCCCCTTGTTCGATGTCCTTTTACCTCCAAGACTTCCTTCTTGTCACTGCCAGATGACCATTTCTAATATAATACTTTTATTATCCTAGTTTCTATTCAGAAGCCTTCAATGGATTCCCATTGCAGAGTTCAAAGCCTGTTAAAATAGTCTTCAGTTTCCTTTTTGATCCAGTCTTAAGAGTTTCTTAAGATGTATTCTGTCTAAGAACCAGGCTGACCTAGTCAGTATTCCAGAGCCTTGCTTGCTGTCTTTCCTTTTGCTGACCCCTTTCCCTGGAATTCATGGCTCCCTTGGTTGCCCTTCCTGTCCAAACTGTTGAATGTTTCCAGTTCCGTATTAAATCATACCTCTTCATTAGATCTTCCTTCATTTGCTACCCTAATCTATAATCCTTATCTGTACCACCTATCTGCATTTAATCTTAAACCATTCTATAGTTTTAACCTTTTAAGAGCAAACATTTTTATCAAACCCTGCAGAGACTAATGAGGTGCCACGTACATGGTAAGCTCTTTAAAAATATTTTTTTAATGAAAGAATAACATACATTTACTGAAACAATTTTAAGCTCATTCACGGATGGTTATTATTTATAATTAAACCATATAAGTGCACAAAGTAAGCTGTTCTAAAAACATAATTATAGAATTCCTAATAATAGATATTAGACATGTTTACCCTGGGAATTTCCTTAGTTGCTTTCTTGAGCTTCCTAGGGTATTTCTTTCAATGGAGTGTTTCCAAGAGTATATCATTTGTCCTCATTCCCATTTTTAGAGTCTGCTCATAATATGGTACCAAGTATATTTGTTAGTTTTATTTTTGGTGAGTTAAATATATATAAATACCATTCTTAAACATGTAACTGTCTTGTAGCCTACTATTTTTATGTGGCCATTACTTTGCTTTTCTTATCTCTCATTTTAAAATTTTAATCAGTTTAAGCAGTAAACATGTACTGACCCATCAGTGTGTTTGAGGACTGTGTTAGGCACTGAGGAGGACATATAAGAAGCTCAAGATGCTAGATTTCCCCTTTCTTTTAAAGAAGGACAGATGAGACCAATGAAACACAATATAAAAAATATGTTATTAAGTGATTTTTCCAAACTCTTGGGAGGAATTTGCCTCCAGAGAAATGCTAATAAGTATTTCATGAAAAAAGGGTTCCAGACAGAATGCGGCATTTTCTATTCCTAGATGTATGTAATAACACAACTTTGTTAATACTAAGATTTCTCAGTATCTTAAAATAGACAACTAGACATATGCCTCCCATTTGAAAAGGATCCTATAAAAGAAATACTTGCAGCATAACTGTACTGAGAGGTGACTGGGATTCTCTTAGCTGCTCTTTTAGATGATTCACTCTGCATTCTGAAAATTGGTGAAATGATTATAGTATTTATAGGTTTTCCCTGGTCAGATTCTACCAGGGAAAATGCTCTTCCAGACATTTCTTCTCAGGTTATCAGATTCCAAGAAACTGTTAACCTTTCTAGGTCACTGTGGTGCCCTAAGTGTACCTTAATTTATAACGTCCTGAGGAGTTAATGTAACTTCAAAACTTACCTAACAGTCTGCAGAGTAATCTATTAATGAGAAAGTTGGGTATGGAGACATTAGTACGTCTGTCTGAAAAGTTTCTTAGAACTTTCCTGATTATTTTTCCTTTAAGAATCCCTGAGAAGAAACTTCGAGTCAGGGATTTTTGTTCCTACTTTGTAGACGAGGAAGTAGAGATATAAAGCAGCAGTATGTAAGGGTGAAGCCTGACTGGTGCATCCGTCGGTGCAGTTACGTGTCTGCCGTGTTCTGAGCCAGCTGCCTCTGCCGTCTGCTCTTTCATGCCTTCTCCAGCCACAGGAGCTAGTGACCCTCTGAAAGGCGTGGCTCCTCTACTCTACCTGCCCCACTGTGTGAGAAAAGGATGATCAGCACACCAAATCCTTCTGCCTCCAGGTCAACAGCTCTTTATGCTTTCCCTGGAGCCATTTGAAGAAACTTACCCAATAAATCTATCATTCGAGGAGTCCTCCTTTGGATTACTCTGCATTTCTCCTCATCCCTTCTATTCTCCAGAGATCTTTTTGTGCGTGTGTGTGCGTGTGTGTGTGTTTGTGTGTGTGCATGTGTGTGTGTGTGTGTGTGTTTGTGTGTGTGTTGTATGTATTAAGGAAATCATCATATAAGCCTTGTCTTCTTGAGAAAACTTCAAAGCAGGGGCATTTCCAAGATGTTGGGACCTGCATTTATGCAGTTTGGGGAACCTCTTTAAAAACAATACAGAAATAAAAATACAAATTAAGTACAGGTCCTTGGGAGGCACCAGTGGAAGAGAGGGGCTCTGAAGCTGAAGCCTTTTACAAAAATCTTTATGGTACTTCTGCCTAAGTTTGAAAATTATACGTTTTAAGAAGTCATATTATTTCTCATTTAGTGTGAATTTTGGGTGTCATTATATAATTTTTTATTTTTTTTCCTACTGCACATAGCTAGCGTCTACTATTAATGTAGAAGAATACATTGTTTCAAGAAAAAAATTGTCATAAAGAGTAAAATCACACTATAAAGCATTTCAGTATATCTTGGATGAAATAATGTACCCTGTAGAGATAATTTTCAAAATGTTTCCACTCTGAAAATGAACATGCCTCATCCAGGTATATATATATTTTCTTGATGCCATGTTTTTTAAATGGGTCATGTAATGCTGTCTCTTATGCAATTCTGTAGTTCATAATGGTTGGTTTATAATGTTGTGATTTAAAAGAATCTTGTCACTTTTGGTATATAAAAGCTATATTACTAAGGCCCTACCACTTGAAATACAGCTCATTGAATTTTTAATCATTTGTTATTTAGCACAGTTAAAAAAAAATCTATCTTTGACTTTTACCCTCTGACTATGTTAAATGTGACCGTTTTAACTACAATAGACATTATTAGCTGTGACTGAAACAATGCATCTAAATTAAAATCAGTACTCAGCTCAGATATTTGGTAATATTTTAACTACTAATATATTAACACATTTAAGTAACAATAAAAGGATTAGTATTTCAAGTCACACTTTTACTGTGTAAAAATATCAGCTAAACAGTTAATATTTCCCAGTTGTTTTAACTTCAAATTTAGCAGCCCCATTGTCCCTGGTGATATATCGAAGCCTCTAAAAGTGTACTTGGAATTAATGGAAACTGAAGTGATTGGTATTCAGATACAATTCTTTAGTGGCCTTTTTCTTTTCTTTTTTTTTTAAGTGCAGAATGAAATTTGAAAATATAAAAACTCTGAGATAAATTGAAATAGACAAAACATTTTATGTAACTGTTGATGAAGAGGACATTTATTATTTTTTCTGTACTTACTATATTACTTGTGGCCAGAATTAGCACACCATGAGCCAGAGAAAGAGATAAGACAAACAGAATGGCACGCAGCTAATTTTGTTTAGCAAATTTAGATCTGATACATGCTGTTTCACTCCTACAAATTGACTCAGCCACTCTTTGAAAGGTACAGATGAAGTTTGTCTCCCACAGTTTAACAGCTTTCACTCAACATTTATAGGCTGTATAAAAATAAATTTCTGTTAAGTACCACATTTCTCACTGGCAGGATGAGCACTGTGAAGGTAGATTTATTAATGAGAAAAAGGGAAAAAACAAAAACATTTCAATTGTTCCAGGTCTGCTGAAAATAAAATATGTCAAAACATCCAAAATATCTTTGTTTCAAGGACATATATACTGGGCTTGGGATATTTAAGGATTTTGACTATTTGTGAGAGAATCAGAAGTCCCATTTTATGATAATTTTCTGATTCAAATCTGGTATGTGGTTAGATGCATATTCTGGAACTAGTCATTCATCTGCTGGATAAGCCAACAGGAAGAGATCCACTGTAATTATCAGGAAGTGGCTATAAGACAAAACAACCCAAATCTTGATCTTTGTAAAAAAGTGTCATCATCCAAAAGAATAAATTTTAATGAATTCCTAAGTGAGACTAACTTGTCTGAAAAAAATGTCATAAAACATGTAACACTTGATGGAAACGTGATCCTAGAAAAAGCCAGGAATTTGGACAGTAATATCCATGTTTGGGAATATCTCAAAAAACATCCCAAAAGTCTTTTCTATCATAGTAAAGGTATCTAAAAAGTTATAGTATTATTTATATACCTGCTAGAGCTTTGTCATAGCTCAAGACTGCATTCTCCATAATCAAGCTCACTATAGAGAATAATTCTCATATTCATGAATTGTTCATCTCATCATATTTTCAGTGGTTATTTCAAGGTTAATTTTTTCAGACAGCTTCTCTCTTGATTAAAGTCTGTAGTAATTGTATATATGCTGATATAGCACATGAAGGTTTTAAGCTAAAGACGTCTTTGATTTCATAGCAGGTCAAGATCAAATGCTTTTCAATGCTTCCTACGCAAATATATGAAAAATAACTTTTATGTCCTTTTTATTTCTAGTAATTTTCTAGTAATAATGTTTTATTTCTAGTAAATTTCTAGTAATAATGTTGAGACTTTTGTTTGGCTTTTTCAAAATCCTAGAAACCTTTGTGTAAGGGTATGAGCAACAAAGTATATTCCATTACCAGGACTAGTATCCAAGTGCTATGTTCCTTATGCTTTTATTGTTTGATAAAATATTAAAATATATTCCTACCGATTGGCTTTCCCAGAACCCTCCCCTGGCACCCCTCCCTCAAACAACTAAAGAATTAATACCTGACACAATCAGGGACCTTCAGATCTCTGCTTTGGCATATACTGTGATCCATTCTTATGTGTTTTTGCTGAGATGGTCACTAAATACTATGAATGTTACTCTTACACGTAATAAAAATTTTGCCGTAAGTATTTTAAAATAATAGGAATGTGAACAGTATCATACTAACTTTGCCGCCATTAAGTATTAGCTGGTATGAAGGAGGCAGTTTCTAAGTTGTGTGTCACAGCTTAGGTACTAATGATTTGACTTGAAGTTTGGAAAGAAGTGGCTTAAAAACAATAGACAGGATGTCACTGGTTCGCAATTGTGAATTAACCTAGGAGCAAATCATATGAATGAGGCAGACCAAAGGACTCAAATAAAGCAGATGCTGTGAATTTTCCTGAGAGTGAGGCAGGTGCTGATGTGTGATGTGTGTCTTTAAATTGGGCTGCTGAAGAATCACAACAATTTGAACTTGCGATTGCCTTAACTATGTGGGAACAGACATATTACATGCTTATATTATTAATCAGAATGAACAGCTTATCTGGCAAGGTGTCAGCTGCTCCACGAGTGTGTATTGTCATGTAAGATATGAGTCTGTCCCTTGAGGGCACCGCATATACTCTTTTCATTTGTGGTGGATAAGAAAACATTCAATTAAAATTTCTTTTACATGATTAAAATGTAATATTGTGAAAGAAGTGAACATCAGCTTAATTATGATACTCTTGGTAACTTCGTTTGGACATGTGATTTATTATTTTTCAAAGAAAACTATATTTACAACAAAATAATGGAGTTCCATTTCATTTGAAGAATGATTAAAGAAAGAAGGAGATGCCAGGCATGGAAAAGAGGAGGCTTGGGAAGGGGGACATGATAACTATCTTCAAGAGTTGGAGGGCTGTTACACATAAGAGGGATTAGCACTGTTCTGTGTAGCCTTGGAGAACAGAAACATTAGCAGCTGTTTGAAATTGTAAGGTGTCAGATTTCATTTGAACACCATCAAGGAGTTTCTCACAGTTAGAGTGTCCCAAAGTTGGAATGGTCTGTCCTGGGAGATGGTGAGTTCCTTCATGTGTGTGGGGTGGTAAAGTCTTATCTAACTTCTTCTGTGATGATAAAGAATGAATGAGGCAGCTGAAGAACAACTGGTCAGTGATGTTGGGAGCGGGGATTGGGTTCTGTGGCCACTGAGGGCCCTTCCCACCCTGAGGGTCTGTCACAAGCACATCATGCCCAAATATCCTTTCCTGGTCTCTGAAAAATAGAGGCAGTGAAAGCCACACACTCTGTCTCTGTGACTAGGATTCCCACCCAAATGCTTTTCATCATCTACCTGTCATTAATAGATTTGTGGATATATGAAGGATATTTTAAAGTTTGGTTTCCTTAAATATAAAATATTTCGCTCTTATTTTTTCTAGTAGTCTTTACATTAGATCTCCATACCTCTAATGTAATGTACTATCACAAATAAATCATTCTCAATTGTAAAAACCACACGATACAGAATAAAAGTATACAAATGTTTCATTGTGTTTCTGGGTTTATGCCAGCAGGTATTTATAAGACTGGGTTTAATTTAACCAGAGGGAGAAACATATATAAGAAGGTGAGGACATAGGCAGGGCAGGAAGTTAGAAAAATAGGCCTCTAGTTCTGAGTGGAGGATAAAGTGTTAAGAAATCAGAGCAAAAGAGAAGCACTTTTCTAAAGGGACTGAAAAATCAAAAAGAAATAAAAAGAAGGCACATATGCATGCTTCAGTTGATTACAAATAAAGTAAACCTTTCTCAGTCTGCTTAGGAAATATTTTTCTTCAAGGCCTTTGACATTTCCGTCTCTTTTACTACCTGTTTTGGATCTATACTGTAAGATCTACACTAAATGAAATGTTTTGCTTGTTTCTTTTGTTGCCATTCTTTTAACATTCTTTTAGGTTCTCCTGGTATGAAAACTGCATTCCTGTTATATACTACCTTCTGCCTTAAGTCTTTCTGATTTGCCACCTCTCCTGTCTCAGTCTATATCCATTTTAATGCTTCCTCTGCAGCAAGCATTGTGACTGTGCTGGTACTTTTACACATTAGTTCCAGTGTTCCCTAAAATCTGCATGGTAGGCGGTATTAACTCCATTTTAGAGATAAGGAAACTGAGACTCAGAATGACATAACTGGCCAAGATCACAGCGTCAGTTCTCAACAGAGATAATATTCTAACAATCTACTTGGCTACTATTGGGTATACTTTAGACTTAAGATTTTGGTTATCCATCTTTAAAGAGGCAGTGAATGAAGATAACCCACTCAATAAGTCTTTCTCAAGCCTCTCTCTGGCCTTGGTCCTCTTCATTACCTTTTTGTCTCAGTTTCTGGATCCCTTCCCCATCTCAACGCTGTGTAAGTTATTCTGAGCTCTTACCTCTCTCCAGAGCTCCCTTCCTTCCTGTCGCTACTGCCTGCTGGGTATCTCTACACGGATCTACCCAGTATCTCTGACTCAAAAAGTCCAACATTTTACTTTTCTCTTTTCGCTATGTAGTGTGCTTTTAAAATCTTAATTGGTATAAATTTCTATACAACTTTTTCTTAATTGATTAAAAAGCCAACAAGTCATAATATCTAATACTTACTAAAGGACTACTGTGTCAGGACTAAAGCACTTCTCATACGATATCTCAACTAATCTACACAACATGGCCACTACTGTCCTCATTTTACAGTCAAGGAAACAGAAATTTAGAGATTTTATAATTTACCAAATGGGAAACATCTGTGCAGGTGGCCAATCAGCAATGCCTAAGCTCCTAACTATCAATTTTCCATGGTCCAAATTGCAATATTTTATATAAGAAAATAAACTAAAACTTCTAAGAAGGATATTGACAATATAGATTCATTTGTTACCTATTTTAGGCCATTAACAATTATTTTATTTGATACCCATAATAATTGTTAATAACCAGGTATATTTGTGAATATGCAAAACTTGGAAACATGATCAAGTATATTAACAATATATGGTACTTTTCTATTGTCACATTATAATTTCAGTACATTTATAACACTTCAAATAGAGTAACAAGTTTAATCACTTTTTAAAATCGATAATGTCAAGTGAAATATTGCAAAGAGTTGAAGTAGAGGTTAAATAGAGGGACTTGAGAATTAAATAGCTCAGGTTTGCATACTAACCATGTGAAGATGGGTTAATTTCTTAATCTTTTTAAGCTTCAATTTTCTTATCTAAAAAGGGCATCTAATATTAAGATCAACCTCATATTTATGAGGATTAAGTGAGGTAGTACATATAAAACGGTATCTATCACATAGATGCTCAGTAGTTAATTACATTGTGTACACTATAGTATTAGTAGTATGATAGCTAAGGCAGTTAAAAGCAAAAAAAGAAACATCATACAGTTAAAGTTACAAAATGTTAAATATGAGCAGACCATGGACTTCCCCTTTCTCATAATTTGAACAGCAGTTCTATGTCCTGTGTTTATAAACAGGTGATGCAGTATTGATTTTCAGAATCATTGTGTATATGGATAGGCATGAGTACTGTAAGTAGACTATTTGGGAAAGAATTTGGCTCCCTGTGAGGGGCAGTTTTCTGAAATCATTTTTCCTTCATATTCTTTTTTTTACAGTTTTGGTATTAAAAAAAAGAGCTTAGGGAGACAGTTTTGTTCCAAAGATTTATGTTTACCTGGCAAACTCAGGTCCTCTGTCCTTTCATCCTTATTGTTTTTTAAAGCACCTTCAAGAGAAAATGGTTTTTAATCAAATTCATGAGATAACTTTTTATGTTACATTTTATAGGCATTTAAACTTTTCAAGATAGGGCACAACTAATGTAATGTATGACTGAATGTATTTTTGGAAAAATTTCTGCACGCTGGAGCAGAATCTTCACATCTATCTACGAATACTAAACAGATATTTCCACATAGAACACAGTCTGTAAATTGTTGTGATTATTAACTTCTTTCCCTCTATCATGGTTTTTATACATTTATTTTGATATTTAAGGAATCAAAGGCTATGCATATCATCATAAAGTTTTTAATTCACAGGGCTCTGCCAGTTGTGCTCACTCGCTGATTAACGTTGGAACACCGCAAAACAGTATTACTAATGGGAAGGGCAGTTTTTGCTCTTCTAAAGTTGACTGCTTCCTTTCTGGCAACAACCTCAACCTCCCTACTGCCAGTGAGTTAGATCAAGAAAATAGTTATTTCTCTTAGTTACCAGTCTGGAAACTTTCAAAGATGCTGTGAATTGCAGCATAAGAAATAAAAATATATATTTTTATTTAGGCTATTGTCTTTAGACTGAGAGACAGATAGAAATTTGGTTCACAAGCTCTGTCACATGCCATTATGTTGCTCAGCTGACAGGTGGTGCTTCAGAATAATATAGACAGTGGGGATGTGTGATTAAGTTCTATCAGACTTTCTGGGACACACTATGAGTTATACTCTTGCAATTAAGACCTTTTAATGTAGCAGTTAAATTACTAAAAATTCAGATGTGAAGATAGTAACACAAAATAATTGTCACATGCCAGAATCTTCTTAAATTTTATATGATTTTTAGATGCAGGTGTTGAATTTGGGATTGAGATTTCATGTAGATACAACTGTAATTTTTTCTTAAATGCAGACTGAAACTGGAGTATGAAACTGTAATCGAAGTCAATACCACTGATTTTCCTCCATCAATTTTGTTATTATTTATCATTAATATGACATTCTCTTTAACCTATGGTTGATCACAAATTTAGAGAAAAAAGTGTTATCTGAATATTTGAATCAAAGAAATTTTTAAAGGATATTTATCCAATTAAGATGCCCTGATATATCTTAAATGAAGATACCATGAGCAGATTAAACTTCATGAATATATTCTGTAAATGACAATTGTTGTTACTATGGTAACATTTAACCAGATATTTGGTGGTGTAATTTGGATTAGTCCTATTCAGTGGTGAGGTAATGGAAATGAGAGTAATTAACTTTCAAGGTTTGAGTTTAAAGAAAGACAATATACTGAGTTTATGAGAGAAGCAGGGATATTGAACGGGTAAATGAAAATGCTAGAGACGAAATGACCACCACATAACATTCAGCCAGTCTCTCCTTCCTTTATCTCACTCCATGTGGGCTTTTGTTTTAGACCCTGCTGTCCTCCACCCCTGAGTGGTTCTAACTGCATCCATGAATCAGGAACCAACTCGTTTTCCTCTTACACAGCAGTCTTAATCTTTCACTGCCAGTCAATATCCTACTTAAAAACCAGTCTAGAGAGCCTTTCCCATTAGAAAGGGCAGTCAGTTTCTATCAGTTTTATTACTAATTTTGCCTTTCTTATTAAGAATATACCATTATCGTGTTTAAATACTATAGGATTTGTTAGGGTTCCATGTGTTTATGAATTAACCCCCTGCCCCAACCCCTATCACCAAATAGGGAAGCAGTTTTCCTCTTTTCCACTTGTACATTAGGAAGAGTTTGCTATGATTCTAATTGTGTCACTCATTTCCTTTAGGGCTCATTTAATGTATAGTCTTTACCTGGGTGTAGCACTTTGGATTTTTAACTTTTATTTTGTATTATTTGAAATCATTTTGTTCCTTTATTTAGCTTTTGCAAATATACTAAAATGGGTTGTCTGTAGACATATCTGCCTGAAGTGAATACAGCTTAAAAGCAGAAAATTATTGATTTTTAAAATGAATTATTTTCCTCAGATTTAGTGAGGCCAATTTCCAATAGCCATTTTATTTACCCTTTATCATCTCATGCGGTAGCTTTAATTTCACCAAAGCTACTGTCACCATCAATACATTCCTGAAAAAGAACATGATGTTTTGCAGTTTTTCCAAGAAAAGAGTTGGAAAGTTGTATGCATTGTTTGATTAAATTTTGGTATACCTATATTACATAAAACTCCTTGTAACTCATAGTTTAAATCATATTTCTTATGTTTCTAATAGTAATAAAATGTTAAAATCATATTTCTTATGTTTCTAATAGTAATAAAATGTTAAAATATGAGTAGCATTTATTGTACTTTTTTAAAAAATTCAGTGATGTAGTATACTACATTATATTGCTAAGAGGAAGGATAACAAGCTTCTTTGGATTTATTTGCACTTTGAGAAATAAAATTTAGGAAAACTGGTTTTATAGGTTTTTCATTCCTCTCCACTAGAAATCTTGATTAGGAACATCAGTGCACATGATTTTGGGAACACACAAGAAAGGCAGCAGTGGTAGTCCCAAATAACTATTTTCAGAGGAGGTCATAAACAGCTGTCCCTTTTGACTGTGATCCCTATTTGGAATAGTCTCAGTACTTGTGAAAGAAATCTTCTCTAGGATTAGGGCTTGACATGCAACTATTCATGTCCTAAGACCTTATATTCCCCCCCACCCCCTCCCGTGATCACTGTTTCTCCAGCAGGAGTTAGAGGCTAGGCTAGCAGATATTACCTCAGCACAGTAGTTAATTCCTTTTTGCCAGTTCTCCCTCCTATTCCTATACAGTATTTCAACTATGAACTAGTTCATGTAATAACTTGAGCTCTCTATTCACTCAACTCTTTAGAAATAATGAAGTATAAGTGAATTGCCAAAGTTGTCCTTCACAACAAGGATCAAAATTGTACCTACTGGAGCCTTATAGCGCCCCAAATGTTTATTTTTACACAAATATTTTGATTCTCATTGGTTTCATGCATCACTGCAATTCTCTTAATGCATTGTGTTATGCTCTGTAGTTTTTACAAGTATGAAAATGTTGAAGTATATTTATTAGCCGTGATGCTATTAAACGTTCAGTTATTTCCCAGGACTCTTAGGTGGGTCTTGGGAAATTCTGAGATGAAATTATGTAATGTGTAAGTGAGAAGTAACATTCATTTTTTAATGTAATTTGCAGTGAGGGCATTATTCAGGAAGAACTAATTGCTGTCATATCTGTAGTTGAGATCAGAGACGATGATTAGAATTCTGTTTTCTAAGATTATTTTTGTAGGCATAGACACTGTCTCTCAGACTGCAAACTGAGATGCACTTATCTAGAAAATCAATTCCTTATCAATTAATTTATTAGTGCATTAGACTGGTTTATGATCAAAGTAGGTCTGATATTGTCATATTATGCATAATATAACTATGCATTAAATATGTATAATGTATGTATCTCATAGCTGAGAACAATGAAACTACATAGATAATCCCAATTTGTGATACACTTTGAAGTTTTCTAAGTTTTGTCTTTATTGGAATAATGTATTTTTACAGGTTGAAAATCCAGACAGCTTCCCACTATAGGATTGTGTTATGTTTTCTTCCATACAGTGTGCAGCATTTTAATTCTTATAATAACAGGGCTGCTCAGTTTGCCAGCAGGAGGCCCCTCAAAGCAAGATGATGTCTCTCGGTTGGCAGATTTCTGTATAAATAAATAACACTCTGCACATTCCTCTCAAATACCCGAGTAAGTGAGATAATGCTATATAACTTTTTTTTAAATTAAAAAAATAGCTGTATTATGTCAGTGACCTGTAATAAATAGCACTGCAAGGAGAAACGACAGCCTCATTCACCTTGCATCCATGCAGAAATAACTGAGCCCTATTTCCATGGCTGGAGAGAGAAGAAAAAAGCGAATGGAAGGACAGAACCGACCTTAGATCGCAGTCGCTCTCATGCTAATAAGAGGAAGTTTACACTGACTGTTTTTACTATGTTGAATTTACCACTCAACACACTGCAGGTAAACACCTTGTACTCTAAACATTCAGATAGTCGTTGATAATAATGGTGTGGTGGATACATCATAAAGAGTGTGTTGCCATCTCCCTGAATTCTACATATTTTTCTGTTAAGTTTTCATCAATTAGCAAAATATTATACTGAAAAAAAATTATTAATTGAACATAATGATGCATTGAGAACAAATACAGTTTTTGGACCAGGATGGCAATATGTGTTTAAGCTTTTCTAATTCAAGACCTGAGAATATCATTTTCTTCACATTGTATTCTACTCTTTCTCAAAAAAAAAAAAAAAAAATTGTGAACATTGAAATGTTTAATAAAGAAAAAATAAATCATATGTTATAGAACAATCTAAAACTAAGAGCTTTAACTTCATTCTCAATGAAAAATTTAAATGATTTGGTAATTTTGATTTTTAACTGTGATTCCTAGTTATTCTAAGATTTTCAACAGATGTTACACAGAGAATATAGAAAAATTTGCAGTGATTTTGGGCCTGAAATTAAAGCCTCTGCTTAGACTTATGTCACATTGAAATTTATGGAAATCATGCAAACATACTTCAATGGGATTCAGTCCGTTGTACTTATTTGTACATTCTGCCTAGCCATTCATTTGTCCAACACCTAACAGACATTGCACAGCAATGGGAACAGACAGCCTGATGTACAAAGACCAAGGATATTTGGCCCTGGCTCCACAACTAGTTTATTTCAATCAGTAAGGAAGTCAGGGCTGTAGGATTTAATATACTTGCCATCCACAAAAGAACATCAGTAACAACAACACTTCAGATACTCAGAAGCTCTGGATGATTTTATAAACAAACACATGTAAATTCATCACACTACTGAGATTGCAGATTACCATGTTAAATGCATTTTAATGTTTGCTCTGTTTGTAATATATATGAGATTTGGAATTGTTAGCTGGAGGTAGAATTCTTAAAATGATAATTTTTTCCAGGTATTTTATTTTACAGAAAATAAATTTAAGACACAGAAAGAGAAGTTATTTGCCTTAGTCACACATATATTCAAAAGCATTTATTTTCTTTTCCTTTGTATAGGCTAAAATTTTCATACTTCTGAAGTTGCAGTTCTTTTTTATCATTTTATATTTTCCAGTATATAAATAAATGAATGTTTACTAAATATATCTTGAAATAAAATATTATATACTCGTTTAAAAAATATTTCCACAGTTTTTGTCCCCTATACTGGAAGCTTTTTTTTTTTTTTTTTTAGAATAAACAGTTTTATTGCGCTCAGACTAGGAATCCATGGGTCTTGATGACCTCTGTGAATTTGTCAGTTTTCTTCTCTCTGTTCTTTTCGGCCTGCTTCCGTAGCCTCAGGAGCTGCTGCTTTTTCCGGTAGTGGATCTTGGCCTTCTCCTCCAGGGTGGCTGTTACTGCCTGGTACTTCCAGCCAACCTCACGAGCCAGCCGCCCTAGGTAGGCAAACTTCCTCACAGGTTTCAGATGCACAACCTTGAGGGCGGCAGGAACCACCATCCGCTGTTTCTTGTCATAGGGTGGCGGGATCCCATCAAACACCTTGAGGCGGTCCCGAGCGGCCTGGCCTCGCTTGGTCCTGTGGGGCAGCATGCCTCGCACTGTCCGCCAGAAGATGTGGCTGGGGGCTCGGAAGTGGTAGGGGCTGCATCCGCTTGCAGAGGAAGACCAGGTACTTCAACTTGCTTCTGTAGAAATTGCCAGAAATGCTGATGCCCTCACAAATGCACAACCACCACCTTTCCGCCCAGGCGGCCCAGGAGATGGCCTCGGCCATCGAGCACCAGGACCTGCCCCTCCGCCATCTTCGGCAGCAGCCTGGGAAAGTTATATGGGAAGCTGTTAATCTTCCAATATTCATGAAATATTTACAGTAACACATTTAGGTGACTCAACTTATGTTGTTGCTTTTCTACTATTTTTTTGTGCTTCAGGTTACTTCTAAATGTAGCAGTGATTTTTAACACATATTACTAGATTTGGTGTAGGTATATAATGTTTCATGGGTGTGTATGAAAACTAATGCAGTTGAGTAATGATGAAAATTATGTAAACAAGAGTAGTATTTAAACAATAAAGTGAAAATTTAATAAATGTGGATATCATTGCTTTTGAGCACCTTTCTAACTTTCTTCGTAGCAAATGTAGTCATTAAAATTCTGTTTTAAGAGGGAGGGGACAGTACCATTAGACAATATTAAAAATCGGACATTTTATTTAAGGAAATGTGTTGTCAGTAATTCTTTTAGGAGGTTTTATCACAGTGCAGCAAAGCATGTTTTAACAGTTTTAGTGCATTAAATCTACACAGTTGCTGTTGACTGTGAACAATCATGAATTTAAATAAAGGGAGAAGTTAGTTGGAGTAAAATGTTCTGTTGTCTTATATCTGTAGAAGTGATTATTATTATTTTTGTTTGTTTTACTATAAAGTTTAATTGTCTTGGTGCTTTCTGAGACCATTTTCAATTAAGAATGGGTAACCAATAAGGTAACATGGAGAATGGTCTCTGTTCTAGAGTAAAATAACTAAACCATGAGCTTTAGGTCAACAAACCTGAGTTCAAGTTCCAGGTTTGGGACTTGCTAGCTGTGAGATCAGTGGGAATGAGCTATAAAGCACAGGAAGCTCAGCTCGGTGTTCTGTGATGACCTAGATGGGTGGGATGGGGGGGTGGGGTGGGATGGGGGGTGGGGTGGGAGGGAGGTACAAGAGGGAGGGGATATATGTATACATATAGCTGATTCACTTCGTTGCACAACAGAAACTAACACAACATTGTAAAGCAATTGTACTCCAATAAATTTTTTTGAAAAAGTATCCACATCTTTAAAATGGGAAAAAATACTTAAAATACTTCTTCCCAAGGGTGTTTCGATGATTATGTAGGAAAATGTGTATAAAGCAGTTAACGTAACATTTGGCTCATGGTAAGTACTTGAGAAACATTACTGTATTTTTTATATAAAAATCTTTTTAGGTGATAATTTTTAATGCTCTTTTAAAAATTATCACACTGATTTATATAAGAAGCTTTATCTTTAATATTCCATTTCGGAGTGCTGAATCTACAAAACAAGTTTATTTAATTTTATTCAATACACCTTTATTGAGTGGTTAATTCTGTCCCAGGAATTATATCAGGAACATGTCAAAGAATCTAGTGAAGAAATCAGATGCAAAAATAGCTACCTTCAGTATTTTATGATAAATGGTAAGCAAAAGCTGCTCTGAAATGAAAAAGAAGCACGTTTAGCCCAACCTGGAAGTCGGAAAGATTTTTTTGGGGGGAGATGGTTTCTGAAATGAGTCATGAAAATGAACAAGAATGAGTCAAATGAAGAATGGTGAAGAGGATATTCCAGACAGAGGAACCTGTAATAATAGATTTAAAGAAGCTGGAAATTACCATGGAAAGTACAGTGAACAATTAATTCAGTGTGATTAAAGCATAAACATGTTCAGGGGTAGGCACAGGTTGAGACTGAAAATGTAGAGACACATTTCACAAGGAACCTTTTATATCCAACTAGGGGCTTGCTTGTTTGTTCTATTTCTCCCTTTCTTAAAATAATTGGTAGGGTTTATATGCTGATTTGATTTACAGAATTTATCATCTAATAAAGAGTGTGTGTGTGTGTGTGTGTGTGTGTGTGTGATAATCAGGGTACATGATCCACTATTCAAATAAACTAGTATTTGGTAACCCTGATATTTAAGACATAGTGGAATATGCAGAATGAAATATTAAAGTACCAAGTAAAAGATTTTTTAGACTTGAAAATTTTGGAGAGAGAATCAAATTTAGGCTATATTCCTTGGAACATTATTGGGCTTTGGTTATAGGAAGGAGAGAAATGAGGAGGACCTACAGATTAAAGAAAACAGATTAAAATGATATTTGTTGGCTTCTACCATGTATCAGGCTCTGTGCTGGGTATTTCTACAGAAATTATCCTTATATATCTGACAATAGAGACCTCTTTATTTTTTATTATTATTTTTTTAAAACATCTTTATTGGGGTATAATTGCTTTACAATGGTGTGTTAGTTTCTGCTTTATAACAAAGTGAATCAGCTATACATATACATATGTTCCCATATGTCTTCCCTCTTGCGTCTCCCTCCCTCCCACTCTCCCCATCCCACCCCTCCAGGCTGTCACAAAGCACCGAGCTAATATCCCTGTGCCTTGCGGCTGCTTCCCCCCAGCTATCTACCTTACTATGTTTGTTAGTGTGTATATGTCCATGACTCTCTCGCCCTGTCAAAACTCACCCTTCCCCCTCCCCATATCCTCAAGTCCGTTCTCCAGTAGGTCTGTGTCTTTATTCCTGTCTTACCCCTAGGTTCTTCATGACATTTTTTTTCCTTAAATTCCATATATATATGTTAGCATACGGTATTTGTCTTTTTCTTTCTGACTTACTTCACTCTGTATGACAGGCTCTAGGTCTATCCATCTCATTACAAATAGCTCAATTTCATTTCTTTTTAAGGCTGAGTAATATTCCATTGTGTATATGTGCCACATCTTCTTTATCCATTCATCCGATGATGGGCGCTTAGGTTGTTTCCATCTCCGGGCTATTGTAAATAGAGCTGCAATGAACATTTTGGTACATGACTCTTTTTGAATTTTGGTTTTCTCAGGGTATGTGCCCAGTAATAGAGACCTCTTTAAAAATACATCACATCTGTATTGTTACCTATATCCTATATATACATCTATATCTGTCAGAAAGAAAGCTGATATTCAGAGAGGTTAAGTAGTTGCATAAAGTTAAGAGTTCATAAGACAGATATGAAGTGGGGATTTAAGTCAAATTTCCCCTGACTCCAAAGACATGGGGGTAGGAATGACTAGTGAGTATTTCAAGTAAAATTTGGTTGAGTTGTCCCCCATCCCTGGGGGGAAAATCATAATTAGTGTAAACTAGTTATCACCATTTCATTTCCCATCCCACTCAGCTATGAAAATGGGATAGAATTCTGGTCACGGAAAAGGGAAGTCTGACAGTCTTTAAGGAAAAGATTCTCTCACCAATGGAAAGAGATACACAGGGGAAACACTCCCTTTTTTTTGGATAGATGTCATCATGTCAGCATGTGACACCTGGAATTGTGGTAGTTCATCCTGTGGTTCCAGGTAAAGTCATCAATGAGTCCAAAGGCAAAGTAAAAGACAGGAAACACTTGGATTCTCAATGACAAATGTCAAGTCCCTGAACCAACCCTGGAATATCTTTATCTCTGGACCTCCTATATGTAAGAAATTAAATCTCATATTTTTAAAGTCATTTACAGCCAAACTATTTTAACTGATAGAAACCCTAAATGTTCAAATGCAATGCCCTGACTTACTTGGTCAGCTATGAAGGTGGCAGATTCATTCAAATGTCTTCCTCCTTACTTTAAGTTGACTCCCTGTATGGCCATTAGGAAGAAATAGGTAAGTCTAAAGGAAACGTTAGGGATCTGTTAGTGTTAGAGAATCCATGTCTGAAAGAGTTGTGAGAATGGAGACTGAATGTAGACTGTAGTCTCCTACTAGTTAAGGAATTTCATAGCCTGGTAACTCATTCCATTCCTACCATGCTATAATGTTGCATTAAAATTTGTTTCTCCTGTAACTTTTGAATGTCTTAACAAATAGTACCATTGATTATGAAAAACCCTTTAACCAAATCCTGTTTACAACTTAGAACCATTGAGATGTGAGGTGACAAGGTTACTAAGATCTTAATCTGTAAAATGACCTACGTTTAAAGACTTTTCTCCTTTCTTCTGTACCTTGCCAAACCAGTTTATTACTTCTGTAGTTTATATAAACATGTTGACTTCTCTACACTTCAGTTTTATTTATATTACACAATAGTCATATTGGAAATTAACCAAATTTATTATTGAATTAATCTATTAGATGGTAGAAGTTATAAAATCATCTTACCTATAGCTAAATGATTATACTTTTGTGTCATGTCTAGTAGTTGTTATGTAAGTAACTGTATATGTAAATAAATACATTGAGAGTGAAGTGAACTGAGATAGTTATGGCATGTCTCTTCAGATTTAAAATGTTTCTCATTATAGAAATGTTAAAAGTTTATTTAATGTTACTTTTAAAAAATTTTTATTGGAGTATGGTTGATTTACAATGTTATGTTAGTTTCAGGTGTACAGCAAAGTGAATCAGTTATACATATACATATATTCAGTCTTTTTTAGATTCTTTTCCCATATAGGCCATTACAGAGTACTGAGTAGAGTTCCCTGTGGTATACAGTAGGTCCTTATTAGTTATCTATTTTATATATAGTAGTGTGTATATGTCACTCTCAATCTCCCAATTTATCCCTCCCCCCCTTACCCCCGGTAACCATAAGTTTGTATTCTATATCTGTAACTCTATTTCTGTTTTGTAGATAAGTTCATTTGTACCCTTTCTTTTAGGTTCCACATATAATAATGTTAACATTTTAAATGTTTTTTCAACCACATGCTACATGATGATATTTGGTAACAAATTCTTGGGATATTTCATTATTAACTAGTTGTTAATTAAGCATTGAAAGTCATCTAAAGATCCCAAATTTAGTAAACTACTTAATTAGGAACAGATGATCTCTATTGAAAATGAAAGTCATATGCATATATCAACAACTTCTACCTCACCTAATAATCAATTTGTAGTATCAGTAAAAACAATTTTTCACTATTTTTGGAACATATACTATATACCAGGCTCTGTGATAGATGCTTTGCATAAAATATTTCTTAAGAATCTGAAAAACATCTTGCATAGTAGGATTTTTTATCCACATGCTGCCAGTGAATAAATGAGGATGTTTAGAGGACAGTAATTTACCTAAACTTACATAATTAGTCAATAGTGGATGCAGTATTTAAATTCATATTTGTCTGACTTTAAAGCTACACATATTTCTTCCCATTGTGATACTCCATATTAGGAATATGGAACATAAGCTTATTTGAAGTAAATTATTTACAAGTAATTCTAATAGTGTTGATTCATGATAATGGATCACTGAACACTATGCAATTATTTTTATAAAACAAATTTAAGAAACATGTTAAGATTATTAGTCTCTTACGATGCCAGACTGAGGAATATATCTGAATGTTGACCAATAATAATATCAACAGAATTTGACCCCATTACTATTAGTAAAGACCTAAGTATTATTTATGTAAGAAAGCAATTTTATGAAAAGCACATGGCAAATTATATGTCACAATAAAAAAGTTAATTGTAACAACACAGTATGAAATGGTAAACTTCCTAATTTCACTTATTTCTAAATATTTTCACTCTGAGATTTAAAAAAAATTTGCAGTTATTTGCTTTGGACTCATTATGCTTGGAGAATGGGGCTTTTAGATAATTACTTATTTATCATCATTTCCAAAGAGATTGGCAAAATACTATGAGGAGAGTTTTATGTAGGCTCCTTCCAGCTTCTATTTTTAGGGAAATATTCTGGAAAGAGAAACTTTAGGAAGAAGGAACTAGAATTTCAGCATATATGAAAAGGAATAACAAGAAATGATGCAAGGCCTAAGGATATTAGACAATAAATAATTGTCACATTAATTCAAAGACAAAAGTTTTTTCAGAGGTTTTTGGCAGACTTGAAAGTGAAGAAGCAGTTGATTGTTGGAATTGGCAGATGACGAAAAAGAAGAAGCTTGGAGATTCAATGAAAGCAATACTGTTTCAGAAATATACTCATTTTTTTAAAGCTCAAGAAAGTGCTTGAGGGAAGACTGCATAATTTCCATTGTGAATTTTAAGAGCCATTTTAGAAAGTCTACCAAAGAAAATCTTCAAGAATGCTGAAATTAGGGTCATTACCCACTGTGATAACCATATATATATATTCTGAAAATATATATTTATCAATAGATACTCCTAGACTCCACATATTATTTAGAACATTAAATTTATGGTGGCCTTGGGTTCTCTAGTAGCATTCCAGTTGTCTGTGTTAATGATATGATTCTTTGATTAAGTATATGAAGAACCTTATGCCTTTGATATAAACATTTAGCTACTTTTTATTTTTCCCACCTTTATTGAGATATAGTTGACATATAATGTGTAATTTTAAGGTGTACAACATGATGACTTGATACACATATATATTGTGAAATTAGCTCCTTTTTAGAGAGCTTTGAATTTGACAAAGATATAAGAAATTTAAAAAATTTTTTCTGTAGAATAAATGACTCATAAAATGTGACTACCAAATTATGACACAGTCCATAAGTAAATTATGTTTAATAGTTTGTCCTTTTACATTAATTGGTCACTTTGATGACATTAAAGTTAACCACACTTGATTTCTATTTAATAATATATGTTTGGTCTAGGATTTGATTTTACCCTGCTTACATGCTAATAAGTAGCCTGCTAGTGTGTCATAGATGGTGTGAGAAGAAATGAGACTCTTGGGTCAGAAACAAAGGACTTCATTACTTGTGTCACATTATTATTATTATTCTACCTCCTCTATAGGCTTTTCCAGTATACTTTTCTGTATTATTTTTAATGCTTACTTTGGAGATTAAGCTATACATCTTCAGATAATTCCAATACATATTATCTGTAAATTTACTTTAAGGAATACTAACCTAGAGGGCTGAAATTGTCTCTGTTATTCCTTTGAGGTAAGAAGTTAACACTAGAAGAAGTGCCTAGTAAAACATAGCTTTGATTTTTGGAAGTAGTGATGCTTATCTAAAAATAAGACTCAGTAACCATCTATCAGTTATATGTACCATTTTCCAATCTCCAAGGACCCTGTACTATATGGAAGTTTGATGGGACTAGAATTTGGGGCTGTTGCAGTAGTAGTGTCACAGTCAGAGAGGAGCATGAAAAGTAGTGAATACTTGAAAAAGGAGTATAAAAAATAATGGATTAGGAGAATATCTCCATATGGTCCAATGCCAACCATGGCCAATATACATATTATAGGCCAATTTTGGAACTAGTATTTATTAGATGGGACATTTCAAGGAGCCTACATACACATAGATACTTAACAACTAGTTTTGTTTTCCAGAAGCAGTAAATTTTCCTCTCAGTCTTTCCCCTTACACTTGCTTCATGCATCAGCATTCTTTTCTCTTCATGCCTGAGATCCCCCAGGACATAACTTTGTCCACAATTGGCAAAAATCAAGACCTTCAAAAATTCAAAAATACCGCGTTAAGCATCACAAAGCAAGCTACTTTTTGGCTGTTTCTCTAAAGGTCACATAATGCTTTGTGTTTTCTACATGATATGGCATGACAGAACAAAGTAGTTATCTTTTGTACTTGTCAGCATTGTTATATCAACTTCAAATGATGAAATGCTTCTGAGTACGCTGTTGCTTTTTTCCTTTGGGGGCTTACACTGATTTCTTTAAAGTATTATGTGCATCAAATAAATGATTCATTTATTATCTGTGACACCTGAAGTTTGCTAAAAAAAGTATCTAGACATCATTTCGAAACTGCATTTGGATGCTATTTGCTTTTGAAGTGATAAACTGTAGTTCATTTGGACTTTGTCTTCAAGTTACCATTTTTACTTAACATCTGTATTTTGCAGTAGGAGAAGAGGTCATACACTCACTGGATGTTATCAGGACAAAGTTTAGACTGTCAGGAAATAAATGTTAATGT
The DNA here is from genome assembly GCF_008692025.1 of Phocoena sinus. NCBI lineage: Eukaryota > Metazoa > Chordata > Mammalia > Artiodactyla > Phocoenidae > Phocoena > Phocoena sinus. The sequence goes on from NC_045769.1 coordinate 24,634,691, forward strand.
TTAATATGTTTAATTGAATGGTTTTTATTAAAAACTTGAGGCAAAATCATATTTTGATTCGGTAATACAAGATGACATAACTTGTATTAGTTAGGGTAATACCGGCTGATAGAACATAAAACCCTTATGCAATAGTGGCTTAACTCAATAGGGTTTATTTCCCTTGGCATAACAATTCAATGAAGATGTTTCTGGTTGAACTTCGGTGTAGGGTCCTACTATCTTCATATGGTTGTCAGTGTGGCCTGGTTGATGTCTGCAGCCAGATGGGGGAAAATAGAATGGAAGGTTGCATGTGGAAAGTTTCTATGAGCCAAACCTGAAAGTGGCATACACTATTTTTGCCCATATTCTCTTGGCTAGGATTTAATTCATTGACATACCCAACTCCAAGGGAAATATGTTCAAGCTGTGTGCTTAGAAGTGGCTTTGGTAAACAGCCAGCAGCCTCTGCTCTAGAAACCTTAACTGGGGAGATTCTCTGTTATGGTGGAGAGAGATTTAAATTCGAGGTCAGTCAGCCTTAAGATAAAATGTAGCTTAGCCATTTATAAGCTATGAAACCCTGGGAAAATTATTAATCTTCTATTTGCCAGAGTATACTGAACCATAGAATAGGGAAATACCACCTACTGCATAGGATTGTTAAAGATTAAATGATATAATGTGTATAAAGTGCTTAGCACGATGCAAGGAACATTAGAAACACTTGAAAATGATAGTTTTAATTTTTATTGTTAAGTTATATATTCTATGATGGTCTATAATAAATATGATTTCATTGAATATTAGCTTAGTTCAATACCAAAGTAATTTTTAAAAAGGAATTATTTTATGTATAAAACATAGCAGTCCAAGAAAATTGTGCATTTTAGCAGCTGTCCAAAGCAAATGAATACGTAAATATTTATGCAGCAGAACTAAATTTGGGGGCAGATAGGACACAAACTCAACGTTTACTTGGTTTTCTTTTCAGGCAGTAGATGCTAACTTTGAAGGTTTTTAACTGAATAAATTTGCTTCTTGGTTGAATTTGATAAGGAAGGAAATTAAAAACCTTTAGGGTAATTAGAAGAGTAAAATTATATATAGCCTTAGTCCATTTGGGCTGCTAAAACAGAATATCAAAGACTGGGTGGCTTAAACAACAAACTTTATTTCTCTTAGTTCTAGAGGCTGGAAAGTCCAAGATCAAGGTGCCAGCAGATATTGCGTCTGCTGAGAACCCACTCACTGGTTCATAAATGGCCATCTTCTCCTTATGTCTTCACACGGCAGAAGAGGTGAGGGAGCTCTCTGGGGTCTCTTTTATAAGGGATTAATGCCATTCATGAGGAATTCACCCTCATGACCTAATCATCACTTATCAAAGGACCTATCATCACACTGAGGGTTAGGTTTCAACCTACACAACACAAACATACAATCTATAGGAAGTGTGTATGTATACGTGTAACTATATCTATATTCATATCTGTCTATATATCTTCTATCTGTCTCTCTAAAGAGACTATCATTTCTCTAATGTCTATCCTATGATAACGTATCTCATGTAATTTTAATATTTTTGTATCTTGCTTATTCAAATCATTTAAAATGTAATATAATTACAGTTATATATTCATAAAGAAGAAAAATGTGCTGCATACTTTAATGTCATGGGACTTACTGTATAAATAAGCCATGAGAATTCACTTTTAGAAAAAGTACAGCTCTTCTTTAACAGAAATAACATGATTTACCTGCTACTTTTCGTTCTACATAAAAGAATCTAGAGGAGAAAAAATCATATTGAAACTAAACATGAAAGTATAAAACTGTACTTTTAAAAAATTAATAAAATTCATATTTCTTTTCAATTTTCGGAGACCCCAGATCCTTGACTGCATATAGTTCTGGATCATTCATTTATAGTTTTATATTTTAAAAGCTTTCTTCATCTTGATTCATAAAATGATTTCTTGAGTTTCTCTTAGCATTGAAACATAATGACATCTTGTCACCACTAAGTCTTCTGTGAAGAAAAAACAGGACTGAACTTGATCTTTTCTTTGTACTGGGCAGTGAATGTGATAGGGTTTGAGGAGAGTGATTTTTTTCAGCTTTAGACCAGAGTAAATATTTCAAGACAGGTATGGTTTCCAGAGTAAAGTCTTACCCTTGTTATAAGTACTTGCATAGTAAATCCAAAATCCTGAAAATACCTTATTTTTTGTGATTGTCAAAGAAGTATGTGATTGGGAGTTCTTTTTCACTTTCATTGCAATTCTGTTTTTCCCTGAATTTGTTAGATAGCTACTGATCTAGTTTGACTTATCAATTGTCTTAAGTAATTTCTGCCTAATCAGTTGATGAGTATTTACGTGGATTGGGGTTTGACCTTGTCTGGAGCATCATCAGTCCACATTCAAATTCAGTTATACATGTTACAGGGCTTACTTCATGCCAGCAAATAGACAAATCACACATCCCCAAGATGTCAAGATAAGTCAACATAGAGGATTTGGGGGGAAGCGTTTTTTAGTGCTAGAATTGACTTTGGAAAAGGGGAATCAATTCACGCTGCTTTCATCTACTTTGTGTCATTAAATGTGTGATTGTATATCTCTGTCCTCTGTAATTGAAGATACTGCTGCTGGTATTATGTGCTATGTAAAAGTGTGTCTACAAAGAGTGTGGTAGCACACTGTCTACACAGTGCAGAAAATCAGGTTACCCTCTTCATAATGTCTATCAATGTTATTTTCAGGGTCTGTTGATATTTATGGATTTCCTCCCTCTTTTCTCATTCAAATAGAATTAACCTTTAAGGAAGGACAAAGTTAGAATATTTCTTCAGTATATATCTGCTATATTCCCAGGATTTTCTAGCCTACTGGACAGTTTCTAAGATTCCAGTTTGCTTTCTTAAACTTACTTTCTTTTCCTCTTTTACCTTCTACTTCCCCTGAAAGTAAATGCATACATAGCATTGCATGAAGAATTAGGGAGCTCTCAGCTCTATAGATAGATTGAACATTTTTTGCAATTTTTTCTAGCTTCTTGGTTCAATGTTTGTTATTCACTGGAGAGCAAATACTTTGTATAGCAAAGGTAGACATTATAAGCCTTCTAAACATGTCTGTGTTGCGTGACAAAAGTTATTGCTCCTCCCTAATCAGCCTGAGAATACATTTTCTTATTGTTCCCTAGAAAGAAATTGGTGAGTCAACAAAATGAAAAAAATAATTAATTAAATTCTAGGACCACTTTTATAATACCCTTATAGTAGTCATTTATATGTTAATATTTTACAATGACTAATTTAATAGACAGATGGTGGTTCATATTACAGTATGAGAGTGGGGCATTTCCTTGGGACAATGATTATCTACCCAGTTTTCAATTAGAGAAGACTGCCAATTACCTGGAGTGGTTCTTATTTTAATTACTGGGTGATTAGGACAGCTAGGTTACCAGCCCAGAGGAAGGAGAACTAAACTGTGTGTGTGAATCCTTATTATGCAAACCCATAAAATAAATAAAGGCCATGCAAAGAAACTTTCGATGAAATGGTAGATAATTTACCTGAGGCAGTCCATATTTTACTCATTTCATCACTAAAAAGTGAGTTTAAAATGTTAAACTGGCTGTTTGTGAACTAGACATTATTTTTCTGTAAGGAAAAATAAATTCAGAGGAAAGGTATTATTTGTTAGCAATCAGTATTCAACATTTTATGTTTAACATAAGATCAGTGTTCAACATTTTATGTTTAACATACCGTGTTTTGAAATGGTATTATCTCATTAAGAGAAGTCATTTACAGAGTGATCTTTGCTCCCTGAAGTATGGCTGAGACTTGAGGCAGAAAGATCACATGAATAAATTCCTGATTTTCTAGTCTTGTCTATAAAAATCTTCAGATTTTTTACTCAAGCTTCTTTTCTACATCTCCAGCTATCCTCTGAATATTTCTAGTTAAGTGTTTCCCATCATGTTAACTTCAACAAATCTAAACCAATCTTATTTTCTCCCCAAACAAGGTTTGTTCTCAAGATTTTGTGTTCTCGTCTCTGCCAAAGAAACTACTTTTAACATTCCTTCAGACAAGAACAGTTATAGTTATTGATTCTGTGCTACCATCTTCCTTTTTTTTGTCCATCATCCTTTGAAAAATTTCTTAGGCTAGTATCTTTATCTCCATTTGGGCTATCATTCCTATCCAGAGTTTCATAGATTCACAACTAAAGAACTGCAGTAGGCTTTGCTGAGAAAATATTCTCATTTCTCTAAATAACCTTTTGAATAGCAAACACTGGGTTTTTACATAATTCCTTTACTTAAAAACATTTCACTGATTGTTACCTCAAGTAAAGAATATATACACTTTTCTGCTTCAAAGTCTTTGGTAATTTGGTACTGCATAACTGATAGGAGAGGAAGGACCAGTTAGGTAATACCAAATTACTGAAAGGGGCTGATTTAAGTTAATGAATGGATGAAAAAATTTGAGTTGGAGTCTACGAATTCTCCATTTAGACTTAGTCTCATTTTATTTTATTTTGTTTTAAAAAAAGAAGAAAACCAGTATTTAAAGTAAGAGACTGGGGACTTCCCTGGTGGTCCAGTGGTTAAGACTGTGCTCCCGACGCACGGGGCTTGGGTTCAATCCCTGGTCAGGGAACTAGATCCCGCATGCTGCAACTAAAAATAAGATCCCGAGCGCCACAACTGAAATATCCTGCTCACAGCAACGAAGATCCCACATGCCGCAATTTAGCACAGCCAAATTAATTAATTAATTTTAAAAAAGAGTGCATGTATAAAAAATAAATAAAAAGCGGTGTTCAAACAGATGTCCCTAATATAGTTAATTTTAAAAGCAAAAGAAAATATTACCTGTGATCTGAAAAAAAGAGTGAAAATGCAAAGTATAGAATTTAAGCAAATTAGGAGAACTGTTTTAGTAGATTGTTTAAACCACATATTTTTTTAATTAACTATAAAGTCAGCATGGAGATGCTGAGCACTTGGTGAGATATGTAAATTGTGTAAAGATTGAGGAAATGAAACCTGTTTCTTAATATATAAAATACTTATTTACCTGTATTTAAAAAGAATGTATTATCAAGGTTACATTAGGACAACATTTTAGCTAATAGTCTCCCATTATAGTATGTATGTTGGGAAGACTTGAAAAATAATGATTGTGAACTATAGTTCATAAAAGTTTTGGGTTGACAGGTACCTCTGTTCAATATATAGGCCAGTGAGTTTTTATCAGGGTCTGGGTTTCTGATACTCTTACCAATTAACAAAGATAATATTTGCAAGTAGTGGTATGATCCATTCAAAATTCAAGAATGACTCTTAAGTTGATTGAGTCTGTATGTGTGTGTGTGTGTGTGTGTGCACACACACATAGGTGCATACATGTGGAGCATAATATACGTGATGTACCTATTTTTTGATCAGGTGCACTGGCAACCAAGTATATTTATTATTTCCCATTTTCAGATTTATCCTCTATTTCTGGTTCTCTGTTCAAAAAATTTTCACCCAACCTAAAATGTTTAAAGTGAAATAACGTGTTCATCAATTTTGTACATAAGTATTTAATATTCTCCATATCCCTATCATAGGCATTGGAATCTTATGCTCCAAGACACCTGTATTCATAGAAACATTAACCTTTTTTTACTACATTCACTTTTTAATGTGTAATTTTAAGTCATATAATTGTAGATTCATAACTTAAATCTCTGGTTGTTATTTTTGTGAGGGAAATCAGTAAAATAAGAAAAGAATCTGTGTAAATTAATAAACAATAAATAGTAATACATATTACATTGTTACATTTGCAGACCATATACTTAACAGGTAAAAACACAATCCAAACTTTCCAGTTATGTACATGTGGGACACTCATCTATATAATTTAAGGGATCTTGATTTTGTAGGAAAGATAATATATTATAGAGCTGATCTTTCCTGAAGGCTATAATTATGTACCAGGGCTAATTTTAGGCATCAGTGGGGCTGTCTCAAGTGCTGTCAGGTGAGCCATAGCACGTGATTAGTCAGGTAGGTTTCTACCATAAGTGCTTATTAACTTAAAAAGTTTAACTATATGCAGCATGAAAACAGATACACTGGTCAACAACATCTAGTAGACCAGATGGTTTGAGATGGATACCATGTGCCTTTAATTAGCTGCTAGTAGGATTGAAAAATGCCCCCATAATAGGCTAATAAAATAGTAGGCTTACAATTTAAGGCAATTTCTTTTTTTCCCCTTGAGGAAGAATGGGTGCTAAAACTTAACAAGTTTAAACTACTCTGACACAAATAAGTGGTTACCACTCACGGAATCTGTTTGCAAACTCTGATTCATGCCACATAGAGAAAAAGGCACATGGGTGAGGGGATGGGGATTTTCTTAACAGTTCTCACATAAAAACAACACTGTTCCTTGTCTTATTTCAGTAAGGTTTTAATGTGGAAAAAATAGGCTTGACCAACATAATAATGTTAAATAAGCATCAGAATAAGTAACTGAGGGAATTAGGATAATCATTTACCATGGGCTAGATCTCCTTCCTTGAAGGTAGTTGAGGTTATTCTGAAGTGCCGTCTGAAATACATTATTTCCCACAGTCCTTTCCATTCTTAATTAACTTTTAAAAATTAATCTAAAGTTAATTTTAATTAATTTTTAATTTCATTAATTTCAACATTTAACCTTCAAATTGAAAAAAAACAACTAAGATTTGCAAGGAGAAAAAATAACAATAATTTTATTAATCACTGGTAGGATTTTATTACAGTTTGGATCAATTTTGAATGCTTTAAATATATATTCTGCTTGAATAATGTTAACAATAAAACACATATTGTGATTACTTAATAACTTGAACACATTTACTGCTTGGGTTCTCCTAAAATGTCTTTACTGCAGGAAAACAGAAAAGAAAAACTTTAAAAGGCTTGCTAGACTATTGAAATTCTATGTAAACTGAAATGTTATAATTTTTAAAACCAAATCTTTTTTAACCTTGCTTAAAATAATCTCTCCAAAAGAGCAAAATTTGATTACAGCTTATTACCCCCTAGGTTCAAGAAACCTGGCTGCTCATTTGGCAAGTTTGGAAGAAGTATAGCTATTTTAATAAGCCCCAAATAGGTAGGGATGCAACCCATGCATCCAAAGTGTCACAGGAGGTGAAAGGGCTCTAAGCTGGGAGAGAAGAGGCAGAAGGCTTCTTCCCTTTTGTTCTGCAGTGACCACATGACTCAAGCTAGTTACTTTGCTTCTCTAGGAATTTCTCATTCCTCATCTGTAAAAGAGACATTGGGCTAAGTGATGTCTAGGTTCTTTCCAGATCAAAACTTTTTAAAGCCCTAATTCTAAACATTCTCTCCATACATGTATAAAACTGAAAAAAATCATATTTTTATAATCTATGAAAGCTGCAAATGAAACAACTGCATTTTAGCAGGATTTTTTCTATTAAAATTTTGAAAAGGGAAAGTAGGTATATGATCATTTTAGCATAATTGTTTCACTTTTTAACATTAGCATCATCTTTTACTACAAATTAGCTTTATTAAACTGTACCTTTTTTTCTAGTCCCATGACTAGAAAGAAATTTGTCTTATTTTTAATTTTATTGAGGAATAATCGACAAATATAATTATATATATTTAAAGTGTACAATGTGATTATCTGATATACATTGTACAGTGATTACGAAAATCAAGTTAATTAACACACCCATACCCCACATAGGTAATATAGATAACGTGTGTGTGGTGAGAATGCTTAAGATCTATTCTCAGTAAATTTCGAGCATAACATACAAATTATAGTCAACATGCTGAACATTAGATCCTCAGAACTTACTTTTCTTACATCTGAAAATTTGTACCCTTTGACTTATATCACACCAGTTCCCAGCTCCCAAACCTCTGGCAACCACCATTCTGTTCTCAGTCTCTATGAAATCAGATTTTTTTCCCATTCTGATTCCACATATAAGTGATACCATACAGTATTTGTCCTTTTCTGGCTAATTTCACTTAGCATAATGCCCTCCAGATTTATCCATGTTGTTGGGAATGGCAAGATTTTCTTCTTTTTTATGGATGAATAAATTTCCATTGTGTGTATATCTGTGTGTGTGTGTGTGTGTGTGTGTGTGTGTGTGTGTGTAAATTTTCCCTATCCATCCATTGAAGGATATTTAGGCTGTTTCCTTATCTTGGCTATTGTAAAAAATGCTGCAGTGGACATGGGCTTGCAGGTTATCTCTTTGAGATATTGATTTCAATTCCTTTGGATATATACTCAGGAGTGGCCTTGCTTGATCATATGTTAGTTCAATTTTTAAATTTTTTGAGGAACTGCCTTACTGTTTTCCTTAATGGCCGTATCATTTTACATTTCCACAAACAATTTGTAAACTTTCCCTTTTTTCATGGCATCAACATTTGTCATCTCTTGTCTTTTGGATGACAGCCATCCTAACAGGTATGAGGTGAGATCTCATTGTGTTTTTTTTTAAAAATAATTATTTATTTATTTATTTTTGGCTGCGTTGGGTCTTCGTTGTTGCGCGCAGGCTTTCTCTAGTTGCGGCAAGTGGGGGCTACTCCTCGTTGTGGTGCGCGGGCTTCTCATTGCGTTGGCTTCTCTTGTTGCAGAGCACGGGCTCTAGGCACGTGGGCTTCAGTAGTTGTGGCTCATGGGCTCTAGAGTGCAGGCTCAGTAGTTGTGGCACACGGGCTTAGTTGCTCTGCAGCAGGTAGAATCTTCCCGCGCCAAGGCCCAAACCTGTATCCTCTGCATTGGCAGGAGGATTCTCAACCTCTGTGCCACTAGGGAAGCCCCTCTTTGTTTTGATTTGCATTTCCCTAATGATCAGTGATATTGAGCACCTTTTCATATACCTGTTGGCAGTTTTATGTCTTCTTTGGAAAAATGTCTCTTTAGGCGCTTTGCCCATTTTTCAATTGGATTATTTGCTTTTTTGCTTTTGAGTTGTATGAGTTATTTATATGCTTCAGAAATACTTCAGATATACTTATTAGATATATGGTTTGTGAATGTTTTCTCCCATTCTGTGGGTTGTCTTTTTAATTTATTGATTGTTTCCTTTTCTGTGCAGGATCTCTTCAGTTTAAGTAGTCTGATTTACTTATTTTAGCTTTTGTTGCTTGTGCTTTTGGTGTCTTATCTAAGAAATCATTGCCAAGAACAATTTTTTGGTTCTATGTTCAATTTTTTCCCTATTTTTTTTCCTGATTTCAAATTTTATATTTAAGTCCTTAATCCATTTTGAGTTAATTTTTGTGAGTGGTGTTAAGATAGGGGTGCAGTTTCATTCTTTTGCATGTGGATATTCAGTTTTCCCAGCACCATTCATTGAAGAGGCTGTCCTTTCCCCAATGTATGTACTTGGCACCCTTGTTAAAAATTAATTGACCATATATGCAGGGGATTATGTCTGGGCCCTCTATTCTGTTTCACTGGTCTATGTGCCTGTTTTTATGTCAGCACATATTGCTTTGATTACTATAGTTTTGTAACATAGTTTGAAATTAGGTAGCATGATGCCTTCAGCTTTGTTCTTATTTCTCAAGATTGCTTTTGCTAGTTGGGGCCTTTTGTGGTTCCATACAATTTTTTTTTTTTTTTTTTTTGCGGTACGCGGGCCTATCACTGTTGTGGCCTCTCCCGTTGTGGAGCACAGGTTCAGGACGCGCAGGCTTAGTGGCCATAGCTCACGGGCCCAGCCGCTCCACGGCATGTGGGATCTTCCCAGAGCAGGGCACGAACCCATGTGCCCTGCATCGGCAGGCGGACTCTCAACCACTGCGCCACCAAGGAAGCCCCCCATACAAATTTTAGGAGAGTTTTTAAAACAATTTTGTGAAAAATGCCATTGGAAATTTGATTGGGATTGCACTGAATCTGTAGATCGCTTTAGGTAGTATGGACATTTTCAGAATATTAATTCTTCCAATCCAAGAACATAGCATATCTTTCTATTTGTTTGTGTTTTCTTCAATCTCTCATCAATGTCTTACAGTTTTCAGTGTACAGGTCTTAAATCTTCTTGGTTACATTTATTCCTAAGAATTATTTTAGATGCTATTGTAAATGGGATTGCTTTCTTAATTTCTCTTTCAGATAGTTTGTTACTAGTGTATAAAAACACAAATGTTTTTGTATGTTGATTTTATATCTTACAACTTTACTGTATTTTTTATTTATTAATGTTCTAACAGTTCTTTTGTGGAGTCTTTAGGATTTTCTAGATATGATATATCATCTGTAAATAATGACAATTTTACTTTTTTTCATTCCAGTTTGGATGCCTTTTATCTCTTTATTTTGCCTGATTTCTCTCTCTAGCTAGGGCTTCTAGTACTATGTTGAGTGGGAATTGTCAGAGTAGGCACCCTTGTCTTGTTCCTGATCTTAGAGGAAAAGCTTTCCACCTTTCACTGTTGACTGTGATATTAGCTGTGGATCTTTTATATATGCCGTTTATTATATTGAAGCATTTTCCTTTTATACCCAGGTTTAGAGGTTTTTTTATTATGAAAAGATATTGTGTTTTGTAAAATGCTTTTTCTGCATCTATTGAGATAATCCAATGATTTTTATCTTTAATTCTATTAATATGGTAATGAAATTTATTGATTTGCATATGTAGAATGATCCTTGCATCCCAGGGGTAAGTCCTGTTTGATCATGGTGAATGAGTCTTTTAATGTGGTGTTGAATTCAGTTTGCTAAAGTTTGGTTGAGAATTTTTTTTATCAATATTCGTCAGAGATATTGGTCTACAATTTTCTAATGGTGTCCTTATCTGGCTTTGGTATCAGGGTAACGTTGTCCTCCTAAAATGAGTTTCTGTTCAGTTTTTTGGAAGAGTTTGAGAAGTATTGGCATTCATTCTTCTTTAAATATTTGGTGGAATTCACCAGTTAAACCATCTAGTCCTGGACCTTTTGGTGGTGAGAGATTTTTGATTCCTGATTCAATCTCCTTACTCATTATTATTCAGTTCAGATTGTGTATTTCTTCATGATTCAGTCTTGATAGGTTGTGTGTTTCTAGGAATGTATTCATTTCTTCTAGGTTATTCAGTTTGTTGGCATATAATTGTCCATAGTAGAGCTGGACTTAGAGCAGTGGCAGTACCCTCCGGCCATGACAGGTCAGAGCCCTGATCTGAGATGGGGGTGAGGCATAGAGCAGTGGCAGCTCAGGTCCCCTTCCTGTATGTGGTAAGGTGCTGTGGTGTTCAGATCCTGGATAGCAGGACACAGCGGGGACTGGGACTCCTGAGGGCAGGTCCCACCCCAGCAACAGCTCCAGCCACAAAGAGTAGCTGCTGTGAGTGGACTCTAGGCAGCTCTGTCAGTGGCATCAGCATTGGTGAAACTGTGGGAGACCCTGTAGCAAAGGCTGCAAAAGTCCACAGCTGTGTGCCTTGCTGGGGTTCTCCTGCTCTCCTTTCCCCATGAGGTGAAATTCCTCTGAGGCTATCCTTCCTGGCTCAAAGCTTCTCTGGACTGGAGGATGGGGTGACACAGGTAATAGGCTTCCTGTGCTTTTCCTTGATGCTGTCCTTGGTTTTAGAGCTACAAAGGGGTTTTTTTGCTTCTGTTTTGTTGTAGTCCAGAGCTTTCCCGGAGCTGTTTTCTCTAGTTTGTAGTTGTTTATTTATTGCTTTTGGGGTTTTTCTTGGGAAGATGAGTGTTGGGATTTCCTAGCCCTCCATCTTGCTGACATCACCTCCCAATTCTTTATTTTCATGTATGTTTCAAAAAAAAAGTCTGAAACTGGATTTTTGCAAGGCTTTTCTGAGCTGAAAGTTTTGTTTTTTGGAAGCTTAAAAATAAAAATCTTTCTATCATGTCATATCTGCATTAACTGCATTGTAAAGTTAATTAAGCAATAGCTGGGCATTTCATAGGGATTAATGACTAACGAGGAGTGGATGGCTCAAGGTACAGCCAAGGACCATTAACATCCACTGGCCATTAATTCCAAGAAAATGCCCAGCATCAAAGTCATTATTGCTATTATAAACTGAAAACGGAAAAGACATATAGGTATATGGATTTTTTTAAGGGTGATGCAATTTTAATTGATATGTACAAGGTATTAATAGAGAATTTAATTTTTGTACATTATCCAATCACATTGCTGCTCTCATCTCTCATGGTTCCATTTGGGTTATAATTAAGCAGTAACAATTGTAGACCTGGGTATTTCCTGGGGATTAATGAATGGCTGGGTGGAGTTAATTGCCTAAAATATAGTTTCAGGCCATTAACCTCAGTTGGTCACTAATCTCTAGGAGTTTATTTTAACTGAGGTCATTTTTTTTTGTGGTAAGAAGAAAAATGCACTCAATTATTTTAGTATTAATTCTATTCATTTTTGTTTTCTTGAAATATATCCAATAATAGTAGGGATCTGTGGAGTCTTGCTGTATGTCCATTTCAAAGTTACCTCTTTTTGAATGTAAACATTCAGTAGGTGGAGAATATCCCTGTGATACTTAGAATACAGCTTCTTTCAAGAGCTTGTTGATTCTTTTCCTTATTGAAATAATCTTTCTTACCCTGGTTAAACCTGGACAAAGTTGCCTTTGTTATCAATCAGTCATCTATGAATAATATTTTATCTAATACATACTTATTAATTCTATTGGCTACTGTTCTTTGTAATGTATATATTCTTAATAAAATTTTTCCTTGTGTTTCTCTTAATGGTGTATCATGTTCTAACAATAATACCAATTCCTTTGATTTGTTAATGTGTTACTAATTTATGCTTTACCTGAAAATTCAAAAATTAAATGGGTTTATTTAGACTGAAGAGGATAATTGATTAACAAAATACTAAGATTACCACTTAAAATCTAATTTTGTGCTGAAGATAACACATAAAGAAACTAAAAGCCATAGAGTTACAAAATAAAAGTTTTAATTTAATGAATATCAACACAAAATTTGATAGTGTCATGACAATTATACTGATTAGATTTTAGTGAATTCTAATAGTAATTCTTGACTGACTTCAAGTAACATAAATTTTAAAAATGCTAGTATTAAAATTGCTATAAAATTTGAACTATGTATCTGGAAAGTACTTGCTAAGTACCCTAAATATGATTGGTATTGAGGCTATTTTTTTAGTGAAGTGAAATAATTGATATATATGTAAATTTATTAGGACTATGTACACAATATTAAAAAAATTTACCATGTAATAATAATTAATATTTTTGGAAGTCCTGGATATATTTTTAATAAAAATACTTGAGAAATGGACATTATCTCCAAATAATGTAGTATTTTTATACTTGTCTATTTCTCTGCATTAAATGTTAATAATAAACAAAATTTGAATATGTATCATAAGATGCTTTCATTGGTGAAAGGCACTGTGGAAAATAGAGTGAGTGAGTGTGTGTGTGTGTGTGTGTGTGTTTGTGTGTGTCTGTGTGTCTGTGTGTGTGTCTGTATACATTAGATGAACTCTTATATAAATAGCTTTCCGTAAGAATGTAAAGCCATTTTATGTATAAACTGTAGTTCCTTTGTTGTTGACTTATTTAAGTAATTACTTTGGTTCTTTATTTTTACAAGTGTAGGTAGACCTAGATTTCAAAAAACATTAACCAAATAATCAGAATACTTTTAACACCATGTATCTGTTTAAAACATTGAAATTAAAATTGAAAACATTCTAGCAGACTTCTTAACACTAAAAAAAAAATTCAATAATTGTAATTGGAACTAGCTTTTTTGTTTTATCTATTATAATAAATGACTACTCGATGGAATAAAACTAGCCCTATCTGCTTTATACTATAATAATAGTATGTTTCCTTATATTTACTCTGTGTTGTACAATCTATAAAGTGTTTTTGTATACATTAGTTTCTTCATGCTAAAGGAACAATTATTCTGTTTTAGTAAATGGCTGATGCAAACCAGAGAAATTAAATGACTTATTTAAAGTTCTAAAAGTAATAAGTAGAGAGGTAAACCTGAAGCATAGATTTTCTTTCTCTAGACCTGACACCTTTACCTTATATCTGAGTTTTACAGGTAGAACAACTTAATAGAGCTGATCATGTCATTGTAAATGTATGTTAATTACATTAGGATACATTTTTTCATTTCACTCACAGTTTAGCATTTTTGCACATAAAGAATAGCCATACTATTTTCAGTTACATTTAAATCAACACCCCCTTATAAAATCAGTTCTAACATTAAAATTAGCAGTTAATTTTCTTTCTTTCTGGCAGAGCAATTGATACTAGTGTGTATGTATTTAAATTTCTTATGGCGTTTTCAAATATTATTTAAAAATTTAATTTAGTGACTACATTACCATTAGTGTTATAACATATTTTCAAAAATTTATGTAGTATTATCTTTTTATTGTCATCAAACACTGTTATTTTTCTGTCTGTTTCTTTGAAAATCCATTGTTTAAAATTCAAAATATTGCTCTTGTTTAGCTATCCACATTTCAGCAAAGATATATATAATCTTGTTTAGGTGCATTGCTTTCAACCTCCTAACCAATTTCTTATTTTACCATATATTATTTTTTTGGAGCTTCATATTTGTTTTCATAAGATTTACATTTGCTTTGCTCCTTGCTACTGAATCTCCAATATGTCTATTTTGTCTCTGCTTATAAGAGCATGCCAAAATTGGTATTTTTTTTTAAAAGTAGCACTTCAAGAATTTGCTTGAAAATGTCTGTGTATGCAACAAAGAATATTTGTTCTTATGACGGGGAGAGTATTCAAGAATGCTGTGAAATGGAGACCAGGGTCAGGAAATTTATACAATCCAGATTTTATGTGTTCTTTGGAATGTCAATAGTTTTGAATGTTCATATTGCTAGGGTAACAAAAGAAATAAAACATTGCATCTAAGTTGGTAAATTAGAAGATATCATAGAAACTGAAGGATGAGTTTTCCAAAAATAATAGATCCTACATAATAGGAATAAAAATAACTTTCTAAGCTATAGTTTCAAAAGAAGAAAATTCTAGATGGTGAATCAATGAAAGGCAGTAATCTACTTCTCCCTATATTCTTTAGAGAAATTTAAAAGTTCCAATGAAATTATGTATTATCTACCAAGATAGTCCTATTCCAAGCATAATGTTTTTCCAAGTTCACCCCCTTTAAAGCAGTAAATTCCATCTTTAACCCCGGTGAAATAAATTCCTCTTTTTGGTGGCAAAGAGGAAAATACAAATTAAGCAACATATTATTATACCTGTAAGAAGAAGAACCTATTGCTTTTAAAATGATGGGGATCCTGAGTTATAAAAGTTTCTAACTTTGTGCTGTCCCAACTTTGATTCTCTGAAGTTAAATGTTAATAAAATAAAATGAATCTAGAAATCAGAATTAATTCTTATTATTCCTTTTTTAAAAAACTTTATACATAATAGATTTTCTGTTCCTATACAACAGGCTCTAGATATGTTTGGAAGTAAACTGATTTTCAAACCTAAAATATGTTTGGAAATAAACTGATTTTCAAACCTTACATGTTTTAGGGCTAAAACAGTACAGACATTTATCTTTTCTTTTGCTCATGATCATTCAGTCCTTCTGATTTAATTATAGAGCCAGTTTCAAGTAGAGGCTAGAATGCCCTGCAACACCACCCTTTAGAGCTTGACTATCTTACTTTTAAAAGGGAGGAAGATAGCTGTGCAGAAAAAAAAAAGGGGATCCCAGTAAAACAGGTTTAGAACAACCCTAGTACAAAAAGAAATTGAATCCATTCCAAAAGAAAAATAATATTCACTTTCAAGGGTACCACAGATTTCCAACATTTAAAAAAAAAAAACTATAGTTGAGGGCCATCTGGTTTAATACAGGACTTAAAATCAATTACTGAAGACTACAAAAGTTGCTTTTCGACTGTTAACATAAAGGACTATTTGTAGGCCAAAGTTAATTATTCAAGAAAAGGTTTACATGGAAATCCTGAATACTGTTGAACTTCACTCTATTTCCAGGGTACTTTTTATGATTTACAGCCCTATCAAATATGCAATCAAATTTGCTTATAGAAGATGTCTTTCATACGCTATACAGATTGTATAGGATACATTATTATTATTTTTTAATTATTTTGAATTTGCATTGAAACTGCCTTCCAAAACTGTCAGTAAATAGAGAACACTCTAGTGAAAAGTAATACTTTTACTAATAAGAGACAGAGATGTAAAATTTCAGATGTAATTTTCTGGGTAAAATAGGAGGCAGAAAGAGCTAAATAATGGGGTCATGAGAATATCAAAGTGAGCTATAAAAGGAATGAAAGCAGAGGGAAGGAGAAGCAGTAGAGATGCTATTAAATAGTTATTTGTTTGTTGTTATATATTTGATCGTTCACTGTATGCCAGACACTGTGCTAGGAGCTGGAGATATAACAGTGAATGAAATATAGATTTGAACTATTATGACAAAATACAGTACCTTTTAGTAGACTAATAGAAATATGCATGTGGAATAGAGATGGGATGAAGAAAATGATTAGCTCTGTCCCTCAGTTGGGGGACAGGTAAGAGAAGCCTTTACAAAGATGCTTTTGTAAAATATTTGAGTTAGAAGATTTAATTAGCCAAAATTGTTCCAGGTAGTTGTAAAAGATGGGACTAGATGCAGTATAATGAGTTTGGAGAATTACAAGTAGTTCAGTATTCTTAGAACATAATGTTCATAGAAACATACTGGAAGAAAAATGAGGGAAGTGATAAAGGAAGGATAAGGATGGTAGGCCAGAAGGCTTTTGTGACCATACAAAGAAGTATGACCATTTATACAATGACAAGACTTGGTTTTAAGTTGCACAGAGGAAGTTGTACATTGTAGAAGAATTTTCTTAAAGGTCTGTTTATGATTAGCTAACCTTGGAAAGATGAATTTTTAGAATATATACAGCAGATAAGAACTATGGAGATTTATTACTCTATGGAATAATATGTTATTCCTCTATTCTGAACGAGTCCTAGCTATAATGATAGTTGAGGTTTAGATAATAATTATGTTTTTATTTAACTGTATAGAAAGAGTTAATTTTTATTGTCTATCATGATATGGCAAGATAAATATTTTGATTTTGATATTGGTAAGTCTTCCCTGTGGGATAAAGTTGATAAGCCAAAGAAAGGTAAATCTTCTATCTCACATCTGATTTAATAGACTTGAGGAAAAGTATTCAATACTCTGTTAACCTTACTTTCTGACTGAGAGTTTAGGGGAGGGGGCTGTATGGGAGCATGATAAGGAGTCTGAATCTTGGTCAGTGGGGTTGTTTTGGTGAGTATCCAGCTTATTTAGTCATGTTGAAAGTGAGCTCCCGTGGAAAGACAAGCCATGTTGGGTTGTTAATACGACATACATCACTAGTTGCATCTACCCTCAGGAAAATACCTTTAATCATGAGTGTCACTTCTACTTATGGGACATAAGGGGGAAAGGTCTTTGCTGTCTATTCTATTTATTGTCCATTACACGTAATAATGATTCCTTTAAACTTCCTAATGCCTTTTTTTTCCCCTTTGCTTTAGAGAACTTAATTTGGTGGAGCCATATGTGGTGTGAATTGACATTTATCAATTGTCTAGCATAAAAACTCAATTTTTCTTTGGGGGGCATCTGAAGAAAGATGGATGGCAAGATCTGGCCATCCATTGTGAAAGCCAAAGTGAATTTATTTCCTCTCTCTGTCCATGACCTATGCATGACCAGTCAGATACTACTGACACAAATGGAAGGTTCCATAGAACTTTTTCAAGGTATTTGCAATGAATTTAAGGGTTCAGACATGAGGTAATGAATGTCTGTTCATAAGTTAGTGTCCAGTCGCCACTGTGACCATGGGGAAATTATAAGAAGAGTATCTCTGTGGTAGGAATTTACCTGGGATATACCTTATTTGGTTCTTGTTGGAGCTTGGTTCTCCAAAGTTACTGTTGATTCAGTGAGTTATCTGGTAAAATTCCAATAAACTCTTGTCTGCCCAAGTTAACTAGAGTCAGCTTCTGTCTTTTTTTAACTGGATTCTGATTGTGCAGTTTGCTAGGATGATTTGAAATATAATGTCTATAAATTATTTCTGTAAACCATAAACTGTTCTTGAGCATGAGTGAAGAAGAGACCAGACCAGATTTGTGATTTAGAAAATCACTTGGACAACAATATGGATGATAGACTGTAGGTGTCAAAGCTGGAAAGATGAGTGTAATTAAAAGGCTATTGCTATTTTTCAAGTGGGAAAGAATGAGGACCTGAACTTGTAAGTGGTGTGAGAATTGGGAATTCACAGCCTTTAGGGATTATTTCAGTGGTAAGGAGTGAGGAAGTAGAAAGACACACTCCAGGTGTCCTCCTTAGAGGACACCCTTTAACATATGGGCAAAAGAAGAGATCCCAGTGAGGAGACTGAGTAAAAAGTAAAAACAAGTAGAAGGAAAAGCAAGGCAGAGTGGTATCTTAGGACCCAAGAGAGGAGAGAATTTCATGAAAAAGAAAATTTCAAAGTGTCAAATAACACAGAGAAGTCAAGAAGAATTACAATTAGAAATTAACCATAAGATTTGGCAGGTTGGAGGTTATCAGTGAACTGAGAGCATTGCAGGTGAAATGGCAGGGTTGGAGCCACATTTCAGAAGATTGATGTGGAGGTAAGCAACTTGACAAGTGCAGATTTTGTGTTGTTACTTTTCTGATAAGTTTGACCAAGAGGGTAAAAAGAGTAATTTGAAAAATAAAGAAGCCATCATTTAGAGACACAAAGTACAGAAAACCCAAGGAAGCTAGAAAGTAAGTTGGAGCAAACTCATGATTTGAGACAAATTATTTCTCTGAATCGTACATAGTTTTCTCATTAGTGAAACTGGAATAACAGTAACTACATAACATGGGATCTGTGAAGATAGAGATAATGTAAGGCTAAGCTCAGGGCTTGATATTTTAGACTGTACTTTCTTGATGTCCCTTTTCTATGCTATCATGGTAATTGACATTTGCTATTTCTCTAGTTCCTTCTCTAAACTCTAATCTCTTTGGTGGCCTGTAGTATGGATTATATCACAGTTGCATTCCCAGCTCTTGGAATATGTCTTCTACATATAGATTCTCAATATACCTTTGTTGAATAAAGTAAATAAATAAATAAATGCCTAAGCCAGTGGATATTATGCCTAAGCCAGTAAATATTACTTCCTTCTTCTCTAAAGTGTTTCATCTGTTTACAGACAGACCCCATTTAAAACATTAGTTTTTATTTGTCTCAAGTTTTCTTCCCATAGAAGATAATTTTGCCAAAGTCAATTATACATTCTGATAAGGATTTTAAAGTGTTTTCCTATGAGATAAAACATGGAAGTTATTTTTCATTTATTATAACCTTAAGGGAAATAGGAATGGAAGAAGATATTTACTATATAGAAATATGACAATATATAATTAGGACATGCTTTATATTACTGAATTATAGCCTTAAACAGAATGTTTAATGCTGTTATACTTTTGCTTTCCTCTCCTCAATCAAAGCAAACCAAATATTTCTGTCAGAACACTGTCTTTATCATTGTAGAATCAAAAGAATATGACATATCAAGAGATCATGTGTCTTAAATCCCTCGGTTTTCTTTTCTCATTAGCCTACTACAGTAAATCAAGTTCTACATGGTGGCAGTGGGGATTGCAAATTCAGTCCCTGAAATGTGGGACAAAACATGTCATCCAGATTTTGACACTTCAAAGTTGTCATTATGATGTTCTTATTGATCATTCAGATTCTCTTGAAAACAAAATAAACATTACAAAATGATTCTTATTGAAAACCCATAGACCCTCTTGTTTGAAGAATATTGATTTATAACATCTTGGGTAACTTCTGTAATATCCATGGCAATCATGACTATTTTAGTTTTAATAAAAATCTTACATCAAATTTATCTCCCATGTTTTTACTGTAGATGTTTTATGTTTTGTTATCACTCATTCTTCCCTCATTTTTCCATGTTATGCACCCCTAGTTACTTTAATGTTCTTAAGGACTCATTTTCACCCTCTTTTTGCTCCTCCCTTATTTTATTTCCATTTATATTTCTATTATCTTCTGCTTTCCCACCATTCCCATTATGTTTCCAGATTACTAAACTGCATTTTTAAGGGCCAGTCTTGCTTGAGTAGTATGATTACTGGCCTGTTGTTGCACATCATGTAATTTTAAAATAAAACGTATTTTAGGGCTTCCCTGGTGGCGCAGTGGTTGAGAGTCTGCCTGCCGATGCAGGGGACAGTAGTTCATGCCCCGGTCCGGGAGGATCCCACATGCCGTGGAGCGGCTGGGCCCATGAGCCATGGTCGCTGGGCCTGTGCGTCCGGAGCCTGTGCTCCGCAACGGGAGAGGCCACAACAGTGAGAGGCCTGCATACCACACACACACAAAAAAAAGTATTTTAGCTTTTTATAACATTTATTTTTTAATAGCACCAAGATATTCCTGACATATTCATGTTGGAGTACTTCACATCCCTGTGTTTTCTTTACTGATTGCTATTCCCATCCAGTTTCTATATTCTCTTCTGGGTAGTTCATTTTTATAATTCATTCAATAGGTATTCAATTGTTTCTTGTGTGCTAAGCACAAAGGAGACATTAGCCTTGATATAAATCTATGCCTTCAAAGAGTTTATAGTTCTGGTTGGGAATGCAGACAAGTAAAACAAATAACTTTAGGTAGGTGTTATTTATCCTACCTAAGGCATGGTGCTACAGAGCAGACAGAGACTAATTTTACTTCTGCAAGGACTGGAGATGGAAGTTCTCAGACAGGGCTTCACAGAGTAGGTGATATTGGAACCGGAAGAATTGAAGAAAGAGCTATACAAAATAGAAGATTTTTTTCTGGAATGACTGTTGCTACCAAAATGCTCTCTATCTCATGTCTCTCCTACTTTCTGGCTCATCTTCATTCTCTCTGGCTTTTCCATGAATGAAATCACAACCTTATAGCATCCCTATTTACTCCAGGAGAAAAATATTGGGGAATGACTTCCAGTGGTGCACTTTGGTGATGGGTTCATCTTTGGGATAGTTACTGTGACCAGACAGAGGGGACGCTGTGGTTACTTGGTCCAACTTAGTCATGTTTTGGGAGTTGTGGATGGGAAAAGGCAGTGGCTACCATACCATTCCAGGCTAGCAGGGGCAGCATGTGAAAGTAATGGAAACTGGGAGGAATTAAAGTGGAGTTTTAGAGACAGCAAATGGCTTAGTGTGACCAAAATGCATGAGATGTGTAGAATGTGTGAATGGGAGGGAGACAGAGATGAAGATGGGAAAGGTAAGGTAGCTCTAATCTTGAAGGGCCTTTGAAGCAATGCCAGCGCAATTTTCTTTTGTCCTCTAGGTGGAGACACTGAAGGTTTTTTAATTCGAATAATTATTTTATTATGTTATACTATTTTCAAAACCTCTTTAGTTTTTAAAAAAATGATCTTTCCTAAAAAACCAGGAAAGAACAGATGAGAAGCTGAAAAAAAATCAAAATAGCAACAAAAAATAAATTCCTCTCACTAGAACAGTAACTTCAAAATATCAATGCTTTTTCAGCCACATAGCACAGGGAGATCAGCTTGGTGCTTTGTGACCACCTAGAGGGGTGGGATAGGGAGGGTGGGAGGGAGGGAGACACAAGAGGGAAGAGATATGGGGATATATGTATATGTATAACTGATTCACTTTGTAATAAAGCAGAAACTAACACACCATTGCAAAGCAATTATACTCCAATAAAGATGCTAAAAAAACAATGCTTTTTGACAATCATATATTTATTTTACAATGAATATTGTATCTTTTATGACTGTTACACATATGAACATGTAACTCATACAAAGATGAGAGAAAATACTAGAAACTGGGATCATGCAAGGAGAGAATGTAATACTATTCACAAGCAAATGTAGCTTTTGAGTTTAAGACATGCTAAAATTTTAATTCCATTTCTACTCTTGTGCCCTTATTTGAATGAAACTAGTATATTACAGAAGATTTCAAGTGACAGTCCAAAAATCACAACTGAGATTTAGGGCACTGAGTTTTGTATTTTAGTTTTTTTTAATTGAAGTATAGCACATACAGAAAAATGCACAAATCGTTACTGTATGGGTTGACACATTACTACTCCAGAAACAACTAAAATGTAGATTCTGTGATTTTGAAATTAATAGCAGAAATAGAAAGAGACTAGAGACTTTTTCAGATTCCAAGAAGAGGAGAGGTCTTCTGTCTAAATTAGGACAGTATCTTTAGACAAAGAGGAGAAGAAACATTTAGTCCCTGAACTATCGATAATTTTCTATGGGGAAATGTGGAGAATTGGCTATTGGGCCTGAAGACATTTCAGTTAAGAACTTGATTTTCTAGATACAAGTACTTAAATTTATGATGTGTTTTTAGGTTTTAAAAAACTTAGTGTCAGAAAACAAAAGTCTAGCCTTAGGAAAACACACTCAGAAGAATCTTTATCAAGATAAAACAAACTTTCTAGTAAGGGAAGAGGTTAATCTGATAGATGTAGATTTACCTCTAAAATGTAAGCAAGAGTCCTTACAAATCCTGAATGTTAATTTGTTAATTATCTTTTTAATTTTCTTCCTGTAAAACTGATGAGCACTGAGAACATCATGTCAGTCATCTGTTCCAGTTAATTTCACAGGAAGATGGGGATAGAAACTCAGCAGATGGTACAACCTTTGCTCTGAGAGTAGTGTGGGTTAAGTAGTCACTCTGGGTACCTGTCTTTTTGTTTTACACTCACAGAGAGCAGTGGGATGATTGGTCCCTGGCCACTCACCCTGTCCTATTTCTCCCATTGTAAGGCAGAATGGTATGGTGGCATGAATATTAGGCTAGGGAATAGTAGATATTCATTCTAGTACCTGTCTGATTCTAACCATCTGATCTTATTCAAGTCTTCAAGTTCTCAAAAAACATCAAGGAAGTTGAGTTAAATGTGTTACTTCCCTCTAGCTACAGACATATTGCTGAACTGCTTCTAAGATTTATTTGCCTGTGCAATTCCCCAAAACGTTATAAATCTTTTGGAGTTTCAATTTTTTCATCTTTAAAATAATAAAATTTATCTCAGCATGTTGGTAAGAATTCAATGAGACTAAGGATTTTAAAATAATCTAATTATAAAATGCTATCCAAATATGGAAGTTATCATTGATTGTTATACCACATTCTACCTTACTCTAAACCCTTGTTTGTATTCTCTCACTTACTGAAGAAGTATTCCTTTTCCTAAGAAAATCCGGCTGTGGATTTATTTCTGCAGACCTTAACACATTCAGCCAGAAGGCTCAGTGGGATTTTTAGTTTGCTTGTTTTTGGTTTTTATGTTTAAACTTTGCTCAGACAATATACAACCATTTCCAAGCAAAGCACATCTTATTCACCAACATGTTTATGAATTGAAATCCTGTAGTAGTCAGTGTCAACACAATTTAAAATGAACTCTAAATGTTCAAAGAACTGTGCCTAAACTTAAAGAGAGTAAATCTCCAGACGGTTTATTGTGAAGTATGATGTGCACTATTTCTTTATTAACTTAAGTTTGCATTTTGGGTTCACAGGCTTAATTGATGCTTACCATGCCCAGACTTGTGTAGAGAAGACTTACAAGCCAATAACTAAATATCAAAATGCAATTTGTCAGTGCTTAGTGCTTTTAAGCGTATCTGGATCTGGAAATATTTTGATGAAAATGTTATTTTTCTAGCTTTCCTTACATACTTCATAGCTCTGCAACAGTTTGCAGTGTTGTGTGTGGGTACCTCATCTTTGGGAAACATTGCTGTAAATACTTTCTTTCATGGCATACTGCTGGAGTAATTTTCCAAAAGAGATGGGAAGAAATGGGTATTGAGTTTCTTCTAGGTATCAAGTATTATCTCTTTTGATCTTGCTGCAGCTTTGCGAAGTATATTGCCATTTTGGAGTTGAAAACATTGGGGCTCACAGGGATAAGTTTCCCATTGATCACATGCTTGATATTGGAGGAACTAGAATTTGATTCAAAGGCCAGTGTGGCCTTTTAGAGTTTCTCTTTTGTCGTTTTTAGGACAAAAAGTTTCTACCTAGAACCTCTCTATGCTGAGATTAACAAGTATCCTTCTTTCCTTGTGTTTTCTATGTGAGTTTCTAATTTTTAGGGTATAAAATTTGCATGCAATAATTTTCATTATCAAATAATGAACAGTTTGTACCTTTGGATGATGTTTTATGTATTAATTATTAAAATATGTTTTCAAAAATAATTTTACATATGTTTATATACACACAAATGCTTGTGTAATATATAACTTACATATCTATATAAGATATAAGTTACACTTATAACATGTGTTATATATATAATTTATAGGTCTAACATATGTAATATAAGTATAATATAGAAGGTATAAATGATACAGCACACATAACTTACATATATGCATGTATACACTTAGTCCAAAATTAGACAAGGTTTTAGAGTAGATATTTAAAGTGACTTCACATCAGCATATTAAATTTTGCTCAAAAATATAATTTTCTTAAAACCTCAAAAATTGAGAAGGCAGTTTACACTTAGGTAAATTCAAAAGCTGATTTGGGAAACTTGGCTACATGTGTGTTTTTTTTTTTGAGTAAATAGCACATTGTTATTAGTTGCTAACTGCATAATCATAAGATGAGTAGTGTGGAGTCATTTCTTTTTAAAAGCTTCCAAATAAATGTAAATGTATAATCAAATCCAGCAGTAAAGCTAGCAACAACATAATTTTAAGATACTCAAGGCATATGCCATAGCTGTACAGGATGTCAGGGATGCCAACAGCACATATGGCTTGCTTGCTTGTTTCTCTGTGGTGTCTCCCTGTTATTGGCACAAACAATAGCACACCACAGTTCAATTCACAGACGTGGTATTTACACATATACTCTATGACAAACATGTATTATACCATGAGGCACTATCTTTAAATGGTTGCAATAAGAATAGAGTAATTTTATTTCAAGATTCATGGAGAACATTATCCATTATCTTTAAAGATTTCTCACTCCTCTTTAAACAAAATCGAAACTCTCCACTTTGTCTGAGAAAGCCGTGAATGAAATAATGCCTTCTTATCTTTGTTTTCTCTTGCTACTCTTCCCGGCCCTCCTGCCACACTGGTCTCCTTTTGGTTCCTCCAATGTGCCATGCTTTTTACATACTGTGCCTTCCCAGTAAAGTGCACTTGATAGGATGCCTGTATTAATAAAGTCTAATTTTACAAGCATCAGAAAGCTTTGCTTTATATACATATTCAATAAAATGTCATATTTTATTGAATAGATGAAGCACAATATTTTTCCTGATTCATTAGAAGGTATTTTAAATGTGTTATCTTCTTTTGATGTCATCCACTTGCCTAAAGGCAGAGTTGAAAATAAGGTCTTGGCCTAAGTAATAATCACCACAAAAATTTAAAAAGTAAGAATTTAATAGTGCTTTTATTTAATTGAGAAGCCTCCAAATACAGAAATACCTTTATAAGTTTTCTTTGCTTCTAAACATGACAGGAAAAAAATAGAACTATCATAAATGCAGGAAATGTCTTTTTGTAACACATGAAGCTTCTGTGGAGATTTGCTATGTGAGACTCTGAACTGCTGTTAGGCAGAAATCATCATAAAGTCCTCTGTTCAAGTGAAATTCATTTTCATCAGAACCTCTGTGTGTGCTACTTCTAGTCTTTTACCAGTTCTAGAGCTTATGGTGTCCACCAAACATATCCTGGAGAAATTTTATACATATGTCCTATCATCACCATATCACCTTTATGTAAGGTTCCATTTGGAGCAACCAGGCAGAGGCAAAATTGTAGTGGTTGTAAATGGAGTTTCTTGTTCTAGTTCAGACTCTATCATAGACTCAGCCCTATACTTCCTAATATTGTGGACCTTAGGCAAGTTTCCTGGTCACTGAAATAAAAATATTGATAGAACCTTCAACATTAGGGAAATTTAAGAATTAAATAAGTTAATGACTTTTAAGCAGAGTACTTGGCCACCAGTAAATAATGTCGGGTGCTTTTGCTTTCATAAAAAGTTGCTTTTCTTAAATTGCAACCTTGGAATTCCTCCTGGGGAGAGAAGGGACTATCTTTTGGAACATGGCTTAATTGGCATGTGTAATGGGGCAGGGAGTAAAATTCCCTGGTCATAGTCTGGGTGAAGCCAAGGTAAGAGAAAGAGAAAGCTCTAAGAGATTACAAAGATTTGGGGGCTTTGAGGAGGGAATCAGGGGAGTAAAACAGAGTCTAGCAACATGGCAGAAAGGTGGGAAAGAAGATAATGAGTAAAGAAGATAATGAGTAGAATTTTGATTTTTATGATGAGAATGGCTGAAGGACTTTAAGTATAGGGATGCCTGGTATTTAAGGTTTCTTATTGTAAAGTAGCACTCTTTCTGGTCCTGAATTTGAATAAAGGTGGCCATCCAAACACTCCTGAATGTGTGGCACTTTGGGGAGCAAAGGGATCGGGCAGTGCCCAGCTGGGCAATCATGATATAGAAAAAGAACAATGATGCTAAAGGTGAAATTTAGGGTTGAGATAGAGAATGTAGCAGAAGTGGGAACTCAAAATTAGGGCTGAAGAGAAGACAGTAGGTCACCATTCCTACCCCCAAATTGATCTTCCAAAGTTTTGGGAGAAATGTGGAGTTTCTGTCAACATTTAAGATGAAAGTGTATTTAGCCAATTTTTACTTAACTCTTAGAAAACTGGTAACCCAATCCAGTTGGAGGTCTTGGTGACATTCAGCTTATGACATTATTAATAAGGCAGATGGCGGTCTTGGGGAAAATACAAGGATAGTACCTGGGGAATGATCAGGCTTGATTGGAACTGGTACTTACAAGTTTCAGGCCACTAGGAATCTGGAGCGTTCAGGGGAATAGGATCCTGGAACTATCAGGAACAGAGAAGCCAGTTCCTCTGTTTATCACCCCCCCCCCCCATGATATATCTGAGTTTCTCTGTGCATTTATTTTGACTTCTATCACTACCATCTAACTACTCTCACTCATATTTTATATTTATTCATAACTTTTACTTGTGCTTACCTGTGAAACTCAATGTTTTCAGTTTCTTTATCCACTCTTCCCTTTGGAATTTCCTACTTCAAATGTCCAAGAGGGAGAATCTAATTGTAGTAGCTGACATTTCCAAGCCAGGCCTGAGAATGGGCATCCTTGTATCTGAATTCGACCTGGATCAAAGTGACGGAGAACAGGCTGGCACCAGAAGACAGTCTGGTATAAACTCTAGAGTTAATCTTACATTTTCAAGATATTACTTTGTCCTTACTGAATCAATTTAATTAAATTAGACATTTTGAAAATGAGGTACATTGACCTGTCTTCGGACTGAAGTTTTGTGGCCCATAGAATATTTCAAAATAGTGAATTGAACTCAAGTGGGTTGATTTGATTTCAGCATTCTCCATGGAAGTCAGTAGCCTTGGTTGAAGCTTTCCAATAAAGAATACTCTTGTAAAGACAGAACAAATGACACAGGCTCGTAAGATTATTCCTAGGATGAATGCTAAAATTAAGTAGGTGAACATCTGAACACTTCCCAGTTTTTTCTTTTCATGTATTGCAAGAGAGACACCAGAGAATCATTATCTGTTTCCTGTCCTCAAAACAGAGCCCACATATTGAAAAACTGAGTGACAAGCAATCTGGCCTATCCATATGACCATATTGTTTTCATCCCCTAATTAGCCTAGTCTTCACTGTGCTGATGAGGAAACAGATGCATGAAGCAGCAAATTACCTTCATCTCAGCTCTGAATAATAAACGACACAGCATTTAATTGTCTCATTTGAACCTGGGCGATTCAAATGCAATAAAGTGGAAATATTCAAGAAGGGAACATTGCTTTTAAAACATGTTTTCTTTTCATTTAAAAGTCACCACAGAATGTAGATTCGAATTATAGGAATTTGGCAACTTTAGATGGAAACAATTACTTCTTATTAAAAGACTGATAGCCAGTTGGTTCATTAATTGACATGTGGATAAATAGAGATAAATGTAAAATGTTTGTGGTCCTGAGGGTGTACTGCACGTTTATCTTCCATGCCTAGTTCTCAGTCAATTAATTGTAGCGGTTCCTTTTGGATTCTTTTTTTTTTAATTGAAAAAATACAGTGTTTTATTGTTTGAACTCAAATCACCACCCAGCACTTTAAGCCTACCCTAAGTCTCACCTACAAATAACGGTTATAGCACAAGCAAACTGCTAATTCAGCAGGTAAGCAAGTTAGACAGTGCCAGCAGAGACCCTCCCTCGCCCAAAGTAATGAGAAGACAGTGCTAGATAAGAGTTAAAGTACTCCATTACATGTTAAATAGTTAATACTACCCTTCCAACAAGCCACAAATGCTAGATAGATAACTCAGTATGGTTAACTGGATTCTTTATCTGATTACATTGGAGGTGTAATTGTGCATCACTGTCAGAGTGGCAGAAGTATGGGGAGGAAAACAAGTGCAGGGGAGGAGCTAATGAGAACCAGTCAAACTGCCTGACAGAGAGAATCTTTCAGCTTTGGTTTTTGCCTTCCAGTTAGAACTCTGTAGTGCTCTGTCATTTTTATTCATATCTCTGTGATTTCCAGACTCTAACAAAGTTTTGAGGAATTATCATCATTAACTAAGATTTATTGGACACTCATAAGTTGACAAACATTATACTGTTTTACATAGATCGTCTCATTAAATCTTTATAATTACACTATAACGGGTACCATTACTACACCATGTTTATAGGTGAGGAAACTGAGGATTAGAGATGTAGAACATAAAAATCAGTGTTCCCAAAGCCATCCTAAAAGCACAAACAGAAGCAGACAAATGGTTAAATAGAACCTTCATAATTGAATATAGACTTCTCAAGTGGTGTCATCTTTAGGTTTTGTTTCACAAAGAAGTCATTCTCTGAGAGTTACTTTATGCACATGTGGCAGTCTTCAAGGGATATACTTAAAATACTGTTCGGAGCCCTGTGGGTCTGAGGTAGGAAAATATTTTTATGGTTTCTAGTTGCGTATTTATAAAACTTTCTAATTTGTGTTAATGCATATGTGAGGAAAATGGTGTTTATTCTTTATAAAGTTGTGGGCTCTCTGCATCATTTTCCTCAAATTCTCAGATGTTCAGTAGGGTCTTCAGGGAAGAACTCAGGTATGCAAACCAAGCAAATACACAATGGAATGCTTCTTAGAAATCTTTAGAGATACCTAGCACACTTGCAGTTTAATGAAGTGATATTCGAAAAACCATGAATCAGGCCAACCAACATAAGCTATTGGTTTAAAGAGAGCAGAAACAAATGAGAATACTACTTATTCTCAGGGTATATTCACTTTAGAGTCTGAAGTTCCCATGCCGTGTGTTTACAAAATACTGCTATCCAATATCAATTTGACAAATTAGTTTTGGGCACCTACTATCTGCCAGGTATGCTGGAGATAGAATGTGGAACAAAGTAGACATGATCCCTAACTCAAAGTGTTCAATCTTGTGAAGGAGACAAATTTTATTAATTTATTTCACCCAAAGTTGTGAATTGTAAACTTAGCTAAGTGCTTGAAAGGAAAAGTACAATGACATATTATAGGGATGTGTGTGCTTGTGTGTGTGTGTTGGGAGGGTGGCTTATTTTAATTTATGGGGCCAAGTAATTTTTCTAGACATTATTAATGAAGTAATGTCTGAACTGAAATTTGGAGGATATAGGAAAAGAATAATTGTTATGGGTACATAGTCTGATTTTTATTTTTAAAGATCCTTCCAGCTACAATGCAGAGAATGGATTGGAAGAAGTCAAGAGAGCCTGTTACAATAGTTCAGGCCAGAGATGAACCATATCTGACTGAGTTGGGGGTGAAGAAGGAACTAGGGAGAAGTGGGTAGATTCAGAATTGATAATACAAGTCGTTGTTTTCATTTGATAGGATAAAACTCCAATAAATTTTTGTTCTGAAAACAGACTAATTCATGAGACAAAAAAAGCAGAGGTACTTTTACTTCTTTTTATTATGTTAGTCATTCATACAGTAAAACTTGATTGTGTGTTTTCTGTGTGTTACCGACTGAGTTGCAGAGTAATTCCTACTTCCTTCCTTTCTATGAACTCATAGAACATGAGATACAAAAAAACAGGTAATAATACAGCCTAGTAGTTGAAATAGTAGAGTTATTCACATGGTATTGTTAGGGGAGTGCTTAACCTAACTTAATTGTGCAGGGAAGGCTTGCTGGGGGAGGTGGCACCAGAAATAAGTATTTGAGCATTTGAGCCATTCCCAGCAGAGAAAAAATGAGAACAAAGAAAAGAAAGTGAGAAATTTCATGGTACATTTAGAGGCTATCACACAGATTTTACAGAGGATAAAAGGGCATGGGAAGCAGAACTGGCTACATAATTTGCAGGGCCCAGTGCAAGAAAATGCAGGGCTCCTTGTTAGAAAATTATTCACAATTTCAAGATGGTGACAATAGACCAGGAGACAAGCATGGGACCCTTCCACGCAAGGCTGCTTGTGTGACAGCATGTCCCTGATGGCATGATGGGAAGTGCTAGAGGAAAGTTGGGATTTGGGGTAATAGAGGAGAAGCAAGAATTAAGAAGATTCCCAAGCATTCTAGTTTTAATGCTTGGGAGATGTTGATACCACCGACAGAAATAGAAATTAGAAAAAGAAGAATGGCCAGGTGTCAGGGAATGGTGGTTAGCTTACCTTTTGGCAAGTTTAATTTAAGGTGTCTGTGGAGTTTTCTATTGGAAATACCTTACCAACAGGCAAATGAACATAAGAACTTAAATTTCTTGGTAGAGGGCAGGGCTGGAGAGTTTTGTGGATGTTAAACTCATGAGAATAGATGGCACATACCCACCCTGAGACTCAGGGTAATTATTGCCATGTCACATGTTATTTCTTTGGCAGCTGAGATACTAATACCATACCCTGGTGGCCATTCCAGTAATATGAACATCAATTAAAGCTTTTCTCTGCCAATGCAATATGAAGTTAATACCATTGTGAGACAGGCACAGATAGTGTTATTTCAGTAACCAGGAAATTAGCTACTTTGAACCTTATTACTTTTGTATGCCTCCTATATTAACATGTCTTAATTAAACGATCATTTACTGAACTCCTATTTGCAAGTGTACCATATTTATGACATCACTGAGCAAATACTCTAATAAATCACTATTTTGCCTGTATTTTCTGAAGCAAATTGTGCTGTTTATTAATTAGCTTCTACAACACCTGTCTCTAATTTATTATCCACTCTATTTAGGGCAATTAAGTGGAAATATTACCATCAAAAATAATTGAAAAAATATGTTTAATTTATATTTTATGATTTTCAAACTTTTATATTGTTTTATGTTAAGCGTTAAAGTATAATTTAAGGAAATTTCTAGAACTGTTTGATTTTTATTAGCTATTATAAAGTACTTATCAAACTATCTCTTCTTTTCTATTCAGAATTAGTGTGAATATTAAAACCATACTTCAATTTCATGATGTCATGAAAGATTTGTTTTTTCACAATAGTAAGAGCTCTGCATATGTTTTAATAGATACTATTTGGCTGATCCAAAACTTTACCATAAACTCTTATTAGATGTTCTTTTTGCACTCTGAGAGAAGGAAATACTAAACAAATGAAAATTCCATTATTAGTAAGCTGTAGTTTTGTCCATATACCAAAAGTAATAAGATAGTTTTATTCCCAAATTACAAAAAAATGGGTAATTATTTAGAGTAGTCAGTAAATAGTAATCTCATTACCCTATCCATTATGCTTAAGTATACTCCATGGTTAGTAACATTTGAAAAGGAAAATTAAAAACTAAATAACAATGCCATTATATAGTGTATTACACAAAACTACTTACTATGCTATGGGAAAAATCTATTTCATGTTTTTGTTTTCTAAATTTAATTCCATATTTTTCTAGAATCATTGCCCAGATCTCATGATGTAAAATGAACACTTTGTCAAAATGCATTTAGTGATCTATTATGAACTGCTGCCACATTTTGGAAAATGGCAAGTGTAGAAACCCGTTTTTATGTGCCAGCTTTGACAGAAAGGATAAATACAACATTAGTCATCTTGTTTCTCCATTGCCTTTTTTATCAATATATGCTGTAAGAACAAATCATATCCCCTGATCCTGTCAGAAAGAAGATGAAATAATTTTAACTACAGAATAATAATTACCCTATTCGAAAGTAATTAGCAATGTTGTATGTTGATGCTTAATAACAATTTTTTGTATACACACAGAACAAAAATGAATGCTCTCTGAGTTGACAGGCCTCTCTATGCATTTTATTCTACCTGTTTCAGTAAGACTATATACATTTTATCCTGTTACCAACTTTCTTAATCTTAAGCAGACCTTTATTTTCTTTTGTACTAAACTAGCGTGAAAAGCAACTTAATGAAGTAACAAGAGTTTGCAAAAAACTGTTTAGCGCATAGGAATTTTTAACATTTTAATAAAACCTAGGTGAGGAAATATATTTTTCTAATATATAAGCTAAAATTCGTCAAATTTATTGCCTCTATCACCTGTCTTCTAGCTCAGTTCTACTCAAAAGTGTGGTCTACAGGCTGGTGCTGGTCTTTTATAGATAAGTACACAAATTGAGAGTAAGCATTTAGAAATTTTTATACCAATTTAACTTTGCTGTGACATCCAAGTACATGATCATTTTTCTAGTAATTGATTTTTCTTCTAGTAATTATGTATTTTTAAAGTATTGCAGAGTGGCAGTTTGAAACTAAAACAAACCACCTATTCCTTTAGAGTAGGTAGTGTGAGAAGCACTGCTCTCTCCATATATATACTTTCTACCTCTTAGCACTTGCCTTCATTAAAAATTGCTGAAGGTAGGTGATTTTTTTAATGGAACTTCAGATGTCTCAAATTAAATTCTTACATTAAATACTTTTCTTTATTTTCTGTTTGTTTGTTTATATGGAGTAAGAGAAGTCAGGAAGGAAAATACAAAGGAAAGAAAGACTTTAGAGCCAGGTTGATTTGGATTCAAGTAAGCTATACCACTTTCCAGTTGTGAAATTCTGTGTAATTTATTTGCATTTTCTGAGCCTCTGTTTCCTTAACTGTACAATGGAGGGAGTAATATCTACATCAAAGGTTTGTTGTGTCGATATATTTAAGGTTTCAGTGCATTTTAGCTCCCTCTCTCTCCCTGTTCTTTCCCTTCAGTAGGCAAATTGAATACGGAATACATACTTTTATGGATATACTTTCTATAATGTATTATAACTATTTATTAAACCCACAATTGTTAGTAATTTGAGTATATTTGATTGACATATGTTGGCTTTGGCATGTTTACATATTAAACAAATTACACGTAGTTATAAAATGATCGATGTTTGACATACAGATGGAGTACCTGAGTTTTATAACAGAATTAGACTTGCTCACTTAGTAGTAGAGCTTCTCAAGTGCCAGTAACATTGTGTGTAACTCCAGTGAGAGGAAGTGATGACAACAGGTGTTAACACGTCTCTTTCATCTTTGTTAATTGTCTGGATAATTGGATAAATTTGAAATAGATTTGCTATTGGCTATCATTAAAACAGAAAATAATAATTATAATAATTATTATTTAGTAATATAGTAATTATAATATAAATAATTATAATAATTAGTAAATTGTTAATCCCATTAATACCTGTTTTTACTGGTAATTTTAATAAATTACCAGTAAGATAATTTATGTATGCAAAATAAACTGAACCTGCTTTATGATTTCTGCTCCAAATAAAACAACTGTGACAACAATAGTAATAAGTGGAGAAGGAATAGATCATTTTAGAAGTGGCTATATATTTCATTTATATTACAGTGACAGATCTTTTGAAAACAATCTTGTCCTTATATTCAAAAGAAATGAAAACAGGTTAGCGGCAAAGAGATATTTGCATTCTCATGTTCACTGCAGCATTATTCACAATAGCTAAGATATGGAAAGAACCTTGATGGCCGTCAGTGAATGAATGGATAAAGAAAATTTGGCATATGTATATACGATGGAATATTATTCAGTCATCAGAAAGAAGGAAGTCCTGCCATTTGTGAAAATATGGATGGACACTGAGGGGATTATGCTGAGTGAACTAAGCCAGTCAGAGGAAGACAAATCCTGTATGATGTCACTTATCTGTGGAATCCTAAAAAAAAAAAAAAAAGATAAAAGAAAAAAATATAAAAGTCAAACTCAAAGAAACAGAGAATTGAAAAGTGTGTTGCCAAGAGCTGGTGAGTGGGAGGATAGGGAAAGGAAAGGTGCAATGGTACAGACTTTCAGCTATAAGATGAATAAGGTCTGAGGATCTAATGTAAATATGGTAGCTATAGTTGATAACACTGTATTATACAATTAAAATGTGCAAAGAGAGTGGAACTAGATAATGTGAATCCTTTCAGTGTATTCATATATCTAATAACCATGAGGTACACTTTAAATAATTTACAATTTTATTTGTCAATTATACTTCAAAAAAGCTGAAAAAAACCCCAATATGGTCTTTTCAACTGAAATAGCTTATTTCAGAGGTTATTTGAAAGGTTATTTCTTTGTAGAGATGAGAGAGAAAGGGCTGCTCTGGGAATCAGAATTGTGGCATTGGACTAGATCACGCTTAATTTTCAGTGTTGCAGAGATGTTGATGTTGTACTAGTGGTAGTAAAAATAATAGCAAGAGTATTTCAGACAAATTCTTAATTGTAGTAGATTATTATATCTCTGTATTAATCATGAATTTCTTCAGGACTGTAAGATGCAGTCTTCTATATGCTAAAAATATGAAACTGGAGTGTACATTATTTAAGATCATCTGCTTAATATGACTATATCAAGTTTACGTAGTTTAACTCTATGGTAAAGTTAAATATTAGCCTATTTTTCTTTTTGTAGTCAGTTTAACCAAATATAAATACTCAATTCTCTGTATTCAGCTAAGTTTATAGGTACATATTAAAAAGTTCCTTTTTAACTAGAGGAGTACAGAACCAATCTTTGTTTCCAGATTTTCAGGTTTAAAAAATATTCTCACCTTTGGTGCTTAAATTTGGCGTAGCATAATGTAATCTGTGCCATATACAAAAGTCTGTAATAATGAGCTGTTATATGACGTGATTTTATTTTATGTGTAGCTTGGAAAAATGAGACTATACCTAAAATATACATAGTCATTTATAAGTATCTATTTCTTGAGTTGATAGGACCTAATACCTTAAGACTAAAGTTAAAGACTGTGAAAAAGTCTCTTTGTTAGAATTTTGTTAGTGAACATAGACTGAAATGATACTGTTTCTTAAATAAGAGTACACTTCTTAAAACTGCTTGGAAAATTTCTCAAATTTAGAAATGAATTGTAAGATACTAAATTTGATTCAAGTAGGAGGATGAATGTTAGAGATAAAGGCACCATTTCAGCTATAGTTTCTTTGTGAAATATGTCTCCAGTCAAAATGTTGCATTGAAGGTAAACTGCTCTCATTCTCCCTCATGTTTGTGTTATTCTAATCTTACCTGACCATTCACGTGAATGATGAAGTTACTCTTGGTCTAGGCCAAGTGTAGTGTTTCTCACCTTTCTATATTTTATAAAATATGCAGATTACTTATAGGAGAGACCAAGGGTGATAATCTGATCATTTACAC
Source organism: Phocoena sinus (assembly GCF_008692025.1). Classification (NCBI taxonomy): domain Eukaryota; kingdom Metazoa; phylum Chordata; class Mammalia; order Artiodactyla; family Phocoenidae; genus Phocoena; species Phocoena sinus. The sequence goes on from NC_045769.1 coordinate 24,670,597, forward strand.
TATTTTGTTTATGAATAGTAACGTCATTTACATATGAAATGAAAGCATTATTTGTAACTGCTTCTTTTTACAGAAGTGATACCTGTTCCTTGAACTAAATTTGAACATGTCCCTACTAAAGAAGAAAGACATTAAAATAGTCTATAATCCCTTCTCCTAGATTGTTAACCTTTGAATGTATGTCCAGAGAAGGGTTCAAGTTACTCGTCTGCTGGAAGAGCAAGGACATATTTGGGCCTCATAGATAAAGAAATCTGGAACTAGATTAATGCTAGAAACCACTCTTCTGATTTTTCATCTATCTGTCCTTCTCATCCATGTTAGTGTTATTCTCCCAGATTAACTTTCTTTATAGAGTGGAATCATAACTTCCACCAGCTTTCAGCCCCATATTTTCTAAACTTTGCCATTCAGAGTTCTTTCTTTTTCTTAATTCCGATTGGAAAATCTCCAGGGAATGTCTCTGATTGGCCCAGGTCTCATTATTTGTAAAATCTATTGCTAGGAGGATTTAGTACTGTTAGACCCAAGCGGTCTACGAGGGATTCCAACTCGCCCAAGAACCGCCAAGAGTCGAGAGCCGTTGCAACACGCAAGAGGTTTATTAGGAGCCGATGCACCGGGGTTCCCTGAACCTCACGCAGGAGGCCGATGGGGAACCCCTAAAGGCGGAATCACATACTTTTTATAGGTTTATTTACTCATAGGGCGGGTATATTCTCACAATGATTGGGTAAATGTGGTGACTTTTGAATTCATTGGCTTAGGAACTTTTGTCCCACCTTCTGGCCGTTATAGTTGTCTGTTCATTGTGGCGGTTAGGGCGTATACCTGTTACGGGCAACTGGAAAATTACCCGCTGTCTGGCAAGTCCCCGTCAACTGAAAAACTCCAAGAATTGGTTTCGATAGGGAGAAGGAGTGGCGCACGATAGGGAGAAGAATTGGTTTACGGGAACAAGTGAGGGGGTGGAAAGTCCCTAAAGGCCCCACAGTACTATGATAGGCAACCCTCACTTGAATCACATAGTGGGAGTAAGTAGAAAATAGTTCCCCCAAATAAGGCAGCTATTGATCTGCACTGGAGCCAATGATGATGGGCCTGTGACTTGGGTGAACCACAGAGAAGCTGATACCATTCCCTGGCTGAATGTGTGGTCAGAAAAGAATTTTTGCTTTCTTTGGAACAGTATAAAGGCTTGTAGCTGGCTATATCTTGGTCTGGAGGGGGATAACAACAAATATTAAAATAATAGAATTGACCTCTACTCAGAAGAAATTTATAATCTACTTGTAGACGTGTAACAAACAGACCTAAAACACAAAACAACCCATTGTAAACATATGTGATATTGCAGACTACATGTGCAATTGAATTTCAGAGACTGTCAAGATCAGTCTGAACTACAGTCTTCTGAAGTTCAGTTTGGCTTAAACAAGATTGCTCTATTAAAATAAGTAGAGCTAAAGAAAGCTGGTGCTCCATCCAGGAAAAAAAAGAACAGAGAGAATGTATTAGACACAGGAATAAACACAGGATGTGTCCAAAACCATAAGACTGGTTCACTGTAGGACTGGAAAAGGTGGAGAAGAAACAGTTGAGTATGTATGGCGAGACTAGATTATGGAAGGCATTGAGAATCTGCATGTATATTTTTAAAAACACAAATATACAAATCAATACATTGGTCTCAAATCTGAGGTAGTATTCTCCAAAAAACCTAAAAACATTAACACCATTAACATGCAATGAATAGCTGCAAGAGATTTATCTGTGCAATGATTGTCTTTAGAAAGCAGTAACCCAGGAAATGAGAATGTGAAAAGCTTTTTGTAGTGCTAAGCATAGTTGGAAACCAAGACATATTAACATCTCTTTACAGCTGCAGCTAACAAGTGACAGTCATTTTGCTCTGAAGTAGGAGGTATAGTCAAAAAGTGGCAGTAATATATATGTAGTACACATTATATCATTAGGACAAACATGTTAAAAGGAGGTTTACAATTACTATAGGAATAAAACTCCATTTAATATTATCCCTAAGTGTTTCCAAGTGCCTAATTCTCTGAAACCATGTTATTTTGAGAGACATTCAAATACAGAAATTGCATAATGGTTTCATTTTGGGAATTGAAGTATTTTTGACCCTAAACGTTCAAAACATTGTTTTATGCTACATCTATAGATAGTAAGATGATGCTAATTATAGTAGTTAGAATACTGAGATGTTTATTAGTTGAAAAATGCAATCATTACATTATGTGTAGACTTTAAAAAGCTCTTCCTTAGGGCCCCCCTGGTGGCCCAGTGGTTGAGAGTCTGCCTGACAATGCAGAGGATATGGGTTCGTGTCCTGGTCTGGGAAGATCCCACATGCTGCGGAGCGGCTGGGCCCGTGAGCCATGGCTGCTGAGCCTGCGCGTCCGGAGCCTGTGCTCCGCAACGAGAGGGGCCGCAACAGTGAGAAGGCCCGTGTAAGCTCTTCCTTAGTTAAATGATATAAAGGAAATTTCTGTTTCTGGGATGTTTGGTTTTTTTGTTCCGTCTTTTTCTTTTTTAAAAAGTTAAATATTGAAACAGTTAATATTTTGGAAAAATAAGATTGATTCCTATAGCGATCTACAAATCAGCATTGGCCTACTGATACAATAGAGAGAAAATAATTTTTTTCTTAAGAAGACACAATTGTAACCATTGATCAATTTTTTAAAAATTGGTAATATGGCAGATAAGTTATTAAGGTGTCTATAATGTTTAAATGGTTATGTTGAATTTTAAATTATGTTGGATGTCTGTAACTCCCTTTTAAGCTGATAGTGTTCAGTCCTACCTTCAAAAAAAGCAATTTATTATCTAATGCAGATAAAATAGTATACAGTTTCAAAGGACAACAAAAGAAATCACTGTTGTTGAAATTGTAATATTTTTAAACTCCTAGAATTAGATAGTAGTGTCTTTAATATTGTTATAAAAATATTTTATTTAAAATAGAATAAAGACTTGGGAATTTTTAGGGCGCTTTAAACCCTTCCAGGGTCTGTAGAAATTGGTAGGTCTGGTTCTTATATCTAATTTCACTTAAAATTTTTAGTTATTTCTTTGCTGTTGGTTAGATATAGTACTGAGCTGAACTTACTAGCTATTGTTAAAACTCCAGAAATAGCAAAATTAAAACCACCAAATCAATAAATAGTATTTAGTAAGAGTTTATTGTGCATACAAGAATAGTTTGCAAACTGGAAGCTTTCAAAACTAAAAACTGATATAAAGCTTAGGGGCATGAAGTGTTACGCAATGGCTTATAAAGTGAAATGAGGAAGTCGTTAACCTTTACAGTGATTGGTTATTATGATGGGGGTTTCCAGATCGCAGGGGACTGGTTAAAAGCAATTATCTTATACCATTTTTAGGAATATGACTTGTTTCTTTTATGATTGTCAGAGGCATTTACAAGAAATAACCTGAGTAAATTGTCGCTTATGCTAATGAAATAAGCTAGATTTAGTTTTGTTTACGTGGCTTAAATGGTTTTGTCTGCTCAGGGAATTCTCAAGTCCGGTCTCCATTTTATATTTAATTTAAACATTATTATATCACTTTTATACAAGATATGGAATTTAAAATAGTAAACCTTTGTAGCAAGCTAGGCTAGAAAAGAAAATGTGGCAGGAAAAAGAGAGTGATAAAAAAGTCTGTATATTTGAGATACATGAAGGATATTAATTGAAGTATAAGTGGTAAAAAGCACAAAAGGTATTGGATATTGAGGTAATGATGCCTGGAGAAGCAGGAAAATAGGAAGTGAGGAAAAAGACACTGATTGAGTCATATAGTTACTGGTAAGAGCCTGGGCTAGACTCCAGATGTTTGGCTTTGAAACATAGCTCCACCTATTATATGTTTTTGTCATCCTGGGTAATTTACCTACTAAATTTTTCAAAGGATTCTTTTTAGGATGCAGTGGGCACATGCATAATTTGTGGGACAACACTAGGTAATTTAAAAAGATATATAAAATATAATTTATTGTATTCTATTTCTGCTTCCTCATTCATTCATTCAACAAACAGGTGCACAGTGGCTATTGCTATTTGCTTTCCCTGTTAGCTTATTCATATTAGCCTTCTCCAGCAAATTTCAATTAAAACCAAATTTAGGAAGTTTTCAGGAATTAACTTTAGCAATTTTGATCATGCCATTACTTGTGGTTCCCTTCATGGAATTATAATGTTCTAGAGATGAAAAGGAACTAGGGAGGTCATTTAGTTCAACTCTCTCCTTTTAAATGAGGAAACATGTCCAGAGAGGTTAATATAAATGCTAGATTGTGAACCAAGGCATCTTATTTCCTAGCCTCCATGTTTTCATTCTTCAGCATTATAATACTGTTTGCTTCACTTTTACATTTAGTTTAAGTGTGTGGCTGATCACAGAGGTAGATGGTGGCAAAACTAGGTGAGAACCTAGTTTGACTATCATTCTAATATTATTTCCAATCGTCTGCTGACTCTCACTTTGCATTAATTTAAATGTTACTTTCTAACTTTTTTTCTTAGCCACATGTTGCCCTTTTTGCACTACTTTGGTGAACTTTTCCTAATTAATTTAAACAAATATTTTGACAGCCTAGTGTGTGTAAAACATCATTGCTGTTTGCAAAAATCATTATTAATTGAACACCACTTGTTTTGAGAAGAAAGAAACATTCAAAATTCTGTAGGTTGCTAAAACATTATTTTGGGCAGATGGACTCAAATGTCTTTCTGGGAAACTGACATAGTTTCCTAAAATCTATAGTGTACTTCTGTGTCAGATTGAACTACTACTTGACAGGAATTGGTGCTTTTATAACAAGAACTCCTTGAAAATTTTGAGCCTTAAAATATGAAAATGATCATAGGAAGGTAAATTCCCCCATTGATTCTCAGGCTGCTAAACTGGTACTTCCATGTTGAATTATAAAAGTATTAATCTCAGACATACCATGAAAAAACCTGTTGTTACCTGTTTATAAATGTATAGAACAACAACAATCCTGAAATGACTGCAAAATGATTCTACTGTAATGGAACTTTGTTTGGAAATATTCTCTCACCCATAAAAAGAGAGAGAAAGAGAGGTTTCAGTATAATAAAAATATATCAACATTTTTTGGAGGTTGTTAAAAAATCTACTTAAAAGTGTAAGGCAATAGTGGAAAAAGTAAAACAAAATAGCCTACTTGATTTCCATGTAATAATTAAACATTTCAGTCACTCCTAGCTAAGATGATTGGATTGCAGGATAAGAAGGAAAGTCATTATTTTGAGACTTCCTGGGATTACTGATACCCTCTCATGCATAACTAATCCTTGTCGAATCACTCCAACTAGTTGAGCAGAGGAGGCAGTTTCTATATTCCACCTCCAGAGGTGTTGACTCTTGACAGGCAGGTATTGTATAGAGTGTATCACTGGGTAAGAGCGAGTGGGAAATTATTCTACCTCAGGGAAGGTTTGAATGTCAATTAGCCATCCCCTTATTTCTTTATGTTTAATATTTAGAGAAGTTGATTAAGCTTAAATTTAAAATTTCTCAGTGTCTTTGCATGTATCATAGGTGGGCTGGTAATTCTGCAATATGAAACAGGGGCCAATTAATCACCTTTTGAACTGAGTCATGCAGCTGATTGAATGAAACTGACTGGGAATACACACAAAATAATTAGTTTGTGCTTCTTAGGTTGTCAGTATTGGGATATTATATGATTATACCACATATGAGAACATTAATGCAGAATAATATTTTGGATCTTTTGTTTTTTTCCTGTCAAATAAACCTATTCACGTATAAAGTTTAACATCTAAAAATAATTTAGAAATTCTATGGCAGATGGAATAAATTTTCTGTTCATAATAAAAAATATTCAATAATGAGATTAGTATATGTACATATATATGTACAGTTGTATTTTATGCGGGAAGAACTACCTGAAAGTGAGACTGTGGAAGTATTCTGTGCAAATCTAGCAGCATTCAAGAAAACGTAACTCCAAGAACACAAACTAATGGTGTCCTTATATATGAAGATCAAGGCATTCTGATATATGGTCCCAAACTTCATCCTGTACAGATTTACCAGTCAAACATCTGATTATGCTTAAAACGCTTTTATACTTTGTTTATCTGGCAAAGCAGATTTGTGGGTGAAAGTATGGAGATTGTAGTAAATGACTAACTGCAAAAATGAATGTAACTTATTAGGTCACAGCCATTTAAATGCCTGTAATATGCCTGTGTTATACAACAGATGTAAAAATGAACAGCATATGTTCTCTCTAAGACACTCATGAAAATTATTCTTTTTTTTTTCCTGTTTCAGTTACCTGTTACTTAAACTGGGAAGCTTTGAGTCATACTTGATTTTTTCATGTCTCCCTCTTGTCTCCAAGTTTTAGTAATTTTGTTTCTATATTTTTTCCTCCTCTGCTCAGTTGCTTCTCTCCCTTTTATTTTCCACTGCCGTATTTTTTACACTCAGCAGTTTTTATCTGAAAATACTGTCCACTGTCTCCAGATTGGTCCCTCTGCTCCTGAAGTCTACCTTGCATGTGTCGGAGTGACTTTCCCAATGCAGACCTGACTGTGGCCTCTTGCACTAAAAACCTCCACTGCCTGGAGAATCAAGTCCAAACTTCCGGGCACAATCTAGAAAGTCCTTCACAGCCTGTCTGCATTCTGCTTTTCAAGATTCATCTTCCTCTATATCTATACCTGATTCCTTTATTATGTTCACACTGGGTTATTCAGTTTTCTTCAACCAATGATACACTTTCTCAACTGTGTACCCTCTTTGCTCGTCCTCTTGCTCCACCTCTCTTCACCAGGCGTTTTGTACAGATTTTTACATAACTCTCAAAGCCTAACTAAAAATACAGTGCCTATCATTAGCTTTTCCTGATTCCCCATTCCCAGAAGTAAATGAATTTAGCAGCCTTTGAATGCTACTTTCAAAACCAGTTATAGTATCACACTTCTTTTTTGTAACCTTTCTCTCTTGCTCACACTCGTTTGCTTTCTGAATGTTTCTGCTTTATCTTATGTGCTCAGCACATGACAGTGTATGTGACATATAGTAGGTATCCAGTAATATTTGTTGAAATAAATTATAAAAAAATGGCTTTGGGAGCCAAGACAAGAAGAACAGTTGATTAGTTCCCATTACTTTATGGCATAAAATAAAAGATAATTATGTTGTGAATACTTTATATATAATAAGCAATAACGTTATTACATCTGAATGATTAAAAAAGAAACCTCAGTAGTGTTTCCAGAGTGCTCTGTGGAAAAATAGATATTGCCAGTATCCTATTTTTTAAATCATCTTCAGCATCAAAACTTTCATCACTTCAAATATTTCTGGCCAAAGAAAAAGTAATTCAAGGGAAAAATTGTTTGAGTTGATTGAAAAAAGTTTAATGTGGGTAGGTATTAAAAATAAAAGATTTAGAGATAATTAAGCCATATTATGCCAATAGGCTGATAGGTAGTGATTTAATAGTATAAATTCTAGAGATATCAAAGGACAATCATGAAAAAAGGTACTAAAAGTAAATAAAACTCATCATCACCTTGGCGTAAAGCTTGGGGTATCCATTGCTGAGAGGATACTCTGTGTGGTAACATATTAAGGAAGATTTAACAAATCTTGGAATGGTCCAGAAAGGAGGAGTCAAAATGATTTAAAGGGCAGTGCAGATGGCTGGGTAAAGAAAGATGAAACCAGAAAACATTCATGTAGAAAGAGGACGGAAATGTGATCTGATCAGAGGACTCTAAAATCCTAAAGAATTTTGTTTGGATTGTTTGTGTTTTATGGTTTAAAAATAAATTCTAATATATTTGAAGCCAAAAAATAAAGACACCATCTGTCTCGATTAATCTAAAACAGTTTCAGGGATTATTTATACACACATTTAAAAATATTTACTCTGTGATGGGTCATTAAAGGATATTGGGCTATTTTGAGGTAACCCTACCCCTTGAAGTTGGTATAATGAAGATTATTATACATCTCTGTGAAATTTTCATTGGCATGACTATAAGAAGTGAATAGTGTGGTGAATTGAACTATACAGACTTTGGGGCACAGTTAGAATATGTAAAATATGGAACATTTAGCTTCAGGAAAAAAATGCCATAATAATCAATTTTGTTTTCTAGTTAATAGGAAAAGTAGAGTTTACGAGTACTTTTTGATAACACTTTATAGAATACACTGCCAATGATTATCTTTTAATTTTGTGGATCTATATCTTTTTTCGTATGTTTTGATATAAAGTGAAGAAATACATTTCTGGTCCTTAAAAGCCCTGCAAAAATTGTATTTCTTAAGTATAAATAACTCTATCATTTTTGTTGTTATTTTAATTATGAGTTAGTTTTGCATTTAAAAACTCCTAGCAGAATATTTGTTTCTTAACCTTCACAATTAATCACCTCAGTATTCTTTTTATTTTTTTAAGAGAAGATAACTAATGAAAGAAACACTGTGGTATTTATAAACAGCAGACTCAGTCTTTTTATACTTAAGAACAATCAGTTGAGAGTATAATTCTGTAATGATTAATCAGCTCTTACAGATTTCAATTTCTTCTACCTGTCACTTAATCTTGTACCTTATTTATCTCATCAGTATTTGTACTTCAAAAATACTTTACATTTATTTAAGGCATGCCGTAGTTTCTGACAACTGTGATATAGTTTTGTTGTAGTTATTTTAAAACTAAAAGTATATCTATATAGGTTATTCTAAATGTGTATTTCATTGTTATTCTTTACACCAATTTCATCTTATGTTAGAGAGTTAGGAGAATTGTTTTGAAGCTGTTTCTTTTTTTTTTTTTTTTTTTTTTTGCGGTACGTGGGCCTCTCACTGTTGTGGCCTCTCCCGTTGCGGAACACAGGCTCCGGACACGCAGGCTCAGCGGCCATGGCTCACGGGCCCAGCCGCTCCACGGCATGTGGGATCTTCCCGGACCGGGGCACGAACTCGTGTACCCTGCATCGGCAGGCGGACTCCCAACCACTGCGCCACCAGGGAAGCCCTGAAGCTGTTTCTTGGAATTACATTTTCTTTCATTCCAAAAGGTTTCTATAAAAAACATTAGATTTATGGGACTTCCCTGGCGGTCCAGTGGTTAGGACTCTGCCCTTCCACTGCAGGGGGTGTGGTTTTGATCCCTGGTGGGGGAACTAGGATCCCACATGCCGTGTGGTGTGGCCAAAAAATAAAAATAAAATAAAATAAACATTAGATTTAATAAGGACTAAATACTGCTATAAAGAAACTGTATACTACAGTTTACTTTATAAAACATTATTTCCTCAAGAGAAAAATATTTGTACTTATATTTCCCTGATTCTGTTTTCCCAATTCTCTTTCAAGGGTGAAATAAACTTAAATTTTAAACCAAAAAAGAAAGGCAGCTTGGGAGAGAAGCCACTGTATTAAAAATGCTTGGGGGCAAGGATGGTATCTGTTTGTTTTCTTGCACAGTGCCCAGAACCTAGTATGGTGCCTTGCATGTAGTTAGTGCTCAATAAATAGTTGTCAAATAAATAAATGAATAAGTGTTATATATTTATATTCTCTTATGCTTATATTCTTACAAGATAAAACAGAAACTGGTATTCTTTATTGCTTTGTAACTAAAATTTCTAAAATTTGCACTTTTTTTTCATTCATTTTTCTATCCAATGAAACTTGAAAATATGAGATGGCGTTTGAGGTTTAGACTTTTCTCTTTACTATAGTTTATGTTTTACCCACAATCTTTTTCCTTCTCCCCTATCTTTGGTAATGGAAACCAGCAGGAATTTAGTATACACTGAAACATTTTTTCTTTCAGGTGAATTTAAAGTGCCAAAATGAAGGGTTCACTTTCTCATTCATTTCCTCTCTGGCTCCATTTCACATGCTCAACGGCCATATGTGGCTACTAGCTCTTGTACTAGTGAGGGCAGATACAGGACATTTTCATCATTACAGAAAGTTCTTTGGATGTCTCAGGGCTAAAGGCTGTTGCCTTCTATAGAGACGACCAAAATGAGAGGTCGTGTAGGGTTAGGAGCGTGAGATAAATTTACCATGCTGAGTTTGAGATGCCTGGGAATATCCATGTGGATAAGCAGCTAGGCATGTGAGTCTATAATGTAGGGAAAGATCGGAGCCCAAGATAAATTTTAGAAATCATCAGGACATGGGTGATAATTAAAACCAAGAGAATGCATAAAATCGCCAAATGAGAGAATGGAAAGAAGTATAATGGGTGACTGAAACAACCCAACCAGGAAAACACAACTGGGTATTACAGAATAACCCCTTGAAAGTGATCAGATTGTCAGAGAGGTGGGAGAAGAATGAGAAAATAGTGTCGTGTAAAAACATTCCCTTACTTTTTCATGAATAGAAAAAGAGAGTGAGGTCCTCAATGTCAGATACAGCAGCAAGGTCCATTAAGTTATGATTAAACCTCCAAATGAGGGAGGATTAAGAATTTTTCATAACTTGGATCAAATTTGCCTTGCTAAATTAATATTATTTTTTAGTGTCTTAATATTGACACTTTGCATTTTGTTTTAGAAGGTATACTACATATTATTGTCTCTAAAATTTGTTCTGAGATAATGGTCATTTTATTCCTGATGTGTTATATCACAAAAAAAAACAGAAGAAGAAAAAGAAAAACTCAGAACTGTAGAATCAAAACAGGTCTTAACAAAAATTGAGTCCAGCTGCTTCACTTGTTGACATGGAGACAGACCAAGAAAGTAAAAATGACTAAGTTTTCACAGATAGTTAGTGTGCTCTTCCACAATACTTATTACATTGCTCCTGTTTGATGATTTGGTCCAGCAGCTGGTGCTGGAAGAAATATACAGTTAATAGATTGTGGTTACATCTACCAGAAGTTAAAAGTTTTGATTAAAGAACGGTTCTCATAATAGACTCATGGGAATCATTAAACTATTTAGAAACAGATAAACTATTATTTATTGTGGAAATAATTTCCACCTTTCTACAGGAGCTCACAAATCAAAAGTTTTATATTCTTATTCTTATACAGATTCTAACCATGTGGGTAGTGTATGCATAAAAATGTTTCTTTGAAATGTATCAGTATGTGGGGCTACCTCTTGGATAATAGCTAGCTTTTCAAATTGGCATTTTCATGCTAAGCAGCCAATGAGTCTTTCAATCTGACAGCATGTTTTGGGTTGTATGAAAGAGAAATCATCTTAAATTAGTCTATCTTCTCAGTGGAAAAGAAGAGAAATTGTCAACTCTCTAGTGCCTCACCATAGTAAGTTATAGAAGTTAAGAAATAACATTGTATCTGTTGACGTACAGAAGGTTTGCAATTCATGCACCCAGTGATTTTGGAAGGAAGGCAGAAAATATTTTCTCTAATACTCTGTGTTGGAAATGTCTGAAATATTGATAAAATTAGGTTTACATATCTTAAACATGAATAAAGTCCATTAGTCCTCATTCTCATTCCTTAATCTGTTTCTGCAGTGTTTAAATCCATTTAGCCAATAGCTAGATAGAAACAGTTTTTAATTTTAAAATAACAAAAACAACAACAAAAAGCCCCGATACAATAATCATATGGAAATGTTGAAACCATACCAAGTTTGTTATACAAAGAGACAGCAAATTACTTATCACAAATCTCACAAAAACAAAAGAAATTAGGCTAATATCAGTTGGTGGATATCAATGAACTAAATATCTTTACATAAGAGCCTTATTAAAAAAAAACACTAACCTAACAATTAGAACATTAATCATATGTTCTCTGCTTTTGGAAATTGTCTTGCGTGCTCTGTCAATAAGTAAAATTGGTAGATATAGCCATGTGTGCATTTAAAAATATCAACTGTTGGAGGCAGAAAGAGTTTGTATAACTTTTATCTTCTATTGAGATTCTTTGCACATCTCTTATTGTCCCATAGACCTTAAATGGAAAATTAGTAGGGGTCTTTCTTTTCAAAGTAGATTTTCCTGGTTAAAATCTATATGAGGGTGGGGGTGAGGGAAAAGACGTTGGAACTAGCAGCCATAGAGTTACAGCTGTTATTTACAGTTACATAATCCTCACACAGTCATGTAGGTAGGTATATATCATCCTTGTTTTCTAGCTAAAAACTCTTAGCTCTGATGAGTTAAGTGATTGGCTCCAAGTTACCCAGCTAGAAAATGTCAGAGCTGGAATTTAAACAGTCTTATCTAATTCAAGTGTACTATAATGGAGAACTAAATTTTTCTACTAAACATTATGTAGTTTTGAGAACTAAGTTAGTATAGCTAGTTTTTACATTTTCTTGAATACAGAAAGTTGTGATTTGTCCTGATAATACTTCGATTTTGAAAACAATTTTAATTTTTTTAATCTCTATTTTAATATATGTAACATGTTGACATGTCTTGTAGAAAGCAAGCAATTGCTCAAATGTTTGTAAATTTAGAGTAAGTTTCTGAGATGCATGTAAAATATTGATTCTAAACTTTATTCATTCATATTGGTATATATCCACATGTTAAAATTTATATGTAAACATGTAAGTCTTTTGAATGTGTTAAAATGATAAGATTCTAACTGGTCTCTTCAATTAAGTATGATTTTTCCCAGTAGCATTATCCCATGCATTCCTGTTATCCTGAGTTAAATTTTATTAACTTATATATTGAGGAAAGGTAAATTTATTCTCAATTTCTTGGTCATATTCACTTACACATTTGGATGTATATAGTGGTTTGTAAAACATTTGCAATTTTGATACCAAAAATTACAGGCACAAATATGTTTTCTCCTTTCCTCTACAAATATATCACAAGGTTGACCCATTTTATTTTTACCTGTTTTAAACTTTTGAGTTTAAAAGACATACTTTAATTTTTACAGACTCTGACATTGTCACAAGTCTTAAGTCTCTCTGGAGGTTGGAAAGTGTAAGTGTGAATAAAATGTGCAAGGTCATTAACTCGCATGATTTAAAGAACCTTGGTAAGTTATTCCCTCCCATCATCCTCCCCCTTCATTCCACACATAACTTTCTTCCCTACTCATGACATCTTTCCCCACCCCTATCCATTTATTTTCTACAACAAAAAGAATGGTAGTTAACTGCCCTTGATAAATATCTGAAAAAGAGCTGGACACTCACAATCCATGCAGTGTACGAAAGAGGTGCCTCAGACAATCGTTCTCTTGTTCTATTCTATTGTGCTTCGTGCTTTCTCTTGTGATGCAACCTTCATTTCAACCCATTCTCCCCTCACATGTAAATCCAACAGTCTTTGTAGATATGAATAGCTGTGCCCTGTAGCAACTAGACAGAAATGAAAGGAATGTATGCTTAAGTCTGAAGTATAGTATTTTATTGCATGGTTGAAGTTCAGCTGTACTTAAATGTTGGAAAATATTGGGATACTACTTCAGATGCTGGAGTTAATAATTTTGGGTGAAGTTGGTGACATTTCTTAAACATGTGTTCCCCACTTTTGCCTTAACTTCTTTTTATAGAATAGTTGGGCTTTTAAAAATAAAACTATTGGAGATAAACTGGGTGGGTGTTAATCTTAATACTAAATTAAAATTTATTAACTAATGAACTAATGAAAAAAAAAGGCTGCTCTCTTTTAATCCCCGGTTTACTGATCACTATAATTTGTTTTGTACTGCATCCAATAATGTGACAATGGGTGGTATTAGCTGAAGATAAGGAGGCCTCTATATAGGACTAGGTCATGTTTATATCAAGTCAGTCAATTCCATATTGAGAGATATTTTAAATCACTTAATTCTATTTGATACCAAAGTGTTTAAGCAAGTAGTAGATGATTTTTTACAATATTATGAGACACAGTTAGAACTCCTTTTTTATACTTTTATTTTGTAAACACAGCTCAAATATCAACTTTTCTTTGGAATATTCTTCAACCTTACCACAAAAAATTAGTGGTCCATTCATATACAAAATGTGTGGCATAGTCCTCAACAATTATATTGATATGTTTTAGTCATGGTCTTCTCAGCAGCTGGACTGTAAAATAAAAAGGCTGGATTCATTTATTATTCTCTTTTATTTAAAATATTCCTTATTCTCGACTTTCTATCGCATATTGGAGTGCCTAGGATATAGTAATCACCCCAATTAGTATTTGTTGATTAATTCACAAGCTTAATGTACTGAGACTCTATAGTTTTATTAAAACAATGAAACTGCCTTTTGCTTAGCATAATATAGACTTACAGGGGGACTGCTGTGCATTTACATTTCTTACTCAAATTTTAAATATGAATATAAGTGTAAAACTATGTACAATTAAATATTCAATTCCATCTAGCTCTCTGCTAATCTATAGGGTTATAGGCCTCAGTCTAGCAACATATCCTTAGCATTCAGAAGTGATTTATAATGTCTTTTGAGTATTTATCTAGTATTATATGGGAAGGATCATTGTTTATCTCTATTGGTCAGGCTGCTCTATTTTAAAAAAAATGAGCTGCTCTATTTTAATCCCCCGTATTTACTGATCACTATGTAATTTGTTTTGTACCGCATCAAAAAAGTGTAAAGATGGGGTATTAGATGAAGGAAAGGAGGCCCTTACCTAGGAGCAGGCCATGTTTATATCAATTCAGTCAATTCCATTGGAAGATATTTTAAATCACTTAATTCTATTTAATATCAGTTATTTTAACATGCAATGAATGAGTTTGTTTATTATGAAATACATTGTATTACGTGAATGGTGTACAGCCAGTATATAACATTATGTATAACAACAATTTTCTCTTTTTAAAGTGTGTCGCTTAATTAAAGAATTCCTGGAGAGAACTATAACAGGAATATAATGTATTATTTTGTAAGTGTAAAAGTATGTTATATATAGTACTAACTGGGAAACACTTTCTGTGCTATTGCTTTATATTTCCACTGAATGATCATATAATAAAGAATTCATGATTTAGTATGAAAGTAAGAAGGATCCATACTTTTTAAAATGAAAGAATGGAACTGTGAGATAGATCTTTATCTAAAAAATTGGAATTGGTCATTTTCATTAAATAGATACAGTTTTCTGTAGAAGTGATAATCACTATGGAAATAGATTATAATTAAGTAAAAATCACTATATAGATAAAGTTAATGTAACTAAGACCGTGACTAGCTTTATTCTTAAAGGAAATAATATCAATTATTTACATTCTTTATTTATCCACTTTCTCTTCTCATTACCTAAATTTTCACTTATTCTCATTCATTGAGTCCTTTTATGTAGCAGGTAGGGGAAAATAGGAAGAAAAAAACCAAATGGATGGTTCTAATTTGGTGAAGAAAGTGGTCATTTAAATCTCCATCTATACAAGGCAAATATTCATATATTATTTGTCCCAAGATTTTTAATCTTGTCTTGCTTCTTTTTCCTTTCTCCCTGAATTAGCATTGGAATTGAGTCACTACCAACTAAGTTTTTTTAGGCAGTAAGTCAGATGCTTCAGGAGACATATTTGGTGTATACTAATATGCCTCCACTGTTTAAAGACTGTTGTTATTGATGCTGTAAGAAATTACCACAAACTCAGTGGCTTAAAACCACAGATTTTATTATCTTAAAGTTCTGGAAGTCAGAAGTCCAAGTGGGTTTCACTAGGCTAAAATTAAGGTGTCAACAGCATTGTTTTTCTTCTTAAGCTCTAGGAAAGTATCCATTTGGTCTTTTCCAGCTTCTTCTGGTTGTCTACATTCCTTGGTTTATGGTGCTCAGCCAGCCGTCTCATCACTCCAAAATCTGTTTCCTTCCTCATATCTCCCTCTCTAACTCTGAACTTCTTGTCTTTCACTTTCCCTTGTAAGTACTCTTTTGATCACATTGGGCCCACCCACATAATCCAGTGCACTGTGACATCTCAAACACCCTAATTTTATCATATCTGCAAAATCCCTTTTGCCATGTAAATTTAACATATTCACAAATCCCAGGTATTAGGACCTGGACATCTCTGGGAGTCATTATTCTGCTTACCACAAGGACTTTATTTGATACAACAGATTCAACACTGTTATCATTTAGATCATTACTACCATTGTTCCTGACTTCTGTCGGGTTTGAAATAAAACCCTAGTTTAGCAGTTCCCGAGCTAATGTCATAATCACCTCTGAAGTGTGTCCCAAGTAATTTGTAACCAGGAATAGTTAAGTGCCAATTTTTTTTTAATGGTTTACTTCTTTTTAAATAAATTAAAGTATAGGCAAGGTTATTCCCATAACTATTCTCATTCTGCTAATGATTTCTTGAATGGGAAAGAAACAGGTGGGTGTTAAAATACGCTTAAAAAAACCCCACATATTCCAAATCTACAGTGTGTCTATTATGGATGTATTATAAATTAATGCCTATAATTAGGAATGATTATAATTACAAAATTTGTGACAGTGGGATATCTAGTCCGCATACCTGTTTGAAAATATTTTATACCTGTGAATAAATTAAATATTTTATACCTGTGAATGTGATTTTTCATGTTGGTCATGGATCAGTAGACAGAATTTTATACCTTTTGCTCTTGAGGGCCAAAAATTAATGCACTGTGAATAGTGTAAAAGTTAATGCACTGTGAATATAGTCTATAAAACAGCTTAGGTAAATAATGCAAATAATGCAAATAATGCAAATTTTAACAATTAAAAGCAATAATAAAAACCAATAGTGTGAAATATATTAAAAATAGTTTTGAAAATAGATGGTAGCAAGTGTAACTTGAAGTGATATTTATCAGTATCATCTCATTGGGGAACACTATATATAATTAAGTATAGCCTTAATTCTTCGAACAAAAAGGCACATTTGACTTAATTATATTTTTCTTTCAATAAATTTTATTATAGAAGTTGTGGTATTTTTCATCATAAATTATCAAAAGCAGCTTGTGTCTGATGTATTTTGTACCTCTTCCCACCATCAGAATTTTAGAAGTCAGCTGATATTTATCATTGGCAATAAAATAATTCTGCTAATGACACTGTAGATGATTAATGCACATCTGACTTCATAAAAAACTGGAAGTATATTTCTAAGGTACAATAAATTGGTGAGTAAATCTCTTTCAAAGTAATACATAGTGGTGATGCTCTGTGCTATTCAGTAGTAAAGAAGAAATAAGCACTGGGAAAAGAAATCTGAACATTTTAATGATTTAGAGAAAAATGAGAGAAAGATAAAAAGTGCACACACAAATTCAGCACTTAGACTGAATAGAAATATGAAGAGATAAATGACCTCATATGTATTCAGTGAGAAGAAAAGTTTGAGGCAATGAGGCTAAACATGAAAGAGGAGAAGTGAATGTAACCTCAGTGGCCACATGCTACAAACTCAAATAGAAAGAGAATCTGGGAGTGTAAGAGGATGAAGCTATAAAACCTTGAGCAAAGAGCTTAACAGCAAGTAAAATAAAGACAGAATTCTGGGGTGGATAAACAAAGTAGCACATATTACAAAGTAAAATATGTTGGTATCATGTAAGAGATTATTTAGTAACTGCTTTCAAATAATTGAATCATAGACACAGATTTCTGAGGTTTTAAGCTCATTATTTTGGCTCCCTGGCTTCTCCTAGGATGCAGTATAGAATCTCCATGCCTGGTGTTTATGTACAAACAGAAGCTGCTTTTTCTTTCTTTCATTATTTCTTTTTTAAGTGAAAGTTAATACCTTTTATATGTTACAGAGAAGGGGCAGAAAAAGCCACACTCCCACTATGGTACAATGCACTGAGGATCAACTGAGGGAGGATTATACACATGGCTGGATACAGTTTATTCAATTATTCTTTTGCTTTGTAGATAACAAATGGTGGTATTCTGTAACATCTTGTGTGATTAGCAAATGTGAAGTCAAAATGAATCTTTTACCAGTTGTTTAGACATAGTTTGATTTTCTGAATTATATTGGCATTTATTTGGAATTCATTCTAATACTAAATTTACATGCATATCTCTTCCAGTCTTCTCCCTTAGAAATAAGCTCTGTTGAGTACACAAAACCCCAGGAACAAAAATTTAGACTTGAATGATTAAAAGCATTACAATTTTTTTTTTTTTTTTTGCATGCAAGTATCCCTTGAAAGTGTGCCTGCAAACTGGAACTCATATTATCTTAGAGATCATGGTAAAGGGGCCGTATTTTAATTGAACCTTCTCATGATGGAATGTTTTGAATAATTCCATTACCGACATCTCTGAAGCCACTAGATTTGAGTCTGAAACAAGATAGCTTAACACCAGATTCTATGTGATATTAAATTATACTTCATGACAAATGACGGTGTGATTCCATTCAATTCAATAACCATTTCTGAAGCACTAAATTTTTTCTGTGAAAAATCTCAAATAAGCATATGAAAATAATTAAGACATTGTGTAAGGTTTTTGGCATTTAAAAAGCCAAGTGAAAGAAAGAAATGTTTGCAACTAGCAAAAACATTGTACAGTGCATACACACATGTTGAATATATATATACATCTTTCATGAGGAATTAGATATTTAATGTGCTATGTAAGTGATAGAAAGTTAGCTTTTACTTGTATTGGCCCATTGCTAGAATATTTATTAAAACATTCATAGAGTTTCTTACTACTTTTATAACTCTTAAACTTCTATCATAGTGCTTATTATATTTATTCCTTCTTTAAAAATTGGATTAAATGCATACAAATGAAAGGCAAGATGCTCAGAATGGACACTAACTTACTTTTAAGGAAATGCAAAGATGATGTTTATGGAAAACATTTTCCATGGTGCAAAGAATAGCCAGTGATAAAAGACAGGACCATACTGAAAATGTTTCTGGGGAAATTTAGTTTTTAGTCTTAATTACTTTAATAAGTCACAGTTTTCAAAAGAAGAAAGAATAGGTCTTTGGAGGACAAATTAGAGGAATTAGCTAGAGACTTTAGGTGGAATGTATTATTTCAATATTTTGAAAAATTTGATACCAGTTAGTTCTCTTTCTTTGTATTTTTTCCTGATAAAATAATTGACGAAGCCATACTGTCTATTTTCAAATATGTTAGATAGAGATATATGGGTTAGACTTACTGTTTATCACTTCCATCCAATATTTGCACTTCAGGTTTAACTAATTTTAAATCATAATTACTCCAGTGGTAAAATTACCAGATTTTAGAGAAACTAGTAAGAATATGGAACCTAAATCTGCTGAACTTTTCTT
Source organism: Phocoena sinus (assembly GCF_008692025.1). NCBI lineage: Eukaryota > Metazoa > Chordata > Mammalia > Artiodactyla > Phocoenidae > Phocoena > Phocoena sinus. The sequence continues at coordinate 24,689,883 of NC_045769.1, forward strand.
TTTCTATAAAATGAAGGATAAGCTAGGTTTTCAACTACCCTGTCTGCTTTAGGACATCGTCTTCTCTTTGGAGAAGTTAGAGATGGTGGTGTTATTATATATCTGTTAAATATGGCTCACATGAATCCTCTTTGATTTCCCTTTGGATTTTATTTGAGTTGCAAACTCATTATTATATTCTGTATTCTGTTGTATTCTGTACAACAAATATACATCAAGGGTTAGCAAATCATGATGTTACCATTCTCTCTTTCCTAAAGAAAATTACATGGAACAGAAGGCAGGATTTTTTTGTCCTCCATACAAAGGAGGTTCTTGTTGAACAATTTATATTGGATTGCATCTTACTTATGAAATATCTACTAGTAGGGAAATGTTTAAATAAGTTTGGTACATCACCTCAATGTAATTAATATTTTTTAGCCTTTAATGTAGAATTTATGAAAACCACACATAAACATAGAAAATCTATATGATATGTACTGCAAAAAAGAAAACAAATAGTGTCTATGTTGTACAAAAATCATGTATGAATATGGATTAAAAGCTGAAGGACAGAATATCTAATGTTGAAATTATAGGTGATTTTTTATAAAATACTTTTTTTTTATGAATAGGCTTGGGAACCTATAAACCTCTGCCTTCCGTATGATATAATAATAAGTATCTTTCTTTTGCCAGAACAGTTAACATAGGATGAAGAATACAGATGCAAGTGATGAGTTTCTGGGAACTCCTGTGTAAGCAAGAAGACATTTAATTTATTTCATGTCTTTGGGCTTTCTTTCAACCATGTCCTAACTAATTTTCCTAAAAACTGCTTAACATTTTTTTCTAGTCGATACTATTTAGGAAATACTTTATTTTAAGAGCTTGAGATTATAGAAACATAATTTACTAATGATGCATTTTTATGTATATGTGTTTATTTATTCATAATTATTTATTCATTCAACAAACACAAAGTACTCATATTATATTACATACTGTGCTTGCTAATTGTTGAAGGTGTTAAAAGAAAAAAACAACACAAGTCATCATCCTTTTTCTTCCAGGAGCTTACAGTTGAAAGGAAATGATCAATAATATTTGTTCACCAGGCATTTTGCCAGTTGCTTTTTATATAACATCTTACAACAACCCAATGATAATGGTATTTTTCTTCTGTATTTATAGGTGTGAAAACAGCTGAAAATGATTAGTAACTTACCAAAGCTTATAAAAGCAAGTAATAGAGTTAGGAGTAGAATCTAAGCCTGGTCCCAAAACACATTTTTAATTCCCATTACACAATGCTACATCACATCTGTCCTTATAGACATAAAAATACATTAAGTTTACCTGGTGGATATTATCTGAATTATAAGTGCTATTCTAGAAGAAAATAAACAGTCACTTTAGGATTGGTGTCATAGACGTGAAACTCTGAAGAGGCTCAAATTGATACTCATGAAATAATGCAGAAGATAGTCTAAGTTTATGCCTAGAATATTACCTAAGCAAAAGTTGCAAATGGGTTGGTTCACTAGTGAACCAGGGAGTAATGGTGATGAAATATCAGGGTGGCTTCCTGATGGAACTGATATTTTAGATCAGTTTTAAAGGTTAAATAAAATAATCAGATAAAGACAAGGAGGAGGTGTTCTAAATAGAGGGAACCGTAGAAAAAAACTGCATGAAGGCAAGAAATAGAATGGTGTGGGCAAAAGTTAACACACAATATGGTGTTTTTAAGACAGAGAGCAAGACAGAAATTGGCTAGAGAATCAGGCCTAAGAGGTAGACACTAATCAGATTATGGGGGGCCTTGTGTGATCTATAAAGGCATTTGAACATTATTCTATACTGTGGATAGTAGGGAAAACTTAAGACTTTAGTAGGAGGGATCATGCTTGGCCAGAAAAATGAGTGTCTCCTAAAAACCTACTTTTGACCAACCTTCCTGGTTTTCTTAAGTTTTCTATATACCAGGACTTAAAGTATATGAAGAGCACAGATTGAAAGGTTTATTACCCTCTGAGAGTCTTCTATTTATATCAGAAAGGAAGGCAGACTACTAGTTATCACAGATCTTAGAACTTAAAAATTGTTACATAAACCACTGTGTAAGTTTACTGCCAAGTTCAGCTAAGACCATTACGTGTGACCTGTGTTACTCAAATTTCAAAGCTGGTGAGAGTTATGGAAATGCTTGTGTCTCAGCGAGCTCGGCTAAATTCCAGCAGACAGATGTTCTTAGTAATCTTCTATTTTCCAAATTTGTTTAAGAGTATTCTTGATGAGTGAATGAGAATAAAGACCACCAAGGATGGACACCATGCAAGGCTTCTTTTACCTTTCTTCTGTTCTTTGCTCATTTTCTCTAGATCTCCTTACTGTTGACAGTTATCTTACCCTGAGATCGTATGATTTGCTTCAGAAGCCACCCCTGGTTTTTATGTTGGCCTGGGGTCCCTAGCCTTTACTCTAGTGCTTATATTCATAACTTTTCATTTGCCTGACCTTTAACGCGTCTTGTCGCTGGTGTGTTCTGCCTACATCTCTTCGCCTGCTACGATTAATGATGAGGCATTCAGATTTTCCATTTCAAGTCTTAGTGTGTTAAAGTATTTTTTGTTTGAGAAAGGCTTGGCCATTCCAAATATGTTTGTGGCATTGCTACTTTAAGGTTGACAGACAAGTATGGTGTGAGTCTTAATGTGTTAATGTTAACTTTTGTTCTTATTTGAAATCAATACAGATAGAATTCACTTATACATCTTCTCCCTACATGTCAAACAAGGCAAAGAAAAGTCTGTAAAACTGTGGTATTTAAAACTTGAATGTAATGTAGAGAAATTGAGGCCCAGAGAGAAGAAAGGAAGTCTCTGAGAGATGGATCATATGGCTACTTAGTCATATGGTTACTTAGTAGTTATTTCTTTTATTCATTCTTTTTTAGTCATATGGCTACTTAGTAGTTATTTCTTTTATTTCTTTTAGTTATTTCTTTTATTCATTCTTTTTTCTCTTAAGAGCATTTTAATGCATTTCTCCTGGAGAAATCCATCTTATCCGTGTAAGCAAGCTGAGTCTTTTAATTACTATATTTTCTTATCATATTTGAGGGATGTCAGCTATGGCTCTTTGGAGATACTGTGGCTTTCTAAATTTTCTGTCTTTTATTTGTATAATGATGTTATATTTATTACTTTCATTATATGATTTATAACTGATATAAACTTTTAAATTTCTAAATGTATTGACTCAGTTTGGTTTTAAGATCTTAGTGATTGCTTTTTCTGAGGTTTTTTATTTATCATGGCCTGTTTTTTGTTTTGTTTTGTTTTTTGGGGTACGCGGGCCTCTCACTGTCTTGGCCTCTCCCATTGCGGAGCACAGGTTTCAGACGCGCAGGCTCAGCGGCCATGGCTCATGGGCCCAGCCGCTCCGCGGCATGTGGGATCTTCCTGGACCGGGGCACGAACCCGTGTCCCCTGCATCGTCAGGCGGACTCTCAACCACTGTGCCACCAGGGAAGCCCTCATGGCCTGTTTATATTGCTGCCAGTGTTAACTAGAAACTGGTCTAAAAACTGGTTTTTAGAGATTACATGTACTAATTTATTCATCAATTTCTGATCTCTATATTATGCACAATGACAAATTTTTATAGCACATCTTCTCTTTGCTTTTACGATTATAATTACTCTGTTGTCTTGGGCATGTATTGAATTTCTTATTCATAGTGCAAGATTCTCAACAGATAATCATTTCTAGGTCCTAACATATCTGAAAACTTTCTGGAACATACCAAGAAAGAATTATTTCTTTTATTTTCTCACCAGTATATATAAATATAAATATATAAGTGTTAAGGCAATGTATCTAGTACTAAAGTATAATTAATACTGGAACTTTGGGATCAGAGAGGCATGGGAGTAAGTCCTAGCTCTGGAGCTTGGGTCAAGTATAATTTTAATACTATGTTTCCTTATCTAAATAATATTAATATCTGTTTCAGGATCCAATATGTGTAAATTAGGAAATATATGGAAATACTTTGTCTAGAGCCTGAACTTCAGTATGTGATCAATAAATGTTAGCTTTTAGCATTAGCTTTATGCATGTTTTTATTCCTGTAAGTATAAATTTCTTACAGTTATTTCCTTCATTTATTTATTACATTTTCCCTTAATAGAAGTATTAATAAGAATTTGTTAGTTTTCTAGTTTCAATGGGAGGGATTTTTTTGATATCACTAATTTAGAATTCCAGGGAAAGGCAAGATTATGTATTCAAAATAAGCAGATACTGATACGGCAGAATTTTCCTTCCCTACCTATGTGTTGCCCAGGATTAAAAAGGTGTTTGGAGATCAGAGATCTGTGGTGGTAATGGACCTAGGGAAGCTTTCACCTGGAGTTTAGGTGGAATGGTAGGAGGTGGTAACTGAAAACAGGAGGGCACCAGGCAGAACATCAACATCATCTTATTCATAATTTCTTCTGGTCATAACTTGGTTTCAAATCCTTACTTCTAAGGTCTTAGCCTTTTTTAAAAGTCCTGTGAGACTTAGAAACAACATTGTTATTTTCCTACAAGAAACATGAATAAGTAAATAGCAAGTTATTCCAGTTATTTGATAAATATGCTTCTAAGTAGAAAAAAGTTTGAATTCAGTTTTACATCAGAGAAATTCAGACTTTTTATCATTTTCTTTTCTTTGAATTTTTTTTTCTGCAAATGGATGAAACTTGGAAAAATTTTGAGCAGTAAAATTCTTAATATTTTACATTTTTTATCTAATGGCAGATTACAATAGCTGCACATACTTTACATTTCTTTTCTCAGTTGTAATGAGAATGCTTTACATAATAGAAGCAGGTGAACCTTGGTGTTTGATTTCATATCATAAGGAGACTACAAAAAGAGTTACTGCTGGCAAATAAAAGGAGGATGGGGCCTGCTTTAATTCTTAGAACTAGTCATGCTACTGGCACAAGACAAAAATTTAGTATTTCCTTTGAGAATTTGAAGTTTACTAAGGTGAGTGTGTCTGTGTATATGTGTATGGATGAGGTCTCTTGACTCCACTGATTCCAAGTTGTGGTAAAAAGAGTGTGGTTATTTTTTCCACACGTTTTCCTCCCATACCCCTTAAGGTTCCTGAGAGTCTTTGTTAGGAAAATCTTTGTTTGCTCCTGTAACCCATCTGATAGATTTTCTAAATATATGATACAAGGAAAAAATAAGAATTCTAGCACTTTTTCTCAATTCACAATATTCTGAAGTGTGAAAGAAAATCTGTAGTTCCCATAGGCATCACCTAAATACTTTAGGGACAGAATGTTGTAATTTGATTGTGTCTCTGTCTTTCTGGCATCTCTCAAATTCAAAGTCTTGCTGGTTACATGAAATCACATTTGTATTCACATAGTCATGAGATTTCAGAATTCATCATAACCACTATGATTTAACTGTCAGTGATCCCTGGAACTCCAGAGGGCGCAATGCATATTGCATGACCATGAATCCACACCATGAAATTCCGTTGTGGGTTACTTATGCTCTTGCTGACTACTAAGGAGTAAAATGATTTTTAACATGCGTTTTTAAAGCATGTACAGGAACTGGAACATAAAGCTATGTAATTGAGTCACCTTGCTTAATTTCACTTTGTAAATTACTGGTTTCCTGAGAGGCAGTTTAACAGCTGAACAGAGAAAAATAATTCTCAAATTTAAAGTATCTCTTTGGGCATTCCTCCTTCAGGTAATGATTCTGCTAGAGTGTATGACAAAATCATCAGTAAACACAGGCATTGATTTTAGAAGGCACACTGCCATCACACAGAATTCATCACACCAAAGTACGGAGATTTCAATGTGTTTGATTTGTTATCTTGAGAATTTGTGTCTTCCTATTGACTTACTATAGAACGAAGAAATAATAAATGATACTTTCTAACTCTTCAAGATATATATGTGTTCCTCACTGCCAATGATTTGTATATAGATCAAAATTCATCCAAGAAAGGACTTCTGTCAAGTTCCCATTTTTTTCTTAGATCATTTCTTTTTGTTGAAAACCTGTTTGTGAAGTGAATGAAGTCTGAAATTTGTATTCAGAGGAGATACAATTTTCAACTTTTTGTATTTTTCCAGTTTTTAGATATGTAGATATTTCTGTATATAAAAACACAAGTGGTTGGACATGTTAGCCTCTTCAGAAATCATATATAATTTCTAGCAGGAGTGAGAATTGTTAAATTTACTTCATTTGTTTCTCAAATTTAACAAAGCATGTATTAGTCTTAGGAAAAAAAATAATCTATATCTAATAGGAAAGTAAAAAGAAAGTTTTCTCTTATTTATATAGCTTCCACATTAAGTGTCATACTGATAATGGATGCAAACTGGAGCTTGAATAACAATATACATTATGAAAATTCCAGTTAGTAGAATTTAGGAAGTATTTTAGAAAATATTAATTATCCTATGTAGGCTACTCTATCTACAAGTGAAGTAATTTAGCTAAATGCAGTATAAAGTTTCTAAAGTATTATGCTTTAAGAATAAACGATATGTAACTCTTGGATTCATATGTTATAAGAAACTTTTCTACTGCATAATCAAGGCTGTGTAACATATGAGGACAGTGCTGTATGGTTAGACTTAGAGATGATTCCAGGAGTTTGTACCTGCCATTACCTTTCTCACTGCGCATCTGAATAACTCAGGAAAGAGATGAGACAAGTTAATTATATGAGTGATTCTTCAGTGAATAGGCAAACTAAAAGTAGGTCTCTTCGAGGTCATTCTTAAAAAAAAATCGTTACCCTCTACAACTTCTTTGGGTCATTAATGATGTAAAATATGTTTCTTGAAAATAGAGCTTAATAATTTGCAATGATGATTTAAAAATCGAATTGGATCCTAATCAACTAATTCTCAATAAACTAATGTAACTGCTAATTACTGTTATTGGTGACATTTAGACACATTGAAGTCTAATTTTGCCTTTAAATTAGAAAATGTAAGGCTATATTTACAGAAGCTGAGTTATTTAACACTCGGCAGGGTGCATCTCTGATAGCGTTACATAGACAGCACCCATTAAATTATTAGAGTTAGCCTATGATTCACAGTTGGGTGCAAAATTTGTATGGAAGCGTGATCATGGTTAGTTAACTATTTAATCATATTAAGAGTAACTGAAAAGCAAATTGCAACCAATAATGCATTGCACAGAAACATAAAATTGTGAGTTCTTTTTTAAAATTACACATTGATGGAAAAGACAATTTAAATTATAGTCTAAAATGGCTTTGTTAATTATAAAATTCTACTTATCTCTCTTAATAAGCATAAACATTAATATTTTATTATGACGATTGAGTCTTTGATCTCACTTCCTTTCAGGGAAAGCCATCCCTTAGGGGGATATTAACAGAGTGAATAATCTAAGTAGCAGATTACCTGGATTACAAAGAGGTCCAGTCTTTCCTTGACTTTTTATTCAATTCAACAAATGTTTTAGTCATTGGAAAACTGTCATGAACAAAGCAGTTAAAAGTCCTTGACAAAATTCTTGACCTGGTAGAGTTTGTATTGTCTTAGGACAGGGGTCCCCAACCCCCAGGCCATGGACTGGTACCAGTCCGTGACCTGTTAGGAGCTGGGCCGCGCAGCAGGAGGTGACTGGCGGGTGAGCAAGTGAAGCTTCATCTGTATTTACAGCCCTTCCCCATTGCTCGCATTACCACCTGAACTCCACCTCCTTTCAGACCAGTGGTGGCATTAGATTCTCATAGGAGCGGGAACCCTACTGTGAGCTGCGCATGCAAGGGATCCAGGTTGCGTGCTCCTTATGAGAATCTAATGCCTGAAGATCTAAGGTGGAGCTGAGGCAGTGATGCTAGCACTGGGGAGCGGCTGCAAATACAGATTATCATTAGCAGAGAGGTTTGACTGCACAGAGACCATATTTAATCAATTGCTTGCAGACTCATATCAAAACTATCAGTGAGTGGCAAGTGAAAACAAGCTCATGGCTTCCACTGATTCTCCATTATGGTCAGTTGTATAATTATTTCATTATATATTACAGTGTAATAATAATAGAAATAAAGTGCACAATAAATGTAGTATGCTTGAATCATCCCAAAACCATCCCCCGCAACCCCCGCCCCGTCTGTGGAAAAATTATCTTCCATAAAACTGGTCCCTGGTGCCAAAAATGTTGGGGACAGCTGTCTTAGGACACTAAATAAATAGATTAAATGTATAGAACACTACATGGTAAGTGTTACAAAGAATAATAAATCAACAAAGAGGGCAATGAACGTTGGGAAATTAAAACTGTAATTTTACATAGGGTGGTCACGGGAAAACCTACTGAAAAAGTAGCATTTGAGTAAAGATCAAGGGGAAGTAAAGAGGTGGGTAGAAAAGCAGTTAGGCCGATAGAACAGCAATGCAAAGGACTTCTGATGGCTCTGTTCAAGGAAATAGCAAGAACTACTATGTGTATGGTGGGATAAGAAAATGCAGGAGTCATTAGAGATGTGGCTATAGAAATAACAGGAGAAAGAAGACATGTAATAGGCTTTATTAGATTTTATTTTCAGGCATATGAAAAACCATTGGGGAGTTCTGAGAAGTGGAGTGATTTGATCTGACATACATTCCATGAAGATTACTCTTTGGTTGAGAATACACTGAAGGGCATCAAGGGCAGTAATCTAGATGAGAGATTGTTGACCCGGTTCAGAGTAGCAGCAGTGGAGGTGGTGAGAGGGAGTGGGATTCTGGATACATTTTAAAAGTAGAGAGAGCCAGGAGGATCATTGAGAAATCAGATGTGGAATTATAAAGAAAGAATACAAAAATAATTTCAAGGTTTTTGATCTGAGCAGGTGGACGAATGATGTTGCCACTAGCTGAGGTGAGATGATTTTGAGAGGGGCTCTTTGGGTGAGAGTGTGGACCAGGAGATAGAGCTCAGTTTGGCGTGTTATGCTTATTATGCCACCTGCCATCCAAATAGAGATGTTGAGTAGGCAGCTGGATGTATAAGCCTGGAATTCTGGAAAAGGGTCTCTTAAATAGGGAGTCATTATTATATAGATTTACAGCCATAAATTCACATGACATCATCAAGGTATGATAAGTCATCCAAGGAGTAAAAGGGTCTCTTAAAGAGGGAGTCATTATTATGTAGATTTACAGCCATAAATTTACATGACATCATCAAGGTATGAGAAGTCATTCAAGGAGTAAGTCCACAGCTCCTTCCAAGCAAAGGCAAAGTAGGCATGACACCACATCATTTATTATTTACACTGATATGGCCAGACTTGGGGGCAGGAGCAGAAGGTCATTAAAGCTCAGCACCTCAATCTCAATATCTTTGTCTGTCTCTCCTTTGTTTTTTTCTCTGTCTCTCTCTGCCTTCTGTCTCCCTGTCTCTCTAGCTCTCTCCCTGTCTCTCTGTCTCTCTCTTCAACTCCCTCTCCTTCCCCATCACCTTTTCCCTTTTGATTTCTCTTTTTCTTCAATCTTTTTCTAAAAGATTCAACCCTTTGTCTTAGCTGCCTCAGACTAAACAAGGTTTTGTAATGAAATCTCAACGTGTACATAACAAGATATCTATGAGGTGCTAAGGAATCTTATTTAGTAAGCACCAGCATCTTTATGGCACTTAAAATTCTGATGACTAAAAATCATAGTTCTTCCATTAGTGATTTGTATTTATAACAAAATGAAAGTGTTCTGATTTTCTTATATTGTCGACATAAAAGTGGAGTCTTTGTATATAAAAAAGCATGCCAAGTATATATAACCTACAAAGAGACATAACTGACTTTAGAAAGTGATTCTTATTTTGAGTAATTTCTCTTTGTTTACAGGTTTTATATCAAAAAATGCTTCTGCCTTAAAGAAGATTAGATGTGTACACAGTGTAGATTTCAATAATTGGTTACTAGTTATATTTCATTTACATGAGTTTTACATACACAGGTCCTACTTAAGTAAAATACATTCTATATCTGTGTATTAGACACAAGTATTAATATAAGAAAAAGATTAATATTTAAGTCCAACCTAAATAATAAATACTAGACCTGGCATGACTTTCTTTGAAGCCAGTAACCATGTAGCAACTCAAGATACATTTATGTAATATGAAAAGAATAGCTGCTTTCTCCCAACCACACCAAGCCTTATCTACCTCTTTATCTCTCTCTCCATTCATTCATACATCCATTAATACAGTCACCTTTTTATTAACTTTTGCTTTCATTATAAATGAAATTTCTCAAGCATTTGATATTAAGTGGAAATGTGACAGAAAACAAGATAGTTCTCCAAAAGGTCTTTCTGTAAATTATTGAATTTTAGGGGTATATTTTTAACATTTCAATGGAATTCCTTTCAGGTCCTCAAAATCTTAAGGCAAAGTTTACTTTCAGTGAAGATATATATATATATATATAGATAGATAGATATAGATATATATATATATTTATTTATTTATTTTTAAAATTTACCTTTATAGATTTTAGCAAAGTGGATGATTTAATCTGTCCAATGAGTATATCTATCCAAGTGGTTCCTTCCTCTTCATCTCATTTTTAAAGCAATGGTGCAGTTCTATGTATTAAATCCCATTACTTCTGCTTCCCCTCCAACTTAATGCTACAGAGTTGCAATAAAACTTAAAACTACAATACATATTATTAATTATAAGAACCTGTTAATTCAAATTACATTTAGTAAATTTAAATACTTTTGTATTTTGTTTTAATTCCTTTCCACAATTGGGAATTTTGTCAGCATTTTTGCTGACTTCCCTGGTGGCACAGTGGTTAAGAGTCCACCTGCCAACGCAGGGGGCATGGGTTCGATCCCTGGTCCGGGAAGATCCCACATGCCACGGAACAATTAAGCCTGTGCACCACAACTACTGAGCCCACCTGCCACAACTACTGAAGCCTGTGTGCCTAGAGCCTGGGCTAGGTGGGCTCAGTCTACTATTGGAAAGCATTATATGTGGTTGTTAAGTGAACAGGCTCTAGTACTAGACCCATACAAGGTTTGAATCTAACAGCTATAATTTCATCATGTCTTCTTTAGCAAGATAATTAGCTCTCTATGTTCAGTTTCCTATTTTGTAAAATGAGAATAATAGGACCTACCTCAAAATACTGTAAAGAGGAAGAAAGGTAATTTATATAAAGTGCTTATTACAATCCATTAGATATATCAAGAATTTAATAAATGTTGGTAAATGTCCTATATAGTTGGGGGGGGCTATTATTTTTTGGTCCATGACCATCACCTCTGGTATGCTTATCTATCCAAATGTATATGATCCTTTGAAGACATAAGGCTCCACTAGTTCCTTGGGAATCCTGACTTTGTCCTACCACTTGGTAGAAGGCTGACATGTTTGGATAATTATCCTTGGACCCTTCTGCTTTCTGGGTTTTGGTTAGGTTTATCCAGTGATCCTTTTGGGAAGCTACAGCAGGAAATTAGAGTGAGAAAGCATAGCTAGACTGACTATTTATTCCCCTGGTTCCTTCTTTGTGAGTTCTATATGGTCTGTGTCCTTCAACGGAAGGTTATTGCTGTTCTAAAGGAAGATGACTCTGCAAGGCTCTCCTAGGTCTGTACTTTCCTCTTCTCTGGTTTAGTTGAGTTGGGCCTGGGGCTTATGCCAGCTCTGAAGAGCTGGTCCCATTCCTGCACTATCCTTTATTATTATCATTTAACTGCCTACAACTGTTAATAACTTTTATATTCGCTTTCCTTGTATTATCCTGATCTGAATGTGTCATCTCTTAGTTGCTAGGACTCTGGTTAACTGGGGAATAAACTAGTCCCCTGAAGTCAGGACATTTCCTAAAACTGTGGTCAGGGGATGGGACTTGGGCCATTCTATCTATAATGCCTGAGACTGCTCTTCCTTCCCAAGTTTAGAAGGTATGCATCTGTCTCTTCTCTTCTTGACGCTAATGCATGAGCTCACCTCAAAACCATTTACCTTTCCTCTAGTTTAGTCTTCTCAGTGGGTTTAAGGTTTTAAAAGCAAAAGCCAGGAAGTTATCTTTGAAAACTCCAGTGAGGTAAGGGAACTCAACGGTCTAGTTATCTCCTTGGAATTAGAGGAAGAAAAATATAGTATTTACAAAAGGTAAATTGATACCTCAAAAAGATCAACTAAGACACAGGTCCAACTACTGTGCGTATATAATTTAAAAAAATTGGTATACGAAAAATGTTTTTCACTATATTATTATTATATTTAAATATATTGTTTTCATTTCCTTCACATAAAATACTTGCCCGGTTTATAAGTCATTCTTGAACTCATAGCTTAATAAAACTTAACAATAAACAAAAAAGTATTTCATAAGTGATTTATATCCATAAAGTTATATTTGTTATATTTATAAAGTTGTAAAGATGGAGCAAACTTATCTAAGTGAGATTGAAATCTTATCTATTTTGTACATTTCCAAATTAAAGACATTATCATTCTAAGTTCTTTATTTATGTAAGTCTTCCAAAAATACCAGATGTATACAAGGGAAGCTTGCAGAATTTGCAGTCACCCTCCATCCCTCTTCGTCCTCTAGCTTTTCACACATCCTACCTTTGTTCCCATTGCACTAGGCAAGAATTGGCCGGTAGCTAATGCACTAAGTGCAGACATTCTCCAGAAAATTAAACAAAAGGGACCAAGCAAGAAAGGCAGAACAATTTCTTTAAGTATACTGAATATTTTCCAGTAAGGCCCACCAATATTTTTTTTAGTCTCTGAGTCCTCAAATCATTGCTAGTTTGCCTTCCTTCTTACAAGAAAATAAAGTATGTTTGTAGGAAAATGAAGTGAATTATATGACCAATAATGATAGTTTATTTCATAACAGGAAATTTTTATGATGTTTATCCCTGCTGGTGCAAAATGTATCTCATGTATTGTAGAACACTTAGACGCACTCTCACAATCATTCCCAGTTCCTGTTGTGCAAATTAGAAGGAACTAAAAATACATTTGAAGGTGCCGTTAGAATAGACTCAAGGAGGAATATGCAGTAGAGAAAGGGGGTAACTCTGAAAACTAGCACAACTATTTGTGTGTTTTGACTTTCTTAAGTCCATGAACTAGGACTGATGTGATAAACTGTCATCTGTACCTTAAACCCTTACCCTTGCCTTTCATATGCAAATGAGCAAGCAAGTGGCCTGTTTTTAACACATGGACCATTACCTGCCTTCTTCTATTTGCATAGTAATGATAGTGAACCTATGGTGATTTACTGCTCTGACTTGTATCATAAATAACAGATCATTTACGCTGCTAATTACACTCATTTCCATATCAATAATGCATTCTGGTTTGGGTTGGACTACTGCATTAGAAATGGAATGGAATGACAAATTGATTCTCTCTTAAAATGGTGTAAAACAGGTAGCTATTACAAATAGATACTATTAAGTAATGTAGATGAGTGTAAAAGACATTTTTACACTTAATCTTGTAACTTGAAGCATCAAAATGTAGATTTGTCAGAAAACTATTGTCCCGTGAGCAAGAGAAGTGTGTAACATTTGTTTCTATCTGTTGGTGTCTGTCAGCCCTACTTTTCTAGAGTATGGTAATCCTGAGGCCTCTGTCTCATGTTTACTTTGTGGGTGGGCCAGTTAGCTCTATTATGTGATCCTAGACTGCACTCATAATCTGCAACAGTCATTTTTAAAATATAGGCTTTACTTCAGAAGGGTTGATGATGAAAGAGTGTGGATAGGTGGTATAAACTCATCATTACTCCTGGAGAATCATCAGTGTTCAGTATATGACTTACAGATCAGTGGTGCTACACACACACACACACACACACACACACACACACACACACACACAAGAACCTGGAAGAACTTTTATATTAATGATGACTATATATATACATGTGTATGTGTGTACATATATGTAGAGAGAGAGATGAGATTTTTTGAAAAACTTTAATTAAAATATCAGCTTCTGTGTTTTAGCTACTGAAAGCAATTACTAAATCACATTGGAATACATGTTTAGAAGAAAATGCACTATGAAAAAGAACAAATTTGTAAAAGTTATATCCACATAATCTTGTTAAAAATTATTATAATATACATTTGGCAATAAAATGCATTTAAAAAGTAACAAAACACTCAGAAATTGTATTTTAAAGTTTGATTTTAGCCCTCTATAAAGAGTAATATCATGTTCAAACTTAAAAGTAGAGAACAGTGACAAATAATATATTTCCAAAGTTAAGGTCTAAAATACTTTGTAGAGAATACAAATATTCTATAAATGAAAAAGGAGATGAAAAGTCTCAGTTGTATTTTTTTATATCAGAAGATGTTTCTGAAGATAAATGGTTCAATATGTGAAAATTCATTCAGAAGAAAACTATGATTATAATTAAACTGAGAAGCTAATAATTTACATGATTAGGTGACTTATCCTGCATATCAAGAATTTGATTATTAATGCATTTAGTGGACAGGAACAAAGAAATGAAAAATACATAAACTTTCCTGTTCCTCCAAATCATGGTTTAAAATGTTGGATACCAGCTAGCTAGAAAATGCTAGGAGAGGATTGAATGAAACATGGACAATGATTTTAAAAGTATTATTCATTGGTAGATCAATTTATTCATAGTGAAACCCTTAAGATAGAGTGTAACCAAGAAAGAGAGGGAGAGGTGGAGGCATGATGAATTTCTATTACATTTAGTTGTCCTAAGATCTGAAGAATATTTTTCCCTAAATCAATATTACTTTTATATTATAATGTATATCACCAAATTACAGTCAAATTATTATATCACAATATAGATGTATTTCATTTGGGGGAGACTTTTTGAAGTTATTATTTAAAATAACAACCGCCTTAGTATTTTGGGAGAAATATATAATTACTTTATAATAATATATTGATTATTAGATACATTTTAAAACAATGTGTGTGTGTGTGTGTGTGTGTGTGTGTGTGTGTGTGTGTTTCCTGTAAACAACAATGTCGCTAGTTCTTTGGGTCCTTCCAGAGATATTATATGATGCATATGCAAAAATTTTGCCTATACATGTAATTTTCCTTATCCCCTTCTTTTAGACAAATGATAGATAACAGGTTACAAACTGTGTTGCACCGTGCTTTAAAGCATATACTTTAAAGATATACTTTGAAGATTGTTCCATTTTAGTATATAAAAATATAAAATTATATATATATATTAATATATGGGCAAATAGCAGTATCAAACTCAAGTTTATTAAAGGCTGATTTTCTTTCATTTCAAAAGATTTGCACTAGATCAATAATGAGCTTGATTTACAATACGAAATTACATTTTTTTTTGCGGAGCACAGGCTCCGGACGCGCAGGCTCGGCAGCCATGGCTCACGGGCCCAGCCGCTCCGCGGCATGTGGGATCTTCCTGGACCGGGGCATGAACCCGCGTCCCCTGCATCGGCAGGCGGACTCTCAACCACTGCGCCACCAGGGAAGCCCCCAAATTACATTTTTGAATGTAGTATTATAACTAATTTATAATGACATTTTCAAGAAAGGTTAGAAAAATCTGTTTACATCTTTAAAACATCACATATATATATAGATTTGCCCAGAAGTTTCTGTATTTATATTTCTGGACAATATTTTTCTTCATGGATTTATAGCTAACATTACGTATCACCTATATTGTTATTTTTTTGTACGTCATAACTAAAATGAATATGGGTCATTGTCTCCAGTAAAGTGATTGACAAATTGATGAATTGTCTTTCTGCTTGCAATTTTCATTCTGAAAATAAGTAAAAGGCTTTTTCCTTGATTATAGACACAAGTAAACAAAGTCTTTGTGGGTTTCTATATTATAATTTGAATTCCCCAACTCTTCCCTTTCACAACAGCATACCTTCTGCACCAAAACAACCCATATACTAACCTGGGGTCACCTAATTTTATCTGATAACCGTAGGTGATCTATAGATATTATCAGAGTACAACTTGTTCTAGTAACAAATCAACTTGTTTTGTGTAGCAGTCAGTGGAAGTACATGTTGGGAAATGGCAGAGCTCTCTTTTTAATATAGCCTCGAAAATTTGTCCCCTTCTGATTGGGAGAAAAAATAAGTAGACTTGTATGCCCATAATTAGGTATTTGATAAATATTTATTTAATGAATAATCACTCTATAGGCTTGAAAATAAAACAAAGATTGTCCCTCTGACTTCAATAGCTAAGAAGGCATTTTGATCATAGGATGGCCTGATGTACACCAGGTCTGTATTAGCCCTAAGGAGACTCAGTAAAAAAAAAAACAAAACTGAATTTCAAGATGAGTTGTTAAAAGACATCTAAAAAACATGAGGGAAAATAAAGTTTTTAGTAAATGATAATCAACAGTAGTTGTGGTTAATTAAGAAGAGTTGTAGATTGTATTCCTAATTGTGTTATTTTTAAAAGATTGATCTTATATGATTAAACACAGAATTCCAATTCTTTTTGGGTTGGCCAAAAAGTGCCTTCTGTTTTTAAGTAAAAATAAAAGACACATTTTTCATTTTCACCAAGAACTTTATCGAACAACGTATTCACCCTTTTGGTCCACTACCTTGTGCCATTTTTCTGGCAACTTCATAATTCCGTCTTCCCAAAACTTTTTATCTTTTTGGGCAAAGAACTGTTCCAGGTGCCTTTTACAGTCTTCCAGGGAATTGAAATTTTTTCCATTCAGAGAATTTTGTAAAGATCGAAATAAATGGAAATCCGAAGGTGCAATGTCTGGTGAATACGGCGGATGAATCAGAATTTCCCAGCCAATCTGTTTTTGCCTGGTCATCAAAGAAACATGCAGTCTTGCCTTATCCTGATGGAAGATTATGCGTTTTCTGTTGACTAATTCTGGACACTTTTCATCGAGTGCTGCTTTCAGTTGGCCTAATTGGGAGCAGTAACTGTAGGGATTAATCGTTTGGTTTTCTGGAAGGAGCTCATAATAGAGGACTCCCTTTGTACCCCACCATATACGCAACATCACCTCCTTTGGATGAAGACCGGCCTTTGGTGTGGTTGGTGGTAGTTCATTTCGCTTGCTTTCTTCCATTCCACATTATTGTACAGTGTCCAGTGTTCATCGCCTGTCACAATTTGTTTTAAAAACAGAATGTTTTCATTATATTTCAATAGAGAATAGCATGTGGAAACACTGTCAAGAAAGTTTTTTTTTTGCTTAATTTACGTGGAACCCAAACATCAAAGTGATTAACATAACCAAGCTGGCACAAATTATTTTAAACGGTTGATTTGGATATTTTGAGTCGACATGGGCTACTTTGATAGCCGACATCGGCTATCTTCCGTGTGGTATAACATTGATTATTCTCAATTAATGTCTCGATTTGATCGCTATCTACTTCAGCTGGTCTGCCAGACCGTGGAGCATCATCCAGTGAGAAACCTCCAGCACAAAACTTCGCAAACCACTTTTGACACGTTCGATCAGTCACAGCACCTTCTCCATACACTGCACAAATCTTTTTTTGCATTTCGGTTGCATTTTTACCCTTCTTGAAATAATAAAGCATAATAGGCCGAAAAGCTTGCTTTTTTCTCCCATCTTCAATATTAAAATGGCTACACAAAAATTCACCAATTTTGATGTCTTTTTTTAAATGCACGCTGATGTGACAACTGTCACATACAATCTAACAAAATTGTTTGGAATGAAGTTAAAGACAACGAAGTGCTACTAGAGCCATCTTATGGAAAAAACCGAAGGAATCTTTTGGCCAACCCAATATTATTTAGGTTTTACTTATATATTTTTGAAATTTTGAAAACAAACAAACAAACAAACAAAAACTCATGGGCCAAATCAGGACTATAGGCAAATCTTCCTATCATGTTGGCTCAGTATTTCAAATCACTTGGTCAAGTAAGTTTCTATCCCCACCTAAGGTACCTGAAAGTATACCTTAATTAAGGGTTCTCTTTGCATAGTGCATCACCTCCCTTAACTTTGAACCCATGAATGAAAAGCTAACAAGTGACAGCACCAAATTCGCGGACCTTAAAGAATGTTAAAAATAGGGCTTCCCTGATGGCGCAGTGGTTGAGAGTCCACCTGCCGATGCAGGGGACATGGGTTCATGCCCTGGTCCGGGAAGATCCCACATGCCGTGGAGCGGCTGGGCCTGTGAGCCGTGGCCAATGAGGCTGTGTGTCCAGTGTACACTAACCTAGAAGCTTCATAGAGCAGACATCCCATGTGTAGGCAAAAATAAGTGACATGCATGTCACACTTAGTTGCTGTGCCTATTTGCATTATGAACTGAAATTATCATATGTCATTTTCCCACTGTAGGTGCATGTATTTTTACCAATGGTCACGAACTCTTAACATCTCTAGCTGAACCTCTGTTTATGGTCTTCTCCCTTTATCTCAAAGGTGACACCTCTTCTTTCTATGATTCAGAGTGTCACTGTCAGCTTTGGGTACCTTCTGATGTCACTTTTTAAAAGAGAGTAGCTAAGTTATAAAGCTTTACTTGGTACTGCATGAGGTAACTGTAATATATTTTCTGTCCATATGACTAATTATTTCTCTAAGCATGCTTATCGTTCTGCATTTGCTAGTAGTTGTATTATGTTTTTATTTGTCTTCCTTATATATTCCTGTGGAGTTAAGTGGCATGAATATTGTTATGTTACTAGCTCTAATTGTAGTACTTATTTGCTCAGATTATTTTAAATTTTTATAACTTTTATTCTATTACTGACCTCAAGTAATTATTTTGGTATCTTCTAACAATGTCTACTATAGTATTCTGCATATTTAAACATTTTTTTCAAGCTATTATACTGTATGATTTTTAAAGTAATGTTCATTCTGTCAACAATGACTGGTAGATATTTCTATGGAAAGTGATGTGAGAAAGGGATTAATTTTGGCAATGTTAAATTACATATTTGCATTTGCATTGGTGGATTCCTTTTAATGTTTTCACTTAGGGTCACACTGATATCTAACTTGGTACCCCCTCTCCTACCAAAATTAATACAAATCAAGAGCCAATGATTTTCTGAAGAGGGTCTACTAGTCTCTTATATTATATGGTAGTAGGTCCCTGATAAGGTAAAGCTCTGTGAGAGCTTTCCTCCACAGTAAAAGTTTTTGACTGTGCATAGAATACACCTGGTGAAAGTTGGTATTGTCTAAATGACTTAACAAATTGTTAATTTGTGGTTTCTGTTTCTGCTGACTTTGCAAATAAAAAGATTATATTTCCATGATCAATGCACGAATGCTTTTGTGACAGTTCACTAGCATACAACAAATACTAAGCAAAAGTTATGTATTATCCTATTGAGCAGTTAGCGATCTGATATTTAGTCAAATCTGAAGTTTCTAAATATATAATAAATTTCAGTGCTGCATTATTACTGGGAATTTGTTTAAAACTGCATTTCCAGTTACGGCACCATACCATCATATTGGCCTTCCCTGAATTGTTCACTCCTTTTTCCTACATGTTTGTGTCTTATGTCTTTTGAATGTAGGCTTTGAATTAAAGTCATATAGATAATACACTTGTAATTTCAAATGCCTCAGACTTTTCTGAGAGTATTTCTAAATAAATTTATTCACTTTACTGGTTCCGTTTTTAGTCCCTTGTGATTACAATGATGTGTCTAGTTCCTTATTTTACAGAACTATGCAATCAGGTCAACATTCTATGCTCTCAAAGAGCTCTCAAGAAAACCACAACATATTTTATGTCTTCAAATTTTTCTAATATGATGATGTGGGTAGTTTCAACAATCTCTTATCTCCTTTCACTTTATGGTCTTTAAAGAAACTATTGAAAAACTTTGATTTTCACGTTTACAATGTAAGAACCCAAACATGATATGACATTTGCCATTCTTATTTTATGACGATATTCCAAAGTGACAGCCCCCCAAAAAAGTAATTCCTCATGTATAATGAACAGAATTTTCTGTCCTACTCGGCAACCTAGATATAGAAAACAAGAAGAATAAATGACACAAGTGTTGTGGCAGTTGAAATTTTGGAATTATTGGTTAAGTGTATGCAAGTTATTAGGATAAACAGACTTTAGTTTAATAACTGGCAGTTGTCAGTGTGATCGTAAAGACGTTTTTCAGAAGGAACACAGTAAATACAGACAAATAAGTTTTCTTTTACAATACAATTTCTTTTAAGTAAGTACAATCTCTAAAAACGTGTGTAGTTTCCAATTAAGCGAAAGTAACCTGTCATGGGAAGGCAATATTATTCTTATAAGCATTGGCTTAATATATAACTTATAACTTCCACTGAAATTCTTTGAAATAAACATCTATTAAGGTAATTTAGTTGGTGAATTTTGTTTGGGCTTTAAAAATATTTGTCTTTCTGACTACAGGGTAGAAAAGACATTGCCATGAACTGCAGACAAATGTGACCAATTGTATGGCTCATCTTTATAAAATTTAAAATATCTGACCTTGACGTCTAAGCCCACAGTGAAATCTCCAAGTTCACAGGAAACAAAAAGACCTCTAAAAACAAACAAAAAAAAACATTATACAGTAGAGTTTTGCTTTTATCCATTCTTTCAGCAGATATTTATTGAGCCAAGCCCTGTGTCATGTACTAAGAATAGAATATCCCTTGTCCTCATAATGCTTGTCATCTGCCTGGGAAGAGAGACATTGAGCAAGTAATGATAAGTGTGAGGCATGCCATAAAGGAGGGCTCATTGCTACCATGTCATGCTCTTCATTAATACTGGAAGGAGGTTTATTAGGAGGTCTAGAGCAAGAGTTCAGAAATAATGAGGTGGTCCTTCTGAGTAGGATGCAGAAAGGAACTTCTGTAAGAAGCCGTGCTTAAAATGAACAAGCAAACCCCTCTCTGGAAAGGACTGTGTGGATATGATGGGAATGGGAATGGGAAAACTTAAAGAGATCCCATTCTCCTAGAATTGAAGCAGATCATATATACATTTGAAGAGGTAAGTATAAGAACTTCCCATATAAATCAGACATAATTTAAATAAATGTATTTGTAAAGAAAAATTTAAGTTACACCCCTAAGACTTGAATTTCATTTATATTCAGCTTAGTGGTGGGCTGGCTGTGGCCTGTCATTTCTTATATACCAAACATTAGTTTCCTAAGTGGAAAATTAAAATGTGCAATCTTGAATTTACTTCTTGGAACAGTTTCCAGAAATACATTAATGTATGAGAAGACATAATTGATTGTGTTTTTTGGTGAATGGTGTATATAACATTTCTGAAATTTGGATTAAGGTATGAATGCTATAAAATGGAAATATGTATCATAATGATCTCTTTGTATATTAAAGGAACATATGAAAGTCTGATATTCTGAAAGTTTACTAGATATTTCAGTTTTCATAATGTAGTCAGTAATATAATTTTTATAACTTTGCACTTAGAACAAATTCATTTTATTGTAAGACAGATATCTAAAAAATATATAGGGCAAAACAGTATAAACACAGTAGACATATTTTAAAGTAGAAAATACAATAAAGATTTCTGTCAGAGCTAGTAATAGTGTCTCAGTGCAAGAAGTTTTAAAGAACCTCAGATATAATCAATATTCTGTACCCTATTAACTATAGAATTGATTAATTCAACTCTAGATATGGATGAATTGCTTGATATATTCAGGTGTCTTAAGCATAAACTACACAAAGTGAGTTAGAGGCATTTCACTCCTAACACATAGTAAGTCCTCAAAATTTATTAAGTGAAGAATTGGAAAATGCATGAGTGAATCAATTAAATTAGTAAATTAATGAATTTGAATTCTTGATAACAGAGCATATTATAATACTATGCATTAAAGATAAATATATGTATATACATTTATATGTACATGTGTCTACGTACACATATACACACAAACACACACATGATATATTAAAATCACGAGTGATATGTTTGTTATAGACTGAATACCTGTATCATCCCCATTCATACTTGAAGCCCTACCCAGCAATGTGTTCCTATTTGGAGGTGGGGCCTTTGGGAGGTGATTAGGTTTAGATGAAGTCGTGAGGGTGGTGCCTTCATGATGGGATTAGAGCCTTCGTAAGAAGGGGAGGAGACAGGAGCTCTCTCTCTCTATATGTACATGCACTGAGGAAAGACCATTTTAGCACACAGCAAGGAGACCATCTGCTAGTCAGGAAGAGGGCCTTCGCCAAGAACTGAATCTGCTGATCTTGGACCTCTCAGCCTCCAGAACTGTCAGAAATAAATGTCTGCTGTTAAAGACACATAGGCTATAGTATTTTGTTATAGCAGCCCAAACGACAAAACAGTGTCTAACTTAGGATGAAGAATTATTCAAGGTGAAATCCGTCTTGTCCTTTTGGCTTATTTTTGTGTTTACTATAATTCTGAAAAAGTTCAGTCTGTGGATACTCGCATACACAGTTCGGTGGATGCCTGCAAATTTCCGTTTAGTGTATTTATCTCTGCAACTTCAGAATGCAGGCCAAGTCTTTGCCATTTACCTCCCCCTTGGCACCTAGTGTCGAGACTGCATACCATGGTATTTAATATCACTTGCAGATGCTAAAAAAATTAGTATCACTTGCAGATACTGAAAAATCAGTTATCTGCTCTGATAGACACTGATTTTGAAAGTTGTTTGTTTTCCTATAGGAATTTGGGTTAGATGCATAGTAAATTTTGAATGTATCCTTAATTTAAAGTTAAAAGAAAATACAAAGCTACAGTAGTGTTCGCATAGTAAGTTAATAAATACTGTGAATAAAATATAGGCAGAGGGTATAGGATATCTTGTTTCTCTACATAACACTAAAGTATATTTCAAGGAAAGTTATAATTCTGCTTTCTTAAAGCTTTCCTATTTGCACTGAAATTCAATATTTTATAAGTTTAATTATAACAAACTGAACTCTGTAGGACTATATTATGGAGCTAATTTAAAGTTAAAATATTTCAGAAACACCAGTTGTACAGGTAATGCTTACCTTGCATTAAAATCTACCCTAAATAGTTTGTGGTTTGAAGTTTATGTGGTAAATCATTTATGTTTCTTAAAGAATATAATATTCTTTTTTAAAATTAATTTATTTACTTTTGGCTGCTTTGGGTCTTTGTTACTGCATGCGGGCTTTCTCTAGTTGCGGTGAGCAGGGCTTCTCGTTGCAGTGGCTTCTCTTGTTGCGGAGCACAGGCTCTAGGCACTGGGGCTTCAGTAGTTGTGGCATGCGGGCTAAGTAGTTGTGGCCCGTGGGCTCTAGAGCGCAGGCTCAGTAGTTGCTTCATGGCATGTGGGATGTTCCCGGACCAGGGCTCGAGCCAGTATCCCCTTCATTGGTAGGCGGATTCTTAACCGCTGTGCCACCAGGGAAACCCAGAAGATAACATTTCTCATTAGAATTTTTATTAGCAATCTAAGGGAGGCACAATTAAATTTATTAAGAAGCATTTATCCAGTTATTTAGTAGTTTTGAAAAGAATGCTTGATTCCTTTTTCTCTTCTTAATGTATTAGTTTGTTTGTTTTCTTAATGCTTTAACAGTTAAAGGGAATCAAAGCTTTTATTTTTATGTAGAATTCAATTTTATTTTGTTAGCAAAGGCAGACTATTGATAGAAAATTACTATTATGTGAAACTAGTGTGAAAAATTTAGACTCTTGGCTGGTGGAGAATACACTGATTTGGACTACTCTAAATTATACTCTCTAAACTACTCTAAATGATATATTCATGCATTATATTATAACTAATAACTTTGGAAAACAGCATAAAATGTTAACTGAGTAAATTAGAATGGAAATTTCCAGGAAAAGATTTTACAACTTAAGCATTTTTCACATACCATTGATATTATATTTGGTATTAAGGTGGTGGTAATTTGCAAAATGCTTTCTCATTTTTTTTTTCACAGGAGTGCCAATTTAAATTAAAGTATATCTCATTTCTGTGTCATTAGGACAAAGTAGCCCTCAGGAAAGATCCATTATAATAAGTGGGTACTAACTGATGAAATAATCAATCACGTTCCAAAGATACAGGGATTTTTATTGAGAACTATTAAAATTTGAATATAGCTTAGCTATGGCTACCCAAGTTAATTGTTAAACTTCCAATTGCCATTATTTACTTTTTCTCTTTCTGATTTCCATTTATTTATTGAGTTCCTGTTTTGTTTATTTAAGGCAGTGTAAGAGAAAATGAAGAAATATATGTTTTTAATTTTTTTCTTTTAAGAAATTGATAGGTATTGTTATATCTTCCACAATTCTTATGGTTAAAAAGGTATGGAATAAGATCCTTTTAAAAATACTTATCTAACATTTGTTCTAACTAGAAATGCATAAGATATACCTCCAATGAACTTTTAAATTGGACTGATCCTGTAATTCAAAAATTAGGAAGATAAAATCCATCTCCTGATCATTCTATTTTGAATGCTAGTTTTTGAGAATTTCTTTTAAAGTATAAATCTTTTTCCCCCTTCTTTAGTTAGTATATTTTTTCTTAGATGTATATCCCCTGTAGGAAATCAATTTATGATATTATCTTATCAAAGGCCTTATTATGAGAGTTTGGGTGAAAAGAAGTAGAAAACATCTTTATTTTCCAAATAAAGTTGGATTTGATGAGATTAAGAATTTAAATATGCTGATATTATCTTGTGGATTAGTCAAGTTTGAAACACTGTGGGGGAGAAAGAAAAAACAACTGCCAATAAGTGAAATGTAAAGGAATCATTATCACTTACATGTGCCTGTAGACTGTGTTGAAGGAGGAATTTCCTTGCCCAGTTTCTGTAGAGACCCCAGACTACATACATATGTCAGTAATATACTGCATTGCTAATCATGATGTAAGAGTTGAACTTGAGTGTTTCACAAAGCTCATATATATACAGATCAGTTAATTTAATCTTGTCAGGGTTTCAAAGGTTTTATTCGTATTTTATATGAATGCATTATATGAGTTTGAATGATTCAAGAACAAGGCAGTTTGAAGTTCAAGAGTTTTAATTCAGATATCATAGATATTCATTGTCTTTTTGAATGTAGGAAGAAAAGATCTTGAAAATGAGCAAATATTTCTAAACCACTTTCCGAAGGATGGCATCTTTTCACAAGTCTTCATTGGTGTGAGCCAGACCTTTCTAGCAAAGGAATGAAAGGATGTTGCAAACAGTACACTATTGTGCATTTCTATCAAAGGCAGGAAACTGGAGAGCTTGATGTGTGTCTTAATTTCCTTACTTCTTGTCCTTGCTGCCATGTTTTCGACAGCCTGTTCATTTTGATGTGGCAGATAAATAGATATGGGTGGACACAGTGGGAGGGTTACTTTGCATTGATTGAGTTGGCAAGGAATGATGCTTTAGTAAGGACCCTCCATGTATTTTGCAATCCTATTAGCAATACAAACGCAAGTCATTAGAAAGTTTTAGTGAGGGGCCCATGTGTGGTTGGCTTCGTGAGTTTGCAGTCTGTGTAGTTAGACAGGGCCCTGTGCTCAGAAGGGCTCCATGCTTTGTTGTCACCATCTTGAAGTTATTAATTTGAATAAGGGCCACTATATTTTCCATTTTCACGGGGCTCCACAAATTTTGCAGCTTGCTATGGTCCCATGGATAATATCATAAGTTGAATGGAAAAAGGAAATTCTCCAATTGTTGCATGCTTGCTAAATAAAGAGCCATTATCTGTCTTTGACATCAGTACAGAAAATAACAGTTTATTATTTAAAAGAGGAAGATAAACACCATTAGAAACACAGTTTAGAGAATATCAGTGCTGTGCTACTCAACCAGGGATTTTTATTCATATTTAACTGGGTATTTTCTCTTTATTTTGTCCTAGAATATCAATGATATATATAGTATATCAGTGTCCTCCAAGTAAATACATCTGATGTTGATTAGACATCTATATCCCTTTAAGTCTTCAGTTAATTTGGAAAGTCTCCTCTTTGGTATATTTTTTCCATTCAAATAACTATTTGTGTTACATTCTTTATTTACTAATATTTTCTCACTCTTTCTACATGGCATTCTGGGATGAAAAATCTACAAATACAAGTACACAGCATTCCAAGATAAGTGACACAGACAAATAGAGCCCTATGTGAATTGTTTTCACTTATGCTGCTATTTTTTCATTAGGTTTGTCTTGCTTTTAATGAAGCCTTAAGAAGGTGGGCTAGGGCTAATTTCAGACAAATGAATAATCTCTACACCTAGTTATAAAATAGGTATTACAAAATAAAGTAAGTGGTTAAACATGGACCTTTTTTTCTTACTCAAATTACACAGCCAAAGGATTTCCTCTCTCAATTCTTGGATCATTCCTTCCAATTCTAGAATACCAAAGTAGGTAAGTGACTTTTGACAGGAAAATTAGGTTCCAGACCTACAGCAGTGGGATAATGTTCTCATCGGACATGTTCCTGAGATCATCATCAGATTCAGTTTAATGGATTCAAAGACCCATTTGTTGTGAAACAAAAAAGCATGTTACTCCTAGCTGAATTAGCATTATGTTGGCAGAGCTTAAGGCAACTTTTGGCCTAGTCGATGTTTGGATTCAGTTCTCCGAATGTTTATTTCAAGCCAAATGTCTAACTAGACAGAAATCTGTTCATGTAGTCATTTATTGTGACAACAACTACATCATTAGACAAACCAGTCTGGTCACAGACTATGAGTTAGCCTCCATGTCTTTAGCCAGCTTCCTTCTGTGGGTTCCAATTTAAATCAGTTCAGTATGCTTTCTAGTTCAGGTTCATATGAAACAGAAAGCAAGCTAGGGGAAAAAAAAAAAAAAAAAAGAAGTGCTGTACTCATTTCTAATTTCTGCATATTATAAAAGAAGTGCTGTACTCATTTCTAATTTCTGCATATTGTAAGACTAGAAAGGAATTGTTAAACAACTTCATTTTTTTAAAAAAAACTTCATATTTTTATTAGGATCAGAAATTTTAAAGTTAAGTATCCAACTTAACAATTTCATTTAAAATACTAAGATTGAAGCCTTAGGAATTTCTTTAAACTGGTCATATTAGAAAGCCCTGAGTTTTTGGAATGAAGAAATTCAGTGCCACATAAAATTTTTACAGCATTTCAGAATTCTAGTAGAAAGATCATCTTCCAAATTGTAGATGAACTTCTGGTATGCAAGACACCTCTGCCTACTAAAGGCATATTCAGCCTGCTAAATTGCAAATATTAAATCATTTTGATGTTTTAAAGTTCTTAGTTAAAAGAATATAGAATGAAAATATAATTTTTATAGTTTTTCACTAATAAGGCAATGAATCTGCCAAAAGAGAAGTTTTACAAAACATTTCTCTACATAAAGTACTCTAAGTGGTGATATTTAGTGGTAAAGCATGTTGCTGTTGAAATTTAAATCAGCTTTAATAGCAGTCAGGAAATTTCGGAGATGAAGTCCCATGAGATACTGCAAGTTTGTTTTTGAATTTTTGGGTTTGTTTGTGTATGTTTAGGAGTGTGATACAACCACCTCATCTGTTTGTATCACTTTATGGAGCATTTTCACATAAATTATCTCATCAGATCCTAATAACTCTGGAAAGTAGTAAGCTGGCATTTTATCCCTATGTTATGGTTGAAAATAACTAAGAATCTGAAAGATTAAATAAGCTTACCTGATTTCTGTAGCTATGAGTTATCCTGGACAATACTGTTGTTTTATTATTTTAAAGATTTTTTTTTTCTGAAACAGAATCACTATAGATAACGTATTATCAGCAGAAGATAAGCGAAGTATTGTGTGGCTATCTATGAATGCACACACGTGTACATATTTATGTAAGAATAAATTCTTATTAGAATAATTTGATAATATCTATTAAACAGTCTAAATAATAAGAGAAATGGGAATACAGACCTGAACTAGATGAAGATTTCAAGCACAGGGCTCTTTCTGCTATACTGTGCTACCCCCATATTGTTTGTGTTACTGGATTTTGAAATTAAGCAGATGCAATTCCATTAGCAAGCATAAGACAAAACAACGTATACGAACTAGAATTATAGGACTGCTTAACAGTTGTATTTCTTCCAACCACTGTTAATTATGATCATCATAATTAAATTAAACTTAAGTAAAAATGGCTTATCCAGTTGAGTAAAGTGGATATAAACAGGAGACTGTTTAGTATTCTGAGTTATTTTGAATGATATGGTCAGATGTGTGTGTGTGTGTATTTAACTTTCCCACTTATTTGGAATCATGAGTAAATGAGCACCTAGGTATGCAAGGACTTTGCCTCCTGTAAAGCACTATAAAAATACTATTTGCTTCAGTCTGTATGCACATATCACAGAGTAGTGCAGAGGGAATTACCCTATTCATCAGGCTGATGTAGATTATAAAACTTGGCAATTGGGGCTTAACATTTTATGATGTTTTTAAAATGCAGTAACATGGTACAGAAATGCATTTTAAGCTGTTTTGTAAAACAAAAGTTACCTCATTTCAAATGATATGTGTAATTGAATATATTTGGAATGGAAGTTTTAGCTGAGAATTGAAGACAATAGGAACCTCATTCCAAAATACAAGACTATCATGATCAATTTGAAAGAAGAAAGAAAGGGAAAAACTAGTATTGGGATTCTTAAACACTTTACCAAAATTAAGGAGGAGTTTGAAGATTTACAAAGAGAGATTCTGGTGTGCTGTGATTTCCAGTCCCACATCTTCCAAAGCAGCATGGGTGTGTGCATAATTCTCTCCATGAGTGTGTCTTTAAGAAAACCAAAGAGAGGGTTTATCAGTTTGAAGGATATGGTGGACTGGTATATGAGAGAAAGGCTGACTAATTACCTAGACTTCGGAGTGACCAAGACATGATTGTGTTGGACTTCATAGTAGATCTGAAAGAAAAAGAATAGGTCTTTCCCATGGACCAGATGAGGACTTACAGGAAAGAGCTGATGTGGCATCATTTTAGTCTAGAAGCTGCATGTACTACAGGATCGTTAGTGAGTAAGGATGTTGCATTTGCCCTTGTCAGGGGAACTTTAGGTAAGAAAATCCAAACTAAAGGGGAAGGGGAGAAGAGGAAATATGTCTTCCTTGTCGAGTTCATAAAAGTACTTAGGAGCAAAGAACCAATTCAAATAATTGGTAAGTTATGAGAGCTCCAGCACTAGCTCCTCATCAATCAAGAAAGGACTTTTCGGGCTTCCCTGGTGGTGCAGTGGTTGGGAGTCCGCCTGCCGATGCAGGGGACACGGGTTCGTGCCCCGCTCCGGGAAGATCCCACATGCCACAGAGCGGCTGGGCCCGTGAGCCATGGCCGCTGAGCCTGCGCGTCCGGAGCCTGTGCTCCGCAGCGGGAGAGGCCACATCAGTGAGAGGCCCGCATACCGCAAAAAAAAAAAAAAAAAAAAGAAAAAAAAAGAAAGGACTTTTCTACTCCCCACTCTTTGGTCCAAAGCTGAAGGATTTTAGAAATTGGTATTAGCAAGCCGAGGGAGAAGGGGTAAGAGCACAAGCCTGGAAAAGAGAGAAGCCATCCCTTCCCCTGCCCTTGTAGCAGTACTTATTCATCAAAATAGGTATTACAGTAAGTATTTATCTTTTTGTTCATTGACTATTTTGATGTAATATCTTTCCCTATATATGTCAATATGTCTTCCTAAGTTTTGGTTTCACAAATTTCTAAAATTTGTAGGAGTCCTCCTGGTAGAACAAAGTTATACCATAAAGGTGATGTAGTTGAATTTGGTAAGGGGCACCATTTAAAGACTACTTTTAACCTAAGTTTATTGGTCCTGCCACTGAAAAATATAACTTTGAAACCAACAAAATAGGAATACATTAAAAAACTTGTCTATATCCAATCCATTAATTTAATTTTAAAATATAAATAATGACTGTTTTGCCTGAGTTCTAGCCACTCAGATAACATTATATTACTTCAAGTATTACATAAATTTAGTTGTGTTTATTTTCTTAAAAGCAAAGAGGTTTTATAATAAAATAGTTTAGATCATTTTACTTAAAATTGCTTTTTTGTATTATAACTTTAAAGACTGAAATGTTTATAATTTATGTTTTAATACAAATTTGATCCATACCATTATAAAACTTTTGCCAAACCTATAATCATCAGAGAATGTAGCTGTATTTCATTATTTTAAGGTTAGAAATTACTCAATAATAAGTTATCTTATGAATATGTGAATATAAGGATAGACATGCATATTTGTGTACATGCTAGAAATTTATATGATGAAGAGTCAATTCAAGAACAGTTTAAGTGTCATAATCTAAGTGAAATAACTATGAAGTGGGAGGTAATTACAACTGCTAATAATACATATTTACACTAAATTTCACATTTTTGTTTTTTTAGCTTATATATACCACTCTTTTATTATTCCAAAAAATATGCAGAATTCTTGCCTTACGTTATTCTTAGACTTAGATTAAAAAAATGAGAGAATATTATTTAGTGAGACCATACATGCCGTTTGTGCTGTAGATAGGCTTCATATATAATTTAAAACAAATATTAAATGCCTTTCAGTATTTTCCAATCTAAGATAAAACTTAAATGAGAAAATAAAAAAAATAGAATTTCCTTAAAAGAAATCCATATATGTGTTCCATATTTTCTTAATTTAAATTTACCTTCTCAATGATAGTTTTTTTAAAAAGTAAAGCAACCTTTTTCCCATTTGTGATGATTCACGAACACTATGAAATTTCACATATATTAAGTTGTGCACTAGAGTGTGTTTACTATTATTTTTGATTCCCTAACCCTGACCCACACTCTAACACTAACCAATGCATCAATAACTATGTTACACAATTTTTGTCATTAATGGCAGTGATTATAATTATTTTTTTTGGCGGTACGCGGGCCTCTCACTGTTGTGACCTCTCCCGTTGCGGAGCACAGGCTCTGGACGTGCAGGCCCAGCAGCCATGGCTCAGGGGCCCAGCCGCTCCGTGGTATGTGGGATCTTCCCGGACCGGGGCACGAACCCGTATCCCCTGCATTGGCAGGCGGACTCTCAACCACTGAGCCACCAGGGAAGCCCAATGGCAGTGATTCTTACCATATATTTCTTAATAAAACATCATTGCAATATGGTCTTTTGGTGATTATATTGTATGGCTGTGTAAAATGTCTTGCTTCTAGTTATATTTATTATACAAACCTATAAAATAGTTGAAAATCCAGAAAATCAAATAGAAACACATTATTTCTTTCAAATTTTATAATTAACCAGTCCAGGAGGTTTCTTCAGTATCTAACAATCTATGAGTCTACTGTTTTAGATTTGTTGTTTTCTGTAGATGAAGACTGGGTTTATTTCAGTGTTTATGTCAATAACTAGAATACATGAATTTAGACTTCAGATGTGATGTTAAGTCTGAAGAATCATTCCACTATGAAATTTGTGTCTGATGTGATGTCTTGTGAGAGCACAGACTTAGTCGTACATTTGTTACTGAACTATAATGATCAACATCTTTGTTGTATCACTCAGTGATTTATCATCATGCTGGAGACTGATGAATGTGACTAATGGTGTCAGCACAGTGGAGCCAACAGCTTGTTTTACAACTTTAATAGCAAAAATACTTAATGAATTCTCAGCATGAGTGTGTGATAAGCAAAACTCTTTGGTCATCATGCTTTACAGACTAGTCATCACTGTTTTACCTTGGATGTATTTTTACGAAGATTGTACACAAAGTAGAGCAGGACACTGCCAGTTCTTACTCTAACAAATTAATTTATAAATGTGATGTATTTTTTCTGCAACAGACATACATATTTACGTACACAATTATATCTAAATATAAAATTTAATTAAGGATAGACTAAATTACACCACAGTAAAAAATAACCCACAAATCTCAAGGACTCTGAAACACCAAAGATTTATTTGTCACTCGTTTTAAGGGTACAGTGAGGACTGGCTGGGTTCCCTGCTTCACCTTGTCATTGTCCTTACCTCTTGACCTAGGCTGATGGAGCAGTCACTATCTAGAACTTTGTCATTTGTGCCAGAAGGAAAGGTGAACATGTTGAAGTTCTACTGGCTTTTGAAGCTTCTGCTTAGGAGTGACACATGATACTCACAGTTACATTTTTTTTTTTTTTTTTTTGCGGTATGCGGGCCTCTCACTGCTGTGGCCTCTCCCGTTGCGGAGCAACAGGCTCCGGACGCGCAGGCTCAGCGGCCATGGCTCACGGGCCCAGCCGCTCCGCGGCATGTGAGATCTTCCCGGACCAGGGCACGAACCCGTGTGCCCTGCATGAGCAGGCGGACTCTCAACCACTGCGCCACCAGGGAAGCCCCCCACACTTACATTTTTTATCAAATTAAGTCAAATGGCCATGTTTGAGTTCATTGATGTGAAGAAATGGAATTCTACCGTGGGTCCTAGAGAAGAGAGAATCCAGAGCTAGTGCACCATCTTAATGACTACTAGATATATAATATCGATGTAATAGATATAGCTGTAAATGTAAATGTACTCATATTTAGAGTTGGCTTTTGTAGGACAATATCTCCACATGAACATAAATATTAGTATTGCTTACTGATCATTTTTAATTTGAGGCAACACTTATGATTATAAATAGGGATTAGGTTGGATGGGTAGAATAGGGGAGTGTGTGGTATGCTGTTACCCGGAAACATTTGTGTTTCCGTGTATTTTTACCCTTATTCTAACTTCCCTTCTTCAGAATTACTTGTTGTCTGTCCAAGCTATATGCCTTTCCATTTTAAGCCTATGGAAATTGATACTTTACGAAAATGAAGTATAATTAAATTTGGTGATTAGGTAGTAAATTTAACTATGTCATTGAAGAGATGATTTAGTAAAAAAGTGATTTTTATTGTCTGTGAATAGAATTGGACAAAATGAAAGAAGTCGTATTTGAAGAATTCAGTAGCCAGGTAATAAAGTTGGTTCCACAAACTACAAGTTCATTTCTGGCATTGTTGCGTTGAAGATCGTTTGAAGTAATTTGTCGCAGTTGCTTTTAAATGAGATATGGAAGAAATTCCAGTAAAAACTTAGAGTAAACTCAAGTAAAGTTCAGTTGGATTTTAGTCCCAAATTTTGCTGCATATTGGAATCATCTGACAAACTTCTAAAACACCCTAATGCTCAGGTATCAGAACATCTTGCTAGGGGCAGGTGTAGGGTGTTGGTTGTCCAATCATCAGCTTTTTTAATGGCTCCTTGGGTGATTTTAGTGTGCAGCAAAGTTGGAAACCATTTGAAAATATTGAATAAAAAAACTTTCTGGAATGTAAAATAATATTACTGAAACAAAGCTTGTTTAATATATGTATAAGCATGTATTTTTGTTCTCCTAAATAAAACACTTATTCAGGTAGTTGTCTTTACAAGCAAAAGTATTTTACAAACCTAATCTTGTAATGTGGACCTTACGTATAAATTTAAAATTTTTACTGTTTTCTAGTAGTGATATGTGTGTCACTTATCATGATGAATAATATATCTTCTCGATATACAGCTTGATACATTAAAAAATCTACAAACATTGATGGTATGTTTTGTAAATTATGAAGCCTGGTACTATAATATAGTGATGGAAAAGAAGACAATTTCTAGGATATTGAATGGTCTTTTATCAAAACTTCTAATCCGTTGAAGTAATTTACTTTGTTCTGCTGTTTAGAGTTTATTCTTAAAAGTCAATTTTTAAATGTATATACATGAGTTAATGTATATATATATGTGTATATATATATACTTAAATAATATATATAGAGAGATATGCTTATTTATTTATTTAAAAACATGTAAACATATACATATATTCAAGAAATATCTACAGGTTAGTTGTGAAGAGCATGAACTTTCAAGTCAGAGTGCTTGGGTTCCAATCCAGTCTTTGTCACTTACAAGCTTTGTAATATTGGGCAAGTTATTTAAACTCACTGTGCCTCCTGACCTGTGCTTCCTGACCTTAGAAGAGTGCTTGAAAATTACTAAACATTCAATACATGTTAGTTTCTGTTATTTTTGTTTTATATTCACATATTCAGCTCAATATTTTTGTTTTTTTCAAACATGAATAAGACACTTTCCTCAGAAGTTTTAGTCAGTGAAGGTGACAAATATATAAACAGTCTTTTAATACCGTGTGATAAGCTCAGCAGTAATAGAATTTAGAAGAGGAAGAGGTGCCAATTCATGAGGCATATACAGGGGTATTCAAGGAAGGCTTCCAAATGAAGGTAACTACTTTAAGGGAATTTGCCCAGGTGGGAGGTGAGGGAGAGCATAATTGTGCAAAAAATGGAGTACATTGTAAAGAGACTAGAGTAGGCTTTGAAAGTATGACATGTTCAGGAAACTGCAGAGAGCTGAGGGTGTGGAATGTTTGGTGTGGGAGAGAAGACCCAGACCACAAAGACCTTCGTGTCTCATCTTTAAGGAGTTTGTACTTTTTCTTGGTGGTAATGGTGAATCACTGAAGGACTCATAATGCAAGTATTGGTATTTTTAGAACCAATAATCAATGCACTCACAAATACATTATCTCAATGACAAACCAGAGTCAGTTCCCTGTCGACGATGAGTCTCTGAAAGGTTTTTAACAGTGAGCAACAAAGGTAAATTTTTCATTAATGTACCTGTCCTGTACTCTTTATTCAGTCTAGCTTTTCTATAATCTTAAATCATTTAGTCCTTAAAATGAAAACAAGATAACTATAATATGTGTAATCATCTTTTATCTGCAATTTGTAGCAGCACATAAGTAGTAGTAATTTTGTCCCTAATATGGCTTTCAGCCATATATGCTGTTCCCATTTTACACCAAGAAATTGGCCATTTCATTCTCTCAGATTGAGTGGTCATGCTAGTTCCAGGTCTGCCATCGTAGTTTCAGTCCAAAGTGAACCTGCATTTATAGTTTCCTTTTGACTCTCAGGGAGGTCTTTGTATAGTGATTTATTAAGATATGAGGTATTACGGCAGACAGGTGT